>NC_140587.1:1022863046-1024245046 GCF_964204655.1 Triturus cristatus
CCCTTACTTTGCAATTCACACATAGTCTGATTGCTTGAATTCATTTTTCATATTCCTCAACTCTAACCAGAGGCGTCTGTTCTGTATTTAGCTTCAATTGACTGTGAATCATTTTTATGCTTTGTTGTATCAATCACACTTCCCAAATTACTCTCCTGGCATTCTTGCATCTGATTTGACCACTGTTATGCCAGGTTTCTCTTGCGTTCACTGAGCAGTGTATCGACAGCAAAAGGTGCATGTGGGCATTGCCAGTCAGGGCCCCTAATTACAATTCTTTTCTTAGATAACAATCTTCAGATGTTTGCTACAAAATGAAAGGGGAGGGAAACAGAAGCTCTCTATGGGGTTTGACACTGACCTCAAAAGGATTTCCAGGCAAAACCCTCCTGTCCTGTATAAAATATAGAAACACACTAACTCTTTTTGATGTCTGAAACTGAATGAGTACAAACTCAATTAATAGATCTTAGTCCAATGTAAATGTATTCTTTTAATTAGAGATATTTTTCTTAGGCCAGCACATGTTTCACAACAGCATGTCGCTTCATCAGGGCCATAAGGTATATATTGAAAAAGGCCAATTTGGACAATTTGTCACAATGTGTTTACAGACCCCCACCCCCCGGGCATATCTCGGATATCAGCCATCGTACCGAAACTATGGAAAGATAATACTCTGGATAAATACAGAATACTTTTTATAAACAGTATTTGTGAAAAACATTAAGAACATTTCATCGACCACTGGATCGTAAATATTTAGTGACAAATTGTTCTTCCTCAAGCACAATTAAAGGCATCTTCAATGGCTGTTTGTCTCTTTAGCACTTTATTTTACCCCTCTTTTTCCTTCCACTTTCTGTCCAATGTTTCCCCTACAGACCACCGACCCTCCCCTTGATCACTTTCTTTTTCATACTCCACACATATCCTTTTACCATCAAAGTATATATATTCTGTAGAATATTATGAAGCAGCATCATTTTAGGGAAAACACACACTCCCATCCCCCAAGCAGAAGACCAAATCCCACCACCATTCCTTCTGAATTGATTGTGTTAATGACAATTTGTTCTGCTTCATACTGCTCTAAAAAGTGTACCTTAGCTATCTTTAATGAATGATTCATGGACTGATGGATAATGGTCATAGCTTTCATACTGGCATCTAGCTTGGTCCTCATCCTCTCTACCTCTTTCTTAACTTAGTTTTCTGTGTTAATTATTTCACTATAAGTGTACAAGATGAAGTCTTTGGGAATTTGCAAGGTGGTCACAGCATTCACTGAGGGACTTAGGACAAAAAAGTGTTCAAGTACAGAATGGACCTGGGGCTCCAGGCAGAAATTCTCCGGGACCTCACAATCTCCCTGGTACGAAGTCACGGTCCGGTCCATTCCCATGAAATGTGTAATTTCCCATTGCCCGTAGAGAAGTTGTGTTTGGCTTCCCGGAAGCTTGTTGCAGGAGTAACTTCACATCCACAACTCCTGTGGTCTCCAAAAGAGAGTAGATGGATGACAATGTTGTGGCACCGGTGGTGGTGACCACATGGGTACCATTTCCGAAGGGCAATTGGGACACCAGCTGAAGCTGTCTCATGGGCATTGTAATCAGCAAACTCCATTAAACACTTCTGACCCCAATTGGTACTTCCACGTCCTTTTCCACTCTCCAGAAAGGCAATTGTCCATTAATGATGACACTGTGAGAGGACTGAATCAATCCAAGTGCCTACCTGAAGCCCAGGTAACCTTTTTATTAATGCACACTTTTGACCATGTCATACAGCAAATGGTCACTGGCCAATTCAGAAAATGTTCTTTGCAAGAGAGTGAAGGCCATATAAGAGACCAAAGTACAGCTTACTAAGAATGTAGTTGTGTTAGATCAGGTGTCTCCAACCAGTCAATCACGAGCTACCAGTAGCTCCCAGACACCTTCAGAGCTGCTCACAGCCTTGAATTCGTTTTTAAATAAGCCCTGGGTCACATTTTCCTTTTAAATGTAAGGGAAGGCTGTGTTTATTTTACATGTTATCATCAAGCTGCAAATAACAGGGCCTGATAACGAGTAGCACTCAGTCAGATTTATGACCCAGGCTAGCGCACAGAGATGAAGCATAGAAGCACTTAGGGATTTAACTCTTACACAAAAGTCCTTGTCAACTCAGTATTGGAGCGCAAGAACAAAATTATGTTTCTTAATGCCTTTAAAAAGGAGAAAATGTAAAATGAAAAGTTACCTTCATGATTAAGTTACATCTTAATTTTAACTTTCTCACATTTCAAAGTGTTGTATTTACACACAGCGGGTCTCCTACTCCCAGTGTCTAGTGGACACTATGTCAAAAGTATATTTGAAAAATAACGTAATTATGTTAAGTGGGAGAAATGTTAAGTGCAGAAAAATGTTCCATACATTGAAGATTTTTAAAGAACATTTTTCTGCACTTTAAATTTCTCTCCCATTAACGAAAAAATGGTTGTATATTTGTGCTATACATGTAACGGTGTCTGTTAGAAATTGGGTTTCCGGTTGGCACCCTGTCCAAGCAGGAATCACAATACTACTCACAATACTAGTCAGATACACACTAAAAGATAACCTGTGCTCACCCTCTGGCAGCTCTGCACAGAGCAGTGAGGCTTATAGAGGCTATGTGTAAAGTATTTGTGCAACACACCCACACAGTAACACAATGAAAACACCACAAAAAGCTTCCACACCAAGTTAGAAAAATAGACAAAAATCCATTAAGCAGAACCGTAGTTATGAACTCTTAAACAATAAATGAAAATATGGTGCTTGGAGTCATAAAGCGCCAACTGGGGACATCTGGTCGCATTTGAATGGGGTAAATCCAAAAGTTAAGGCCGACTGCGATGGAGCACGGGTCGGATACAGGGACCAGCCTTGGTCCACTGAAACACTACCTTTGAATAGGGGCTGCATTGACGTCAAGGACGAGATACGAGGAGCAGGGAGGCAATGTGTTGTTGTCAATCAGAGGGATTCGTAGGCGATGCGTCGTCGACCCGCACACTCGGGGAAAGATTAGTCGGTGAGCAGCACTGAAGCTGGGTGAAGCTTTGATGGGGAAGCTTCGATGTCAAGCAGCTTTATAAACAGGCAATTCTCGTCTGGTGAAATGCACCGGTTCCGATCGGTGCAATGGCGGGGATGCATCGGCATCGAGAATCGCAGCATAGAAGGTAGTCTTTGATGTCCCTGAGACTTCAGAACGGGGAACAACCCAGCATGCCCTGGGAATCACTCTTGGTTCAAGTGAGATGGGTCCAGTCCTTTTCTTATCAGGTCAGAGGGCAGCAGGCAGCAGGGCAGCAGAGCAGAAAAGCTGTTCTTCCAGAGCAGTGATTACAGCTCCTTTCACCGTTTATAATGATTGACACGCCAAACTTTGCCCGCAAAAAGGTCTACCCAAGACTCGTGTTCTAACATGCTTGATTTCAAACAGTCGAGTCTAACTGGCTGAAGGCACAAAGTGAAACTATAGTTTTCCCACAATTGGATTAACAGTTCCCCTGAGAAAGGGTCCTCTCTCTACATAAGAATGCTGTTGTCCTTGAAGATGACCTTTTATTTATTTATTTAAAGTTTTGTATAGCGCGAACATGACCCAGGTGGGTATCAGAGCGCTTTACATATGTTTAGGTAGACAAAGGAAAGCAGCAAGGTGATAGAAATCATGGAAAAGGTGGGACAATAAACAACGGAAGCAGGATGAAATTGGGGAGTGCAGAGGAAGCAGGATGGGTGAAAGCAACAAGTAGGGCAATATAGATCAACAGCATATCAGATAAAAAACGGTCACCTAGAGTCAATAGGAGAAAGCATCAGGTTCAACGCAGAGTTCATTAGTAGAGTTTGTTCAGTAGTAGAGTTTTGACTTCCCTTTTGAAGGCAAGAGTAGAGGGAATCAGTCTTGTTTCCACTGGAAGGGAATTCCAGATTCTCGGAGCGATGCCAGAGAATGTACGATTGTAGGTTTTAAGCTTATTACATTTCTTGAGCTTGAGCAGCAGTGTGCCGGTGCTCCTTGTGGATCTGGAGCCACCCGAAAGTTCCAGCTTGTTTGTCAGGTAGAGTGGGGTGTTGAAGTGAAGTGAAGTGCCCTATGGGTCATACATGTGATCTTTAGTTGTATCCTACCTTATAGATGCATTACGTTTGACGACCGAAACGTCGATTAATATACCCACTTTCTTCTAAAATAACAGTGCATGTAACTCATTGTTAAATATGCAGGAAGAATTTTTTGTCCGCAACAGACATTAGAAAGGGGTATTGTACTTAAGTGAATAGTAGATATTTTTGTTTAGAAGATTGTCAAATCACTGTCACTTTAGTTTATGTAAAGACTGTATTGTACCCTTGAAATCCATGAATATGATCATAAAGTTTGTAGTTATAAAGAATACACCAGTTTGTACATGATTTATTCATCTTTGATTACATTGAATTATTTACATTTATATGTGGGAATCCACTTTTTGGGATTCACAAGTGCTATTGTTAACTGGTTCTACATAGTTAAGCAACTTCCCTTAGGTACCTGTACCAGATAATAGATTTTGTTACCAAAAGCCACAAGGGTATATTAGGTTGCCCAATTGAGTTTACACTTTCCAAAAGTGACATTTCTAAAAAAGTAATGTTAAATCCATCTTTACCAGTAAATGAGATTTATCCATACCATTCCAATGATAAAAAGCATGACACAGCTACTCCTTTCTAATCAGGAATTACAGCTTAAAAGTGGATCAAGGAATTCCCAATGTTAACCTATGAGAGGAGTAGGCCTAACAGTAGTGAAAAACACAGAAGATTCTGCTGACATATATATATATATATATATATATATATATATACATATATATATATATATATATATATATATATGTTTGTGTCTGCTTCCTTTTCAGATAGCTGTTGGGTGCCGAACACTATCCGGTACCCTCCACACAGCAGGTTTTAAATTATTTTTTTCACACTATGACCACCAGGTCTGGGTGAGCCTTAGCGCGCTCATACCGCCGGGGTCGTCACACTGGTCCTGATGAATGCCTAGCTAGTTTGCACCCAGATAGGCAGAAACATGTTGACCACACAGAGTGTGGCATAGCTGAAATATCTATCCAGCTTTTCTATCGCCCGCTTCCTTTTTTAACCGTGCTGGGTTGTCCTACGAATAAAGTACTTTCAGACACAACCTAGTCACTTGATCACTCACACAAAAAATAACCTGCTCTGCAGTAATTCTGGCGTCGAACCACACTGGAGGGGTTTTAGACCTTAATGGTGGGGCCCGATGATGAAGCATGTCACCAACTAGGTTGGTGAGTGAGGGCTTTTTAAAGAATCCATTCTGATTATTTTTTCGACTTCTCCTCTCTCAAGGAAAGTGCACTCTTTTGTTGTTTTTTGACTATATTGCTCAGGGGGACTAAGAGTGCTCCTTCTTAGATTACCTGAAAACCCTCTCTCTCCTGTTGTTTATCACTACCTTTTACTTACACAGCACCCTGCCCTAGGGCGTACCTTAGGGGTGACTTTGGTGTAATAAAAGGAGCGTTTAAGACTTGGCAAAGGGTTTGAAATACCCAGTCGAAGTGTCCGTAAACCTGCACACACAGGCTTTAAAGTGGCAGGCGTGAGAAAGGTTTAAAGGTCTACTTGTGAGTGTGGCAAAATCAGTGCTGCAGGTCCACTAGTGGCATTTAATTTACGTGTCCTGTGTATATGGTATACCACTTTACAAGGGACTTACAAGTAAATTAAATATGCCAATTCTGTATACATCAATGTTACCATGTTTAGGGGGAAGCACATGTACGTTAGGGCTGCTCAGTAGTGGTAAAGTGCTGAGAGCCCTAAGGCCAACAAAATGAATCAACAAAAAAAAAAGGTAAGCAGGCAAAACGTTTGGGGACAGACCACCCTAAGGATGACCGGATAACAGTACCACATATGGCAATAGGTATGTCCTGTGCCACAAGTACATACAACACAGTCTCTCAGTCACCCATACACATTTATCTCATTCATACACATAGATGTTCATACATCCCCAAAGACCAAACTCTTACTGACACACATGGTAGCCCTGTCATAGTGCCCCTAGTCAAAGCATTTTTTCAAACCATAGTATCTGGCTCTATGAACATTAGCCTTAAAGTCAATGAAGCTGGGTGTGGGGGTGTCTGGTAACAATGCACAATTTGTTTAGCCTTCAGTAGCTCACAATGATTTTTACTGATCAGAAGTAGGTTTCACTACAGAAAAGGGTGGAGACTCTTGTATTAGATGTTCTTCTAATGCTCCCTATGATGGTGTCTACTATTTGTGAGATGACTGTAAGTGTAGTTGATCAGCCCCATCAAACAAATGTAGCAATCTTAGATTCAACGTGTCATACCCTACTAACTCTCTTGCATCTTCCCCTCCATGAACAGCTCTCTTGGTCAGCCTAGGCTCATTCCCCTCGGCATCTATTCAATTAGAGGATGTGGCCTAACGGCTAGAGTGCTTGACCTTGAAGCTGGGGAACCGGGTTCGAGTCTCGGTAGGGACACTCAACATCCTGATATTCTGGGCAAATCACTTAATATGCCTGTGCCTAACAAAAATGAATGTGTCCGTCTGAAACGCAACTGGTGCTCATGTAAAGTGCTCTCATATTGATAATAGAAAGATTGCAATGTACGTATAGACTAGCAATGGTATGGATATGTAGATAGCCCTGTCGCCCTGTGGAGGAAGATAGAACGACATTTGTAAAGAATGTTTAGAAGGGCCTTGTACATGATGTTCAAGGTAACGTGATAATGTTGTGCACTGCTAGATGTGTAAACAATGTAGTTTCAGCTAAACAAATCCAACATTGTTGTGCATGCCAATATGTGCAAAAGGTCACAGCAGAAAGTTATTGTGAAAAATAGAACAATGTAAGAAATGAGCCGCTTTGGTACATGGGCCTAACCCGGGCACATAACACCCACTGCTCATACTAAGGGTCGATATATAACAGCTATCTAAAAGCCAGCAGGCCATAATAAAGCAAATTTAAAAAAGGCCAAAAACTACTCTTAAAATTATCTAAAAGCAAGCTTCCTTTTAAAATATTCATATGAAAGCCATGAAGTCATTATACTATTTGAAATCCCAAGCACTCAGAAAGCCATAGTGACTAGAAAAATAAAGCAAAAAGCTGTTTTGATTGATTTTGTTGAAAAACAGACCCTATGGTTCCCACCACACGGGAAAAAGTCAATTGTTTATGTGTTCTGAGTGGTAGATCCAAGAATTCCTGTTGCCAACAATCGCAGATGATATTCTCAGAAGCGCTCCTTGAAACATTTTATGGAGCAAAGGGGATTCCAACCAGTACCCACAGCAGCCGCTGAGGTAGGGACTGCATCCTGTAAATGTATCGTAGAGCGGTGTCCATTTCACTAGGAGCCAAAGCAACCCAGGGTGACTTGAAGAATGCATTTATCAGCAATGGAATATGCTGGGGACAACAATACCAATGGGCCTTTAAGGGATCCATAAGTATTTCAATGTCCAGTGGTGCTATCGATTGTGATCCTAGACTTAGATCTAAAACGCCTTTGTGGCTGCAAAGCAGGCAGTGGAATACAGGTTGTATGCAGTGAAGCCAAACCGGCCTTAAAGACAAGAACCAGTGCTCATTCAGTTCTCGAAGCTGAGGTGTGCCGAAGCAGTGCACCATGTGCTTACGGCATTACAGAACAAATAGTGTTGTCTCCATTCCAGGTTTAATTGGGATGTCCATTACAGTGCAAAAAAATTAAAATCAGGATTGCCGCCACAAATTGAAGGACAAGTGGGAGAGCTCCAAAAACGCTCCCCAACACGGATTGTATGTAAGATGGTATAACTCCAAAAATCGTCTGAAAGGTGTTAACCAGTCCAGAGCCAATACATTGGAAAAATGAACTATTGCCTTTGTATCGGACATATTAAAGATACAGTGGACCAGCTCCCCAAAATGCAGCAGGAAGTGTGGCGTAGTGTCTGTATCTCAGACGAGGACCTTGCAATCTGGAGCTAAAAAGTCTCTCTGGCTGAAGTTAAGGCCACATCTTTTTGAAAAAACATGGCTTTCAGTTTGCTCAGAGAATCAAAGCATATGTTGGAAACATTTACCGAAAGGCCATAGCATTGCCTCCCTAACTATGTGGGCAGGTGGAGACAGTACTTGTGTGCAACAAGTGACTATGGAATTAATCATCACCAGATAGGCGATACCTGATTCCATTGCACAGCAACTTTGACCATTAAGCATCAAATAGCTCCCATTCAAGAGCAGCTTGAAAACCTGGATAGTTCATGACAGATGAACCCTTCAGATAACAGGACAAGTTCAATTGAAGCAATGCATGCCCCATGAAGAGAAATGTCCTTGCAAACTAAGGACCAGCTTAAAGCATCCTCACAGTCAGAACCACTAAGGAAAACTTCTGTATCCGCGTTCCTGCATCTAAACCTGAATGGTAATTCCCAGTACTCATGCACATAGCCTTCCCCTAGCGCTTCGTATCTGCCTAGCTGTTGGTATTGTAGACAATATTGGAATTGGAAAGTTGTGACCAGTGGGGTGATTTAACCATGAATTATCCAGTCTGTGGATAGTGTCTCAGCCACAGTGAAAAGTAATTGGTCTAATTTTTCAATGTACAACATGGTATATTTTGCATCATTAGCTGTCTTTCCATTAGATCATATGCAGAAACAGGCTTGTACTATTGATGTAACGCCATGGCATGTGGCCAAAACGTATTGTTTGTAGCGTCCAGCTTAGTATTACAAGGGACCGTAGCTTTGACTGTCCGTGCTGTAAAATAGACATATCTTGCTGTATTATGACAATTGCAGAAGACACTATGTTATCCAGTGAATAAATTCTGGATAATAATGTGGTCATACTGTTGTCAACCACAGCCGAAGCCTTTTCTAAGTTAACCCTGTCGATCTCGCACAATCTCTCAACAGCTTCCCATTGAGAAATTTTCCACAGCTCGTTGTATATTCTGTACAAGAAGTGCTTTTTACGTGGGTTCTGGGGACCTCATAGAAAATCCCTGAGATCCATGTCAGCAGTAAGAAGGGACAAGTGTTGCTTCACCTGAAAAAGTGATGAGGTTTTTAGCCAATCAAGGCACAACTTCCCAACACTATATGATGTCAACACCCCGAGTATTCTGATTGTACATATTGCTGATCAGGCCTATTAATCCTAAACCCATCTGTGTTACCCAGGAATCTAGATTGACACCTGCTTGTATCGGCAAGCCAAACCAACCATCCTTTCCAATTGGGATCTGATGAATTAAAAGAACTATCTGAAAGAAACACGTTAGTTAGATTCATCACCTTAGAATATCCCCAGGCGTCAGGCTGGATCCGGAAAGATTTTTCGTCAGCAATACCCCTTGCGCGTCGCTAGGCGTCGTCTGCGGCTCCGCGTCCGTCGTCGGCGTCGTGCACCGGAATGACGTCGTCGGAGTACTTAGACGCCACCCTCGTGTGCTGACGTCAGTTCTTCTTTTTTCTGCGCCAGACAGCGCCGATCCGGGAAGAGCTTATCCCTTAGTCACTTTTTGACTAAACTTTTTTGACTCTTTTTGGTCTTCTGTCGACTCGACTCTGGTGCCGGTAGGATGCCTGGTTTTAAGGCCTGTGACTCCTGTCATCGACTGATGTCGGTGACGGACCACCATCGCCGGTGCCTTTACTGCCTGGGGACCGACCACGATGCGGAGTCGTGCCTCGACTGTCAGGCCTTGACCTCGAAGGCTAGGCGGGAGCGGTCCCATAAGCTTCTCGAGCTTCGGCACTCGGCTCCGCGCCGTTCACGATCCCGGTCCAGGAGGAGGTCCAAGGATCGGTCGCGGAGCCGCAGCCACCATCATCGCTCGTCGGGCTCGAAGTCTTCGGGTAAGTCGAAGCGGTCAAAGAAGTCCAAGAGGCGACACCGCTCTTCGGACTCCCCTCGCCGGTCACGCGACTCGGTCGAGGGTCAAGGGTTGTCCCACCCCCGCGGCTCTGTCGGAGCCGCAGGAGCCGCGTCTGTCTCCATACCCGCCGGTCCCTGGGACTGACGCGACTCCAGCAGAGATCAGCGCCTTCCTCTCGTCCATGAGGGGCCTGGCTCCGCCGTCGACGCCTGCCGGCGCGCCTTCGGGCCCCGCGGGCTCGACTGGCCGACCTCGCGACACGGCGGCTCCGGCGCCGTCGACGACTTCGGTCCAGACTCCGCAGGTCCCCGAGGGATCCAGGCCTGGATCTCTGCTAGCGCCGGTCGACCTCACGACGCCTCCTCTGCCGGCACCGACACCGGTTCCACCCCCGGCGCTGTCCCCGGACGCCGCCGTTACCCGGTTTAGCCCTGGTCCGAGCTCGGCGCCGTTGTGGCGCCGCTCGACGCCACATCCGACGCCGATGGATCAGCATTTTATCTACCGCCCGGCTCCGGTTATTCCTCCTGTTTATCAGGACTCGGATGATGGGGGCGACTGGGAGGGGTCTGAGGACCCTATGGCCAGACAGGCCGAACTTTCACAGGACTGGGTAGACGAACTGGGGGATGCCAGTGATCTGGACACCTCCCCGGACGCTGGTTTCATCTCTCCTCCGACTGTGGCCTCGGAGGAAGGTGCAGCTTTTTCAGTGGTGCTGCGCAAGGCGGCCGACGCCCTTGGGCTGGAGTTGCCTGCTGTGGCCGTGAGGACTAACGTCCTCACAGAAGTGCTTTAACCGTCAGCAAGCTCCAAAGAGCCTCTGCTGCAGTTCAATGAGGCACTAATAGACGTTCTGCAGGGCACCTGGTCCAAGCCCTCCACAGTACCTCCTGTGGATCGGAATGTGGCTCGGCGCCACCGCCCTGCCCCGGGCGACCCCAGTTTTCTGTCCCAACACCCCACCCCCGAGAGTCTGGTTATCCAGGCCTCGACTTCCCAATCCTCCTTCCCGTCCGCTCCTCCGGATCAGGAATCCAAGAGGCTGGAACAGTTCGGAAAGAAGCTGTTCTGTTCCCTGAGTTTGGGACTGCGGTCCTTGAATACCGCTTGCCCCTTGGACCGTTATTCCCACTCTCAGTGGGATACGGTGGAGGACGTGCTGCCCCTGTGTCCGGAGGAGGCCCGGTCAGGGCTCGCCCAGGCGCTTGCTGGCGGGCGAGATGCAGCACGGCATGCCATACGGTGTGGACTAGACACCACGGACTCGCTGGGTCGGGCAATTTCGACCACGGTGGTGCTTCGTCGCCACGCCTGGCTACGGTCCACGTCTTTCTCGGGGGATGTCCAGAGTACCCTCATGGATATGCCCTTTGATGGCACTCGCCTCTTTGGCGAGAAGGCGGATAGTGCGCTGGCTCGTTTCAAGGACTCCCGGGCTACGGCCAAGTCCTTGGGTCTCTCGGCCCGCGGCCGCAAACTTCTGCCTTTCATCCCTTTCGTGACCAAGGAAGGGGCGCCTCCTCACGTCCGCCTAGCCACCGGCCGCAGAACCAACCTGCACGCAGTCGCGGACGTGGATTCTGCCGAGGCGGTACTGGAGGACATCGTGCCGGTCAGTCCACATCCACCCCGGCAGCATCCGCCTCAAAGCCCTCCTAGTCCGAGCTTTCAGGCCCATTCCACACCAGTGGGTGGCAGAGTTCGCCATCACCTGCTCCACTGGCGTTCCATCACGTCGGACAGGTGGGTGCTGCAAATCGTCCGAAGGGGCTACTCCCTCCCCTTCGAGACGACCCCTCCAGCCATGCCACCGCAGTACCACCGTATGTCGGGGGATCACTTGAATCTTCTACGGGAGGAAGTTACGGCCCTCTTGGCCAAAAAGGCCGTCAAGCGCATTCCTGGTCCAGAAGTAGGTCGTGGTTGCTATTCCCACTACTTTCTGGTTCCCAAGAAGGGCAAAGGGGACCTCAGGAGCGTCAACGCCTTCCTCCGAAAGGAGAGGTTCAAGATGCTCACCTTAGGTCAGGTTCTGGCTGCCCTAGACCCTGGAGACTGGATGGTAGCGCTGGACTTGCAGGATGCTTATTTTCACATCCCCGTCCTGCCGGCCCACCGGCGTTACCTGCGGTTCACGGTGGGTCAGGAGCACTTTCAGTTCACGTGCTCCCCTTCGCCCTCACCAGTGCCCCTCGGGTGTTCACGAAGGTGATGGCGGTGGTCGCAGCTCATCTGCGCAGATCAGGGGTTCCAGTCTTCCCCTATCTCAACGACTGGCTGTTGAAGGCGGGCTCGCCCCAGGCAGTCGTCTCCCACCTCCAGACTACGGCCGACCTCCTGCATTTGCTGGGGTTCTCCATCAATGTGCCGAAGTCACACCTGAGACCCTCCCAGAAGCTCCTCTTCATCGGAGTGGTTCAAGATTTGGCACAGTTCCGGGCCTATCCTCCGGAGCAGCGGGTCCGGCATATTCAGGCTCTGATTCCCATCTTTCGGCCTATATCCGGGGTTTCGGTCAGGTTGGTGCTGCGGCTTCTGGGGCTGATGGCCTCTTGCATCCTGTTGGTGCATTATGCCAGGTGGCGAATGCGGGCTCTGCAGTGGGACCTGAAGTTTCAGTGGGCCCAGCATCGTGGCAACCTGTCCGACCATGTCTTGATCTCGGAGGGCACTGCAAAGCAGTTGCAGTGGTGGCTCACGAACCGCGATTGGGTCAGCGGCAGATCCCTCTCCCTACACCAACCGGAGCACGGAGTAGTGACGGATGCGTCCCTCCTGGGATGGGGGGGCCACATGGGGGAGGCAGAGATCAGAGGACTCTGGTCTCCGGCGGAGACTCGGCTCCATATCAACCTTTTGGAGCTGAGAGCGATCCGGCTTGCACTGAAGGCATTCCTTCCCTCTGTCCGGGGAAGTGTGGTGCAGGTGTTCACAGACAACACCACCGCCATGTGGTATTGCAACAAACAGGGCGGGGTGGGGTCGTGGACCCTTTGTCAGGAGGCTCTGCACCTCTGGACATGGCTGGAACACCAGGGTATCACCCTGGTGGTTCAACATCTGGCGGGCTCTCTGAACGCCAGAGCAGACGAACTCAGTAGCTATCTCTGCTTTCTTACGGCTTCCTGATCAGCCTTCTCTTTTCAAATCCCCTGTTGTTTCTCGTTTCCTTAAGGGCATTACTCACATGTTTCCTCCTGTCCCCTTCGTAATGCCTCAGTGGGATTTGAATCTAGTCTTGACTTTTCTGATGTGCGCTCCCTTTGAGCCTCTTCACAATTGTTCCATTCGTCTTCTGACTCTTAAGACTGCTTTCCTGGTAGCTATCACCTCGGCTAGATGGGTGAGTGAGCTCCAGGCGTTATCGTCTAAGCCTCCTTTTCTTTCTGTTCATCTGGACAAGGTTGTCCTCCGGACTCGTCCTTCCTTTCTTCTAAAAGTGGTAACTCCCTTTCACTTCGGGCAATCTGTCACCTTGCCCACCTTCTTTCCGCCTCCGCATCCTTCGAAAGAGGAAGAGAGGCTCCACCGTCAGGACCCAAAACGGGCGCTGTCCTTTTATTTGGACCGCACCAAACAGTTCCGGGTGGACGACCAGCTTTTTGTTGGATACGTGGGTGCTCAGAAGGGAAGGGCAGTACACAAGCGGACCATCTCACGGTGGGTCGTATTGTGTATAAAGGCTTGTTACTCCTTCGCTAAAAAGGACCCTCCTGTAGGGCTGAGAGCCCATTCCACCCGGGCCACAGCGGCTACTACTGCCCTGGGATGGGGAGTCCCTTTGCAGGACATCTGTCAGGCAGCAACGTGGGCCTCGCTGCACACGTTTGCCAAGCATTATTGCCTGGACAGCCAAGTCCGGAGAGATGGCTTCTTTGGCCGTTCAGTTCTCCAGGACTTTCTGGTGTGATCTTGGTTCGCAGACCCACCACCGGGGATGGTATTGCTGGGGTATCTATTTTAAGGTGAGGAATCTAACTAACATGTTTCTTTCAGATGAACAAGTTACTTACCTTCGGTAACGATGTATCTGTAAGAAACATTAGTTAGTTAGATTCCTCACCGACCCACCCATCCTCCCCGATCTGCGAAACGACATCTCGGGTTAAGGCTTTCCTTTCTAGGGCCCTAGATTTTTTGGCACCAGTGTCGGTCTCTTGCATGGCTCTGCGTTCCTGGCGCGGAAAGCTATGTACAAGAACTGACGTCAGCGCACGAGGGCGGCGTCTAAGTACTCCGACAACGTCATTCCGGCGCATGACGCCGACGACGGACGCGGAGCCGCAGGCGACGCCTAGCAACGCACAAGGGGTATTGCTGATGAAAAATCTTTCCGGATCCAGCCTGACGCCTGGGGATATTCTAAGGTGAGGAATCTAACTAACTAATGTTTCTTACAGATACATCGTTACCGAAGGTAAGTAACTTGTTCGTTACGTATCATGGTATCTAGTGTAGCCTCACTGAAGTGTGTTAAATGCTGCGAGTTTTTAAAATGTGAGAATATGGGAATATGAGGTGTGTTCAAATCCTTCATATTGGCTATTCCAAGACAGGACGTTTGTTGCACTGTTTTGTTTAGGATAGGAAAATAATTTGATGTGGATGAGGCAAGCTCTGAATAAGGCCTCACTTCCTTGAACCTGCCAAACGTTTGCCCTCCAGGCAGATTCTTTTTGCCTATGGTGTCTTTCCAAAAGTTGAAACCTTGTACAGACAGTTGGGAAATAAAGGAAGCAGAGTATATCAGCTTGATGTTCGATAGCATATATTTGAGTGCAGGTGTAAGTGCAAGCCTATAATAATAAGAGGCTGGGTCTGATGTGTCAAAACCAGAAAAATAAGCACACTTTTGTGCAAATATTTAACTACCTTTTGGCAGTGTTGAGCAGTGTTCCCATTGAGTGTAATTGTAAATAGCGCATGGGATACTAGCTTTGTGTAAAAAAAATGGTGACCATAATGTTGTTAACAGAATATGTCGCCAAAGTTAAATGTACTATCATACAATTTATCATTGGAAAAGGCAGCTGATTGCTCTAGATCTGCAAGGAAATTGTGCACAGTTTCAAAGTCCCAATCAGCAATCAGAGAAAGTACTAGAGGTGATGATATAATTTAAGGAAATTTTAAACCAATAAGATATCTGTAAAAGTACAGTAGGATCATACACATCATACGATACCCTGTCCCACACTATTCCTTCCAGAACTTGAACTGCTGTAATGTTCACCAGGGACAGGTCCCTTAGTTCACGGCGCGATGACGCATGTGGTTTCAGTACCAAGTTCTGGGTAATAGTGACCATTCAGAAGTAGGAAAAAGACAGTCACCAAACCAATCCAGAGGACCAGGAAAAGTAATCCAATTGTAATCCAGAGATGTATCCAAGGAGCAAAAAAGTATGTATTTTTCAGACAAAGATAGAGAGCATACACCGGTAGCTTGAAAAGGAGAGGCGATGGTGGCAGCTCAGGTTCACTTGAATCCGATGAGAAGGTGTCATAATGCACATTGTAGCCAGACGCCGTCCGGTCTATTTTTGGCAGTTCAGCAAGTTTTGTAGAACTGAGAAATGACTCGGTCTGTGGCATATTCACATAGACATCGTCAAATGTTTTGAATTGAGATTTCTGTATTTGTTGACTGTACAGCTGTAGTTGTTTCAACTGGAAGAAGTAATACTTCTTGTTGTTTACAGCTTCGCTTTGAAAAGTGGAATCTTCTATAGTTATTAAAGCTTCCATCTGAACTTCTTGAACGGTAGCGAGAGGAGTGCAGTGGCTACTCAGAAGCCCACGTGGACTACTGTTAAGAATCAGCCACATAGTGTGGATTGATCAGATCAATGGAGACAAACCTTTTGTCTGTGTTTGTCTCTGTGACCAGCAAGTGGCGGAAGAAGTACAGTTCTGGTACTTTCGACAGCCAGGACAGGTATAGGCCTACAGTAAAATGGCCCAAATTCATTCTTGTCCACAATTGTTTCCTCTGACCAGGTCCTCAATCTTCGCGACCCAGGCAGTTCTTGCTGGTACGACCTTCACTTCTCCAGTGGTGGTGTGTTTTACTTGGACGTTGCCTTGAGCTCTTTGGAAATCATTGAGTTCCTGTAAAACAGCCAAACGTTCATTGATGGCAAACGTGTTTCCGCCACCACTTTGAGGACATTATCGAGGTCTGGTACCCACATTCTCACACTAAACAGCACTTTGTATGGAGTACAACCCACTAGGGATTTTCTTGGCATGTTATTGAGTGCCCTCTCTACCTCATTTAGGTGATTGAACCAACTGCTACCTGAGCCTAATACATTAGCTATTAAGGATTGTTTAAGTCACGTTTTTCGACTCAGCATACACATTTCCCTCGGGATGGTAAGGGTAGGAGTACCGCAAGACTACACCCAAACATCTCATGGCTTCTTTGTAAGTCTGAGAGCTAAACGCCGGATCATGGTCAGAATGTAGTGTGCTAATTGCGTATGTCCCAATGAGGACTTGCAAATCCTTTATAACAGTTAGGGCGTCAGCCGAGCGCTGTGGCCAAACCCACAGGAATCTGGAGCATGAATCCACTGCCACCAAGATATACTTGTAAGCCCTGTCTGAGTGTAAGGGGCTGCAGGGATCCAAATAAACAACCGCTAGAGGCTTGTCTGAAATCAGGAAAGGTGTCTGTGGAGGACGTGCTACTGTGAAACCCTTCATCTGCTGGCAGATGTAACATTTGAGGGCAAAGTCCTTGATCTGTTTTGTAAGACCAGGCCACCAATAGTGATGCTTCAGTAATGAAACTGTAGCAGTGACCCCTGTGTTTGCTGACCCCAGACTCATGTGAAGCTAGTATTAAACCCAATCAGCGATCAGTGTTCTGTATTACTCTATCCCCCACTCCTGGAATCTGAGCATATGGAATATTTTGTGTATCTAACTTGTAGGTGTACATGAGTGGAAAGCCTTTCCGCAGGTGGGTGTCTTTGCGAGCAGCATTGACGGCTACCATGATGTCTCCATCTGTTCTCGTACTTGAACGAGTGATTGCAGCAACGGCAGCAGTGTTGGCTGTTGCCTTAGCGGCTTCACCAGGCATGAAATTCCCTTCAACGTGAACGCCAACACGTTGATGACTCAATGTGTGGATAGCATGTTCCCAAAGCAGCTTGTGCTTGATTGTGCAATTCTTGGAATCTCGGAATGCATTTTGGCCCCAATAGTGAAGATATTCTCTATTAGACTGGACACAGTAGTATGAATCACACACTATAAGTGTGGGGCATTAGTAATCTGCACTTTGTAATGCCAGTATTAGGGTTTTGAGGTCTGCCAACTGCGCTGTCCCGCAGGCTGAGCAGATCCATCAGTATAGATGATATAATCATATTGATCTAGAGGCATTATTTCATTCAGCAAGTAATATTCTTGTTCGTACTTCAGGAATGCTTGTGTTTGTAATGTAGAGTTGAATCTGTAATCTATATATGTTGCAGTGAGAGAGTTGGCCTATTGAATCCATTGTGGATGTAAGGCTTTGGCATTCGGAATGCTTGCTTCAGTAACTGGCTCTGAAGATCGGTAACTGAAGTAACAACAATTATTCGCTTACCTTGAGCTAGTGCTCTCTCTATCACTACAGCAGTCTGTACCTCTGTGACAATTCTCAAAGTGGGTGCAAAACGCATTTCAGCGTTCATGTGCAAATGTGATTTGTATTCAATAGGTACCGCATCACCTTCCTTTAAAGTGATATTGATGTACCCAGTTGGTCCAGTGACTACGCCGATCACCAGGTTAGTCGTGTTTACATATGTGTGTAAATGTGTGGAAGCTGTCATTCAGCTTGTACAGAACGTAAAATATTTGTATGTTCTTTTGTCCAATAGTTGATTGAATAATCAGGTCTGATTAAATCGTAGAATGGTTTTACTTGTGCAGCATAATCCAAAATGTATGTTCTGCCAAAACTTTCAAATCCTGAAATGGATTGTAGTGTTTATTTAGAGTCGTTGGAGGTTGGAGCAATGCACATTAAAAAAAAAAGTGCTGTCAGGCTCTTGCTTTCACTAGCAAACTTGTATCTCAGAAACAGGACTTTAAGATGGGCAATTTTGGATTTTATAAAATTAAATTTGTAGCCCAGGTGAGCAAACCCAAGAATTATGTGGTTCGCTCTAGCCAAGTGTTCCCTTAACTCATCATCCTTCAGATAAATATCATCTACTTAGGACAATAGCTCCTCATCAAAATCTTGAAGCAACTCTGTTACCCTTTCTGAGGACAGCCCAGGGCTGTTTTTATACCCTTGAGGTAGATGGCAAAATTGATGCTGTGAACCTAGCGCTGATATTTGATCTCAAATATCAGCTTTCAGGTGCTATATTCTGGCAGAAGAATCCATTTGAGATATCGAGTGTTTTGTATTTTTTCCTGCACAATTATTTTCATTAGTGCGCCACTATGTGCATTTTGTACTGCAAATGTGCATGTTGAAGTGTTGAAATGTCTGTAGTCTAAAACTAGACAGTATGAATTATTTATGGACGAGTTGATCTAGGATTTCCCTAACTTGTTTTTTAGCTTAATAGTTTAATGGGTACTGTCTCTGGGGTTCAGGAGTTGATTTTAGTGGGATCTCGTGAAGAGGTGACTCATTATCCCACCCAACATGATTGCAATATAGTGCAGGAGCTAGGATTAATGCCCATTCCGGTGTGTATGGATGTTTAACTGATTCTGGAATGAGGTCAGAGAAAGCAGGTAAAATAACCGTCCCTCCCAGTGGGCATTCCATCACAAACTCAGGTGGCCAATCTGTTTCAGCCAAAGGAATGTTGTGACCATGTCTCAGGTTCTCCCAAAAGAGAGCCTTGGTGTTTCTGGGTATGTCCACCTACATTTGGCGCAAATATTTTGTATAAACGATGTGGGACACTTACCCTTGTATCAGGTGTTTCCACCGTGATATTCTCATTCAGTGCTTCTACCACCAGATAATCCATCAGGTTACAGTGAGCTATTGTGACTTCTGCGGCGCTGTCCAGCATCGTCACTGCCCATTCCCCATTCAGAAGCAGGGCCCTCAGTAGTCTGGGCATGTCTTATTTTAATCCCTGCTACTTTCTTCTTTTTTTAATTGAGGTTTTTGGAGTCTTTGGTTTGGCCTCGTTAAGGATGTAGTCTGAAGTGCAATGTGTTTTCTTTTCGGCTTCACACGCTCTTCTGATCTGCGCTCTGCCCATCCACCTGTCTCTGAATGTGTATTGGATAAATTCTAAAAGGAACGAGACGAAGGTGTATCGGTATCCCAATACCTGTCAGGCTTTCTAATATTATCATGGTCTCTTAAGTTATATTTCTTGTCAGTGGTTTCCTGCTGGGGAGACCCACGCCATGATTGTGTCTTGTTTTGTTTATTTTTTTATTTATTGTCCCATTTCTTCTTGGAAGAATCGGGTGCTTGCTTAGAGTTATTCTTTTGAGAATTACTCTTAACCTGTGGTTATCTCTACCCAGCATAGCATTGGTTTCTTTGGAAATGTTAGGCAATTCTCACTCCTGCTGCGTAGGTGTGAGCTCCCTCAAGCGTTGGTGTATGACCAATACTTCTGCTTCCCCCTTTATGTTCCTTAACATCATTGTTGATACTGCGGCAAAATTGCCCATCAGTTTAATCCCCAAATTCAGGGCAGGTGCTGCGCCGTACTCATTCTGTACTAATTTTAGTACCTCAGGTACTACTATTGAAGGGGTACCATGAGTTCTGGTGTAAACTGCAGTGAAAATTGTACCCTAAGTGGCACAATCTTCCACCAGGGGAGCCATCCCCATTGGCAAGCAAATTGTTAATATTCTGTGTTTTTCCAGAGGGCCCATATGAGGAAAACTCGCTTCAAGCTGACTTGGTTTCCGTGCTATCCAGAACGTAATTTGCTCACGACTGGTGGGAACCTTTCCCATAACGACATTCAGTGTTTGAGGCCTGATACCCATAGGAGCTAATTCTGGTTGTGCGGCCAGGGTTAACTGTGAGTGTTCTGTACATCTTTACAAAATGTTTGTTTACTGTTGTTATTTCTGATGCATCTAAATTAGCAAGATTAGGATCCGCTGTATAAGATGCTAGGACTGGCTAGGTTACTCCTTCTTTACTGAGTGGACCAAGTCTCACATTTTCTACAGTATGGGGAAGGGCGCCTTAAACCAATTTATGTGTTCTTTGTAAATTAACGGAACTTCTATGTCCACATATGGAAAGTATTCCTCTGGTGTTTCATCTTTAATGTATGAAACAATTGTGTACATGCATCCGCAGTCAAGAATTCAACCCAAGAATAGAATACCTCTGTTCTGAATGCTTCGTGTGCCTCAACCATGAAGGTTACGCCCCCACCTGTTGCCTGGAGGCCGTAATGTTCTAATTTCATTGCAAACGAATGTCTGCAATTTTCTGTTCTATTTAGAGGAACTACTTCTTCTCCACCGGCTTTTTGGTTCATGAACATTGTGTGAAGAGAGAATAGGTTTAGTGAGTGAAATTATGGAGATAGAGTCAGCACAATGTGGGAACATTTTATCCTACAAGCTTGAATAACCTACAGCCAGTACTTAGGGTATACCTACTCAACTGAGGCAGATTTCCTTCCCATCATGGACATCTCCGGTTTAGAGGTGAGAAGGGTGTCTCTGAGAAAAGCACAACTGAACTACTCAGATAAACCGTTAAATAAGTACCCAACCAACATTGGCGGCGCCATGTCATTTAGTTACCACTAATCCGTAGGACCTGCTAGTTTGTTGGACAACATAAACTTTGGGTGAGGTGCCTAGAACTGATTCCAGGAACTCCGCAGGATATTTTGGCCTAAAGACCAGCTAGCTCACAGTGCCACCGTAAGATCCCCTAACCTTATTAGAGAGCCAATGGTTTCTGGCAACCACTGAACATGACAACCCTGACCCCTCAGAGAACATCGAAGCAGATCAGAACCTTTCGCTCAATCATTCGTGCTTACTCATGCCCAGAGAAAACACATTGGGACGGTTTCATTATATTTATTGAACCAATGTTATTCTTGTATAAAATACATGTCCTGCGATAATCAGTAGGCAGAAGCAGATGAATGCGATTACACGCACCAAAAAAGTAAATAGTAGATATAGTTCTACCATGGTGCTAAAAGAGTGTATTTATGCAGGCATATAAACAAGGCAGTATTTAGGCGTACTCCTACTATGCAAACCCTACTCTGCATGTACCTACAGTGTGTATAGGTGTGAAGCCAAGAATCCCCCCAAGGGACAATCCAACCCATTACCTGGCCGGAGAGAATGTAGGAGCCCGTCTTGGTCATGAACTGGTCACCCCCTCACGGAGATGTCAAACCACTGCGTGGTGAAGTCTCAGCTTGCAGGAACCCTCTGTTTCAGCTGAAGTGCATCCTCTGCTAATCTTTTGGGATGCTCATTATTTATAATAGAAAACAGCCTTGTGATGTACGTATAGATTACCATTTTATGGATATGCAGATAGCCCTGTCGCCCCGTAGATGAAGATAGAACGACATTTGTACATAATGCGTAGAAGGGCCTTATACATGATGTTCGAGGCATCATGATAATGTTGTGCGAAGCTACATGTGTAAACAAAGTAGTTTCAGAGAAACTAATCCAACAGTGTTGTGCACGCACATATGTGCAAAAGGTTACAGCAGAAATGTTAAAGTGAAAAATAGGACAATGTAAGAAATTAGCCGCTTTGCTACATGGGCCTAATCCGTGCACATAACAATACCTAAGAAGGGTGGTTCTTTGACAGGTGGGCAAGTATGTTTTTTTTTTACCTTTGTGCTCTATGGTGGGAGAGTTAATACTAAGATATAGTACAAACATGGCTCCTTCGGACCTCCATCACTCAGGATCCCTTAGAAAAGTGTTTTGAGGTTGAATGCACTGTACCAATATTGCATAATTTATCACATCTTTAAATTTTATTTTCAATCTGAACTTACATCATCATTACTTATAGAGAAGTTGATATTATCATGTAAGACAAAGACAGAATGATAAACAATAGTATTATTACTTGTATACATATACGGTGGCCAATCTTTCTTCAGCCAGCTATATACAATGCAACACTTTTCCATTATTACAGAAACATTCCTTGCTGCAGGCGAATTTTGATTCTGAACAAGGTCAAAGGTACTTAATACAAAGTTCTCAGAATTCAGAGAGTGAAAATTACAGCTAGCTGTTATTTCAGTATTATTTTGAGCTGTCCATAACACTTGCATATGCAGTTCTCTCTGGCTGCAGGCTTGGCTGGGAAGCAGTTCAGAGTAGCACCATAGTATTAGCAGGGCCATTTCTGTTGTAGCAAAGAACAGCCCCATTTTCAGGGAAGAGGTTTCCAGCACTTGTACTGGAGCACACCTTTTGATAGTTGGACACGTGTGTTCATGATGGGAGGCCTCGCCACTTGACCACTGTATTGGTGGTGAGTAGTATCAGGAAAGGACCCTTCCACCAAGGCTGCAACAATGTCTTTCTTTGAAGGCTCTCATATGACCCACTTCCCTGACTGAAGTTGATGACAAGAGTGACTGTATTCCGTGCTCAAGGCCGTTGATACCTGTGAATGGAAGGTATGTACGCAACTTATTAAAGCACAGCAATTATCCAAGACAAAATCGTCAGCTAAGTGCATATCTAATGCAGATAGGGGTACCGGTGGTGAGACAGGACGTCTTATTATTTTGCCTTTTAGCATCTCATGTGAGCTAAGGCCTGTTCACCTATTTTCAGTAACTTGAAGGCTCGTAAGACCAATAGGCAGTGCATCAAGCCATTTGAGGTCAGTTCCCACACAGATATTTGCAAATTTATTTCTAAGCACCCAATTATTTCTCTTGACTTTCCCTGCTACATGGGGGTGATAGGCAGAGTAAAAGTTCATATTTATTTGTAGTGCCTTGCAAATGTCACACATTATTTAGACAGTGAAGAGAGTACCATTATCTCTTTTTATGGCTAGTACAATGCCAAACTAAGAAATAAAGGGCCCTATTTATATCTTGGTGGTTGGGCTGTCCGTCCTCCATGACGTCACCGAGCCTGCTGGCTTCTCCCGTCTGATTTATATGTTGGTCTGGAGAACCTTGTTGGAGTAATTTCTGTCCGAATAGTGGTTGTCCTCTGCAGATGGCGCACAATTACCTGCTGTCAGACAATACTCCATGAGTATCGGAGTGGCTATATGCCACCTGCCAAATGTATATATGTTTGTCACATTGGTGGCCTTGCAGCAATGTACTTTCAAAGTAATTACTCCTCAGACCTGTTTTGGTTTGCTGTATCCATCCGTCTTGAGATGAAGGTGTACATCACACACCTGGGAAGAATGGGCAAAGTAATCATAGCTGCACTGCACACTATAAAACACACCCCATTCAATACCATGTTCGTTTGTTTTTCTCATCTTGCAGCATTAAGAGATACGTTTTTTAGGTAGTTGTTTGTTTTGTTTGGGAGAGCGGCCCCTTAGGCAAGGGTCTCTCCCCTTTTTGGGGGCAATGTATTCAGGCTTTGTCTGCTCCCCTGGGGGGGCAGATTTTCTTTATTAAAAAACAAAATGCCCACTGGACCACCAGGGAGTGTTTAGTGGGGAGTGGTCCCTTGGGCAAGGGTCACTCCCCTTTGGGGGCTTATGATTTTGGCAGTCTGCCCCCATGGGGGGGCAGATTTCGCCATATTAGGTCAAGCATTCGAGACCTCTTGTATATACTTTAGTATATACTTATATGTTTATATGGTTTGTGGGCTTTGGAGATCAGCCCTACGACTTGTCTGCTTCCGCTTAGGGACTTTTTTTCTGATCAACTGACTCTATTTAACTTTCTCGATAGAAAAAGACCAGCAGAGGTCAGTAAAATACAAGAACCACTTCAGCCTTCTCTAGTTTTCAGTCCATAGAAATTGTCTTCCACGAGCACCCATAGACAATAATATTTATTTTAAATCTTGTATTTTCAGTGATATGACCACCAAAGGCCCAGATTTTATATTAAAAACAGAGCTTTGGACTATACCATTTCCCACTATATCATTTCCAGCTGAAAGGCAATATTTCTCCCCGTGTGTTCCAATACTTGGCGTGTCACGCAGTTTGGTGCTTGCTTTCCCTCCATGTCAAAGAACAGCAGATGTTTCAGGGCGCAGGCGAATATTCTGCATAGCGAAGTACATATAAGGTCCCAAAGGCGAGACCGATTGCATTGCAAATGCTTGTTTAATGTAGGGCCCACTAGGCCACCAGGGAGTTATTTGTGGAGAGTGACCCCTTGGGCAAAGGTCACTCTCCTTTGGGGTCAATATTTGTGGCTGTGTCTGCCCCGCAAGGGGCCAGAGCTCCATGTTTTTTTTTAATTGGGCCCACTAGACCACCAGTGATATTTTGTGTGGGGCGTGGCCCCTTGGGCAAGGATTGCTCCCATTTGTTGAGCATTAATTTGTCCGTTTCTGCCACCCTGAGTGGCAGATCGGCTGACTTGTTTTTTTGTAGGGCCACTAGGCCACCCGTTTTTTTTTTATGTTGGGGAGCGGCCCCTTGGACAAGGGTCGCTCCCCTTTATGGGAGGATGATTGTGGTCATTTCTGCCCTCTTTGGGTGGCAGAATAGCAGTATGTTTTTAGGCCCTTCTGCCCTCAAGGGGGGCAGAAGCCACTAGACACCTATTTTTATTTTTGTGTTTGGGAGTGGCCTCAAGGGCAAGGGTTGCTCCCATTTTACGGGGGTGAATATTTTATTTATACTCTTAGGCCCACCTACCCCTTAGCTTGGCTGGTGGATTGTGTGTGGACTGGTGCATTATTTGCATATGTGATTGTAATATTTTTTCTCCTTTTTAGGTCGAGGACTACCGGTCTGCTGAAAGGCAGAACCGGAAGTCAGAGATTTAATGACTTGGAGAAGATGGGCTTGATCCGCCCCTCTTCTCCCCTGTTCTCCATTGGCTGGCCTCGTAAATGCTGGCCAGCCACTGGAGAAGAGGTCAGTCACTCCGATTAGGCCCTGTCCTTTTCGGATCAGGGGGCGTGTTTTTTGCGAGAAGTCTCAAGGAGGAGACAACAGCAAAACACGCCCCCGAATCCGAAAAGGACGCTGCGTTTCTCCGAGGCACTGCTCTGCCTCGGAGAAAGGCGGTGGTGTTTTCCGGTGCCCTCGGCTTGTTTTAAACCCAGACGTGTGTACAGTAGGGAGAGTGTATTCAGCCGAGAGTGGGGGGAGGGGCAGTCATGGTGACTTCGTGGGCTTGTTTTCTGCTCTAAAAGAGTCCTCTCTCCGATTAGGACCTAGTTTCTTTCTGTTTCTACAATCGCTCCCCTTTGTTTCCTGTCTCGTTTTCTTGTTTCTGAGCCAGTTCCTTCTATTTCTGCCCTTAGCTCCTTCTTTTGTGCGCCTGTCCCTTGCGCTTCTCATTTCTAGGTACCTTGCAGCCCCATTCTCTTGTTACAGATGCCACTCTCCTTGTCTTAGCCTCACTTGTTTTGTATCCATCTTTATCCTGCCTAACATTGTTATTCAATGTTGAATAGCGCTAGCTAGACCCGAGGGTATCGGAGCGCTTTACATGTTAAGTGAGGAGGTTCACTCGAAGTAAGTGCGAGGATTCATGTGGGTCAAAACTGTCAACAAAAGAGTACAGAACAATACAGCAGTGAGGTATTCAAAACAACCACGGAGGGATAGAACATCCCGCACTAAGGTAACAGCGCTAGAGGCCGCGCGAGCCAGATGACGCGTTGAGGGTGCTGTCCTTGGGGGTTGCATAGTCCGGTTAGGGGGCATGTTGAAGTAGTCGTTGAGCAGTAGGGAGAGTGTATTCAGCCGAGAGTGGGGGGAGGGGCAGTCATGGTGACTTTGTGGGCTTGTTTTCTGCTCTAAAAGAGTCCTTGGTGTTATGAGGCTTGTGTCAGTGGGCGCTTGGGCTGACATAAAGCAGTAAATTAATGTGCGATGCCTGACAGGGCGCACTTACATTCCAGTGCTCGCTCCTGGTCTGTAAGTTATGTACTGCGCTATTGGTACGTCTCTGTCTTTATATAGATCTATAAAAGCGCGCAGTCTGAAGCAGCCTTAAATCAGACATGTGGGCGCTATATAAGACACAAAGGCATGTGTAATTGTGTACTCTTCGAATTCCGCAGTTTTAGTTTGTTTGCTGTGTCTCCCTGGCGCTCGTGGTTTGTTTTGCATTTTCTACACATGTACAGTGCCTAGAAGCGGCCCGGATGCAGGGCAATTGCCCGAGTTCAAAAACAAAATCCTGACGTTAGCTCAGTCAATAGATCATAGTGGGCCTTCCTTCAAATTACTAAATCTATATATATTGTTTGCATTGTTGCTTCTTTGTAGTGCCTAAAACTCTCCAATACACCGTGTGGGTGCTACACACATATGTAGTGTATACATACATAAATCCGGTGTCCATCGGCTATTAGAATCGGGCTGCAAAAAGTTTCTGGTGACGGAAGAAAGATTTAACGGCCTTGGATTCACAAATTACTTTGGTTTGTTTTTTTGTTACATTACTTTATTGAAGTTTGGGTGACAATCAGTTTGACTGATAAGGATTTTTATGTATCCGGAGGAAACTATATTGAAAATGTACTAGAGGTCTGTTACTTTGCAATTCAACGAAAGCACCCCGGATTAGTACGGCAGCGATTTCATTTCTTTGGAAGGAAATGTCGTGGGAGGGGGCGCTTGCTTGGCCACAGCTGTGCCGATTGTTAGAGAGTAGAACAAGCATTTACAATGCAACGGTCTCGGCATTGTTAAAGTTAGAGCTATTGGCATTGCTCATGACAATGCCGTTTCTTTAAATGTTTTAAAAACAAAAACATAAACAAAAATAATGTCAAGAGCAATGCCAATAGCTCTAATTTTAACAATGCCGAGACCGTTGCATTGTAAATGCTTGTTAATTATAGTGTAAAGCTTTTGATTCCTGTTTGCGATTTCGACAGTGGTGTTCTGCAGTTTTGCGCAGTTGCATTTTTTTGGTAAGAAAAACATTTGTGTTGTATTTTCTCCAAATTAGTATTTTTGTCATGTATGAATGAATTTTTTTGTAAGTGGTGTCATGATGGCAGCTTATTTAGTTAGTGTTTTGTGCATGGAACTCGATGTGTTTTGCATTGTCTTATGTGTAATTTTCTTTTCTCTTTCTTTTTTAGTGAGCTATTGTTGTTCCATACTGTGTCTGTGCAGATTAGGTGGTGGTGAATTTAGCTGCAAGTGAGTGGTATCGTTTTGGAGTATATAGGTATTTCTGATAAGGGTGCATTTTGTTTATTACTTATTTTACAAAGTGTTTGTTGTTGTTGACTTGTTTGACAAGTTACTTTTATTAGTAAGCAGTATGGCTAGCCGTAGAATGACTGCTCAGCAGGTGGTTGGTATGCTTCTTGAATCTTCCTCTGAGCAGGATTATGAGACTGACAGTGCGTCTGAGGGAGAGGAAGATACAGACAGTGAGTTTTCTCTCCACATGGAATCATTGGATGATGAAGGTACTCTCAGTGCAGATGAAGCTACTCTCAGTGCGGATGAAGTACCTGTTTTAGAGGAGGATACTGCTGTGCCGATGGTGCAAGAGGCATCCGGATTGCAGCCTGAGGCTGCTAGGCTTCCTACTGGAAGTGCTGGACTCTGGGTTGATCCAAACATGGTGCAGCCGGTGTTGCCTGCCTTTAGTGGTGGTGCAGGGTGTAGCGTGGATTGGGAAATTGTTTTGCCTATACAGTTTTTTCAGTTGTTTATGGATGATGTATTTTTGGGTGAGATTGTTGAGCAGACTAATTTGTATGCTGAACAGTGACAAATTTAGGCCCCACACTAGAGCTACCCGGTGGACTCCCACAAATATGGAAGAGATGAAGAAGTTTTTGGGTTTGACTTTATTGATGGGTTTGATAAGTGAGCCGTCCATGGCTTCATATTGGTCTACCAGTCCCTTGATGGCAAAAGCCATATTTCCTGCAGTTATGACTCGTGATCGGTATTTACTTTTGCTACGGATGCTGCATTTTGTTGATAATTCTTTGGCGTTGCCACGAGATCACCCTGAATGTGACCGTCTTTTTAAGATAATAATAATAATAATAATAAAGCCATTTCTAAAGCGCCTGGCTGCACTAAAAATAGTGTATCCCCGCGCTGGATTCTTGCTATATCACAAGAGACAGCGAGTTAGAGAGAGCGAAGTAGAGGTCAGGGGGAAAAGAGGAAACTAGTTGGGTGGGAACAGGTGAGTTTTACGTTTAGCACGGAAACTGGTTTCTGAAGGTTCCATACGGAGGACAAGCGGTAGTTCATTCCAGTGCCTGGGAGCCAGGTTCCTGAAAGAACATCCTCCCATTCTGGCTCTGCGAGTGCGGGGGAGTTTAAACAGCATCGCTCCGGACGACCTCAAATTCCGGGTGGGGCGGTGAATAGTGAGGAGCTTTTGCAAGTACCTTGGGCCTTTGCCATGGGCGATACGATGCGTAAAGCATAAGGCTTTGAATTTAATGCGTTCCTTGACCGGTAGCCAGTGGAGCTTTATTAGAGCATTTTTCCCAGATGCTCTACAGGGCAGGTTAAGTACCAGGCGGGCAGCAGCGTTTTGTACGCACTGAAGTCGGTGCAAGCCTTTTTTACTTAAACCTAAGAGCAAAATGTTGCCGTAGTCAAGGTGGGGTGTGACTAAGGCATGGAAAAGTGTTTTTCTGGCGTTGATGGGAAGCAGGTCAAGGACTTTACGGAGGGTTTTTAATGTGCTAAAGCACTTACCCGTAACTTTGCTAACCTGAGACCTGAAAGAGAGATCAGAGTCGATCATTACTCCGAGGTTTCTGACAGATTCGACGGGAGTGGGAAAATTTCCTAGTTCCGCGGGCCACCACATGTGCGACCAGGCACTAGGGGATTTTCCAACGACTAGAAGTTCCGTTTTATCGCCATTTAGGCGCAGGCAGTTGTTATTCATCCATGTTGCCACTGATGACAGGCATTTGGAGAAGTTAGTGGCATCTTCAGTGTGGTCAGGCGTGAGCTTGATCATCAGTTGGGTATCGTCAGCATAGGTGACAATATCCACCCCGAAAGCTTCGACTACATGGGCCAGGGGTTCCATATAGAGGTTGAACAAGGTAGGGCTCAAGCTAGAGCCCTGTGGAACCCCATGGCTCAGCTTCCGGGGGGAAGATTTAAAAGGGGGGCAGTACATTTGGAAACTCCTGTTATCTAGGAAAGATTTTATCCAGGCAAGGGTGGATCCCTCCACTCCCATGACGGAGAGGCGAGACAGCAGCGTTGTGTGCAGCACGGTGTCAACAGCTGCACTTAGATCTAATAAAACCAACGCTGCTGTCTGTCCTTCATCCACCATCTGTCTGAGGCATTCGGTAGAATAGAGGACGGCTGACTCAGTCGAGTAGCCGGCTCTGAACCCCGATTGGGTGGGGTGGAGAAGGAATTCCTCCTCTAGATATGTCATAAGTTGCCCGTTGACCACTTTTTCCATTATTTTCAAGCAAAAAGGAAGAAGGGAAATGGGACGAAGATTTTGAAGTTGGGAGATGTGGGTATTAGGTTTTTTTTTCAAAGGGATGACCTGGGCTGTTTTCCATGCATCAAGCACATGGCATTCTTGAAAAGAGAGGGTGACGATATGAGTGATCTGATCAATCATGCTTTCCAGGACTCCCTTACAGCGTTTGGGGGGGGAGGCATACGTCACAGGGGGAGCCAGATTGTATGCTGTAAACAATATTCAGCAGTTCCTGTCTCTCAGGTACTTTGAAACATGTCAGACAGGGTTTAATGGTGGAGTTGTCTCTGAATTCCGCATGTTTGCTAGAGGGATCAATGTTGTCTGTAAAAGTGGCATGGATTTTATCAACCTTGCCAACAAAATGATCAGCTATAGAGTCACATAACTCGCTAGAGTAGGTGTCTTGCGCCTCGAGTCTGGTTGGAACTGTTAGCTCTTTGTAGATAGTGAAGAGTTCTCTGGTGGGATTGTCGGCGGATTCTATTCTACCCTTAAAGTGGGCACCTTTCACTGTTCTTATAAGTTTATGATATTTATTTAATTCTGTTCTGTAAAGTGACTTACATTTTTGGTTGTAATTTTTCCTCCATTGTCTTTCCAAGTTTTTGCATTTAGCTTTGGCTATTTTGAGTTCCTCGGAGAACCAGGGGGCAGTTTTGGTATGTCTTGCGGGCGGTTTGTGTCCAGGGTGCTACCGTGTCTAACGCGTTAGACACCCAACTTTCGTAGCTATTCCACGCCTCCTGTAAGGTAGTGCTAGGGGGTGGGGGTTTTTCAAGTAGGGCAAGTTTAAATGTCTCCTGATTGAATTTTTTCCAGTCTCTACGTTTCTGGGGTAGGGGTTTGTTAGATCTGGATTCTGAAGAAGTACTTTCTATTTCAAACGGGATGATGAAGTGATCTGACCAAATAGTTTTGATCGGGGGGGAGACCTTAACACCCTCCCAATTGGCAAGGGTGGGATCGAGAAGATGGCCTAATTGGTGCGTGGGGGATTTGGAATGTAGGTTAAGCTCTAGGGCTTTCAATGCTTCTGCCACATCTTGTGCCTCCCTACAATCAGCAATATCGAAGTGGAGGTTTAGGTCACCTAGAATGAGAAATTTTTTATATCGAAGTGCCGGCTGGGTAATCAGTTCTATGAGTTGATCGCCGAACTGGGCTGCCCCTCCGGGCGGGCGGTATATAAGAAGCCCGTTGATGATGTTTTTGGGTCCTGCTTTTATTGTGAAAAAACCGCCCTCACTATTAGGTAGCGAAGCCTTCAATAGGGTGCATTCTAAGTCTATTTTATAAAATAGAGCTAACCCCCCGCCTCTCTGTTTCTGTCTGTCTAATCTAAGTAGGCAGCAGCCTGGAGGGGTGGCTTCGAGAGTTTCGGGCGACGAAGTTTCGTCTAGCCTCGTCTCAGTGAGAAATAGAACATCGGGACAGCTCTCCGTCAGTAGATCATGTATCTCAATTTTATGTTTCTTCAGGGATCTGCAGTTAAGTAACAACATTTTTAACTTAGCTGTCGCCCGCTTTTCATTCTTCAAGAGTTGGAAGGTGTGATTGCAGATTTCACAGACGAGAGGTAAAGAGTCCGCTTGCGAGGTGTGGTAGCAGCTATCTTTAAGTGTCGGGCATAGAGATACTAGTTCTTGTTTATTGTAATATAACTCCTGTCTGTGAGTTGCCGTCATGTCCAGGGGAGCAGGAGAGGTAGAGGGTCTGGCCCCGGGCCCCGGTCCATCGCGGACGGGCGCAGATGGGCTTGCCTTTGGCGCGCCTTCGGCGTGCTGCCGGTGCTCCCGCTGCGCTCGTCCGCTGCGAGTCCGACAAATGCTCATAGAAATAGGGTGGTGGGAGGTGAGGTTCTGTAGCGATCCGAACCCGTGTATTCGGTATCATAGTACTGACACGATTTTGGTACCAATGAACCGTAAATGATCCATTATATGCATGACAGTGTTTTCACTGCGCAACTAGCATGAATTCACTGAGAAATAGGGCATTCTGTTGTTAAGTCATGGCATCCATTTTAGTTACGGCATCCATTTTGTTTCTTGCCCTCACATAGTCAATGAACGGGCGATGACCCCGGCAGAATCACCTTGTTAAGGATACGTAAGCTCGAGCCCCGAGAAAGGCCGACGCTGCATGACTAGGCAGAATCAAGCTGCCTCCCTTGCCTAAGGCCAGTCCTGCTATACTGGTTCTCGTGTCCATTGTCCTGACTGAAAGGCCGAAGACGGTAGCCATGCCCGTTTATGATCCATAAACACCTCTTATCCTACTTTTCAATCCTTTGCACCTGGCTCTGCTCCTCTCCTTCTGGGCTTTTACAATGGGGAGGTTACGATTTTTATGATGGGGAGGATCGGGCAAATAATGGAAAACTGACAAGGGGACCTGATCGAAGACCGAAAACCTACGACTAGTTATTGTTTGATGTCTATTTACTGTTTGTTTGGGATACCGGGTTGGGCATGAGAAATATTCGTGTAATGTTGCCTAAAGACATTTTTCGTGTATTTAAGGAACAACCCACTTAATACAATTTGAACAGTCTCGTAGATTCTGCCTCTGTGTGGTTCCTATGACTTCTGTGTCCCTGCAGTGAATAAATCTTGGTCTCTGACGCCACCATCGAGAAACCCGCGTCTCTGTTTATTTGTGCACCGAGACAGGAAGGAACTCAGGGGTCTTCGGGTGTTGTTTCCCTGACACCTCTGGACTCTTAAAAGTCCAGCACCTCAAATTGGCGCCCACGTGGGGCGACGTCATCCGGTACCGGTCCAAAGCCTGAAAAGTTCGAGGAGTTTCGTGTGAAGATTCCGGAGGGAGGTACCCCGCTTCATCGATCCCTGCATGTCGTAAAAGTGGCCCGACGATCTCTTCCACGAGGGTTCCCGTTCCCAGACGGCTACAGAGGACCGCTGCCCTGACTGTCGCCCTGTCTTGGACCCGAGGTGCAGACCTTAGTACGGCGAGACGTAGACGGGTTCTCCTTGGTGACGTCTTCCACATTTCAGTTAAGTATTAAGTGGGTTACGCTCAGTTTGGTTGTTCTTTGTTGCTCTGGTTTAATTCGTAGATTATCATTGGTTGCTCTTGTTTAGATAATCTTTGTTTTGGTATTGGTTCATTTTGGTAGGCCTAAGTTCCCTGCGCATTTTGGTTGGAATTTGTCTTTGTTTGTCATGACTAACAGTAGTAATTGTTTCCTGTCCTGGTTACGTTGCAACGGGGATTCCCGGTTGGAGGATTCGTGTTCGGTTCCTCCGATTGGAACTCCTACATATGAGCTCTATTGTAAACACGGTGTAGGTCCTATTGCGTATAATGAAGTATGGGTCCGTTATACCAGAAAAGATGGTGTCCTTAGTTGGCCACCGCATGGTAGCTTTGAAGTTGAAATTCTAGACAATCTAGAAATGAAGTTGTTTAAAAAGAAAGCCCGGCCGGCAATGTTTGATTCTTTTCGCGTATGGCGTAAAGAAGCCAAACAGAGAGAAATTAGGAAGACGAAGAAAGAACAGAAAGAGAAAGGGTTGACTTTAATGGAGTCTGCTAGGCAGCTGCATGTCAACGAGACTGAGAAAGCAATGGAGATGGCGAATAGAAAATATAATTTGGCAATTGATAAATGTTACCCTGTATTGCCATCTTGTCCTACTAAGCCGATAGAGGACCATGAAAAGGATCCTCTGTTGTCTTACCTGTTGAATTCACCTCCACCGTATGCACAGGGTATTACAGCACCACAGTTACTACCTGTTGTACAGCCAGCTGCTGGTCAGCCTGGAATAGTTGCTCCACTTCCTTTGATTCCAGCTCCTGTCCTTCCCGTGGTTAATGTTCCTTCGGCACCCCCTCTTCCTGGGTCGCCTGTTCCGCCTTTGCCTGTCGTTTCGCAAACTGCTTTACCTGCTACTCCCACCCTTACTATTTCATCTGCTCCAGCTGCCCTGTCCCCGAACCCTGTGGACATTCTGACTCCGCTTTCCGTTCGTCGGAAAATAACCGACTCTGTAACTAATATCTTAACTCCTCTCTTCAGGTCTTTAATTGGGACCCCCGTTTCTGACTCTATACAGAGACGTAGCCAGCTTCCTGGTCCCCAGGAACGAGAAATGTTAGATTCGACAGCTCTTAGGTGGATGTCGAAAGCTGCGAAGTATGATGCACGAAGAGTGTTAGATACCTTTATGCAATGGAATGAACCAACTCAACGTTATGTTTTTGACATGATGTGTTCTCTTGTGCGTGAGGAATGGGAAGATGATGACTTAGATTCCGTCCCCTCTGATCTGATAAATGTTCAGCAGAAATTTGCCGCAGGAATGGTGATAGGTTCAGAAGTAAGGGAAGCGATAGAACTGATTTTAGCTTATAGGGATGATTTCCCTCTTTGAGCGCCAAGGGACCCTGATGGTTCACCGATTACTAGGAAAAGACGAGGTCAATATCCGATGAGGGAAGTTCCACCGATATGGCGTGATGCAGTTCAAGCTGATGGGGCTAATGGTATTGCAGCTGCTCCGGCACATTTCCAGAGAGTATGGATACACATTCCTTGGAAGCGGGCCGAAGTATTAGCAGTAAAACAAGCGCTGCCGGACCCGCGTAAAAACCCTGCTGGTTATTATAAAGAGTTAACACAGACAGTTCAAGCGTGTGTCATGAATTTTGCAGACATTGAAATGCTATTTGGAAATGTAGTGCCACAGCCTATATGGGCCAAGATTCGACAAGAGAACCACCCAGTCGCCCTAGGAGGTGATTGGCCAGCTATTGTAGCAGCAGATGCGCAACAAGTTGGCGGTGCTAAACCTGAACCTCTGATTGCTGCCTTACCTGCCAGAATAATTAATCTGATGAAAACGCTGATGCCAGCGTTACGAGTTAATTGGGATAAACTATCGGCATGCAAGCAGAAGAAGGATGAGAGCGTCTCTGACTTCTTCACTAGATTTGAAGAGACCTTTGTAGACCACAGTGGGCGAGATATGAGTACTGAGGGAGGTCAGAGGCTGTTTGTCGACAAGTTCGTGTTTAACTTACTACCTGAGCTTAGTACCAAGTTAAAGGATTCTGAAAGTGCATGGGCAGTGTCGACGACAGCACATATACTTGCAACTGCTCAGTATTACGAGAATAGAGAGAAAGAAGAGAAGGAAAAGTCAGAAAAGAAGACAAAAGATTTGAAGACTAAAGTACTATTGCAACAAGCGTATCCGCCTCGCCCGAATCAGTCAGATTCACAGCAGCGACCCCAGTTTCAGCAACAGCCACAATTCCAGCAAGGGACGTTCCAAAGATTTAATTATGGTTTTTCCTGACAACAGTTAGCATGGAATCAGTGTGCCTATTGTAAAAAGGAGGGTCATTATAAGAATGAGTGTCCGGTACTGCACGCACAGACTAGTGGTGTCCCAGCTCAGAGAGGTAATGTTGGGTTTATGCAAGCTCCTAGAGGTAGAGGACGTGGTACAATGACACCACAGGCCGATCGCCCATCAAATTATTTCGATCAGCGATATGTACAACCTGCGCAACTAGGTAGATCTCCACAGTATCATGTTGAAGATTACTATGATCATAATGAAGAGATTCAGAGAAGCGAGTACTAGGACAGCCACAGGCAAAGAGAAGGAGTAGTATCAGTTCCAGTTGATCAGAGTGGACCTTATGTCGCAGTAGTTACATCAGGCGTGGTCGAACCGTTTCTGTTGGATACTGGTGCGGCAAAAAGTTCAATTATGCATGCGAAACTCCCTGGCGCACTTTGTCTGGCTTAACGAACACTTCAGTAGGTTTCTCAGGCGCCCCTGTTCACAATCCTGTTTCTAGTCCTTTATCAATTTCTGTTGGGCCATGCGAACTAGAAGCACCCCTTATCCTAACAACCGGTTGTAATGAGAATCTGCTTGGTTTAGATCTGTTGAAACGCCTGCATGCGACACTGTACTGTTCTCCTTCAGGAGTACAGCTCACATTAGGCAAAAGAGTCATCTCTCCAATGTATATGTCGATGGATAAGCTCCCACCGGAGCTGCGTTCTCTCCCTGATACTCTTTGGGCAACTGGTCCTAACGATGTAGGCCTCTTGGAAATCCCCCCTTATGTGGTAAGTCTTAAAGCGAATGTTAGATTCCCACGAATCCCACAGTATCGGATTTCGAATGAAGGTGAACGTGCACTCTTGCTGATTGTGAAAGACTTAATACAGAAAGATGTGATAGAGGAAACTAGAGGAAATGTCTGCAATAGTCCTGTTCTGCCGATTTTAAAACGCACTGACCCGTCTAAACCTCCAATCTACAGATTTGTGATTGACCTCAGAGAGGTTAACAAAATAGTGATTCCGCAGTTTCCTGTGGTACCAGATATCACTGCATTATTGACGTTGATTCCTGCCTCAGCCTCATGGTTTACAGTGATCGACTTGAAGAATGCCTTCTTCAGCATTCCGATAGCCGAGGAAAGTAGAGACATTTTTGGTTTCTCCTTAGGAGGTCGCAGTTTCAGATTCAAACGCGCTCCACAAGGTTATTGTGAGAGCCCTTCAATTTACAGCCAAGCATTGAAGAGTCAATTAGATGCTTTTGTACTTCCTCCTGGTGTTGCTCTGATCCAATATGTAGATGATCTTTTACTGGCTGCTGATGACAAGGGAACTTGCAAAATAGCTACAATTTCTTTATTACGTCATTTGTCAGACTTACATCACAAGGTATCACCTTCTAAACTGCAATATTGTTGCCAAGAAGTGACCTACTTAGGTCATGTTTTGTCAAAGGAGGGAAGAAGGTTGACCCCAGAGAGAATCAAAGCAATTTCGCAGATGACTGTACCAAGCACACAGAGAGAAGTACGTGCGTTTTTGGGTATTACGTCATACTGCAAGCAATGGATCCCAAATTTTTCTCTCATGGCAAAACCATTGGTAGCCCTGACTGGAAAAGGTGTTCCGAGCCCTTTGCCATGGTCTGATGAATGTCAACAGAGCTTCTCCGACTTACGTGATGCGCTGTGTTCAGCTCCTGTGTTGGGTACTCCTGACTACAGTAAGCCGTTTACTTTATATGTCCATGAAAGAGAAGGTTGTGCGTTGAGTGTATTAACACAACAATTTGGTGACAAACAGCGGCCTTGTGCATATTTCTCATCCACATTAGACCCGGTAGCCAGAGCATTGCCAAGTTGTTTGAGAGCTACAGCAGCAGCTGCAGTGTCTATTCGACAGTCTGCTGGACTAGTCATGAACAACATGTTAGTAGTCATGGTTCCACATGCTGTGGATACACTCATGAATCGAACAAAAACTCAGCACCTCACCAGTGCTAGACTATCAGGCTATGAGCTGACGCTTTTGGCAAGTCACATTCAGATCAAGCGATGCAACATATTGAATCCAGCAACGCTGTTGCCGACTACCCAAGAGTCGAGTGATTCAGAGCCTCATGATTGTTGTTTTAGAACTGAGGAAGAGACTGACTTAAAAGATACTCCGTTACTAGATCCAGATGGCACTTTGTACGTCGATGGGTCATGCTTTAAACTACAGAATGGTGATGTGACGGCCGCGTATGCAGTTACGACTTTGAGTACGATTGTGGAGACCGCAAGAGTGAGTCAGAATTCTGCTCAGGCTGCAGAATTAATTGCATTAACAAGAGCGTGTGTTTTAGCTGAGGGAAAGAGAGTGAATGTGTTTACTGATAGCCAATACGCCTTCGGCGTAGCACATAGTTTTGGACGTCTGTGGAAAGAAAGAGGTTTTCTCACGTCCCATGGGACTAAGATCCAACATGGACAGTTAGTCAGCGATCTATTGGAATCTCTGACCCTACCGAATGAAGTTGCGATTGTGAAGTGCAGTGCACATCGAAAGATTACGGATGATGTTGGCCGTGGGAATGCGTTCGCTGATGAGGTCGCCAAAGAGACGGCCAGGAACATGACGAGCCGAATGTACGTTGCAACGTCTGCAAGATGGATTGCTGAATCAGGAATGCGTGAGAATACGATTGAAAGTGTGAAGGCAATCCAGAATGAAGCAACTGAAAATGAGAAGAATGAATGGAAGGAGAAAACGGGTAAAATGGATTCAAGTGGATGTTGGGTTGATTTGTCTGAACAGCAGCGTTGGATGTTACCTGATGCATATGTGCTCGCAGTAGTCACGATGGCGCATGGAGCGGCGCACATCAGTTCGAAAGGGATCTGTAAAATGTTAGCTCCAGTATGGAAGAATGATGGAATTACTAAGTTTGCGGAAAGAGTGGTGAAAAACTGCATGATATGCCTGATGCATAATCCTGGCAAGGGAACCCCAACCCCAACTGGTCATTTTGCTCCCCCTTCTTGTCCCTTTGAAGTGATTCAGTTGGATTTTATCCACATGGACAGGTGTAACAATCTTAAATATGTCCTAGTGGTAGTCTGTGCCTTTTCAAGATGGATTGAGGCATATCCATTAAAGGATAACACTACTATGTCCACTGCCAAAATCCTCCTCAAAGAGTACTTCCCCAGATATGGTATGCCACGGATTGTTTGGTCGGACAATGGAAGTGAGTTCGTAGGGAAAGTTATGAAGAGTGTGTGTGCAGGTCTGGGAATCGTCCAGAAATTCCACAGTGCGAATCACCCACAATCAGCAGGTTTGGTTGAAGGGTACAATGGTACCCTGAAGCTGAAACTTGCTAAAATTCAAGCTTCCACTGGTCTATCTTGGCCAGATGCACTGCCTTTAGCTCTACTGTCCACCAGAGCGACTGTACACTCTCGAGTAGGGCTTAGCCCATATGAGATTGTGTTCGGTCATCCTGCTAATGTTTGGGGAGTCCCTAGGCCAAAGGAATTCAAACAGATCGAATATCCAATGTTGATTGATTATCTTTATGACCTGACTGCTAAACTAAGCCTTATTCATCAACAGGTATTCGAATCCTTGCCTAAACTGCCAGAGAGTCCAGGCCACACGTTGAAACCAGGTGACCAAGTGGTGGTGCGGAATTTTGAGCGAAACCGGAACCTCCAGCCAAGATTCGTGGGCCCGTTCCAAGTGCTCCCAACAACGAGAACTGCTGTACGCCTAGCTGGAAGGAAGAATTGGGTGCACGCTAGCCATACGATGCGTGTCCCTCTCCCACTCCCCTATGACAACTGGGTTAGACAGGGATTTGGTGTATCCGAGACAGAACCTGTTCCTAGGCTCATCCCTTTCAGTGATGCAGAGTACATAACAGACCCACGAACTGAAACGCAGAACTCTGACACCTCAGCAGGAACCGCTCCTTTGAACTTTGGACAGAGTGTTGTACAAAGTGAACATTTGTCACCTGTGGAGTCGAACATTTCTGCACCTGTAGACCAGCTATTCCAAGATCAGACAAGACCCGGGAAGTACAGATATAATCTACGTTCTCATGCTATGAACTAATGACATTGCCTAATTACCTTTCTGTTTGAAAACTGTTTTGATCTTATCGCATTCCATTCAGTCAGGAAGTTTGCTCTAAATTTTTATCTTTTTGTTCTTGTTGTTCTCTCACCTTGCCATCTGGGTTACCGTAGGGTCGTAACGTGTGCCTTGTTTAAATTTGCAGGGAACCAGACACAAGGTCGGTTTCTTCTGTTTACTTTGGGAACTCCCAGGGTGGACAGAGGCAATTTTTTAACAGGTACAAACAATCCGTTGCGAACGGTTGTAGAAGATGGAGCTTCCTGAACTGCGACGGGTTAACGTCATAAATGTGCACAAGACAAAACTATATGACATATTGTATAGCAAATGTTTTCTAATGCAATGTGCTCTGACACTTCTGATTGTTTTAATAACTTTGGTAGGCGGAATTATTTTTGGTATTCAGTTGATCTTTACACCTGTTACATCTACAGTATCTCCCCATGTTCCCGTTTCTCCGACTGTTGTTTCTCTTCATTCTTTCCATCCTTTTCCTGCCCACGAGCAAGCTCGACGCTCTGAGTTTATAAATGACACTTTCATTCAGCTCTTGCACCAACATCAGCTAGTGGTTAACACAACGAACTGCTGGGTGTGTGGCTTGATACCACATACCATGGACAAGGGCATCCCTTATCTGGTTCGGCCCTTTAGTTATAATGGATCATTCTGGGCATTTCAGACCATGTTCGCTTATGCCCTAGAGACCTATCCTCCACGACCTCCGCGTTCCACTAGGTATAACTCCGCTAATAGAGCCTTGGTAAAAGGAATCACTGTAATGGTTAGAGACGTCAATAACACTCCGTTCATTCCCAAGGATGAATTGCGAGTTTACATGGGTTGGAATGTTACGGAATATGGCATTACTTTGGGTGAGAACAAACGTAAAAGCTCGACTCCGATCTGGGTCGTACCCCACCAGGGTCAGGTCTGTTTGCAAGGAAATGGGAGGAATCCGAAAGCTCGACTAGGGAAGAGTGACTGTATCGAAACATACGTTTTCCCGTCACAGTCTTCCCCTGCATTTTTAGCTGCTAAGGGCACCTATTTTGTTTGCAAAGACAGAGCATACACATGGCTGCCTGCTGACTTCTCAGGCTCATGTTATATCGCTCAACTGTTACCTCCGACATACACTGCTGCACCGGACTATCACAAAACTAGAGTTGTGAGAGGTGTTTTCAGTAAAGAAGATACTGCTGGCCAAGAAGCAGGAGACTTCTTCAAAGGTTTCCTTCCATTCTGGGGGCCTATGGCCAACAGTAGAAACTTACGTCAACTAACACGGGTAGTTGAATCCACTATCACCGAAACTGCGGGTGCCCTTAGTAACCTGACAGCTGAGCTTCAAGTGGATCGCCTCATGACGTTACAGAACCGTATGGTCCTTGATGTGTTACTTGCAGATCGAGGTGGGGTATGTAAGATGATCCAGTCGAGTTGCTGTGTTTTTATCCCAGATAATGCGCCAACGGTATATAAGGCCATTTCTAAGTTACACAAAATCTCTGACTCTATTCATGTAGAGGAAGGTGACTGGTCATTAATGGAATGGTTCTGGAGTCTGTTATCTGCGTGGGGATGGAAGGTTCTGATAGTCACTGGTGTTGCGTTGGTATTTTTATTTTCGTGCTGTCTCATTGTTCAGTGTGGTCCTGCCTTATGTAGCCTTTGTGTTTCGACATGCGTAAGAAGACCACCTGTTTTTAGAGATACGCCACGGGATAGAGTAATGCTTCAGCAACATATCAGTGACCTGATGAACATAGAAATGGACTCTGACATAGAGTAAGTCATTGCCTATGTAAGGGCAAAAGGACGGTCTGAGGTTCTGTAGCGATCCGAACCCGTGTATTCGGTATCATAGTACTGACACGATTTTGGTACCAATGAACCGTAAATGATCCATTATATGCATGACAGTGTTTTCACTGCGCAACTAGCATGAATTCACTGAGAAATAGGGCATTCTGTTGTTAAGTCATGGCATCCATTTTAGTTACGGCATCCATTTTGTTTCTTGCCCTCACATAGTCAATGAACGGGCGATGACCCCGGCAGAATCACCTTGTTAAGGATACGTAAGCTTGAGCCCCGAGAAAGGCTGACGCTGCATGACTAGGCAGAATCAAGCTGCCTCCCTTGCCTAAGGCCAGTCCTGCTATACTGGTTCTCGTGTCCATTGTCCTGACTGAAAGGCCGAAGACGGTAGCCATGCCCGTTTATGATCCATAAACACCTCTTATCCTACTTTTCAATCCTTTGCACCTGGCTCTGCTCCTCTCCTTCTGGGCTTTTACAATGGGGAGGTTACGATTTTTATGATGGGGAGGATCGGGCAAAGAATGGAAAACTGACAAGGGGACCTGATCGAAGACCGAAAACCTACGACTAGTTATTGTTTGATGTCTATTTACTGTTTGTTTGGGATACCGGGTTGGGCATGAGAAATATTCGTGTAATGTTGCCTAAAGACATTTTTCGTGTATTTAAGGAACAACCCACTTAATACAATTTGAACAGTCTCGTAGATTCTGCCTCTGTGTGGTTCCTATGACTTCTGTGTCCCTGCAGTGAATAAATCTTGGTCTCTGGCGCCACCATCGAGAAACCCGCGTCTCTGTTTATTTGTGCACCGAGACAGGAAGGAACTCAGGGGTCTTCGGGTGTTGTTTCCCTGACACCTCTGGACTCTTAAAAGTCCAGAACCTCAGAGGTGTGGCCTGTTCTTGATCACTTTGTAGATCGATTTTCAGAGATCTATACTCCAGGGAAAGAAATATCTATTGATGAGTCTTTGGTCTTGTTCAAGGGCCGTTTGGTGTTTAGGCAGTACATCCCCAGCAAGAGGGCACGCTATGGAATTAAGCTGTATATGTTGTCTGAGAGTAGGACAGGATATATTTTTAATTTCTGTGTGTACACTGGTAGGGATTCCACTATTGACCCCCCTGGTTGTCCGTCCACTTTTGGAGTTTCTGAGAAAATTGTGTGGGATCTTACTAGAGGACTGTTTAACAGAGGCCACCATTTGTACCTTAATAACTTCTACACTGCTGTGCAATTGTTTAAGGAATTGTTCAAAGTGGACACTTTTGCTTGTGGCACAATCCGCTCTAACCATAAAGGTTATCCAAAAGAGCTTGTTTGCAGAAAACGTCAGAGGGGACAGTGCAGTTCCTTGCGTAGTGATGAACTACAAGCTGTGAAATTTGTGGACAGGAGGGATGTGTACATGCTGACTACCATCCATGATGACAGTACTTCACCTGTGGCTGTTTGGGGTCAGATTTCTGAAGTGCGCAAACCTGTGTGCATTTTAGACTACAATAAGCACATGGGTGTTGTTGATAGAGTAGATCAGAGGTTGGAACCTTACACTGCTATTCGTAAGGCTTAAGTTTGGTATAAGAAGTTGGCCATCCATCTCTTTAATTTAGCAACTTTCAATGCTTTTGTTGTGTTCAAGGAGTGTTCTCCTGCATCAAAGTTGACTTTTGTTCAGTTTCAGCAATCTGTGATAGGCAGCCTTGTTGATGTGGAACAGGCAAGTGTTCCTAGAGTTGGAGTGGTGGAGGATGTGGCTCGACTGAAAGATCGCCACTTTCCTGATTTCATTCCTCCCACATCCTCAAAAGACTTTCCCACTAGGAGATGTAGAGTCTGTTGGCGAAGAGGTACGTGGAAGGAGACTCGTATGTACTGCCCTGAGTGTCCTTCTAACCCTGGGCTGTGTGTCCCTGCTTGTTTTAGAGCGTACCACACGCAAAATAATTTTTGGGAGCATCCATGAGTGGTAAAGTGAACTGCCTGGTCTGTATTCTTTAAAAAAAAATTACTCTGTTTCAAGGTTGGCAATAGTGCAATGTATTTAGTTTCAGATTCTGTGTTAGTAGATTTGTATCTATTTGCAATTTGTTTGTGTTTTTATGTTTGTCTAAAAAAAATCCTAAATGTGATGGTGGCGTGTGTAGGCTGGCGCTTGGCTGGTGGTGTGCCTGGACTGGCGCTTGACTGGTGGTATGTGTGGACTGGCGCTTGGCTGGTGGTGTGCGTGGACTGGCGCTTGGCTGGCGGTGTACATGGACTGGCGCTTGGCTGGCGGTGTGCGTGGACTGGTGCTTGGCTGGCAGTGTGCGTGGACTGGTGCTTGGCTGGTGGTGTGCGTGAACTGGTGCTTGGCTGGCGGTGTGCACAGATTGGCGATTGGCTGGCGGTGTGCCTGGACTGGCACTTGGCTGGCAGTGTGCGTGGATTGGCGCTTGGCTGGCGGTGTACGTGGACTGGTGCTCGGCTGGCAGTGTGTGAGTAGTGACTTGCTGCTGATCACTACACACACTGCTAGCTGAGTGCCACTCCACGCAATCCATCAGCTTGTGTGGTTGCTGTGTCAGGAATGTGGGCGTGTGAAAGTGATGGGCCCTTGAATGGTGCTGTCTGCTAGTGTGAGCGTTGTAATATGATGTGTCCGCGGCTGGCGGTGTGAATGGTTTTGTATGTGTCACACGTATGAAAGGTGTATGAACGGCCTGTAAAGAGGTTGGTGCCTTGTCGTGGCTTTACAGCTCACGTGCTGTGAGTCAATGGTTCAGTTTCTCGCCCTTTCAATTATTAACAGTGCATTTCATTTTGGTGAAATCACTTGCTAATACAATTGTATATACTAAACCATCACTCACCCTCGTGCCAGATCCAACCAGTATGTGTGTGTGCTTGAGGATTAGATGGCTGTGCAGTAATATTTGTCTTTCTGAAGCAGGATGTACCTTGTCCCTTTTTGTGAATGTTGTAATGTGTTGTTTTTGTGCCTGGTGGTGTGAATGGTCTTGTGTGTATCACGTATGAAAGGTGTGTGAATGGCTTGTAAAGCGTTTGGTGCCTTGCCGTGGCTTTACAGCTCATGAGCTGCGAGTCACTGGTTCGGTTTTTTGTCCATTTAATTATTGACAGTGCATTTCATTTTTGTGAAATCTCTTGTTAATAACATTTTATATACTGAACCATTACTCACCCTTGTGCCAAATCCAACCAGTATGTGTGTGTGTTTGAGGAATAGATGGCTGTGCAGGAATCTTTGTCTTTTTAGTCTCTCTGCCAAGGTGTACATTCCATCTAAGAATAACCTACCAACTGTAGATATTGTCGTAAACCCATGGGAGTTCATGGTGATGTCTCTCTTGTGAATTCCAACAAGTTATTTTATCCACAATGTCCTGCAAACCTCAAAATGTCTGTCACATTTTCCTTGCAATATTGTGCCAAAATTCTCACGCTGTAGAAATAAACAACTAATTATGTCAAAGCGATTTGGTTTTGCAAGGGGGGTCACCTGTGTTTTTGGCCCCTTGCTCGGCGGCCATCTAAGGAAACCTACCAAACCCACACATTTTTTTAAAGAAGACACCGGGAGCTTCCAGGGAGGTATGGCTTGCGTGGATCCCCCAACGTTTCCTTAACCAGAATTCCCTGCAAAACTAAATTGAGAAAATCACTTTTTTCACACATTTTTGTGTGGGAAAGTTGTGGCATCACCGGGCTCACACAAATTTCCCGCCACCCAGCGTTCCCCCAGGTCTCCCGGTAAAAATGGTGCCTCATTTGTGTGGGAGGCCCAAGTACCCGCGACAGGCAAGGGCCCAAAATGTAGTGAGGCGACATAAAAATTGCCTATCTCAAAACCACCTGGTTTTGCAACGGGGGTCACCTGGGTTTTTGGCCCCGTGCTCAGTGGCCATCTAGGGAAACCTACCAAATGTGGGTTTTTTGACAATTTATTAGGTTTGCAAGGGATTCTGGGTAACAGACCCTGGTGGGAGGCAGTCAAGTCACCCCATCCTGGATTCCCCTGGGTGTCCAGTCTTAAAAAATGTATAGGTTTGCTAGGTTTCCTAAGGTGCCCGCAGAGCTAGGGTTCAAAAGCTATAGCTAGGCACTTTGCCAAAATAGGGTCATTTTTCACTGCGAAATTGAGGTGTGACCACGTTGCATTTTTCTGTCGCGGACACTAGGCCGACCTGCACAAGTGAGGTACCATTTTTCTCGCAAGACTTTGGGGGACGCGGGGTGGGTGGAAATTTGTGGATCCACGCAGATTCCAGAACTTTCCACCACAGAAATGTGGGGAAAATGTATTTTTTTGGACAATGTTTGGGGTTTGCAAGGGATTCTAGGTAACAGACCCTGGTGGGAGGCAGTCAAGTCACCCCATCCTGGATTCCCCTGGGTGTGTAGTTTTGAAAAATGTATAGGTTTGCTAGGTTTCCCAAGGTGCCGGCAGAGCTAGTGTTCCAGAACTACAGCTAGATACTTCGCAAAAAAAGGGTACATTTTAATTGTGAAAATGTGGTGTGTTCACGTTGGGTTTTGAGCCATTTCCTGTCGTGGACACTATGCCTACCCACACAAGTGAGGTACCATTTTTATCGGGAGACTTAGGGTAATTCAGATTTGTAAAGCAACTGTTATTACCTATTGATTTTTGAGGCATTTCTGCATTCCAAATGTAAGACATTGTGTAAAAAAGAAGTCATTTTGAAAACTGACCGATAATTCTCATGCTAGTATGAGTATTCCCAATTTTGAAAATGTGCAAATATGTACTGTTTCTAAACTCTATAATTTGTTCCCATTTCAGAAATACATAGGTGTCTTTCATACCGATTTGTCCATGTATACATTTTCCCACAATAATTGCTATATACCCGGAACATAATAAAAAACCATTGCAAATTGCTGCTCAGTTTTTGACTCTGGGTTCGTAGGGTTCTTGGTGAACTACAAGTCCTATATATCCCCACAACCAGGAAGGTCCAGCGGATGTAACGGTATATTGCTTTCAAAGAGCTGTCATAATTAGAAGAAGTTACAGGTAAAAACGTTGACACAAAAGGCTGTTTTTTTCAACTAATTTTCAATTTTTCCTATATTTAACTGTTAGTTTATATAAAGAAACCTTGATGAATCTACACAAACGACCCCTTGCTGAATTTAGAATTTTACCTGATTTTCTAAAATGTATAGCTTTCCAGGATCCATTATTGCTTTCACACCCATTTCTACCATTAACTGGAAGGAGGTTGAAAGCACAAAAAATAGCAAAAAAAGGCTATGTCCCAGAAAACTGCCAAAAATGTGTATACAATGTTGGTTTTCTGACAAAAGTCTGTCATTCCCTAAAAGCTGGGAAAATGGTGATTTCAGCCCCACAAACCCTTTTTTGATACCATGTGCAGAGAAAAACCCAGACGCTTTCATTTGCAGCCCGTTTTTCCCATTGTTCCCCCCAAAAAATTTTGCTGTATTTTGGCTAATTTCTGGGACCCCTCCAGGGGAATCCACAAACCCTGGGTACCTTTACCTGCCTGTTTTGCATCATAGGTATTTTCCTTATCCCAGGTGTGCTTTTAACTAATTGGTGATTTCTTCACTATTCTGCCCCGATAGGACACTACATGATAGGTGTCCTATGACCCGCCGGCAACCGCTGAGGTATGACTCCTACAATTGTAGGTGAGTTCATTTGCCACTATCCTCTTGACGAGTTTGAGTCCTGTTTTTAAGTCTTCCATTATGATCTCACTGTAAGCCTTTCAAGAAACATTGACACTTACATTTGTAACAATGTGAAGCATGTTTTCTCTTACCAAGAGTCATTATTATCAACGTATAATTGCAGTGTTGAGAGAGTCGTTACTATTACTTTGTCTACAACGATATATACAAATATGTTATTGTTGTTTTTCTTTAGGTCGTCCTCCATCATTGTGGTCACTTCTCCCACAGTTTGATTAGTTGGGAGGTAGGTGCTTCCACCTCTCCTTGATGTGCAGATGTATGTCACTTGGTCCTGATGAATTGCCATTCGATCCTCCTGACGAGCAAGGCAAGAAACATGTTGACCTGTACAAATACGAGTAGAGCGTAAATGATTTTATTTATCACAGCCATATATACGCCACTCGACCTTCATTTTAATGAGGCAGGGAACCTATCTGAATAAAGGTCTCTTATTGGATTCCCTTACCTTTTTTAATCACTGCACTCACCACATTTACTCACTTTGGGCCCCTCACCCCCACTACACCATACGGCGTGGAACAAAAGATCTCCGCCAAAGAGCCCCGCATTGGGTGCCCGTCGGGTATTGCAGCGCCGACCCGACGAGGAGCAGGCCCAATGATGAAGCATGACACCTAGCTGGCTGGGTGTGTGAGGGCCCTAGTTCCAAACAAGGGAATTCCCCTATCCCCTTGTAATATCAGTTGGACTACTCCCGTAGTAATAGTCACTTTGCCTCTCTTACCTGCTCACGACTCTCTTTAGGAACTACATACTCTTTCTTGTTTTGATTCGTATGGGCATGTATGTAGGACCTTTTAAAGCCCACTTGTCCCCCCCTTTTTGTTAAGTAATATGCACGGGTTACCCCCGTGGGACTTCTTCAGGTTACCAAAGATGCAAATTGCCTCTTCTGGCCCATTGTTTTTATCTAATATATATAAAATGTATATGTATTTTTTATTCCTCTTTGATGTAGCATTCACCTTGTCTGCACACACATTGAGGGGTACTCTTTCTGAGTCCTGGTTTTAGTGGCCTTTGGATTCTTTACTCCTGATACAGCCATCGTTGTGTCCCTTTTCCACCTGACGCATTTAACATCCTCAGCGAATAGCAGTACACACCTACTATAGTGTATTCACCTTACAACCTTTTTTAACAGACCGTTAATTGATATTATCTTTTTTTGACAACTACGCAATCGCTTATTCCTTTGGTTGCCTGTTTTCTATTTTATTTTTGGGTTGGAACCCCGTTCCATTCTTAGCTCCCTACCTAGGACACTGCAACACAGGTAATTTACTTGCCCCTACTGGGTTTAAACCATTTCAAGATGGCCGACACGGTTACCCCCGCGTATGAGCCTATGGTGTCCCTAGTTCTAGGCGAGATCACGTGCAGTTACCCTTCCGGGGCTGGCCCCGCCTGCATTTCAGCGCCGGTGACTATAGAGACACACACTCAAGCTGACTGTAGCCATCTCGCTCCACCGGCGGTGGGGTAGGTCTCATAGTAGGATCCATTTCTGATCAGGTGAGCTCGTATTCATCCACGAGCGGTTCCGGCCTCCGTTGTTATATAACTGAGGTGCTGGCTTTGGGTGAGAGGCGGCAGAATCTAGCGATAAGCGAGTGCTTTTAACCATTAATTAACCACCGCCAGTATGAGCCGCGACACAGGGACAAGATGCTCCCACCCCACTGCCTGTTTTGCATCATAGGTATTTTCCTTATCCCAGGTGTGCTTTTAACTAATTGGTGATTTCTTCACTATTCTGCCCCGATAGGACACTACATGATAGGTGTCCTATGACCCGCCGGCAACCGCTGAGGTATGACTCCTACAATTGTAGGTGAGTTCATTTGCCACTATCCTCTTGACGAGTTTGAGTCCTGTTTTTAAGTCTTCCATTATGATCTCACTGTAAGCCTTTCAAGAAACATTGACACTTACATTTGTAACAATGTGAAGCATGTTTTCTCTTACCAAGAGTCATTATTATCAACGTATAATTGCAGTGTTGAGAGAGTCGTTACTATTACTATGTCTACAACGATATATACAAATATGTTATTGTTGTTTTTCTTTAGGTCGTCCTCCATCATTGTGGTCACTTCTCCCACAGTTTGATTAGTTGGGAGGTAGGTGCTTCCACCTCTCCTTGATGTGCAGATGTATGTCACTTGGTCCTGATGAATTGCCATTCGATCCTCCTGACGAGCAAGGCAAGAAACATGTTGACCTGTACAAATACGAGTAGAGCGTAAATGATTTTATTTATCACAGCCATATATACGCCACTCGACCTTCATTTTAATGAGGCAGGGAACCTATCTGAATAAAGGTCTCTTATTGGATTCCCTTACCTTTTTTAATCACTGCACTCACCACATTTACTCACTTTGGGCCCCTCACCCCCACTACACCATACGGCGTGGAACAAAAGATCTCCGCCAAAGAGCCCCGCATTGGGTGCCCGTCGGGTATTGCAGCGCCGACCCGACGAGGAGCAGGCCCAATGATGAAGCATGACACCTAGCTGGCTGGGTGTGTGAGGGCCCTAGTTCCAAACAAGGGAATTCCCCTATCCCCTTGTAATATCAGTTGGACTACTCCCGTAGTAATAGTCACTTTGCCTCTCTTACCTGCTCACGACTCTCTTTAGGAACTACATACTCTTTCTTGTTTTGATTCGTATGGGCATGTATGTAGGACCTTTTAAAGCCCACTTGTCCCCCCCTTTTTGTTAAGTAATATGCACGGGTTACCCCCGTGGGACTTCTTCAGGTTACCAAAGATGCAAATTGCCTCTTCTGGCCCATTGTTTTTATCTAATATATATAAAATGTATATGTATTTTTTATTCCTCTTTGATGTAGCATTCACCTTGTCTGCACACACATTGAGGGGTACTCTTTCTGAGTCCTGGTTTTAGTGGCCTTTGGATTCTTTACTCCTGATACAGCCATCGTTGTGTCCCCTTTTCCACCTGACGCATTTAACATCCTCAGCGAATAGCAGTACACACCTACTATAGTGTATTCACCTTACAACCTTTTTTAACAGACCGTTAATTGATATTATCTTTTTTTGACAACTACGCAATCGCTTATTCCTCTGGTTGCCTGTTTTCTATTTTATTTTTGGGTTGGAACCCCGTTCCATTCTTAGCTCCCTACCTAGGACACTGCAACACAGGTAATTTACTTGCCCCTACTGGGTTTAAACCATTTCAAGATGGCCGACACGGTTACCCCCGCGTATGAGCCTATGGTGTCCCTAGTTCTAGGCGAGATCACGTGCAGTTACCCTTCCGGGGCTGGCCCCGCCTGCATTTCAGCGCCGGTGACTATAGAGACACACACTCAAGCTGACTGTAGCCATCTCGCTCCACCGGCGGTGGGGTAGGTCTCATAGTAGGATCCATTTCTGATCAGGTGAGCTCGTATTCATCCACGAGCGGTTCCGGCCTCCGTTGTTATATAACTGAGGTGCTGGCTTTGGGTGAGAGGCGGCAGAATCTAGCGATAAGCGAGTGCTTTTAACCATTAATTAACCACCGCCAGTATGAGCCGCGACACAGGGACAAGATGCTCCCACCCCACTGCCTGTTTTGCATCATAGGTATTTTCCTTATCCCAGGTGTGCTTTTAACTAATTGGTGATTTCTTCACTATTCTGCCCCGATAGGACACTACATGATAGGTGTCCTATGACCCGCCGGCAACCGCTGAGGTATGACTCCTACAATTGTAGGTGAGTTCATTTGCCACTATCCTCTTGACGAGTTTGAGTCCTGTTTTTAAGTCTTCCATTATGATCTCACTGTAAGCCTTTCAAGAAACATTGACACTTACATTTGTAACAATGTGAAGCATGTTTTCTCTTACCAAGAGTCATTATTATCAACGTATAATTGCAGTGTTGAGAGAGTCGTTACTATTACTATGTCTACAACGATATATACAAATATGTTATTGTTGTTTTTCTTTAGGTCGTCCTCCATCATTGTGGTCACTTCTCCCACAGTTTGATTAGTTGGGAGGTAGGTGCTTCCACCTCTCCTTGATGTGCAGATGTATGTCACTTGGTCCTGATGAATTGCCATTCGATACTCCTGACGAGCAAGGCAAGAAACATGTTGACCTGTACAAATACGAGTAGAGCGTAAATGATTTTATTTATCACAGCCATATATACGCCACTCGACCTTCATTTTAATGAGGCAGGGAACCTATCTGAATAAAGGTCTCTTATTGGATTCCCTTACCTTTTTTAATCACTGCACTCACCACATTTACTCACTTTGGGCCCCTCACCCCCACTACACCATACGGCGTGGAACAAAAGATCTCCGCCAAAGAGCCCCGCATTGGGTGCCCGTCGGGTATTGCAGCGCCGACCCGACGAGGAGCAGGCCCAATGATGAAGCATGACACCTAGCTGGCTGGGTGTGTGAGGGCCCTAGTTCCAAACAAGGGAATTCCCCTATCCCCTTGTAATATCAGTTGGACTACTCCCGTAGTAATAGTCACTTTGCCTCTCTTACCTGCTCACGACTCTCTTTAGGAACTACATACTCTTTCTTGTTTTGATACCTTTACAATCCCCATGATGTTGGAAGAAAAGGACGCAAATTTGGTGTGGATACCTTATGTGGTCAAAAAGTTACAGGGGCCTAAGCGCGCACTACCCCAAATAGCCCAAAAAACACTTAGCACAGGGGGGCCTAGCAGCAAAGGGGTTAAGCCAACATAACAATAACAGCGCTTTGCGCTGTCATTTACTAATTAATGATTGAACTTTTGAATACTTACTTGATTTGGTTTTCCTGTTGCTGTGGGCATCCGTCCCATCCTTTACTGAACTGATTTAGGAACCTGCAAGCAGACAAAGAAATATATTAGTTAGACGCCTGATCTTAAGGCAGTGTTTACTTTCTTCTACACTCTTCTTATGGAGTTTATTTACGTTAAAGAGTTTGGTGAATAGGTGGGTTCCAGTCAAGAGTATTCTAATTTGTTTATTAACATTATGTTTGCTCTGACTAAGAAAAACATAATATCTTTTCTATTAGGACCAGGCATTTCTTCAGCCACATGACTACATAATTACAACCACACGACTACATGTTTAATTGAAGGTTCACAAAGGAGGGAAACCATTAGATAATTAATACACACATTAGGGAGCTTAGACATTCTGACACCTTTTACATACTTACCAGTTTTCTTTCTTATGCAGATGTTATGCTTTGTCCTTGCTTGGTCCTGCCGTAACCTGGAGTTCAACGTGTGACCCCATCCTTCCTTGTTTTGTTTCCCTTCTTCCCCGAATTACCATTGTCACTTTGACCTTGTTGGGTGCAACTGGTGATTTGGCGAAGTAGTGGATTTTTCTTCATGTCCATGACGTTCCTTCGGAAAATAACATAGGATAGGTGAGACCTAACACTTGTGCTGAATCCTGCAGCACAAGGCACAATAGAAAATATTCACTTTGCGACAGCCATGAAGGCGGTCGCATTGTAATGAGGGCAGGGGGACCGCCAACTCCTTTTCGGGAGGTCCCTCTTCCGCTACGGTGCCAGTCGATCAAGAGTCCGACCAGCATTGTAATGATGCCCTTTATCATTAAGCAATCCAATCACATCTAGAGGTTTAGTAGTCATAGATGGTAAACAGGGGGGCGTGGCCAGGCTGCTGACCAAGATGGCCATGCGGCACTGAAGCTCTGTATGACTATCCCAGCTCAGAGACAATATCCCCATGAAATGTTCCAGTGACCATCTCCTGTTCGACATCCACTGTAAGCTGAAGGTGTGGAGTGCCTGATGGTCCTACTTTCCCGGAGCTTGGGAGCCCCGTTACTGAAAGACTGCCGCTTGGAGTATTTCAGGCAGAGGAACATCGGGCCTCGGATCATGCTTCAGCCTACGCAGCCCGATTGACAATACGCCGCGGCCCGGGACTGCTGGAGATCGGGAGCAGAAATCCACACCTGCGGTGAGTGGCCCGGGTGCGGGTCCCTCCTGACACCCTCCCCCCCTCCGCTGTCTCCCTGCTTTTGCCTGGGCCCGCCACTTCGCGCTGGGCCCAGGCTCTCCGTATTGCGCTTGCATTCTTCCTGAGGCCTCGCGGGGACGGGGCCCGCGAGTGAGCCTGGGAGGCGACCACCCGGCCGCTTGCAGGCGCAGCTGCGGGGGGAAAGGTGAGGGTGATACCATCGCTCCCTGAACCCGGTTGCCCATGCACTATAACTAGCTGCGGCGGCCCACTCGACATATGGCCCGTGTAGGAAGGTGGAATCTGACTGCATGGTTGCCCCCACTTTTTTCCTGGTGTTTTGCTGGTTTTTGACTTAGTCTGGCTGGGATCCTGCTATTCAGGACCCCAGCCTATCTGCTTTCCCTTTAAATTGACTCCATGTACTTTAGGTACACTCCAGATTGGATTCTGGGGTACCCTTATAAGTCTCTAGTATATGGTATACTATGTACCCAGGGCATAGGTACCCCAGAGGCCTACCAGGGGCTGCAGCATGCCTTAAGCCACCCCTGGGAAGCCATCCAAAATGACACCACAGGTCTGCTACTGCAGTCTGGTTAAGGTGGTGTATGCACCCCTTACTGGGATATAGGTAACCTATATCTCTTCTGATCACTACACACACAAACCTATCAGTCACCCCTATGGCAGGCCTCAACAATCCTGAAGGCAGGGTGCTGGGTTTTATGTGCGAGGGTGCCCATACATGAGCAGAGCCCCTCTACAGCCTGCGGAATCTATTCTCTGGGGTTGTCTGTGATGCAGCCATACCATATACTCTTTAGTGCATTATAACCTCGCGGTGAATGCTAACTTTAAAATGGCTGCAGAGAAACATGTTGTGTTTGGTGTCAAACACCTTGGAATCATACCTCCCCACCAGTAACTGGCGGGGTGTATGATTCCACCCTACTAGAGGGAGAAACATGACTTCACCGGTACACCCGGTACCAGCTTAACAGACCCTGGCATCACAAAATGGAAGCTGCCAGCCACAGACACGAGTCTGCCCTCCTGCTGCTGGATGAAACTCCGGCAGGGGAGGCCTGGACAATAGGTTTCCTGTCACAGGGAGGTGTAACCACCTCCCAGACAGGCTTTAGTGTATTGGGGCTGGGTGGGTGCACTTCAAGAGTGCTTTGATGTCTGCACTGGGGGCACATTTGGTGTCCCTGTGCATAGTCCAGCTCAAACCGTTTGCAGAGGCACTCAGCCCCTGCTCTGGCGCGAAACTGGACAAAGGACATGGGTGTAGCCACCCCTCTGTCTTGACCCTCCAATAGATGGGTCCCCAGAGTTTGTCCCACCCCTTCCTTGGGTATAAAGTAGGAACCCCTGACTTCAGGACTTTAGATTTACCTGGACGAAACTCTGCTACAGAATCCCAGAACTTCTACTATCTACACGACATTGGATGACCAAAGAATCTCTCTTGGAGTAAAGGAGTTACTCCCCTGCAAGGCCGGCACCAAAGACGCATCTGTCCGGTTTGCATCAATGCTGCTCCTGAAGGACACCAACAATTTTGCAACACAGGAGGTGGGTTGCCAAGCTTCCCCGAGGCCGATCCGTGCTCTCAGCAACTCTGAGATCAAAGCCCTCGTGGGGACCGTGCAACCCAAACCCCTGGACACCGCAACCATTTGCAGCAGCATATGCTTATTGGCAATCCCCTTGCCTGTGCTTTGGGCTACTTGTAGTCCAGACCCCGAGCATTGATTTCACCGAAGATTGCTGGCCTACAATCCTCGAGTGACCCATGGGCTGGTATCTAATGATTCCTCTCGAGGTCCCTTTGCGATCCCTTGTCCGTCGACTTGTGGGTCCCTGAGAAGGGTACTTTGACTTACAACGGGCTTACCTGGTTGCTCCAGATGTGCCCTGACTCTCCATCACTTGGGGAGTCCACAGGACCTGGCTGGTCCACACCGAAGCCATTTTTCTCTCACCACGTGGGTTACCGTTGCCAAGGCTGATTGGTCTCCAATCCGGAAACTGACCCCCAGCACTCGACATCCTTTGTGGGACAGCTCGCCTGCGGACTGTGGTAGTCTTCGACGCCTCCTGGTCCCCGTGGCAGTGGAGTCAAGCTTCACATCTTCGCACCTGAAACACCCGACATCGGTGGGCATCGGTGGGCATTAGTCTATCGTGCCCCTGGTCACTGGCAAGTGACCCAGACTCTGTCCCCTCTGCTTTCAGGTTCTTCACATCTTCGATCCAGGCTTGGATCACACCGGACACTTCTCCTTTCCATGGCAGCAGCACTTTGCAGCACATCGCTATTGAAATCAATGACGATTCCCGACACCATTTGACACCTATGAGTACTCCAGTGCTCCCGTGGGTGCTGGCCCTAGAACCCTCTAAGTCTAAAAGGGTTTGCTCAAAGTCCTCTCCTAAGTGTCCTTATTCTTTAAAACTCCAAACACGCCTTCCCATTGAATTGTACGGTGCTCGCGGCTGTGTTCTCACACTGCACACGTCCCCCGTGGGTCCTCTGTGTCACTGCCTTGGGTGGTTCCTTGGGGACCCAGCGATTCTACGTGCTCTAGGCACTGTGTCTAGTCAAGTTGTGGTTCTTATACCACTTTCTTAATATATGGTTTGGTCTCCCCCTGGGGCCCATTGTATATTGTGCTATTTACTGTCATTTAATAACTGTATTTTTGTGTGCCTTGCTCTCTAACTTCATAAAGAGGTTAGTAGAGAGTGTTTAGAAATAAATACATATGTTTTATATATATATACCTTGTGTGATTATCCTTTCATTTAGTTATTCAAGAGGTTATAATCTGGTAAACCAAGCTCCTTTACACTCCTTCAAGACTTAGCCTGAAGGCCGCTCTCCATAGCTACCATTAGGATAGCTTTCAATAAAGGTTGTCTTAAACCATGGGTCAAGCACAGCAGCCATTTCTGTGGTGTCTTTCGGCGTGGAACCTCCAGAGAGAGGACTATCGAGAACATATGGGAGACGCCATTGATCAATTTTTGTCACTTAATGTGGGGACGGTGGAGGGGACGATTGCCTGTGGGAGGCAATGGAGCCCACTCTTCGAGGGGTGGATATCTCATATTGCACAGCGGCCCGCAGATTACGTAGGGAGACTCTTGTTCAGGCAGAGGCTAAGCTTCTGGCATAGGACTCCCGCAGCAGGGATGGCAAAGACCACCGTGCTCGCCGCTAACTTCTTTTTACGCAGCAGGAATACGCACATATGCAACTTGATGAAGCCCGGCAGGCATGGCTGGCGACCCGCAGTAGAATCTATCAATGGGGGGACAAATCCAGCGAATTGTTACATAGGTTGTGCCAGCGGTCATTGTACTCCCACGTCCTGCTGGGTGTATTGGGCCCAGACGGGTCCGCTCTCACTGACCCCTCTATGATTGCTGACAGCTTTGCCACATATTATGCGTACCTCTATGTCCCTAGGGAGTGCCTCCCCGCAGTGATGGTGGGTCAATTTCTCGATGATCTACCACCCAAGGCCCTCTCTGATGAGGTGCATGAGGAGCTGGATCTCCCACTCACCGAGGAGGAGCTAGGTGCGGCGCTGGGTGAGATGCAGCCTGGAAAGGTGCCAGGGCCTAATGGCTTCCCCTGCAAATTCTTTAAATGTTATTTTCTGCAATTGGGACCTCATTTCTATAGAGTAGTTGAGGAGGACAGGGAGCGGAGTTGCATGCCTCGTGACTGGAGGCACGCAGAGATTGTCGTGTTCCACAAGCCAGGAAGACCCCTGGAACAACATGCATCTGATCGCCCCTATATCCCTCCTTAATGTGGGGGCCAAGGTGCTGGCCAAGGCATTGGCCAATCGCCTCCGTGCCCATATTACATCTTTAGTGCATCCCGACCAGGCCGTGTTTATGCCCCATCGGGCGACCCGGCACAATATGAGGTGCACACATGTGGCAGTGGCAACTGTCCAGGGGTTGGGGGAGCGGGCCGCGCTATTACTCGCGGATATGGACAGAGCCATTGACTCCTTAAGCTGGGTATATTTATTCGCGCTTCTTGGTAGATTAAACTTTGGACCACGATTCTTGTCCTACCTGACCCTTCTCTATACTGACATGTCGGCGTCCGTCCAGGTGGCGGGTGCCGTTTCTCCCTCGTTCTCGATTGGTCGGGGCACTAGGCAGGGTTGCCAGTTGTCCCCTTACTTGTTTGCCCTAGCTATGGAGCCACTGGCGTCCTGGGTGCGCATCGATGCCCAGGTTACTGGACTGGAATGGGCAGTGAGCCCATCAGATCACATTGCCCTGTATGTGGATGATGTACTCTTTTTTCTTACTAATATCGATAAGACGGGACCGCGTCTAGTACGCATTATGCAAATATTCGGGGAGACGTCGGGTCTGTTCATGAACCCTCGTAAATCTACACTGTGGGTCCTGGGGGGAGGGGCGAGTCCCGGTCCCTGGGCCTCCTCCATTCAGGTAGCCACTGGGGGCTTGAAGTACCTGCGAGTGTTTTTATCTGATTCTCCGAGCGTCTCTTGGGAACGGAATCTAGCCCCTGTGTGGGAGGAGGTGCGGGAAGATCTTAAAACTTGGACCCACATGCCTCTATCAATATACGGCTGATCGGCCATCTTTAAAATGGTGTCCCTTACCCGCCTCCTATATCAACTACAAAACCATCCCTATCCGATTTCTCCCGGCTGGTTCAGACGTGTCAATACAGCCTTGAGTCAGTTTCTTTGGGCTGGTGGAATGGCGAGGGTAGCTCTACGGACTTGCTTCCAGTCCACGTATTGCGGGGGATTAGCAACCTCTGATATCTTATCTTATTATTTAGCCTCCCATCTTCTGGTCCTCAATGAGTGGTGGTATGGCGATAGAGCTGATCCAGCCGAAGGCGGTCGAGAGGCGTTGTATGGGGGATAACACTCTACACACCATATTGTACTCCGCGCCATTGCGCAACTCCCTGCCACCGGCTACGAAACTGGTATTCCAAATATGGCGACAGGCGTTGCGACGGACAGGGTGGTGGAATAGGTTGGCTCGGGAGACTCCCCTTTGGTCGAATGGGCGACTTCCGCAGGTGGCGATGCTGTCCGGTTTCCGGGGCTGGGACCGCATTGGTGTCTCTACTCTCAGGGACGTCATGCGGGAACCAGTTCTAAGGTCCTTTCAGGAGCTACAGAAAGACTTCCATATGCCTAAAACTCAATGTTTCCGATACTTACAGCTCTGGCATGCCATCACTCCTTACATCGAGGGGTTGGGGCCCTTGGCTAAGTTTAGTGCCATAAAGGCAAAGGTATTCATGGGAGACCTCCACGACCACAAGATTTCCAAGATTTATCGGTCCCTGGTTATTCACAGTTCCCCCACACTGCAGCGACTTCGGGGGGCTTGGGAGGGAGACATAGGCCACTGGAGGAGGAGGACTGGGTGGAGGCCCTGGCCTCCCCGCGAGGGTCATCTATCGCTGTCAGTCTTCGTCTCATTCAATTTAAATATCTCCACCGAGTTTATTTCACCAGTGTCAGGCTCTGGAGGGCGGGATTGGTGGCCTCCCCGGTGTGTCTTAGATGCCAACATGAGAAGGGTACCTTGCTCCACACAATCTGGCAATGTACTGCCTTGGCAAGATTTTGGCGGGGAGTCTTGTCGTGCCTCTCTGAAGTACTCGGCTGGGACCACCCTCATTCCCCAAAGTTGGTCCTGCTACATGTGATGGAAAATGTAGGGGGTAATATATATAAACGCCATTTGATGTTATTAGGGTTCACCTTGGCCAAGAGAGATATTGCCAAAACTTGGAAGGCTCCGAGGGCACCTTCAGTGTCTATGTGGAAAAATAGCATGGATTTCTGTATGGGGATGCCCGCTTAAACATTACAAAATCTGGAGGCGATGGGCAGAATATCGCGGCCAGGAGTTGGAACCGGTTTCAGTGGCCAAGCCCGTAGACTCGGTGACCCTCCCCGTGTAATTGACATGCAACATTGCTCCTTAGTTACAGATACAGTGTGTCTGGGTGAACGAGTCTATTCATATATGGTGCTGTTTGGGGTAGGCGTGAGTGCGATGGAGGTGGGTTTTGGGGATTGTTTGATCTTTTTTGTTAAACTGTATTGCTCTTCATTTGTACTCTATTCCAGTTGAAATTGTCAAAGTCAACTTATTGTCCATTCTGTATGAGTTGCTGGGTTACAGTGCTCTGCACTATATGGGTCATTTGACGAATAAAATCTGTTTAAAAAAAAAAAGGTTGTCTTAAACCTATTCATCAATAAGGGTTCTTTGGACTGGTGCAAGGTGCCCACTATAACTAGTGGACAGCATATACCAGGCCAACTTCTCACACCCCGCGGCCGGTGGACCTAATTGTTCTAGCTACATTCCGCAGTCTTTTACCTGAGGCCCGCGGCCCTTTGGCGCTCCACATTGAGGCGTCTTGAAACTCTTGCAACAAGTCAACTTTGGCCCGCAATTCCTTCTCTGATCTCCGCTCCTTCCCACATCGGATCTCTGCATTCCTGCATATAATCCCAGCTGGGACCTGATTATGCGCCTGACACCTTTTGACTCCTTACTCCTCATACTCCAAGTCATCTTGAGGAGTGACTCATCGGCCCTAGGTCTTCCCTGGTCCCCATCTGTTTTCTCTCTGCCTTCCCTGAGCCCATTCATTTTGGCCATTACCCGGCTGCGTCAATGTACCCACCTCCCAGAGATTGAATCCAGTGGCTGTGGTACAGGCTCGATCTGAGGGCTGTATTCTACGAGACCGGTGCACTATCTTGCCTCAGCTCTGGCCCTGACATTACGGGGATTTGCATCATCTCCACTCACCTTGAGGCACTGCTTCCTCATGTGCTCCTCTCTCCCTCTGCACTGACCCCGCAATCTTCCACTCATCACTACGGTGACCTGTGATAGAGCCTGCTTATAGGGTCACTTTCCAACTGGGACAGTTGAGCGGTCTACCACTGCACATATTCTTCGCACCCTGATCACACAGCAGCGTTGCTCTGCAGTACTGAAGGCAAACATCCTCCCCGGTGCTGGGGCCCCCATTCAAGCATCAGCGCCGCACGCATTGCCTGCCGCCGGATCCCTACAAGTCTACATAGGGGCTCCATTACCCCTACACGCCTTGCAGGGAGCCCCGTCATTGCTTCACACTTGGACGCCCCCTCAGGTGCGCTGACCCCTTGGGAACTTTGGTTTGCACTCCTTGTTCCATCTGCCGCTAGACATCTACACTCCTTCACAGGGGCCATATCCTCCCCCAGCGCCAAACCTTGAACTTGGTCATTGCGGTGCATCTGGACGTCCAAACCCACGTGCTCGCTTCCTGGGGTGCCCGCAAAGTTCTACGCCAAGCTGATCGGGAGTGACTACCATCTGTTTCATCGACGCCCAGGGACTTGGGCGCTGATCTTTCATCTCTTTTAACTGCTGGCTCCTGGTCTTGGCCGGTCATCTTTCTGCAACCAACTACAGGGATCGTGCCACTGCAGCTGCCTCTGTTACGTTGCACTGCGGCATGGGCCGCAAAGATCCTAAGCAAAAGACCCTCACCTTCGAAAAGCTTGTGGAAAAGATCCCAGAGGACTGCGCCAGCATGGCGGAGGGCGCGCAGGGTGTGGACCATGTTGAAGACTCCTCTGCCCCACCCACTTCCCTGTTGCAGGGGATGAGAGCGGGCTTTAGAGCACTGGATGGACGGTTTGACACCCTCGACAAGAATCTTGCGAATCAAAATCCAAGTTCATGACAGGCTCCTGGACGTGGCTGAGGCGCGCATCTCGGACATGGAGGATGGTACTGCACAGTCCCTTAAGATGCTGGAGCGAGTGGAGCGCATCCTCAAAGAGATGGCGATCAAGAACAAGAACCTCGAAGCGCGCAGTAGGCGCAACAACATTCGTATCCTGGGAGTTCCCGAGACCACTGCCACAGGCTGCCTTGACCTCTTTGTTGAGACGTTACTGGCCGACATATTTGGGAAAGAATCCTGTACTCCCGGATTTGTGGTGGAGTGCGCTCACCGCTCCTTGGGGCCCCATCCCAACCTGGGCTGCCCTCCAAGACCTATCATAGCCCGCATTATGAACTCTAGGGACCGCGACACTGCGCCTCGCCAGAGAACGCGGGGACACAACATGGCAGGGATCCAAACTATCCTTCTACCCGGACTTGAGCATCATGGTGCAAGAGGCCCGTTGCAAATATAATGGGGTCAAGGCCACCCTCAGGGACTTAGGTCTGAAATATGGCATGTTATACCCTGCTAGATTGAGGATTAATGTTAACGGCCAACCTCGCATTTTGATAACTCCGTTGAGGTACAAGAATTCTGCCGTGCATATAAGCAGACCAACACTCAGACGGGTGCAGACGGTGGTAGGCCCTCTCTTCCGCACAATGGCTCCGACACAAGCATGGAGCTCTTTTCTCGTTCCGGGACTGGCTGACACTGCTGCGCTGTTCCTTCTCCATTATAGCAGGACTGAATTGGGATAATGCTATCCATCAAACCGAAATGTTTCAAATAGCTGGTTGTTTGACGTGGCGTTGCCACCCCTCATGGTGTACACCTTGGGTTTGTTTCTGGTTACACTGATGTACCGTTCCAGGGCTTTCTCATTCCACTGTAAAGCCAATTGGTACCTCACGTATGGTTATGTGTTATGGGTCTGCCTTGCTTTTTTCGTAGTAAGGGTGGGTGGGGGGGGACAATTGCTATTGTATTGTCATCTGTGGTTCTCTTCCGTCTGGTACACTGTCATGGTTAGCAGTTAACTGTTGGAGCTTGTATTTGTCATCCATGCCACGACTAACAGATGGCTCAGCTGGGTAATATTGAAGGTCCTTCTTGCCTGTCCTTGATGTCCTGGAACGTCCGGGGTCTCAATGATAATCGTAAGAGACGGCACATTATCCATTATCCTATTCGGCATAACGTGGACATTGCCTTTCTGCAGGAAACACATTAACCTAAATCCGACTCTGCTCATTTCGTTACAAGCTGGGGCACACACAGGTATTTTGCCAACTTCAGCAATTATGCTAGGGGCACTGCAATTCTTATTCACAAAAGGGTCCCCTTTCGCCCCCGCTCAGTTGCAACGGATAATGAGGGTAGATACTTCATTGTCACTGGGTCACCAATGGGTCACAGTGTAGCTTTGGTGTGTATATATGCCCCGAACACTGACTCCCCTGAATTCTTTTACACTTTACATGCCCAGCTCTCAAAGATAGATCCTATCCTATTGTTGGTTGGTGGGGATTTCAATCTGCTCCTTAATCCCATATTAGATAGCACTGCTGACTCCCCTGGCACTAAACCACGTGTGCAACCACGCTCTTCTTGATCTCTGCGAGCAATACTCTCTCCTGGATATTTGGCGCAGGCGCAACCCATCCCACACCGAATATACGCATTACGCTGGCCAATAGGGTATACCCAGTACCCAGCTGGACCTGGGCCAATAATGATACATACAATAATGGTCCAACTGACCAGTGAACTTCTAGAGAAGGAAAATAAAGGTAAGAAACCACACAATAATGAAATCGAACAATGACCAGGTTGACTTGGTTGTCAACAAAGTGTATACTAACAGGATAAGAGCTTTACAAAATAAAAGTTGGGCCTTGGGGGTACTCCGACAAGGATGATTGCATCCTAAAGGTAATGAAGGGCATTTTTCCACCGCAAAGAACTTGCTCAGTCCCTTGGGCGCGAGACGATTGGTCACCAGATCCTCAACAAAAAGATCCGCAGCAGATTCCTCCGATCTTTCCGGCACTCCAATGATACGAACATTGTTCCGTCTAGCCCTGCTTTCGGAGTCCTCAAGTCGACGGTCCGTCAGATCACTGGCTAGCCGCAACCTACGGACCTCCGTCTGCAGGGCGGCCACGTCCACAGTTAGGCTAGACGCCGCTTGACTCAAGGAGTCGACCCGCTCGTTAGTTTTGGACAGGTCTGCCCTGATCAAATTCACATCGATCAGGACCGCGTACAGTTTATGAGCCAGGGTATAAAACTGCTGACCCACAGCGGTCTTCATCTCCTCAATGGCGCCCATGACGTCCAGCAGGGTCAATTCCGACGATGGGCCTGAGACCTCTTTAGACCTCTCAGGCGATTTATGCGAGCCACCAGGGGATCCCTTTGCCTGCGCATATTGATCCATGTTATTGACCTGGGTATAGGCACCCCTCCGGGTTGACTTGGGTTTCGACTTGTCTCCGTCTAGTCTCGCCGCCATCGTCCGGAGGCCACCAAGGCCGGCACCCGCCCGCACCAGGAAAAAAGGGACCAGGTAGCTAATTCAATTGAACACAGCCGTCGCCGACAGTCAGCCCATGTATAGTCCGAGAGTCAGGCCAGACACTTCGCCGTCCGCGCCCCTCTGAAACACCAAAGTCTCTCAGCCGATATCAGAGAACAAGCTTGAAAACGAAAGTGAAAGTGCGGGGTCCGTGGCAGGTCAAGCCCAGCCAGCCGCTGTTGTTCACTTCGTACCCGGGCATTTCACCAGCTCGAGATCGGGACCAAGGCAAGAGCAGGCCGCAAACTTCAGAGTGCAACCACTCCGGGTCCCGCCGTCCGATCTGAATTTGGAAAACGGGTGGCACCTCAGCGCAAGTTCATCTGCAAAAGCCCGTCAAATAAACCAGAATTAAGTCAGGATAGACGTGGGAGGTTGCGGAGGCCCTCGAGAGCCGTAAGCCTACGCGGCCATCTTGGTTGCGCGCTAGGCTCCTCCCCAAGCAGGATATTGTTGGAAGGATTTCCAGATTTATGTCGATAAAGCAGAATTCTGATTTCTTTTAAAAATACGTTATACAGCTTTATATTTGGGACTCTTTACTATATATTCAATATGAAAAAATATATATGTTTCATGATCTGTCACGTAAGAAACTCAACAATCAATATATGGACCCCATTAATGGGGAAAGACTAAAAATGACTGTACTCAAAACAAAAATGAACAAATTAGTTTATATATACTTTAGTAACATTTAATTTACTCTACATTTAATAACTCAACTGTTAATCAATTTCTATAATAATCTGTTTGATTGTACACGACACAAGGTAGTTATAGAACTGGAGAATGCAATCGATAGCCTGGGTAAAGAGATAGGCGTTAACTTTAATATTATCTGGGTGGGCGATTTCAACATACAAACATGCCCCCTATCTGTGACAAAGGTCTGTGGGTTCAGGAATGATTCAGGAGACGATTTTGTACATTTCCCACATAACTCGTATGGTGAAATTTTGAATTCACTTTTGGCCAAATTTGATCTGGATATCCTGCAGTGTGCAATAGATGGTTCTGGTAACTTAATTCCTACCTTTACAGGCAGAAAAGCTAATACTATTATAGATCACGTATTGGTTTCTGTTAATATTGTTCCATTTTGTACCATCCCGAGGATAGAAGATCTATTACTTAGTGATCACAATTGTATCAGTATAACAGTTGCCGTATGGGGCGATAGATGCCCGGTAATACCAACTACAATTGGCAATATAACCCCGTGTAGATCTAATGGCACTAGAATAAAATGGAAAGGGGTTAATCCAGACAAGGTAATTAAAATCATTGTCACTACATGTTATACTGAGTTACTTGAGAATCTGGATGATAAAGCCGAACCACCTCTGATTTTAACGAATTTCTGTAAAATTAATGGAACTATCAATAGTATCATGACCATAACGTCTAATCAGAAATCTAAACATGATAGAGGATGGTTTAATCACGCCTGTACTCACTCTTTGAACCAACTCAAACAAGCACTATGTAGTATGAGTAGGGACTTGGTGCTTGTCAAGACCTTAAGACAGGCTTATAAACTACATTTAAAACACAGAAGGAGAGAGCTCCAAGAGGAGGCCTGGGATAAACTCACAATGGCTGCGGATACCTCAAAGAGCCTGCTTTTTTGGGAAACAGTTAATTCACCCTTTTTAAAAAATGAGGGCGTTCCCGAAATGACTTCTTATGTTAGTAATGAGGCATGGGTCGTGCATTTCTCTAGTATTTTCAACCCAGGAAATGTAACCATGACGGATGAAGGTGAAGTTAGTCCCTGGATGATTCTACCACTTAATATTACATTAGCAGAGGTAGAACAAGGAATTAACAGCAGTAAGGGAGGGAAAGCCCCGGGCCCTGAAGGTGTCCCAATAGATGTCTATAAAGCCACACCTGCTCTTTGGGGCCCCCTACTAAATAGAGTTTTTAATGCTACCGTCGTTGAAGGTGCTCCTTCCACATGGGGCGAATCTATTATTATCCCCATATTTAAGAAAGGGGACAGATCTGAGGCAAAAAACTATCGGCCGATCTCTCTCCTAGAGTCATCTATTAAAATTATGAGTAGGGCTTTACTTGTCAGACTAGAGGAATGGGTGGAGGACAACGGGATTTTAACTCAATCCCAGTATGGCTTTAGGAAGGGACGGGGCACCCTTGAACAGTGTATAAATCTGGATTTAGTAATTGGAAAATATACACGTGCTAAGCAAGGGTCCCTCTTCCTATGCTTTGCTGACTTAAGCAGTGCATTTGATCTAGTGGATCATGCCATGCTATGGCCGATTCTACTAGAGCTTGGTGCCCCAGAGCCTATTATTTTCTTTTTGGCTAGGCTTTACGAAAAATTAGTAACATCAGTGCGGTACGGCCAAAGGGGCAAGTGCACTCCTAAATTTAAGGTTAAATTAGGTATCCGGCAGGGCTGAGTCCTTGCCCCGCTGCTTTTTACCCTTTTTATTATTGAAGTGGATGCAGCACTTAAACTTGTAAAGTCTGATGCACCCCAGGTGGAAGGACAAGCTGTGCCTGTTCTGCTGTATGCAGATGATGCAGTACTTTTAGCTAGAACAGCAATTGGTTTACAGAGGTTAATAGATAAGTTTGTCGATTTTATCAAGGGCAGAAGGTTGCAGATTAATAGGACTAAAACATATGCCATGGTCTGTGGCCTACAGCCCGTGAACATTAAATCCTTCTTTATAGAAGGGCAGAGAATACAAACAGTAGACAAGTTTTGTTACCTAGGGATAACTTTTTCTAGCAACGGAAAATGGTCACAGGAAATAGTGAATGTTAGGTCCATGATGGCAAAAAGCGTACATGGTGTCTTCAGGTTTGCCGCAAAAATAGGGGACCGTCGCATCAAAGACATGATGCATATTTATCAATCAAGATGTACCTCAATTGCACTTTATGGTGCTGGGGTCTGGGGCCATTACCCCCATGGTGACTTGCAAATAGAGGAAAATATGTATCTTAAAAGGTTGCTCTGTACCCACTTCAGCGTCTTCTGATTTAATACATAGCGAAGTGGGGATTAACCACCTGACGGACCTTATTGAGCTAAGACCATTATTGATCTGGAGATCTATATGGTTGAAAGAAGAAACTGCATTCAACACAAAAATTATTAATGACTGTTTCCAACTAGATAATTGTTTAAAGATCCCTTGGCTCAATTATATAGTACAAACTTTCAAGGATGTATTCGGAATTAACATCCTAGAAAACCCCAATGATTTAAGAAAAATGTCTAAGACTGAACTAAAAAACACATATCTGAGGGAGAGAAATACTGTAAGACAAAAAACTAGTGGGCATTTAACAAGTAGCCAGTTCTACTACTCACTCTCAGACACAGAGGGTTTCCAAGCATATTTGAGTCAGGTAACTAGATCTTCACATCGATTTGTCCTTACAAGAATGAGATTAGGTATCGTTCATCATTGATTCCCCTTGCCCATGTGATGGACGTTCCAAACAAAGTACTCTGCACCGGATATATGTTTTTATGCAGCGACCTATATTCTGAGATCAATTTATGCAAGGAAAAGTATGACATTTTAAATCTCAATTGTTAGAATTTAATTAATCTAATGTACCATACTGTCTTTTTAACTATGTCTTTTTTGTATGTGCTTTTATGGTTGTTTTATAATAACCGAATAAAGCTTATTGAATTGAATTGAATAACTCAAACAAATAAATTACACGGGGAAACATTTTTGTTCACCCTTTCCAACACTGCTTCCTTAGTTTTCACAGTTGCTCTCTCCCAGTCCACTAAATAACTGGTCAAGCACACACACACACAAGCACACACACACACAACCACACACACACAAAACCACACACACAACCACACACATAGAACCAAACACACACACAACCACAAACACACACACACAACCACACACACAACCACACACACACACAACCACACATAAACACACACAACCACACACACACAACCACACACATACACAACCACACACACACAACCACACACACACACACAACACACACACACAACCACAAACAGTTTTTTGGGCTGTCAGCATAAATACACTGTCACCAAACACGATGAACACCTCGGGAAAGTTTGGGAAGTCACCCCCAACTTTGAAACCACTTGCTGTTGCAGAGTGTGTGCTGTAGACATGGCAATAATACCTTGACACAGCGGACTGTTGCAAGGAATGCTTTGAGCCTCGGAGGCTGACAGACCTCAGTCTGTGCATTAGTTCACCCCCGTCTTGGCACTGCATGAAAACAGGGTGCCCACTGTCCAGCATGAAGTGAGACATTGTGATCGGGGCTGGAGATGCTATTTAGCAATCTGCTTAGAAGATTGTGTTTCATTTATGGCATTAAACATAAAGGAGCACTGGCAACGCTGATAAAATGGATTTCATTTTGAGTAGTGACTAAAACTTTTAAAAAGCCTGCAGTACTGAAACAAGCATTTGCAATGCAATAGTTCTCGCATTTGCAAAAGTTTAAGCTATTGGCATTGTTCATGACAATGCATTTTTTTATCTATTTTATAAAACAAACACATAAATAAATGCCATTATCATTTACAATGCCAATAGCTAGTGTTGCATTATTATTAGCAATGCCAACTTCTCACACTTTTATAATGCGAGACCTATTGCATTGCAAATGCTTGTTTTTCTTCTGTGTTCATTTATGTTGTTCTCGATGGACTCTTTTGTTAGTTTGGCTTGCCACTGGATTTAGCAAAAATGTGTTTTAGAGGTGGTGAATCACCTGCATTTAAGCATATGCAAGTTTTGCATGTTTTAAAGCAAAGGCTCTTCTTCTAGCGGTGCGTGCTTTGATGAAAGTTTTCCCATATGGTCCATGTTGTCAATCACTTTTTAAATTTTTATTTACAATCCTCACAAATTAGGTCAATGAGGGAATTAGCGCCTGCGGGACTGACATCTTTTTAAAGCAATTAACAACATGGATCACGCAGGAAAACATTTAACAACATACGCACAATGTACCAGTGCACAAGTACTCTGCCCTTTTGCCTGTTCGCAAAGCTGCACAAGTTCACTTTTAAAGGTAGCATATGTGCTAAATTGCTTGTGACCTGTCACACCTTTTCATGGATTCGGATTAGACAAAACCAAGCCACATACTGGAACGTCCGCTTTTTATTATGTTTAGACTGCAAAATCCAGGCTTTAGAAAAAATGCAGGCTATGAAGCCCAGACTGTCTGGTTTGTAATTGCTTCTCAGCCCGACCCTGTGCACCATTCTGTTTTACGTTGAGATATTCCTGCTACAATAAAAATGTTATCTGTAAAGTGTGCAGCTGCTCCTTGAAGCCAGAAAATGCGCTGGATCAAATATTTACATTGCATGCTAAATGTGATAAGTCAGCATTATTGTCACATAAAGAAGGAGCTTTGATTTCAGGGCTTGATCGAATGTGATTTTTATTGCTCCGTTTCCTGGTTATTTAGAACACCATTTTGCTGCAAATAAAGGTGCATATTATCAAGAAACGGCGTTAAAATTATCGCCGCTTTAGCTAAAGTGGCGATAATCAGCTTGATAATATGCCGCAGAGAATTCCCATAGAAGCCCATGTTCTTGTGTCAACATGGGCTTCTACTGGAATTCTCTGCAGCATATTATCAAGCCCATTATCGCCGCTTTAGCTGCAGTTTTCTGCCGCTAAAGCGGCGATAATTTTAACGATGTGCTTGATAATATGCCCCAAACTTGCTAATGCGATTGCAGTGGGGCCGATGCAGTCTACTTAAAGAAGACTGCAGCATCTCTAATTATGGGGCATATTATCAAGCCAGGCGATAAAATTATCGCCGCTTTAGCGGCAAAACGGCGATAATGGGTTTGATAATATGCTCTATGGAATTCCAATTGAAGCCCATGTTAGATGTGAAGGACATCTAACCTGAGCTTCAATTGGAATTTCATAGAGCATATTATCAAGCCCATTCTCGCCGTTTTAGCGGCAGTTTTCTGCCGCTAAAGCGGCGATAATTTTATCGCCTGGCTTGATAACATGCCCCTATGATCGTATTTTGTACACCTGCAGGCATGGTGCAAATGCTAATTGCAAAGAAGTTACAATTTCACGTTGTTTTTTCACGTTCCGTGTTCGATTATCTCTATAGATCAAATTTGCATTTGCATACTTACATGTCATATCTGGAAACATAAGCATTGTAAATGTAATCGTATGATTTAATCTAGCGCTGTTCAAAACCCTGATGTCCTCACTGTGCTTTACAGCCTGTGATTATAAAGAAAGACACGACCGCCATAGTAAAAGGTAAGATTCACCTAAACCCGTCTTGGACACAAGTTGCGCAGTTATTGTGGTGGTGTTGCTTTGCTTTGCTCGACTTCATGTCCTTGCAGTAAACCCTCGGAAACCAATAAGGAGACTCTTGAGTAGGTAAGTATGAGGCAAGGGGCTCAACTGTGTGATTCCGGAGGTCAAATGATCCGTGATGTCACTTCCGCTACCCCAGGGCATGAGTCGGAGGTACACGCAGGTACACAACGTTCACCTACTCTTTTCACAGGGTGGACACCGTCCCCCCTGCCAGGAAGTCGGTGTTGTAACAGAATAATGACTGATACGTGGTGCGAAGTTCCATAAGATTTATTAATACAGAGACCCACGAGCCGCTAACCGCCGCTGCGCGGGCAGAACTGAAATGGCGTCCCCGGGAACTCCCCCTTTGTGACATCACACACCCTTACTGATTGGCACAGATAGTCATGTGATACCGCTAACACAAAAGACAGACTACGTCTGAAATAACGGGGTGCATGGTGTACAATTAGTACATATTCAACATCTCCTTTTTTTCACAAAACAGAAATAAACGTCGTCAATCCATAACATAATCGTCATAGCGCCTCGGCGCTCTTACCTCCCTCCTTGGTCTACTAGAGGCATACAGTGAGAAACTCCTTTCGGAACAAGTGCTGCTGAAGCTGTGACTCAGGCCACGAGCATCCTGCCCACTAGGGTGCTCCCTCTTAACTCCACCATCCGCCCGGCTCTCGGCATAACCACTCTCACACCTGACTGCTTCACCCTCGGCCCCACTGCTGTTCCTTGTCCGTTGATATATGGATATGTCCATGCCTCTGTTCTCACCATGTCTCCCAAGTTGGGCCTCCCTTCTTCTTGCCACTCGAGAACACTATCGTCACAACATTCATTGCTCTCAGAACACCCTTTCAGTAGTATTTCCTCCTGACCTTTCTTCAATTTGACTACATCATCCTTGCTGCGCCAACTTTTGCCCTCTAGACACACTGCACCTTTTGTCGCGTCTTGCACATGCACCGGCAGACCAATCACAGACTCTCCCTTCATCACCTTCCTTACTAATACCCAGTCTCCCTGTTCTATTATCTTCACCTTCGCTTTGTTTGCCGCATCAGCGTACTTCTTTGAACTCTCTTGTTTGGATACAATTCTCTCCCTCACTCCCAACATCTCATCACGTATAACCTGCGTTTCCTCACTCACATTGTACCACCTATTGTACTTGGGTGTAAGCTCGTTTTTGCAACTCCATCCCCTCATTAGAAAAAACGGAGTGTGCCCCTTGACCACATTCGGAGTGTTATGGTAAGTGCACATTTTTTCAGCAAGGAACTCCTTCACATCGAGATGGGATGCAAGGGCAAGTTGAACGCCTTCCTTAATAAACTTGTTCATCCTCTCGACTTGGCCGTTGCTCTTGGGACTGTACAAAGGTGTTTTCTCCTGTTTGATCCCCAGGGCATCCAGGAAATCCGTCATCTGCTTGGACACCAACTGGGTGCCGTTGTTGGAGACCAGGACTTTCGGCTGTCCCTCCACCGCGAAAATATCCTTTAAGACCCTTATAACCCGGTCTGTAGTGACAGCACGGACAAACTTGTAGTGCACCCATTTAGAATAATAGTCAGTGAGCACGATCAGATATCTGCATTCCTCAGGCAGCACGGTGAACGGGCCCGCAAAGTCTATTGCGATTTTACTCCAGGGGCCCATCGGTATTTCTACCAGCTGTAATTCTCCCTTACTAGTCTTCCAGTGCTTGTCAGCTTTCAGGCACTGCTCGCACCTGTCTATGTAATTACATACATCACTGGTCATTCCTGGCCAACAATAGTACATTTTTAGGATGTTCTTGGTCGCACTGCTTCCTGGATGACCCTTGTGCGCGATCTTGATTAATTTCCCCCGCAGCCCTGCCGGTGGAACGAATAAGTCGTGGTGCTTCAGGAATCCATTTTCAATAGTAAGTTCCACGCTCACCTGTTGGAAGTTCTTCATGTCACTCTGTAAGTTCCGGACAGGAGGCCACTTGGTCGTCATATGGTCCATCACTTTTAAGAGGATGTTGTCTTCCTCCTGACTAGTCAGCCACTTGGATTCAGTGATGGAGCCGTTGCCCATCACGGTCGCATCCACCAGCGCCACCACGCATTCGGTGTCATCCAGAGAGGGTTCTTCCATACCGCTCACCGGCATCCGGGACAGGCAGTCCGCTCTGTAGTTGAGGCCACCCTTGATATGTCGTATCGTAAAGTGATACTCTTGCAATTTGGACAGCAGTCGCAGAAGCCTGGAACTCGCTTTTCCTTTACCTCGGCCTTCCTCGTCCATCGTGTACACCAACGGCTTGTGGTCCATGACGATCTCAAATAGCTTGCCCCACAGGTAATTTTTCAGCTTTTCCACAGCCCAAACACACGCAAGTGTCTCCAGCTCAATGGTACTGTAACTCTTCTCCGCGTCGCTGAGCGTGCGGGATATGAAGGCTATGGTGTTCTCTTTGCGCCCCTGGAATTGACAAAAAACGGCGCCTATGCCCTTGGCGCTGGCATCGACGGTGATCATATTCCGCAGATCCTTGTCATAGGGCAGCAGCACCGGAGCCGTGGCAATGGCCTTCTTGACGGATTCGAATGCAACGTCCTGCTCTTCCGACCAAAGGTACTTCTCATTTTTGCCCGGCAGCTTCCTCAGCGGTTCAACCTTATCCGCGTATCCCTGGACGAACTTGGAGTAGTATTCACTGAGTCCAAGGAAGGACCGTAGCGCGTCTTTATCCTCCGGACGCGGAGCATTGCGTATCGCCTGCACAAGGTCGTCTTTAGGTGCTATGCCATCCGGAGTCAGCACGTGACCCAAGTACTCAATTTTTGATTTCATGAACTTGCACTTATCTTTCGACACTGTCATCCCCTTGTCACCTAGGACCCCTAACACCTTGCTCAGTAACTCCAAGTGCTCCTGTCTGCCCCTTGTGTGTATCAAGATGTCGTCTTGGAATGCCTCGACACCCTTCATCTCACGGAACAACAAATCCATCAGTCTCTGAAAAACCCCTGAGGCCGAGACCAGCCCGAAGGGTAACCTGACATACCGGTAAGCACCGAATGGAGTTATGAAGGTGGTTAATTTTCTGGACTCCTTGGTCAAACAGACTTGATGGTATGCTGATTTTAAATCGATAAGAGTAAAGTACTGGGACCCAGACGTAGACGACAGTATCTCCTGTATGTTGGGCAGAGGGTGGCAGTTAATCAGACCGGGCCCGATTCACAGAACTAACTTAAGACAAAATCCTAAACTTACTACCATTTTGGTATTCACAGAAGGCACTTACTCATTTTGGTATTCACAGAAGGCACTTACTCATTTCGGTATTCACAGAAGTTAGGAGTCCTAACTTTAGGACTCCTAAATGCCTTCTGTGAATACCGAAAGTCTTAAAATTAGGATTTTTCTCAGTTTAGTAGTAGTATAGTTAGGACTCCTAACTTTAGGACTCCTAAATGCCTTCTGTGAATACCGAAAGTCTTAAAATTAGGATTTTTCTCAATTTAGTAGTCCTAAATTTAGGACTCCTAACTTTAGGACTCCTAAATGCCTTCTGTGAATACTGAAAGCCTTAAAATTCGGATTTTTCTCAGTTTAGTAGTAGTATAGTTAGGACTCCTAACTTTAGGACTCCTAAATGCCTTCTGTGAATACCGAAAGTCTTAAAATTGGGATTTTTCTCAATTTAGTAGTCCTAAGTTTAGATTTAGGACTACTAAATTGAGAAAAATCCTAATTTTAAGACTTTCGGTATTCACAGAAGGCATTTAGGAGTCCTAAAGTTAGGAGTCCTAACTATACTACTACTAAACTGAGAAAAATCCGAATTTTAAGACTTTCGGTATTCACAGAAGGCATTTAGGAGTCCTAAAGTTAGGACTCCTAACTTCTGTGAATACCGAAATGAGTAAGTGCCTTCTGTGAATACCAAAATGAGTAAGTGCCTTCTGTGAATACCAAAATGGTAGTAAGTTTAGGATTTTGTCTTAAGTTAGTTCTGTGAATCGGGCCCTATATTTTTATTCAGCGACCGGAGATCAACACAGAGACGGATGTCTCCCGTTTTCTTCTTTTTCGACACTACAATGGCAGATACCCATTCCGAGGCACCGGCTTCCTCAATCACTCCTTCCTGTTTAAGTTTGTCTAGCACGGCTTTCAGCTCACACCTCACAGACAAAGGCACGGACCTAACCTTGTGTTTCACTTGCATCGATCCCTCCTTTACCTGTATGTCATGCACAAAACCCCTCACGCACCCCACTGCATTCCTGAACACTCCATCAAACTTGTCTAACACTTCCGATAAACCTTCCTGCTCCTCATCCAAATGGACGTAGTTGACCCAATCATCTCGCAGGACTATGGGGTCATCCGCACCGGGCACCAAAATCACCCCCAACTTCGCTAGGTCCTTTCAACCCACCAGATTCCTGCCTTTCTCGGCCACATATATCTTGGTGTTAATCGCCCTCCCCTTAAAAGTGAGGGTATCACAGAAGTAACCCAGCATCTCAATGTCTTGCTCCCCAAACGCTTTTGGATTCACATCCGTCTCACTCAACCGTACATTACACCACTTCTCATCGAATATTGTGTCAGAAATCAGCGTTATTGGCGAACCCGAGTCGGCAGTAAACGGCAACTCCACCGACCCAATCGTCACCGAGCCTATGAGCCCCTTCACACGGCCATCCACCGCATCTATGGATAATACAATGTTCGCACACATTTCCATATCACCCTCACTCACCGAACTCACTTTCACACTGCGCATGGGGTTCCTCGTCTTACAAACTGTGGCATAGTGACCCACATTTTTACACTTCGTACATGTTTTGCCCATCGCGGGACAGGATTTGCTATCTGCCAAATGGTCTTGCGAGCCACACCTGAAACAATTTAACGGCTTCCTATCTACCGCTTTGGCAGTCCATACCTTGTCCGTAGGCTTATGATCAGATCTCTTCTTATCCTGCAAATAAAACACGTTAGAGCTAGAACTAGTACATGCCAATTCTTTGGTAGAGAGAAGCGACCTCTCAATTCCTTTTGCAATGTCCGTCACCTCCTTGTGAGTCGGGTTTCTGCACGCTAGCAAACGTTCCTGCACCTTTTTGGAATGACAGTAAAACACCACCTGATCTCGGATGTACGTATCAACCATATCTTCAAATTCACAATCGCCAGAACACGCAAACAAGCAATGTATTCCTCGATTGTCTCCCCCTCCGCTTGTTTCCGCAGCGCAAACTTGTGGCGCCCACCATAATATTACTTTCCTCTGAGAACTGTCGCTCGAGACATTTAACCGCCTCCTGGTACTGGTTGAGCGGGATGAACACCCCTGGTGGGTTCTCGTACTCTGGCAAACTGTCGAATATCTCCTGGCCAGCCTTCCCCAGCAAGCCAAACAGAAGTGCTTGCTTCCGTTCTGCATCATACTTCTTCCCATCTATGGAGACGATGTAGTTCTCGAAAGCCCGCAACCAACTCTTCCACTTCATACATGGTTTACCCGGGTCTTCGAGGAAGAGGGGTGGCACACAAACGTTGCTACTCTGCGCCATGGTCTCAGAAGCACCCACACAACACACTAGGGCACGTGAGCAGCAGGCTGATGCACGGTATTGCCGCAACCTCCCCAACTCAAAATAGCAGTCCCAGCGGCCTCACAGTGTCAGTGCCTGAAGATTGCAGCAGAAAGGGCAACGCGGCACACAGTACCTTCAAATGCGTCTCAGCAATGCCCTGGAAAGAGGCTCAGTAGCAGGTATGTACTCCTCAACCGTCAAAGACCTCAGGGCACGCAGCTCGATATAGGCAGGCCTGCCTGGCAGTAATGTACGGGAACAGGACCCCACTGGCGCCCTCGACGCACTCACTGGAGGTCCGACGGCCGCCGCAGGATATCGTCGCGAGGCAGGAAGCACTCCAGACAGAGCACGTGCAGCAGCAGCGGGAGTGGACCCGCTTCAGCAGGCGAGGTCTCCGCAATGAAGAGGCGCGTCCGCCAGCATCAGTGGAGACGCGAAGGAGGAATGACGGTAGCACACAACGGGGCCGGCAGCGGGACCTGCAGGGCACTCGGCGGCGCTGAAAGCACGTCGTCCGTTAGCAGATCGATCCGCTCATCAAAGATCGCTCGTGGGCCTCTGAAGTCGCATCCCACCCTCGTCGCCATTTGTTGTAACAGAATAATGACTGATACGTGGTGCAAAGTTCCATAAGATTTATTAATACAGAGACCCACGAGCCGCTAACCGCCGCTGCGCGGGCAGAACTGAAATGGCGTCCCCGGGAACTCCCCCTTTGTGACATCACACACCCTTACTGATTGGCACAGATAGTCATGTGATACCGCTAACACAAAAGACAGACTACGTCTGAAATAACGGGGTGCATGGTGTACAATTAGTACATATTCAACAGTCGGGCCCCACAGAAATATGCCGAACTTGTCCTGGTGTAAGACACCGAGACACGTTCAGCAGCGCCTGCACGTTGTCTGCTTTCCATTTCCAGCAGCAACGTGCAGGCAGCTGGGGTGTTTTTTTTTAACCTCCAGCCAGGCCGAAGTTAAGGGGCCATCAGGCCTCCTTTTGTTTGAATATCTTGACTGGAGGCGGCCTGGAACCTCACACAAATGTACATACCAGAGGGAAACAAAGGCACACAGCTTGCTATCTCTACACAGGTACTTAAGAGATGCATGCTTTTGCTTTTGTTCTGTTCTTGTATATAAGTGCAGACACTGTAAGACTCAGATGGGGTGATCTGTCCCAGTATTTACACAAATAATTTAAATAGCACTATTTTATTTGTTTTATAGCTCTACATAATGATGTCATGTGCTGTATGACATGTGACATGATGTCACTTGCATAGTGTTTAACTTGGTGAGTCCCCCCACTTCTTTTTATAGGACTTGTGCCCTGGCTACCCCTGACGTTCTGTGCCAAAGTTGCTTCATAGGCCAATCCTGGGGGCGCTTGGAAATAGGTCAAAGACCAGTTTAGTTGTAAACACTATATATCTATAAAGACTTCTTGGCCGGGATCACCTTGGGGCAGTGGGCCTCGGGGACCAGGGCAAAGCTCTGCATCTGCCCTGAATGTGGTGGGCCGGGTCTGCCTGTCTTGTACCATGTACTCCATGCCTAGTGTGGACACGACTGCAGTAGGAGTCAGGGGCCAGGGGCATCAGCACCGCAGCAACCCGCTGCCACCAGTCTCCAAACATGGCATTTCTTCATGCTAAAGATGCTACATGTGCCCCAGGTCACACCTGTTATCCCTGCTCACCACAGAGGTCAAGGGCTCGGCACTCCGGTGTGTTATTCACTTAACTACTGGAAATTGTTCATTATCATCCTCTCTGGTGCAATTTTTCTCTTGCCAAACAGTTGCAATCCAAAACTTACGCCCAATTGAGGAGAATCAGGGCTATATCTCCCAGAAAGCATTGCGTTGTTAAATGAATTGCCAGGACAGCGCCCCCTGGTGATGTAGGGCCCTCTGGTAAACATACAGAGTAGTAATGGACAATAAACTCTCCATGGCCGACCACGTAAACTCCACAGTATGCACATGCTACGGCCTAATGCGATCCCTCCGGATTTTTTTTTTATGGATTTCCCTTTGCTCTCCTATGCCCCTTGTCCATGGATTAATCATGAATCTCTTGCACTATGGTAACGCGTTGTTTGCATCCATAAACGAAAAGCTTCTGTCCAAACTTCAGGTTCTGCAGAACACCGCGGCAAGGCTGGTCTTAAATCTCCTCCCCCCATTCTCCATCGGTCCCCAGTCTAGAAACTCTCCACTGGCTCCCCATCAGAAAAAGGATTCACTTTAAGCTATGCTGCTTGGTACATAAAGCACTCAACAACACTGGACCAATCTATCTAGCAAAGAAACTCACCAAATATCAGCCAGTTAGAACCCTCCGCTCCAACAGCAAACATTTGTTAACCGTCCCCAAGGTCCGCACTGTAAGGAATGGTTGCAGGTCCTTCTCCAGAACGTCACCAGAGTTATGGAATACTCTGTCAGTACAGCTCCGCCTGGAAACTGACCACAAAAAATTCCGCAAAGCCCTTAAAACGTGGCTATTCTAACGTTCTGTCTGGCCCCTCCGAGTTTCTGTTTTTCAGCTAGCGCTATGAGACCTACGGGTGATATATGCGCTCAATAAATATCAAATATATACATACATACACACTGAAAGTTGCTCCTGCTTGGAGTTGCCCATGCCAAACCTATAATCAGCTGTGGAACTGTAGTCATTGTTCGAGGTCTTGTTTGACCTCGTACTGCATGGTGTGGTGACTGCTCTTTACCACGGGTTAGGAAACTGATGGTGTGGGTGGTCGAGGTGCCCAATTCCAATTGGTCTTGTGTCGTTTTTTAAAGATGCACCTGCAGTTACTTTTTTCTGTATACGTCTCTTCCAAAGAGACTTTATGGCAGATTTACTAAGACTTTACACCATGATTGCGTCACAAAAGTGACGCAAATTGGCACAAAATTTTCTTTTCCGATTTACTTTCCAACACTAAACTTGTTGAGCACTGGAAATAACGTGAAAGTAATGCAAAGCAGGGCACAGCGTTGCTTTGCGTTACTTAGTGACAAAGGGGCATACTGTTGGTGTGCATGGGTGTTCCCATGCAACCACCCAAGGTTTTTGATGCTAAAACCAATTTACTAAAAAAAAGTAGACTGGGTTTAACGTCAGAAAAAGCTGCACACTTGAAACAAGTGCTATGAAGGAGAAGTGCCTTATTTCTCCTTTATTTTCCAACTTCGCATTTGTGCTGCACTGTATAGCACACATACAAAGTGGGAAAATGCAAAAAATTTGCTAAGCGTAGTATTTTGTACTGGAAGTATACCCTTCCAGTATACAACCTGTGCTTGACTCACGGTGACACCCTTGCACTATGGCACAAAGGTGTCCCCGTGGCACACGCAGTTGATTTCAGTACCTGCGCTAAGGAAAGGGGAGGAGAGTGCCATATTTTTGTAAATATGGCTCTCTCCTGCTCTCTCCTTCTCACGCAACAGAGTATTTGCAGCTGCTGCACTGCGCTGCGTGAGACACTGGTAAATCCGGCCCATTCTCTGTTATCTTTTCCTTATTTTTAGACAGAATAATGATTATATTAGTTTGCATTTATATGAGAACTGAGGACTTTTGGCATACATGCAGCATGCTACTCTGTATATTTTGGACAATGAGTGGAAGCTCAGGGTGATAGAAATGGAATTTGATTCTCCACCCCACTCAGATAAACAATTGCCACTACAATGACTTCAAGAAGTATTAAAGGGCTTAGAGTTTGGAGACCAAGACAATAAGAAAGTAGATTTACTTGTATCTGTGGCATAATACCATTACAAATATTGCGACAGTGCTAATGCTCATGTATGCCTTTACCTGTACCACTACATTTGAATACTGAATTGCTATATTGATTTTATACTAGCCGAAAGACCACTAATATCCTACAGTGACAGCTATGTTTAATGCATTTCTAATGTACCGCAGCCATTTTATTCTGTCCCATACACATTTTCCTGCCCCGTGTAGTAAACATTGCTTCGTTCTGAGGTCTTGCGCCAGCAAGCGAAAGTCTTTATAAATAGTGGAGTCAACACCTGTCTGTGCCTTCAGTGGGAGTTCCTCAAAGTCTATATGCCGCCTTGTAGTTAGATTGGATCAAGGGACAGGAAGGCAGGGCACCTGTGCACTTCAAAGGCATGCCTCTAGAAGCTTCTCCCCAGTTCAAAGGCACAACTGTTTATAAATACTGGACCTCAGGCACCAACTCTTCAGTATACATCTGGAACTGTGAATACTCTTCCAGGAAGAAGGACTGCTGTGCTGCTGAAAGGACTTCCACTCTGCGGGTCGGCTCCTCTGAAGGAACTGCTGCCCTGATGTGCTGACCTGCTGTCTGCTGTGCACTTGCCTGGGGGAGACCTGCATCTCTTGAACCCAGTGTGACTTCAAGGGCTAGTTAGTTGGCCTCCTGATCTGAAGCTGTAGGGACATCACTGGCTTCCAACAACCCTGCACCTGGACTCTGCCATCTGTGAATCTATCCTGCCAAGCGGTGCCACCCCAGTGCTGAACTCTTGGAAGTGTGCTTAGGGTGCTCTGCCAACCTCTGGTGATCCAGCGGAACCTACGCATCTCCTCTGGTGCGTGGCGCAACCCTGAGCAGAACCGATGCATCTCTGCTGCTGCGTGGATTGGACCCGTTGCAAAGACCCACATCTCTGCCACAGCTCCCATGGTCTTCAGAACCACTGCTGCTTGATGCACCCTCGCCAGCCTTGGCGATGACACTCTCCTTTGCATTGCAGCCTAGCAGCTTCTCAGAGCTGATGCATCACCCGACTGTGCACCACATCCTTGACACCAGACTTTGCATCACAATCCTTGTCAATAGGGTCCTCAGCGATGACGCACTCCATTGCATTGCAGCCTCACTGTATCTCAGAACTGACACATCGCTTCGGCTGCACGATGCAATTTCGATGAGTATCCTCGCAACGCTCCGCAAACCAGGTTTAAGGTACTTTGTTTAGTGGGCCTAACTCGGTCCCTTTATCTGGCCTTGCTCCTTCTTGGGCCTGAACTTGTGACATGGTCTCAGTCAAACACAACCAGAAATCCACAGTTGGCCCTTTGGGCTTTTTGAGCCTATTTTCACTGAAATCTTTAAAATTGCATCTCTCCGGTTCTACTGATTAGATTTTTGACATTTTGGTCTTGTTTTATTTATTAAAGAAAGTTCTATTTTTCTAACTTTGTGTGGGATCCTTTTTTTCAGTGGTGTTTTCACTTTAATACTGTTTGATGTGTTGCACAACTGCGTTACTCATTGCCTGTAAGTTAAGGCTCGCTGTTCTGTGCCAAGCTAGCAGAGGGTTGAGCAGAGCTTAATTTAGGGTTGGTTTGTGCCTCACCCTGACAAGGACTGTGGTTGCTGCATGACCAGGGCTCACATCCCAGTCAACCAACAACCCAATTTCCTTCAGGGAGATTATATATTCAAGAACTAACAATTAGCTGGTCAGTTAAAGAACCGCCAGGACGGTACTTGTCCACCCTCTGAGCTCAGAACTCTGGCTTTTAAAGGGTTGAATTATGACAGGAAAAGGGGTATTCTGCAAGGATATGAGCTTGCGGAGAGAGATTAGCCAAGGATATATCAGAAGTAGTCATCTCTGGTAAACAGGCAGAATGATCACCTATTCCCCCTTCACACTGCACAGAGAAGTGCAAGAGTAGAGCCGTGGTGTGATGTGGGTCTCTTGCTCTTTGGACCTAGGGAGACAACAACAGAAGGAGGTGGCCATCTAGGGGGAACTGTACGATGGAATTAAAGAAATAATGTTTAGTAGCTTCACCACCTGCTGCTGCGGTGGACCTGTAACTTGGGGCACACACACCTCCTGCTAATTAGAGACCTGCTTGGGTTTTGTGGAAGGAAGCAGAAGGCTCACAAGGAATCTTTAGAAGCACGAAACAGGGCAGATTTCCTCTTCACCCTTGTCAGGAGTGCCAGTGCAAATTCCCTACTCCTGGCATGTATGTTTTAGCTAGCTCTGGAGACTTCAGAGAATTGATTGTCCAAATTACTTGACTCTACTCCAAGATCAGTGAGGAGTGGACTTGTGGAACTGCTTTAGAGTAGCCTGACTGAGTCTGTCCCTGAAAGAGTATATATATATTCAAAGTGTCCTCCTTCTAGGTGCATATCGTCCTTAGAGCAGATGTTCAACCAAGATGGACAGGAAAGTTGTTGCTGAAATGTGTCTTGAACAGATAGACAACAGACAGCGAGGGCTAGTGAAGCATAGTTTGAACTATAGTGGAATGTGTTTCTGTTATATCCCTGTGTGAGCTGTCCACCCTAAAATGTGAGGAGACAGAGTGCACTGGAACCACTATCCTTTGCAGCAGGCCAATGCACTGGGCACTCACTAATGCTACCTTTTACCACAAGCTTAGGCTGGCTGCACAACTGAGGAGCCTACAGCTTCATTATCAATACCTGGAAGACATGAAGGAGCCTGAAGCTCCAAATCACAGAAGTGTTCTCTGGACAAAAAGCTAACTGATGCTGCACTCACTGTCCCTGCTGCAGGTGGCCACGAGGCTTTGGTGCTTGACCACCTTCGGCTATCGCTGTAGATACACCACAGAAGGCTACTTTTGGAAACCAACATATTCCTTACAAATTCATGACTCTGGATCCCCTGAACAGATTTTACTGTTTATTGTTGTTTTAATCATTGTATGTCTCTCCTTTATAGGTGTCACCTGCGTTGCAGCGCATGCGCTGCTTCGCCTTGGTGAGATCTATTCCCAGGTCAAACAGGATTACTTTAGAAGCAATCCCAGAATCATTGGATGATCATCCAACTACTCTAGAAGTCATTTTCACATCATCAGACATCATCAAGCTCTTGAAGTCATCAGCAGAGTTTAGAAACTTGAGCTCGATGACTTGTGGATGACTTGAAAATGAGCATCTGATGACTTCACAAGGTGTGACTATTCCTGATGACTTCAGGAGGATTTAAGAATGAGTATGCGATGACTTCACAAGGTGTGACTATTCCTGATGACTTCGGGAAGACTTAAGAATGAGTATGCGATGACTTCACAAGGTGTGACTATTCCTGATGACTTCAGGAGGATTTAAGAATGAGTATGTGATTACTTCATAAGATCCAATTGTGCTTGATGATTTGAAAATAAACATCCAAATCTCCACAAGCATCATTTCTTCTTAAAATGATGAAATTGCTCCTTATGTTTTGAGAATGATTATACTTCTAGTGCAAGAGGTAAACACCCATTACAACTAATCTTTTACCACTATTACCATCACCCCGCATACCATCACAATGCAACTACCATTACTCGGCAATGCCTATACAACGCATGGCATTACAATACATATGCATTTACCACACATGCTTTTACAACGAAATTTGTTGTAAATGCCTGAATGGTAGAAGCATATGTGATTTATATGTAAGTATAAGGTATGTATAGGGTTTGGGTTTTGGAGTGTAGGGTTATATGTTTTGGGGTTCAGGGGTAATTTTAGGGTTAAGGCGTTTGGGGTGCTGGGGTATTTATAGGGTTCAGGGTGGGTTTAGGTTTTGGGGTGTCTGGGTATTTTTAGGGTTCAGGGTGGGTTTAGATTTTGGGGTGCAGGGGTATTTTTAGGGTTCAGGGTGGGTTTAGGTTTTGGGGTGCAGGTTTATTTTTAGTGGTCAGGAGTAATTTTAGGGTTAAGGGCATGTTTGGGTTTTGGGATGCTGGGGTATTTTTAGGGTTCAGGGTGGGTTTAGGTTTTAGGGTGCAGGGGTATTTTAGGGTTTAGGTTTTGGGGTGCAGGTTTATTTTTAGCTGTCAGGGGTAGTTTTAGGGTTAAGGGCATGTTTGGGTTTTGGGGTGCCCAGGGTATTTTTGGGGTTCAGGGTGGGTTTAGGTTTTGGGGTGCAGGGGTATTTTTAGGGTTCAGGGTCGTTGTAGGTTTTGGGGTGCAGGTTTATTTTTAGTGGTCATGGCTAATTTTAGGGTTAAGGGTATGTTTGGGTTTTGGGGTGCTGGGTATTTTTAGGGTTCAGGGTGGGTTTAGTTTTTGGGGCGCAGGGGTATTTTTAATGTTTAGGTTTTGGGGTGCAGGTTTATTTTTAGTGGTCCGGGGTAGTTTTAGGGTTAAGGACATGTTTGGGTTTTGGGGTGCCCAGGGTATTTTTGGGGTTCAGGGTGGGTTTAGGTTTTGGGGTGCAGGGGTATTTTTAGGGTTCAGGGTCATTTTAGGTTTTGGGGTGCAGGTTTATTTTTAGTGGTTATGGGTAATTTTAGGGTTAAGGGTATGTTTGGGTTTTGGGGTGCTGGGGTATTTTTAGGGTTCAGGGTGGGTTTAGTTTTTGGGGTGCTGGGGTATTTTTAAGTGGCATGGTGGGTTAGGGTTTTGGGGTGTAGGGGAATTTTTAGGGTTCAGGGTGTGTTTGGGTTTAGAGGTGCTGGGGGATTTTTAGGGTATATATATATAGTATTATATAATAGTAATATAAAATAATAGAATTAAAAAATTAATATGATATGCCTATGTCTGACCCCTTAATGGCCCTGACAGTCAAGTGTGCAAGTTTTCAGAGGGACGCTCCCCAGGCCACCAGAGACAAACAACCGCAACTACCACGATTTTAGCAAAGTAGCCCCTGTCTTAATACATTGGTTCTTCTGTACTTCAATGCATGACAAAAACAATATTGATAATATTTTTTATGGGGCCTGCTGAATACGATGTTTATAGTTTTCACCTTCAAGAAAAGTTTGTATTTTTTTTACGTGTTTGGATATTTCTAGCAAAGTGTGTTAAAATAACAAACTAACAAAAAAATAATGCCAAAGAATGTGCAGAATAATTTGTCTTTTGTTGCCACGTAATTAAATCAACCTTGCCAAAGTTTATTTTTCCATTATCGCATAATTCCACTGGCTCTAATAATATATGTGATGCCTTTATGGCACGTTTGCGCTTAAAAAAATATACTTTTAAATGTTACATGTTCAAAACATATTAAAATGCGTGCAGTGTATTTTCTGGTTTTACAATAGTTAGTTCAAATAAGAAAAATAACGTCTTCTACAGATTGTGTGCGCGTCTGCAGGCAGGTCGTTGGTAACATTCTATAAGTAAGAAAAATGGTTTGTCATTGCCAATGCTTGATGGCCACAAAGTTAAAGAATGCACTGTGAATTTGGTCCCTCTTTTGTTTCTCCCATCGGCATGGATTGCTGTTGTATAGTAACGGAAGCGGAAGTTCAGTTGCAGAGTGCCCGATGGCTAGGGAAAGGCGAAAGAGTTGCTTCTGCGATACGGAACAGCGTGGACTTGGTGCAAAGTTTTTAAAAAAGGGGAAACATTCAATCTGTATTTTTTGGAGGGGTGTGGACAGGGTTATGTTGTGTTTCTCACGGTCGTCACGAGAACGTCGTAAACACTTCCTGCCAGATGTACCTGGTATAAGAGCTCGGCTGAATGAAACCATTTGAGGACTGAGGCGTGGGGACGACGCTGGCCGCCATTTCAAAGAGGTTATTATTGGCATAAATACGGGCAGCGAGGCGGTCGAGTTCAGCCTTCAGATGGACACGAGCTTTTGTGACTGAGCTGTATATCTCTCTGTTTCCTGGAGATACTGCGCAGGCTCCCTCCCCAATGGGTAAATATTTATAGAGCAGCAACCATATAACTAAGATGCAAGCATTCCGTGTAAACCTTTACGGCGACCTACACATAACATTAAAGCCGATCGTGAACTTCTGACCAGTGGCGTAAAAGTGATTTTCTGTTTGTTGGCGCCACGCACATACGGTCAAAGACCTGTGTCAACCTGTTTCCCTTTCCTATCCCCTCTTTAAGATGACGATTTCTACTTTTAGCTCTACCTCTCTATACGTTTTATACTATCTCCTTCACTCGTTTTCAACTCATTATCTATATTTCCCCTTACTTCTAGGGGCATATTGCAGGCCCCTGCAGCCCCATCTCCATTTGGGGTTCTCTGCAAGTGCTGCGCTTTATTTGAAAAGCCCGCCTTTTAAATGCAGCCAAATAATGTACTTGTCTATTTGGTGTGAAATCGGTCCAGTAATTTAATTGTTGAGGCATGGTTTTATTTTTAGAAAAATGTGGTTACCTGTATGTATTGTGGGATGGATGGTGAACGAACCTCACGCTGCTTGTTTGGTATGTGGTAAGTCTTTAAAACAACGCGCGCTGCCAGTTCCCATTTCAATTAGAAACAACGAGGTTACGTTTCTTTGGGATCCTGGGTTTAGCTTGACTTCACTAGAATGCTAAATTGTGAAGTTGTTCCTGGCAGACATTATAAGGAATGTAAGGGTGTTCTCAGCGCCTGGGAAGGTGTCATATCACATTGCCTTATTAAGTAAACCAACCATGCCTTCAGTGAAAAATGCTTCTTGTGAAACTGTTATGATCATTTCACTATCGGAGGTGGGCTCAGTAACAAATGCAATACAGGCAGGGGTTAAATTCAGATATTTCATAGGAACTGTCGTGGTCGAATCATTTTACTTGTCGGATTTTGTGTAACTCCTTGACATTTGTACTCTGAAATAATACCTATAAATGTGTAGACAAAAAAAATACTGCGTATTATCTCACGTTTGTTGTAAGATGAATGTCTAAATTGTAATCTTTCTCTGCTCTGCAGAGCTTCACTAACATCTATCAGGACTGAGAAGACACTTCTTTCTTACGCCAGTATGGTGTTTTTTTATGGAAATCTAAAAAAAGATTCGGTCATTTTGCAACTTGTCAACAAAGGAAGTGTAGTGAGTTTTTAAAGCTTTTTCAGTATGTCTAGCAAGCCATATTCTTTTCTCATTTGTTTTCTGTCTGCCCCTCTACCTTTCTACGTCCTTCACGCGCTTGTTTTATTTTCCTCATTCCTTCTCTCCATTGTCGTTTCTCCAACACAACTTTACCTTGTTACTTGTTACTCTGTTATCAATGCGCTACCTCGTTTCCACTCCTCTGTATGCAAATTAACGTTCTTTCTTTTCTTTCCTTCCTCCCTCCCTCACCCCTTCCCTGTTTCTTCTTTCCTTCCCTGCTCTCTCCCTCCGTCTCTCTTCCATCCCTTTTCCTTACTCACTCCCTCCCTCCCATATTTAAGGGTCAGACTTTCCAGCACAAAATGTTACCAGTGAACGTACCTTGTTCGCTAGCTGCATACTGCTTCACTCACCTTTATATATTAACTGGATCTCTTTTTGCAGTGTCTCTACATACAGATTTAGCTGTCTCAGACAGCATTGTAAACAATACTTAACGTTTACTTAGAGTAGGCATCACTGCTGGTGATTTATGTTGCTCTCTACCTCACCCACTTTTCGCCCTCTAATGACACAATGCCCACTGTCTGCCACCTGCAACAGTCCATTTGGCTTTGCCAATGCTTGTCGACTTTTTTTCAGAAGCATTAGCAAATCCAATAATTACAAGCAGCCACTAGTGTTTTTTGTATACCTCCGCATATTGATGCAACATGACCGCCATCTTGGAACTGCATGACTCAGCCACCAGATGTGCTAGTCTAAACCCTTTGGCCTTGTAAACTACCACAGTGGATGCAATTTTGTGTTGTAAACAGAGACCTTCACATCAAGTGATTAACGCCTTTATGAGCCTGTAAACTAGAAGGTTTTTTCCTCAGGGGTGCACATCTCATTTTCTGAAATATAACGGAGGGCAAACTCAGAGTTGCAGATTTCTTGTAATTGCAATGTCTACAAACATGGTTTGCACAGGGATCGTAAAATAACAATTTAATCGAAACCAAGGCCTAAATGTTAAAAGTTCAGAAACTCAGAATAAAATCTATTGTTTATTATGTTCCCAAGGTTTGTAAGATTATTTTTAAAACTTTTCTTTTTTACGAAAAGAACGTACAGCTGACTTCAGTATACGATGCCTGAATATGTATGATTTTTATAGGGTTGAGCAAGCTGAAGTCTTTTTGAAATAATACAGCCTGGCTGTAATCCAATGTGTGCCTCATCCTCACTCTCCTGAGGGCTTATATGGTTCCTTCGTCTTCATTACTTGATTTTGCTTGCGAAAAAGTGTCACTCAGTCGTTGGAATGTCATTCCAATGACACTGAAATTATGAAAATGTCACACAGAAGCAATCGGAAACCTTGGTAGCTATGATTGTGTTCTTGCCGATTGTGAGTCCTGCTCACATTATTTCCAGCAGAAAGGGCTCTGATATAAAATAGTTGACTTTATGTAAAATGCACTGGGAAGATAAAAAGAATGCATAAACAATACTATTTTCTCTTGCTTTTTTATAAACATATTGAACAACTTTATTTCGGTCTGCTGCAGGGAAGGTATTTTCATTGTGCTTCTAAAGTGATCTATATGGCGTTCCGGTCAGAGCTGCTGGCGGTGGACCTGGTGAACCAGGTTCGAGTCCAGAGTTGGCTCAACAGCCTGTGATCCTAAGCAAATCACTTTGGCCCTCATTACGATGTCGGGGAAGGAGCTGCCCTGGACCATAGGTTGGCGGTTCCAAAACCCTAATTTGGATGCGACCGCACATAGTACAGTCGGAAGCACCCATTTTTCAATTGGAGCTTGTGCGGCAGGCTGAAAACGCCTGCAGTACAAGCTACCATTGAAAAATGGAAGTCTGTAAACATCCTTGCACCATGTGGCAGGGTCCGTGAGGTTCAAGGATGTTTACAAACTTCCATTTTCCTCACAGTGCCTGCCACACGGTGTAGGGATGTTGATGGAAGGCACCTATGCCCAAATGAGGAGGGGCCAGGGGGCCCTGCTAGGTGCCCCAAAGTCAGTTTCCGACAGCCATGCACTCCCTCTCCTGCTTGCTGCTCTTACTCTCCTGTTTAAAACCCTCCCCCAGGCTGTGTCATTCTCTCCCAGTTGTCTCCTGCAGTCTACCCAAAGGACTCATGCCCACTTCTCTCTGGAGTACTAATCGGGGAACTACTGCTGTCTACGTGAGGGGAAAAGCAAGGCAGCCTGGAGCACCATTTGGCGTCGTGACAGCCGCAAAAGGTAAACTAGAAAAACATTTAAGGCTCTGGGAGTGCCTGAGGGAGTAGTGTTGCTCCCATTGCCAACACTGGTGATATGCTGACCCACACATAATGGTTTTCATTGGCAACTAGGCAACCATTGCATGATACCCAACCTTTGGAAAACTTTGGCCCAGTCACAAAAATTGTCATTCTTGGCCATATGTGAGCACCCATGATATGTTGGCTACCTCTGGTAAAATGCTGGGTTGGGTATAATGGTAGGAATTCCTGTCCTGTTGTTGGCTTCCATGATATGATGGTGCCTGTCTTTCGCATGTGCACAGTGGTGATTGGCCGTGGGGTTTTGTATTTTATTTTTTAATGTTTTAGTGGTACCACAGTGGCTTTGAGCCTATGTTATGCACCTTCGACCAGGGCCCTGCTTTTTCTCAGCCTGGTTATGCAGCATGGCTGAGAGCCCACAACTTTGTTTGCCTGGTTCTGCAGAATGGGCAGTGGCCCTTTTTGTGAGCTTAGTTATTCACCTTATGGTAAAAGAAGTTATATGTATAATTGCAAAAAACAATGAGAGGGACTAACCTTAACAAATGCCACTGTAGCACTCCATTAGACCCCAAAAATATACATCCTAGTTAATACTAGGCAAAAAACATTTTCCTAGATTGGATGTAATATGAAAAATCTACACAAAAAGGTGCTGGGTCAGATAAGAATATAGCGTCGCCTTAAGAAATCAGGAAACTAACATTTATTTTCTCTTTATATCCAGCCCGTGTTAAATAAGGGAAGCAAAAGAATAACCGTTTTTCCACTCTCCGTGGATCAGATAAATCAGATAAGTAACGATGTCCTTCTAACCATATATAACATCATCCTACCATATACCTGATAGACGAGGATTCTTTGGTTAAATATATCTTTCTTCTCTCATTGTATTCTTTACAGGACGAGAGGCTGAAGAAACTCCGGCGCGAAGAAACAGAGGTACACAAGCGGGTACCTCCGGCGAGGGAACATGGATGCGGACAGGAACCCGGAAGAAGATATCAACGACCTGTAAGAGGAAGACCCGCATGAAGGAGCCGCAACATGCCAGAGACGTCCAATCAAGGTACCACAAATTCTCAACTGCGGGACAACAGGACCCAAGCAGGAAATGCTAGGCAGATCTGTTACTGAACGGGAACCATGTTCTTGTCACGGACTGACCAATTTATCCGCACTTGACTCCACCCAGCTCCCTGTCTGCAATAGGAGCAGGCGTGACTGACAATTCCCGCACCCTGCTCTCCTTGAGCCTTGTTCTTTCTAATGCTGGGTGTTTAGGGCCTTGTTTTTTTGTTAACCAGCTTTTGTGTCATAGATTATGGCCATCTTCAGTATTACCATTTGAGAATTAGTGAAACCCAACCACACATTCTCTGTTTATGCTTAAGAAGTTGAATTCCCAATGTTATGTGCCTATTTACAAAATACTTTTTTTCATAAGTTAATCATGTATAACTCCTTTTCAATTATTACTGGAAATTACAGCTATTCGTCAGATTACCCTGCTACGGGTCTGAATGAGGAGCTCGAACTAATACAAACAAATGTAAGAAAATTTCAAGATAAGAATGATTTCTCAAAAGGTAAGTTAAACTCATCTTTTAAGACCAAGTGAGTAGAAGCAACTTTGACCACATAACCTAAAACGCCTAATTCTCCTGCACTTTGTACTCCTCAGCTGCATATCTCAGAAATAAGTTTCTGTTCACCAAAAGCTGTGCCTGAAAATAATAAAAACACCTACTAAATTGTAGGCCAGCTGAAGTACGTGTGGAAATCAGTAGGCTATTTATCATTTGCAGGCAGCGCTGTGTGCTTTGACAAACATTGTATGTTCTTTGCAAAAAGAAATTGGTTCTGGAGTACATTTTTGACATGACCAATACGTATTTCTGGCACTAATGCATCATTTTTTGATCACTGTTACACATGGTGCTTATGAATGTCAATTAGCCGGCCAGAAACACACGTTTACTTTTAAAATCATGTATATATGATGGCATATATATTAATGCTTTCTGTTATCTGCAGGATGATATGCAGCAGCTGGTAGAAGTTCTGTTGGACCCTATTCATTATGAAATTGTGTGCTGAGATGAGCATTGGGCAGGGATCAACCGGAAATTGCAAATTTATTTGGTAAGATATTCCAAATCATCTAATTACCCTTCTGGTAACGAACATTCAGGTTAAAGCTGCAAATTGTTTGTGTAAAAACAGTAACTAACAATAAAAATTTGTTTTGACTTATAAAACCTTAAGGCCTAAGTGGTCCCATAGCGGCTCACGTTTTTGCTGCAGTGTTCCTTTTATGCTGTTTTGTATTGCCTTTTTACTCCTTCAGTCAGTTCTCTTCAAATAAGCAAGCAATCCAGGCCTTAAACTAGAAGTCTTCCTGACAGCACTGAAAGCACACAGTGCTTCCAGCCTTACTTCGTACTTTCATCTGCATCCCTGGTCCAAACACTTGCTTGTCTGCATTCATGTACTGGCCGCAAGGGAATTTGTGACTTTCTTTTCCAGACGGGCATGCTGCAAGCGTAGTTCAGTGGAACTTCCGCCAATATCCTTCTTGAAGGCAGCATAAGTTGAACCCAAGGTAGTTTACTCCCTGTTTGCACAGGCTACATCTAGTGGCTTACAGACTCTGGTAACTGGGAAACCACTCGTTACCTTTGTACATCTGTAATTTATCCTGAATGTTAGAGGAGCAGTGATTAAAGGCACAATGCTGTCAAACTGTGGTCAATGTGTGGCGGAGATTAAAACCTAAAATTCGCCGTCTTTTGAGGATAGAAAGCCGTTTTTTACAATAATATTGAAACTCTGGGACTGTTCTGAATCTAATTTGCCCCTTCACTCTTACAGTTGAGGAAGGGATATTTTCTTTCTTCACCTTCCATCTGATCAATGGCCTAAGTTCAAATGTGAACCAGAAGCATCAGCAAAGCACAGTTAAAACCTCTCATAAGGCACCCTTTATGGTGGAGGGGAATCCAGTGATTCATGAAGGCAGCTAATCTAAAAGAAAATCTAAAGTAACTCAATTTTAGAAAGTGTACTAATATAGTCTTTTGTTATCTTTTCAGAATGTTATGAAATCTTAGTGCAAGCTGGCTACCTCTCAACAACCAAACTACGAGAAGTCGTAAGGATCTGCAATTGCAAAAGAGGACAAAATACTCTGAATCTGGCAACACACAATAGAGCTTCTTCTTTTGTTGACTTTTTAAAATTCTCTTTCCATACTTTTAATGTTATCCTGAACAGTATCCTATCTCTCTTTGAGGTCATGTACATGCTTTGGCGAAATAAAAGCACAGTGAGAAGTAATTTCAGATCCATTTATTTGAACCAATTCGTTGTTCGGTGTGTTGCCACAGGTCACCATATCAAAACTTAGAGTGACGTCGTTTAGCTCAAATGAAGACCTGTCACAATTAGTATGGGGAAAGGTCATACACTGCAAGGCTGCTACTCAATGCAAATGGTATTCTTGCCAACACCAATGCTCCTCACAAATTCATTTTATATAATTGTCCTTGTTTAAAATAGGATCCTGTTTTTTCTTTTTTAAAGGGACACCATGTTTCACCCAAGTATTTCATTTCAAATTTGTTTTTAAATTAGACTTGAGTAATCCAGGATGAAGGAAAGGACATTTGGAAAGTCTGTATTTAAACATTTAGGAGTGATCTACAAGCATCAAGAACATTTTATTAAACCATTCTGAAGTAATCCCCATTTGCAATAGCCAAGAGTGCCCATCCAGTGGATACTATTGGATGTTACGAATTGGGATTACTTCTTCTAAATAATTCCACTGAGTACTCTTGGTTGTTAGGCAGTGATGAGGGGATGTACCGTAGTGTTTTCCCAATACCCTTGTGTACATTAACTCCAATTTGAAGTTGTCGTAAAATCATACTACAGTAATGCATAATAATTTTGAAGATGTTAGCAAATCATCCAGTGGTTGTAAACAGTAACCATGAGGTTGTCCTGAAATCATCCGGTAGTATTTCAAACTCATCTTGCACTTGTCAGTTAGTATTCCTTGAGAAGTACAAGATCATCACGCATTTTTAATTGAAGTAATCAGGACACCATCCTGGAGTAATTCACACTCATCCTGCAGTTGTCAATTAGTATTCTTGGAGTTGTAAAGGATCATCACGCATTTTTAATTGAAGTAATCAGGACACCATCCTGGAGTAATTCACACTCATCCTGCAGTTGTCAATTAGTATTCTTGGAGTTGTAAAGGATCATCACGCATTTTTAATTGAAGTAATCAGGACACCATCCTGGAGTAATTCACACTCATCCTGCAGTTGTCAATTAGTATTCTTGGAGTTGTAAAGGATCATCACGCATTTTTAATTGAAGTAATCAGGACACCATCCTGGAGTAGTTTTTGTGATTACAGTAAGAGTCATCTCATTTAAATATTTCTCCCTGTGGGCAGACTTCAGGATGGCTTGGGATGACTTCCCCAGATAATTACAGGAATAGCCTGGCTGAAGTCATCGGATGATGCTAGAATGAGTCCAGGATGATCTTCCTTTTTGACTTGGGTTGTCGTTGCTTTTGTGTCCCGCTTCTTTGGAAGCGGAGTTAGTGTCCGCCCTGTCGCCCTTAGGCCCCGCCCACCGGCCTGGAGAGTTAGCTCACGCACGCTCGCGCACGGCATCTCTTCCAGACACGCCTGACTTGGCCCTGAGAAAGAGACTCAGTTGCGGTCTGTCGGCTGATGAAGGCGCGACATTTCTAAGCAATGAATGTAACGAGTGTCTCTTACTACTACCAGCATCCGTAGGCGCGTTATAATACAAAGGAGACAGTAGTCGGTATGTATTACAGAACAATTGTCACCAGGACTCACTTACATAAGTATCTTTGTTGCAGCTTAAAAAGAAATCAAATGTATGTATTTACAATGCCTCATCCATACCATACAATATAGAAAAAGCAACCAATCAAAGCCACTTTTCTCTTGGATTCAGATTTAGTCATTCCTCTCAGCCACACCAGGTGTAATCAGTACAGAAAAAAATACTGCAGACTACGCTCCGCTAATAAGAGTGAACTGATTTACGGGAGGGAGAATACACTGTACAGAATCACAGACTGTCCACGTATTTGAGCAGATGTTTGCAGGAAACTTATCCGGTTACTAGCATTTCCTCCAAGCAAATTGAATCTAGAAACAACCAAGGGACTGGATGTCGACGCGTTTGATCCGGTATTACATGTCATCATTCGTCGAACGCACCACATTAATCGTAGGTGTCAGTGCGCCAAGTGATGTCGCCGTCTGAGGCATTCTGACCCTTCTAGTTTATTATTCGGTCTGAGAGTACCGAAGTGTACCGAAGCGTCTGTCTCGTAGAAATCAATCTGCACATTCAGGGTATAGCACAACATGCCGCTCCTTGCGGATCGATCAACTCGCCAAAAGAGCCGTGCATGTGAGATTGTGAGGAGTCATTGCCGCGTGCTGCATCAATGTGAGAGGAGGGTTTCGCTCTCATATGGTAGATATATACATCTGATTTCTTTTGAACTTCAACGGAGGTACTTACATAAATGAGTCCCCTGGGGATAATTGTTCTGTTATGCTGTCAGAACCAGCACACAGTTTCAAAGGCAGGATAAACGGGGAAATACAAGTGCTGTTTAAACCAGGAAAACTGACTTTCACAGTCTTCTGAGCTCTTTAACTGAAATGAACTAATTAGCGCAAGGAAGCCAGCATGTTTATTTTTTGCTTGGATTTAGTTTATTACACAAACGCATGACATGCTCTGCGGGAACAATATCTTTTTTTAAAGGGACTTACATTCGACTGCATATGTTTTTGCAATAAATAAATATCTATATATTGGTGAATTTAGTTTTGCATCACATATTCCACATGTATTTTTCATATTTGAAACCATGGTCATTCATATTAGTTTTTGCAGGAAGTGTATTGGTGTTATCATGTATTATAAAGAATACAATACTCTCTGCTATATGTTAAAAGAATATTGCGAGGAGGCAAGCAAGCGGAAAGATAGCGACGGGTAGAGACACTGGCTGCGAGCCCTAAAGATGACCCTTCCAGACACTAGCTAAAGTATTATTTAGTCCCTACCCGCTGGTTAAAGACCCCTATGTGGCTCTATTGCTATACTCTTATTCCCTTGCTTATCATCCAGATCAAGTACTGACAAAGAAGGAGTGGGCTCACATGGACACCGCCAATCATGGGCATGTGGTTTGGTGGCACCGCTCGCTGCTTGTTGCCCTCGAAGCTCTGTGAGTCAGCGAGGTAGCAGAATTAGTGTTAGTACTGGCAGTGTAGGAAACCGCATTGGAGGTTGGTGTAAAGCAGGTAGAGGCGAGGAAGAAGCCGGCATAGTTTGGCGACAATCTATCTTATACACCAACCAGAAGGCAAAATAGAGAAAATGTTTTTGGAAGTCATTAAACCTCGAAAGAGTTTGAGGCTCGACTAAACCTATTTTATGAAGCACGCACATGGATCATTACCATGTATTTACTAAGCAGCAGACATGCGTGCCGCAGGCTCAATGATGCATGTTCAAAGTTTTCAAACGACTTAAGAGACAGAATACTGCAGAGGTCTCTGAACGTGAAAGAACACCAGCAATTGTTTCTTCTTCTAAATGCAGAGTAAAAGGTGTAGATTTAGCTGAAAGAAGTGAAAGCAGAGGGTGTGAAAGACAAGAAAAATAGGTAGGAAATCCAAAGCCGGTCATAAAGGAGCAGATGGGCAAGAATATCATAAAAATACAATGATTCGAAATTACTGAGAATCAAAGGTAATAGGGTAACTATCAAAGCTTCACTTTAAAGTAGACCATCCCATAGATCTTACCAGAAGATAGCAGCGGGCGAAAAGGGTACTTCAACTAACAACAACACAATGGTAGAAAAGGATTATATGTAGATTAACTTTTTCATTTAATTAGTCCTGATAAGCCCCATAGATTCTCTCCTGTTTGTGACTTAAAAGAGGGAAAAGCAAGGGTAACTAAAACTAGAACAAAAGGTACGTGCTTTTAGTACAATGAAGGATCGATGGCAAAGATGAAGGAGAGCCAACGGATAGATGGGAAATTGATAGAGACAGTGGTCCACCAGCACAAGGTACACAGTCAAGAGCAGAGCAGACGGAGGAACCTTTGATGGCCCCTATATAGCAGTTGAGTATATCTCTATGTAAGGACATGATGACTAAATTCGAACTCTCCTAATATAATCAAAAGGCGATCCTAACCACTTCTGGTAGGTTTGAGAAGCAATTATATAAATTATCATAGAGGGTCAAAGTGCTAGAAGAATCTGCACATGCAGCAAAGGACACTATAATAACAAGCATTTGCAATGCAATAGGTCTCGCATTTGCAAGAGTTTGAGCTATTGGCATTGTAAATGACAATGCCTTTTATTTATGGGTTTTGAAAACCTGTAATGTGGCGCGTAAACACAAATTCTTTACGAAAAGTAAGGCTGGCAGTAACTGCGTCTCTTTTACCGCCAGCCTTGCTTCTGGTAAGCATGGACTACAAGTACAAAGAGGCACAGTTACTGCCAGCCTTGTTTGTTGTAAGAAACGCCTATATGTACAAAGTGCGTGTTTACACAATACTTCCAAGTTTTCAAAACACATAAATAAAAGGCATTGTCATTTACAATGCCAAAAGCTCAAACTCTCGCAAATGCGAGACCTATTGCATTGCAAATGCTTGTTTAAGTGAATATCTAAGGTTTTTTAAATTCTATTTCCTAAAGGTATTTAGCAATATATTTCAAAAACATTGTTGTGAAGTGTTAGTAAGTGTACTAATATTGGTATACTTATCCTACAGTATGTTTATAGGATGAAAAGTTGTTTGGGGAAATGTAGATGTGTTAATATAGGTTTATAGAGGTACAGATTAGAATGTAAAGAGATGTGAGGAAGATCTGCAGATTAAGTAAAAAAATTAAATGGAAGCTGGCTGGCAAAGATGGCGGTGGTGTAACAGCTCCTCAAGGGAGCTTCGCCATGTGTGACCCCTTAAGGCCTAACCCAGGCCGGTACCGGAGCTGAAATACAGACGGTGTGTGGCAGGCAGCGAACCAGCTCCTGTGAGGCGAAACATCAACATGTAAGCCGCTGGTGAGTGTGGCAGAATATGGCTTGATGGTGCCCTGGGGTGCTTTCAGTAGTGGTAAGTTGGTGGCCTGAGGGCCTGCCGTATGCTGCGGAGGCCGCAAGAGGAATCCTTGGTGTTGGAGAGTGGACGAAGGAGCTGGCCCCCTGCACTTAAGTGAGCGCAGATACTTGGGCCCAGCCAGCTGGCCCCTGTGAAGACTCAATCTACCTTCTGCCTTACATTCTAAGCATTGAATGCTTGGCGGCGCTCTACAGGCCACCCCTATCCCCATGCAGGACCTTAGCAGCTCTGTGGGCAATTAACTGGAGGCCTCTTCCCAGTCCTCGATCAGCATGGGTGTGTGTAAGACTTGCCGGACCAGTGCATCAGAGCTGGGACACTTTCCATACTGTGGGCCGCATCTATCCCCCGGCAGCCCTTAGCTCCTACCTTTCAGTGGGGTGTCTGGACTGAAGAGGGCCACCCTTCCTTGTTTGGGGATCTCTTGACCTGGGCCTGTGCATCGGTGGTCTGAGGCTAGGCGGAGGAAGCAGCCCTTATTGCAACGCAGCTTGCTACATCTACAGTGGGGCATTGGTGCCAGCTGGCGCTTCCTTCGCCACACTGGTGGTTTTCTACAGACCTAGACATTTATCTCAAACTGCGTGGCTCAGCCTTTTATTGTTTGTCAACTAGTTCAGGCCCTTTAGTGCCTCCGTGTGCGCTCCCTCACATACAAGGTGGCCGCCAATCGCTCGAAGAAAGATGCTATCATCAAGGACCTCTTGAACCAAACTTCCGCTAAAAAAGTGGACACTCGCTTAAACACTCCGCCAACACCCTCCGCCCAAGAGACAGTCCATGTAGCAGACTCCCCTCCATTGGAGGAACCAGTGACTCGCACGTTCCTGGAACAACTCTTCAGAACGCTGCCCTACGATATTGCGGCACTGAAACACAATGGAGCGGTGTGAGGAGGTGGCCTCTGTAAACACCATGCCCCTCCTACCGTTGTACCTGAATCCGAACTGTCCCGTCCTTCGAAAGCAGGAAGAGAAAGAGTTAATCTCTGCCACTGCCTCTTGCACACAGGGAGGAGTCCCGTCTGAGGAATGCGGGAACCAATGGGACAACAGGCAGGCAGGACTAGTGGAGTACGAAAGCATCCCGGAAGAACAGCTCGAGGTTCTTGAACCGGAAGGAGGATGAAAGCGGAGCAGCGAGGAAAGGAGGCAGACGGAGGATGAGAAAAAGCATTGGCATAGCCAATAGGTCTCGCTTTTGGGACCTTATAAGTATTTAGTTATGCAGCACAATATCCTTGGTGCAACAACAACTGTTGCATGGCAAAACACTTATAAGGTCCCAAAGGCGAAACCTATTGGCTATGCCAATGCTTGTTCTGAGGCTTGCACTATAGTAAGGCCACTCTACAAGTGCCTATATCAAAGTGACAATTGTGAGCAGCCGTCTTCCAAAACGTGCTCACGCTGCAATTGGAAATAGAGATCGGTGACCCATGAACTCTCCGCTTTGTTTTGGATGAGTATACAAAGGAGAGAGATCGAATTTCTGCCAACACTACGATGTGTTTCTTGTCCATGGTGATTTGTTTGCATTTTGTAAACATTATGGAGGAAGAAAAAGCAAAGTTAAGTAATTATTTTCTCCTACAGTCTCTTAGAGATCCCATTGGGCCCCACTGTAGAAGGATGTGCCTCTCTGTGACTGCGATACATTCATAGCCAGGCACGCAACACCCATTGGGCTCACCGGGCTTCAGCCCCCCCGTCATGTGTGTCAGCCCGGTTGAGACAGCCTCGCGGGCTGGTGTCCGTCTAATTGCAGCCGCACCGAGTACTTCACAGGTCTTTAAAAGACCATTTACTCGTTAATGAGGCTTTTGTTGTGTTTTCACCCCTTCTTACAGCCACTCTGCCTATGGCTGGAAGACTTACCCCCCCCCGAAATCTTTTTCAGCCCCCCCCGAAATTTGGCTCTAGTTGCCCGCCTGCTCATAGCACATAATAGAAAGCTGGGCATCTGGTGGAGGTCTATGATAGCACACTGTACTTCAATGGCCTCTGGTAGAGAGGGGGGGGTGAGGAGGATGTAGCCTTACGGCTAGACAGGTCGACCTCGAAGCTGAAGAACCGTGTTCGAGTCTCTGCAACGGCGCTCAACATCCTGTGATCCTGGGCAAATCACTTGATCTTCCCGTGCCTCACAAAAATCAATGTGTCCATCTGTAACAAAACTGGTGCTCATGTAAAGCACCCGTCGGGTCTAGTTTGCACTATATAAAACTCTAAAAAAAATAAAACACACTTTAGAAGACGAACCTCAGAGGGAGGTGCAATAGCACAAAACAGTGCAAAGCAGCGCCTACGAAACAGGCCTGCTGGTACACACTGTAGGGACTGGGCCTCTGATGGAGTCTGCCAGTATCACACTCTATAGCCTTGATCTCTGATGGAGGTCCCTTGGTACCATAATGTTGCAACAGCACCTGTGATGAAAATCCCTTGGCACTACAGTATGTAGAGGGTCTATGGCAGAGGTCCACTCAGGGGTAACCCACTGTAAGGGCTGAGTCTCTAACTGGGGTCCTCAGGTACCAAACTGCCAAGGATGGGTGGCTGGCATTGTTTAGGTTGTCAACTTCACAAATTCAGGATCAATTTGGCCTGCAGTCACCTGTATACACAGCTGTTGTGTTTAAAATACACAATTAAATGATTTAACACACCAATATTAACAATATGAACCGGAGTTTTTTTTAAAATTACATATAGAGCCATATGTATGAAAAATGTGTTTTGCGATTCTCAATTTGCGATTTTTAGGGAATCGCAATTAGAGAATCGCAAAATGCAATGTATGTAGGATTTGCTAAATATTTTGCGAATCCTACATATTCCTTATTTGCGAATCTCAAATTGAGATTTGCAAATAAGGAATACCTTCCCATTAATTAGAGAATCGCAAATTAAGAATGCAATTTCAAGGTTGCAAGGGTGTCAATAGGACACCCTGTTGCACCCCTGAAATAAGCATGTGTGCACATATGGCACACATACATGCGCCACATGGCACTTTGAAAAATGCAAAAAAGTACATTTTTCAAAGAAATCACAAATTACCACCAAACTGAAGTTGGTGGTAATCTGCGATTCCTTAAGCCAAAATCGCACAACTTGAGTGCTTCCTACATTGCATTTAAGGAATCGCACTTTGGGATTCCTTAAATGCATTCGCAAAATAGGGAATCGCAAATTTAGCGATTCCTTATTTTGTGAGTGGGTTTTTGTGTGCTACATTACACACTGCCTAAATTGCGATCGCAAACGCTGAAATTCTGCGAATTTTAGCGTTTGCGATGGCAATTTGGCTTCATACACATGGCTCATAGTCTTGTATTATTCTGGATGCAACATCATTACATTTCAACAAACACACTCCAGTGAAGAATACAACTTCAAATCATTAATGTCCCTTCTTCAGGGGAAAGCCGAAAACACGGGATATTCGAAACCGACTTCTTTCATTGTTCCGGCCGAACTTCTTCAAACGCTGTCTGCAAGCACATCACCTGTGAACTCACTATGTTGCTGATGTAAAGTCCAATCCTGAAGTTACACTGGGACGACCGATCACCCAACCGCAGCTTGACTGTGTCTTTCAGTTCGCCATATAGTTTGGGGCCTCATTTGGCGTTCTAGCCTCTCTCCCCTTGGGTATGCTCGGTGTAGGTGTCTGCCGTGTATTTTCATGTTTCTATATGGACCTCACAGAGAGAGAGAGGAGCAGCGCAGGTGAAGTATTACAGAAATCATGAAAAGTATTGTATAACATCGATATAAGTCGCATATTGCTATTGTGCCAGCAGCAAGGCCTATGGGATAAGTTACTATTTCGGTTACATTATAGTAAGATCAGCAGACCTAGTGGGGGTCCTACCAGGAGCGCCTTTTAGCTTAAGGTGCAAACTGCTACCTGTGAGAATTTTAACCCATACTTACTTCCGGGTGCCTTGTTTGTTCATGTACAATAATGGACTTACTCTGAAACAGCCTAGATCTACAAAAACACGAGGGAGCATTATTAAAAGTAATTTTAGGATTAAATTGCAAACACCACGGAGCCTTTGCCATACTTTCAATTACAAGGAAGAACAGGTGTACTTTCTTAAAAAATATATATGAACATTTTTTTAAACGAATTTACGAGATAAGTAGTGCTTAAAATGCTCCTAGTATATTTTATGCTTGGACTGCGATGCCGTGAGATGTTTATCTCTAAGTTTGACTTTATAAACAATAGTAGTTTCTGTGAATTCAAAGAACTATGGATTCTGGGATTATATTGACAATAGTTTTTTAACTATTTTTAGTTGTGCTGGAACGCTTCTATTGGGCTGCTCCCCTCCCCCTCCCCTAAGCCTGTGCACGTGCAAAGAAGCCCACAATACCTTTCAAACTTTTAAAATGCAATTAAGTCTCTGTAAAGAACGTACAAATTTGTGTAACAAAAAAGACGTGGGGAGGGACCCGGGTGGCAGGAGAATGAGACACAACTGTGCACACTTAGTAGCCAAGCATAGAGCAAAGGATAGGGGTGGGCGGGGCTTCGAATGCAAACAGCTTTGCACGCAGAGGCCTTCCTTTCATCTCTCGGAAGACTAACAGCGGCTGATGATCCCCGACTGTGCAGCGATGGCACCCCTTACCATTGATCTCCATCCCTCACCATGACCCCTGACCCCCCACTTTCGAACTCCTCTGTTTGACTGTCTGGCCCATTGCGCTCTTCGGCCGGATTGTGTGAAGAAAAGTAAATATGAATAAACATGCATTTATTGTAAAACAAATTAACGTGTCTGTGGATAGTCAGGAGACATAAAGAAGGCCGCAGTGAAGGGAGGCAAAGGAGAGGACAAGCACGTTCAAGATTGCATCGCCGACTTTGGAGCTAATAGTCTCGGCGTCGGCTCAACATCCTGTGATTCTGGGAAAATCTCTTAATCTCTCCAGGCCTACCAAAAATGAATGTATCTTTGTGAAACGTAACTGGTGCTCATGTAAAGCACTCCAATACCCTCGGGTCGAGTTCGCGCTATATAAATCTGCAAAAATCAAAAGATTGATTTTCAGTGGTAGGGGAGCTTCTGCCACTAGGGTGCGTAGACACACATCACCAGGCCGCGGTGTTGGGGCTAGTAATAAGACGCTCCCGATGCGTGCGCACACACTTTAGGATAATGTGGTGTTAATCGGTAGAGAAGCTTTGGAAGTGCGCACACACACTGTAAGACACTGCGTCCTTGTTAGTAGTAGAGAAACTCCCGAGGAGTGCACAAGTCCTATAACAAGACAAGCCCGGTGGAGCGTGGCGCGCGCGCTTGGCGGGGGCAGGGGAGCGCATTCCAGGCGGGGGAGCATACCCTTTGAAGTAGGATGCCAAACGGATTGCATGGCGGCACGATGTACGTGATTGTGCGCGTGCTCGCCATGCAATCCGCTTTGGGGAGCACTTTTGGGAGCCCCTTTGCAAGAGTCTCGCTGAGCGATCGCTTACGCCAGCGAGATCTAAAAATGAGGAGAACAGAGGACGACTTGGAAAGACGAGCGAAGAAACCAGTCCTGGCGCTTCTCCTGAGCCTGAGGAAGAAGCGGAGTCCTGGACCGAAGAGTGGTAGACGCCCCCGGTGGACGCTGACGAGCCGCCGCAACTCAGGAGGGTTGCGGCTCTTGCGGTACGTGACTCGGGAGGGGGGAGGTAGAAAGGGGTGGGTCATAGGGTATCAGGTTAACCGGGCACTGTAAATACCGTTTGCACGCATAACCCCTCTGACACTCTACTGCTATATCACCTGTATCTATGAACACACAGCACTAGTCTGCGTTTTTTTCCCTCTGAGCACACGTGTCGTCCCTCTCAGTGAACCCTCACCAGACCCTGACAGCTTTCTTAAAATAATCTGCTTGTGCGTCCTGGATCGATCCTAGTTTTTTTCCCCATTTTTCTTTAATTTACCGTTTCGTATTATTCTCTGCCTCCCCATAAATTCTCAGCACAGTCTGGCTGTTACCAGCCAGACCTCGGAACGAACACGAAGGGTGTATCTTACTTCGGTGAAGGGTTCTCATTCCGTAGAGAAACAAAGCCAGACAACTTACCACCATTTCTGTCTTTGTCTTTTCTGAGGCTGCCAGGGTGATTATCCACTTCATGCCTATCAGCCAGTGAGGAACAGCCCTACAAAAACCCCACAAGGAAAAAGTCTTCGAGGATATCCAGTGAACCAGCCTACGGAATACCTATAACTGTGTTGTTCTTGAATAAATCCTATCACCATTGATCCACAAATTCGGCCTCCTCGTTTTTTCTTTCGCCGATCCCTCTCACAAGCGGTGTGTATCAAAGGCCTCAACATGGATTGGAGTGAGAGGGGGGACCGAGTAGACACCCTGGAATGCTCTGGTGAATGGACAGATGAAGAGCTCCAGGTCCACAACCGAGAACACCTGGAACTGAAAGACAAAAATTAGGATTTGTACTACTGCCTCGAAGCTCTGGAAACCGGTCCCGCCCATCCAACAGCGGTATTCCAGGGATGCCAACATAAGGAGATTCGTGGAAACTGGAGGACGAAGTGACAAGGCTCTTTAAACATGTTGCTCCAGAACTGGGAGACAAAAACATTCCGCTAGAATGCACTCATAGAGCAGGACGACCAGCAAAGACCCTACGGCTGTCACAGGACATTATTACATATCTCATTCCTATAAGCAGAAGGACTTGATCAGGTCTGCTGTCCAAGACCTGCCTGTCAAACTATGACGGATCAAAAGTTTGTCTCTTCCAGGATCCTTCTCCACTTACCCTCCGGCGATGTAAGGCACTGAAACCGGCAACAGCCTTCCTGGGTAAGAAAGGAATTTGCAGTCGGTGTGGACACCCTTTCTGCCAACTTTTTGTCTGGAATCAAGAAACTCATGCCTTGCGTACTATGGAAGAAGCACTCTCCATTCTAGGCATCGATCTTCCTTCAGATGATAAAACTCACCACTCACAGACTTAGCCCCCGTCTTGCTCAAGCACTAATTCAAACCATCAGCATTATACCATGAATGCATCGCAGGTGAAGACATCGGCATCTGAGACTCATAAAAAGCAGGAGTTGCTACTGCGACAGCTTCAGCAACAGACTAGAGCATCAGACACCGAAAAGAACTGATACTCTGCGGCGGAGATGGTTGAATACGGCCGATGAGCAGCTCCAGTTTGGGACGAAATTCAGATGCCCGGTCTGGCCGAGACAATATAGTGTTCATTAGGAAATGGGCCTCCACACAGTGGGGCTCTCACACCCATTCATGTAGCGGTGCGGAGATGACTAGTTGCCAGGCACTCGAACCCTTGTTGAATTGTGAAAATGTTCGCAAGAGTGGGAACTTTTTTGCATTGCTGTTCTTCCTGTTTTTTTTATATCCTTGTTTGACTTACTTTCCCACACTCACTTTTACTGCAGCTACCAGCACTCCTTGGCCCCATTAGGGTGCTGGGTACCACTTACATCCTCACACATTTAATGATTTCACTCACAAGAGCTTTTTAGTAAACATTATGCCAGGGTAATACTTTTTGGTAAGAGGCCTCACCTACAGGGTGACAACCCCTATGTTAACTCCTTTAATGGCTGGAGAGGCTCCACCCCTCACCTGGCTATAGCATTTCACTGACTCGAATTTAGCTTGTGTCATGATTCCTTTGTTTATGGTTTGTTATGCTCCCAGAAAGGGAATATCTCATAGCTCTGGTTTTGAACGGCCATCCTTCCTTCTACTCGAAAACCCTTTATTTCTACCTACCACACCATACCCGCTTCTCTCTGTCCAATCACATGGAGGAGCGTATAACACTTGTATCTATGCCCCCTCTACACTAGCATGCCACCTTAATCTGACATGTTTAAAATACTAAGCTTCAAAGTGTGGGGTCTGAACGCCCCGGCAAAGCGACTAGCACAACTCTCCTTTCTCAGGAATTCTAAATGTGATATCTGCTTGCTACAAAAAACAAATTTACTCCACTCAGATAGGAAACACTCGTGTTCAAGTTGGTTTGACGATCAGTTTTTCTCTTCAGGGCCCTGGATGAGGGCGGGGGGGGCATATAGTTAGCCTCACACTTTTTGGGGAAGGTATTAAAGACACAATAGGAACTGCCTGGCAGGCTAACCTCCCTTCAATTGGAGGTGAAGAGTAATACATTCACAATCACCTCTGTTTATGTACTGAATGATCACCAAGAAGCCTTGTTTAAAAATGCACTTAGATGTGTGGTGGCCACATCAGCTGAAGAGATACGAATAGAGGTGACTTTAATGTGGTTGATGATGCCTTACTGGACAGGTCAACACAGAGCATGGGGCAATCGGGAGCCTTTTCAGATGCAACTTGGAAGTGGCTGTTGGACCTGGGGTTAGTAGAGATATGGCATCAACGCAACCAGACAACAAGGGTAGATGCATTCTTCTCCTCAACAACAGACCTGTTTCATCTTAGTGTGTGAACAAAAACACAACGTTCACCATATACTTTTAAAGGAAACACATAACTTTACATGTCCATGCAGAGAATCCAAATTATGCTTCTGCCCTCCAATGACCTAAATCACTGCTTTATAATTGTGGTGTATACTGTCTATTGATGCAGGATTTCCCACCAACGTATAACGGGTTACGAACTAAAGAAAAAGGTGAGGAAAAGTAGACAGTGCCTCACGGGAGCAACACCAAGGGAGGTTACAGGCTGGTACTCGCCTGAGTCCTCAGGTTCTCATCAGCAGCATCTGCCAAATTAAAAAAAATATAGAAGGCAGTGAGGAAAAAATGAACCAAGTACGTGAAATAGATTTAACAAGTGACCCGTAAAAGGAAAGACCGGGATCTAGCAGAGAAACCCGGTGTGCCTAAATTTAAAAACGAGCTAGACACTCTGGCTATATTAATTTATTCCTTGCTGTGCGTCTGCTCAAAATAAAACCAACATGTTTCATTGCCTTGTAGATTTTATGTCAATTTCGTCAGGGTTAGGGTCAGCGTCCTCACTGCACCTCTTTCCTCCGTTGCTTATACCTGCAAGTGACAGCACACCACATTTCGTTAGCACATTCCTGAACACACATCAACTTAAAAACTCTCCCTCTGGGGAATCGAAGGTATCATATGTAATATAATTACCGAATGGTTGCCCCTCTTCGGTATATCTGCAACCACGGTGTGTGATTACTTAACAGCTCCCGTTACTGCAATAAGTCAGTCTGTGCAGTGAAAGAAAATTAAAAGCTCATTCCCTATGTATATGAAGTGCAGTTGACCGTACTCATATGTAGTGTCTAGCTGCATCCCCCACTCTTGGACCCTCAGTTGGTCACCTTCGCTATATGTCCCACCTACAAGTATGTAATACCCCTTTATATTTGGTTCTACCTGTTCTTCAGGGACACCATAGCCTCAAATATCTTAAAATGTCAGCAGGACCCACTAGATTATGTATGCTTGCACCCCTGTCGAGCGAGCCCCTAATTACAGTGAAAACTCTCAATATCACTCAATCAATATTGCTATCCGCTACATTCAAAGTTACAAGCAATCTGCTCACCCCTTAAGAGTTAGCCCGCTTCTTGTTCATGTTTTACTCTTGGGCATCTCTAGTAATCGGCAACAAAGCCGCGATATGCCAAAAAAGTTCCCTTATTCAGAAGCCCTGTCTTACCGATCTGTCAGGAGGTGTACGGCCAAAGCTCGGTCCCTAATGTTTGCCTGCCCGGGAAGCTCTTTTTCTCACCGGGAGTACGTGCCGGACTCAACGTGAGTCACGCCCTACTTCCGGTTGTGATCCTTGTGTGCCGGGACTGATACTAAAACGGCAGCCATCTTAGAATGTCTAAGGTAGCCTGGCACCTCTATATATAGGGAGTCATATCATATATACCCCGTATATGTTAAAATCCAACAGTGGCAAAAAGTCAGTGTATAGATCGTGCATATTTGAATTTCCTATTTAGTTGATCAATCAGAGTATTTATACTGAACGTGTTTTTTTTTGTACAGTTCCTGATAGTTGTGCTCATTATATGGAGTATATTTTTAATTTTTTACTCATTTAGGAAAACCATTTATTAACCAATGGGCTTCGCATACAGATGTCAAAAATTAGAGAGCATAGAAATAATCAAAAAATATATATATGAAAAGGGCCCTCATTAAGTGGCTAGAGGCAACGGTTTCTTCTACCTGTGCTTGCCTAAAAATGTGCCACTTTGTTCCACTCTATATGGTCATTCAGCCCTTCTTGGTCTACCCCCTCTTCGTAAATCCAACGGGCTTCCTTCATGATGAGTCTATTCTCCATATTGTACTGATCACCTAGTACCTTTTCTAGTACCACCCATCGTATATCTCTGGGTCGATGTTTCTGAGTGACAAAATGTTGGACCAGTTTTGTCGTGAGTTTACCTGACTTGAGGGTATTGACATAATTCCTTAATTCTGACCTTAATTTTGCGTGTCGTAAGACCAATGTAGTGTAAGTCACATGGACAAGTTATCCTGCAAATTACATTTGTCGTGTTGCAGTTACTAAACCTGTTCAAATGCCAGGTATTCCCACGTGTTAAAATAACGCTCTTCGTGGACATTGTGAGTTCACAAACTGAACATCCCCCACAGGGGTAGTGCCCCGAAGGTACACCTGATTCTCTAGGTTCCTGCGTAGGGCGTGTGTGGACCAACCGGTCCCGAAGGTTTGTAGATCGTTTAAAAGCAAACCTTGGTTGGGGCATTTTCATAGATACAGTGTTAAGCAGATGCCAATGTCTTCTGATGATTTGTCTGATCTTGGTAGAACATGGCCCGAAAGTCGTAACCACTGGGATGCAATCCTTATTGGTTTTATCATTCTTTTCAAGTAAGGCACTCCTTGGTGTGTTGAGGGCTCTTTTCCTAGCTTGTTTGATGATCTTATTAGAATAGGCCCTCTCCTCCCATCTTCTAGACAGTGCCTCTGTTTGTTCAACATAACTCTGGGTGGACGAGCAGTTTCTGCGATAGCGTAAAAATTGACCCACCGGTAAATTATCTCGCAACGCCCTAGGATGATAGGATCTATAATGGAGCAGCGAGTTTTTATCGGTGGGTTTTTGGTGTACACGTGTCATCAATTTGTTATCCATGTCCTCAATGTCTAGGTTTAGGTACGTGGCTGTATTTCTGTTTATTGCCCACGTGAACTTTAAACACTCATCCAAGCTGTTCAACCAGATGAGGAACTCCATAAGTTCTCCTTCCGTTCCTGACCAAATACACAGGACATCATCAATGTATCTCTTCCAGAGGACAATGTTCCTCTGGAAGAGATTGGTCGAAAGATTGATGTAATTAGAATCAAACTGGCCTACATAGATGCAGGCCAGACTGGGGGCGAATGTAGCCCCCATTGAAGTCCCAGAGACCTGGAGGTATAGCTGATCTTTATATGCAAAAAAGTTGCGTGTGAGTGCAATCGCAATGCATTGCAGCACGAATGTCTGAGGTGTATCATAAAACCATTCACACTGCCCCAGGGCGTGTGCTGCTGCCACCAGCGTCACTTCCTGGGGAATACTAGTGTAAAGTAACTCAATGTCAATAGTCACCAAAAATTGGTTACTAGGATCATACACCACGGTATTCAGATGTCTTAGAATGTCCGTGGTGTCTTGGACATAAGATGGTTGCGAAACAACACATTCTTGCAAGAAAAAAATCAGAAAACTGGGACAAGGGTTCGAGTAGAGATTTAATACCAGAAACTGTAGGGCGCCCTGGAGGAGGGCGCTGGGTCTTATGTATTTTGGGCACAATATAGAATGCTGGGACACTCGGTTTAGTGTTGATCAAGAAATCCGCTTATTTATATGTAAGCCATTCCTTTTCTCTGGCTTCAGATACCAATTTAGATATAGTGCTCGGTAGCTCAATGGTTGGATCCCTTGACAAGGGTTTGTAATGTTGCCGTGCACCCAGCAATCTCGAGACTTCGGCTTTATAATCTATGGTGTTTATCACCACCACCGCCCCGCCCTTATCGGCCGGTTTGATGGGGATGGAGGTGTTACTTTGTAGAGATTTCACTGCTAGCCAGTCTAGTCTGCTCATATTGCTATGAGCTGTACCATTCCCATTGCATTCCAGGTCTGTGGTATTTTTAAGGACCTTTTGTTCAAAAACATGTACCACCGGGCCTATTTGGTTATTAGGGGGGCAAAAACATGACGGACGTTTCAGATTGGATGAAAAAACAGACGGACATTCTTGTTCCCTACCTTCAAAAAACTTTCTGAGCTTGATCTTTCTCATAAGTTCGTTAAACTCTCCTCTGAATTTAAAACTGTCATGTTTCGGTGTTGGAACATAGCCAAGGCCTTTATTCAGCACCCTGTTTTCATTTCCGGTCAATGCGTGGTCTGCTAAATTGACCACTATGTTTTTGGGGTCTAGAGGGGTGTTCTGCCTCGGCTGCGGGTAATTCTTGGTGAGAACGTCTGCCATGTTGAATTCAAATTCTGTCGTGCTCGACCCCTCCCCCTGCCTCTGTAATTGGCCCCTCTCTGTTCTGTGGGGTGTTGACCTAAAAAAGCCCGGAAGAGAACTCCTAGATCTTGATCAGTATTTTCTTGGGGATTGAATCTCACCCGTGAGTTAACAGGGGGCTGTTGCGCTGGGCGTTTGTCGTCCTCACTACTTGTGTTCTCAAATGTCCAGTTATATGGTGTTCTCTTCCCCTGATGTCGCCCACCCCTGGAATGTTGTGCTAATGGGATTTGTTCTGAAGATTGTTGGTAATAATGATCTTCTGTATACGGAAAGGCCCATTCGTGGCTAAATCGCTCTAGATTTCTTTTGAGCCCTTTTATTTATTGATTCACCATATAAGTTTGGTAATCACTCAGGTCATTCTTCGCCGCACACCAGACATATGCTTGGATAGACCTCTTTCTCACTGCCCCTCGCTTCACTCTAATCCCTGCATTAGTTGACATTAGGGAAGCATCTCTGTCTGACCCTTCACCTTCGCTATCCTTCTGAATCCAAATAACTGACTAATCTATCCACCACTCAAATTACTTTCATATTTCACTATACTAATTCAACATTAATCCTTTATGGGTTCCGGAGTAGTGTGCTACTCATCGATAAAGCACTTTGACACCGCATCAGGAGGTTGTAAGCGATATATAAATGCAATTACAATACAATACAGCTACACGGTGGAATACCTAGGTCATGCACTTGGTGCCTAAATCACAGATGGCTCACATATGAAGCTAACATTTACGAAATCACTGATATAACCTGTGCCTTCCTAGATACCAAAGACTTGAGAGATACGCCCATAGCTTTGCTGTGGGATACCTTAAAGGCAGTTGTAAGAGGTCACTTTATTGCTATATCAACTAGACTTCATAGGGACAAGAGGGACAAGCGCATGTAACTGAAAGGGGAATTAAAGGAACTGGAATGGATTCATTCATGCACCAGATCCCTTGAAGCAAGAAGCCAACTCATTTTGTTTGATCTGTTTAGGGGTCGATTCCGATCCTGTAAAACCCGGGTACGAATGGTCGTACGGAGCGTATTTTCCGTACGACTCGTACCCGGGAAATCCTCCTTACAAAGCACAAGTACGATTCGTACAGAAATACCATTTCCGTACGAATCATAAAAATCTACCTGCGGCGAAAAAATACACACAATTCCGATCCAGGACATCGCGTACGTGACGTCCGGATGGAGTCAGGCAGCGTTTTACGGACCAGCAAGTACGATTCGTGCCTACGTCACTCCGCACGGCTCATTGTTTACGGCAGCCAAAAACTCCCGGTAAATTGAGGACGACGCGAAGAAGGAGCACCGGTACGCGATGGACAGCCATGGACCCCATCCTACGTGTCATCCCGGCCCTCCTAGCCTACGACCTGGTGCACCGAAACCGCCGCGCACGCCGCAGAAGGTCAGAACAACACCCAGGGGCAAAGGGGGGGGGGCGAGGGGCAGGAAACATAACCCCTACCCAATTTAAAAATAATATATCCTCTACATACATTACTTCCAGGGTCTGGTCACTTCGGGGGCGTGTCCACCAATCCCTGCGTACCACCACAACGGAAGTGGATGTGGACGCGTACCCGCCCCCACAACAATGGTGGTACAGCCCGTACCCACGCCCTCAGAGCGTGGGTACGGTCTGTACCACCATTGTAGTGATGATGTAGGGGTACGCGTAGTACGGACCGTACCCGCGGTCTCAGAGTGTGGGCATGGTCCATACCACGTGTACCCCTACATCACCATAACAATGGTGGTATGGCCCGTACCCACGCCCTCAGAGCGTGGGTACGGTCCATACCACCATTGTAGTGATGATGTAGGGGTACACGTGGTACGGACCGTACCCATGGCCTCAGAGCGTGGGTATGGTCCGTACCACGCGTACCCCTACATCACCACAACAATGGTGGTACGGCCCGTACCACCATTGTAGTGATGATGTAGGGGTACGCGTGGTACGGACCGTACCCACGGCCTCAGAGCATGGGTACGGTCCGTACCACACGTACCCCTACATCACCACAACAATGGTGGTACGGCCCGTACCCACGCCTCAGAGCGTGGGTACGGTCCGCACCATGCGTACCCCTACATCACCACAACAATGGTGGTACGGACCGTACCCACGCCCTCAGAGCGTGGGTACGGTCCGTACCACCATTGTAGTGATGATGTAGGGGTATGCGTGGTACGGACCTTACCCACGGCCTCAGAGCGTGGGTACGGTCCGTACGACGCGTACCCCTACATCACCACAACAATGGTGGTACGGCCCGTACCCACGCCCTCAGAGCGTGGGTACGGTCTGTACCACCATTGTAGTCATGATGTAGGGGTACGCGTGGTACGGACCATACCCACGGCCTCAGAGCGTGGATACGGTCCGTACCACCATTGTAGTGATGATGTAGAGGTACGCGTGGTGCGGACCGTACCCACCCTATGAATGCGGGGGTATGGACCGCATCACCCGTACCCCTAGGGCACCAGTACATTTGTGATACAAGGCGTACACACGCCACAAATGTTGTCATAGGGCCTGGTGCAGCATATAACCAGTATATTGGGGTGTGTGTATGCCCAGGACAGCAGTATACTGCACCAAGGGTGCGGGCTGGTGGGTGGGTGGCTGCCTAGGATTCCCAGCAGTGGACAGAGACATAAGGGTGGGTGCAGAGGACTCCCAGCAGTGGACAGAGACATGTGAGGGGTGGGTGCAGAGGACTCCCAGCAGTGGACAGAGACATGGGGGTGGGTGCAGAGGACTCCCAGCAGTGGACAGAGACATGTGAGGGGTGGGTGCAGAGGACTCCCAGCAGTGGACAGAGACATGGGGGTGGGTGCAGAGGACTCCCAGCAGTGGACAGAGACATGTGAGGGGTGGGTGCAGAGGACTCCCAGCAGTGGACAGAGACATGGGGGTGGGTGCAGAGGACTCCCAGCAGTGGACAGAGACATGTGAGGGGTGGGTGCAGAGGACTCCCAGCAGTGGACAGAGACATGGGGGTGGGTGCAGAGGACTCCCAGCAGTGGACAGAGACATGTGAGGGGTGGGTGCAGAGGACTCCCAGCAGTGGACAGAGACATGGGGGTGGGTGCAGAGGACTCCCAGCAGTGGACAGAGACATGTGAGGGGTGGGTGCAGAGGACTCCCAGCAGTGGACAGAGACATGGGGGTGGGTGCAAAGGACTCCCAGCAGTGGACAGAGACATGTGAGGGGTGGGTGCAGAGGACTCCCAGCAGTGGACAGAGACATGTGAGGGGTGGGTGCAGAGGACTCCCAGCAGTGGACAGAGACATGGGGGTGGGTGCAGAGGACTCCCAGCAGTGGACAGAGACATGTGAGGGGTGGGTGCAGAGGACTCCCAGCAGTGGACAGAGACATGGGGGTGGGTGTAGAGGACTCCCAGCAGTGGACAGAGACATGTGAGGGGTGGGTGCCCATCACTCCCAGCAGTGGACAGAGACATGGGGGTGGGTGCAGAGGACTCTCAGCAGTGGACAGAGACATGTGAGGGGTGGGTGCCCATCACTCCCAGCAGTGGACAGAGACATGGGGGTGGGTGCAGAGGACTCCCAGCAGTGGACAGAGACATGTGAGGGGTGGGTGCCCATCACTCCCAGCAGTGGACAGAGACATGGGGGTAGGTGCAGAGTACTCCCAGCAGTGGACAGAGACATGTGAGGGGTGGGTGCAGAGGACTCCCAGCAGTGGACAGAGACATGGGGGTGGGTGCAGAGGACTCCCAGCAGTGGACAGAGACATGTGTGGGGTGGGTGCCTATCACTCCCAGCAGTGGACAGAGACATGGGGGCGGGTACAGAGGACTCCCAGCAGTGGACAGAGACATGTGTGGGGTGGGTGCCTATCACTCCCAGCAGTGGACAGAGACATGTGAGGGGTGGGTGCAGAGGACGCCCAGCAGTGGACAGAGACATGGGGGTGGGTGCAGAGGACTTCCAGCAGTGGACAGAGACATGTGAGGGGTGGGTGCAGAGGACTCTCAGCAGTGGACAGAGACATGTGAGGGGTGGGTGCAGAGGACTCCCAGCAGTGGACAGAGACATGGGGGTGGGTGCAGAGGACTCCCAGCAGTGGACAGAGACATGTGTGGGGCGGGTGCCTATCACTGCCAGCAGTGGACAGAGACATGTGAGGGGTGGGTGCCCATCACTCCCAGCAGTGGACAGAGACATGGGGGTGGGTGCAGAGGACTCCCAGCAGTGGACAGAGACATGTGAGGGGTGGGTGCCCATCACTCCCAGCAGTGGACAGAGACATGGGGGTGGGTGCAGAGGACTCCCAGCAGTGGACAGAGACATGGGGGTGTGTACATCATTATCAGATGACCACAACTCCATGGGTGTATGTACGCATCCCTAATTTTCGACTATGTTGATAGTGCCATAACAACACATCACTGGCAGCAGTGTCCCACTCCCATAAGGATGGATGTCTTTCCCCCACTGCATGACACACCATATGTGGGTGTGAGGACAAATGACACATGCATACCCACCCCTGGCGGATGCAGCACAATACACACACAGAGATCATGCCACAAGACTGTATAGTCATGTCAATGCCTACTAAACTAAGAGAGCCAAAGGGAACACACACTGTCACGCACATCCCAGGACTGATAGGAATGTACAGGTGCTGGGACAGCCACCAAGATGTTGTCTCCCATGGAAGGAATAGGGTGGAGTTCCCACAGATACAATGCCCACAATTGTAAGTCAGGTGCCCAAATACCCTGCAGAACAAGTATCATATGTGTGCTAGGCTGGGATTACACACATGCATAGTGCGGAAAAGGGACAATTTTTCCATGAAGGCATGGCAACATACTCAATACCCAAGTACAGTGACTACCAAGGATGGCACAGACGATGCAGCCGGAGACATTGCTGAGCAGGCATGGCCATAGTTGAAGGGATCCGTCACCAACAAAGGAAATTCAGACACAGGTCAGCACAACAATTGTGCAACTCCCTGCAGGGAAGATGTCAGGTGCCACAGAGGAAGGAACACTCCCTGGGACAATGTCTCCAAACACAAATAGCATACACGACCAAAGATTCTTTGCAGAGACCTTGTGATGGCACGCAGATACCATGGTCCACCCCATGAGCTTCAGACTACCACTTTTCCCTGAAACCTAACACATTACCACAACCCCAACTCCTGGAGCATAAGCACCAACATCAATACCTGAAATGCAATAGTGTTCAAAGTAAAAAGAAAATGCTTTATTTAGCATGCAAATAAAAATGATTAAACAACACTATTTACAAAGGCCAATGGCCAGTCCAGATCAGAAGTCCTTGGGGGGGACACATGACCACACGTCTCCCCTAGCTTGCCTGCCCATTAGAACCCTCAGGTTTGTCGACTGGGGGGGGGGCATCATGTGGGGAAGGACCAGGCACCGCAGGGACAGGAAGTGTAAGGGTAGGTGTGGTGGGTGCAGGGATGGATGCCTCCACCACAGGGGGTGGGGCAGCGCCAAAGGTGGAGGTGAGCTCGGCGCTGCACACTTCTGCCAGGGCGTCCAGAGTATCCCCTGCACCTGAAGAAACCACAGGCACAAAGGAGGGGGGGGTCGGAGGGATGGGGTGCAGCGCTACTGGGGGAGGGGGTGGACAGGGTGGGACTCAACTCCCCTACCCGTGGAGTGCCTTGCCCGTTTGCGGGCTGGTGACCCAGTGGGGCTGAGGCCCAGCACAGCCAAGTAGCTCTCCTTGTCAGACTGTGGGGCAGGGGAGCCGAGGGGAGTGTCTTTGGAGGGACTGGTTAGTGAGGCATGCGGACTCAGACTCTGGCTGCGTGTATGCCTGTGTGCCCCAGACCCAGTGGGTGTGCCTTTATCCCCCTGAGTGTGCGTGCCAGGAGGTGTGCGCTTGCCCTTACGTGTTGGTGTGCTGCCTGTGTCTGGTGGGGTGCGTGCTTGGGAATGTCTGGGTGTGCATGGGAGTGGGAAGTGTGGATGGGGCAGGGGTAGGGGGGGGACAAAGCGCTGCAGGAGACTCACTGCTGCCGTCAGTGAAGAGTCCATGGACCTCAGCAACATCCGTTGGTCAGACATCGCTGCTGACATGCCCTCCATGAACGACACCATCTGTGTCAGCAGTCTGGTGTGGCCATGGAGGACATTCAGCAGCGATGTCTACCCAACCTGCAACTGCCGCTGAATGTCCACAGACTCTGCAGTGAGGGCAGCAGGGGGGACAGGGGCAGGGGGTGCGGTGCCTGGCACAAAGGAGACATGGTGGTGCCCTGCATGGACAGAAGGGACCGGAGCAACTGGGAGGGCGGTGATGGGAATGGAGGAGGCGGTGACAGATGTTGTGCTGCTGCCAGGTCTTGTAGCAGCCTCTGCCCCCTCGAGGAGTTCAGCCTCGGACCCGTCAGCGTCGTAGTCGGTGTCGCCACCAGACAGGTCCTCCGCCTGACTCCCCTCGCCCTCCGTGCCACTTGCTCCCGCAGACTCGCCAGCAGTGGTGGCACCGGTGCTGGATCCCTCCTCCACATCCATGCAGGTGTCTCCCTCGGTGTCCTCCGATGATGCTGTGGGCAAGGTGGAGATACAGAAAATACTCAGTCACCTGGATACATCTGACACCTGAGTCCAAACAAAATATGTCACAGTGCATATCAGGAAATGCATCATGAGTAACATCTAGAATACTCCGCACATATCTAAACCCTGCACTCCCCAGTTGGTTGACCCACCATGCCACTTGGAAACCAGGAAAATTAGGACACAACAGCAAATAACTTGATATCGAATTATACTGAGAAGCTAGTGTCTGGGAACAGTTGGCCACAGCAAGACTATGAAGGCATGCCACCTCTTGTTCACTGTGAACAAAACAGTATTGGTGCACCCAAGGCCAAATAACAGACCTCAATGCTGAAGGTGTCCCCACACTCAGAGACCTGTGAGTACTTTGGAAACCCAAACGAAATACATTTTGATCCCTTTGGAATCACAAAACGTTACACAATCTACATGTTCTGAATGTGTGAATGTGCCACTTTGTGAACAGAACACACGTGCCTGTATAAAAGAAGTCACACAAGGAGGTGCACCCAAAACTACATTTACACAGTCATTGTATGAGCTGCCAGCCTTATTCAAATAAGCCACTGTTAGGAAGAAATGGGGTTTCAGTAAGTACATATACATGGCACCACGGCGGTCTGGATGACTTGACACTCGTAAGTTGGTATCAGCAACAACCAAGGACTTACCCAAATGCAACCACACTGTGGGAACATGTATATGTATAATCGCAAAACAAGTGTTATTCGAACTGTGCCTTTCTTTTAAATGTGCCAGCGTGTCCCCGGAAAGTGTAAAGTTGGTTTCTTGTGCACTTCCTTGGGAGACATCTGTCATGCAGGCACATTATTGTCCTTCACAACAAAACATAAATGTCAAGCATTGAAAAAATTGAGACATGTTGACAAGTGTAGTGAGTGCCAAGGTACAACACTTCTTGTCTAACAACTTGAATCATGCCACCTGTCACATGGCCATCCGTACCATGATGAGTTGGAAACACATATGGCCCACTGCCTGTCATGTGGAGTGGCACACATGTTCAAACACAGGACAATGCATAAGCTCATGGGCCTGCAATTGTGTCGGAATAAGGAGCACCTGCACTGAGGAGACACCCTCATGGGAACCAAGAATGTCCACACAGATGTCAGCACACACAGACCAAACTACATAGCATTTGGACCACACACTGGTGCCAAATATGGATGAGCAGGAACCATGTATTTTAACTTTTGACACATGCTGCAAAGCACAAACATTAAACCCTGCACAACATGACTGGGTCACTGCACGTTGAGTGTCTGTCCAGACAATTATCACACACAGGTCAGACCTGGCAAGGAGACATAAGGTTTGGACATGAAGGCCTTGCCCGCACAAACCCCCCATACCCGAGACAATGTGATTGAGACAGATCAAGAAGTTACACCTATTAATCTGGGTTTACTAAAATGTGCATCAAGAATTCCTAAATGTACTCAACATCCCCTCGTGAGGCTGCCAACACATATTTGTGACAAACAACCATCAACAGATAGTTGTACATAGACACACAGGCACTGGCCAGTGTGAGTATGCACAAGCCAAATGGGGTCACCCTGTACAGTGGACACATGTAGCACACTTTACATAAATAGAAATGAGGCCAGGGAACAATGCCACAGAGGCCAACCTATGCTGAACACACAGAGAATGGGCACAGTGTTGGATGAACCACATGATTCCGAGGCAAGGGTGTCCCAGGGGACTGTAGTGGGCACACTGCTCCATGGTCCTGGAATGATCTGACTGTAACATGAGCAACCGTCCCGGCACTATGCATATCTCCCACTCATGCACATCATGTCTGAGGCCACAACATCGGTCATGCATGCTGCAAGTCTGTTAATTTGAAACCACACACTCCTATGTTGAGACTCAGCATCAGTGCCAACAAATATGGACCCCCAAATGACTGAACAGGACAGGGCACAGGCAAGGTACCAACACATGACACAGACGTCCCCCACACATGATGCAGAAAGCAGTGTGCACTTGGATTAACTGGCAGCGTAGATGACCATGTGCAATAGTGATTACACACAGACCAGGGAACACATGTCAAGGAGGAGAAGGGAGGAAGAACAGCACCGGTTGACTTGGGGGAACAGGATATGCACTGCACATATAAACCCTGGCAGTGTATCCAGGCGACTGAGCACTTCCAAAAGCTGGTGGCACACAGCAAACACACATGTACCTACCCCCTCCTTGCTGCTGTTTCTCCTGTAACCGCCTATCCATCTCAGGGAAGACCACCGCCAGGACACGCTTCATCTGGTGGGTCAGGCGTCGGCGCCCGCCTTGGCGGCGTGGAGGTGAGTCCTCCAGCAGGACCCGGACGATCCTCCTGGTCCAGCACCGGATGTCCTGCCAGCGTTTCCTCACTTGGGCTAGGCGCAGACTGCGACCCTCCACCGATATCACGGCCCTGACGGTCCGCTTCCATATCTTCCCCTTCTTGTAGGCAGTTACCTGTGAGGACGACAAAGTGAGACAACATCACTACACCTGCTCCATGTCACAGAGACACACATTTGAACATCTTTGATATGTTGAGCAGGGCATAGTATGCTGCCAACGAATAGCACCTTTGTCATAGGGACATTAGCCTCTGTGGAAGCCCCAATGCACTACATAGCATTGAAAGTACACAGGGGGCAAGAGGGGTGCAACACACTCCCTGATTATGGCACTTACTGTGCATCACAAGCAACACCAGGCTGATGGACAGCACCTCAAAGCAGTCACATGCCCCAGGCCACTGACGCAACCTCAGCAGAGTACACAGACACACACAGGCACAGATCAATGACCTGCCATTGCCAACAGCGGATACCAACCTCACTCTGCACATGTGCCACTTGCCTGTGGGTTGTCACAGGTGTGGGGCTAGCTCAGCAAGTCAGACACACAGCATGGCTTACTTCTCACATCAGATGGGTAGAGCTGTTGCCTCCATGCAGCTGTGGTGCAACACTCCACATAGACACTCACCCACCTGACAAGGAACATTCACACACATCAATGTCCAGGGGGTGTACACATCATTTGGACACTCTCACTACAGCTCCACTCAACTCACACACATCTGTGGGTACAGTCACCTGTCACACCGGGGGGACCACTGAATCACCTCAGGACTATAGAACAAAAATGGCCCAAAGGATTAGCCAGGCTAAATGTGCCATGCACTATGCAGTGAATGTCACAGTAAGCACAATGCAAGTGAGGAGTGCACACATGAACTACATCATGCTCTGCATGAGAGACATAAACCATTCCCCCCCCTGGCATCCACTCTAAACAACATTGCATGTCTGTCACACCTGGACACAATGCCAGAAGTGACAGTCACAAAAAAAGGGGCACAGTCAAAGGTAGTGGAGTCAGCACTCACCTGCTCCCCTGGTCTCCCATACAGGCTGGGGTACTGTGGGAGGATGACATCAAGCAATGCCTCATTCTTCTCTTGGGTGAAAGGCTGTGCCCTCTCCACAGACCTTGACATGGTGCCAGAGGAAGCACAGACAGCAGCAGTGGTGTCGACTGAAAGGTTGTGCAGGCAAGTGCCCGCTCATGGGTTCGGCCTGACTTATATCTGCCTTGCTGGGGTCTTTCATTTACAGTAGTACAGAGTGATTGGTCTGACTCATTTGCATCCTACGTTTCCTCCAATCCCTTTAAACATATACCAGTGACAGCATTTGCATGGTTCAAATTAGCAGCATCATGTCAAGTCAACAACCACTTTGCAACATTGTATTTTGTGGCCAACTGACTTTCCAAGGCCACCTGAAAAATATGAACAGAAAACTCGGTATCCATGACAACCAGCATGCATTTAGGGCCTAAAACTTGTCCCCAATGTGTTCCCTACGTAATTTTCAAATCCCCACACAGGTACGGTGCGTTTCACACGTACGCGTAGGCACTGGGAGTACACGTACGTGTACTCCCAGTGCGTACATGTACTGAGGTAGTACACGTACGTGTACTCCCAGTGCCTACACGTACGTGTACACACTGTACGTGTACTACCTCAGTACACATACGTGTACACACTAGTTGTACACGTATGTGTAGGCACTAGTAGTGTACTACCTCAGTACACGTCCGCACTGGGAGTACACGTACGTGTAGGCACTGGGAGTACACGTACGTGTACGCACTAGTTGTACACATACATGTAGGCACTGTGAGTACACGTACGTGTACTAGCTCAGTACACGTATGTATGTATGTATGTATGTGCAGTCTTATATAGCGCTCAAATTACCCTTGGGCATCTCGGCGCTTGCATTGGGAACCCGTCCTGGTTTTTCCCTGTGAGATAACCCGTACTGGGCATCCCCAAGGTGAAAGCCAGGCATCCCGCCGCGGGGGGGCCGTTGTGGAGATTAAGCAAGCTTGTTGCCCAGAGCTGCATAGTGTGAACTCATGCTTAGAGTAGGCACCGAAGCGAGAATTATCGAGTCCGTTGACAATTGGGCTCCAGACCCTGCTGCGTCGGGAATCGAACCCTGGTCCCGGGTCTGACCTCTGCTTCAGGGTATGCCTCCTCTAACCAGTGAGCTACACTTCTCCACCCAGTGAGCTACACTTCTCCACAAAGAGAGTATGTGTACGCATTAGTTGTACACATACGCGTAGGCACTGAGAGTACACGTACGTGTACTACCTCAGTACACGTACGTTTACTCCCAGTGCCTACACGTATGTGTACAACTAGTGCGTACACATACGTGTACTGAGGTAGTACACGTACGTGTACTCCCAGTGCCTACACGTATGTGTACAACTAGTGCGTACACGTACGTGTACTGAGGTAGTACACGTATGTGTACACCCGGTGCCTACACGTACGTGTCCAACTAGTGCGTACACGTACGTGTACTAAGGCAGTACACGTACGTGTGTACGGCCCGTAACACGCGTGCTCCTACAGCACCACTACTATAGTGCTACGGACCGTACCCACGCCCTCAGAGCGTGTGTACGGTGCGTTTCACACGCTTACACTGGTGATAGGGGGCGCACATGTAATCAATTGAGGTGTCAGACTCGCACAAGGCTGTACATCAAGTCATTGTCATTGCAGTCCTTCATGTGCAGGGCCTAGGTGTGTCAGGCAGTGATATTGCACATGTCTCCTCATGTTTAAGCACAATAGATGTGTGATGACCTGTGTACACATGTCATGTGTGATGGCGCACTATGTGGCACACTTCCCCTTCACACTTTGCACATGTGTGCATGTAGTACAAACGTGTCAAGCACAGCATCACTGGTATGGCACAGTCACCAACAACCGCAAATGTCCCCTGATGCCAGGGACAGGGACACTGATAACTGACATTTAACGACCAGCGTGCCACGATGTGACTATGTCATGTGTGTGTCATGTGTTCCCATGAGCTGGCTGTTGTTGTCCCGCCAACTGCATCTGCTGTTGCTGCATCCAACATGTGACGGTGTGTAGATGGGCATGGCACACATCTACGCACAAAATGCCACATGTGGAATCCCACGTAACGTGTGTCTGTATGCATCGAACATGGTATTTCAACATGAGGACATATCTGCTTTGTCTCAATGTCGGTGTTTTCAGTTTTCACGTGTACCCCTTCATCGCAATGTGTGTGATGTGTACATTCGACCTTCCATGTGACCTGTGCGTCTAGCTTGCCGCCAGCTGTCTGTATGAGATGACATCCTTCAAATGCAGATATGTGGATGTATGTCACTCCTGTGATGTCTCTGGCTGTTCACTTACACTGGCCCACAGCTCGTTTCAGGGCATGTCATGTAGACTTGACAATCAACGGGTGTAGCTGGCTTTTTGTAGGAGTATCACCTGGCTGGCATACGTGTCCTGGATGTATTGCACAGACCAGACTCTGTATTTAGCAGATGTGTAGTAGCAGTTGAGCATGTGCTCAGTTCATTGACATTGATGTTGTTATGTACTCATTCTTCGTTATTCATTCCAATTTTCTGCAGGGCACCGCCTCTCCCCCGACCAATGCCAGACTTGGGTGCCATGAGGGAACGTGACTGCATAAGACATTACCGCTTCTTGCAACAGTTGATTGAGAACTTGACCGCAAAGCTGGAACCACACCTCCAACCGCGACACAGGTATCCTACTGCGCTGACCCCCAAGATGAAGGTGATGGCAGCCCTACATTTTTTTGACACCGGTACGTTTCAATTCACCATAGCTGATGTTGGTGGCATGTCACAGACTATGTTCAGCCGTGTCCTGCATGATGTTTTAGAAGCCATGTTGGAGCACCTGGATGAATTCATCCATTTTCCGACTCGTGAGCAGTTGACAGGTGTCAAGGGTGAGTTCTATGCCCTGGGAGGGATGCCCCATGTAATTGGGTCCATTGATGGGACACATGTGGCTTTTGTACCACCACAGGCACAGGAGGTAGCCTATCGCAGCCATAAACATTATCACTCTATTAATGCCCTTGTGGTGTGTCTACCTAACATGCTGATTTCCCATGTCTGTGCACGTTTTCCAGGGTCAGCACATGATGCCTACATCATGAGGCGTAGCAGGGTGCCACAAATGTTGCTGCGGCTGCACAACGAACGAGCATGTCTTGTTGGTGGGTATACTCTGTTTGTCCTGTGTTTAGCGGTATCTTTGTATCTTACGGCATCTCCTGACCCACTTATTTGCATGATGTTTCCATGTAGGGGACTCAGGCTATCCCAACATGCCATGGTTGATGACGCCTCTCTGCAACCCCAGAACAGCTGCAGATCACCGTTACAACAACGCCCATGGGCAGACCAGGCGAGTGATTGAGAGGACGTTTGGCCTCCTGAAGAGCCGATTCCGGTGCCTTCACAAGACAGGCGGGTCCCTCCCATATGCAACGGTGAAGGTCTGCAAAATCTTCCTCGTGTGCTGCATGCTGCACAACATGGCAGTGGAGAAGGCAGTGCCACGCATCCTGGATCCGGATGAGCAGGAACATCCACCCGTGGAGGATGAAGGGCTTGGTCACGAGGCAAGTGAGGAGGAGGAGGAGGAGGAGGAGGAGGAGGACATCCGGAGTCAGCTCATATGCAACTTCTTCTCATAATGGTGAGTCCCTGGGTCTGAGTGTGCACGCTTGGAGCCTTGTGTGGCATGTGTTGCAATGTGTGTGTCCAGCTGACTGTATGCTAAGTGACTTAGAGGTGTGTTCAGATGTGTCACTCGAGTGATGATGTCATTCCACACATTTTAGGTGAGACACTCAATTTTAAACTAGCATGGTGACAAACTTATTCCTGTAGAGTAAATGACCATGCATGCGGATGACAATCTTTTCAATGACTTCTTGTGTGTCTGTCATTCCCAGGTAGTTGCGCATGCTGTCTGCACGTGTCATCGTTGGCCTCCTGCTATTCCTCATGAGTATTGCAATGTGTGCTGAATCAGCGTCCCATGCATGGACATAGTGAAAAGTCTTTTTGGGTAAGGATTGCTGCAAGGCATTTTGGGGGTGGTAGGTGTTTGGAATGTGTGGGCACTGCTCCTGTGCATGTTGTGTTATTATGCATACATGTCGACTCACCATGGGGCACATGACATGTTGCATGACTCCCATGAATTGATAGTCACCCTTCGTGACAGTCATCTGTAATGGGATTGTGGATTCTGATGAAGGCATCAATGTGTGTAAAACTTCCCTCTGAAACATACGGGATGCTACGGGTGGACATAGTGTGGGACATCCCCATAAGAGGATCAATGGGGAATTGCAGCCTCTCCGTGTGCAGCAGGGGGTGTTTGGCTCACCCCCTTCACTTGTGTGCCAGTTCACTGGATTTACAGCATCTGTGTTGTGAAGGGGGTGTCCAGTGTGGGTCCCGCATGTTCAGCCAAATGACCTGTGAGTCTGTTCATATTGATGCATTTCCCTAGGTGTGAGCCTGAGTGATAAAGGTGTTCCTCACCCTCCAAGGTGCCTCATCTCTGTCAATGCAGGTCTCTTGCCACTTTGCATGCGGCATCTCTGGCATAGCTGTCAAAGATTGTGCATATGAGTCTATGTGTAGTTTAGCAACATGCATGCAGTTCTTCATGGATTAGGATCTCTATTGTGCATGAAGTCCATGGTTGTGTATGTATTTGGGCATGTTGGTCACCACAATGGGCCGTCAACACCTGCTGAGGGTGTGTCTCCTGTGCGCAACTCGGCCTTCAGTTTCCTGATCCTGTGTCAGTCATCTTTGGTGATTGTGCATCCATTGTCTCTGGGTGTGCCATGGGAAACCGGACACTCCTTCCTGGTGAGGGTGAGTAGCACCTGGCTGTCAATGGCACACAAGCTGATGATGAGGTGCTGTGCGCATGTGATGGCGGAGAGGGGGGTCCTGGACACATTGAAGATTGACACGCTGAGAGATGATCCCTGGGTCATGTGCCAGATGACGCCACTATACTACATGCTGAAGGCTTGAGTCCCACTCCCATGGCCTTGCTGGTGTACGGAGCCGGTGGGGAGTAGGAGGGACATGACCTGGTTGGTGTGACAGGATCTGGAATGCGGGGCAGAGCTGTGTAGGCAGTTGGAGTTGCACACTCATCATGCAAAGGTGTCGTGTGTGCGCTTAGGGTATGCCTGAGAGCAGGCGGTAGATTATCGGATGGACATTGCTTGGAGGGTGGCTGCAACATCAGACTGTAGTGTGATGTGGGTCATGCAAGAACACGAGGGTCGTGCAATGTGCACGTTGCATGCGCTGACGGTCCAGCCTTTGGCACCGCGTGGCCGTAACAGTGGCACAGACAAGCTGATGACAGCCTAATGAATGGGTGGAGGGAGGAAGGGAGGAGCATCTTTGCGGTGTGTGTGTTGCCGAATCCGGCAACTTTGTGGGCCCTTGCTGCAGGGGCCGCAGCAGCAGGCGGCATGTCCTGGAAACTATGCCACAAGTTGCACACAAAGACAAGGATGTCAGAAAGGACAACTGCAATAGGCGTACCCCTACGTCACACCAACAATGGTGGTACGGCCCGTACCCAGGCCTGAAGAGCGTGGGTACGGGTCGCACCACGCGTGCCCCTAGTCACACCAACAATGGTGGTACGGCCCGTACCCACGCACTTCAGGCCTGGGTACGGGCCGTACCACCATTGTTGGGGTGACATAGGGGTACGCGTGGTGCAACCCGTACCCACGCTCTTCAGGCCTGGGTACAGGCCGTACCACCATTGTTGGGGTGACGTAGGGGTACGCGTGGTGCGACCCGTACCCACGCTCTGTAGGCCTGGGAATGGGCCGTACCCCTACGGCACCCCAACAATGGTGGTACGGCCCGTACCCAGGACTTCAGAGCATGTAGGCGGGTGGGTGGGTGTCGTGCTACGATCCACATCAGTGGACGGAGACATAGGGGTGTGTGCCTATCACTCCCAGCAGTGCCCAGACATATGAGGGGTGGGTGCAGAGGACTCCCAGCAGTGCCCAGACATATGAGGGGTGGGTGCAGAGGACTCCCAGCAGTGCCCAGACATATGAGGGGTGGGTGCCTATCACTCCCAGCAGTGCCCAGACATATGAGGGGTGGGTGCAGAGGACCCCCAGCAGTGCCCAGACATATGAGGGGTGGGTGCCTATCACTCCCAGCAGTGCCTAGACATATGAGGGGTGGGTGCCTATCACTCCCAGCAGTGCACCAGACATATGAGGGGTGGTGCAGAGGACTCCCAGCAGTGCCCAGACATATGAGGGGTGGGTGCAGAGGCCTCCCAGCAGTGGACAGAGACATGGGGGTATGTACATCATCCTCCCATTAGCAAAACTCCATGGGTGCATGAAGGCCTCCACAATGTGCGACTATGTTGATAGTGCCATGACAACACATCACTGCCAGCAGTGTCCCACTCCCATGAGGATGGATGTCCTTCTCCCACTACATGACACACCACATGTGGGTGTGATGACAAATTTCACATGCATACCCACCCCTGGTGGTGGCAGCACAATACACACACTGAGATCATGCAACAAGACTGTATCCTCATGTGAAACCCCACTAAACTAAGAGAGCCCAAGGGAACACACACTGTCACCCACATTCCAGGACTGATAGGAATGTACAGGTGCTGGGGCAGCCAACAAGTTGTTGCCTCCCATGGAAGGAAAAGGGTGGAGTACCCACAGATACAATGCCCACAATTGTCAGTCAGGTGCCCAAATACCCTGCAGAACAAGTAATACATGTGTGCTAGGCTGGGAGTACACACATGCATAGTGTGGAAAAGGGACCATGTCCACATTAAGCCATGGCAACATACTCCATACACAAGTACAGTGACTACCAAGGATGGCACAGACGATGCAGGCGTAGACATTGCTGGGCAGGCATGGGCAAAGTTGAAGGGATCCCTCACACAGCAAGGAACTGTAGACACAGGTCAGCACAACCATTGGGAAACACCCTGCAGGGAAGAAGTCAGGTGCCACAGAGGAAGGAACACTCCTTGGGACAATGTCACCATACAGTAAGTGCTTACATGACCAAAGATTATTTGCAGAGACCTTGTGATGGCACGCAGATACCAGGGCCCTCCCCATGAGCAGCACACTACAACATTTCCCAGACACCTAACACATTATCACCACCCCAACTCAGGGAGCAGCAGCACCAACAGCAATACCAGAAAAGCATTTGTGTGCAAATGAAAAACAAAATGCTTTATTCAGCATTAAAAAAAAATTGGATTAGAAATGTACACTATATACAAGGCCCATAGGCCAGTCCATATGGGAATTCCGGGGGGGGGACACACATTGGGACGCGTCTCCCCTAGCTTGCCTGCACAGTTCACAGTTCCTTTCCATCCACAGGGGGGGGCATCATGTGGGGGTGAAGGACCAGGCACACAGGGACAGGAGGGGGAAGGGTAGGTGTTGTGGGTGCAGGGACGGACGACTCCACCACAAGGGGTGGGGCAGCGCCAAAGGTGGTGGTTAGGATGGCGCTGCACACGGTCGCAAGGTCTGCCAGCGTCTCCCCTGCACCCGAAGGAACCACAGGCCCCAAGGAGGGGGGGATCGGAGGGATGGGTTGCAGCACTACTGGGGGAGGGTGTGGACAGGGGCGGGGACTCAACTCCCCTGCCTGGGGACTTCCTCGACCGCTTGCGGGGTGGTGTCACACTGGGGCTGAGGGACAGACTGGCCATGAAGGACTCTTTGTCCGACTGTTGGGCAGGGGAGCCAAGGGGAGTGTTTTTGGAGGAAGTGGGTCGTGAGGACTGCGGACTCCCACTGTGGCTGCATGGCTGCCGTTTGCCCCCCGAACCAGTGGGTGTTCCTTCTTCCCCCTGTGTGCGTGACTGGAGGAGTGCGCTTGGCCTTCCCTGTTGGTATGCTGCCTGTGTCTGGTGGGGTGCGTGCATGGGGATGTCTGGGTGTGCTTGGGACAGGCATGGGAGTGGGAAGTGTGGATGGGGCAGGGGTAGGGGGGGACGGAGCGCTGCAGGAGACCCACTGCTGCCGTCAGTGACGAGTCCATGGACCTCAGCAACATCCGTTGGTCAGACATCGCTGATGACATGCTCTCCATGTACGACACCATCTGTGTCAGCAGTCTGGTGTGGCCATGGAGGACATTAAGCAGCGATGTCTGACCAACCTGCAACTGCCGCAGGATGTCCACAGACTCGGCATTGACGGCAGCAGGGGAGACAGGGGCAGGGGGTGTGGTGCCTGGCACGAAGGAGACATGTGGTCGCCTAGCACGAACAGAAGGGACCCGAGCAAGTGGGAGGGCGGTGATGGGAATGGAGGGGGCGGCGAGAGATGTACTGCTGCTTTCAGCTGTGGGAGCAGCCTCCGCCCCCTCTGGGAGCTCAGCCTCGGACCCATCAGCGTCATAGTCGGTGTTGTGACTGGACAGGTCCTCCGCCTGACTCCCCTCACCCTCCGTGCCACTTGCTGTGCCAGACTCCCCAGCACTGGTGGCACCGGTGCTGGATCCCTCCTCCACGTCCACCTGTATACATATGACACATGAGTCCAAACTACATAGGTCACAGTGCATAGCATGAAAAGCATCATGAGTAACATCTACAATACTACACACATATGTAGGCCATGCACTACACAGTTGGTTGAGCCACCATGCCACTTTGAAACAATGGAGAGCATGACACAACAGCAAAGAACTTGATATCGAATTATACAGAGAAGCTAGTGTCTGTGGACAGTCGAGCACAGCATCTGGACCACACACCGTTGGCAAAAATGGATGAGCAGGAACCATGTCTTTTAACTTTTGACACATGCTGCAAAGCACAAACATTAAACCCTGCACAACATGACTGGGTCAATACTTGTTGAGTGTCTGTTCTGACTATCATCACACACAGGCCAGACCTGGCAAGGAGACATATGCTTTGGACATGTAGGCCTTGCCCGCACAAACCCCCCCCTACCTGAGACAATGTGATTGAGACAGAGGAAGGACTTACGCCTCTTAATCAGGGATCACATTAATGGGCTCCATTAAAGCCTAATTGCACTCTAACTACCCCTCGTGGGGCTGACCACACATATTATTGACAAACAACCATCATCAGATAGTTGTACACAGACACACAGGCACTGGCCAGTGTGAGGATTCACAAGCCACATTGGGTCACCCTGTACAGTGTACACATGTAGCACACTTTACGTAAATACAAATGAGGCCAGGGTACAATGTCACAGAGGCCAACCTATGCTGAAGACACTGAGAATGTCCACAGTGTTGGATGACACACATGATTCCTAGGAAAAGGTGTCTCAGGGGACTGTAGTGGCCACACTGCTCCATGGTCCTGGATAGATCTGACTGCAACAGGAACAACTGTCCCCGCACTATGCATATCTCCCCCTCATGCACAACATGTCTGAGGCAATAACATCGGTCATGCATGCTGCAAGGCAGTTCATTTTAAGCCTCACACTCCTATGTTGAGACTCTGCATCAGTGCCAACAATCATGGACCCCCAAATGACTGAACTGGACAGGGCACAGGCAAGGTCCCAACACATGTCACAGACCACCCCCACACATGATGCTGCAAGCATTGGGCACTTGGATTAACTGCCAGCCTAGAATACCTTGTGCAAGAGTGACTACACACAGACAAGGGAACACATGTCAAGGAGGGGAAGGGAGGAAGAACAGGACCGGTTGACTTTGGGGAACAGGATATGCACTGCACATATAAACCCTGGCAGTGTATCCAGGCGACTGAGCACTTCCAAAAGCTGGTGAGACACAACAAACACACATGTACCTACCCCCTTCCTGCTGCTGCTTCTCCTGTAGCCGCCTATCCATGTCAGGGAAGACCACCGCCAGGACACGCTTCATTTGGTGGGTCAGGCGCCGGCGCCCGCGCCCGCGGTTCTTGCCCTCTGGTGAGTCCCCCAGCAGGACCCGGGCGATCCTCCTGGTCCAGCACCGGATATCCTGCAAGCATTTCCTCACCTGGGCCAGGCGCCGACTGCGACCCTCCACCGACCTCACGGCCCTGAAGGCCCGCTTCCAAATCTCCCCCTTGGCGTAGGTGGCTACCTGTGAGGATGACAAAGTGAGACAACATCAATACACCTGCTCCATGTCACAGAGTCACACATTAGAACAATTGGGCTTGTTTGAACAGGGCATAGTATGCAGCAAACTCATTGCACCTTTGTCATAGGGACATTATCCTCTGGGGAAGGCCAAATGCACTACGTGGCATTTAAAGTACACAGGTGGCATGAGGGGTGCGAGAGAATCAATGATCATGGCTCACACTGTGCATCACAAGGAGAATGGACAGCACCTCAAAGCAGTCACATGCCCCAGGCCACTGACACAACCTCAGCGGAGTACACAGACACACACAGGCACAGGACAATCACCTGCCATTGGCAACTGCGGGTACAAACATCACTCTGCACATGTGCCACTTGACTGGGGGGAGTCACAGGTGTGGGCCTAGCTCAGCACGTCAGACACACAGCACGGCTCCCTGCTCACATCAGATGGGTAGGGCATATGCATCCTCCATGCAGCTGGGGTGAAACACTCCACATAGACACTCACCCACATGACAGGGGACTTACACACACACACCAATGTCCAGGGGCCTTACACATCATTTGGACACTATCACCACAGGTACACTCAACTCACACACATCTGTGGGTACAGTCACCTGTCACACTGGGGGGACCACAGAATCACATCAGGAAGATGGAAACAACATTCCCAAGGGGATTAGCCAGGCTGAATGTGGCGTGCACCATGCAGTGATTGTCACAGTAAGCACAATGCAAGTGAGGAGTGCAGATATGAACCACATCAGGCTCTGCATGGGAGACATAAGGCATTCCCCCCCCCCCGGGACCCACCATGAACAACATTGCATGTCTGTCACACCTGGGCACAATGGCAGAAGTGACAGGCACAAAAAAGGGGCACAGTCACAGCTAGTGGAGTCAGCACTCACCTGCTCCCCTGGTCTCCCATATAGGCAGGGGTACTGTGGGAGGATGACGTCCAGCAACGCCTCATTCTCCTCTTGGGTGAATGGCTGGGCCCTCTCCACAGACCTGGAAATGGTGCCAGAGGAATCATGAGCAGCAGCAGTGGTGTGGAATGAAAGGTTGTGCAGGCAAGTGCTCTCTCATGGGTCCTGGCTGCCTTATATCTCCCTTGCTGGGCTGTTTAATTTACAGGAGTACAGAGTGATTGGTCAATCTCATTTGCATCCTACGTTTCCTCCAATCCCTTTAAACCTACCCCAGTGAGGGCCTTTGCATGGTTCAAAATGTGAGCATGATTTCAAGTCAACAACCACTTTGCAACATAGTATATTGTCTCCAACCGACTTTTGCTGGCCACCTGATGCAAAAATTTGAACTGGAAACTCGGTCTCCATGACAACCAGCATGCATTTAGGCCCTTATACTTGTCCCTCATGTGTCCCCTATGTAATTTCACTATCCACACACAGGTACGGTGCGTTCCACACGTACCCCTAGGGCACCACTACTCCAGTGATACGGTCCGTACCCGCGTGTGTAGGGCCCGTATCACTTCGGTAGTGTTGCCGTAGGCGTACGCCATAGAGATAGGGCTCGTACCCGCGTATGTATGGCCCGTAGCACTATGGCGTATGCCTACGGCAACACTACCCTAGTGCTACGGGCCGTACCCGCGTGTGTAGGGGCCGTAGCACTATGGTAGTGTTGACGTAGGCGTACGCCATAGTGTTGCGGGCCGTACATATGCGGGTACGAGCCCTATCTCTATGGCGTACGCCTACGGCAACACTACCCTAGTGCTACGGGCCGTACCCGCGTGTGTAGGGCCCGTAGCACTAGGGTAGTGTTGCCATAGGCGTACGCCATAGTGCTACGGGCCGTACATACGCAATGCTGGGTGAGGGTGCTGGGGTACGGTGTTGGGGTGCCGCGCGTACAGGTGCGGGGCTGTGCTACGGTGTTGGGGTGTGGCGCGTACAGGTGCGGGCTGTGCTACGGTTTTGGGGTACGGTGCGTACAGGTGCAGGCTGTGCTACGGTGTTGGGGTGCGGCGCGTACAGGTGCGGGGCTGTGCTACGGTGTTGGGGTGCGGCACGTACAGGTGCAGGCTGTGCTACGGTGTTGGGGTACGGTGCGTACAGGTGCGGGCTGTGCTACGCTGTTGGGGTGCGGCGCGTACTGGTGCGGGCTGGGCTACGGTGTTGGGGTGCGGCACCTACTGGTGCGGGCTGTGCTATGGTGTTGGGGTACAGGTGCGGGCTGTGCTACGGTATTGGGATGCGGCGCATACTGGTGCGGGCTGGGCTACGGTGTTGGGGTGCGGCGCGTACTGGTGCGGGCTGGGCTACGGTGTTGGGGTACGGTGCGGAGGGGGGGTACGGTGCTGACGTACGGGGGTACGGTGCTGACATGTGCGGGGTGAGGGGGGCTGTTCGACTCGTATTCGGGCACAAGTTTACCCGTGTACATGTAGGCTACAGCGTTCGCTCCGTACGGGGCCTTTTACATGCGGTTGTGTATTCGGATGGGCGGTACGGATCATACTAGCGCGCTCGGACTTCTGTTTTACGATTTGCACGTAAAAATGTCCGGCTCGCTATCGGACACTTTTCCCAACGCTATTCGGACGTAAAATTTTACGGCTCCCTCTCGGACCATTTTCCCGACGCAATTCGTATGTATTTTTCACGTACGAATCGTACTTCGCAGTTTGTACGGTACGGATACGAGTCGGACGGTAAATTTTTTTAACGGATCGGAATCTGCACCCGAATGTTTAAATATCGAGCATAAAATATCGAAATGACAAAATATAGTTATTTTGTTAAGGTACGTAATATCGAAAATGATAATGTAGAATGTGAAAAAATATCGAATTTTTTAAATATCAAAATTTTATGAATGTAATAATAATAATGTTAAAGTAGTATAAATAATAATTGTTTACAATTTATAAAATTTATGTTTGTTATATAAATTTTAGGAGCGGGATGTTGGGTTATTAGGGGATAAGGGTGGGGAGTGTTTTAAAAATATCAAAATTAATAATATGTTAATAAAAAAAACATTTAGAGTAAATATATTTATGAGATATTAATAATTTTTAAAATGTATAAAAAAATATTTTTAATCTAAATTTGATGAGTGGGGTGTTGGGTTATTAGGGGATAAGGGTGGGGAGTGCTTTAAAAATATCCAATATAATAATATGTTAATACAAAATATAGTTTGTTGAGAGTAAATATATCTTTATGAGATAATAATTTTTTTAAATTATAAAAACATTATTTGTTATGCAAATTTTAGGAGTGGGATGTTGGGTTATTAGTGGGTAAGGGTGGGGAGTGTCCTAAAAAATTAGAAATTTATAATATGTTATTAATATTTAATAATTGTTGAGAGTATATACATGTTTAATAATTTTACAAAGATGAGTTCAGAATGTTTTCATTTTAAAACATTAAAAAATTTAATATTTTATATACAATTTGATACATATTTATGTAATTTATATATTCATTTGTTGTTTGTGATGTGATATTTTTGATAAATGTTATATTATTATTATTGTCATATACAATTTTGTAGTGGTTTGTTGTGTTGTAAAGGTATAAAGGTGGGCAGCGTTAAATTTTTTATAAATTGGTAAAATCTTTTTTTATTTTTTTATTTTTAAAAAAAAGATTTTATTGTGCATAAAAAGGGTTACAAACACGGGCCTACAACCACCAGGGCCGGCCGCTAGTAGTCGAAGTGTTCCAGCATATCAGAAAACAATGACTGGCCCACAGGGGCTCCGCACTATCACAGTAGATCAGACTGCACATAAGGGAAATCAGAATACACACTTTTAGTATAAATAACAACAAAAAAGAAAAATACAAAAATACAACAAACAAGGCGAAACGACTTATGGAGGGCGGCGAACACCAGCCGGGGGAGTCAACACCATACCACCCGAGGGCGGTCAAAAAAAAAAGAAAACCTGAGAGGGAGGGGGGGGGGCCACGAGAGAACCAAATCTGTACTCCAAAGTACGAGATACACAAGGAACCCTCAAGGATCAGGGGGACGAGGCAACCCCGGACGTATCCACCAAAGGGGGAGCACAGATAGACCCACGATACGCATTCCACTGCCCCCAAATTCTACCCCAAGCCCCCGGTTTACCACGAGCCACATACACCGTTTTCTCCCTGAACATGCACCAGTCCATGTTCTCCTTCCAGACGGACACGGTGGGAGGTCGCTGGGAACCCCAAAGCTGTGCAATATCTCTCTTTGCAATCATGTTCCCCAAGGCCGCCCACCGAGCCTGAGCCGCATTGCAGTCATTGGGCTCCCATACATTCAGAACACAACGACGCACCTCCGGCAGCAGAGCGACCCCGGTGACTCGTCTCATAATATCATGCACCCGGCGCCAGTATTCCGCCACCTCGCGGCATTCCCATAGGATATGGAGAAAGGTAGCACTGAGCCCGCAGCCACGCTTACAGAGTCCGTTGTCTGAAAACCCCATCGAGACCAGGCGGGGGCCCGTCACATATACACGATGGAGAATCTTAAGCTGGACCAGGCGGAGACGGGCCGGGATGGCCACCTCCTTAGGGGATGACAGTGCAGTCTGCCAGTCCTCATCGTCCAGCTCCACCCCATCTCCCATCCATGCCTCCCGAAGACGCACCAAGAGGTCAGCCCGATTGTTTATCAGTTTTTTGTAAATCAGGGAGATAGTACTGTCGGGGACGTGACCATCGAGTATGCGGTCCTCGAGAGGCGAAGAAGAAGGGACCGTGGTCCCCTCCCCAAAGACCGAAAGCAGGGCGTGCCGAACCTGTGCATAACGGAAGAACTCTCTGTCACTAAGCTCATACTCGCGCTGAAGCGCCACGAAGGATTTAATCGCACCTTTAACCCACAGGTCCCCCACTCTGCTGATGCCGATCGTATGCCAGCGCTCGAAGCCTTTCGTTGTCCAGAGGCTTCCCAAGCGGTCTGAGTCGAATAGAGGAGTGGCGCACGTTAAACGCTCACTCCAGCCCATCGCAACGTTAGCCGCCTTCCACACACTGACCGCAATCCTGGTAGGGCCCGTAAGGGCCCTACCAGCAGACCGCGAGTAAAGCACTCTGTTATAGTTACCGCCGGGGAGCAGGAATTTATCCATCTCATATGCCGGGTTCGAACCAGGAGCGTACGTAGCATGATTAATGGCAGACAGCTGGGAGGCCCAATAGTACCGTCTAATATCAGGAAGCGCGATGCCCCCGTTATACCAGGAAAGAGTCAGCTTGGCCAAAGCGATACGCGATCGCCCGTCCCAAACCAGTCTCCTCTGCAAACTCTCCACCTCCCTAAAGTAGGCCGCAGGAATGACATCGAAGGAGTTCTGGAGTGCATAAAGGAATCTGGGAAGGGACATCATTTTAAACAGCGCCGCGCGACCAAGCGGAGACAAGGGCAGCTTACACCACCGAGCCGTATCTGCCCTCAAACGCCGGAGTGGAGACAGGAGATTCTGCTCATAGCGGACCGCCGGATCCAACGAAACGTACACCCCCAGGTATTTAAAGCCGGACTGAAATATTTGGATCGGAAGCCGAGGCGGCAAGAGAGGAAGACCACCGGAGATAGGATACACACAAGATTTGGACCAGTTGATTATCAGACCCGAGTTTTTCCCGAAGGAAATAAGGACATCAAAGAGAACATTGAGCGACTTCCGCTGTGAGGTGAGATACAAGAGAATATCATCCGCGTACAATGAAACCCGATCCTCGAAGCCCGGGGCCCACCAGAGCCCTCTAATCGAGGGCTCCCAACGGAGCCAGGCAGCGAGCGGTTCCAGGGCGAGAGCAAAGAGCAGCGGGGACAACGGGCACCCCTGCCTAGTTCCCCTCCCGAGAGCGAAAGGCCGAGAAACCCGCCCATTGACAACCACCTGAGCCATTGGTCCAGCATAAAGGAGCTTCACCCAGCTAAGGAACCCCTCCCCAAAACCAAACTTCGCCAAGACGGCCCAAAGAAATGGCCATTCAATGGTATCAAAGGCCATCGTGGCGTCTAGGGAAACCAATATGGCCGGTTCAGCGAAGTACTCAGCCCTAGCGAGGACGCCGTGCAGACGCCGTAAGTTGAGAGCGGTATTACGATGTGGGATGAAGCCACATTGATCCGGATGTATCAAGTCACATATAACGCTCAGCAAGCGATTGGCGAGGACCTTAGCAAGGATTTTGGGTTCAGCATTTAGCAGGGAAATAGGCCTATAGGAGGCACAGCGGTCACGTGGCTTACCCTCCTTGGGAATCACCACTATAGTAGCCAGACGCTGGTCGTCAGGAAGGGAACCCCTCTCGAGCGATTCCTGAAACATGTGACGGAGGAAAGGCGCGATTTTATCCGGGCGCAACTTATATAGTTCAATCGGCAGACCGTTGGGGCCCATAGCCTTGCCCGAGCGGAGGGAGCGAATCGCAGTAGCTATCTCTTCGACAGATAAAGGGGCATCCATCAGCTCACGGTCCTCGACGGATAAGCCGGGCAGGGCAATATCCCGAAGCAGAAGACGAGAGTCGTCCTCATCTCTATCAGACACCGGGGAGTACACTGCACGGAGGTGGTCAGCAAAACACTCAACAATCTCACCAGGCTCAGTCACACACACTCCATCCGACACCCGAAGCTCCGGGACCACACGATTCACTCTCTCCTTCTTGTCCAACCAGGCAATCAGCTTACCCGCCTTGTCTCCGGCGTCATACAACCTACCCTGCTGCTCCCTATACATAGTCTTGGCAGCATCAGTGACGAGAGACTTATATTCAAACTGCTTCAGGCTGAGGGCATGCAGCCCCTCCGGGGTGACACCCGCCTCCAAGGCTGCCTCCAGCCCCGATATTTCAGTCTCCAGCGTCACAACCGCCTCTCTCTTAACCCTCTTGGCCTCCACTATCTGGGACAGGGCATGCCCGCGGAGCACTGCTTTGAAAGCTTCCCACAGGGACACCGAGGACAACACCGACCCCTCATTCTCAGAAAAATATTGATCAATCGACTTAATCAGGCTATCACGGATCTTGGGGTCTCGCAGGTACCAAGGGTTAATAGGAGCGATCCGCCCAGCGGATCGCGACCCGGTGTCAAAAAGCAACCACAGTGGGGAATGATCAGAAATACCCCTGGCCAGGTGTTTGACCTCTCGAATCCGAGTAGCCTGGGCCGCGGGCATAAGGAAATAATCCAGTCTGGAGAGACTCCCGTGGGCCCCAGAGTGAAAGGTGTACTGACACTGTGTCGGATGCATTAACCTCCAACAGTCCACCAGACCGAAGGTCTCCAGGAGCCCGCCCAGCCACGCCTGGGCAGCAGGGAGGGCCCTGGGCGGATGACGGTCCAGGTCACCCGAGACAACCGAATTAAAGTCCCCACCCATAAGCAAAAGACTGTCAGGAAGCCCAAGCAACATACGACCCAAGTCTGAGAAGGTGGAGTTCTGGAGGCCCGGGGGAACATAGACCGAGATCAAGGAAAGGGACTGCCCCTCCCACCTCCCAGTCAGAGCCACATAGCGCCCTCTATCGTCTGGGACCACCCTGGTGATCTCCAATGGAAGTGAAGCTCGCAAGAGAATGCCCACCCCTCTCGAACCAGTGGTGAAACCAGAGTGGGCCACAAGTCGATATCCCCCCCTGTTCATAGCCCGACAAACATTGCCAACCAGATGCGTCTCCTGTAAGAACACCACATTAGGAGTCAGACGACGCAGATATTGCAGCACAACACCCCGTTTGATACGGTCCCCCAATCCATTGACGTTCCAAGACATCAATCTCAACCGGTCCCCCCCATCCCCTCCAGTAGATCAAGGGCCCCCTAGCAAAGAGCTCAACACCCAAGGATGAACCATAGCCAATACTTCGCCTTGAAAACAAAAAACACAAATCCAAACAACCCCACCCACCCACCAACCCCCCCCCAACTCCAACACCCCCCACCCTGCACCCCTGCGGTCCAAAAAACCACCCCAACTTGCAGTGTGCCTGTCGCCCTACAAACCCCATTCTACGAAAAGACCCCGGAGGAGGGAAGGGACCCGTCCCCGCCCGCTCCCCACACACAACATAGTGAAACAAAATGCACAAAAGAAGTAGAACAGTACAACATGGCAGAGTCCGGGACCATAAGTCACTCCAAAGGAGACCCGCCACCCTCGGTACCGGCAGAGGGCCCAGTCCGGTCACCCCGGTCCGGCAGCGAATCCAGCCAGTCACTCACAGTCGCAGGAGAGTCAAAAAAGGTAGTCCGATCTTCATGTTCCACTCGGAGCCTTGCAGGATAAAGCATAGAGTACTTGAGACCGAGGTCCCGGAGACGCCACTTCACCCCCTGGAAGCCCATCCGCTGTTTCCGGACAAGTTGGGTGAAGTCCGGGAAAAAGTTAATGGACGAGTTCTCATGTCGGACCGGGCCATGGACCCGTGAGGCCTGCAGAATCGCGTCTCGGTCTCTGTAATGGAAAAGTCTCGCAACGATAGGCCTCGGGGGGGCACCCGGTCGCGGCCGGCCACCTGGGACTCGATGGGCCCGCTCCACAGCGAAAAACTTACTCAGGCCAGCGGGAGCAAGATGTTCGAGGATGAGCTCCTCGACCAGGAGATCAACCGGGCGGTTATCGGAGGTCTCCGGAACGCCTATGACGCGGATGTTATTGCGGCGGGCCCGTCCCTCGAAGTCTTCCAGCCGCCGGGCCATCAGATCATTGGCCGACTTGAGATCGCCGAGAGTGGCCTGCAGGTCCGACACGTCCGTACCAAGGGAGGACGTCCGCACATCCAGCGATTGTACCCTCTCGTTGGTCTTAGAGAGATCCGCCCGGATTAGCGTAATGTCAATGGCCACCGTGTCGATTTTACGGGCCAAGGCCTCGAACTGCGTAGCGATGGTCTCTCTGATGCCCTTAATGGCGCCCATGATGTCCTGCAGGGACAGATCCGGAGAAACGGACGGGCCACCACTGGTGTCCTCCGGGGGGACATTGGCCGTCCCGGGGGATCCTTTACCCTGAGTGTAGCGGTCCATGTTGTTCGTCTGGACCGGTCCCCCACGTAGGGATGCTTTGGTCTTACGCCTCTCGGGGTCTCCCTTGCCTCCCATGAGAACCTCGATCGCCGAAGGGGACTACCGAGGAAGCGTCGAGGTGGCACAGGCCAGGCAGACGCGTGTCGCACCACAGGCCGCAATATGGCGGAGTGAAGGGACCACCGTCGATGAGCACACTGGCAGCAGACGAAGCCACCGGCATCAAGCGAAGGCACAATGAAAGCCCAGTCGCACCAAGCAAGTCCACAGTCCAGCCCCTCAAAGACCAAAAGTGAAACCGAAAGTGATGTGACGGCCACTGGCACAGCCCCGCTGCCGTTGTTGTTCAACTACGCCCCGGCTCCACAGATCACCCTCGCATCGGGCACAGCCGTCGGGTGGGCCTCAAAAGTTCAAACCACCATAACTCCGGATTGCCAGGTCCGATTTGATTTCCGAAAGGAGTTTAGTGTTCAGCCAGCATTCGTCTCCCAGATTCCATCAACCAAGTCAGGATAGAGTCAGGATAAATTCCGAGGAGCAGCGAGGGTCCGGGGAGCCCTGTGCTCACGCGACCATCTTGGATACGCGCTAGGCTCCTCCTCCGGTAAAATCTTTATTAATAATTAAATCTTCAGAGATTACAAGAAAAATTAAAAAAGTAAATAATTTACTGGTGAAATAATTTAAATTTTTAGAAATGTAATCAATATCTATTTTGGTAGAATAAATAATAATGGAAATTTAGAACTTTTCAGCTTCTACATGTAAAATATTTTAAATTAAGAAGTGTATATTTAAAAAATTTGAATTTTTGATAGTAAATATTATTATATTAGAATTTAGTGGGAATTGTTATATAAATTATTTACAAATATTTAATTTTAAAAGGATACATATATATGTTTTATTACTATCCAGCACCTTCTGTAATTTAAAACTGACTGGAGTTGGAATAGTAAATTATATTTAATTACTATCCAGCACCTTCCCTGATTTAATACTGAGTGGAGTTGGAATAGTAAATTATATTTATTTACTATACAGCACCTTCCCTGATTTAATACTGACTGGAGTTGGAATAGTAAATTATATGTATTTACTATCCAGCACCTTCCCTGATTTAATACTGACTGGAGTTGGAATAGTAAATTATATTTATTTACTATCCAGCACCTTCCCTGATTTAATACTGAGTGGAGTTGGAATAGTAAATTATATTTTTGTACTATCCATCACCTTCCCTGATTTAATACTGAGTGGAGTTGGAATAGTAAATTATATTTATTTACTATCCAGCACCTTCCCTGATTTAATACTGAGGGGCCGATTACGATCCTGTATTTTGTACCCCCGTACGACTCGTATCTGTAAATTTTTCCATACGAATTGTACGAGTCCCGTCCGACCCATGAAGTACGATTCGTATGTGAAAAATACATACGGATCTGCCCCATCCGTACGAATCAGATCGGGAAAAGTTGTACGAGACGGACCCGGACACTTCTCCGTACAAATCGTAAAAATGAAGTCCGACCATACTAGTACGATTCGGACCGGCTTTCCGATTTCCGATTTGTACGGAAAACGTCCCATACACGGGGAATGCCATTACCCGCTACGAAGCGAACTTTGTACGACTCGTATCCTGGGAAAAGTTGTTCCCGGGGTACGAGTCGTACAGGGGTACGAGTCGTACAGGCATACACCCCCGTGCGTTGTGTATGTACGGTGCATACCCCCAGTGCGCATGTACTGTGCGTACCCCCAACATCGCGTATGTACGGTGCGTACCCCCAACATCGCGTATGTACGGTGCATACCCGCAACATCCGCCGTACATACGCGATGTTGGGGGTACGCACCGTACATACACGATGTTGCGTGTACGCACCGTACATATGCAATGTTGCGGGTACGCACAGTACATACGCGAGGTTGGGGGTACGCACAGTACATCCACAACGCATGGGGGTGTGTGGCTGTACGACTCGTACCCCTGTACCGTACTGAACCACGGACACTGTAAAACAGCACAAGGAGGGCCTATTCGACTCGCACAACACCGCAAAACACGTCTACACTGCACAAAAAATGGAAAGGACTGACCTGGACACATCCAAACAGGCAAACAGAGGGGCAAACTCACAACCACCCCATATAACACACCCACCAAAAATTCAAACTGAGCCCCACCTACAAATGGACCAATAAAAAGGGCCCACACACAGAAACCATGAGCCTTTGCAACAGACTCACTGCAGCTACAGGGCACACACAAACAACTGCACCCATCCACCTTAACATATACACCTTCACACACCCTCCTTCACACATACCCCCTCTCCACATTCAGACCCACACCGTCACATTCAGACCCACACACCCACAACCATCCACACCCTCACCCCACACCATGCCCACAGACAAGAATCCAAAGTTCACAAGGGAGGAGCTGGAGATCCTTGTCAATGAAGTCATCAGAGTCGAGCCACAGCTGTTTGGAACATTGGTCAGACAGACCAGCATAGCTGAAAAATCACACCTGTGGCAGAGGATCGTCGATAGGGTGAATGCTGTTGCACCCATCAGAAGGACCAGGACCGAATGCCAAGCCAGGTGGTACGATCTGCGGAGGGCGGTCAAGAGAAAAATGAATGAAGACCACGCCCAGAGCCACATCACTGGAGGTGGTGCCCCCTCAGACCAGTACATTACCATCCCTGGGAGGAGAAGGTGATGGCCATGCTTCCGCCGGTGGGAGTACATGGACTTCAAGGACTTCCAGAGCCTGGTGAGTACACAAACAACTTACGTCACATGGGGGTAATGGCATCCACACCCCAACTACACCAAATGCACGCAACTACCCCCAAGCCCTCACCGGCCAGAACCACAGTCAAAAACCACGCTAATGCCAATAACATGTGTATGCCCCATATGTCCCATGCTACACGAAGCACCAACTCAAGAATGGATGTACGGTATGCTGGGAGGGTGGGTGCCACAAAATGCATGTTTGAATTCTAAATCAGACACAATTGCCCTCATCCCATATGGCCCAGCTACATACCCATGCACCATGCGCAATGCACAGGGATTGGGAAAGTACTGACAAGATAGCTCACAACTGGCCCTGGTGTAGGCAGCACAAGGCCCTCCTGTGACCAGTGCAATCACAAACACCATGACAACATGGTCAGATAGCTAGGACAGGAACTCACACTCACTGTCATGGCAGCATGCTCCATGGGGGGACAGCTACATCACCTGTGAGCCCCAGTGCCAAATCACACTACACCCACCAGCTGGCCCTGTCACACACACCCCTTACACAAGCAGACACCACCAGGACAGGCAATGGATTTACCCTCTCTCACAATGGACATGTGACACAACAAGATCAATCCATAGCCGAAGAAGCACCCAAGCCACAAATCGATATGTCAAAGACTCAGGCGAACATATCAATCTGTCCCCCGCAACATACCCATACACAAGTGAACATTGAGGAGAATGCTAGGCACATACAACTACCTGGAGGAACAGTGCCAACTTGAATGTGTATGAAACATGCATGTTGCATGAAACAGCATTAACATTGTCTGTCTCTCACACACAGGGCAACGTGATGAATATCCCCCCAACAATGGGGGTGAAGAATCACAGTCACAGGCTCGGGAGGAACCTGATCCCACCGGCAGCGACGCCTCTCGACACTCCGCGGATGACCCCGACCGACCTGGACCCTCTGGTATCCAAGCCCCTGCAGAACCTGGTTCAGGAACATCTGTGCCAACCACCACCCCTATTCCTGCCACATCCCAGGAGACACCGAGGAGCCCTGCCCGCAGTGAAAAACTGAGCCAGTCTGACCAGGAGGGACAAGGTGCGGCGGGCACCCAGGAGGAGGCAGACAACACTGCCACTGCCATCCCTCAGGGGTCCCGTAGACCTGATGTGCCCACAACGGCAGGCCAGGCTCGTGTGGGCAGGGGTGGTGGGAGTGGAGGCAGGCGGAGGCGAGAACCTGACCAGCCAGCTGAAGGGACTGGTATGTCACACATACACAACATCATGGAGGCCTAATGCCGTGAAACCAGGGAGATCGGCCAGGTAGTAGTGACCCTCACAGAGATCAAAAACCAGCAGGCCGAGCAACACGCCAGTCAACAACAACACCAAGGACGGATGGAGGCAACACTGGCTGAGCTCCTGTCGGTGCAAAGGGACATAAGCCATTCATTCTGTCGGATCGCTGACAACATGGGCAACCCTCCCTAGTATGGTCGGACAAATGAAGTCCGACCATACTAGTACGATTCGGACCGGCTTTCCGATTTACGATTTGTACGGAAAACGTCCCATACACGGGGAATGCCATTACCCGCTACGAAGCGAACTTTGTACGACTCGTATCCTGGGAAAAGTTGTTCCCGGGGTACGAGTCGTACAGGGGTACGAGTCGTACAGGCATACACCCCCGTGCGTTGTGTATGTACGGTGCATACCCCCAGTGCGCATGTACTGTGCGTACCCCCAACATCGCGTATGTACGGTGCGTACCCCCAACATCGCGTATGTACGGTGCATACCCGCAACATCCGCCGTACATACGCGATGTTGGGGGTACGCACCGTACATACACGATGTTGCGTGTACGCACCGTACATATGCAATGTTGCGGGTACGCACAGTACATACGCGAGGTTGGGGGTACGCACAGTACATCCACAACGCATGGGGGTGTGTGGCTGTACGACTCGTACCCCTGTACCGTACTGAACCACGGACACTGTAAAACAGCACAAGGAGGGCCTATTCGACTCGCACAACACCGCAAAACACGTCTACACTGCACAAAAAATGGAAAGGACTGACCTGGACACATCCAAACAGGCAAACAGAGGGGCAAACTCACAACCACCCCATATAACACACCCACCAAAAATTCAAACTGAGCCCCACCTACAAATGGACCAATAAAAAGGGCCCACACACAGAAACCATGAGCCTTTGCAACAGACTCACTGCAGCTACAGGGCACACACAAACAACTGCACCCATCCACCTTAACATATACACCTTCACACACCCTCCTTCACACATACCCCCTCTCCACATTCAGACCCACACCGTCACATTCAGACCCACACACCCACAACCATCCACACCCTCACCCCACACCATGCCCACAGACAAGAATCCAAAGTTCACAAGGGAGGAGCTGGAGATCCTTGTCAATGAAGTCATCAGAGTCGAGCCACAGCTGTTTGGAACATTGGTCAGACAGACCAGCATAGCTGAAAAATCACACCTGTGGCAGAGGATCGTCGATAGGGTGAATGCTGTTGCACCCATCAGAAGGACCAGGACCGAATGCCAAGCCAGGTGGTACGATCTGCGGAGGGCGGTCAAGAGAAAAATGAATGAAGACCACGCCCAGAGCCACATCACTGGAGGTGGTGCCCCCTCAGACCAGTACATTACCATCCCTGGGAGGAGAAGGTGATGGCCATGCTTCCGCCGGTGGGAGTACATGGACTTCAAGGACTTCCAGAGCCTGGTGAGTACACAAACAACTTACGTCACATGGGGGTAATGGCATCCACACCCCAACTACACCAAATGCACGCAACTACCCCCAAGCCCTCACCGGCCAGAACCACAGTCAAAAACCACGCTAATGCCAATAACATGTGTATGCCCCATATGTCCCATGCTACACGAAGCACCAACTCAAGAATGGATGTACGGTATGCTGGGAGGGTGGGTGCCACAAAATGCATGTTTGAATTCTAAATCAGACACAATTGCCCTCATCCCATATGGCCCAGCTACATACCCATGCACCATGCGCAATGCACAGGGATTGGGAAAGTACTGACAAGATAGCTCACAACTGGCCCTGGTGTAGGCAGCACAAGGCCCTCCTGTGACCAGTGCAATCACAAACACCATGACAACATGGTCAGATAACTAGGACAGGAACTCACACTCACTGTCATGGCAGCATGCTCCATGGGGGGACAGCTACATCACCTGTGAGCCCCAGTGCCAAATCACACTACACCCACCAGCTGGCCCTGTCACACACACCCCTTACACAAGCAGACACCACCAGGACAGGCAATGGATTTACCCTCTCTCACAATGGACATGTGACACAACAAGATCAATCCATAGCCGAAGAAGCACCCAAGCCACATATCGATATGTCAAAGACTCAGGCGAACATATCAATCTGTCCCCCGCAACATACCCATACACAAGTGAACATTGAGGAGAATGCTAGGCACATACAACTACCTGGAGGAACAGTGCCAACTTGAATGTGTATGAAACATGCATGTTGCATGAAACAGCATTAACATTGTCTGTCTCTCACACACAGGGCAACGTGATGAATATCCCCCCAACAATGGGGGTGAAGAATCACAGTCACAGGCTCGGGAGGAACCTGATCCCACCGGCAGCGACGCCTCTCGACACTCCGCGGATGACCCCGACCGACCTGGACCCTCTGGTATCCAAGCCCCTGCAGAACCTGGTTCAGGAACATCTGTGCCAACCACCACCCCTATTCCTGCCACATCCCAGGAGACACCGAGGAGCCCTGCCCGCAGTGAAAAACTGAGCCAGTCTGACCAGGAGGGACAAGGTGCGGCGGGCACCCAGGAGGAGGCAGACAACACTGCCACTGCCATCCCTCAGGGGTCCCGTAGACCTGATGTGCCCACAACGGCAGGCCAGGCTCGTGTGGGCAGGGGTGGTGGGAGTGGAGGCAGGCGGAGGCGAGAACCTGACCAGCCAGCTGAAGGGACTGGTATGTCACACATACACAACATCATGGAGGCCTAATGCCGTGAAACCAGGGAGATCAGCCAGGTAGTAGTGACCCTCACAGAGATCAAAAACCAGCAGGCCGAGCAACACGCCAGTCAACAACAACACCAAGGACGGATGGAGGCAACACTGGCTGAGCTCCTGTCGGTGCAAAGGGACATAAGCCATTCATTCTGTCGGATCGCTGACAACATGGGCAACCCTCCCTGTGCCACCAGGCGCAGACCAGCACCAGCCACAGGGAGGGAGGAGGAGGAGGATTCGTCGAACAGAGCGTCCCAAGCATCGTCAAGGCCTGCATCTGAGGGTCCCGCGAGGAAGGTTGGTCGTCCATGGAAAAGACCGTGAGAGGCAGTGGCCCATCCACATCTCCCAGGTCACCTGGCCTGGCACCTGGCCTTCATGTGCGACAGCATCACCTCATTGACTGACATCATCTGCCACATGGACTTACTGGTCACAGTCTGACCAATGATGCCAAACACTGTGGTCTGTACTATGATGACTTCAATTGCCAAGGATCCCATCTCCCCCTGTGAACTTTGGATTCTATGGTCCCTGCATTGCCCCTTTCTCTGTGCACAAATCACGCCCCAGAGCTAGAAATTAAAAAATTAATGATTGAAATTTCATGTTGCAGTCATTTAGTATGAGTCCACAACATACGTGTGGGGATATGTCGAAGTATGCGTCAGTGTGGAAATAACACCAGCCATCCATACACTTGGATCTGAGTCCGGTCGAGGACACACATGGGTCACAATGTATCACCAAATACAGACATGGAGCCCAATACTCACCCGTGATGGCCTCAAGCTGGTGAGGGGGGGGCTTGCAATATTGCTCAGACAGACCAATTTGGAAGAGGTACATGAAGGTGTAGAGGTCATGGGTCATATTGATGTGCCCGGGGAGGGAGTACCAGGTCTGTTTGGCGAGGTGGGAGAACTATCTCCTGCATGCAGATTTTATGTGGATGTGATGAATGGTGGCCAGGGCAAGGTGGGCTGCATGGAGTTGGCCCAACGGGGTGTTGGATGACACACGTCCAAGGTCAGTTTTGGTCTGGGGTTGTGGACTGCCTCCTGAGTGTGGTTGAGGAGTCTGAAGGTGATCCTGCAGCACACAGTGAGCCATTGTACCTATCTCAGGTGGACGGTGAAGTGGCTGGGGTGGGGGATGTTGCAGATGAGGTGTGCGGATGCACCCTAGATGTGTATAAGTTCTCCTGCATTTTTGCTGTTGTCCTCCGTAGAGGCCGGTGCAGTAGTTGAGCCGGCTGGTGTCCTGGACCAGGGGGTCGGTCTGTCTTGCCTTGGAGTGGATCTATCTGTGGGTCATTTGCAGCATGTGGAGGGTGTTGCAGCATGAGGTACAGATGGTGGTGAGTTGCATGGTAATTGTGAGCGATGGGTCCATGATGAACACCAGCTTGCGTGCGTGGCCACTGGGTGCTGGTGCAGTGCACAGACCAGTGGGCCACAGGGAGTTGACCCAGCCATAAGGGGACAATCCTCAGATGATAACCTCTGTCCTGTCCAAGTCCAGCCTCAGGTGGCTGATGTTCAGCCATTCATCATCGGATCTCATGCCTTCTTGAAGTTTGGATCTGGCAATGGCTGGCTCTTTGGTGAGTTTGAGGAGCAGCTGGGTGTCAATGGCATACAAGATGATGATGAAGTTGTGTGCGCATGTGATGGTGGGGAGGGGGGTCATGGAGACATTGAAGATCGTCACGCTGAGAGAAGAGCCCTGTGGCATGGGCCAGATGACCCCAATGTACTGCATGTTGCAGGGTGGAGGCAGACTCCCTGGGCCTTGCTGGTGAGCTACTTTCTGATTTAATCCTGGGCCCTCCTCTGGATACCAGTGTTGGAGATGTGTGAGCTGACAGTGTGGTAGCACATGGTGTAGAATGCCGTTGAGAGGTCAAGGGGGTGGCCTCACCATTGTTGAGCAGGGCAAATTTGTCATTGGTGGTGGCAATGATGACGGTTGCAGTGGTGTGATTACTGTGGAGGATGGTCTGGTGCCGGTTGGCTGGAGCTGGTTGCATGGAGGAAATTGGTCAGTTGCTTGTTGAGTGTCTTCCTGATGACGTTTGCTGGGTAGGGAAGCAGGGTGATGTACCAGGAGATCCTGCGGTACTGCCGTCCGTTGTTTAAGAAGGGCCTGGGGCTCTGCATGCCTCCTGCACCCATGGAATGTGGCAAACTCAAAGGAGACATTCATGATGCGCTGGACGTGGGCTTCAAGGATGGGGAATGATGTGGTTGAGATGTTGTGTGGGAAGGGGCCTGATGGAGAGCCAGAGTGTATGTTGCACATGAGCCAGGTTGTGTACTTGCTGCTGACGGGAGTCCAGAACCTGAGGGGGGTTTGTCCTGCGGATAATAGTGCTGTCTGCCTCTGTGTGCCAAGGCTGTTGTGTATAGCCATGAGCTTGCAGTGGTACAAAGTTGCAAGGGATGGGATCTGCCTTGCAAGGGTGGGGTGTCTTGGATGGAGATCTGCTGTCAGTTCACTCACAATGCTGATGAGCTTCTTGATGTCGTGTGTTTGGGTGTCTTGGCACTATCTGAAGTATCTCCACTTGTCCTTGCTGATGATATGGTGATGGCTGTGTGTGGTGTTTTCCAGGGCTGTAAGGAAAATGATGTCTCTTTGTGCTGCAAGGTTTGCACAAGAGTCCGGCTAGGTCTGTAGGAATCCAGTAGGTCTGCCTTGTCCCAGGTGCCCTAACTGTTGTTGTGCGTCACAGGAAAGTCCGTCAATGTGGCAAGATCGTTGGATCAGTTGCTGATCCAGTGCGTGAGGTTGCAGGGTATGGCGGTGGTATTGTTTTGAGTGTCCCACACAGCTTGTCTGTGGCGACTTACATCAAGCATCTTTGGGGGATCGGTAGCGGGGTGTGGGGCACTGTGTTGCTTGTTGGAGACGTGGATTCAAATGTTGATGGACCAATGATGGATGGTGGTGTGCTTCCCCTCCAGCAAGAAGTTACTGGCCCCCAGCCACATGTAGCCCGTGGAGGTGAGGGCGTGCGTGCAGATGTACGTGTTGATGGCTTAGCGGAATTGTGGATATAGGCCTGCAGATCTGTAGATGAGTGTTACTCTGAGGGTTGCCAGGGAGTTGCTGCGAACCCGGATTTGTGACTCTGAGGGTGTACTTGTGAATAAATAGCAATTCAGCCCCTGGGATTGGTGTTGCCGTCCCTGCGGGTGATCTTGTATCCATCTGAGATGCCAATGAAGACGTCATGTGCCAAGGATGCTTTTGTCCAGGTTACTGTCATGAAGGTGATGTGTGGGGCTGTAGTGTTGAGGAGGGAACAGAGTCCAATGGCGTGCTGGTGGATCGAGCGGGTGTGGAGTAGGAGGCACATGACCTGGGTGTTCTGACAGGGTCTGGTAGGCTGGGCAGCGCTGTGTAGGCAGTTGGAGTAGCACACTCAGCATGTGAAGGTGTCGTGTGTGTGCTTAGGGGTTGCCTGATAGCAGGCGGATGATTGTCACAAGGACATTGCTTGGAGAGTGGCTGCAGCATGAGCCTGTTGTGTGACGTGGGTCATGCAAAGACTAGAGGGTCGTGCACTGTGCATGTTGCAGGTGCAGACGGTCCTGCCTTCGGCACGGCGCTGGGGCTACAGTGGCACAGAAAAGCTGCTGGCTGCATTTAGAATGGGTGGAGGGGGAAGGACTGAGCATTTGTGAGGCGTGTGGGTTGCAGAATCAGGGCACTCGGAGTGGCGGGCCGCAGGTGAGGCAGCAACAGGTGGAAGGGGTTAGAAATTATGCAAAAATTAGCACACAAAGACAAGGAGGTCTGCAAGGCACAGTGCAACAGGTGTATGTAAAGGAAGGAGTTTCAGGTCACTCATGGGTCACTCCGAGAAAATGTATGAACAATCACCATAAATTACAGCCACTGTATCAGGCAACAAAATGCGGAGATGCGCAAAGGAGACACACCATCAGCAGGCATTCACGTCCTGTTGTGGGGAGCAACCTGCACAAATACATACACAACCAGGTACTTCATGCACAATAGAGATCATTAGCCATAAAGCACTGCATGCATGTTGCCAAAGCACACATACACTCATATGCTCAATCTTTGTCAATTATGCCATAGATGACGCATGCAAACTGGCAAGAGATCTGCAGTGACAGAGATGAGGCACTTTGGATTGTGCAGAACACCTTTATTCCACATACACACACAAAGGGATATGCATCCATATTAACAGACTCACAGGTCAGTTGACAGAACATGTGGGACATACGCTGGACACCCCCTTCACAACGCGGGTGATGTAAATCCCTATGAACTGGCACACAAGGTAAGGGGATGAGCCAAACACATCCTGCTGCACACGGAGAGGCTGCAATTCCCCATGGAGCCTGTTGTTGTGATGTCCCCCACTATGTCCACCCGTAGCGTGTGCAATGTTTCAGAGGCAAGGTTTACACACATTGATGCCTTCATCAGACGCCACACTCCACTACAGATGACTGTCAAGAAGGGTGACTATCATGTCATGGGAGTGATGCTACATGTTATATGCTCCATGGTGGGAAGACATGTATGCATGGTACCACAACATGCACAGAAGCAGTCCCCACACATTCCCAACCCGTACCACCACCAAAAAGCCTTGCTGCAATCCTTACCCAAACTGACATGTCCACATGTCCGTGCATGGCACGCTGATTCAGCACATGTTGCAATCCTCACGAGGAATAGCAGGAGGACAACGATGACACGAGCAGACAACAGGCGCTAAACACCTGGGAATGACAGACACACGAGAAGTCACCTAAAACAATTCTCACCGCACACATGGACATTTCCAAAACATGAACAATGTTGGACACATGTAAATTGCAAATTAAAGTCTCTCCGCAAAACTGTGTTGCATGACATCATCCCTCGAGTGACACATCAGAACACACATCCAAGTCACTTTGCATTCAGTCAGCTGGACACACACATTGCAACACATGCCACTCAATGCTTCAAGCTTCCACACCCAGTGACTCACCATTATGAGAAGAAGTTGCGTATGAGCTGACTCCGGATATAATCCCCCTCCTCCTCCTCATCACTAGCCTCATGAGCAAGCCCTTGATCCTCCACGGGTGGATGCTCCAGCTCATCCGGATCCAGGATGAGTGGCACTGCCTTCTCAACTGCCATGTTGTGCAGCATGCAGCACACAATGAAGATTTGGCACACCTTCTCCGGGGCATAAGGGAGGGACCCGCCTGTCTTGTCCAGGCACCGGAATCGGCTCTTCAGGAGTCCAAACGTCCTCTCAATCACTCGCCTGGTCAATTGAAACGTACCTGTGGCAAAAAATGTAAGGCTGCCTTCACCTGCAGCTTGGGGGTCAGCGCAGTAGGATAACTGTGTTGCGGTTGGAGGTGTGGTGCCAGCTTGTCTGTCAAGTCCTCAATCAACTGCCGAGTGAATCTGTAATGGCGGATGCAGGCACGTTCCCTTATGGCAGCCAAGTCTGGCATTAGTCTTGGGACTGGTGGTGCCCTGCAAGACATAGTTTAGAAGAATGAAGATTGAGAGTTGGCCAACATCAATGTCAATGAACAGAGCACATGCTACACTGCTAATACACATCAGGTAACTATGGAGTCGGGTGTGTGCAATACATACAGGACACATATGCCAGCTTGCTGGCACTCCTACAAAAAGCCAGATACACCTGTTGATTGTCAAGTCTAAATGACATGCCCTGAAATGATTTGTTGGACAGTCTGAGTGAACAGCCAGAGATATCACCGGAGTGACACACAACCACATAGCTGCATTGAAAGGATGTCATCTCATCCAGACAGCTGACTGCAAGGCACACACACAGGTCACATGGAATGTCAAATGTACATATCAAACACAGTGCGATGAAGGGGTACACGTGACAACACAAAGACACAGCTATTGAGACAACGCACACATGTATAACTGTAAAAATATGATGTCCGATGCACACAGACCCTACAGGCATGGGAATCCACATGTGGCATGGTGTGCGTAGATGTGTTCCATGCCCATCTCCACACAGACCCCTGTTGGATGCACCAAGAGCAGATGCAGTTGACGGGACACGGACATCAAGCTCATGGGAACACATGACACACACCTGACATAGTCCCAAAGGGGCACGCTGATCGTGACAGGTCAGTTGATAGAGTGTCCCTGTCCCTGGTATCAGGAGACAGGTGCGGGTGTTGATGACTGTGCCACCCACTGCTGCTGTGCATGACACAGTTGGACTACAGACACACATGTGGCAAGTGTCAAGGTGATGTGTGCCACATAGTGCCCCATCACACATGATATGTGTCCACAGGTCATAACATATCAATTGTGCAACTAGATGAGATGACCTGTGCAATATCACTGGCTAACACACCTAGGGCCTGCCCTGCACATGAAAGTATGCAATGACAAGTACTTGATGGACATCCATGTGCGACTCGTAGCCCTCCATTCCTGGCATGTGTACGCCTGTATTACCATTGTAAGCGTGTGAAATGCGTACCCGTACGTGTACGCACTAGTAGTACACGTACGGGTACGTGTACTACTAGTGCGTACACGTACGTGTACGCACTGTACTACTAGTGCATGCACAGTACGTGTACTACTAGTGCGTACACGTACGTGTACTAAGGTAGTACACGTACTGTGCAAGCACAAGTAGTACAGTGCGTACACATACGTATACTAAGGTAGTACACGTACGTGTACGCACTAGTAGTACAAGTACGGGTACGCACTAGTAGTACACGTACGGGTACGTGTACTACTAGTGCATACACGTACGTGTACTAAGGTAGTACTCGTACGTGTACGCACTAGTAGAACACATACGGGTACGTGTACTACTAGTGCATACACATACGTGTACTACCTTAGTACACGTACGTGTATGTACTGTACTACTAGTGCGTACACGTACGTGTACTACCTTAGTACACGTACGTGTACGCACTAGTAGTACATGTACTGTGCATGCACTAGTAGTACAGTGCGTACACATACGTATACTAAGGTAGTACACGTACGTGTACGCACTAGTAGTACAAGTATGTGTACGCACTAGTAGTACACGTACGGGTACGTGTACTACTAGTGTGTACACGTACATGTAATACCTTAGTACATGTACGTGTACGCAATGTACTACTAGTGCATGCACAGTACGTGCACTACTAGTGCATACACGTACTTGTACTAAGGTAGTACACGTACTTGTACGCACTAGTAGTACACGTACGGGTACGTGTACTACTAGTGTGTACACATACGTGTACTACCTTAGTACATGTACATGTACGCAATGTACTACTAGTGCATGCACAGTACGTGTACTACTAGTGCGTACACATACGTGTACTAAGGTAGTACACGTACGTGTACGCACTAGTAGTACACATACGGGTACGTGTACTACTAGTGTGTACACGTACGTGTACTACCTTAGTACACGTACGTGTACGTACTGTACTACTAGTGCGTGCACGTACGTGTACTACCTTAGTACACGTACATGTACGCACTAGTAGTACACGTACTGTGCATGCACTAGTAGTACAGTGCGTACACATACGTATACTAAGGTAGTACACGTACGTGTACGCACTAGTAGTACAAGTACGGGTACGCACTAGTAGTACACATACGGGTACGTGTACTACTAGTGTGTACACGTATGTGTACTACCTTAGTACATGTACGTGTACACAATGTACTACTAGTGCATGCACAGTACGTGTACTACTAGTGCGTACACGTATGTGTACTAAGGTAGTACACGTACGTGTACGCACTAGTAGTACACGTACGTGTACTACTAGTGTGTACACGTACGTGTACTACCTTAGTACAACACGTGTACGCAATGTACTACTAGTGCATGCACAGTACGTGTACTACTAGTGCGTACACATACGTGTACTAAGGTAGTACACGTACGTGTATGCACTAGTAGTACACATACGGGTACGTGTACTACTAGTGCGTACACGTATGTGTACTACCTTAGTACACGTACGTGTACGTACTGTACTACTAGTGCATACACGTACGTGTCAAACGCACTGTACAACTGGTGCCGTAGGGGTACGTGTGAAACACACCGTACCTGTGTGTGGATTTAAAAATTACATAGGGGACACATAACGGGCAAGTATTAGGCCATAAATGCATGCTGGTTGTCATGGATACAGAGTTTTCTGTTCAAATTTGTCCATCAGGTGTCCTGGAAAAGTCAGTTGGCCCAAAAATACAATATTGCAAAGTGGTTGTTGACTTGCCATGATGCTCAAAATTTGAACGATGCAAATGCTGTCACTGGTGTATGTTTAAAGGGATTGGAGTAAACGTACAATGCGAATGAGTCCGACCAATAACTATGTACTCCTCAAAATGAATGCCCTTCAGCAAGACAGATATAAGGCATCCAGAACCCATGAGAGGGCACTTGCCTGCACAACTTTCCTGTCGACAACATTGCTGCTGTCTCTGCTTCCTCTGGACCATGTCACGTACTGTGGAGAGGGCCCAGCCATTTACCCAGGAGGAAAATGAGGCCTTGCTGGACGCCCTCCTCTCACAGTACAACAGCCTGTATGGGAGATCAGGGGAGCAGGTGAGTGCTGAGTCCACTAGCTTTGCCTATGTACCTGTTGTGTGACTGTCAATATTGTGTCCAGGGGGACACACATGCAATATTGTTTAGAGTGTGTCCCGGTGGGGGGGTCATGCTTATGGCTATCATGCAGAGCATTCTGTAGTTCCTGTGTGCACTCCTCACTTGCATAGTGCTTACAGTGACTTTAACTGCATAGTGCATGACACATTCAGTCTGGCAAATCCTTGGTGTCTTTTTTTCCTGTTGTCCTGAGGTGATTCAGTGGTCCCCCCGGTGTGACAGGTGACTGTACCCACAGATGTGTATGAGTTGAGTGGACCTGTGGTGAGAGTGTCCAAATGATGTGTACGACCTCATGGACATTGATGTGTGTGAATGTTGCTTGTCATGTGGGTGAGTGTCTATATGAAGTGTTGCACCACAGCTGCATGGTGGAGGCAACTGATCTACCCATCTGATGTGACAAGTGAGCTGTGCTTTGTGTCTGACTTGCAGAGCTAGCACGACACCTGTGACTCCCCACTGGCAAATGGCACATGTGCAGAGTGAGGGTTGTATCCGCTGTTGTCAATGACAGGCGAGTGATCTGTGCCTGGGTGTGTCTGTCTAGTCTGCTGAGGGTGCGTCAGTGGAGTGGGACATGTGACTGCTGGGCACATGCTGGCCATCAGCCTGCTGTTGCATGTGCTGCACAGTGTGTGGCATGATCAGTGAGTGTGTTGCACCCCTCATGCCACCTGTTGACTTTCAATGCCATGTACTGCATTGGCGCTTTCACACAGGCCAATTTCTTGTTGTGAATGAGGCTATTCATGTCAGCATCCTATGCCCTGTTCAACATTTCAAAGATGTTCTAATGTGTGTCTCTGGGACATGGAGCAGGTGTATTGATGTTGTGTCACCTTGTCATCCTGACAGGTAACTGCCTACGAGAAGGGGGCGATCTGGAACAACGTCGTCAGGTCCATGAGAGCTGCGGGGGAGCGTAGTCGGCAGGTGCCACAGGTCCGCAAGAGGTGGCAAGACATCCGGTGCTGGACCCGGCAGATCGCCCGGGTCCAGCTGGAGCTCGACCCTCCTCGCCCCCACGGCGGCCGCCGACGCCTGACCCCCCACATGAAACGTGTCCTGGCGGTGGTCTTCCCTGACCTCGATAGGCAGTTACAGGAGAGACTGCAGCAAGGAGGGGGTAGGTACATGGCTTTTTGTCGTGTTATGTGTCGCCAGCCTTAGGAATTGCTATTTTGCATGAATACACTCCCAGAGTTCATATGTGCAGTGCATTTTCTGATCCTAAATGTCACCTGGGGCTCTTTTTCACCCCTTCCTCTCCTTGACATGTGTCCCCTGGTGTGTGTGTAATCACATTTGTACATGGTCATCTAGGGTGCCAGTACATCTAAGTGCACATTGCTTTCTGCATCATGTGGGAGGGTGGTCTGTGACTTGTGTTGGTACCTTGCCTGTGCCATGACCTGTTCACTATGTTGGGGGTCCATAGTTGTTGTGCCTGATGCTGATTCTCAACATAGGAGTGTGAGCTTTCAACTGGGGGTCCATAGTTGTTGTGCCTGATGCTGATTCTCAACATAGGAGTGTGAGCTTTCAACTGGACACCCTTGCAGCATGCATGACCAATGTTCCGGCCTCAGACATGATGTGCATGAGTGTGAGATATGCATAGTGCCATGACGGTTGAACATGGTAGAGTCAGCTCATTCCAGGTCCACGGAGCAGTGTGCCCACTACAGCCCCCTGAGACACCCTGTGTCATCCAACACTGTGCACATTCTCTGTGTGTTCTGCATAGGTCTGCCTCTGTGGCATTGTTCCCTGGCCTAGTTTGTATTTTGCTAATGTGTGCTACATGTGTCCACTGGACAGGGATACACCCTTTTGCTTGTGCATACTCACACTGGGCAGTGCCTGTGTGGCTATTCACAACAATCTGTTGATGGTTGTTTGTCACAAATATGTGTTGCCAGCCCCACGAGGTGATGTGGTGTAAATGAAGCAATTTTTCAAGCACAGTTGTTGTAACCCTGAATAAGAGGTGTCACTTCTTGATCTGTATCAATCACATTGACTCAGGTATTGGGGGTGGGGTGCGGGAGAGGCATACATGTGCAACCCTGATTTTTCATTGCCAGGTCTGACTTGTGTGTGAGAATTGCATGGACAAAAATACACTGTGCAGTGCCCCTGTGATGCTGGCCAGTGCTTAATGTTCGTGCTTTGCAGCCTGTGTCATTTTTTTACCAACATGAATCCTGCTCATACATTTTTGCCACCTGTGTGTGGTTCTGATGCAATGCAGTTTAGACTTTGTGTGCTGACATCTGTGTATACATTCTGTCTTGCCATGAGGGTGTCCCCACAGTACAGCTGGGCTTTTTTACCACCCAATTGCAGGCCCATTAGCTTATGCATTGTCCTGGGTGTGGATATGTGTGCCAATGCAGATGACAGGCAGTAGGTCATATGTGTAGCCAAATGTGTAATCAGGTGACGGATGGCCTGGTGACAACTGACATGATTCAAGTTGCTACTCTTCAAAAATGTTACCTTGGCACTCACAGCACTTGTCAACAGTTGTTCATGTGTTAAATATGGAAATTTGATGATTTGTGTTAAGAACACTGATGTGCCTGCATGAAAAAAGTCTACCAAGGAAGCGCACACCAAACGACATTTCCACTTTCATGGAACACGCTGGCACCTTTTCAAAGAAGCCACTGTTAGAATTAAATGGTGTTGCAGATTCTCCATATACATGTTCCCACAGTGATCTTGATTTTGTGAGACTCCTTAGTTGTCGGTGATACAAACTAACGAGTGTCAAGACATCAAGACCTCCGTGGGCCCATGTATATGTTCTTTCTGCAACACCATTTATTTCTAACGGTGGCTTCTCAGAAAAGGTGCCAGCTTCTTCAATGACAGTGTCAATGTACTTTTGTGTGCACTGCCTTGTGCAACATATTGCATGCAGGCTCATGAGTGTTCTTTTCACGAAATGGCCAATTGGCACATTCAAAACATGTAGATTGGGTAAAGTATTGTGAGTCCCAAGGTACCAACATTTGTTTGTTTTGTGTTCCAAAGGACTTACAGGTCTCTGAGTGTGGTGACACATTGAGTATTGAGGTGTGTTAGTTTACCTTGAGTGCACCACTACTGTTTCTTTCAGGGTAAACAAGAGATGTCATGACTTCATTGTAATGCTGTGCTCACCGGTTCACAGACACTAGCTTCTCAGTGTATTTCTCATTCAAGTTGTGGCCTTTTGTGTATTTATTTTCCTGGTGTCCAAGTGGTATGGTGGGTCTACCAACTGGGCAGTACAGGGCTTACATATGTGCGGAGTAATCTAGCTGTTACTCATGATGCATTGCCTGATATGCACTGTGACCAATTGTTCTTGTGCTCATGTGTCAGATGTATACAGGTGACTGAAGCTTTTTTGTTTCTTCTCCTTGCCCACAGCATCATCATCCACAAGCGAGGGAGACACCTGCATGGACCTTGAGGAGGGACACAGCGACAGTGCCACCAGTGCTGTGGATGCAGAAGGAGCCAGTGGCACGGAGGGCGAGGGGAGTCAGTCGGAGGACCTGTGTGGAGGCGAGAGCATCTACGACACCGACGGGTCCAAGGCTGACATCCTTGAGGAGGTGGAGGATGCAACAACAACTGGCAGCATCCCACCATCTGTACCCGCCTCCTCCATTGCCATCTCCGCCCTCCCAGTTGCTCCCGTCCCTTCTGTCCATGCAGGGTCCCACCGTGTCTCCTTCGGACCAGGCACCGCACCCCCTGCCCCTGTCACCCCTGCTGCCCTCAGTGAAGAGTCTGTAGACACACTGCGGCAGTTGCAGGTTGGTCAGGCATCGGTGCTGCATGTCCTCCATGAACACTCTAGACTGCTCACACAGTTGGTGTCGTACGTGGAGGGTATGTCATCAACGATGGCTGAACAACGCAGGATTCTGCGGTCCATGGACTCTTCACTGACGGAAGCAGTTTCTCTACTGTGGCGCTCCGTCCCGCCCCAGCCCGGACCCATCCACACTGCCCTCTCTCATGCCTGACCAACGCACACACAGACAGTCACGGGCACGCACCCCAACAGACACATCCAGCACACCCCCAAGTAAGGCACAGCGCACACCTCCTGGCACGCACACTCAGGGGGATGTAGTCACACCCACAGGGTCTGGGGGCAAACGGCAGACACGCAGCCACAGTCAGAGTCCGCAGTCCTCACAACCCAGTTCCTCCAAAACCACTCCCCTTAGCTCCCCTGCCAAACTGTCACCCAAAGAGGTCTACATGGCTGGTCTGGCCCTCAGCCCCACTGTGACACCACCCCGCAAGTGGGCGAGGAAGTCCCCGGGCAGGGGAGTTGAGTCTCCCCCATGTCCACCCCCTCCCCCAAGAGCGCTGCACCCCATCCCTCGGCCACGCCCCCCCCTCCGTTGGCCCTGGGGTTTCTTCAGGTGCAGGGCTTACTCTGGACGCCCTGGCAGCACTGTGCAGCGCCGAGCTCACCTCCACCTTTGGCGCTGCCCCACCCCCTGTGGTGGAGACGTCCAGCCCTGCACCCACCACACCTACCCAACCCACTCCTGTCCCTGCGGTGCCTGGTACTCCCACTGATGATGCCCCCCCCCGGTCGACAAACCTTGAGGTTACTTTGTGCAGGCAAGGTAGGGGTGGACACAGTCGCCTACGTCCACCCTTGGACTAGAACTATGGACTGGCCATTGGCCTTTGTAAATAGTGTCTTCTTAATTTATTATTTTTGTGTGCTGAATAAAGCCTTTTCTTTTAGTTTCAACACTATTGCATTTCAGGTACTTGATGTTGGTGATGAGGCTCATGAAGTTGGTGTTCTGGTAATGTGTTAGGGTTCTGAGAAATGTTTTTGTATGATGGTCATGAGGTGGACCATGGTATCTGTGTGCCATCACAATATCTGTGCAAATAATCATTGGTAGTGTATGTTCATTTGGTTTTGAGACATTGTCCCAAGGAGTGTTCCTTCCTCTGTGGCACCTGACATGTTCCCTGCAAACAGTTGCACAATTGTTGTGCTGACCTGTGTCAAAATATCCTTTGTTGGTGACGGATCCCTTCAACAATGGCCATGCATGCTCACCAATGTCTCCTGCTAACTCGTCTGTGCCATCCTTGCCAGTCACTGTACTTGTGTTTTGTGTATGTAGGAATGGCATCAGGGAGCAATTGGCCCTTTTCAGCACTATGCATGTGTGTAATCACGGCCTAACACACAAATGGCACGTGTTATGCAGGGTATTTGGGCACCTGACTCACAATTGTGGGCATTGTATCTAGTCGCATTGAACTCTATTCCTTCCATGAGAGACAACATCTGGGTGGCTGGACCAGCACCTGGACATTCCTATCACTACTGGGATGTGTGTGACAGTGTGTGTTCCCTTTGGCTATCTTAGTTTTGTATGCAGTTCCATGACTATACAGTCTGTTGGCATGAAATCAGGGTGTGTATTGTGCTGCATCCGCCATGGGTGGGTATGCATGTGTTATATGTCCTCACACCCACATGTGGTGTGTCATGCAGTGTGTGAAAGACATCCATCCTCCTGGGAGTGGGACACTGCTGGTAGTGATATGCACCCACCCCCATATCTCTGTCCACTGCTGGGAGTACTCTGCACCCACCCCTCATATGCCTGGACACTGCTGGGAGTCATATACACACACCCCTCATATGCCTGGACACTGCTGGTAGTGATATGCACCCACCCCCATATCTCTGTCCACTTCTGGGAGTACTCTGCACCCACCCCCTCATATGTCTGGACACTGCTGGTAGTGATATGCACCCACCCCCATATCTCTGTCCACTGCTGGGAGTACTCTGCACCCACCCCTCATATGCCTGGACACTGCTGGGAGTCATATGCACCCACCCCTCATATGCCTGGACACTGCTGGTAGTGATATGCACCCACCCCTATATCTCTGTCCACTGCTGGGAGTACTCTGCACCCACCCCTCATATGCCTGGACACTGCTGGGAGTCATATGCACCCACCCCTCATATGCCTGGACACTGCTGGTAGTGATATGCACCCACCCCCATATCTCTGTCCACTGCTGGGAGTACTCTGCACCCACCCCTCATATGCCTGGACACTGCTGGTAGTGATATGCACCCACCCCCATATCTCTGTCCACTGCTGGGAGTACTCTGCACCCACCCCTCATATGCCTGGACACTGCTGGGAGTCATATGCACCCACCCCTCATATGCCTGGACACTGCTGGTAGTGACATGCACCCACCCCCATATCTCTGTCCACTGCTGGGAGTACTCTGCACCCACCCCTCATATGCCTGGACACTGCTGGGAGTCATATGCACCCACCCCTCATATGCCTGAGCACTGCTGGGAGTCATATGCACCACCTCTCATATGCCTGGACACTGCTGGTAGGGATATGCACCCACCCCCATATCTCTGTCCACTGCTGGGAGTACTCTGCACCCACCCCTCATATGCCTGGACACTGCTGGTAGTGATATGCACCCACCCCCATATCTCTGTCCACTGCTGGGAGTACTCTGCACCCACCCCTCATATGCCTGGACACTGCTGGGAGTCATATGCACCCACCCCTCATATGCCTGGACACTGCTGGGAGTCATATGCACCCACCCCTCATATGCCTGGACACTGATGGGAGTCATATGCACCCACCCCCATATCTCTGTCCACTGCTGGGAGTACTCTGCACTCACCCCTCATATGCCTGGACACTGCTGGTAGTGATATGCACCCACCCCCATATCTCTGTCCACTGCTGGGAGTACTCTGCACCCACCCCTCATATGCCTGGACACTGCTCGGAATCATATGCACCCACCCCTCATATGCCTGGACACTGCTTGGAGACATATGTACCCACCCCTCATATGCCTGGACACTGCTGGGAGTCATATGCACCCACCCCCATATCTCTGTCCACTGCTGGGAGTACTCTGTACCCACCCCTCATATGCCTGGACACTGCTGGGAGTGATATCCACCCACCCCCATATCTCTGTACACTGCTGGGAGTACTCTGCACCCACCCCTCATATGCCTGGACACTGCTGGGAGTCATATGCACCCACCCCTCATATGCCTGGACACTGCTGGGAGTACTCTGCACCCACCCCTCATATGCCTGGACACTGCTGGGAGTTATATGCACCCACTCCTCATATACCTGGACACTGCTGGTAGTGATATGCACCCACCTCCATATCTCTGTCCTCTGCTGGGAGTACTCTGCACCCACCCCTCATATGCCTGGACACTGCTGATGGTAGTGATATGCACCCACCCCCATATCTCTGTCCACTGCTGGGAGTACTCTGCACCCACCCCTCATATGCATGGACACTGCTGGTAGGGATATGCACCCACTCCCATATCTCTGTCCACTGCTGGGAGTACTCTGCACCCACCCCTCATATGCCTGGACACTGCTGGTAGTGATATGCACCCACCCCATATCTCTGTCCACTGCTGGGAGTACTCTGCACCCACCCCTCATATGCCTGGACACTGCTGGGAGTCATATGCACCCACCATTCATATGCCTGGACACTGCTGGGAGTCATATGCACCCACCCCTCATATGCCTGGACACTGCTGGGTGTCATATGCACCCACCCCCATATCTCTGTCCACTGCTGGGAGTACTCTGCACCCACCCCTCATATGCCTGGACACTGCTGGTAGTGATATGCTCCCACCCCCATATCTCTGTCCACTGCTGGGAGTACTCTGCACCCACCCCTCATATGCCTGGACACTGCTGGGAGTCATATGCACCCACCCCTCATATGCCTGGACACTGCTGGGAGTCAAATGCACCCACCCCTCATATGCCTGGACACTGCTGGGAGTCTTATGCACCCACCCCCATATCTCTGTCCACTGCTGGGAGTACTCTGCACCCACCCCTCATATGCCTGGACACTGCTGGTAGTGATATGCACCCACCCCCATATCTCTATCCACTGCTGGGAGCACTCTGCACCCACCCCTTATATGCCTGGACACTGATGGGAGTCATATGCACCCACCCACGCACCCCCTTGGAGCTGTACACTGCTGGCCAGGACCTACATACACAACAATATGAAGGTAACATGCTGGGCTAGTCCTCTATCCAAAATTTACTGCTGCCGTAACGGGGTACGTGTGGTACGGACCGTACCCATGCATACATGCGTGGGTACGGTCGTACCTGAGTTGTCATGGTGCCGTAGGGGTACGCACCGAACCCACGCATGTATGCGTGGGTACGGTGCGTACCTGAGTTGTCATGGTGCCGTAGGGGTATGCACCGTACCCACGTATGTATACGTGGATACGGTCCATAGCTGAGTTGTTATGGTGCCGTAGGGGTACGTGTGGTGCGCACCGTACACGTCCACTTCCATTGTTGCGGTACGCAGGGGTTGCTGGACATGCCCCCCCAAGTGACCAGTCACAGGTGGTAATGTATGGCCTCCATATTATAGGTTTGTGTTTGAGTATGGGGTATGTTTCCTGCCCCTCACCCCCACCCTGGCCCCTGGGTGTTGTTCTCACCTTCAGCGGCGTGTGCGTCGGGTGCGGTGCACCAGGTCGTAGGCCAAGTGGACCGGGATGACACGTACGATGGGGTTCATGGCTGTATGTCACGTACCGGGGCTCCGTGGCGTAGGGTTCTGCTTTCCCGGCAGTTTTTCGCTCCCGTAATCAAAGCGTGGTACGTAGTGACGTCGGGACGAATCGTACTTGCTGGGCTGGAAAATGCTGCTTACATACGAGCAGACGTCGCGTACAAGCAGTTCCGGATCAGAATCGTTGGTATTTTTTAGCTGTATGGTCTTTTGTACGATTCGTACAGAAAAAGCCTTTCTGTACGAATCGTACTTCCGAGGTTGTAAGAGGAGTTTACCTGATACGAGTCGTACGGAGAAAACGCTCCATACGACTATTCGTACTGCCTTTTTACAGGATCAGAATCGGCTCCTGAGTGGAGTTGGAATAGTAAATTATATTTATTTACTATCCAGCACCTTCCCTGATTTAATACTGAGTGGAGTTGGATTAGTAAATTATATTTATTTACTATCCAGAACCTTCCCTGATGTAATACTGACTGGAGTTGGAATAGTAAATTATACTTATTTACTATCCAGCACCTTCCCTAATTTAGGTGCCGATTCCGATCCTGTAAAACCCGGGTACGAATGGTCGTACGGAGCGTATTCTCCATACGACTCGTACCCGGGAAATCCACCTTACAAAGTAGCTAGTACGAATCGTAAAAAACTACGTGCGGCGAAAAAATACCCACAATTCCGATCCAGGACATCGCGTACGTGACGTCAGGACTGAGTCAGGCAGAGTTTTACGGACCAGCAAGTACGATTCGTGCCTACGTCACTCCGCACGGCTCATTTTTTACGGCCGCCAAAAACTCCCGGGAAATTGAGGACGACGCGAAGAAGGAGCACCGGTACGTGACGGACAGCCATGGACCCCATCCTACGTGTCATCCCGGCCCTCCTAGCCTACGACCTGGTGCACAGAAACCGACGCAGACGCCGCAGAAGGTCAGAACAACACCCAGGGGCAAAGGGGGGGGGGCGAGGGGCAGGAAACATAACCCCCACCCAAGTAAAAAAATATATATCCTGTACATAAATTACCTGCAGGGTCTGGTCACTTCGGGGGGCGTGTCCACCAATCCCTACGTACCGCCACAACGGAAGTGGACGTGGACGCGTACCCGTCACCACTACAATGGTGGTACGGACCGTACCCACGCCCCCCAGAGCGTTGGTACGGTCCGTACCACCATTGTAGTGGTGATGTAGGGGTACCGTGGTATGGACCGTACCCACGCCCTCAGAGCGTGGGTACGGTCCGTACCACGCATACCCCTACGTCACCACTACAATGGTGGTACAGACCGTACCCACACCCCCAGAGCGTGGGTACGGTCCGTACCACCATTGTTGTGGTGATGCAGGGGTACGTGTGGTACAAACCGTACCCATGCCCCCCAGAGCGTGGGTACGGTCCGTACCACCATTGTAGTGGTGATGTAGGGGTACTGTGGTATGGACTGTACCCATGCCCTCAGAGCGTGGGTAGGGTCCATACAACGCGTACCCCTACATCACCACTACAATGGTCTGACGGACCGTACCCACGCCCTCAGAGCGTGGGTACGGTCCGTCACACCATTGTAGTGGTGATGTAGGGGTATGCATGGTACGGACCGTACCCACGCCCCCCAGAGCGTGGGTACGGTCCGTACCACCACTGTAGTGGTGATGTAGGGGTACGCGTGGTACGGACCGTACACACCCTATGAATGCGGGGGTACGGTCCGTCTCACCCGTACCCCTACGGCACCAGTACATTATGGATACCAGGCGTACACACGCCACGAATGTTGGCTTACGGCCTGGTGCAGCATATTAGCAGTAAATTGGGTGGGGGGGTATGCCCAGGACAGCAGTGTACTGCACCAGGGGTGCGGGTGGGTGGGTGGGTGGCTGCAGAGGACTCCCAGCAGTGGACAGAGACATGGGGGTGGGTGCCCATCACTCCCAGCAGTGGACAGAGACATGTGAGGGATGGGTGCCTATCACTCCCAGCAGTGGACAGAGACATGGGGGTGGGTGCCCATCACTCCCAGCAGTGGACAGAGACATGTGAGGGGTGGGTGCCTATCACTCCCAGCGGTGGACAGAGACATGGGGGTGGGTGCCCATCACTCCCAGCAGTGGACAGAGACATGTGAGGGGTGGGTGCCCATCACTCCCAGCAGTGGACAGAGACATGTGAGGGATGGGTGCCTATCACTCCCAGCAGTGGACAGAGACATGGGGGTGGGTGCCCATCACTCCCAGCAGTGGACAGAGACATGTGAGGGGTGGGTGCCTATCACTCCCAGCAGTGGACAGAGACATGGGGGTGGGTGCCCATCACTCCCAGCAGTGGACAGAGACATGGGGGTGGGTGCCCATCACTCCCAGCAGTGGACAGAGACATGGGGGTGGGTGCCCATCACTCCCAGCAGTGGACAGAGACATGTGAGGGGTGGGTGCCTATCACTTCCAGCAGTGGACAGAGACATGGGGGTGGGTGCCCATCACTCCCAGCAGTGGACAGAGACATGTGAGGGGTGGGTGCCTATCACTCCCAGCAGTGGACAGAGACATGTGAGGGGTGGGTGCCTATCACTCCCAGCAGTGGACAGAGACATGGGGGTGGGTGCCCATCACTCCCAGCAGTGGACAGAGACATGGGGGTGACTGCCCATCACTCCCAGCAGTGGACAGAGACATGGGGGTGTGTACATCATTATCAGATGACCCCAACTCCATGAGTGTATGTACGCATCCCGAAATTTGGACTATGTTGATAGTGCCATAACAACACATCACTGACAGCAGTGTCCCACTCCCATGAGGATGGATGTCTTTCCCCCACTGCATGACACACCACATGTGGGTGTGAGGACAAATGACACATGCATACCCACCCCTTGCGGATGCAGCACAATACACACACAGAGATCATGCCACAAGACTGTGTGGTCATGTCAATGCCCAATAGACTAAGAGAGGCAAAGGGAACACACACTGTCACGCACATCCCAGGACTGATAGGGATGTACAGGTGCTGGGACAGCCACCAAGATGTTGTCTCTCATGGAAGGAATAGGGTGGAGTTCCCACAGATACCACGCCTACTATTGTGAGTCAGGTGCACAAATACCCTGCAGAACAAGTACCATATGTGTGCTAGGCTGGGATTACACACATGCATTGTGCGGAAAAGGGAGAATTTCTCCATGAAGGCATGGCAACATACTCAATACACAAGTACAGTGAGTAGCAAGGATAGCACAGACGATGCAGTCGGATACATTGATGAGCAGGCATGGCCATAGTTGAAGGGATCCGTCACCAACAAAGGAAATGTAGACACAGGTCAGCACAACAATTGTGCAACTCCCTGCAGGGAAGATGTTAGGTGGCACAGAGGAAGGAACACTCCTTGGGACAATGTCTCCAAACATAAATAGCACACACGACCAAAGATTCTTTGCAGAGACCTTGTGATGGCACGCAGATACCATGGTCCACTCCATGAGCAGCAGACTACAACATTTTCCTGAAACCTAACACATTCCCACAACCCCAACTCCTGTAGCATCAGCACCAACATCAATACCTGAAATGCAATAGTGTTCAAAGGAAAAAGTAAATGCTTTATTCAGCATGAAAATAAAAATGATTAAACAACACTATTCACAAAGGCCAATGGCCAGTCCAGATCATAAGTCCTTGGGGGGGACAGACGGCCACGCGTCTCCCCTAGCTTGCCTGCACATGGGAACCCTCAGGTTCGTCGACTGGGGGGGGGGGCATCATGTGGGGAAGGACCAGGCACCGCAGGGACAGGAGGGGTAAGGGTAGGTGTGGTGGGTGCAGGGACGGACGACTCCACCACAGGGGGTGGGGCAGCGCCAAAGGTGGATGTTAGCACGGCGCTGCACACTTCTGCAAGGTCGCCCAGTGTCTCCCCTGCACCCGAAGAAACCACAGGCCCCAAGGAGGGGGTGTCGGAGGGAGGGGTTGCAGCGCTACTGGGGGAGTGGGTGGACAGGGGTGGGGACTCAACTCCCCTACCCGTGGAGTGCCTTGCACGTTTGCGGGCTGGTGAGACAGTGGGGCTGAGGCCCAGCACAGCCAAGTAGCTCTCCTTCTCAGATTGTGGGGCAGGGGAGCCGAGGGGAGTGCCATTGGAGGGACTGGTTAGTGAGGCATGCGGACTCGGACTCGGACTGTGGCTGCGTGTATGCCTGTGTGCCCCAGACCCAGTGGGTGTGCCTTCCTCCCCCTGAGTGTGCGTGACAGGAGGTGTGCGCTTGCCCTTCCGTGTTGGTGTGCTGCCTGTGTCTGGTGGGGTGCGTGCTTGGGAATGTCTGGGTGTGCTTGGGACAGGCATGGGAGTGGGTGGTGTGGATAGTGCAGGGGTAGGGGGGGACGAAGCGCTGCAGGAGACTCACTGCTGCCGTCAGTGAAGAGTCCATGGACCTCAGCAACATCCGTTGGTCAGACATCGCTGATGACATGCCCTCTATGTACGACACCATCTGTGTCAGCAGTCTGGTGTGGCCATGGAGGACATTCAGCATCGATGTCTGGCCAACCTGCAACTGCCGCTGAATGTCCACAGACTCTGCAGTGAGGGCAGCAGGGGGGACAGGGGCAGGGGGTGCGGTGCCTGGCACGAAGGAGACATGCTGTTGCCCTACACGGACAGAAGGGACCCGAGCAACTGGGAGGGCGGTGATGGGAATGGAGGGGGTGGTGACAGATGTAGTGCTGCTGCCAGCTGTTGGAGCAGCCTCCGCCCCCTCTGGGAGCTCAGCCTCGGACCCGTCAGCGTCGTAGTCAGTGTTGCCACTAGACAGGTCCTCCGCCTGACTCCCCTAGCCCTCCGTGCCACTTGCTCATCGCAGACTCTGCAGCAGTGGTGGCAGCGGTGCTGGATCCCTCCTCCACGTCCATGCAGGTGTCTCCCTCGGTGTCCTCCGATGATGCTGTGGGCAAGGTGAAGATACAGAAAATAATCAGTCACCTGTATACATCTGACACATGAGTCCAAACAAAATATGTCACAGTGCATATCAGGAAATGCATCATGAGTAACATCTAGAATACTCTGCACATATGTAACCCTGCACTCCCCAGTTGGTTGACCCACCATGCCACTTGGAGACAATGGAGATTATGACACAACAGCAAATAACTTGATATCGAATTATACTGAGAAGCTAGTGTCTGGGAACAGTTGAGCACAGCAAGACTATGAAGGCATGCCACCTCTTGTTCACTGTGAACGAAACAGTATTGGTGCACCCAAGGCCATATAACAGACCTCAATGCTGAAGGTGTCCCCACACTCAGAGACCTGTGAGTACTTAGGAAACCCAAACGAAAAACATTGTGATCCCTTGGGACTCACAACACTTTACACAATGTACATGTTTAGAATGTGTGAATGTGCCACTTTGTGAACAGAACACACATGTGCCTGTATAACAGAAGTCACACAAGGAGGTGCACACAAAACTACATTTACACAGTCATTGTATGAGCTGCCAGCCCAATTCAAATAAGCCACTGTAAAGAAGAAATGGGGTATCAGCAAGTACATATACATGGCACCACGGTGGTCTGTATGACTTGACATTCGTAAGTTGTTATCAGCAACAACCAAGGACTTATCCAAATGCCAACACACTGTGGGAACATGTATATGTATAATCAGAAAACAAGTGTTAATCAAACTGTGCCCTTCTGTAAAGTGTGCCAGCGTGTCCCCGGAAAGTGTAAAGGTACTTTCTTTTGCACTTCCTTGGGAGACATCTGTCATGCAGGCACATTATTGTCCTTCACAACAAAACATCAAAGTCAAGCATATGAAAAATTGAGACATGTTGACAAGTGTAGTGAGTGCCAAGGTACAATACTTCTTGACTAACAACTAGAATGATGCCACCTGTCACATGGCCATCCGTACCATGATGACACAGTTGGCAACACATCTGACCCACTGCCTGTCATGTGGAGTGGCACACATGTCCAAACACAGGACAGTGCATTAGCTAATGGGCCTGAAATAGTGTTGGGATAAGGAGCACCTGCACTGAGGAGACACCCTCATGGGAACCAAGAATGTCCAAACAGATGTCAGCACACACAGACCAAACTACGTAGCATCTCGACCACACACTGGTGGCAAAAATGGATGAGCATGAACCATGTATTTTAACTTTTGACACATGCTGCAAAGCACAAATATTAAACCCTGCACAACATGACTGGGTCACTGCATGTTGAGTGTCTGTCCAGACAATTATCACACACAGGTCAGACCTGGCAAGGAGACATAAGGTTTGGACATGTAGGCCTTGCCCGCACAAACCCCCCATACCTGAGACAATGTGATTGAGACAGATCAAGAAGTTACACCTCTTAATCGGTGTTTAATAAAAATGTGCATCAATAATTCCTAAATGTACTACACATCACCTCGTGAGGCTGCCAACACATATTTGCGACAAACAACCATCAACAGATAGTTGTACATAGACACACAGGCACTGCCCAGTGTGAGGATGTACAAGCCAAATGGGGTCAGCCTGGACAATGGGCACATGTAGCACACTTTAGATAAATACAAATGAGGCCAGGGAACAATGCCACAGAGGCCAACCTATGCTGAACACACAGAGAATGGGCACAGTGTTGGATGACACACATGATTCCGAGGCAAGGGTGTCTTAGGGGACTGTAGTGGGCACACTGCTCCATGGTCCTGGAATGATCTGACCGTAACATGAGCAACCGTCCCGGCACTATGCATATCTCCCACTCATGCACATCATGCATGCTGCAAGTCTGTTCATTTGAAAACTCACACTCCTATGTTGAGACTCAGCATCAGTGCCAACTTATGTTGATCCCCAAATGACTGAACAGGACAGGGCACAGGCAAGGTACCAACACATGTCACAGACCACCCCCACACATGATGCAGAAAGCAATGTGCACTTGGATTAACTGGCAGCCTAGATGACCATGTGCAATAGTGATTACACACAGACCAGAAAACAAATGTCAAGGAGGAGAAGGGAGGAAGAACAGCACCGGTTTACTTGGGGGAACAGGATATGCACTGCACATATAAACCCTTGCAGTGTATCCAGGCGACTGGGCACTTCCAAAAGCTGGTGACACACAACAAACACACATGTACCTACCCCCTTCCTGCTGCTGCATCTCCTGTAACCGCCTTTCCAGGTAAAGGTAGACCACCGCCAGGACACGCTTCATTTGGTGGGTCAGGCGTCGGCGCCCGCCGTGCTTGCGTGGAGGTGAGTCCTTCAGCTGGCACGGGCGATCCTCCGGGTCCAGCACCGGATGTCCTGCCAGCGTTTCCTCACTTGGGCTAGGCGCCGACTGCGACCCTCCACCGATATCACGGCCCTGACGGCCCGCTTCCATATCTTCCCCTTCTCGGAGGCAGTTACCTGTGAGGATGACAAAGTGAGACAACATCACTACACCTGCTCCATGTCACAGAGACACACATTTGAACATCTTTGATATATTGAACAGGGTATAGTATGCTGCCAACCAATAGCACCTTTGTCATAGGGACATTAGTCTCTGTGGAAGTCCCAATGCACTACATGGCATTGGAAGTACACAGGTGGCATGAGTGGTGCGACACACTCCCTGATCATGGCACACACTGTGCATCACAAGCAACACCAGGCTGATGGACAGCACCTCAAAGCAGTCACATGCCCCAGGCCACTGACGCAACCTCAGCAGAGTACACAGACACACACAGGCACAGATCTATAACCTGCCATTGTCAACAGCGGATAAAACCTCACCCTGCACATGTGCCACTTGCCTGTGGGGTGTCACAGGTGTGGGGCCAGCTCAGCAAGTCAGACACACAGCACAGCTTACTTCTCACATCAGATGGGTAGAGCTGTTGCCTCCTCCATGCAGCTGTGGTGCAACACTGCACATAGACACTCACCCACATGACAAGGAACATTCACACACATCAATGTCCAGGGGGCATACACATCATTTGGACACTCTCACCACAGCTCCACTCAACTCACACACATCTGTGTGTACAGTCACCTGTCACACCGGGGGGACCACTGAATCACCTCAGGACTATAGATCAAAAATGTCCCAAAGGATTAGCCAGACTGAATGTGCCATGCACTATGCAGTGAATGTCACAGTAAGCACAATGCAAGTGAGGAGTGCACACATGAACTACATCATGCTCTGCATGAGAGACATAAGCCATTCCCACCCTTGGGACCCACTATAAACAACATTGCATGTCTGTCACACCTGGGCACAATGCCAGAAGTGACAGTCACAAAAAAGGTGCACAGTCAAAGGTAGTGGAGTCAGCACTCACCTGCTTCCCTGGTCTCCCATACAGGCTGGGGTATTGTGGGAGGATGACGTCCAGCAAGGCCTCATTCTCCTCCTGGGTGAATGGCTGGGCCCTCTCCACATACCTTGACATGGTTCCAGAGGAAGCACAGGCAGCAGCAGTGGTGTTGAATGAAAGGTTGTGCAGGCAAGTGCCCTCTCATGGGTTCTGCCTGACTTATATCTGCCTTGCTGGGCTCATTCATTTACAGGAGTACAGAGTGATTGGTCAGACTCATTAGCATCCTACGTTTCCTTCAATCCCTTTAAACATACACCAGTGACAGCATTTGCATGGTTCAAAATTTGAGCATCATGTCAAGTCAACAACGACTTTGCAACATTGTATTTAGTGGCCAACCGACTTTTGCAGGCCACCTGATGGAAAAATTTGAACTGGGAACTCGGTATCCATGACAACCAGCATGCATTTAGGCCCTAATACTTGTCCCCCATGTGTCCCCTATGTAATTTTTCAATCCACACACAGGTACGGTGCGTTTCACACGTACCCCTACGGCACCAGTTGCACAGTGCGTTTGACACGTACGTGTACACACTGGTCGTACACGTACGTGTAATACCAGTGTGTACACATACGTGTACTACGGTAGTACAGGTACGTGTACGACCAGTGTGTACACGTACGTGTACTACGGTAGTACATGTACGTGTATGACCAGTGTGTACGCCTAGGAGTACACACTGGTCGTACACGTACGTGTACTATAGTAGTACACGTACGTGACTACGGTAGTACACGTACATGTACGACCAGTGTGTACGCCTAGGTGTACACACTGGTCGTACACGTACGTGTACTACGGTAGTACACGTACGTGTACACACTGGTCGTACACGTACGTGTGTACGGTCCGAACACACACGTGTACTCCTACGCCAACCCCAATATAGTGATACGACCGTACACATGCCCTCAGAGCGTGTGTACGGTGCGTTTCACAGCTCACACTGGTGATAGGAGGCGCACACGAAAGGAATGGAGGTCTCAGTCTCACACAAGGCTGTACATCAAGTCATTGTCAGTGCAGTCCTTCATGTGCAGGGCCTAGGTGTGTCAGGCAGTGATGTGGCACATGTCTCCTCATGTTTTAGCACAATAGATGTGTGATGACCTGTGTACACATGTCATGTGTGATGGGGCACTATGTGGCACACTTCCCCTTCACACTTTGCACATGTGTGCATGTAGTACAAACGTGTCAAGCACTGCATCACTGGTATGGCACAGTCACCAACACCCGCAGCTGTCCCCTGATGCCAGGGACACGGAAAATTACACCTGACATCTAGCTACCAGCGTGCCCCGATGTGACTATGTCATGTGTGTGTCATGTGTTCAAATGAGCTTGCTGTTGGTGTTCCGTCAACTGCATCTGCTGTTGCTGCATCCAACATGTGTCTGTGTGTAGATGGGCATGGCAAACATATACGCACACCATGCCACATGTGGATTCACACGTTACGTGTGTCTGGATGGTTCGAACATGATTTTTTGACATGAGGACATATCTGCGTCGTCTCCATGTCTGTGTTTTCGTTTTTCTTTATTTTTTTAATTACATTTTCCAAATCAATCAATCAATCAATCAATTCTTTATTTGGGTTAAAAACCCATAAAAGAGTACAATACAATGTTTAAAACCATCATCATGAGGAAGGTATAGCATTAGTAGTAAATACAGTTGATATATGCATAAATTCAAAAAGGGCAGGCGATATGTGGAAACTTTAAAGGATTCTTCTAGGGACAATATAAGTTCATCAGCCCTTTCAACAGAGCCAACCATTCAGGGAAAGTAGTACTTATGTATATAATAATAATACAATAGAGAAGTTAAAAAGTTAAAATAATAAAAGAAAAGGGAAAAAGAAAAGTAGCAATATCATTACATTTTTAAGCCATTTCTTCTCCTAACTATCGCTACAGCAAGTAAAAAACGGCTCAGGCTGAATACTATAGTCTGTGACGTGTCGCCCTTAAACACTCTTTCCCCATCTTGGATACGCCGGAGGCCTAAAATGAGGCAGATGGGTTTGATCCACTTTTTCCTTGCCTGCAAATATGCAGGACATATAAATAAAACATGGGCCTCATCCTCCTTGGCGCCCATGCCACACAATTGGCACAGATCAGATTTATTAATGTGCCCGGATCCTTTGTTACACACCCACATCGATGTTCTGGAATTAAGATGTAAAATGCCATAGCGGTATTTTAAATACAGTGATTTAGCCAGAGGGGGCTCGATTTCGTCCATAAAATATTCAAATTTGCTTTCGGTTTTAACATTAAGGAATTTAAGGGTCAATGTTCCTAATTTAGAGTTTTGTAATACGCAGTTATGGATATATTCCCAATATCTTGCCTTCAGCAATTTTTTGGAAGAGTTGGTAAGGGAATCGGGATCCGTCCAAAAACTACGTAGGCCCAATTTTAAAAACCAGTTTTCCACGTGCACTAACCATGCCAACCGGGTAATGTTCTTTATTTGCATTATTTCTTTTAGTGCATCTCTGTAGTCCACTAACTCGTCAGTGGACCACAGACGAACCCAGTATAGTAGTGGACGTAGATAGGCATGGTCATCCAGACAACGTATATTCAAGTCCCAAAATAAAGGGGTTAGGGGGTGCAGCCTTGGACAGCTAAAAGTTGTCTAAAGAAGCTGTTTTCTTGGACTGAAAAAGTGTCTCGTGCTGCATGGCCCAATAGTTCTGCCCCATTTAAAGTGGCTGATTGAGCTTTATATTTAAATAGCTCAATTGCAGGTGCTACTGCTCTAGCAAAACTGTTCTTAAACTTCCTAATTATGGGCGCTTGATTTTGTGTTAGGGTTAACCTCGATTTTTCTATTTGTGACTTCCAGTTCATTTTAGTGTCAAGGGTGATGCCCAAATATTTAAAATTTTTCACATATTGGATCTTTTCATTATTTACAGTAAACACTTTATTAAAACCTCTATGGGGGCTAATCGTCATAATCTTAGTTTTGGAAGCATTAATTTCAAGATTTTTGTCCAAACAATAGGACAGAAATTTGTTCAGCAGATTCTGTAATCCTTTAGGGGTCTGGGAAATTAAAATCGTATCATCCGCAAATAATAAGGCCGGAACGGCTTGACCACACAACTTGGGAGAGTCATGCTCGCAGCCCAAGAGGGTGTCAGGGATGTCATTCACGTAAAGGGAAAAAAGAGTTGGCGCCAGGACACAACCTTGTCTGACGCCTCTCTTTATATCTATTCTCTCTGTCAGCTCTCCATTAGGTCCCCACCTCACTCTTGCGTAATTACCCTCGTGTAGCCTGGTCAGTTGTTGGCAAATTTCACCGGGGGCACCCATATCCCTTAACAATTTCCATAGCTTCCCCCTGGGGACCAGATCAAAGGCCGCTCTGAGGTCCACAAAAGCTACATATAAATGAGATTTCCTTATATTAATGTATTTCCAAATTAGACATAAAAATCTAAAAACTTGATCTACCGTGCTAATTCTAACTCTAAAACCTGCCTGGTATTTTGTAAAAATGGAATTATCCTCAATCCACATATTTAATTTGCTTAAAAGTTGGCGAGCAAAAATCTTTTGAAGAACATCTATCAAACTGATAGGTCTGTAGTGTGAAGGATTACATCTGTCTCCCTTTTTAAAGATGGTCACAATTTCCGAGCCTCGCCAGGTCTCTGGGACTGGAGCTCCTCTTGCAATATCGTTACTAAGCAAATTAATGAATGGGGCCCACAGATAGTTCTCGTGTTTCCAGAGATCCCCGGGAATTTTATCCGGGCCTGGAGCTTTGCCCTGTTTGACTGAATTAATGGCTAATATAGTGTCTTTCAGACTAAATGTTAGGGATGTGTCGCATATATTTGGCTCCGGACATTCATGTGTCTGCTCATCCTCAACCCCTCCACATGAATACAATATGGAGAAGTGTTTGATCCAAACATTTTCATCTAAGAACCTATCCCTAGATGGGATCCCTTCTTTAGTACCGCTAGCTATAAGGTTCCAGAACAATGCTTGGTCCTTTAGTTTGCATGCTTGGAGCAAGTCCGTCCAAACTTTTCCATCCCATTCTCTTTTAGCTATTAAAATGTTTTTTTATATTGCGTTCTCTTGTCTCTAACTATGTCTGTTTGATTCCCTTTTACTGCTGTTATTAGTTCTAGCTTGGCCTGACGACAAGCCTTGTTATACCAAAATCCTTCCTTCGGGCGGTTATTCCGACAAATTGTACTTTATTAGTGCCTTTTGAAAGGATCTTTCTGAGTTGCTGTGTCAGGTTCCCATGCACTGCTGTTAGGGAGTAATCCTCAATATTATTGTCTGCTAGTGGTGACATAAGTGTTACGTAAAGTTCATAAATTTCTTTAATAGTGGCAGCGTTACCCATTACAGCAGGCCATTTTAAAGATCTGCGATTATTTGACTCTAAAGGGTCGTGTGTGAGATTATAATCACTAGGGACCTTTCCCGTATGGGGTGTGAGTAGTGAACTAAGAATGGTCAGGGAGAGAGGCAAGTGATCACTTTCTGTGCGATTATCCACCTTCAGATCCAAAAGCATTGGCCATAGACTTAAAGAAACCAGTATATAGTCTAGATGGCTAGTAAAGCAGCCTCTTTTAAAGGTAGGTTTACTTGGACAGTCTGAAGGAAGTCGCCCATTACAAGAGCGTAAACCATGTTCCATTGTCATTTTTAACAATTGCAAGGAACCTTTTGTACAGGGTGTTTTATGATTTGCATCAATGCTGGGAATATTATTAGCTTTGTCTTCTTCTCCATAGATGTCTTCTAGACCTATAACCGGTTCAAAATTCCTGTTAAAATCTCCCCTGATGATCAACATAGTTTTGTGGTCTAGATTATTAATAATGCTATCTAACTGGGCTATTGTCTCTGATTCTTTATTTGGTGATTGGGTTCTATTATAAATATTAATGATACAGATTGGCCGTCCTTTAACATCTTCGAATTTTATAACCAAGATGTCAGGGCTATTAGAATCTATTTGTTTAAAGTCGATGCCCAGCGTGATTTTGGCCTTCTTCCTATCCAATTGGCTCTTCGAGCAAACAATATTTCTCCTTTCAAATGTCTAGTGATTGGCCTGTTCTTATTCAACCAGAATATCACTTTATTTTTTAGTTCTTGATAAGATTCTGGTTTCCCATTCTTTAGTTCTGGGACGCCAGTGAGCACAATTACGTATGGTAGTGAGTCTGGCGGTAGGTCAATCGTTGCCAATGGGACTTTTTTGTTAGTATCATGGTTATCCTTTATTTTCTGTACACTTTCGGGGCGAGCAACTCTCTCGTTCACATTTTTTCCTACGCTGGATGTTAAACCTTGAAAACTTTTCCCAGGGTTTATTTTATTTTTTTCTGTTTATTGCAAGTGGGATCATTTCGATTCAGAGCCTTCGTTGATTGTGCAGTAACTGCCCCAGTTGCAACCCCTGTAACAATTACAGTGTCCCCCTGGGGTGGCAATGTGTTCTCCGTTCTCCCTCTGGCTTCAACTTTTATCACATTTTTTAGAGAGGTGAAGTTGTCTAGGGTTAGCTGTTCGAATCTCTCAAGCTTATTATTTATCATTTTTATCCTTTCAAGGAGTGGCAAGATCATCGATCTAACAATGTGCTCTATGTGTTCTATATGTGCCAATGGCCCTCCGACACCCTTGGTAGAGAGAGGGGGAGTAATTTCGATGTGGCTACCGATGGAGGTTTGGGTAAGCCTTCCATGGTTATCATCAGGCCTTGCAGATACCCTGCCCATAGGTGGCCCTTGTTCAGAGTTTACCAAATCTACAGTTTTTGGTAATTTGGATTTTCTCCCTTTTTGAACAGTTTCTAATATCTTTCTTTTTAAAGAGCCTCCGGTTTTTGCTCGAGTTGCAAGGTGTCGGTTGGCCATTTTAGAAAGCAGAGTATTGTTTGTTAGCGGTGTCTCCTGGAGTGGTGTCAAGGCGATGTAATTTGGATGGCTTGTTTCCTTATTAGTTAATGGAGATGGTAGCCTGTCCGATACATTTAAAGACTTGCCCTGATTACGGGGCCCCAAAGAAGGGGCGTCCAAACCCTCCAGATCCCTTGGGTAATTTTTAGAGAGGGAGGTCTCCGCAGGTATGTCTTGGCACTGCAAGATTGGTGGTTGTGAGAGTCTAGTAGTAGTAGGAAGCATTACAGGAGATGGGTGTTGTAGTGGCAAGATGTTATGATTGCCCTCTGTCCTGGGCAGCTCTACATAAGAGTCCAGACGTGTAGAGCCAAAAGAATCTGCCTGAATAGCATTCATGTTAGGATGTAGCGAGGCAAGACACATATTAGGGGGGAGTGATAGACGTCTCTCAGTACTTTCTATAGCTGTTACAACAACCCCTAATGTTTTCTGTAACTTCCTATCAATCGCAGTCAGGCTAGGCAAAGAAGTCATGGTGCAGTTTTTCTGCTTGTTAATAGATCGATTTATAGCAGGATTTTGTTTGCCCATAGTTCACGTGGCAATACAGTCTCTTTGACAATGTTAGCAAATACAATGTCTTCTCAGTAGTGGTTCTCCTGGGGGATCGATACGACAAGCCCAAGGGGGGTGCCTCAGCCCAGCCTCGGTCAGCCCCGAACGGCCATAGACGGCCCGCCCTTTGCCCGGGCTTCGCCCGGCGCGACCGGCGCGCGATCCCGCGACGCGGAGCCTGCCGGGAATTTGTAGCGCCTCCTGGTGCGGGAACAGCGGTGCGGGGAAGCAGAGCAGGCTGGGAGGTGTAGTCTCCCTCCACACGGCGGCCGCTATGTGACCAGCTGCGGTGGCGGGAGGAAGGTCGGTAGTGGCAGCAACACACAGGTAAGTTCCCCCAAGGATGGCACAGCACCCGCTCCACCGAGCCTGCCGGGAATATGTAGCGCCTCCTGGCGCGGGAACAGCGGTGCGGAGAAGCAGAGCAGGCTGGGAGGTGTAGTCTCCCTCCACACGGCGGCCGCTATGTGACCCGCTGCGGCGGCGGGAGGGAGGTCGGTAGTGGCAGCAACACACAGGTAAGTTCCCCCAAGGACATATCTGCGTCGTCTCCATGTCTGTGTTTTCGTTTTTCTTTCTTTCTTTTTTTTTTATTTTATTAAATTTTCCAAATCATATTCAAACAAAAATACAATCACCTCATATTAACTAATATAATCCTGAAATATTTAAACATATATCTCAGCAGAGGTCTAGTTGCAGTTTTTGCAATTTTCAATGGACTGGATGGGGAACAAAATATGACAATAAAAAACGATAATGCCCCTATCAACCCCAAACAAAATTATACATAAACCAAAAATAAAAAGTTCACGTCCCTGACAGCGTGCAATTCTAGTTTGTGTCACTAGGCTTCAGTGTTTGAATATGAACTCTGCATGGACCCATTGTTCGCGGTATCCGGTCCTAGCTCTGAGCCTCAGCCGATTCAGTATGGTTTACAAGGTAGACACGCAGTGGTTCCCAAATGTCTCTAGGCCGTGCATTCAGGGGAAGTTCCTCCGCATATATCGATAAATTATCTCTGCAATATGCCAGATCCTTCATCCAAAGATCAATCTTCGGCCAACGTCTGCCACCCCATGTAATCGCCACTCTCCTCTTTGCCAACAACAAAGCCAAGCGCACAAACAGGCTTTTAACACCCTTGAAATGCGGCACACAACACAGCAAACAAATAAGTGGAGTGCATTGTATCTCCATCGCGACCATCTCTCTTAAGCGACTCACAACCTCTTCCCAAAATGGCCACACCCTCGAGCACCCCCAGGCCAAGTGCATAAAATCAGCACCCTCCCGGCCACACCTCTTACAATGGTCCGATGCTCGCAGACCATCTCTATGCAACCTTTCCGGTGTGGAATAAACTTGATGTATGTATTTAAAATGTACAATTCTCAAATTGCCATTCATGCTTATTGTTCCAGTCAAGCCACAAACATATTTCCAATCATCTTCTGATATTGGTGAGGGCAAACATTCAGACCAGCGTTCACGACTCTGATCTGGAGCGGCCACTCTCTCGAGTCCTATCAACTCATATAATTTCGATATTATCTTCTTATTGCTGGGGGTGGTGAGGGCAAACTGCAAGGATAGCAGTGCGGGGGTCTCCTGGGGGTAGCTGGTGTAGTGCAATCTGACCGCATGTCTCAGGCGATGCACCGCAAACCGAAAGAGGAGTGACTGGCTACTGACATACTGCAAATCCTCTTGTGTGAGAAAGAGGCCGCTCGGATACACATCCGATAGGTGCCTGAGACCCGCCTCATGCAGCATTCGAAGAGACGGCTTCTCATGTGTCACAGACAAAGCCGCGTGGTGCTCCAAATACAATGATGGGGCATATAGCTGCAATTTCCTCGCCATTTGGCCTATCCGCCACGAGGCATTTATGGTAGTGTCCACCGTGTTAATTTCCCTTTTTGGGGTGCCTCGACTCCTGTGAGTGACTAGACTATGCAGTGGATCAGGCGCAGCTTCTCCTTCCTCCACTGCAACATGTGGAGTGAAGGCATGTGGTCTGTACCAGTAGTATATGTATTGAGCCTGTGCGCTTAAATAATACACATAAAAATCTGGAGCATCGAACCCACCTTGCGTTTAACCCTTCGTAAGCATCTCCCACTGTACTCTCGCATGTTTGCCACCCCAGGCCAGTCTAATCAAAAGACTCCTCAGATTTTTAAAAAACCTCATCGTTAGAACTATGGGAATGTTGACGAAAAGATAAAGAAACTGCGGGAGTACCACCATCTTTACTAGCGCAATACGATCCGCCAGAGATAATGGCAACCCAATCCAGCCATCAATCTGTTTTTCCAGGTGCACGCAGGCTTTTCCATAGTTTTCCCTAATAACTACCTCTGGGTCACGGTGTACCCAGATTCCTAAATATTTCACAGGATCCTTGGTCCATACTAGTGGGAATTCCAGGTCGGGGCATATGGTCGACACAGTAAAAGGTATCACGAACGATTTATCCCAGTTAACATATAACCCCGATAGACGACTAAACCTAACATACTCCCGGAGCAATTGTGCCAAGTACTTGGATGGTTCCCGAACAAACAGAACCATGTCATCCGCGTACATGGAAATAGATACTGGACGATAATTAAAGTTAAGTGCAGTCTCTCTGTGTCGTTGCCGAATCACACACGCCAGCGGTTCCAACAGTAGTGCAAAGAGGAGAGGCGAGAGCGGGCAGCCCTGGCGCGTGCCCCTCTCTATTTTTAACGACTCCAAAGTATAACCACCCACACGCACCCTTGCACTCGGCTCTGTATAAAACACCGTGATCCATCGCATAAACAAGGTAGGAAACCCCATGCGGCGAAGAACATAATGTAGATATCGCCACTCAATCGAGTCAAACGCTTTGGCTGCGTCGAGCAACACCGCAGCCGCCTGCAACGATGGCTCCAATATATGAAACATAGAGAAAATGGTCCGTAGGTTATGAGACGTGGATTTGTCAGGTATGAAACCCGACTGATCCGGCAGAACCAATAGTCGCATCAGGGGCTGCAGCCTGATCGCTAGTATTTTTGCTAGTATCTTCGCATCCACATTGATCAGGGACAGTGGGCGATACGAATCACATCTGTCCGGCGGTTTATCTTTCTTAAGCAGTGTGATCATTAATGCTTCTCTTAGGGATGGTGGCAGCTTCCCCGACTCGTGAGCCTCTGCATACATTTCCAATAACTGTGGCGCGAGGATATCTGCATATTGTTTGTAAAATTCAACCGTAAGCCCGTCTGGCCCAGGTGCCTTGCCATTAGCTAAACCCGCGATCGCGATTTTAATATCACGCTGACCTATAGGTGTACATAGGTATTCTCTGTGAGCATTTGACAGCCAGGCGCAAGAAATATCATCGAGATACTCCTCGATTTCTGCTTCCGCCACATTACCCTCCGTCCGGTATAACCTGGAGTAAAAACATCTGAATTGTTCTAATATATCTCTCAGCTCCCAATGTTCCTCCCCTTGATCATCTACTATTCTATCGATACGCGGTTGGTCTATTCGTTCTTTTATCTTTAACGCTAAGGTGCGCCCAGGTCTGCCTGCCTCGCCATACCGTCTAGCCACATACCTACGTGATATATATTTAGTCTCTGTATCTGCTAACTCCTCATAATCCTTAAGCGACTGCTGTATCTCAGCCAGCGTGCCCGCGGCCGGGTGTGACTCATATCTACGTTCCAACTCAATGAGCTTGGCCTCGATGCGTTCTAATTGCGTGCGTATATCTCTCAATATACCTGCAGTCGTACTAATGCAAACTCCTCTAATGGTCACTTTAAACGCTTCCCATAGAGTAGCAGCCTCCGTCACAGTGCCCGTATTAATCTCGAAGTACTGAGTAATGGCGTCCCTGACCGTCTTTTCGTATATGGGATCTAACAGCGCCTCAGATCGCAGACGCCATGTGAACGGAGGGCGCACAGTAGTCGGAAATATCACCTCCAGGAGAACGGGACTATGATCAGATAGTGTCCTGGCGAGTGGCATCACATCTGTCACCCAGTCCATTACTTCCAACCCCACTAACCAATAATCTAATCTTGACCAACTGCCGTGTGCTGGTGTAGCATGAGTGCCCACACGCGCCTGGGGATTTCGGACTCGCCACACGTCTCTCAACCCAAACTCCTCCATTACACTTAATATTCTTTTGGCTACTCTGGGAGTACGGTTTGAAATGGGGTTGGATTTATCCAAATCCACATTCAAATATGTATTTAAATCTCCACCCCAAAATATAGGGGCTTCTGGCCATTCCCGCAATTTTCCACATATACGTGCTACGCATTCAACATCATCAACAATGGGTCCATACATATTAATTAATATAATCATCCGACCACTAATCCGACCACACACCATCGCACATCTGCCCTCCTCATCAACAAACAAATGCAACGACTGAAACTCCACACCACGCTTAATCAATATCATGACCCCTCTTGCATACGACGAATACGAAGCTGATAATCGAAAGCATGCCCATCTGTTCGCAATCCCTTCAGCCGCATATTTAGTTAAATGTGTCTCTTGTAAGAATGCAATGTGGACCTCATGGCGATTTAAATATGCTAGAACCTGCTGCACTTTCCTAGGCGAATGAAGGCCTCTCACGTTCCAACTCATTAATCTACATTGATTCATCTGTGGTCCATAGTTAGCTCTGTCCAATTACTACACACATTTTTCCATAATGTCAAGAACGAAGTAAACAAAATCAGAACACAACAAAACTACCCAAGCTACTTTCCCTACCCCCCTCCCACTCTAACCTCCCAATCAGGCTGAGATTGTGACTCCCCTCCCACCCCTTGAGCAACACCTTTCATCTCCTTGTTACCCCAATTGCTAGAAGGGCAACACCCGCTGCAGGGTGAGGCTCGGCACGTGAACTCGCACCAAGATGCGGTTGCCAGAATCAGTAGGTACCCCCCGCCTATCTCAAAGTAAATATTAATCTCAATCACATAACATTCAGCACATCCAATGCTGCAATCGCATTTAAAGAACGATAGAACAAGACTGGAGACAGGAGAAATATAAAAGCCTAGCAGGCCCAAGGCCTCCCCTCCCTCGCTATGCGACTGTAACAATCCGCCATCATCCATAGCAGCAACTGGGTGGTGTAGCCTATCATTTCCATATAATATCTGCGCAGCTCCCACAGCCTCACTCCGTTTCGTTTAGTCCGGATTCCAGCAGTGACGCTTCTACTGTCTATTGTTTAGGCTTCACCTTACAGATGTGTTTTGCAAATTTCAGCGCCGATTTAGCGTCTGTGAAGAAATGAGGTTGCTCCTCATGAGTGATCTTTAATTTGGCCGGGTACAGCATGGCATATGGCACTGACGTTTCTCTCAATAGTCTCTTTACCGGCACACAAATTCCTTTCTAGCTAGCTGCACCCTGGGTGTATAATCCGGAAAAAAGGACAGCTTGTCCCCTTTGTATATCACCGGCTCCTTAGCTCTCGCTTCTCTGAGAATGGTGTCGCGGTCCGCATAATTCAGTAGCCTGGCTATGATCGGTCTTGGGGGCGCGCCCGGCTCTGGCCGCAGACCCAATGAACGATGCGCTCTTTCCACGATCAACACCGCCGACAGGGCAGGCCCGAAGAGCTTGCGGAGAAGACCGTCAATGAAGGGCTCCATTTTGTTTATGGGCGTGGTCTCCGATAGGCCAAGTATACGTATATTGTTTCTACGCGAGCGCGCTTCTAAATCCTCATTCTTGGCACTAATCACTTCGAGCACCTTTTCCATCTGAAGTAATTACGTCCGCGCCTCTGCCTGTGCATCATGCTCATCCGACATTCTGTTCTCCAGAGTGTCCAGTATGTGCTCGTGCTTCTCTACTTTCTTTTTTACCAAGGCAAGTCCCATGGCTAGCGTGCCGATTTTACTGTCGATAGTTTTCATTCCAGCCCGCAGTTCTAGGAGGATTGATCGTGTATCATCTTCGCTCCCCTCCGCCCGCCCTGCCGCGCCCAAGGAGTCGCTCTGCTCTCCTGTGCTATCTGCTGCTCGGGTCATTCTCTTATTCTCAAATTGCAGCTTTGCTTGTTTCGGGTCTGTTTTGCCCATTTCGTATAGTCAAAGAGTAGTGCCCTAGCACACCTTCCTGTTCAATACTGAAATCACACAGACGCTTTCCCTCCTGTGTGACTGTGTTAGCCGCGCCCGATCTCTCAGTGTGAACCTCCACTCTCCACCACGCTTGCTTCCGGACACCGCTCGCTTTCGCAAGCACTCAGACACACATTATCCCCGGTGGACCTTTAGTATTTTCTGACCATGTCTCTGGTATCCACACTCTGACGCTAGTATACTTCTGGTGGTGCCCACCCAAGCACTGAGGGAAGAGCTGCAATTCAACCCCCAACAGGGGGAATTATCCAGAGTGCGACTTAGTATGCAAGCGAGCTCTTTGTATGTGCCTACTTTACCCGGTCGTCTCGCCAGGGCCCTCCGCCGTCCTACCCCCTGATTGGGGACAGTGACGAGGCAGGAACCAGCCCTCCGAGGCCGCACCTGGGTTGAGGGTTTGCACCAGGAGTCCGTCAGTCAGTGCGCGGAGCACAACCCGGGCCTACCAGCGGCACGGCCACTCCCCGCCAGCACACCGGTCACCGCGCCTCGATCAGGCCCAGCAACCAGTCCGCCCGACGCCGGGGGGGCCTGCCAGAGGTGACCCACGCTATCGCCCCACCCCTCTTGACCGACGGACTCACCGTCTTCCCCGCTGTAGTTCTGCCGCCTGCCCGGACCATCCGCCGGTCGCTTCTGCAGCTTTTTTGCAGTAGGCAGATTTCGTCCTCAGATAGGGCTGTGTCGCACGCCACACCGGGGGGCTCCCTCCGACTTCGCGTTTACAAACACCAGGCGGAACAGGCTCACTACTGCCGTCCCACCAGTCGATCCACCACCACTACCGCCATGCCGCTACAATCATTCGGAGTGTCTGAGGTTAGGTCTCCGCTGGTCCCACCATGATGTAGTTCCCAAAGCCGCTAATGGGATGCCGCCATCTTCCGCCTCACTCCACCGCTGGTGCTGCAGCGAGTTGCAGGGAAGCCGTCGGGCAGATGTCCACCAAACTTCGTCTTCTTAGTCCCACAGCCTTCCGACGTGCTCCAGAGAGTTTGCACCCCGATCAGGCGGGGGTAGAGGATGGTATTTGCCCGGTATTGATTCTGGCACACGGAGCTCCCTTAACAGGCAGCCATTCCGCTACGCGCCTTAGCCACGCCCCGTGTTTTAGTTTTTCACATGTACCCCTTCATCGCAATGTGTGTGATCTGTACATTCGACCTTCCATGTGACCTGTGCGTCTAGCTTGCCGCCAGCTGTCTCTATGAGATGACATCCTTCAAATGCAGATATGTAGATGTATGTCACTCCTGTGATGTGTCTGGCTGTTCACTTACACTGGCCCACAGCTAGTTTCAGGGAATGTAATGTAGAACTTGACAATCAACGGGTGTAGCTGCCTCTTCGTAGGAGTATCACCTGGGTGGCATACGTGTCCTGGATGAATTGCACAGACCAGACTCTGTATTTAGCAGATGTGTAGTAGCAGTTGAGCATGTGCTCAGTTCATTGACATTGATGTTGTTATGTACTCACTCTACGTTATTCCTTCCTAATTTCTGCAGGGCACCACCTCTCCCCCGACCAATGCCAGACTTGGGTGCCATGAGGGAACGTGACTGCATAAGACGATACCGCTTCTCGCAAGAGTTGATTGAGAACTTGATCGCAAAGCTGGAACCACACCTCCAACCGCGACACAGGTATCCTACAGCGCTGAACCCCAAGATGAAGGTGATGGCAGCCCTACATTTTTTTGCAACCGGTACGTTTCAATTCACCATAGCTGATGTTGGTGGCATGTCACAGACCATGTACAGCCGTGTCCTGCATGAGGTTTTAGAAGCCATGTTGGAGCACCTGGATGAATTCATCCATTTTCCGACTCGTGAGCAGTTGACAGGTGTCAAGGGTGAGTTCTATGCCCTGGGAGGGATGCCCCATGTAATTGGGTCCATTGAAGGGACACATGTGGCTTTGGTACCACCACAGGCACAGGAGGTAGCCTTTCGCAACCGTAAACATTATCACTCTATTAATGCCCTTGTGGTGTGTCTTGCTAACATGCTGATTTTCCATGTCTGTGGACGTTTTTCAGGCTCAGCACACAATGCCTACATCATGAGGCGTAGCAGGGTGCCACAAATGATGCTGCGGATGCACAACGAACGAGCATGTCTTGTTGGTGGGTATACTCTGTTTGTCCTGTGTTTAGCACTATCTTTGTATCTTACGGCATCCCCTGACCCACTTCTTCACATTATGTTTCCATGTAGGGGACTCTGGCTATCCCAACATGCCATGGCTGATGACGCCTCTCCGCAACCCCAGAACAGCTGCAGATCACCGTTACAACAACGCCCATGGGCAGACCAGGCGATTGATTGAGAGGACGTTTGCCCTCCTGAAGAGCCGATTCTGGTGCCTTCACAAGACAGGCGGGTCCCTCCCATATGCACCGGTGAAGGTCTGCAAAATCTTACTCGTGTGTTGCATGCTGCACAACATAGCAGTGGAGAAAGCTGTGCCACTCATCCTGGATCCGGATGAGCAGGAACATCCACCCGTGGAGGATGAAGGGCTTTGTCATGAGGCAAGTGAGGAGGAGGAGGAGGAGGAGGAGGAGGAGGAGGAGGACATCCGGAGTCAGCTCATACGCAACTTCTCATAACGGTGAGTCCCTGGGTCTGAGTGTGCACACTTGGAGCCTTGTGTGGCATGTGTTGCAATGTGTGTGTCCAGCTGACTGTATGCTAAGTGACTTAGAGGTGTGTTCAGATGTGTCACTCGAGTGATGATGTCATTCCACACATTTTAGCTGAGACACTCACTTTTAATCTTGCATGGTGACACACTTATTCCTGTAGGGTAAATGACCATGCATGCGGATGACAATCTTTTCGCTGACTTCTTGTGTGTCTGTCATCCCCAGGTAGTTGCGCATGCTGTCTGCTCGTGTCATCTTTGGCCTCCTGCTATTCCTCATGAGTATTGCAACGTGTGCTGAATCAGCGTTCCATGCACGGACATGGTGAAGAGTCATTTTGGGTAAGGATTGCAGCAAGGGCTTTTGGGTGTGGTAGGTGTTTGGAATGTGTGGGCACTGCTCCTGTGCATGTTGTGTCACTATGCATACATGTCGACTCACCATGGGGCACATGACATGTAGCATGACTCACATGAATTGATAGTCACACTTCGTGACAGTCATCTGTAATGGGATTGTGGATTGTGATGAAGGCATCAATGTGTGTACAACTTCCCTCAGAAACATATGGGATGCTACGGGTGGACATAGTGTGGGACATCCCCATAAGAGGATCAATGGTGAATTGCAGCCTCTCCGTGTGCAGCAGGGAGTGTTTGGCTCACCCACATCACTTGTGTGCCAGTTCAATGAATTTACAGCATCTGTGGTGTGAAGGGGGTGTCCAGTGCAGGTCCCACATGTTCAGCCAAATGACCTGTGAGTCTGTTCATATTGATGCATTTCCATAGGTGTGAGCCTGAGTAATAAAGGTGTTCCTCACCCTCCAAGGTGCCTCATCTCACTCAATGCAGGTGTCTTGGCACTTTGCATGCGGCATCTCTGGCATAGTTGTCAAAGATTGTGCATATGAGTCTATGTGTAGATTAGCAACATGCATGCAGTTCTTCATGGATTTGAGTCTCTATTGTGCATGAAGTCCATGGTTGTGTATGTATTTGGGCATGTTGGTCCCCACAACGGGCCGTCAACACCTGCTGAGGGTGTGTCTCCTGTGCGCAGCTCGGCCTTCAGTTTCCTGATCCTGTGTCAGTCATCTTTGGTGATTGTGCATCCATTGTCTCTGGGTGTGCCGTGGAAAACCGGACACTCCTTCCTTTACATACGCCTGTTGCAGTTGTCCTTTCTGACATCCTTGTCTTTGTGTGCAACTTGTGGCATATTTTCCAGGACATGCCGCCTGCTGCTGCGGCCCCTGCAGCAAAGGCCCACAAAGTTGCCGGATTCGGCAACACACACGCCTCAACGATGCTCCTCCCTTCCTCCCTCCACCCATTCATTTGACTGTCATCAGCTTGTCTGTGCCACTGTTGCGGCCACGCGGTGCCAAAGGCTGGACCGTCAGCGCATGCAACGTGCACATTGCACGACCCTCGTGTTCTTGCATGACCCACATCACACTACAGTCTGATGTTGCAGCCACCCTCCAAGCAATGTCCATCCGCAAATCTACCGCCTGCTCTCAGGCATACCCTAAGCACACACACAACACCTTTGCATGATGAGTGTGCAACTCCAACTGCCTACACAACGCTGCAACGCCTTCCAGGCCCTGTCACACCAACCAGGTCATGTCCCTCCTACTCCCCACCGGCTCTGTACCCCAGCAAGGCCATGGGAGTGGGACTCAAGGCTTCAGCATGTAGTATGGTGTCGTCATCTGGCACATGGCCCAGGTATCATCTCTCAGCGTGTCAATCTTCAATGTGTCCAGGACCCCCCTCTCTTCCATCACATGCGCACTGCACCTCATCATCAGCTCGTATGCCATTGACAGCCAGGTGCTACTCACCCTCACCAAAGACGCAGACATTGCCAGTTCCAGAATTCAAGAATGCATGAGATCCATTGATGAATGGCTGAACATCAGCCACCTGAGGCTGGACTTGTACAGGACTGAGGTAATCATCTGAGGATTGTCCCCTTACAGCTGGGTCAACTGCTTGTGTCCCACCCGCAAGAGCCCTGCACAAGCACCCAGTGGCCACGCACACAAGATGGTGTGCATCATGTATTGCTCGCTCACATTTGCCATGGTAATCACCAGCAGCTGTACCTCAGGCTGCAACACCCTCTGCATTATGCACATGATCCACAGATAGATCCACTCCAAGGAAAGACAGACTGTCCCCCAGGTCCACGACAACATCCGTGTCAAATACTGCCCTGCCCTCTACGGAGCAAGCACATCCAAACTCCAGGGAAACTTGTCCACTTCCAGGGTGCATCTGCACACCTCAGCTTCAACATCCGGCGCCCCAGCCACATCACCGTCCACCAGAGATAGCTGCAATGGATCACTGTCTGCTGCAGGATGACCTTCAGACTCCCCACCCACACTCAGGAGGCAGTCCACAACCCCCACCCAAAACCAACCTTGTTTGTCTGTCATCCGAGACCCCGTTGGGCCATCTCCGTGCATCCAACCTTGACTTGGCCACCATTCTTCACATCCACCGTACTCCAGCATGCAGGACATAGTTTTCCCACCTGGCCAAACATACTTGGGACTCCCTCCCCGGGAACCTCCACATGAGCCATGACCTCTATGCCTTAATGATACTCTTCCAAATAGGTCTGTCCGCACAGTATTGCAAGCACCCCCTCAGCAGCTTGAGGCCATCACGGGTGAGTATTGTGCTCCATGTCTCCATTGAATGATACATTGTGACCCATGTGTGTCCTGTACCAGACACAGATCCCAGGGTATGGATGGCTGGAGTTAGTTCAACACTCAGGCATAGTTTGACATTTACACACACGTATGTTGTGGACTAATGCAAAATGACTGCAACATCTCATTAACAAAAATAGTTTTATTCGCAGTGGGGTGCGTGTTTTGGTAGATAAAATAAAGTGCTCTACCGGGTGCATAGAATCCAAAGTTCACAGGGGGAGATGGTATCCTTGGCATTTGAAGTTATCAGAGTCCAGACCACAGTGTTGGTCATCATTGGTCAGACTGTGACCAGCAAGTCCATGTGGCAGAGAATGTCATTGGATGAGGTGCTGCTGTTGCGCAAGAGGGCCAGGTGCCAGGCCAGGTGACCTGGGAGATGTGGATGGTTCGCTGACTCTCACGGTCTTTTCCGTGGACGACCCACCTTCCTCCGGGGACCCTCAGATGCAGGCCTTGACGATGTTTGGGACGCTCCGTCGGACGCATCCTCCTCCTCCTCCTCCCTCCCTGTGGCTGGTGCTGGTCTGTGCCTGGTGTCACAGGGAGGGTTGCCCATGTTGTCGGCGATCCGACGGAGTGAATGGCTTATGTCCCTTTGCACCGCCAGGAGCTCAGCCAGTCTTGCCTCCATCCGTCCTTGGTGTTGTTGTTGACTGGCATGTTGCTCGGCCTGCAGGTTCTTCATCTCGTCGAGGGTCCCCTTCATCTCTGTGAGGGTCCCCACTACCTGGCTGATGCCCCTGGTGTCACGCCGGTATGTGTCCAGGATGTGGCGTATGTGTGACATACCGGTTCCCTCAGCTGGCTGACCAGGTTCGCGTCTCTGCCTGCCTCCACTCCCACCACCCCTGCCCACACGAGCCTGGCCTGCCGTTGTGGGCACATCGGGTCTACGGGACCCCTGAGGGATGGCATTTGCGGGGTTGTCTGCCTCCTCTTGGGTGCCCGGAGAACCTTGTCCCTCCTGGTCAGACTGGCTCTGTTGTTCAGTGCGAGCAGGGCTCCTGGGTGTCTCCTGGGATGTGACAGGAATGGGGGGGGGTTGGCACAGATGTACCTGAAGCAGGTGCTGCAGGGGCTTGGGCACCAGAGGGTCCAGGTTGGTCGTGGTCATCTACGGAGTGGTGAGAGTCGTCGCTGCCGGTGGGATCATCTTCACGCTGAGCCTGGGACTGTGATTGTTCCCCCCCCCATTGTTGGGGGGAGATCCATGACGTTGCCCTGTGTGTGAGAGAGAGACAATGTTAATGCTGTTTCATGTGACATCCATGTTTCATACATATTCAAGTTGGCACAGTTCCCCAAGGTAGTTGGATGTGCCTAACATTCCTCTCAATGTACACTTGTGGATGGGTATGTTGCGGGGGACAGATTGACATGTTCTCCTGAGTGTTTGACCTGTAGAATTTTGGCTAGGATGCTTATTTGGCTATCGATTGATCTTGTTGTGTCACATGTCCATTGTGAGTGTGGGTAAATCCGTTGCCTGCCCCGGGGTGTGTGCTTGTGTAAGGGGGGTGTGTGTGACCGGGCATGCTGTTGGGTGTAGTGTGAGTTGGCATTGGGTATCCCAGGTGATGTGTCTGTCCCCTCATGGTGCATGCTGGCATGACAGTGAGTTCATGTGCTAGATATCTGAGCTTTTGGAGTTGGTGTTTGAGTGTACAGTGTTCACAGGAGGGCCTTGGGCTGCATACAGCAGGGCCAAGTGTCAGCTACCTTGTCAGTACTTTGCCAGTCCCTGTGCATTGTGCATGGGGCATGGGTATGTACCTAGGCCATATGGGCTGAGGGCATTGCTGTCTGCTTCTGAGTTGCACAATGTGTTTTGAGAGCCCCACCCTTCCAGCATCCCGGACATCCAGTCTTGGGTTTGTGGTTCGTGTAGCCTGGGACATGGCATTGCCTTGCTTTGTGAATGGGGCATGGACACGTTAGTGGCAGGAGCATGGTTTTTGAGTGTGGTTGTGTCAGGTGAGGGCTTGGGGGTAGTTGCGTGCATTTGGTGTAGTTGTGGTGTGGATGGCATTACCCCCATGTTACATCAGTTGTTTGTGTACTCACCAGGCTCTGCGACTCCTTGGACTCCGTGTACTCCCACCGGCGGAAGCAGGGCCATCACCTTTTCCTACCAGGGATGGTAATGTACCGGTCTGCGGGGCAGCCCACCTCCAGTGATGTTACTCTGGGCGTATTCCTCGTTCATTTTGCGCTTGACTGCCCTCCGCAGATCGTACCACCTGGCTTGGCATTCATGCCTGGTCCTTCTGATGGGCGCAACAGCATTCACCCTATCGATGAACCTCTGCCACATGCCTGATTTTTCAGCTATGCTGGTCTGTCTGACCAATGTCCCAAACAGCTGTGGCTCGACTCTGATGACTTCGGTGACAAGGATGTCCAGCTCCTCCCTTGTGAACTTTGGATTCTTGTCTGTGGGCATGGTGTGGGGTGTGGATGGTTGTGGGTGTGTGGGTGTGAATGTGACGGTGTGGGTGTGAATGTGAAGAGGGGGTCTTTGTGAAGGAGGCTGTGTGAAGGTGTGTAAGTTAAGGTGTAGTTAAGGTGTAAGTAAGATGCAGTTGTTTGTCTGTGGGGTCTGGCAGCAGTGGGTCTGTTGCAAAGGCTCATGGTTTGTGTGTGTGTGCCCTTTTTATTGGTCCATTTGTGGGCGTGGCTGGGTTTGAAATTTTGGTGGGTGTGTTATAAGAGGTGGTTGTGAGTTTGGGCCTCTGTTTGCCTGTTTGAATGTGCCAGGTCAGTCATTGAGATGTATTTTCTCATGTATACGTGTTTTGTGGTGTTGTGCGATTCGAATTGACCATCCTTGTGCTGTTTTACAGTGTCCTGGTTCAGTACGAGTCTTTTTCGCGTAGGTACGGTGAGTACATACGTGAGGTTGATGTACCGTGCTGTGTCTGCAATGTTGTTGTAAGGTCCGTACATACGCGATGCTGGGTGAGGGTGCTGGGGTAGGGGCCTGGGGTACGGTACGTACAGGTATGGGGCTGTGGTACAGGGCTGGGGTACGGTGCGTACAGGCACGGGGCTGGGGTACAGGCCTGGGGTACGGTGTGTACAAGCACGGGGCTGGGGTACGGGGCTGGGGTACGGTGCGTACAGGTACGGGGCTGGGGTACGGTGCTGGGGTACGAGCCTGGGGTACAGTGTGTACAGGTACGGGGCAGAGGTACGGTGCTGGGGTACGGTGCGTACAGGTACAGGCTGTGGTACGGGGATGGGGTACGACGCGTACATGTACGGGGCTGGGGTACGGGGCTGGGGTACGGCACGTACACGTATGGGGCTGGGGTACAGTGCGGACATGGGGGAGGTACGGTGCTGACATACGGGGGTACGGTGCTGACATATGCGGGTACGGTGCTGACATATGCGGGGGGAGGGGGGCTGTACGACTCGTATCCAGGCACAAGTTTACCCGTGTACATGAGTGGTACAGCGTTTGCTCCGTACGGGGCCTTTACATGCGGTTGTGTATTCGGACGGGCGGTACGGATCGTACTTGTGAGCTCGGACTTCTGTTTTACGATTTGCACGTAAAACTGTCCGGCTCCCTCTCGTACCCTTTTCCCGACACTATTCGTATGTATTTTTCACGTACGAATCGTACTTCGCCGGTTGTAGGGCACTTGTACGATTCGTACGTATAAATATACAGATACGAGTCGTACGCAAATTTTTTTTAACGGATCGGAATCGCCACCATAATGTTGACTGGAGTTGGAATAGTAAATTATATTTATTTACTATCCAGGAGCTTCACTGATTTAATAGTAATTGGAGTGGGAATAGTAAATTATTTTTAATTTATATGTTTTTTAGATAAATAATAGTTTTGCGGGGTATTTTTTATTGATGTGTAATAGTATTTTTGTTAAATGCTTGTGTTTTTATGAACAGTTTATAAAAATGGAAATTTTGTGAAATAATCAGACTCTGAAATTTGATGAATGAAGTTTTTATTTTTATTAGAATATAGTTAGTTGGATTAGTTATTTTTTATTGGGTAAATCATATAATTCTGAATACATATGTTGAATATTTTTATAGTATTTATTTTTTGTCATTACATTTGTGATATATATTACAATGTTTACAATATATATTTGTATTCATATATAATTCATACATTGTTATGTTTAGTAATACATGTGTTGATAATTGTTAACATAAATTTGCTTTTTTTATGTTTGTGAGAAATATATGTTTAATACAAAATAATATTGGTACATTGATTAACAGTAAATTTTTCTATGTTTCACATTTTTAATGTAACATACTAGTATTGGTTAATACAATATTGCATTTTAATATTGTTGTACTTTAGAAAACAATCATATATTTACATAACATTTTTATATATATACAATATTAATAGATTATTAATATGTGTATTATTAATAGTATTAATAATTACATTGGTTATATTATTGTTGTAAAAGGAATATTGCATTTTAATTTAATTGCATTTAACAAAACATATTACTTTAATAGTATATTTTTTATATACAGTACACATGTTTTATTAATATTATTAATATATTTTTTATCAATAATTACATCATTTAAGTTTCTTGGTTTTTGGTGTAAAGTTATGTATTTTTTTAATATTTTGATATATTTTATTCATATCTTTGAAATGTTGAGTCACTAATACAATTTATTTTTAATAATAATAATTAATATATGTGGTATGTTATTTATTATTATTAATTAACAATGTTGTAAAAGTTTTACAAGATTTTGTGAAATTAATAACGTTTTTTTATATTTCTAGAAAATATTTTTGTTAAATTTTGGGTAAGTTTACTGCATTTTTTATTATATTTAAGTTTAACATTTATATTTATTCAGCCATTTTTGTTTAGGGGGACTACTTTTTTAACCGCTTAGGGGTCGATTCCGATCCTGGAAAAAGGCTGTACGAATCGTTGTACGGAGCGTTTACTCCGTACGACTCGTACCCGGTAAACTTTCTTACAACCTAGGAAGTACGATTCGTACAGAAAGCCTTTTTCCGTACGAATCGTACAAAAGACCGTACGGGTTAAAAAAAACAACGATTCTGATCCGGAACAGCTTGTACGCGACGTCCGGACGTATTTAAGCAGCGGTTTCCAGCCCAGCAAGTACGATTCGTTCCTACGGCACTCCGTACGGCTCTTTTCTTACAGGAGCCAAACACAGCCGGAAAAGCAGAGTCCTACGCGAACCGCTACGCAACGGAGCCCCGGTACGCGACGTACACGCCATGAACCCCATCGTACGTGTCATCCCGGTCCTCTTAGCCTATGACCTGGTGCACCGGACCCGACGCACACGCCGCAGAAGGTGAGAACAACACCCAGGGGCCAGGGTGGGGGTGAGGGGCAGGAAACAAACCCCATACCCAAATCCAAACCTATAATATGGAGCCCATACATTACCACCAGGGTCTGGTCACTTGGGGGGGCGTGTCCAGCAACCCCTGCGTACCGCAACAACGGAAGTGGATGTGCACACACGCAATGAATGCGTGGGTACAGTGCATTTCACACGTACCCCTACGGCACCAGTAGAATAGTGATACGGACAGTACACACGCAATGAATGCATGGGTACGGTGCGTTTCACACGTACCCCTACGGCACCAGTAGAACAGTGATACGGACCGTACACACGCAATGAATGCATGGGTACGGTGCATTTCACACGTACCCCTATGGCACCAGTAGAACAGTGATACGGACCGTACACACGCAATGAATGCGTGGGTACGGTGCGTTTCACACGTACCCCTACAGCACCAGTAGAACAGTGATACGGACCGTACACACGCACTGAATGCGTGGGTACGGTGCGTTTCACGAGTACCCCTACGGCACCAGTAGAATAGTGATACGGACCGTACACACGCAATGAATGCATGGGTACGGTGCGTTTCACACGTACCCGTACGGCACCAGTAGAACAGTGATACGGACCGCACACACGCAATGAATGCGTGGGTACGGTGCGTTTCACACGTACCCCTACGTCACCAGTAGAACAGTGATACGGACCGTACACACGCAATGAATACGGGGGTACGGTGCATTTCACACGTACCCCTACGGCACCAGTAGAATAGTAATACGATGCGTACACACGCAATGAATGTGGGGGTACGGTGCGTTTCACCCGTACCCGTACAGCACCAGTACAATACTGGTACGAGCCGTACATACGCAATGAATGCGGGGGTACGGTGCATTTCACACGTACCCGTACGGCACCAGTACATTTGGGATACGAGGCATACACACACCAGGAATGTGGGGTTACGGTCTGGCCCTGCATGTTACCTTCATATTAGTGTGTGTGTAGGTCCAGGCCAGCAGTGTACTGCTCCAAGGGGGTGGGTGGGTGGGTGCAGAGGATTCCGTGCAGTGGCCAGCCATATGGGGGTGGCTGCAGATCAATACCAGCAGTGTCCAGAAATGCAGGGGTGGCTGTAGAGGACTCCCAGCAGTGGTCAGCCATATAGGGGTGGCTGTAGATGAATACCCGGAGTGTCCAGCCATATGGGGGTGGCTGCAGATGAATACCTGCAGTGGACAAACATATATGGGTGGGTGCAGATGAATACCAGCAGTGTCCAGACATATGGGGGTGGGTGCAGAGGACTCCCAGCAGTGGACAGAGACATGGGGGTGGGTGCATATGACTACCAGCAGTGGTCTGCAATATGAGGGGTGGGTGCAGAGGACTCCCAGAAGTGGACAGAGACATGGGGGTGGGTGCAGAGGACTCCCAGCAGTGGACAGAGATATGGGGGGTGTACATCATTATCAGATGACCACACCTACATGGTGGTATGTACGGATCCCTAACTTTGGACTATGATGACAGTGCTATAACAACACATGACTGACAGCAGTGTCCCACTCCCAGGAGGATGGATGTCTTTCACCCACTGCATGACACACCACATGTGGGTGTGAGGACAAATAACACATGCATACCCACCCATGGCAGATGCAGCACAATACACAGCCTGATATCATGCCACAAGACTGTATAGTCATGTAACTGCCTACAAAACGAAGATAGCCCAAGGGAACACACACTGTCACGCACATCCCAGGACTGATAGGAATGTCCAGGTGCTGGTCCAGCCACCAAGATGTTGTCTCTCATGGAAGGAATAGGGTGGAATTCCCCTAGATACAATGCCCACAATTGTGAGTCAGGTGCCCAAATACCCTGCATAATAAGTACCATTTGTGTGGTAGGCTGTGATTACACACATGCATAGTGCTGAGAAGGGTGAATTTGTCCCTGAAGGCATTTCGACATACTCAAAACACAAGTACAGTGACTAGCAAGGATGGCACAGACGATTCAGCAGGAGACATTGGTGAGCACCAACAAAGGAAATGTTGACACAGGTCAGCACAACTATTGTGCAACTGTTTGCATGGAAGATGTCAGGTGCCACAGAGGAAGGAACACTCCTTGGGACAATGTCTCAAAACAAAATGAACACACACTACCAATGATTCTTTGCAGAGACATTGTGATGGCACACAGATACCATGGTCCACCTCATGACCATCATACAAAAACATTTCTCAGAACCCTAACACATTACCAGAACACCAACTCCAGGAGCCTCATCACCAACATCAAGTACCTGAAATGCAATAGTGTTGAAAGTAAAAATAAAGGCTTTATTCAGCACAATTTTTTTTTCTCCAAAAATAGACTATTTACACAGGCCAATGGCCAGTCCATATGTAAAGTCCAAGGGGGGACGTAGTGGACCGCGTCTACCCCTAGCTTGCCTGCACAAATTAACCTCGAGGTTCGTCGGACGGGAGTGGGGCATCATCTGTGGCAGTACCAGGCACCGCAGGGACAGGAGGGGGAAGGGTAGGTGTGGTGGGTGCAGGGGTGGACGTCTCCACCACAGGGGGTGGGGCAGCACTGAAGGTGGAGGCGAGCTCGGCGCTGCACACCGCTGCTAGTACGTCCATCTGAACCCCTGCACCTGAGGATTCCCCAGGGTCAAGGGAGGGTGTGGTGGACGAGGGATGGGGTGCAGGGCTTCTGGGGGAGGGGGTTGACGTGGTGGGGGACTCAACTCCTGTGTCCGGGGACATCCTCACCCGCTTGTGGGGTGGTGGCTCAGCGGGGGCGAGGTCCAGCTCAGCCAGAAAGAGCTGCTTGGGTGAGGGTTTGGCAGGGGAGCTAAGGGGAGTGGTTTTGGAGGGACAGGGTTGTGAGGACTGCGGACTGCGACTGTGGCTGCGTGTATGTCGTCTGTCCCCAGACCCTGTGGGTATGCCTACATGCCCCTGAGTGTGCGTGCCAGGAGGTGTGCGCTTCGCCTTACTTGGGGGTGTGCTGCCTGTGTCTGGTGGGGTGCGTGCTCGTGACTGTCTGGGTGTGCGTTGGACAGGTATGGGAGAGGGAAGTGTGGATGGGTCTGGGGTAGGGGGGGACGGAGCGCTGCAGGAGAGTAACTGCTGCCGTCAGGGAAGAGTCCATGGACCGCAGAATCCCGCGTTGGTCAGACATCGTTGCTGACATGGCCTCCATGAACGACACCATCTGTGTGAGTAGTTTAGTGTGGCCATGGAGGACATTCAGCACCGATGTCTGCCCAACCTGCAACTGCCGCAGTATGTCCACAGACTCTTCACTGAGGGCAGCAGGGTTGACAGGGGCAGGGGGTGCGGTACCTGGGCCGAAGGCGACATGGTGGGCCTCTGCACGGACAGAAGGGACGGGAGCAACTGGGAAGGCGGAGATGGTAACGGAGGAGGCAGGGACAGGTGTGGGGATGCTGCCAGGTGGTGTAGCAGCCTCCGCCTCCTCGAGGAAGTCAGCGTCGGACCCGTCGGCGTCATAGGTGCTATCGCCTCCAGACAGGTCCTCGCACTGACTCCCCTCGCCCTCTGTGCCACCGGCTCCCTCGGACTCGCCAGCAATGGTGGCACTGTCGCTGGGTCCCTCCTCCAGATCCGTGCAGGTACCTCCTTCTGTTTTGGATGATGATGCTGTGGGCAAGGAGAAGAAACAGAAATGCATCAGTCACCTGTATACATCTGACACATGAGCACAAAAACAATAGGTCACAGTGCATATCAGGCAATGCATCATGAGTAACAGCTAGATTACTCCGCACATATGTAAGCCCTGTACTGCCCAGTTGGTAGACCCACTATGCCACTTGGACACAAGGAAAAAAAGAACACACCAGGCCACAACTTGAATGAGAAATACACTGAGAAGCTAGTGTCTGTGAACAGGTGAGCACAGCAATACAATGAAGTCATGCCACCTCTTGTTTACCCTGAAAGAAACAGTAGTGGTGCACCCAAGGTAAACTAATACACCTCACTACTCAAGGTGTCCCTACACTCAGAGACCTGTAAGTACTTTGGAACACAAAACGAAAACATTTTGTTACCTTGGGACTCACAATACTTTACACAATCGACATGTATTGAATGTGGCAATTCGCCATTTCGTGAAAAGAACACTCATGTGCCTGCATGAAAGATGTCTCCCAAGGAAGTGCACACAAAACTACATTTACACTGTCATTGAAGAAGCTGGGACCTTTTTCAAAGAAGCCACTGTTAGAAATAAATGGTGTTGCAGAAAGTACATATACATGGGCCCACGGAGGTCTTGATGTCTTGACACTCGTTAGTTTGTATCACCAACAACAAAGGAGTTTCACAAAATCAAGACCACTGTAGGAAGATGTATATGGATAATCTGCAACACCATTTAATTCTACCAGTGGCTTCTTTGAAAAGGTGCCAGCGTGTTCCATGAAAGTGGAAATGTCGTTTGGTGTGCACTTCCTTGGGAGACATCTTTCATGCAGGCACATTAGTGTTCTTAACACAAATCATCAAATTACCACATTTAAAACATGAAGAACTGTCGACAAGTGCTGTGAGTGCCAAGGTACAATCATTTTTGACTAACAACTTGAATGATGTCAGTTGTCACATGGCCATCCGTTACCTGATGACACAGTTGGCTACACATATGACCCACTGCCTGTCATGTAGAGTGGCACACATGTCCAAACCCAGGACAATGCATAAGCTAATGGGCCTGCAATTGTGTTGTAAAAAAGCATAGCTGTACTGTGGAGACACCCTCATGGCAAGCCAGAATGTCCACACAGATGTCAGCACACAAAGACCAAACTGCGTTGCATCTGAACCACACACATGTGCCAAAAATGTATGAGCAGTAATCATGTCTTTAAAAAAATGACACAGGCTGCAAAGCACGAACATTAAGCACTAGCCACCATCACAGGGGCACTGCACGGTGATTCTTTGTACAGTCAATTCTCACACACAGGTCAGACCTGGTAAGGAGAAATCATGGGTGCCCATGTAGGCCTCTCCCGCACAACCCCCCCATACCTGAGTCAATGTGATTGATACAGATCAAGAAGTGACACCTCTTAATCAGGGTTTCAAACACTCTGCAGCAACAATTTCTAAATTGACACAACATCACCTCGTGGGGCTGCCAACACATATTTGTGACAAACAACAATCAACAGATTGTTGTGAATAGCACACATTGGAAAAATACAAACTAGGCCAGGGAACAATGCCACAGAGGCAGACCTATGCTGAACCCACAGAGAATGTGCACAGTGTTGGATGACACACATTGTTAGAATCCGGGTTCTCTGGTTGGCACAGGTAGGTACTTGTGTCAAGCAGGGACCCTTTCCTCTAGTCAGGGTAAGGGGTTACACTCTAACAATAACCCCTGCTCACCCTCTAGGTAGCTTGGCGCGAGCAGACAAGGCGTTATCTCAGGCATAATGGTTGAGCATTTGTGAACACACACACAGTAAGTCAGTGAAAACCCCACAAATGGACTCCACACTGGGATATATGCAAAAACAGTATTTTATATATAGATTCAGGTTTAGCACAAGACCAGATAACGTTTAAATGGCCCACAATACTTGGTAGCAAAAGAGTTCTTCTTTAGCGTAGTGTTAGGGTTCTGTGCGCTTCGTTCCTTCAGTACGCTTCATGCGTGTCAAAAATAGGCTTGGGGAACGGGTCTTACACGCACTGTAGGTGCTCTGGGATGGAGCGTACACCCTACGGTGCGAACAGGCACAGTACATTTGTCTTTGGTGAGTTTGTCACAAATGCTGCGCGGGCATCAAGCGCGATGTACGGTGCGTTGCCCTCCTGGACGTTGCGTACTACGGTACGTTGGACCTTGGGTGTGCAAGGCTTCAGGGGACGGTGCGTAGGTACGGTGCTTTCAAAGCTCGTCGCGGCGTTCACGCCATACCGTGAGATCGGCAATCTTGAGTGAGGTGCTGGATACAAGCGAACAGTACGCTCCGCACAGGGGAGACGTACGTGACCACCGCGCGCACCGCAGCTTTTCCAAAGTAGGGGAAAGGAGCGTATGCTGGCAGTACGGTTCGTAGGGGGGTGGAAGCAAGTACGGTTCGCAGTCCTTCCGTTACGGTGCGAGCTATGGCTTGTAGGGGGCCAATTAGTCGCGTTGCTCAGGCCGGATGATACCTTCCATTGCGGTGCGAGCTACGGCTCTTAGAGGGGCCTTAGTCACTTTGTTTGGGCCGGACAGCTGGTGCAGGCTTCCAGGGGGGTAAGCTTCGATCGTCGAGGCATACACAGCAGTTCTCTTCAGGATTACGGGGAAAACGGTCCATTTTCCAGCGCGCTCTCACAGCGGTGAAGTCCACTGGTCCTGGGACTTCGTTCAGAGGGCAAGCTCGCTCACAAGCCCTTGGAGATCTTTAGCACAAGTCAAATAAAAGTTTCTTGGGTCTTTTCTTCCTCTTCTTCAGCAGCAAGGCAACCACTGCAGGCCAATCCCCCAGGTCAGGGACAGGACTCCTCCATGCAGCTTTCCCGGTTCCTCCTCGTCGGACAGAGGTTTCTTTTTGGCAGGACAGGATCTAGTTTCTTAGGAGCAGGGCTCCTACATTTATACCACAAATCCTTTCTTCTCCCAGGCCAGGGGGGCCCTTTCCTAGTTCAGTCCAGTTCTGGAGCACCTTGTTGATGCGATGCAGGCTTCTTCTTTCAGGGTGCAGGGCAGAGCCATCAGACGCTCCACAGGGGGCAGAGCCAGCATTGTGGTGGCAGAGCACAGTCCTATTCAGAGTCCAGGTGTACTCCTCCCACCCATCTATATGTCAACCTTTCTATTCACCACCAGGCTACCTAGCCCTGCCCCTCTGGGATTCCCCAGCCCTGTCACTCACAGAAGCCAGACAGCAGATTCACATCAGCACAGAGGCGGGCTGAAATGGTTAGGCAAGCAAATGCAAACTTTCTAAAAGTGGCATTTGCAAACGCAGAATATTCAAATAAACCTTGCTAAAAGATGTATCTTATTATTCTGAGTTCAGGCATACTAAACTCGATTTTCTACCATGTTCCCTGGGCCTGTTAGGATCATAGGATGTAACAATCTTAACAGCTCATTCTGGCCTATGAGAACAGGGTAGCCTTACAATAGTGAAAAACGAAAATGGCTGTAATTCACTATCAGGACATGCCACACACATCAGGGCTTGTCCTACCTTAGGCTACAATGCACCCTGCCCTTGGGCCTACCATAGGGGTGACTCACATGAGTAAAGGGAAGGTTTAGGGACTGGCAAGTGTGTGCACTTGCCTAGTCAGCATGACAGTACCAGACTGCACGCAGGTTTTGCAATGGCAGACCTAGACACATTTTACCAGGCCGCTTCTGTGGGTGGCACAACCAGTGCTGCAAGCCCACCAGCGGCATTTGTATTTACACGCCCTGGCACTCCTGTTGCACTTTACTGGGGTCTGACAGTAAACCAAATAAGCCAATCATGGAATCCAACCAACATATACATTTTATATAGGGAGCACTTGCACTGTGGCACTGGTTGGCAGTGGCACAGTGGACTGAGCAGCCAACACCATAAAAACACATGAGGCACAGCGACAAAAAGTGGAAGGGAGACTCACGCCAAGGTGCCAGGTCTAACACACATGATTAGGAGGCCAGGGTGTCTCAGGGGATTGTAGTGGGCACATTGCTCCGTGTTCCTGGAATGAGCTGACTGTACCATGAGCAACCGTCATGGCACTATGCATATCTCCCACTCATGCACATCATGTCTGAGGCCACAACATTGATCATGCATGGTGCAAGGGTGTTCAGTTGAAACCTCACACTCCTATGTTGAGACTCATCATCAGTGCCAACAAATATGGACCTCCAACATAGTAAACAGGTCATGGCACAGGCAAGGTACCAACACATGTCACAGACCACCCTCCCAAATGATGCGGAAAGCAATGTGCACTTTGATTTTCTGGCACCCTAGTTGACAATGTGCAAATGTGATTACACACAGACCAGGGGACACATGTCAAGGAGGGGAAGGGATGAAAAAGAGCACCATGTGACATTGGGGAACAGAAAATGCACTGCACATATAAACTCTGGGAGTGTATCCAGGCTACAGAGCACTTCCAAAAGCTGGTGACTCATAACACAACAAACAGCCATGTACCTACCCCCTCCTTGCTGCAGTCTCTCCTGTAACTGCCTATCGAGGTCAGGGAAGACCACCGCCAGGACACGGGTCATGTGGGCGGTCAGGCGTCGGTGACTGCCGTGGGGGCGAGTAGGGTCGAGCTCCAGCAGGACCCGGGCGATCCGCCGGGTCCAGCACCGGATATCCTGCCACCGTTTTCTGACCTGTGGTAGGCGCCGACTACGATCGCCCGCCAATCTCACGGCCCTGACGATGTCCTGCCAGATCAACATCTGCTCGTAGGCAGTTACCTGTCAGGATGACAAAGTGAGACAACATCACTACACCTGCTCCATGTCCCAGAGACACACATTTGAACATCTTTGATATGTTGAACAGGGCATGTGATGCTGACAGGAATTGCATCATTCTCAATGAGAAATTGGCCTGTGTGCAAGCCCCAATGCACTACATGGCATTGAAAGTCAACAGGTGGCATAAGAGGTGCGACACACTCACTGATCATGGCACACACTGTGCAGCACATGCAACAGCAGGCTGATTGACAGCACGTGCCAAGCAGTCACATGTCCCACTTCACTGACGCACCCACAGCAGACTAGACAGACACACCCAGGCACAGATCACTCGCCTGTCAGTGACAACAGCAGATACAACCCTCACTCTGCACATGTGCCACTTGCCTGTGGGGTGTCACAGGTGTCGTACTAGCTCAGCAAGTCAGACACACAGCACGGCTTACTTGTCACATCAGATGGGTAGAGCTGTTGCCTCCTCCATGCAGCTGTGGTGCAACACTTCACATAGACACTCACCCACATGACAAGGAACATTCACACACATCAATGTCCATGAGGTCGTACACATCATTTGGACACTCTCACCACAGGTCCACTCAACTCATACACATCTGTGGGTACAGTCACCTGTCACACCGGGGGGACCACTGAATCACCTCAGGACAATAGGAAAAAAAGACACCAAGGATTTGCCAGGCTGAATGTGTCATGCACTATGCAGTGAATGTCAGAGTAAGCACAATGCAAGTGAGGAGTGCACACAGGAACTACCTCATGCTCTGCATGAGAGACATAAGCATGTCCCCCCCCCGGGACCCACTCTAAACAACATTGCATGTCTGTCACACCTGGACACAATGCCAGAAGTGACAGTCACACAACTGGTGCATAGTCAAAGGTAGTGTTTTACACTGCTTATAGCAACATTACAACAGTGATACAATTCTAAGCTACACCATGGGTACGATGCGTAAACACGCAATGAATGCAGGTGTGCGCTTCATTTCACATAGCATGTCTGTCCCACCTGGACACAATATTGACAGTCACACAACAGGTGCATAGGCAAAGGTAGTGGAGTCAGCACTCACCTGCTCCCCTGGTCTCCCATACAGCTTGGGGTACTGTGGGAGGAGGCAGTCCAGCAACACCTCATTCTCCTCTAGGGTAAATGGCTGGGCCCTCTCCACAGTACGCGACATGGTCCAGAGGAAGCAGAGACAGCAGCAGTGTGGTCGACTCGAAAGTTGTGCAGGCAAGTGCCCTCTCATGGGTTCTGGCTGCCTTATATCTGTCTTGCTGAGGGGCATTCATTTAGAGAAGTACATAGTGATTGGTCTGACTCATTCGCATCATACGTTTACTCCAATCCCTTTAAACATATACCAATGACACACATTCGCATCGTTCAAATTTTGAGCATCATGTCAAGTCAACAACCACTTTGCAACATTGTATTTTTGGGCCAACTGACTGTTCCAGGACACCTGATGGACACATTGCAACTGAAAACTCTCTATCCATGACAACCAGCATGCATTTTGGGCCTAATACTTGTCCCCTATGTAATTTTGAAATCCACACACATGTACGGTGCGTTTCACACGTACCCGTACGGCACCAGTAGAACAGTGATACGGACCGTACACACTCAATGAATGCGTGGGTACGGTGCGTTTCACACGTACCCGTACGGCACCAGTAGAACAGTGATACGGACCGTACACACACAATGAATGCGTGGGTACAGTGCATTTCACACGTACCCGTACGGCACCAGTAGAAAGTGATACGGACCGTACACACGCAATGAATGCGTGGGTACGGTGCGTTTCACACGTACGGCACCAGTAGAACAGTGATACAAGGCGTACACACGCCAGGAATGGAGGGCTACGAGTCGCACAAGGATGTCCATCAAGTACTTTTCATTGCATACTTTCATGTGCAGGCCCTAGGTGTGTCAGCCAGTGATATTGAACAGGTCATCTCATCTAGTTGCACAATTGATGTGTGATGACCTGTGTACACATGTCATGTGTGATGGGGCACTATGTGGCACACATCACCTTGCCACTTGCCACATGTGTGTCTGTAGTCTAACTGTATCAAGCATAGCAGCAGTGGGATGGCACAGTCATCACCACCCGCACCTGTCTCCTGATGCCAGGGACAGGGACACTCTATCAAATGACATGTCACGAACAGCGTGCCCCTATGTGACTATGTCAGGTGTGTGTCATGTGTTCCCATGAGCTTGCTGTTAGTGTTCCGTACACTACATCTGCTGTTGGTGCATCCAACATGGGTCTCTGTGGAGATGGGCATGGCACATCTACGTACACCATGCCGCATGTGGATTTCCATGGCTGCCGGGTCTGTGTGCATCAGACATCACATTTTCCCAGGCATACATGTCTGCGTCGTCTCAATGGCTGTGTTTTTTTGTTGTCACGTGTACCCCTTCATCGCAATGTGTTTCATATGTACATTTGACATTCCATGTGACCTGTGCGTGTGCCTTGCAGTCAGCTGTCTGGATGAGATGACATCCTTCCAATGCAGCTATGTGGATGTGTGTCACTCCAGTGATATCTCTGGCTGTTCACTCAGACTGGCACCCAGCTCATTTCAGGGCATGTCATGTAGACTTGACAATCAACAGGTGTATCTGGCTTTTCGTAGGAGTGACAGCAAGCTGGCATATGTGTCCTGGATGTATTGCACAGACCAGACTCCATAGTTACCTGATGTTTAGTAGCAGTTTAGCATGTGTTATGTTCATTGACATTGATGTTGGCAGACTCTCAATCTTCATTATTCCAAACAATGTCCTGCAGGGCACCGCCTGTCCCAAGACCAATGCCAGACTTGGCTGCCATGAGGGAACGTACCTGCATCCGACGTTACAGATTCACTCGACAGTTGATTGAGGACTTGACGAACAAGCTGGCACCACACTTCCAACCGCGACACAGGTATCCTACTGCGCTGACCCCCAAGATGAAGGTGATGGCAGCCCTACATTTTTTTGCCACAGGTACGTTGACCATAGCTGATGTTGGTGGGATGTCACAGACAATGTTCAGCCGTGTCCTGCGTGATGTTTCGGCAGCCATGTTGGAGCACCTTGATGAATTTATCAAATTTCCTACTCCTGAGGAGTTGACAGATGTCAAGGGTGATTTCGATGCCCTGGGAGGGATGCCCCATGTCATTGGGTCCATTGATGGGACACATGTGGCTTTGGTACTACCACAGGCACAGGAGCAAGCCTATCGCAACCGAAAACATTACCACTCAATAAATGCCCTTGTGGTGTGTCTTGCTAACATGCTGATTTCCCGCACATTACCGGGCTGCAAAAGCACAACGAGAGAGATTGGAACATGGCGAGCGATGTGCTCATTACAGTCTGTGCTGCGTTCCTGTTCTTACATGTTTTCTTCAGCACAGACTGTAATGAGCACATCGCTCGCCATGTTCCAATCTCTCTCGTTGTGCTTTTGCAGCCCGGTAATGTGCGGGCATCTCCAGCTCTCGCCAGTGGAAGTTCCTTAAACAAAATGGCGTGGTAAGCACATTCTGAGTACTTACTACCTCCTGGTACCGTGATTGGGCGGTACAATATTTGTAGTAACTTACTACTTGCTGAGATTCTTTTGGCACAATTCTCGGTTGGGATAAACAGTGGGTTAGAGTGCTATATAATACACTACGACTGAATGAGATGGTGTGTTTATAGGATTGCACTGGATTAGGCCCCTCTGAATGTATATGTGTCTCCTGAGCCCGTGTTTTTTAATATTTTTTTATTTATTTTATTTGATGTGCACACAGATGTGGCACATCTGAAGGCATCAAGTCGTTACTGATGCTCTTATCTGTCGTTTATGTTTTTCTGTTTTCCTAGGGTTTCATCAGGAGCGTTCTTTCACCATGCAGCTGTAACCACATTATAGGTATGCAGGTTACTGCTCCGCCCTGTTTGATCTAAAGGGTTTAGTAACAACTTTTTTTCACGTGCACTTCATATATTATTGCTCTGGTCCTGAAGAAGCGCCAACGACTCTTATGGCGACACAGGCGCGAAACATGTTGACCTATGACCTTTTGACACCTGGGCATAGTGTGCCTGTGGGACAAGATTTTATGTAACAGTTTATCTGCCAAGGGTTTACATTTGATACATTCGATTTATATTTACCCTTTATTCATTTTTCCACCACCTTCGCACGCACTCTTTTTTACCCTTATTAGACCCATACCCCACACACCCACATGCACCATCCGGCAGTCCATAAAAAGATCTCCGAAAAAGAGACCCTTCGGGGGACCCGTAGGGAATTGCAGCGCCGGCCCTACGAGGAGCAACTGCCCGATGATGAAGCATGACACCTCTTGGGGTGTGTGAGGGCAACATAGGACAAATAAATAGCTGTTCCACCTCACTTTTGGGTCACATTTACCTAGGATGTCTTTTGCTTCTTTTTTCTACCTCCTCACCCCTGTTTTCATATTTCTCCTTTGCACAGGTGACTATTTGCACCCTTAAGCGTGGGTGACTTTTTGCATCCCGCCACAGGAACAGTGTCCCCTTTTTTGAATTCGTATGGAGGAAAACCACACCACCATCCATCATTGGTCCATCAACATTTGCATCCACGTCTCCGACAAGCAACACACTGCCCCACACCCCGCTACCGATCCCCCAAAGATGCTTGATGTAAGTCACCACAGACAAGCTGTGTGGGACACTCGAACCAACACCACCGCCACACCCTGCAACCTCACACACTGGATCAGCAACTGATCCAACAATCTTGCCACATTGACGGACTTTCCTTTGAAGCACAACAACAGTTAAGCCACCTGGGACAAGGCAGACCTACTGGACTCATACAGATCTAGCCGGACTCTTGTGCAAACCTTGCAACAGAAAGAACCATCAGTTACCTTACAGCCCTGGAAAACGCAACACACAGCCATCACCATATCATCTGCAAGGACAAGTGGAGATCCTTCAGATAGGGCCGAGGCACCAAAACACACGACATCAAGGAGCTCATCAGCATTGTGAGTGAACTGACAGCAGCTCTCCATCCAAAAGACACCCCACCCTTGCAAGGCAGAGCAAATCCCTTGCAACTTTCTACCACTGCAAGCTCATGAGCTCATGGACATACACGACAGCCTTGGCACACAGAGGCAGACAGCACTATCATCCGCGGGACAAACCCCCCTCAGGTTCTGGACTTCCGTCAGCAGCAAAGACACCACCTGGCTCATGTACACCATCCACTCTGGCTCTCCATCAGGCCCCTTCCCACACAACATCTCAACCACATCATTCCCCATCCTTGAAGCCCACGTCCAGCATGTCATGAATGTCTGCTTTGAGTTTGCCACATTCCATGGGAGCTGGAGGCATGCAGAGACCCAGGCCCTTCTTAAACAACGGACGGCAGTACCGGAGGATCTACTGGACCATCACCCTGTTTCCCTACCCAGCAAATGTCATCAAGAAGACACTCAACGAGCAACTGACAAACTTCCTCCACGCAAACAGCTCCAGGCAACCGGCACCAGACCATCTTCCACAGTAATCACACCACTGCAACCGTCATCATTGACACCACCAACGACAACTTTGCCCTGCTCAACAATGGTGAGACCACCCCCCTTGACCTCTCAACGGCATTCTACACCATGTGCTACCACATTGTCAGCTCACACATCTCCAACACTGGTGTCCAGAGGAGGGCCCAGGATTAAATCACCAAGTAGCTCACCAGCAAGGCCCAGGGAGTCGGCCACCACCCTTCAGCATGTAGTACACTGGGGTAATCTGGCCCATGCACCAGGGCTCATCTCTCAGCGTGACGATCTTCAATGTCTCCATGACCCCCCTCTCCACCATCACATGCGCACACGACCTCATCATCATCTCGTATGCCATTGACACCCAGCTGCTCCTCACCCTCACCAAAGACCCAGCCATTGCCAGATCCAACCTTCAAGAAGGCATGAGGTCCATTGAGGCTGGATTTGGACAGGACTGAGGCCATCATCTGAGGATTGTCCCCTTACGGCTGGGTCAACTCCTTGTGTCCCACCGGCCTGGGCACCGCACCAGCACCCAGTGGCTACGCACGCAAGCTGGTGTTCATCATGGACTCATCACTCACAATTACCATGCTACTCAACACCATCTGTACCTCATGCTGCAACACCCTCCGCATGCTGCAAATGATCCACAGATAGATCCACTCCAAGGCAAGACAGACTGTCCCCCAGGTCCACGACACCAGCCGGGTCAACTACAGCACCGCCCTCTACGGAGGAACAACAGCAAAACTGCAGGACAACTTGTCCATATCCAGGGTGCATCCGCACACCTCATCTTCAACATCCCCGCCCCAGCCACATCACCGTCCACCTGAGATAGCTACAATGGCTCACTGTCTGATGCAGGATCACCTTCAGACTCCTCACCCACACTCAGGAGGCAGTCCACAACCCCAGACCCAAAACCGACCTTGGACGTCTGTCATCCAACACCCTGTTGGCCCAACTCCGTGCAGCCAACCTTGCCCTGGCCACCATTCATCACATCCACAGCACAACTGCATGCAGGAGATAGTTCTCCCACCTCGCCAAACAGACCTGGGACTCCCTCCCCGGGCACCTCCACATGACCCATGACCTCTACGCCTTCATGATACTCTTCCAAATTGCTCTGTCCGAGCAGTATTGCAAGCCCCCCCTCAGCAGCTTGAGGCCATCACGGGTGAGTGTTGGGCTCCATGTCTGTATTTGATGATACATTGTGACCCATGTGTGTCCTCGACCAGACTCAGATCCCAGTGTATGGATGACTGGAGTTAGTTCCACACTCAGGCATACTTTGACATTTCCCCACACGTATGTTGTGGACTCATGCTAAATGACTGCAACATCAATTTATTTTTTATTTTTTATTATAGGTCTGGGGCGTGATTTGTGCAAAAATAAAGGTGCAATACAGGGACCATAGAATCCAAAGTTCCCAGGGGGAGATGGGATCCTTGGCATTTGAAAGCAGCAGAGTCCAGACCACAGTGTTTGGCATCATTGGTCAGACTGTGACCAGTAAGTCCATGTGGCAGAGAATGTCAGTCAATGAGGTGATGCTGTTGCACATGAAGGTCAGGTGCCAGGCCAGGTGACCTGGGAGATGTGGATGGCCCGCTGCCTCTCACGGTTTTTCCGTGGACGACCCACCTTCCTCGGGGGACCCTCAGATGCAGGCCTTGACGATGCTTGGGACGCTCCGTCGGACAAATACTCCTCCTCCTCCTCCCTCCCTGTGGCTGGTGGGGGTCTTCGCCTGGTGGCACAGGGAGGGTTGCCCATGTTGTCGGCGATCCAACGGAGTGAATGGCTTATGTCCCTTTGCACCGCCAGGAGCTCAGCCAGTCTTACCTCCATCCGTCCTTGGTGTTCTTGTTGACTGGCGTGTTGCTCGGCCTGCTGGTTCTTCATCTCTGTGATTGTCCCCTTTATCTCTGTGAGTGTCCCTACTACCTGGCTGATCTCCCTGGTGTCACGCCGGTATGCCTCCATGATGTTGTGCATGTGTGACATACCGGTCCCTTCAGCTGGCTGGTCAGGTTCTCGCCTCCGCCTGCCTCCACTCCCACAACCCCTGCCCACACGAGCCTGGACTACCGTTGTGGGCACATCGGGTCTACGGGACCTCTGAGGGATGGGAGTGGTGGTGTTGTCTGCCTCCTCCTGGTTGCCCGGCGAACCTTGTCCCTCCTGGTCAGACTGGCTCAGTTGTTCACTACGGGCAGGGCTCCTCGGTGTCTCCTGGGATGTGGCAGGAATGGGGGTGGTGGTTGGCACAGATGTTCTTGAACCAGGTGTGTAGTAAGGACTCCCTTAATACGTACATACATTGTTAAGTTAGCATAACCACGTTAGAGGTTAGAAAGCCATCTTGCTGCTTTTGCGCACGACACTGCGTTCACATGTTATTGCTTAAACAAACTGCTGACTCGAGTTTTGCCTCACACGAGAGCAATCTGTCGTTACCATCCCGAGCTCTGCGCAGCGACCTTGGTCTGCACACGATGTGACAAACAGTCTGAGTTGTTAGACAATGCATGTTTTCCACTCTAGGTTGATCGACCCACTATTTAGTCATAACACACGAGCAGCTGCAAATACCTGAAAGTTGGTGCTTTTAATATCACAGACATCATGTTCATTATTCAGACCGAAGACGAGCCTTCCTGCGAGAAGACTCCTGATGCTCCTGTGATGTGATTTCACTAAGCTGATCTTTGAGGTATGGGGTCCCCTATTCAAGCCTAAGAGACCTTCTATTAGTCTAATAATAATATTAGCTTCTTAGTAAAGGGAAGGTGGTAGTATCCACTGTCATTATAACATGATCACCCCTTTTATATTCTATGGAATTGTAACGATGTTGATGGTTTTGATTTTAATCATTTGTCTGCTTGTATTAGCCAAAGTACTGCATCTTAGGACACGTGGTCTATAAAAATAAACTCTTTTTATTTTCACCGTGTCTCTGTTGATTATTGTTGTGGACTGATGTGAGAATAATATACGAACAGGTATTTCCGATTCCCACCATTACTGAGAGTATACTGAGTCGCTTGTTCTGGGTTGTCTTTTCATTGGGACCGCCGAGCTAAATCTCGGATAACGAATGGGACACTTATGCTAGCCGGATACTGGGTTCTGGGTTCTGAGGTGAGTTTCTGGTACACCACAATTCACTGAGGTCCTGGGGTTCTACGCATAGTTCTGTGTATAAGCAGAATCCCTGCAACATGGCGCACCTAACGTTTGGTCTATGAGTTGAAACGCCTTAGTAGTGCTTGTATTAGTCCACAACACCCTCATTCTTGTTTCCGGATAACAAGTCTGACGGATTTAAACCTACCTAGTTCTATTGATATAGGTTCCTTCAAGCTTGATCATTAAAAAGGTTATTGAACCCTTGTGCTACTGATAGCTTCGAGTGTGTGTTGTCCTAATGTCGGTGGATATTGCGGCGCATAGCCGTGCAGCTCTGAAACGTCATTTGACGCAGTATGGGGTGCCGGACACTGGTATGAACGTCATCTTTGTGGTGGGAGCCGATGCGGCTCATCCCTATGAGTTGTTCTACTCTTGGGTGACGATTCCGGCGGTAAGTGAGGATGATAATACCTTTCATTCTTACACTGCCGCTGCCGTGCCAGCGAACTATACGCCGTATAGGACACAAGAAATACCAATATCTGCTTGGCAGCATCTTATTTGGTTTAATGGCGCCCTTCCCCATGTGGTTATACCGCCAAGAATGGGCCCTTTATCAATTGCAGGGGCCACTTGGCCGGTACTAGCCGGATTTACGCCTCATCCCCGTTATCTCACGGTGACGGTGGCTGAGTTGCGTGTACTGCACACTGCCCTAATTACGGTATATAGGGCGTTAGTGCAGTACGTGTCGCGCAATGTGCAGGCGGGGGCACCTGCTGTTGCAGGGCAGCCTACTGACCACCACGCGGTGGTCATTAGTCCCGTTATGGTTAATTCTGTTATGGGCAAGCGCCCCCAAACTAGGGATGATTTCCCCTTTTGGCTTGCTGAAAAATTTGACCAAATAGAAGCGGTATACCCGAATACTTCTCCTGTGGAGAAACACAGGATCCTCACCATTAGTTTGCCTAAAGACTTGGTCCCCCACATAGATGATTGTGTAAATTGGGGCAAGGTCTTTGCAGCGACGTACGCGCAGTGCTTTGGCACTCCGTCTATGTTGCAGCTGCCCTCCGTTATCAAACGAGTTCAAGAGAACCATGATGCGGAGTCTGCGATAGAATTAGGGATGCGGCTCCTCGGACAATTTGACCTGGTGGCTACCATGATAATGGGAAACCTTAAGGGTGATGCTTTGCATTTCCAGGTTCGTAATGAACTGAAGCAAGTTGCTGAAGAGGACAAACCGCAGGAATTTGCGAAAATAATCGCAGAGGCTTACCGGGATTTGGGTCGTAGCTCTTTAGGAGTTAAGCCTGTAATCAAGAATCCCGATCTGAAACAGCAGGGTAAGGCAGAAACCTCTGGTAAGGACGACCGACCAAGTTTTCCAAAACAAAATTGGCGGTTTAAACAACAGGGAAAGCAGCAGCAACAGAAACAGGGCTCTCGGCCTGCCTCTCCCGTACAGTCAAGTAGTGAACGCACTTATGATCTGCGCGATCGTGCTACTATTAAGTCTCCTGATAGATTTCAGGTTTCTGAACAGCGTTCTCCTCGTTCTTCACAGGAAACATCGGCTACACAGTCCGGTGGCGGAGGCGGTGGCAAGGGTCGGGGTGCTCCACAACAGCGTGACCAACCCCGACAGACTGAGGGTAAAGGCAAGCAGGACCAATTTGCACGACAAAGACCCCCGTTTCAGAAGAAGAAAGTGGCGGCTCTGACGGCAAGGTATGCCTCAGATAGTGCGGACACAGCTTCGGAACCGGACATGGGCGCTGACGCTACTGGACAGCGCAGCGGAAATTACCATAGTCCGTCAAGCTCTGCGTCCATTTCTGGCGGTGACAGCAACTGATATATTGGTTACTGTTGAAACAGCTGACACCAGAGTGGCTCCCCCTGACAGACTTTATGAAATAGTCTTATTAATTGAGGGTGACATACAACGTACAATAAAAGGGATTTTTTGGGATAATCTGACCACCACCTATGATATCCTCCTAGCGGAGGCAGATTGGCCTCCAGCTTTCATTTTAGAGGCTCCTAGAGGGGAGGAAGTAATCCTCCCGTCCTTTGCGCACACAGTGCCTAAGGACCAAGCTGAAGTGTATGCTGGGGAGTGGGCGCTTGCGCTTGCGCCGGCGGTGTATCGTACTCAGGTGGGATGGGACCGATTGTCCCCCTGCCATGAGATTCCATTGCGGTCTATGCCCCAGCCTCAACCACAATATCCCATGCGTCGTGAAGCTAGACCCCACGTCGCGGCGATCCTTGAACAATTGGAATATCAGGGTGTTATTGAAACATGTGTGTCCCCTATGAATAACCCTTTATTCACTGTAACGAAGCCTGACGGCTCGTACCGTTTAGTTTTGGATTACCGGCACCTAAACTCCCATTGCCGGACCTACGCGGTACAAAATACACATAGCTCGGCTTTAGTCGACAGTCTCGTGCGTAAAAGGTTTAAAACGACACTTGACATTTCCAATGGCTTTTTCGGGCGGCAAACAAAAACAGTTTACAAGATTAGCCATGGGTTACAAAAATAGCCCTGGCGTCTTTTCTGCTCGCGTGGTTTCTCTCTTAGAAAGAATAGACCCCGACGCATACTCCTATGTTGATGATATCTATCTTACGGATGATGAGCTGATGCCACATCTGTCTCGAGTCGACAATATTATCGTGAGTTTTGCTGACTATGGCTACAAATTCAATTTTGCGAAGTCTCACATCGCAGAATATACGGTGTTGTTTTTGGGCTACGAGCTCAACAATGAAGGTAAGGGGTTAGCCCCCCACTTTCTGGAGAAGTGTGCACGCTTAAGTGCTCCTACGACACTGAAGAAATTACAATCTCTGCTGGGCTTTCTGAATTTCGGCCGTACGTACATTCCTGATTATGCCCAGCGTATCAAGCCGCTTTACGCCTTGGTACAACCTTCGTTTTCAAAGTCTAGCTGGCAGCTAGAACACTCTGCAATTTTACAGTCTTTACAGGCTGACCTTCTTGCTTCACAATACTTGCTGACACGTGATAACCGCACTAACCTGGTAATACAAATAGTGCCAGGCGCCGTGGGGTTCACGTATTTGACGTTTAATGAGGGCGATACAGTCCCCATTGCGTACAAATCCCACTTGTACACCTCTGCTGAATTACGTTTTTCCACGGTCGAAAAAGTTCTGACTGCTGTGCAGATGGCGATCCTCAAGGAACGCGCACTGTCGCATGGGAAACAGATTCTGGTTGTAACACCATATCCTGCCTTAGAGGCAGTGACTAAGGCAAGTGTACCAAATTCTAAAGCTTTGCATCCACGGTGGATACAATGGGCCACAACACTGACGTCGCCAGATGTCACTTACATCTTTGATGCATCATTACAGACTCAAGAGTACTTGCAGTATGAATTCGTTCATCCGGCACCTCTGTCTTTGCGCCCGCTCGAAGAATACCATTGTGTCATATACACTGACGGGTCTGCGCAGCCCGCAATTGGATCAAAGCACGCTTATTCAGCGGCTTGCGCAATTGTCGTAGGTACATTCGTAAATGGTGAATTCCAATCTGATGCAGTGCATACGCAGTCATTGGGTGATTGTACCACGCAATTAGCGGAGCTTCGGGCTCTGGTGCTTGCACTGGAGTTTGCTGATCCCCGAGTCACTACTCTTATAGTGAGTGACTCCTTCTACTGTGTCCAGTCCTACAATGACAATTTACACTTCTGGTCTCAGAATGATTATCGAGACACGAAAGGTAGCACAATTAAGCATAAAACGCTTTGGGTTCGAGTGGCAGACTTTAAAGAACGTCTCCCTCTCGTGAATGTTATTCACACTCTTGGTCACCAACGACTTGGTGTCCATGCTGTCGGCAACAGCTTGGCTGACGAGGCAGCGAAAACAGCAGTGGCTACATACTTAGTGGCAGCAGTTACAAGATCCAAAAGTAAGATTGATGATGACATCTTGGCAGCTATTGCTGCTACAGAGAAGGGAAGTGATTACCCAAAGGGTTTTCCCTCTCGTTATATTTATCATTTAAGTCCTGATAACGTCCCATTAGTGAGGATTAACGACGTTGGTGACAGAATTATTCCCAACGCGGACTGCAGACCAGCACTGATCCTAGCTGCGCACGAGGGGTTGGCATCAGCCCACGCCGGTGTGTCAGCTACAATATCTCTGCTCCAACAACGTTACTGGTGGTTTGGTTTATATAAACAAGCGCGCGCATATGTTCTTGATTGTGACATTTGCCAACAGATTAAACCTTCTACTGTTGCGCGCCCACCACAGACACAGCTGTACATCTCTAATAAGCCATTTGGTTGTGTTTATTTAGATCACTGCGGTCCTTTTTCTTCTGATACTGCGTACAAGTATATCTTGGTTGCAGTGGATTCGTGCACACGTTTTCTTTGGGTATGGCCACAAAGGAGTGCTGACTCGCGGACTGTCATCAGGGATTTGCGTGTCTTTGTGGGAACTTTTGCGTGTGGTACCTTCCATTCTGATCAGGGCCCTGCGTTCGCCTCAAAGGCTTACAAGGAGGCTATGAGAAATTTGGGGGTCCTAGTCAAATTTTCGTCCCCCTACCGACCTGAGGGTAATAGTGTGGTGGAGCGAATGAACCGTGACTTAAAGCAATCATTGACAGCACGTGTTTTAGGCACAGGCCGGAACTGGCTAGCCCATTTGTATAACGTTCAACGTGCACTTAATAATCTCCCTAGAAGGTCTCTGGGTGGGCGGACCCCGTACATGATGCTCTTCGGAATCAGAATGTTTGTTCCAGACCTTGATGGTCTAGACATTGCGGCGTCGACCGCACCCTTTGACGTAGATGATCACTGTGCTGTTTTGCAGACTCTACAAGAAGCCAGAGACTCTCTTTCGAAAGAACACTTGCCCTCCACATCTGAAGCTGAGGTTCAGATTCCGGTAGTCGGCTGGCTACCCCGAGTTGGAGATCTGGTCCGTGAGAAGGTGGAGAACAAGAAGGAGTTCGGCCCCTCTTATCGTGCACCAGTTCCAGTGCTTGGAGTGCAGGGTACAAGAACAGTCATTTTACCTCCACTTCCTGGTCGCAAAGAAAACAGGTACATCTCTATTGACAATGTCAAACTTCAGCGAGTGGCCGATGCTTCTTAGTATGACTCCGGCAGTTTCATGCCAGACAATGCAAAGAAATTCAATGTTGGTTCCTGCTTCTAACACCTTGTCTGATGTTGCCATCGAGATGCATTCAGTTACTGATCCCTTGCTGATACCACCGGCTGGTGGTTTGCCCGAAGAAACTGAGTATGCTTATCCTACACGTGGACCCTCGCCTGTTTTACAATCTACAGCACTTGGCCAGTCCCGTTTCTCCTTTGACACTAACTCTTTGCCCTCAACTCCCCCATCGAACATTGCTGTTTTTGTAAGCTGGTTTAAGAGACATTTTTTGATAGCCCCTTGGACATACATCTGGTTGCTGCTTTTCAGTATTTTTTTGTTTATGTCCATTGGATTTGTTAAAGTTTTTTTCCGTTTGGTGGATGGCCACTATCTCAAAGAGAGATCGACAATTAGACTTATCGATGGAACTTTGCCCCCCCACTCCTCGTCCCACATCATGAAAAGGGACCAGACTTTTGTGAATATTACTGCCTGGCCCGTCATGGATGGAATCGCATGGGATGCAGTTAAATTTCAAATTCATGGGCCTACAGAGGTCATTAATGTGCCTAATGTATTTCGTGTTTCTATGGGTGATGTAGTTAAACAGAACATACGTTCTGATGATTGGGATGTACACGCCATTGAGGCACTGTTTTCAGATTTGAAATATTATGCCGCTTTTGATGCTGAGGATTTGTATGAAAATGCGGCTAATTATGCAGAACAGTATTGTTTTCAACATTATGGCAATCACTTCCTGCATAAAGCGAATACATTTAGAAATTTTGTAAATTTTACCCAATGGGAACACTGTCCCACCCCTCGTTTGGCAGTTCACATACATTAGTTGATAAGTTTACTTGTTTACTGATTTCAATGTTTCAGCCCCGGCATCCTTTTATTTTAAAGTTAAGCCTGAGTCTGCCTCCAAGGTTAGACTGACACACACCAAATTGCTTTATTCTAAGTCCTTTATGGATGAGTTGTCAATCAAAGGTTATGATCTATGGAAGGCTACTATTGATCTTAAGTCGGTTTGGGGTTCCAAACCGTGGCAGGTTCAGGGAACTGAAGCTTTACACCGTGCCTGTCTAGTACCAAATCATATGTTGTTTTTAAATTCCACCATCTTCCAAACCACCTGTTTCGGATTGGCCACTTCTAAAAAACTAAATTTGCCTTCTGTGCCGGATCTGGGCGCTTACCCAAATTGGGATAACCACACAGATCTGTCCCTTTCTGCTTTGCAGTTATTAGTTTCTAATTCATCTTTCAATATTTCGAAATTTAGTAATGAGGGATGGTTAATTTGGCAAAGCAGTTCTGATACCTGTCAACGTCGTTTTCTAGGACTGAAACCGGGGTATACTCAGGAACGCGTAGACCCACGGTTTGAGTCGTCACATACAGTAACTACATACTCTGTAGGGAAGTTATGTCAGTCCTGGCTGCGACATTCCACCTTGGCATCTGTCAAAGTTCATTTATCAAAATTACATGACAAAATAGATTTGAATGATTTTGTTAAAGGTCCTGTGGGTGGCAGATCCAAGAGATGGGCGTATGCTATTTACAACGAAGTATGGAAACTGTCGCAAATTGAGGCAGCTTCACGATTGAGAGCTATTGATCAGGCTAATATGGAAAAAGTATTAGCAGTTATTGATAACAGCATTAGCACTCTTTCTTCTCGAATTTATACATTAGATAATATTGTTTCTTCAATTGTTGATATTGTGCATGATGATATGTCTGTATTGTATCATGGTCAAAACCAGTTGCGTTCTGTTATGCAGTTTGCATGGACATTACAAACATTGAAGGTAGGGAAGGTCCCTTGGGACTATCTGAATACAACATCGTTATTTCTTCCCTTTAACCTTACTGACAAACAGCAGTTCATGTCCATGAAAGATGCTTCATATTCCTTGCTACATATTGAAAAATTGGAGCCGTTACCTTTCTCTGTAGCGGAAGTAGATTCAGCAGTGTGGCTCTTACACGGATTGATAACTCTCCCGTTCGCACTTTTTAAGTTTACCTCTTGTATGAAACACTATGCTCTGGGTAGATATGAACAGCTGGGTACCGCTTTCATACATGAAGTCTGGTCCCTCCCCTTTACGTATAGATGTACAAGGGACGGTACTGAGGTTTATCTGAAGGGTGAAGAATGTACAACGTCACCTGATCATTCTGTTGTATGTAGGCACATTCAGTTGCACGGAGCTTGTAATGTACACGCCCCGAATTTGGCCTGCGTCCTCAAAGGTATCCCGGTACCAGTGATTACGCCATCTTTCACGCTGCTTGCAAACGGTAGTTATTTAATTTTAAATAATGAAGCTTGCTGCGGGATGTTAGTGGGGATCCCATATATAGTAACGGTATCGCAGAGGGTTGTCTGCTGCAATAACGTTCTGTTTCCTCCCCCGCATGGGAGGCTGGATGCTTCCATCTGGCCTTCGATTCCAACCTTGAAAGCAGAGTTCAACAAGATGAGCAGAATAAGAGCGCTATTGTCCCAAAAGGAGGTGCCATTGACTTCCTCCCGGGAAACATTTGTCCTTCACGTAGCAAATACGCGCACTGAGGTACAGGCGCTTTTGAATACTGACCTCCCCCTGCATTTTGGAGCTTTGATCCAAACAATTTTCAATGCCTCGTCCACGACTGGCCTGGCTCATTTTTTTAAACTTGTGGGCTCGGGCCTCGTGACCTCTTTCCAAACTATTTTTGGTGTGATTCCGGCATTTTTTCATTCTATTTTCTCGAGCGTCTTTGGAGGTGTCCCTTTAATTCTGGCGCTAGTGGCAGGTGTGCTACTTTTACTTTTCATCTTACGGAATGGCTGCTCTTTCTGTGCCACACGACAGCCTGTCCCGTCTGCAGCTTCTTCGTGACAGGATGCTTGAATACTATGGTGTCCTGCCATTGGCGACTTTGAGCCTGGCATATGGATTATCCTTCCGGTATTCCTACTTCACCTGCGTGCAACCTGTCTTCCACTGCCTAGATTGTCCCTTTGAATGGCCTATGGATTTGTGCGGACCCGGATTATGATCGACTGATGAGGCCCTTAGTGTCTCACGAGTCCGCCTGTTCTGGTGTTCGGATTATGGCCTGCGGTGCGGCGCATGGTATCCTGGGTAATTGGGACATCGCGAGAGCGGCATATGACTTCTTGGATATGAGTTATTTGGAAGTACACGCTGGTTGCCCTCGGATGGTGCTAGAGGCTCCGCTAATGGAAGAACATGTATGTTCCTTTTCTTTGATTAACTGGATGGCTGAAACCTTCAGTGGCCGTGCCAATGATTTTCTGCTGGAAGCAGTGGCCACATATGCTGCATATACTTTCATGGATTGAGTGAACTATCGTCCACTGTGTTTTCCTCACGTGTCTTGAACAGTCTCTGTGCGTCTGCACTTCTGCCCGGTGAGGCGTTTTTTCCTTTTTTCACCCCCCACTGCACGTTTGAGGTTTTTTGTTTTTTCTTTCCGCTTTTGGTTTTTTCATACTTGGACTTTGCCTGAACTGACCATTGTTTTTTAAATTGTATACGCCTTGTTCTGCTCAGTCGCACTTGAACTCTGCGTTCTCTCTTTTCTTGCATACTAAGTAGTGCTTCGATCAAGGGGGCATGTAGTAAGGACTCCCTTAATACGTACATACATTGTTAAGTTAGCATAACCATGTTAGAGGTTAGAAAGCCATCTTGCTGCTTTTGCGCACGACACTGCGTTCACATGTTATTGCTTAAACAAACTGCTGACTCGAGTTTTGCCTCACACGAGAGCAATCTGTTGTTACCATCCCGAGCTCTGCGTAGCGACCTTGGTCTGCACACGATGTGACAAACAGTCTGAGTTGTTAGACAATGCATGTTTTCCACTCTAGGTTGATCGACCCACTATTTAGTCATAACACACGAGCAGCTGCAAATACCTGAAAGTTGGTGCTTTTAATATCACAGACATCATGCTCATTATTCAGACCGAAGACGAGCCTTCCTGCGAGAAGACTCCTGATGCTCCTGTGATGTGATTTCACTAAGCTGATCTTTGAGGTATGGGGTCCCCTATTCAAGCCTAAGAGACCTTCTATTAGTCTAATAATAATATTAGCTTCTTAGTAAAGGGAAGGTGGTAGTATCCACTGTCATTATAACATGATCACCCCTTTTATATTCTATGGAATTGTAACGATGTTGATGGTTTTGATTTTAATCATTTGTCTGCTTGTATTAGCCAAAGTACTGCATCTTAGGACACGTGGTCTATAAAAATAAACTCTTTTTATTTTCACCGTGTCTCTGTTGATTATTGTTGTGGACTGATGTGAGAATAATATACGAACAGGTATTTCCGATTCCCACCATTACTGAGAGTATACTGAGTCGCTTGTTCTGGGTTGTCTTTTCATTGGGACCGCCGAGCTAAATCTCGGAAAACGAATGGGACACTTATGCTAGCCGGATACTGGGTTCTGGGTTCTGAGGTGAGTTTCTGGTACACCACAATTCACTGAGGTCCTGGGGTTCTACGCATAGTTCTGTGTATAAGCAGAATCCCTGCAACAGGTGCTGCCGGGGCTTGGACAGCAGAGGGTCCAGGTCGGTCGGGGTCATCCGCGGAGTGTTGAGAGGCGTCGCTGCCGGTGGGATCAGGTTCTTCCCAAGCCTGGGACTGTGATTCTTCACCCCCATTGTTGTGTGGAGATTCATCACGTTGCCTTGTGTGTGAGAGACAGACAATGTTAATGCTGTTTCATGCAACATCCATGTTTCATACACATTCTATTTGGCACTGTTCCTCCAGGTAGTTATATGTGCCTAGCATTCTCCTCAATGTTCACTTGTGGATGGGTATGTTGCGGGGGACAGATTGATATGTGTTCCTGAGTCTTTGACTTGTTGATTTTTGGCTTGGATGCTTCTTCGGCTATGTATTGGTCTTGTTGTGTTACATGTCCATTGTGACAGTGGGTAAATCCATTGCCTGTCCTGGGGGTGTCTGCTTGTGTAAGGGGTGTGTGTGACAGGGCCTGCTGGTGGGTGTAGTGTGATTTGGCACTGGGGCTCCCAGGTGATGTAGCTGTCCCCCCATGGAGCATGCTGCCATGACAGTGAGTGTGAGTTCCTGTCCTAGATATCTGACCTTGTTGTCTTGGTGTTTGTGTTTGCACTGGTCACAGGAGGGCCTTGTGCTGCCTACACCAGGGCCCAGTGTCAGCTATCTTGTCAGTACTTTCACAGTCCCTGTGCATTGAGCATGGTGCATGGGTATGTACCTGGGCCATATGGGATGAGGGCAATTGTGTCTGATTTGGAGTTCAACAATGCGCTTTGTGACACCCACCCTCCCAGCATACCGGACATCCATTCTTGGGTTAGTGCTTCGTGTAGCATGGGACATAGCATGGAATTGCTTTCTCAATGGGGCATACACATGTTAGTGGCATTAGCGTTGTTTTTGACTGTGGTTCTGGCCAGTGAGTGTTTGGGGGTAGTTGTGTGCATTTTGTGTAGTTGTGGTGTGGATGCCATTAACCCCATGTTACATAAGTTGTTTGTGTACTCACCAGGCTCTGGAACTCCTCGAATTCCATGTACTCCCACCGGCGGAAGCAGGGCCATCACCTTCTCCTCCCAGGGATAGAAATGTACTGGTCTGCGGGGCCCACCACCTCAAGTGATGTTGCTCTGTGCGTAGTCGTCATTCATTTTTCACTTGACTGACCTCCGCAGATCGTACCACCTGGCTTGGCATTCAGTCCTGGTCCTTCTGATGGGTGCAACAGCATTCACCATACCGACGATCCTCTGCCACAGCCGTGATTTTTCGGCTATGCTGGTCTGTCTGACCAATGTTCCAAACAGCTGTGGCTCGACTCTGATGACTTCATTGCCAAGGATCTCCAGCTCCTCCCTTGTGAACTTTGGATTCTTGTCTGTCGGCATGGTGTGGGGTGAGGGTGTGGATGGTTGTGGGTGTGTGGGTCTGAATGTGAAGTTGTGGGTCTGAATGTGAAGAGGGGGTATGTGTTAAGGAGGTTGTGTGAAGGTGTATATGTTAAGGTGGATGGGTGCAGTTGTTGGTGTGTGCTCTCTAGCTGCAGTGAGTCTGTTGCAAAGGCTCATGGTTTGTGTGTGTGGGCCCTTTTTATTGGTCCATTTGTGGGTGGGCCTCAGTTAGAGTTTTTGGTGGGTGTGTTATAAGGGGTGGTTGTGAGTTTGCCCCGCTGTTTGCCTGTTTGGATGTGGCCAGGTCAGTCATTTCCATGTTTTGTGCACTGTAGACGTGTTTTGTGGTGTTGTGCGAGTCGAATAGACCCTCCTTGTGCTGTTTTACATTGCCTATGTATGGTGCGTACATACGCGATGTTGTTGTAAGGTGCGTACATATACACGATGTTGGGGGACGCACAGTACATACGCCATGTTGTTGTAAGGTGCGTACATACGCGATGTTGTATGGTGCATACATACGCGATGTTGGGGATCGCACCGTACATGCGCGATGTTGTTGTAAGGTGCGTACATACGCGATGTTGGTGTATGCACCGTACATACGCGATGTTGTAAGGTGCGTACATACGCGATGTTGTTGTAAGGTGCGTACATACGCGATGTTGGGGTACGCACCGTACATACGCGATGTTGTTGTAAGGTGCATACATACACGATGTTGGCGTACGCACCGTACATGCGTGATGTTCGTGTAAGGTGCGTACATACGCGATGTTGGCGTACCCACCGTACATACGCGATGTTGTAAGGTGCGTACATACGCGATGTTGGCATACGCACTGTACATGCGCGATGTTGTTGTAAGGTGCGTACATACGCGATGTTGTTGTATGGTGCGTACATACGCGATGTTGGGGTTCGCACCGTACATGCACGATGTTGTTGTAAGGTGCGTACATACGCGATGTTGGCGTACGCACCGTACATAAGCGATGTTGTAAGGTGCGTACATACGCGATGTTGTTGTAAGGTGCGTACATACGCGATGTTGGGGTACGCACCGTACATACGCGATGTTGTTGTAAGGTGCATACATACGCGATGTTGGCGTACGCACCGTACATGCGTGATGTTGTTGTAAGGTGCGTACATACGCGATGTTGGGGTGCGCACCGTACATACGCGATGTTGTTGTAAGGTGCGTACATATGCATGGAGGAGGCCTGTACGACTCGTACCCCTGTATGACTCGCACCCCGGGAACAACTTGTCACGGGATACGATTCGTACAAAGTTCGCTTCGTAGCAGGTAAATTCATTCCCCATGTGCGGGACGTTTTCGGTATGATTCGTAAATCGGAAAGCCGGTCCGGATCGTACTTGTACGGTCAGACTGTATTTTTAGGATTCGTACGGAAAAGGGTCCATCTAGTACAACTTTTCCCGATCCGATTCGTACGAATCGGGCCGATCCGTATGTATTTTTCCCATACAAATCGTACTTCACGGTTGGACGGGACTTGTACGATTCATACGGAAAAAATTACGGATACGAGTCGTATGGAAAAAAAAAATACAGGATCGGAATCGACCCCTTAGAATCGTTTTGGGTTATTTCGCCCGGGATCAGATCGCAGTTGGGAGCTGTGTCGCTTGGAGCCAGGTAAGAGTTATTTATTTTTGTTTAAATTAAGTTTTAAGTTAATTTGGATGTAGTTAGGTGTTTTGTAGTGCATTTAGAGTTTGGTAGTTGTGTTTTTGGTGTAATTTAGGTGTATGTTACGTTATGTTAATTTTGGAGTAGGTTCGGTGTTTGAGGCCTGGTGTTTCGGGTTAGTATATGTAGATAGGTTTATGTGTATTGTTTTTAAATGATATTAAAAGTGTTTTGAAGTTGTGTTTATGTATGTTTGTGTGGGTGGGTATGTTTTTCTTTTTTTTCACAGGTTTTCGTTTGACGACGTCGCATTTTGGAGAATTTTGCCGTTTTTTTTTTTAAAGAGGTGTGTATTAGTTTTGAGAACTAATATTTATTTAACACACTCTTAATTTTTAGCATTTTCCTCGAGCGCTTTTTACATTTTCTACATTTTCGGGTTTTTTATGGTATTTGACAATTGAATTTATCCATTAGAGGAATTGTTTTTGGACATGTTTGCATTTTTGCATTTTTTGGGGGTTTATTTAACATTCTTTGGGATAAATCGACACCTGGATGGACTTGGAGGTTCTGTTCAATTGGATTTGGTGCTACAACAACTGTAAGTACATTTTTTAATGGTATGTGGGAGGGAAATGTAATTTATTTCTGTTTTGATATGTGTTGTATTTTGTAAAATATTATTATTTTGTCAATATAATTTTAGTATTTTATCAATTGTATGTATTTGACAAATTAATAATGTTTTGTCAAAAAATGAAAGTATTTTATTTATGCATATGTTGTGTTTTATATGAGAATGTTTTAATTAATGTTTACATTGGAATTAAAGGATGGTTTTTGCAATTAGGGATAAGTATTCTAAGCCTCTAGTTTTAGGATAGAGTCTAGCTTGGCATTGTAAAAGGTCATACATTTTATTTGTTTGCTTAGTTAGTTTTGGTCCAATTAGTGTAATGGATTGTTGTATTCGTAGTTCTTGGTAGCTTTGCTCCTTTTGAATACTTTCTAGTAGTTTTTGAAGTGTGGGTGTACCTCTCCCTGTTGTTGCCTGGAAGGCGTTATGCCATCCTTCGACGGCGTTGTTACTTTTGGCTTCCTTGTTTAGGGTACTAAGGTACACGTTCCACCATGGTATGTGGAACTTTGGTAATCGTCTGTGACCTGATCGGTGTAGTCCCCCTACCCATGTGTCCTCGAAGTAATCAAGTAGTGGGCTTAACTTTTCTTCATTTCTCTTGCAGTCGGGACTCTCTATTAGTAGGTTATAGTGTTCTACTACGTCAGTCACAGGCACATAGGCTAGGGCTATAACTTTTTTTATATGGTATGCTAAGGTGCTATCTGTTACGTATTCTACACTCAGGGGCCGATTCCGATCCTGTATTTCTTTTCCCGTACGATCTGTATCCGTAAATTTTTCCATACGAATCGTACAAGTCCCGTCCGACCCATGAAGTACGATTCGTATGTGAAAAATACATACGGATCTGCCCTATCTGTATGATTCAGATCGGGAAAAGTAGTACGAGACGGACCCGGACACTTTTCCGTACGAAGCCTAAGAATACAGTCCGACCGAACAAGTACGATCCGGACTGCCTTTCCGATTTACGAATTGTACGGAAAACGTCCCGTACACGGGGAATGACTTTACCGCTACGAAGCGAACTTTGTACGACTCTTATCCTGGGAAAAGTTGTTCCCGGGTACCAGTCGTACAGGCCCCCCATGCATATGTACGCACCTTACAACAACAGCGCGTATGTATGCACCGTACATACGCAATGTCGGTGTACGCACCGTACATACACAATGTTGTTGTACACACCAATGGTGATCTACGCACCCTACATACACAATGTTGGTGTACGCACCGTACATACGCAATGTCTGTGTACGCACCGTACATACACAATGTTGTTGTACGCACCAATGTCGATGTACGCACCCTACCTATGCAATGTCGGTGTACGCACCCTACATACGCAATGTCGGTGTACGCACTGTACATACGCAATGTCGGTGTACGCACATTACAAACGCAATGTCGGTGTACGCACCGTACATACACAATGCATGGGGGTGTGTGCCTGTACGACTCGTACCCCTGTACCGTAGTGAACCACTGACACTGTAAAACAGCACAAGGAGGGTCTATTCGACTCGCACAACACCACAAAACACGTCTACACTGCACAAAAAATGGAAATGACTGACCTGACCACATCCAAACAGGCAAACAGAGGGGCAAACTCACAACCACCCCTTATAACACACCCACCAAAAATTCAAACTGAGCCCCACCCACATATGGACCAATAAAAAGGGCCCACACACACAAACCATGAGCCTTTGCAACAGACTCACTGCAGCTAGAGAGCACACACCAACAACTGCACCCATCCACCTTAACATATACACCTTCACATTAAGACCCACACCTTCACATTCAGACCCACACACCCACAACCATCCACACCCTCACCCCACACCATGCCCACAGACAAGAATCCAAAGTTCACAAGGGAGGAGCTGGCGATCCTTGTCAATGAAGTCATCAGAGTCGAGCCACAGCTGTTTGGAACATTGGTCAGACAGATCAGCATAGCCGAAAAATCACGCCTGTGTCAGAGGATCATCGATAGGGTGAATGCTGTTGCACCCATCAGAAGGACCAGGACTGAATGCCAAGCCAGGTGGTACGATCTGCAGAGGGCGGTCAAGCGAAAAATGAATGGCGACTACGCCCAGAGCAACATCACTGGAGGTGGTGGGTCCCGCAGACCAGTACATTTCCATCCCTGGGAGGAGAAGGTGATGGCCATGCTTCTGCCGGTGGGAGTACATGGACTTCAAGGAGTTCCAGAGCCTGGTGAGTACACAAACAACTTACGTAACACGGGGGTAATGGCATCCACACCCCAACTACACCAAATGCACGCAACTACCTCCAAGCCCTCACCGGCCTGAACCACAGTCAAAAACAACGCTAATGCCAATAACATGTGTATGCCCCATTGAGAAAGCAAGGCCATGCTATGTTCCATGCTACACGAAGCACCAACCCAAAAATCGATGTCCGTTATGCTGGTAGGGTGGGTGTCACAAGACGCATTGTTAAACTCCAAATCAGACACAATTGCCCTCATCCCATATGGCCCGGGTACATACCTATGCACCATGCGCAATGCACAGGGATTGGGAAAGTACTGACAAGATAGCTCACACTTGGCCCTGGTGTAGGCAGCCCAAGCCCCTCCTATGACCAGTGCAAACACAAACACCAAGACAACAAGGTCAGATATCTAGGACAGGAACTCACACTCACTGTCATGGCAGCATGTTCCATGGGGGGACAGCTACATCACCTGGGAGCCCCAGTGCCAAATCACACTACACCCACCAGCAGGCCCTGTCACACACACCCCTTACACAAGCAGACACCCCCAGGACAGGCAATGGATTTACCAACTGTCACAATGGACATGTAACACAACAAGACCAATACATAGCCGAAGAAGCATCCAAGCCACAAATCTACATGTCAAAGACTCAGGATAACATATCAATCTGTCCCCCGCAATATACCCATCCACAAGTGAACATTGAGGAGAATGCTAGGCACATACAACTACCTGGAGGAACAGTGCCAACTTGAGTTTGTATGAAACATGGATGTTGCATGAAACAGGATTAACATTGTCTGTCTCTCACACACAGGGCAACGTGATGAATCTCCACACAACAATGAAGAATCACAGTCCCAGGCTCGGGAGGAACCTGATCCCACTGGCAGCGATGCCTCTCAACACTCTGCGGATGACCCCGACCAACCTGGACCCTCTGCTGTCCAAGCCCCTGTAGCACCTGGTTCAGGAACATCTGTGCCAACCACCACCCCCATTCCTGCCACATCCCAGGAGACACCTCGGAGCCCTGCCCGCAGTGAACAACTAAGCCAGTCTGACCAGGAGGGACAAGGTGCGCCGGGCACCCAGGAGGAGGTTGACAATACCGCCACTGCCATCCCTCAGGGGTCCCGTAGACCCGATGTACCCACAACGGCAGCCCATGCTCGTGTGGGCAGGGGTGGTGGGAGTAGAGGACGGCGTAGGCGAGAACCTGACCAGCCAGCTGAAGGGACTGGTATGTCACACATAGAGGACATCATGGACGCATACCGGCGTGACACCAGGGAGTTCAGCCAGGTAGTGGTGACCCTCACAGAGATGAAGAACCAGCAGGCCGAGCAACACGCCAGTCAACAAGAACACCAAGGACAAATGGAGGCAAGACTGGTTGAGCTCCTGGCGCTGCAAAGGGACATAAGCCATTCACTCCGTCGGATTGCCGACAACATGGGCAACCCTCCCTGTGCCACCAGGCGAAGACCAGCACCAGCCACAGGGAGGGAGGAGGAGGAGGATTCGTCCGACGGAGCGTCCCATGCATCATCAAGGCCTGCATCTGAGGGTCCCACGAGGAAGGTGGGTCATCCACGGAAAAGACCGTGAGAGGCAGCTGCCCATCCACATCTCCCAGGTCACCTGGCCTGGCACCTGGGCTTCATGTGCGACAGCATCACCTCATTGACTGACATCATCTGCCACATGCACTTGCTGGTCACAGTCTGAACAATGATGCCAAACGCTGTGGCCTGGACTCTGATGACTTCGAATGCCAAGGATCACATCTCCCCCTGTGAACTTTGGATTCTATGGTCCCTGTATTGCACCTTTTTCTTTGCACAAATCACGCCCCAGAGCTATAATAACAAAATTTAATTATTGTAATTTTATGTTGCAGTCATTTAGCATGAGTCCACAACATACGTGTGGGGATATGTCAAAGTATGCCTGAGTGTGGAACTAACTCCAGCCATCTATACACTTGGATCTGAGTCCGAGCGAGGACACACATGGGTCACAATGTATCACCAATTACAGACATGGAGCCCAATACTCACCCGTGATGGCCTCAAGCTGCTGAGGGGGGGCTTGCAACACTGCTCAGACAGACCAATTTGGAAGGGTATCATGAAGGTGTAGAGGTCATGGGTCATGTTGAGTTGCCCGGGGAGGGAGTCCCAGGTCTGTTTGGTTAGGTGGGAGAACTATCTCCTGCATGCAGTTTTTATGTGGATGTGATGAATGGTGGCCAGGGCAAGGTGGGCTGCACAGAGTTGGGCCAACGGGGTGTTGGATGACAGACGTCCAAGGTCGGTTTTGGGTCTGGGGTTGTGGACTGGCTCCTGAGTGTGGTTGAGGAGTCTGAAGGTGATCCTGCAGCAGACAGTGAGCCATAGTACCTATATCAGGTGGACGGTGATGTGGCTGGGGCGGGGGATGTTGAAGATGAGGTGTGCGGATGCACCCTGGATGGGGACAAGTACTCCTGCAGTTTTGCTGTAGTTCCTCCGTAGAGGGCGGTGATGTAGTTGACCCGGCTGGTGTCGTGGACCTTGCGGACGGTCTGTCTTGCCTTGGAGTGGATCTATCTGTGGATCCTTTTCAGCATGCGGAGGGTGATGCAGCATGAGGTACAGATGGTGGTGAGTTGCATGGTAATTGTGAGCTATGAGTCCATGATGAACACCAGCATGCGTGCGTGGCCACTGGGTGCTGGTGCGGTGCCCATGCCGGTGGGACACAAGGAGTCGACCCAGCCGTAAGGGGACAATCCTCAGATGATGACCTCAGTCCTGTCCAAGTCCAGCCTCAGGTGGCTGATGTACAGCCATTTGTCAACGGATCTCATGCGTTCTTGAACGTTGGATCTGGCAATGGCTGGGTCTTTGGTGAGGTTGAGGAGCAGCTGGGTGTCAATGGCACACGAGATGATGATGAGGTTGTGTGCACATGTGATGGTGGAGAGGGGGGTAATGGAGACATTGAAGATCATCACGCTGAGGGATGAGCCCTGGGGCATGTGCCAGATGACCCCAGTGTACTACATGCTGCAGGGTGGAGGCCGACTCCCTGGGCCTTGCTGGTGAGCTACTATCTGATTTAATCCTGGGCCCTCCTCTGGATACCAGTGTTGGAGATGTGTGAGCTGATAGTGTGGTAGCACATGGTGTAGAATACCGTTGAGAGGTCAAGGGGGGTGGGCTCACCACTGTTGAGCAGGGCAAAGTTGTCGTTGGTGGTGGCAATGACGGTTGCAGTGGTGTGATTACTGTGGAAGATGGTCTGGTGCCGGTTGCCTGGAGCTGGTTGCATGGAGGAAATTTGTCAGTTGCTTTTGAATGTCTTCCTGATGACATTTGCTGGGTAGGGAAGCAGGGTGATGTACCAGGAGATCCTGCGGTACTGCCGTCCGTTGTTTAAGAAGGGCCTGGGTCTCTGCATGCCTCCAGCACCCGTGGAATGTGGCAAACTCAAAGGAGACATTCATGACGCGCTGGACGTGGGCTTCAAGGATGGGGAATGATGTGGTTGAGATGTTGTGTAGGAAGGGGCCTGATGGAGAGCCAGAGTGGATGGTGCACATGAGCCAGGTTGTGTACTTGCTGCTGACGGGAGTCCAGAACCTGAGGGGGGTTTGTCCTGCGGATAGTAGTGCTGTCTGCCTCTGTGTGCCAAGGCTGTCGTGTATGCCCATGAGCTTGCATTGGTACAAAGTTGCAAGGGATGTGATATGCCTTGCAAGGGTGGGGTGTCTTGGATGGAGATCTGCTGTCAGTTCACTCACAATGCTGATGAGCTCCTTGATGTCGTGTGTTTTGGTGTCTCGGCACTATCTGAAGGATCTCCACTTGTCCTTGCTGATGATATGGTGATGGCTGTGTGTGGCGTTTTCCAGGGCTGTAAGGTAAATTATGGCTCTTTGTGTTGCAAGGTTTGCACAAGAATCCGGCTAGGCCTGTAGGCGTCCAGTAGGTCTGCCTTGTCCCAGGTGCCTTAACTATTGTTGTGCTTCACAGGAAAGTCCGTCAATGTGGCAAGATTGTTGGATCAGTTGCTGATCCAGTGCGTTAGGTTGCAGGGTGTGACGGTGGTGTTGTTTCGAGTGTCCCACACAGCTTGTCTGTGGTTACATACATCAAGCATCTTTGGGGGATCGGTAGCGGGGTGTGGGGCAGTGTGTTGCTTGTCGGAGACTTGGATTCAAATGTTGATGGACCATTGATGGATGGTGGTGTGGTTCTCCTACAGCAAGAAGTTACTGGCCCCCAGCCACATGTAGCCTGTGGAGGTGAGGGTGTGCGTGCAGATGTACGTGTTGATGGCTTAGCAGAATTGTGGATGTAGGCCTGGAGATCTGTAGATGAGTGTTACTCTGAGAGTTGCCAGGGAGTTGCTGCAAACCCGGATTTGTGAATCTGAGGGTGTACTTGGGAATAAATTGCAATTCATCCTCCGGGATTGTTGGTGCCGTCCCTGCGGGTCATCTTGTATCTGTCTGAGATGGCAATGAAGAAGTTGTGTGCTGAGGATGCTTTTGCCAGGTTACTGTCATGAAGGTGATGTGTGGGGCTGTTGTGTTGAGGAGGTAACAGAGTCTAATGGCGTGCTGGTGGACGGAGCGGGTGTGGAGTAGGAGGCACATGATCTGGTTGTTCTGACTGGGTCTGGTAGGCTGGGCAGCGCTGTGTAGGCAGTTAGAGTTGCACACTCAGCATGCAAAGGTGTCGTGTGTGCGCTTAGGGGATGCCTGATAGCAGGCGGATGATTGTCTGGAGGACATTGCTTGGAGGGTGGCTGCAGCATGAGCCTGTTGTGTGACGTGGGACATGCAAAGACCAGAGGGTCGTGCACTGTGCACGTTGCAGGCGCAGACGGTCCTGCCTTTGGCACGGCGTTGGTGCAACAGTGGCACAGAAAAGCTGCTGGCTGCATGTAGAATGGGTGGAGGGGGAAGGCCTGAGCATTTTGGAGGCGTGTGGGTTGCAGAATCAGGGCACTCGGTGGGGCGGTGCCGCAGGTGAGGCAGCAGCAGGCGGAAGGGGTGAGAAATTAGGCAAAAAGTAGCACACAAAGACAAGGAGGTCAGAAAGGCACAGTGCAACAGGTGTATGTAAAGGAAGGAGTGTCAGGTTACTCATGGGTCACTCCGAGAAAATGTATGAACAATCACCAAAATTGACGGCCACACGATCAGGCAACAAAATGCGGAACTGCGCACAGGAGACACACCGTCAGCAGGCGTTCACGTCCCGTTGTGGGGAGCAACCTGCACAAATACATACACAACCAGGTACTTCATGCACAATAGATATTATTAGCCATGAAGAACTGCATGCATGTTGGCGAAGTACACATACACACATATGCTCAATCTTTGACAATTATGCCATAGATGATGCATGCAAACTGGCAAGAGAGCTGCAGTGACAGAGATGAGGCACTTTGGATTGTGCTGAACACCTTTATTCCACATACACACACAAAGGGAAATGCATCCATATGAACAGACTCACAGGTCAGTTGACAGAACATGTGGGACATACGCTGGACCCCCCCTTCAAAACGCGGATGATGAAATCCCAATGAACTGGCACACAAGTTAAGGGGATGAGCCAAACACATCCTGCTGCACACGGAGAGGCTACAATTCCCCATAGAGCCTGTTGTTGTGATGTCCCCCACTATGTCCACCCGTAGCATCCTCAATGTTTCAGAGGCAAGGTTTACACACATTGATGCCTTCATCAGACGCCACACTCCACTACAGATGACTGTGAAGAAGGGTGACTATCATGTCATGGGAGTGATGCAACATGTTATATGCTCCATGGTGAGAAGACATGTATGCATGTTACCACAACATGCACAGAAGCAGGCCCACACATTCCCAACCCGTACCACCACCAAAAAGCTTTGCTGCAATCCTTACCCAAACTGACATTTCCACATGTCTGTGCATGGATCGCTGATTCAGCACACGTTGCAATCCTCATGAGGAATAGCAGGAGGACAACAATGACACGAGCAGACAACAGGCGCAAAAACCTGGGAATGACAGACACACAAGAAGTCACCTAAAACAATTCTCGCCGCACACATGGTCATTTACTAAACATGAACAATGTTGGACACATGTAAATTTCAAAGAAAGTCTCTCCGCAAAACTGTGTGGCATGACATCATCACTCGAGTAATAATTATATAATCTCACAAAAAGGTCCTTTAATGAAGTAAATATGACCAAAAGGAATACCACTCCAACGTATACTGCTCACAACAAGTATCCTAATGGGAACTATATATAACTATTGAATGTCACAAAGCACAGAAACCCAACAATAAGCATTAGCTTTTAAAGACGAGAACCCTCACTCACCACATGGGTGACATGCTTCATCATTGGGTCCCCTCTTGCACCCAGTGCCCGCAAGGTACACTGAGTGGGCTACAACTCTCCCTCTGGAGAGGAGCGTGAGGTTTTTTTTCACTCCAATGCTAAAGGTAAATGAGGGGCAGAGTGCAAAAATAATATCAAATGTGCATTAAAACCATCTCATAAAGGGAAAAAGAACTGAAGAACCAGAACCCTTTGGATCTGGCGGCGCAGGGCACGCCCTAGTCTCCTGAGTTCTCCTGCTTAGCTACACAGAGACACGGGACACTCTGTCGGCGTTAGAAGATCAGATTTATTTAGCTGCAGCCAGTACAGTTATCCTAGAAGTACGCAAAGTAGGTTCTCAGGAGACTGCCACTTCACGCTGTGGCGCATCAGGTTAAATACCATACAATGTTATAATCATTAATAAAAGGTACTCCCAGAGCATACAAGAAGGAGCCAATATGGAAAGTTGGAAAACAAGGTGGAACCAATAAGAAAGATTTGAAAACAGAAGTGTCGGATAACTCGGGAAGACCTCTCCTCCAACTATGTTTGTCACCCCTCCCTCAAGCTAATTGATTAACAGATTCATAACTAACTTGCAGGTGGCGAGATACGTTTGTGTGTGTGGGAGGACAGTTGTGAAACGAGAGAATGCTAGCAGGAGACAGTGAAGGCCAGTCGATAAGATAAGGTCAGGAAAGAATAGTGTGAGCCAACAGATAGTTGAGACGCTGATTAGAAAAGCCAGACAGGGATTAGTGTACTCGGCTAGTTCTAACACCAGCTTTGCAAATAGAGGCCGAAGGTGTATTTCGACACCAAGCTACAGAAAAGGCAGAAATAGACTTTATTCGCCGTGCTGCCTGAGTGATGGCAACACAAAATGGCGGCGGGCCACAAAATGGCGGGTCGATTCGATCATGATCGAAAATCGAAGTACCTCAGACCCTCCTTTTGCCAGAACTCAGGCAAGATAGACTCATGCTAATCTGAGTCCACGTCAATAGCCATGAGGTCATCGAGGTGTTGCTGTAACATCATTCGGATGTTCTCGGTTACTTGTGGTTTGGGTTTTGGGATGCACATAGTAGCACAGAGATCACAGATAGCGGGACCACAGTGCATACAAAGGCAACAGGAGGAAATAATGGTCAAGATTATGCCAAGAAACGTCAATGCTTTCCAACCCCATTTAGACAGTAGTCCCCAAAACCATTCCGTTAAAGACCAATCTCCTTCGTCCTGATGAATAGACTCAGAGATTATGTGCAACTTGGAGATGGCTTGGTAAACTGTTGGAGCGTCATTAGGTATGAAAATACAGCAACTTGACCCGATCAATTTGCATACTCCACCACGGTCGGCAAGAACAAAGTCTAAGGCAACTCGATTTTGTAATGTCATAAAACGATCCGCCTGTAGTTCTGCCGTGATGTTACTCAAGGCTCCTACAGTGATGTCTATCGTAGTCTCTACGACACGGACCAATTGCCTTATATTTCTGCTGTTAGCCATTGGACCCCAGAAGGGAAGAAATCCCTTAAGGAAATCTCCTCCCTCTTGTCCTGCGGTGTCCTTTGAGTCAATAATCCATCTGCCGTATCTGGTTCGGTGATAACTTGCGGAGGCGGTGTAAGTAGGGGGAAGAAGGAAGGCTATGTAACCAGTACCAGAGAAACCCATGGGTAACCAGGTATAAGCTCTATTATAGCAGATGAAATAGGTGCCTTGAGACGGAACTAGAGGAGGCGAGTTCTGAGAGGAATAAACGTACGTGTAGGAGCAGTTATTCCTTGGTGCAGTGTCAGGAGAGTGATCATTTATTTGTAAGCAGAAGTTACCCTGATGTGGTATGGTCCAAATCGGCGAGGACTTTCCTTTCTTAACTTTATCACTAAGACTGGACATATATTGGGTGACATTCCAGTTAGTGTATGCCTTTCTTTCATCAATGGCGATTTTACTATTTTCCATGATTTTAGCCATAACTACCATACCTTTAATCAAAGAACTATGACTAAAATCCGGATAATTGATATGTGAACTAACAGATCGTCTGAATTTGCTTTGATAAGCATTAGAGAAAATAACGAAGTAAGCCCAAGCAGAACCCTCATAAGAAAAAGGAAGAACTAGATAAGGCATTCCTTTCTCTGTGGTGTGTGGCATAAGTCCACACACCCAACAATCAGTTGTATTAACCACTAATTGGTGCTGATGTAATAGTTGGATAAAGGAATTGTTATAATGCTCGGTTCTTCTGACAAGTTCATGTGAAGGAAGAGTATGGAAGAGGTGTGGAGAGACAGTAAAAGAAGGCAAAGAGGAAGAAGGGGAGACATTTTTTGGTTGCAAAGCATAAATTATCCAACTAACAAACGCCAAAATAATACATAATAATATAGTAACACATAAAGTTATGCTGAAACGACTGTACATTATTTTACAGGATGCTTTCTTCATTTCATCTTTTCTTTCTTTATTACCTAGTGTAGTTTCCATCTTACTAAAGGATGCTCACGGCAATCTTCCTCAATCACTTAAGTCACGATGTACTACCGTCCTATGACACTGAAGATCCTGCAGGCCTATTGCCACTTACTCAGGTCGTGACTCAGACTCCTACCGTGACCTTGCAACCGGGACAGAATACTACACAAGAGAAAAGAGTTTAAATGTTCTTTGATCTAGGTCTTAAGTAATAACGTTCTTTCCCTGGAACATTCTGGTCTTGGAACAATGTTTGTGGTTCAGTCGTATCCAAGCAACAATGCGATGGAATTGCTTCCTGTCAAATGTCGTCGTCCTTTTTCTCAGACAGTGTCCCACTCAGGTGTGCATCGCTGAAGGGTACAAATCGTGGAACTCTTTTGCTTTCACAGTCACCAACACCTCTGCGTACCCATTGATCGTATGGCAAAGGCAAAGGCACTTTCTTACAATGCACACCGTGAATCCAATTCTTCTTCCCTTCGACCTTAACTGCTGTCCTCGTGGTCAATAGGACCATCCTGGGCTCCCACCATCTGGGTTCCAAATTGCTGGACCTCTGGAAATTCTTCACGCAGACCCAGTCACCTGGACGGATGGAGTGACCTGGATCTGTGGAAGCCTCCGGCAGAGTACTCTGAACCTGTTGATGAAGAACACGCAATTTAGTCGTAAGGTCATGCAGATACTCAATCAACATTGGATATGGCAAGTCTGAGTATTTCTTAGGACGAGGGATTCCCCATACGTTAGCCGGATGGCCAAACACCACTTCGTATGGGCTAATTCCCAAACGAGAGTGTACAGCAGTTCTGGTGGATAGCAGAGCTAATGGCAAAGCATCGGGCCAATTGAGTCCTGTACTTGCTTGAACCTTTGCTAATTTCAATTTCAAAGTTCCATTGTAGCATTCTACTAAACCTGCTGACTGTGGGTGATATGCCGCATGGAACTTTTGCTTGATACCAAGACCTGCACAAACTTTCTGCATAACTTGGCCAACAAATTCGCTCCCATTGTCACTCCCGACAATGCGCGGCAAGCCAAACCTAGGGAAGAATTCTTTCAGAAGGATTTTAGCTGTGGATAGGGCTGTATTATCCTTTAGAGGGTATGCTTCTATCCATCTTGAAAAGGCGCATACTACCACCAGAACATATTTGAGGTTGTTGCATCGTTCCATATGAATGTAATCGATTTGCAACACCTCAAATGGATATGTCGGAGGAGCAAAATGACCTGCCGGAGTTGGGGTTCCCTTTCCCGGGTTGTACATTAAACAAACAAGACAGTGCTTCACTACATTGTCTGCACATTTTGGGATATTCTCATTTTGCCATACTGGAGCCAGAAGTTTACAGATGCCTTTTGCACTTAATTGGTCTGGACCATGTGCCATAGTAACCACTGAGAGAACATAGGCATCTGGTAACAGCCAACGTTGATGTTCGGATAATTCCACCCAACAACCCATCTCATCTAACATTCCCGTACTTTCTTTCCACTTGCTCATTTCCCTCTCTGAAGCCTATTTCTGAATCTCTTTCACGCTTTCTATTGTATTCTCGTACATTCCTCTTTCTTTAACCAAACTCGCAGGACCTGCCACATACATTCGACTTGTTGAATCTCTCGCTGTTTTCTTTGCTATTTCGTCTGCAAACGCATTTCCTTGACCAACATCATCCGTAATCTTTTTGTGTGCACTACACTTCACGATCGCTATTTGGGTGGGTAAGGCAAGTGATTCGAGGAGATCAGTCACTAACTGACCATGTTGTATTTTGGTGCCATGTGAGGTGAGAAAACCCCTTTCCCTCCAGAGACGCCCAAAGTTGAACGCTACACCGAAAGCATATTGGCTGTCAGTGTACACGTTCACTCTCTTCCCTTTTGACAATACACAGGCTCTTGTTAAAGCTATCAGTTCTGCTGCTTGTGCTGAATTATGTCTAATACGTGCAGTTTCCACAATTGTGTGTAAAGTAGTCACAGCATAGGCTGAAACTGTATCTTCATTAGGCATTTTGAAACAAGAACCGTCTACCCATAGAGTTCCATCCGGATTCTCTAGCAGTGTGTCTCTCAAGTCAATTCTTCCTTTTGTCTCTTCCTCAGTACGGAAGAAACAGTCATGCTGGTCCTGAACACTTTCCTCATTTGGAAGGGGCAACAAAGTAGCTGGATTTAGGGTATTGCATCGTTTGATGTGTATGTGACTAGCCAACAGCGTCAGCTCATATCCCGTTAAACGTGCACTCGTAAGATGCTGTGTTTTAGTTCTGTTTAGTAAGGTATCCACTGCATGTGGCACCATAACAATAAGAGTGTTATCCAACACTGTCCAGCAGACTGCTGGATAGAAATTGCTGCTGCGGCTGTCGCTTTGAGACAACTGGGCAATGCTTTAGCTACAGGATCTAACGTAGCCGAAAAATAGGCACATGGCCGCTGTTTGTCTCCAAATTGCTGTGTTAGAACTGACAATGCCCAACCTTCTCTCTCATGAACATAGAGCATAAAAGGCTTAGTGTAATTGGGGGTACCCAATACAGGAGCAGAACACAGAGCGGTACGCAAGTCAGTGAAACTCTTTTGGCACTCATCAGTCCATGGAAGGGGCTGAGGCGTATCCTTTTGAGTGAGTGCCAACAAAGGTTTAGCAATTAGAGAGAAGTTGGGGATCCACGATCCACTGTCTACAATAAGAAGTGATACCCAGAAAGGCACGTACTTCCCTTTGTGTGGATGGTACAGACATTCGCACAATCGCCTGAATTCGTTCTGGTGTCAATTGTCGTCCCTCCTTTGATAGGAGATGACCCAAATAGGTAACCTCTCGACAGACATACTGTAGTTTGGAAGGTGAAACCTTGTGTTTCAGTTTAAACAAGTGGTGTAACAATGCAACAGTGACATTTTTATAAATCTCTTCTGAATCAGCGGCTACCAACAGGTCATCCATATACTGGATGAGAGCAGCACCAGACGGCAAATGGAAAGTATCAAGATGACATTTTAGAGCTTGGCTGTAAATAGAGGGACTTTCACAATAGCCTTGGGGTGCGCGCTTAAACCGGAAGCTTCGGCCTCCAAGAGAAAAGCCAAAAATATCCCTACTCTCTTCTGCAATGGGGATGCTAAAGAAGGCATTCTTCAGATCAATAACAGAGAACCAGATCGCTGTGGAAGGTATCATTGTCAACAAAGCAGTGATATCTGGGACAACAGGAAATTGTGGGACAACAATTTTGTTTACCTCCCGCAGATCAATTACAAAACGGTACACAGGAGGCTGAGAAGGATCGGTGCGTTTGAGAACAGGAAGGATAGGACTATTGCATGTATTACCTCTTGTTTCTTCAACCACACCCTTCCGAATCAAGTCATGAATTATTTCCAAAAGCGCTTTCTCACCTTCAGCAGAAATTCTATATTGTGGGATGCGCGGTAATTCAACATTAGGCTTGAGAGTGACAACATAGGGTGGAATCTCAAGACAACCCACATCATTCGGACCCGTGGCCCAAAGCGCTGTTGGAAGAGAAAGTAATTCAGGTGGAAATTGATCTTTAGACAAATACATTGGGGAGACCAATTTCTGTCCCAAAGTAAGATGTACACCAGAAGGAGAACAATATATCGTAGCATGCATTCTTTTCAATAGATCTAGACCCATCAGATTCTCACCACAACCATTCGTTAACAGAAGTGGAGCTTCTAAATCATAGGGACCAACTGAAATGGGCAAAGGACAAGAAATTGGATTGCGGACAGGGGCGCCAGAAAATCCTACGGAAACATTTGTTAAGTCAGACAAAGGTGCCCCAGGGAGTTTAGAATGAATGATAGAACTTCTCATTGCCCCAGTATCTCAGAGAAATGGCTCTGAAACACCCATCGTAGTGACGTTAACATAAGGTCCATTTTGATCTACTGGGATTGGCACAACTCCCTTACTTTGTCCATGGCTGTCCTAGTTGGCATGAAGACTCTCATTTCCATTTTCAACATAATAATCTTCATTATAATATTGCGTAGACCTAACATTCTGCTGATCAAAACAGTTCACGGAATTGGGAGAAGGAAGGGCACGCTGTTCTTGAGTCAACACACCTCGACCTCTACCTCTGTTTGCTGACTGGAGGCCATCACGACCTCGTGGAGCAGATAACGCTCCATTGCGCTGCAATAAAACTGGACAACTATTCTTAAAATGACCTTCCTCTCTACAATAGGCACATTGATTAGGACCTAACAAAGGTCGCGGAATGTATGACTCAGGTTTTTGATATATCCTCTGAAACTGTGGGGGCTGCTGAATTTGAGGCTGAACATAACGTGGCGGATAGGCTTTTTGCAAGAGAACCCTCGTTTTTAATTCTTTCGTCTTTTTCTCTTGCTTTTCTTTTTCTTCTTTATCTCTATTCTCATAATATTGTGCAGTAGCCAATATCTGGGCCAAAGAAGAAACAGCCCATGAACTTTCAGAATCTTTTAATTTGTGTGACAGCTCGGGAAGCAAATTGAATACGAATTTGTCCACAAATAATCGCTGTCCACCCTCTGTAGCCATGTCTTAACCACTGTGGTCGATAAAGGTCTCTTCAAAATAAGTGAAGAAATCAGAAACACTTTCATCTTTCTTTTGCTTGCATGCTGCTAATTTGTCCCAATTAACTCTCAGTGCCGGCATCATAGTTTTCATTAACGTAATGATCCTACCAGGGAGTTCCGAAATCAGAACGTCAGGCTTTGCGCCACTCACTTGGTCTCTATCTGTATCAGTTATAACATTCCAAGTAGCACCTAGTTCCTGTGCATGATCCTCTCTTCGAATTTTAGCCCATATTGTCTGTGGGACTACATTTCCCATTAGCATATCAATATCTGCTAGATTCATGATGCAGGCGTCAACTGTCTGCGTTAGTTCTTCATAATAACCTGCAGGGTTCTTACGGGGATCCGGTAGAGTTTGCTTAAGGGCCAAAACTTCGGATCTTTTCCAAGGGACATGTACCCATATACGCTGAAAATGAGCAGGAATAAGTGGATTAGCACCTGCTGCCGCAACCTCTTCCTTCCATATGGGAGGAACCTCTCTCATAGGATAATTCTTCGACGTCAGTTTAACCGACGGATCGGAATCAGGGAAAATTTGAGAAAACAGTAAGGATCTAAAAGAGATAAGCGTCCTCATAGCTTCCTCAACATTGGAACCCACAATAAGACCTTTTTCAAAATCAATCTGAACATTTAACAGATATTGTGGGATCGGTCTCGAACTCACATCTTCCCATTCTTTAATAAGAATGTCGCACATTACATTGAAAGCATATCTTTGCGTAGGCGCATTCCATTGCAAAAAGGTAGGCATAATATCAAGCACACTGTATTGTGGACCCTTCCTAATCCATTTTCGTGCCAAAGAGTCTAACTTCTCTCGTTCCTCAAAATCTGGGAACTGACTACGAGACTGTCTTCGAGCAAAAGCCGGAGACACACTTAGAGCTCCAAAGAAAGGAGATAGAATACCAGTGACAGTGTCTGTGAGACGCTTACGCACAGACGGAGAATGAGACATAAGAATTGGGGATAAAGTATTAGGAAAACTGACAGGAGAAGAATCGATAGTTGCAGGAGGAGCTGAAGGCAAAGGAGATCTAGGATCAGGAGATGAGGGTAAAGAAGTTGAGACTAACGGTGAAACCGGCAAAGGCGGTAATACTGGAGGAGGCAAATGCAGAGGAGCCGGAACAGACGGAAGTACCACTGGCGGCTGAACAGGCTGTAACGGCTGAGGTACATTGGCATTTTGCACATAAGGCGGAGGCAATCTTAATAAATGGGACATTAGGGGATCTTCTTCTATATCTTTCTTATTATCGGAAGGAGAAACAGGCAACACCGGATAGCATTTATCTATCGCCATACGATGCTGTCTTTCTGAAATCTCAGTCGCATTATCAATTTCATCGTCTTTGAACTGTTGGGCAGCCTGTATAATTGTCATACCCTGTGCTTTCCTATCTCGTTTTGCTTGTTTAATTTCTTTCTGTTTGGCTTCCTTTCGCCAAAGGCGGAAAGAGTCAAACATTGCCGGCCGGGCTTGTCTCTTAAATAAAACTGCTTCTAAATTATCTAACACATCAGGACCATTTTCTGGCCATTTTAGAACACCATCTTTCTTCGTGTATCGGGTCCATGTCTCGTTAAAGGCAATGGGGCGATACCATGTTTTGAATAGAGCTCATATGTGGGAGTTCCAACCGAAGGAATCGGACAAGAGTCCTCAAGTCGGGAATCCCTATTACAACCAAGACAACAAATTCTTCCAAACTTAGTCAGACCAGGCATCTCACGATATTTCCTGTCTGTTCACAAACTTCAAGGGAGTAAACTCAGTTTACGCAGCACAAATGCACTTACCATCGGTTTTGGCTGTTGCAACAGTCAAAGACTAAGGTCTACAAATACTAAGAAAACAAAGGACAAAAATTGTGGGCGCAACCCACGAAGATACTTAACTAAGGACGTCTTCTCACACCAACAGAGGCCCGTCTATCATCTCGCCTTACCATACATCATCAAAGAAAGGGCCAAAGCAGGGCGGCAGTCAGGGCAGCGGTCGTCAGTAGCCGTCAGGAAGGAGTAGCCACGCTGCAAAAGACCTTCGGACCACTTTCGACATACAGGGGTCGCTTAATGTGGCTCGCGAACCCTCCGGAATTTTCTTGCGGGGTTCCTCACGACCTTCAGGCAGAACCGGTACCACTGAAGCCGCCCAACGTTGGGCGCCAGTTGAAGAACCAGAACCTTTTGGGTCTGGTGGCGCAGGGCACGCCCTAGTCTCCTGAGTTCTCCTGCTTTGCTACACAGAGACACGGGACACTCTGTCGGCGTTAGAAGATCAGATTTATTTAGCTGCAGCCAGTACAGTTATCCTAGAAGTACACAAAGTAGGTTCTCAGGAGACTGCCACTTCACTCTGTGGCGCATCAGGTTAAACACCATACAATGTTATAATCATTAATAAAAGGTACTCCCAGAGCATACAAGAAGGAGCCAATAAGGAAAGTTGGAAAACAAGGTGGAACCAATAAGAAAGATTTGAAAACAGAAGTGTCGGATAACTCGGGAAGACCTCTCCTCCAACTATGTTTGTCACCCCTCCCTCAAGCTAATTGATTAACAGATTCATAACTAACTTGCAGGTGGCGAGATACGTTTGTGTGTGTGGGAGGACAGTTGTGAAACGAGAGAATGCTAGCAGGAGACAGTGAAGGCCAGTCTATAAGATAAGGTCAGGAAAGAATAGTGTGAGCCAACAGATAGTTGAGACGTGGATTAGAAAAGCCAGACAGGGATTAGTGTACTCGGCTAGTTCTAACACCGGCTTTGCAAATAGAGGCCGAAGGTGTATTTCGACACCAAGCTACAGAAAAGGCAAAAATAGACTTTATTCGCCGTGCTGCCTGAGTGATGGCAACACAAAATGGCGGCGGGTCACAAAATGGCGGGTCGATTCGATCGTGATCGAAAATCGAATTTCCTCAGAACTTTAATAACTATCCCCAATGGATGGAGTTAAAAACAGTGTGACGATAGGAGTATAGATATTACCTATCTAACTAGGTCGACATGTTTCTGCCTAGGGGACCAAAAGTTCCAGGCATTCATCAGGACCATTCAGCTTGTCACTCTGAAAAAATGTGAATAACAAAAACCATACTTATGTAAAATATAAGTGTTGCCGAGACAGACTCCTGTCTGGTGTTCTTACTGTAATGAATAAATGCACTTATTAGCAATTCACATATTCTTATCAAGTATTAACATATTAACAACGTGTCACGTGAAATATAGTGCCAAATGTCACCACCAAAGTGAAAGCCATGTGAATAAATCATTATTCTCACCAATAGCAGGCAAACAATTCTGCCTTACTATACAGGCCCTTTATCTGTGTGCGGGTACCTGTATATCAAAATAAATCACATACAAGACAGGTCTTGGGACAGCTTCAAAAATATAAATACATTTTTCTATATAAATAAAACAAAAAGCAAGCTCAATCTGTCTATTAAGCACGACCACAAAGGCTAGTGTCTTATCATTCTCCTCTGCGCTGGGGCATCGTCGCTAATACGCAACCCCATTACTCATATATAATCAAATAACACAATCTACAATAGGATATATCATCCTTCTTATGTTTCACATTGTTCGTGTATCAGATATACAGTCCAACACACATGAGCCCTATGACACTGCAATATCAAAGGACATGTGATGTTCAAAAGGCTGAATAGTCCTATAAGCACTGCTACAATCTGTCTCTTAAAATTTAACAGCAAGGCTAAATAGTCCTATGATCACTACTTCGATCTGTCTCTTGATATTTAACAATCTAGAACTAGAGTGTTTATGTGTGAAAAACTAGGCGCATTTGTGTCACGCCTCTATGTCTCTTCTATTACACATAGCGAAACATTCACGTTTTCGACTATCAAAAAATTTTCACTCACCTAATATCCCTGCATCGCTCCTTCTTAATAGGGGCACTCGAACGGAAGACATCAGCCATTTCAGTCCGTCTTTATTTGATTCCGCATCGCGTACTGAAAACCGGAAGTGAAAGGTATCACTTCCGGTCGGCGGCTCGTATTTTCGGTGTAATCACTAAAGATTCTAAATATATCTATAAGCAGCAGAATGATCTACTCTTGTTATATAAATCACTCTGACACTATGTTTCTGATATTCCTTTGCCCTAAAATCGATCCTCATACGTTTTTTCAAGTACCACAGTGTTACACTATTATGATGCATTCTGGGATATATAGTTCACTTATCTTTCAACCACTAGTATTGCCAACGGAATTCAGGGGAAAAAACCATTCAACAACCTTATATCTCATGGATCACTATACTACCATATTCATCCCAAGTTTATATAAACAAAAGGAAGGTGCACTCGACACAAGAGTCATACAGAACCATAGTTGATGTCCATTAATATTTCTAATTTATTCCAGATAGGTAAACAATGACGGCAAACAGCCAACGCGTTTCGTCCCTTTTGCCAAGGAACTTCTTCAGGGCTGTGAGAATAACATAAAAAGACACAAATTGTAGTACGACAACCAATGAAAAATACACACCAAATGCAAAGACAAATGTGTAAATCAATAAAAACACATTAATCCAATACAACCATTAATATTGTGAACAATAGCAAATATATAGAGACAAAAAACAAGAACAAAACATACATAAATACATATAGCATATTCACAAAACAAACACTACATATATTTAGTTTGTTAATATAAAAAAAAGTTTTTTATATATAGACATTTTAATATAAGCGCGAATACTCAAAAAAGGAATTCCTGAATAAACAACCTCAGTTCTCTAGCCCCACTTGTTTTCTTTTTTTTTATATATCAAGTTTATATGATTGTTTCAAGGTTAAAACATTTTTTATCAATCCAAACAAAATTTGTTATATCCAGCCGTAAAGGGCAGAGCAAACTGAAATGAATCTTCAAGAATTTTGAAAGGTTTTAGTACAAATATTGTTCAGAACAGATATTTTTAATAAAAATAATAATAAGAATAAGAAGAAAGAAGAGAGAGAGAGAAAGAAAAGGCGAAAAAAACGAGAAAAAATATATATAACACCAGAGATCGTGAGAAATATAAGGTCAATATCATTGCATATAAGTCTAAAACTAGATAAAATCAATATCAATACCTACTCCATAATAATAAAATTATGTATATAATCTCACCTAAAGATCAAAATGATACGTTTAATCTTGCAAGAGCAAAAGCAGAATAACCTTAGGTGAAAAGTCCATTTGTCGCAGAATGTTCAAGACATGTGTATCCAAGTCTGATAATCCAAACAACAAAAAGATGGACAAATGCAGGTTATATTACATCTGTCACATGACTATACAAAAGTGAAGAACATTCTTGAACAAGAATCAAGAAATACTTTAAACCGCGAACATTCTTATTATGCGGAAAAACGGAATGCCGAAGGTGTTGTCATAACAGGCATCCGTCAGTTAAGCAAAAACACCAAAAACATATATGAACATTAAATCGTCACATATCTCATGTCACACATATGTATAAATCCTCAATAGTCCCTTATAAATTCCTTATTTTAAATGAATTAAAAAAGGGGTAATAGACCTGGAAATAAGGAAAACAAATTGATGAAACGGAAGGAATAGAGGATGTCTCACCAGAAATAGTTTCAGAAGTAAATTGAGTATTCAAGCTGAGTCATAGCATCATGGGAGATAGTGTCATAAGGATTTCAAGATTACTGGGGTGAAAGGTTTCATGGTAATTTAAATCCCAATCTGTAGACAAAAGACCAAAAGAACAGTACTTTTAAGTAATAGCCCATCCATGGCCATTATCTCCAGATCCCCATTGGGCATAAATCCACGTTTTTCTGGACATCCCAGTTATAACCACTAGTTCAGACAAACAAAGTATGCAGCATGAGAATTGGCAAGTAAACATAATACGCATTTCGCGTATTATGTTTACGAAACATCACTAGTGCAACATAGCAAAGGCACCCTAACCCTCCAGGTTATAGTCACTTGTTGATAAAAGATACAGAAAGGTACAGAACGCCAGCATGATAACTAACAGGCAAACATAACCCGCAATTCACGGCAAGTTTTTAAAGGCTTTATTGGGTGCAAATATGTAAAGTTAAACTCATATAATCGCCATCTGTCTATGGGTGAGCGACATACGATCTTTAGGTATAGTGCAGATTACAAATTAAGTTTACATTGCAATCCATTAAGATACTATCTAATAATGTTCTAAGCATGATCATACAGGTAATACCTATATTTACGGCAGTTTAGCAAAGGATTACCAAGAACGCTATCCGTACTTTGCAGAGAATTTATAAAAACCATTACCAGTGCAACGTAACAAACATACCATAGCCAACTTAATCAAACTCACTTACTTGTTGCGGTAAAAACTACAGCATGGTAACTGACAAGCAAACATTGCCCGCAATTCGCGGCAAGTTTTTAAACGATTTACGAGTGCAACGTAAACAGACGCATTCTACGTAGTGACGCGTCATCAGCGAAAAAAGACATAAAGAACGGACTATACATAGATTCATTCTAATACCGTCACCATCTTTCTGTGGGTAGAGGACATACGATCTTCAAATCCAACGCAATGTGCGAATTAGATTAAAAATGTAATCTAATTGGATATAATCCTAAAAATTAATTACAAATAGTCATACAAATAGTACCAATATATACAAAAGGCTTATCAATGGGTTATCTAAAATATTCAGAACAAGTAAACCATAGCCAACTAAATTCACATACTTGTAGAGATAAGAACGACAGCATAATAAATGACAGGCAAACATTGTCCGCAAATCGCGGCATGTTTTTTGAAAAGCTTACGAGTACAACATAAACAGACGCATCATACGTAGTGATGCGCCATCAGCGAAAAAAAGAAATAGAAAACGGACTATACGTAGATTCATTCTAATACAGTCACCATCTTTCTATGGGTGAAGGACATACGGTCTTTAAACACAATACAAAGTACGAACTAGTATTGCAATGCAATCTATTTGGATGTAATCCTAAAAAATTCTAAAGATAGTCATACAAATAGTGCCAATATTTACAAAAGCTTATCAGGAGGTTACCAAGAAAGTTCAGAAAAGTTAAATGAGAAATCAAAGAAAAAAGAAGAAAGAAAAAGGGAGAGAGGAACATATACTCTACCGAAAGCGTAATGTGCGTATATTTCAACAGAGGCAAAATGCCAAAACAAATGAGATAATAGAGGCACAATCCAAGTCAATATACCCAAATACATACATTGGGAAAGGTTTTCACAAAGGTTTTTTTATATATCATATATAGAAGAGAACCAACTCTTTATTTAATAATATTTCTAGAGTCTAATGCTGATCCCAGTACTTATCCAAGGAAATAATGGAGCTCTTTATCCGTATTATGGCCCATCTGGGTGGCCCTTAGGCAACATATCCATTTAGCCTCCCTTTGCCTAACCTGGAGCTCCCTATTACCACCTTTGTTGCCAATTGGAACATGGTCAATACCATGGAACCAAAACATACTGTTGTCTGGGTGTACTTTCTTATAATGTTCACTCAAAGGGTATCTGTTATCACCATTCAGTATCGCCCTACGGTGTTCCTGTATCCTGATTTTTAATTGGCGTACTGTACTCCCCACATAAATAATTCCACAGATGCATCCCATTACATAGATAACATGTGTGGTATTACAATTTATAAAATGAAGTACCATATTCATCCCAGTCTGACATATTATGGGATATATCGTAATGGTTGATCCTTTATATATATGTGTTGTGAATCGATATTAAAAATTATATACCAGGGGGGTATGCAAAATCAATGATAGCCCCTATATATCATTATAAATCGTTAACAGCATGTTATAAAAGAAGAACTAGATTACCAGCCGCCAAACAACATCGAATATACATCCCACTCTCTTCTCACAGTATATTCCACTGTATATCCTCATTCAAACCGTGGATATGACTCTTCATGCGAAACACCCATCTCTGTTCCCTCTGTAGGAGTACTCTATCCAGAGGTCCCATATTTGTGTCATATTTCGGTTTATCAATAATGACCCAAGTAAAGTCATCCTCAGTGTGTGTCTTTTCTAGGAAATGTCTGGTCATGCGTGTATTCGTTTTTTTACACCGAAACGCACTACGGTGTTCCACCATCCTAAGCTTAACTTTTCTGGTGGTCATACCAATATACACTAATGCACATGGACATGTAATCATATAAATGACCCCACTCGTGTTGCAATTGGTATGTGACTTCAATATCCAGGGGGTGTTAAGACCTAGATCCAGTTGAGTGGTTTTCATAGTGAACGGGCGCACCGAACAGGTTCCACATGGAAAATGTCCTACCACTGGTGCAGAGCCCCATAATGTGGTTTGTCTCATCTCCTGTTGATCAGTTCTTGGCCTAGTATGCACCAATAAATCTCGGAGATTGTTACTACGTTTGAAAGCAAACAAAGGTCTCTCCAACAAACGTGTCCCAGTATTTAAAATATGCCAAGATTTATTAATGGCCTTTTTGACATTATCTGACAGGTTACTAAAGGTGGTCACACATACCATCCTTTTGTTCTCAGGTTTATTATATGTTTCTAGGAGAACACCTCAATGGTTATTTTGTGCTCTCTTCTCTGCCCCATATACCAGTTTCTTTTGGTAGTTCCTGGCTAGTAATTCTTCACTCAAATTCTGTGCATGTACTCTAAAACTAGACACTTCAATGCAATTCCTGCGTAACCTAAGGAACTGTCCTATTGGGAGATTATTCAACAGAGCTCGAGGATGAAAACTATAATAGCTCAATAGAGAATTTCTCGCCATAGGCTTCTGAAATAATTCAGTATGAATCATCCCATCCTTAAATTTTATTTATATTTTTGAAGCTGTCCCAAGACCTGTCTTGTATGTGATTTATTTTGATATACAGGTACCCGCACACAGATAAAGGACCTGTATAGTAAGGCAGAATTGTTTGCCTGCTATTGGTGAGAATAATGGTTTATTCACATGGCTTTCACTTTGGTGGTGACATTTGGCACTATATTTCACGTGACACGTGGTTAATATGTTAACACTTGATAAGAATATGTGAATTGCTAATAAGTGCATTTATTCATTACAGTAAGAAGACCAGACAGGAGTCTGTCTCGGCAACACTTATATTTTACATAAGTATGGTTTTTGTTATTCACATTTTTGCAGCGTGACAAGCTGAATGGTCCTGATGAATTCCTGGAACTTTTGGTCCCCTAGGCAGAAACATGTCGACCTAGTTAGATAGGTAAAATTCATAATCCTATCGTCACACTGTTTTTAACTCCATCCATTGGGGATAGTTATTAAAGTTCTTTTTCCCTTTATGAGATGGTTTTAATGCACATTTGATATTATTTTTGCACTCTGCCCCTCATTTACCTTTAGCATTGGAGTGAAAAAACACCTCACCCTCCTCTCCAGAGGGAGAGTTGTAGCCCACTCAGTGTACCTTGCGGGCACTGGGTGCAAGAGGGGACCCAATGATGAAGCATGTCACCCATGTGGTGAGTGAGGGTCCTCGTCTTTAAAAGCTAATGCTTATTGTTGGGTTTATGTGCTCTGTGGCATTCACATAGTTATATATAGTTCCCATTAGGATACTTGTTGTGAGCAGTATCATCACTCGAGTGACACATCAGAACACACATCAAAGTCACTTTGCATTCAGCCAGCTGGACACACACATTGCAACACATGCCACTCAATGCTACAAGCTTGCACACTCATACCCAGTGACTGACCATTATGAGAAGAAGTTGCATATGAGCTGACTCCGGATATCATCCTCCTCCTCCTCCTCATCACTAGCCTCGTGGGCAAGCCCTTGATCATCCACGGGTGGATGTTCCTGCTCATCCGGATACAGGATGAGTGGCACTGCGTTCTGAACTGCCATGTTATTTGGCAGACCTTCTCCGGGGCATATGGGAGGGACCCGCTGGTCTTGTCCAGGCACCGGAACCGGCTCTTCAGGAGTCCAAACGTGCTCTCAATCACTCGACTGGTCAGCCCGTGTGCATTGTTATACCGGTGATCTGCAGCTGTTCTTGGGATGCGGAGAGGTGTCAGCAGCCATGTCATGTTGGAATAGCCAGAGTCCCCTACATGGAAACATCATGTAAATAAATGTGTCAGGAGATGCCGTAAGATCCAAAGATACCGCAACACACAGGACAGACAGCGTATACCCACCAACAAGACATGCTCATTCGTTGTGCAGCCGCAGAATCATTTGTGGCACCCTGCTATGCCTCATGATGTAGGCATCGTGTGCTGATCCTGGAAAACATGCACAGACATGGGAAATCAGCATGTTAGCAAGACACACCAAAAAGGCATTTATCGAGTGGTAATGTTTTCTATTGCGATAGGCTTGCTCCTGTGCCTGTGGTGGTACCAAAGCCACATATGTCCCCTCAATGGACCCAATTACATGGGGCATCCCTCCCAGGGCATAGAAATCACCCTTGACATCTGTCAACACCTCAGGAGTAGGAAATTTGATGAATTCATCAAGGTGCTCTAACATGGCTGCTAAAACATCACGTAGGACACGGCTGAACATTGTCTGTGACATCCCACCAACATCAGCTATGGTCAATTGAAATGTACCTGTGGCAAAAAAATGTAGGGCTGCCATCACCTTCATCTTGGGGGTCAGCGCAGTAGGATACCTGTGTCGCGGTTGGAGGTGTCGTGCCAGCTTGTTTGTCAAATCCTCAATCAACTGGCGAGTGAATCTGTAACGGCAGATGCAGGCACGTTCCCTCATGGCACCCAAGTCTGGCATTGGTCTTGGGACTGTGGTAAATAATTTCCTTTACCGGGACTTAATTTGATACAGAAACATAATAAAATAGCTCAGTAAAATGAGAGGCAGAATCCGTGGTATTAGAGGTTCGGAATGGGCTTTATTCCAATGATCGATTATAATCGGTTGCTCCAAGTTCCATCACCACGGGGGTTCAGGAAGTGAAGTACATACTTTATTGACAAGAAATGACTTTTATAGTACATACATTACAATGAAGCGAATGCAGTAGGCGTAACAATTGATAAGGAAAATGACGATTTATATGCGTAACCGAAAATGGGTGTAATAAGGAGTAAAAAGGAACATAATTGGTTATGATGTCATATATAGGTGGATCTATAAGATAATACTTGGCATAGATGCGCGCGCAGCAGCATGACGTGTGATTGACGTGCAACTAGGGGGTGAAGGGGACTTGACATTTAGCTCTACATGTGGAGACGAAAAGTCTGGGGGGTCAAGTCAACCTAATCCCAAATCATATCTAACATCCTATGTTTAAAGAACTATGTTATCCACAAAAGAAGGACTCTCGGACAGAATCTATTCTATACTGACTGTGCGTGCGTGTACAAGCGTCTAAGTGTCTACACTAAATGCGAGGGCAGGAATATTCCATGGTAACAGGACTATGAATTACTCATATAAAGACAGAGAAGCCGGGCCCTTTGCTCGGTAGCTGGAAGAATGTTTACTTAAACTACTAGGCAGGAATGCATCGGCTAAGGAGTGAAGCAGATAATTCGAAGGTGAAATACAGTTCTTGGCAGAGAATAGGCTGATGTCAGGCTTCGTGAGCCGCGCAGGGAATGAGACAAAGTTCATGGTCACAGATGCAGGCTCAGACTCGAGTTTTCAGAGGCAGAAGGCAAGAGGAGTTTGATGACAGAATCAGGGTCTACTTGCCTGGACTGTAAAATGGCATAAGTGAACCATATAAAGCCGGTGGCTTTTCGTACTTAGGAATGGAATATCCGGCCTATTCATGGCGGATCTGACAGAGGACCTGTTAACGGTGGACGCACATGTGTTTGCGTCTTCATAACTGGAACTGGAGGGAATATACATGTACTTGTAACATGCACATAGAACCGTTGGGGTCCAAGATAGGGGACATAACTGACCAGAAAAATCCATATTTCCACATTCCCTCCTTGTCCCCTACTTGCCCGTCAAGAGATATCAATCTTCATTAATCCATTGATCTGTTCGTATAACATCATTTGTTCTTCTTTCTTCTTCCGTGACGAATGAGATCTTGGTGGTGGAATACACGATGTGGCACACAGGCCACAGATCGCTGGTCCACATTGTAGGCATAGACAGCAACTGAATAGTATGAGAAGGCCAATACCTAGGAAGGATAGAACTCTCCATCCCCAGGCTGATATCACACTCCAAAACCAACCGGACCAAGTCCAAGTGCCTGGGTTCTGGTGTATCTGGCTTACAATCTTATGAAGGCGAGTTATAGCTTTATATACAGATGGCGAATTTTCTGGTATGAATACGCAGCAGCTTGATCCGATGACCCTACAAGCTCCGCCCCTATCAGCCAGGATGACGTCAAGGACAAGACGATTTTGAAGCACAACAATCCGCATAGCAGACTGCTCTTCTGTTAAATTGCCTAGGGCGGAAATAGTTTCATTCACTACTGCTTCAAGGGTTCTAGTTAATCTACGTATCAGCTTACTATTAGTAACAGTACCTATATAGGGAAAGATGCCTTTATTGAAATCTGTGTATTTTTCCCATGCTGTTTCAGTGTAATCGACAATTGGGAGATCTCTCCGCTCTCTGTTGTGTACTAAATGAATATTTCTATAATAATCAGGAGGAGCTAGGAAAACAGGTGGCAAAAGGAATGCAATGTAGCAGGTACCATCCCAATCTAGAGGTAGACGCATATATGCAGTCTGACCACATATAAAGTAGGAGTGGCGATAAGCTCTAAATGAAGATTTGCCTTGATCACTGAATTCTACTGTAGTAGTGCATTCACTATGGCCCATATGTATCGAACCAACCTTTCTTACACACAATTCACCCTTCGCTGGGAATACTGACATGGTGGGTAAAACTAGTTCAACTTCGGATTCGACATTCAGAATCATGAGATTAGGTGTAAAATTACCTAATCCATATACTTCATTTTCTAGATCAGTTCCTGTTCTTTTGGGGCGACCCTCCTTGTCAGGGTAGCAGACCTTGAGTAAAACTAGGTTCAGGTTTCCCCATACCCAATGATCTTGGTAAACTGCTGTGTCTGAGTCTATGGAATTGATTAAACTAAACCATGCTCCACAGGAGCCATTATGTGTAAACGGATGTGGAAAGAAAGGCAGGACTCCTTCATAATTCTGGTAGGGAGGGAGCCGGCCACACACCCAACAATTAGTGGCATTACTAGTCTGATGGGAATGATGTAACATACTAATGAAAGTGTTATTGCGCAGCGCAAGTCTATAAGACAATTCATGCGGAGGTAAGTCACTAAAAGAATGTTCAGCAGTAACATTATAAACATGTCTAGAAATAGGGTAATATATGTGCAACAATATACTTGCAGTAATTATTAAAAGACTCAAGAAAAACAATATGAATAATGTCACTATGCAGTGGCTACGCAGTGATTTACAATACGCCTGTCGTTTCAACATTTTCCGGGTGTTTTCTCTACTCAGGTCCAAGGGATACATGTCAGAGACAATTCAACCGCTTCACCTTGGAGAGGACTTAAACAATCAAATTGCTCGACTGGTTGGGCCTAAGCTTTAGTTTATAGTGTTCAGAGTTACTCTGTTCAACAAAAGGAAGTTTTGAGTCAATGGGTGAAGTCACACGAGGTGGGCTGTTTACATCTGCAGGAAGTCCATGAAATTTCTTGATATGACTTGAATGAATCCAGCCTTTCCTGCCTTCAATCTTCACGGCTGTTCTTGTGGTCAGCAGGACCAACTTGGGCGACTTCCACCTGGGCTCCAGCTGAGTCTTTCGGTCGAAATTCCTCACAAGTACGATGTCCCCCGGAACTACGTCATGGGGTTTCACCTCAGTGTTGTCGGGAAAGGCTGCAGCTACCTGTGAACGACAAGATTGTAGTGCAGACATCAAGGAAGCCAAGTAATCTGTCAGCATATTACAGTCAACATCAGTTATTTTGCGTGGTATGGGCGTCCCCCACATATTTGGTGGTCTGCCGAAGATCACCTCATACGGGGATAGCCCTGTTCGTGAGTGTGCTACCATTCTCATGTAAAAGAGTGCAACTGGTAACGCTACTACCCAGTCGACACCTTTCTCTCTGCATATTTTGGACAATCTGATTTTCAGTATCTGGTTATGTCTTTCTACGAGACCTGCTGCCTCGGGGTGTCGGACACAGTGGAATTTCCACTGATATCCTAACAGAAGTGAAACATGTTTCATTAATTCGGATGAGAACGGCTGACCGTTATCTGAGTGAACAACACGTGGTAAACCGTATCGTGGGAAGAATTCTCGAACTAACTGTTTGGCAGTAGTCGGGGCAGTGTAATCTGAAACCGGGTATGCCTCCGTCCAGCGGGACAGAGCGCAGACAACTACGAGAACATATTTGAATCCTCGACATCGTTCCATCTGGATATAATCCATCTGGAGGACTTCAAAAGGGTGATTAGGAGGATGAAATCCACCCTGTTCTACGGGAACGCTTTTTCCTGGGTTAAACTGGCAACAGATCATACAGGTACGGACCTTTTGTTTGGCTGCTGCTCGCAAATGTTTATTGAACCAAATGTGTTGAATGCTGTCTAGCATAGCTTTTTCTCCGAGATGTGCTGGACTATGTGTAGTGTTAATTATAACTTGGACCATTGAATCAGGAAGGAACCATACAGACTTTTCCTTCATCATCCATCCTTGGTCCGTTTGGATCCCTCCTAATTCAGTCCATTTCTTTATTTCATCTGGTGTAGCATGTGTCTGTATGTCAATTACGTCAAGGGTAGGATCTTTAACTGTCATACAATGTGTCGGCATCGGGACTATTGTCTTTGTCATGTCGGATGTTTGGGTTTGAGCAGTCTGTTTAGCTGTTCTGTCGGCTAGATCATTGCCTTGAGAAATGATATCAGTAACCTTCGTATGAGCCTTACATTTCATAATTGATATTGTAGTAGGTAGATGTATTGCATCTAATAAGGCATGAATGAGGGGTCCGTGCTGAATGTGGGCACCGTGGGAAGTTAAATAACCTCTCTCTCGCCACAGCACGCCGAAGTCATGTACAACTCCGAATGCATAACGTGAATCAGTGTATATGTTGACCTTTTTATTCGTGGCTTGAATACAGGCTTGTGTCAGAGCGATGAGCTCTGCGGCTTGAGCTGACAAAGTATTTATACGATTAGTTTCAATGACTTCAGTATCTGTTGTGACTGCGTAACAGCCACCAACTCTCCTGTATTTGTTCTCATACATGAACCATCTACATACAATGTCAGGTCTGGGTCTGACAATGGGACATCGGTTAAGTCTTGTCTAGGTTTCGTCGTTATTGTAATAACTTCAATACAGTCATGAGCTAGTGGGTCTGTTCCGGTTACTGGCAACAGTGTGGCAGGATTTAATGTGTTACAGCGTCTGATTTCTATATGTGGCTGAAACAATGTAAGTTCGTACCCTGTAAGTCGCGCTATAGTCAAGTGTTGTGTTTGCGTTCTATTTACAAGAACCTCTACTGCGTGTGGTACTTGAACTGTCAATGGATGTCCTAACACTATGGCGTCGCTTTGTCTGATTGCTAAAGCTGTCGCTGCCACTGATTTTAGGCATGCAGGCAAAGCCTGAGCTACGGGATCTAATGTACTAGAAAAATAAGCACATGGTTTGTGTGCTCCTGCTTGTTCCTGTGTGAGTACTGACAAGGCAGTACCTTCGCGTTCTGTAACAAAGAGTGTAAACTGTTTTCTGTAACATGGCGTTGCTAAAACAGGTGCTTGACATAAAGCTTTCTTTAGGCTTTCAAAAGCTTGTGTATGTTCCTGAGTCCAAGGGAGAACAGTCGATGTGGCTGCCTCCTGTGTTGTCAACTGAATGAGTGGTTTTGCTAGAAATGCATACTGAGGGATCCACTGCCTACAATATGACGTGAGGCCTATGAAAGCCCGCACCTCCTTTTGTGTCTTGGGTATTGGCATGTTAGCTATTAACTGAATGCGATCGGGTGTAAGCTGCCTTCCCTCCTTGGACAGCGAGTGTCCAAGATAAACAACTCGCTGGACACAGAATTGCAGCTTAGAAGGGGACACCTTGTGCCCCTTTTCGGCTAGAAATTGTAAAACTGTCAGTGATGCTTTTTCACATTCCGGTTCGCTTCTCGCGGTGATCAGCAGATCATCGACATATTGGAGCAGAGCAGTGTTAACTGGCATGTGGATACTGTCTAGTTCTCGTTTCAGTGCTTGGCTATAGATGCTGGGGCTTTCTGTAAATCCTTGAGGTGCGCGTGAGAATTTAAAGCTACGTCCATTTAAACTAAATCCGAACAAATATTGGCTTTCCGGATCTATTGGGACGCTGAAAAAGGCATTCTTGAGATCAATTACAGTAAAGAATGTTGCTACAGAATCAATAGCTGTCAGTAATGACGAGATATCTGGGACCACAGGAAATTGTGGCACAATGCCTTTGTTTAACTCGCGCAGATCAATAACCAATCGATATACTGGCGGGGCCTTTGAATCTGTTCGTTTAAGAATCGGAATTATTGGTGAATTACATACATTCGAGTCTGTTTCTACAACTACTCCTTGGGCAATGAGCTCGTCAATGATTTGTAGTAAAGCCACTACAGCATCTGGTGGTAACTTGTATTGTCGCATTCGTGGTAGCACCACTCCTGCCTTTAATGTGACTCGATATGGTGTAATATTCATGCATCCAACATCAGTAGGGCCTTGTGCCCATAGATGTACAGGTAAAATCTGCAGTCGGGGATCCATGTCTCTAGACACATAGTGCCCTTTAAAATCACGTATAAACAATCTTACTCCTTCCGGAGAACAACATATTATAGCTCCTAGAGCTTTCAGTGTCTTTATTCCTAACAGATTTTCTGGACATGATTTAGTAAGCAATAAATCTGTAGTTCGGGTCAAAGGTCCTATCGTAAGTGGGAGAGGCTGTGACACTTCATTAACAATAGGTTTTCCTGAAAAACCAAGGGAAATATTCTGAGAGCCTGAGAGGGGTGCCCCTGGAACTTCACTACGTTTTATAGTTGTTCGACTTGCCCCTGTATCGAGTAAAAATTTTCTATCTTGGCCTAATAATTCACTATGTACATAAGGTCCTTCTTGATCTACTGGGATTTCAATAAGGGGTAAGTCAACTTCCCTCTCTAGGCTTTTTCATGCGTAACGCTGATACTCAGGATATTCATACTGTGCGGTCTGATACATTTGTCGTGTTGTTGTCTGTGTGGCAGCAACAGGCAACGGTGGTGCAGCTGGCACAAACTGTATTGGCTGTTGTGCGGCTGGCATGGCCTGTGCATGCTGCGGAGCTCCTTGTTCATTCTGATCTTGTCTGAGTGGCCGTGGTCTTTCTTGTGTTTTACCTATGGCGATATTATGTTTTAAAACTGGACAATCGTGTACGTAATGACCTGGCTTTTTACAATAATTGCATGTCCCTTTTACAGGTCCTGCTGAATCGGAATGTGTCATACCCTTTTTGTGTCCTTCAGCTGGAACTGTCTGGGAAACTAGCATTTTCATTTTCGTGTCTTTCATGCGTCTGTGTTCATGTTCTTGTTCCTCTCTAATTCTATTGTGATGGTACTGTAACATTTGTAACATTTGTGATGGAGTGTTACCTTGCCAGGTACTCTCGAATTTTAATACTCTATTCTTTACTTGGGGCAGGGCATTTTCTACTAATTTTGTTACAAACAGATGCGGGTATGATTCGCTACTTGCTTTTAGGCCACTATTTATACCAAAACATTTTTCAAATCGGGCATAGTAATCACTAGTGTCTTCATCTTGCTTCTGCTTACAGGCTGAAATTGTACCCCAATCTTCCTTTTTCGTAGTTAATAAACGTGGCAGTACCTGTACTAATAAACCTGGTAGTGCTTTAGTTTTATCCCCAAGTCCTGCTCCTGCAGTTCGGGCCTTTTCTTCCGCTTCTAATACTGACCATTCTATCTTTTGGTTTCCTACCTCCCACTCTTTTTCCTTGAGTTTCTCATAAATACCAGCAGGCATCAACACCTTTAATATTGTCATAATGTCGGGATAGGTATACTCTCCCATGAGTAACATGTCTTTAATTTCTCGGTGAAAACCCGCTGGATCTTTGTCATGACTGGGTACCACTTTCTTCATTTGTAACAATTCTATTTTTGATATGGGCGTATATACAAATACGCGCTTAAACTCGTTATCCTCGCCTTTTATTGGGTGCACTTCTCGTAAGGGATTCTGTCTATCCATGTTATACGTGGTTCTTTCTTTGACGGGTAATGAGTCACGTTCTGAACATACAAAAAGAATATACTGCTTTCTTGATTCTAGAATTTCTTTAATTAATTTAGTACCTGAACCTCTCCATTTATTCATAAGTAATTCAGTCAATATGTCAGGTAAGGGACCAGGGTCCGAATGCTGACTCCGATATAGTATAATGAGTTGTTGAATCATATAAATCCCAGCTAACCTCTGTTCATCTGGGGTGAGATTCAAAAATGTGCGTGCTACTGTATCATCACTATATTTTCCGGGACTGTCCACCCAATGGACAGCTGCCCTGGCTAAATCTTGTTCATCCATAGAATCGAGAAAATGATAACCCCTTCGTTCTCGGAGTAGTTTGTCGGCGGTTTGGAACGAATGCTCGTTAGACCTTATATTAATTATAGGTATTTGGAAATTCCTGTTATTATCTGGACATATCGGACGTATCGAGTCAGTAAGACATCTATTACTATTACAAGATCCTCCTCTACCTACATAGGCTATGGTGTCCGACTGTCTCGCGGGCAGTCCTGACCCTTCTTCCTCGCTTTGTTCGAACTCGTCTACCTCTAATCTTTCTTCGTGTAGGCGTTCTATTTCTTTACGGATCTTTCGGCACATGGCTATTATACAATTTTTCTTATCATGTCTACCTTCTGATATATTCTGGCTCCATCTGGTAAGAATTTGCATTGCTTCCGGGTCTACCCCCGGTCGGTCTTGATTTCTGATCACACAATTTATGAGGAAACGTAACAGTTCCCCCTGTATCTCCACTTTCTGGTATTCCATAGCTCTGTTAATACATTCTGGATCTCGCCCTGTTTGGACAAAATGATATATTTTATCTAGATGCGCAGTCATTCCTGGTAACTTCCCTAAATACACTGCGGCTCGTCTGATACGCAATGATGCCAGGGTCATTTCGTCCTCTTTACCGGGCACAGGGTCATATCTACAATCTATAAGAAGTTCCTTAAGCGTACGGGCACTTATGAGTTTGGGTGTACGTGAATGTGCTGACTCTTGAAAAGTAAGTTTATTTATTCTGGGTGGCGTAGAAAAAATATTGGTAGCACCTCCCGTAGCCCCATCTGGGGTGTCGGGTGTGAAAGGATTCGTTGAACGTGACACAGCAACTATAGGTGTGGACACAGCTATAGAAGTAGCTGTAGGAACAGATGCAGAAACAGATGTGCTTGCCGGAACTTGTGACTCGATCTGTTGCTGTAGGGATACGGGCACTGGATCTTGGCGTTGAACCTCCCTGGTATGCGGTCTATGTGGGGCGGAATTAGCATACTCGGGAGCTGCGTCGTCTAAATATGAAGAAAGAAAAACATCTTCTGCGGTTCTAGGATGCCCCTTAGGATGTACCTTTATTGGGAATAATGGGGGTGGCAAGTCTTTCGGTATTTCTGGAGTAGCTTTAGGTAATCCTTCGGCCAGAAGGGGATACATACCATTCATGAGGGCATTTCTTTGTCTATCTACTTGTTCTGATTTCACTCGGATACCTTCCTCAATTAATAGATTTTCTCGAACTTTGTTTGAACTCTCTTTACTCTTCTCTTCCTGTCTACGTGCTTTTTCTGTACGTCTATGAGATTCTTTACGCCATAACTCAACGGCATCTTTCTGTGACTGTCTGACTTTCCTTTTCCATAACTCTTCCTCGACTTTCATGATGCACTCTGCATCCCAGGTTCCCGCCGTGGGCCACCTCTGACTTTCTGGTAATTCCTTGGTGTAGTCTACCCATAAATCAAGGAATAATATAGCGTCTAAGCCATGTTTGTGATACATGAAGTGCCCTGGAGTGTCCCTAGGAGGAATAGGGACGGCTTCTTCGAGTACCCCTTTTCTAGTAGTGATCTGTCTTAATTTCGAAAAGAGCGGCATATTGACAACTGATCCGATACTTAATCTTGGACACACTTAATACAAAAGCACAATAATGAACAACCATTCATACCACAATATGCAGGACGTTTAACACATTAAACATTAAACATTAAACACATTTTTTAACCTTTAAAATAAACAACAATGATGATCGTCTGCATAACTAATCACCAAGCATAATTCTTGACAATAACTAGATACTTCGGAATACTTGATATACTGCTAAACAGTACATATACACTGCTAAAACAGTGCAGACCGGATTTGTGTACCCAAACCCGTCTTGACCGGCACAACCTATGTGCACGTCAGAAATGCCTCCCCAGTAATGGTACTCACCGGGTAGCTTCGGAAACGGAAGGCCTCGGAGACTGAACTTGGACCGGACTGGACTCGACTCGACTCGTCGGAAACTGGACTTGACTTCGAACTGGTGGGCCTCTGTATACCTCGGATCTTGCTCTCTCAGCTAGGCTCTGGTCGGGATACTTCGCACTTCTCACTGCCTCGTCTGGGTGTTGATCGCAGCCTCAGTCGCCCCCGCTTGACCGGAGGGAGATACAGGAAATCCTGCTGGTACGCGTTATTGTCCGTCCAGCTGTGGCAGGAGACCGGGCCTGCAACTCACCGCCGGCGCGTGAGATGAGAAAGTGTCCCTATTCGGGCGCCATTCATGTGGTAAATAATTTCCTTTACCGGGACTTAATTTGATACAGAAACATAATAAAATAGCTCAGTAAAATGAGAGGCAGAATCCGTGGTATTAGAGGTTCGGAATGGGCTTTATTCCAATGATCGATTATAATCGGTTGCTCCAAGTTCCATCACCACGGGGGTTCAGGAAGTGAAGTACATACTTTATTGACAAGAAATGACTTTTATAGTACATACATTACAATGAAGCGAATGCAGTAGGCGTAACAATTGATAAGGAAAATGACGATTTATATGCGTAACCGAAAATGGGTGTAATAAGGAGTAAAAAGGAACTTAATTGGTTATGATGTCATATATAGGTGGATCTATAAGATAATACTTGGCATAGATGCGCGCGCAGCAGCATGACGTGTGATTGACGTGCAACTAGGGGGTGAAGGGGACTTGACATTTAGCTCTACATGTGGAGACGAAAAGTCTGGGGGGTCAAGTCAACCTAATCCCAAATCATATCTAACATCCTATGTTTAAAGAACTATGTTATCCACAAAAGAAGGACTCTCGGACAGAATCTATTCTATACTGACTGTGCGTGCGTGTACAAGCGTCTAAGTGTCTACACTAAATGCGAGGGCAGGAATATTCCATGGTAACAGGACTATGAATTACTCATATAAAGACAGAGAAGCCGGGCCCTTTGCTCGGTAGCTGGAAGAATGTTTACTTAAACTACTAGGCAGGAATGCATCGGCTAAGGAGTGAAGCAGATAATTCGAAGGTGAAATACAGTTCTTGGCAGAGAATAGGCTGATGTCAGGCTTCGTGAGCCGCGCAGGGAATGAGACAAAGTTCATGGTCACAGATGCAGGCTCAGACTCGAGTTTTCAGAGGCAGAAGGCAAGAGGAGTTTGATGACAGAATCAGGGTCTACTTGCCTGGACTGTAAAATGGCATAAGTGAACCATATAAAGCCGGTGGCTTTTCGTACTTAGGAATGGAATATCCGGCCTATTCATGGCGGATCTGACAGAGGACCTGTTAACGGTGGACGCACATGTGTTTGCGTCTTCATAACTGGAACTGGAGGGAATATACATGTACTTGTAACATGCACATAGAACCGTTGGGGTCCAAGATAGGGGACATAACTGACCAGAAAAATCCATATTTCCACAGGACAGGCGGTGCTCTGCAAGACATTGTTTAGAAGACTGAAGATTGAGAGTCGGGCAACATCAATGTCAATGAACATAGCACATGCTACACTGCTAATACACATCAGGTAACTATGGAGTCGGGTGTGTGCAATACATACAGGACACATATGCCAGCTTGCTGGCACTCCTACAAAAAGCCACATACACCTGTTGATTGTCAAGTCTACATCACATTCCCTGAAATGAGCTGGGGGGCCAGTCTGAGTGAACAGCCATAGATATCAACGGAGTGACACACAACCACATATCTGCATTGGAAGGATGTCATCTCATCCAGACAGCTGACTGCAAGGCACACACACAGGTCAAATGGAATGTCAAATGTACATATCAAACACATTGCGATGAAGGGGTACACGTGACAACAGAAAGACACAGCCATTGAGACAACGCAGACATGTATGCCTGGGAAAATATGATGTCCGATGCACACAGACCCTACAGCCGTGGGAATCCACATGTGGCATGGTGTGCGTAGATGTGTTCAATGCCCATCTCCACACAGACCCATGTTGGATGCACCAACAGCAGATGCAGTTGACGGAACACTGACATCAAGCTCATGGGAACACATGACACACATCTGACATAGTCACAAAGGGGCACACTGATCGTGACATGTCAGTTGATAGAGTGTCCATGTCCCTGGCATCAGGAGACGGGTGCGGGTGTTGATGACTGTGCCATCCCACTGCTGCTGTGCATGACACAGTTGGACTACAGACAAATATGTGGCAAGTGTCAAGGTGATGTGTGCCACATAGTGCCCCATCACACATGACATGTGTCCACAGGTCATCACACATCAATTGTGCAACTAGATGAGATGACCTGTGCAATATCACTGGCTGCCACACCTAGGGCCTGCACATGACAATATGCAATGACAAGTACTTGATGGACATCCTTGTGCGACTCGTAGCCCTCCATTCCTGGCATGTGTACGCCTGTATTACCATTGTAAGCGTGTGAAACGCACCGTACAACTAGTGCCGTAGGGGTACGTGTGAAACGCACTGTACAACTAGTGCGTACCTGTACGTGTGAAACGCACTGTACAACTAGTGCCGTAGGGGTATGTGTGAAACGTACCGTACAACTAGTGCCGTAGGGGTACGTGTGAAACGCACTGTACAACTAGTGCGTACCTGTACGTGTGAAATGCACCGTACAACTAGTGCCGTAGGGGTACGTGTGAAACGCACTGTACAACTAGTGCGTACCGGTACGTGTGAAACGCACCGTACAACTAGTGCCGTAGGGGTACGTGCAAAACGCACCGTACAACCAGTGCCGTAGGGGTACGTGTGAAACACACTGTACAACTAGTGCGTACCTGTACGTGTCAAACGCACCGTACAACTAGTGCCGTAGGGGTACGTGTGAAACGCACTGTACAACTAGTGCGTACCTGTATGTGTGAAATGCACTGTACAACTAGTGCGTACCTGTACGTGTGAAACGCACCGTACACCCACAATCATTGCGTGTGTACGCTTCATTTCACCATTGTACTGGTGCCGTAGGGGTACATGTGAAACGCACCGTACACCCGCAATCATTGCGTGTGTACGCTTCGTTTCACCATTGTACTGGTGCCGTAGGGGTACATGTGAAACGCACCGTACCTGTGTGTGGTTTTCAAAATTACATAGGGGACACATAAGGGACAAGTATTAGGCCCTAAATGCATGCTGGTTGTCATGGAGGCAGAGTTTTCAGTTGAAATGTGTGCCGATCAGGTGTCCTGGAACAGTCAGTTGGCCCCAAAATACAATGTTGCAAGGTGGTTGTTGACTTGACATGATTCTCAAAATTTGAACGATGCGAATGGTGTCATTGGTGTATGTTTAAAGGGATTGGAGTAAACGTATGATGCTAATGAGTCTGACCAATCATTATGTACTCCTCAAAATGAATGCCCCTCAGCAAGACAGATATAAGGCAGCCAAAACCCATGAGAGGGCACTTGCCTGCACAACTTTCCAGTCGACCACACTGCTGCTGTATCTGCTTCCTCTGGACCATGTCACGTACTGTGGAGAGGGCCCAGCCTTTCACCCAGGAGGAGAATGAGGCCTTGCTGGACTGCCTCCTCCCACAGTACACCAAGCTGTATGGGAGACCAGGGGAGCAGGTGAGTGCTGACTCCACTACCTTTGCCTATGCACCTGTTGTGTGACTGTCAATATTGTGTCCAGGTGGGACAGACATGCAATGTTGTTTACAGTGGGTCCCGGGGGGGGGGGACATTCTGATGTCTCTCATGCAGAGCATAATGTAGTTCCTGTGTGCACTCCTCACTTGCATTGTTCTTACTGTGACTTTCACTGCATAGTGCATGACACATTCAGCCTGGCAAATCCTTGGTGGCTTTTTTTCATATTGTCCTGAGGTGATTCAGTGGTCCCCCCGGTGTGACAGGTGACTGTACCCACAGATGTGTATGAGTTGAGTGGACCTGTGGTGAGAGTGTCCAAATGATGTGTACGACCTCATGGACATTGATGTGTGTGAATGTTCCTTTACATGTGGGTGAGTGTCTATGTGAAGTGTTGCACCACAGCTGCATGGAGGAGGCAACAGATCAACCCATCTGATATGACAAGTAAGCCGTGCTGTGTGTCTGACTTGCAGAGCTAGCACGACACCTGTGACACCCCACTGGCAAGTGGCACATGTGCAGAGTGAGGGTTGTATCCGCTGTTGTCAATGACAGGCGAGTGATCTGTGCATGGGTGTGTCTGTCTAGTCTGCTGAGGGTGCGTCAGTGGAGTGGGACATGTGACTGCTTGGCATGTGCTGGCCATCAGCCTGCTGTTGCATGTGCTGCACAGTGTGTGGCATGATCAGTGAGTGTGTCGCACCCCTCATGCCACCTGTTGACTTTCAATGCCATGTAGTGCCATGTAGTGCATTGGGGCTTGCGCACAGGCCAATTTCTTTTGTGTATGATGTAATTCCTGTCTGCATCCTATGCCCTGTTCAACATTTCAAAGATGTTCAAATGTGTTTCTCTGGGACGCCTGACCCCCCACATGAGCCGTGTCCTGGCAGTGGTCTTCGCTGACCTCGATAGGCAGTTACAGGAGAGACTGCAGCAAGGAGGGGGTAGGTACATAGCTGTTTGTTGTGTTATGTGTCACCAGCTTTTGGAAGTGCTCTGTAGCCTGGATACACTCCCAGAGTTTATATGTGCAGTGCATTTTCTGTTCCCCAATGTCACCTGGTGCTCTTTTTCATCCCTTCCCCTCCTTGACATGTGTCCCCTGGTCTGTGTGTAATCACTTTTGCACATGGTCATCTAGGGTGCCAGTAAATCTAAGTGCACATTGCTTCTGCATCATGTGGGAGGGTGGTCTGTGTCTTGTGTTGGTACCTTGCCTGTGCCATGACCTGTTCACTATGTTGGGGGACCATATTTGTTTGCACTGATGATGATTCTCAACATAGGAGTGTGAGGTTTCAAGTGAACACCCTTGCACCATGCATGACCAACGTTGTGGCCTCAGACATGATGTGCATGAGTGGGAGATATGCATAGTGCCATGACGGTTGATCATGGTACAGTCAGCTCATTCCAGGAACACGGAGCAGTGTGCCCACTACAGTCCCCTGAGACACCCTGGTCTCCTAATCATGTGTGTCATCCAACACTGTGCACATTCACTGTGGGTTCAGCATAGGTCTGCCTCTGTGGCATTGTTCCCTGGCCTAGTTTGTATTTTTCAAATGTGTGCTACATGTGTCCAATGGACAGGAATACACCATTTTGCTTGTGCATACTCACACTGGGCAGTGCCTGTGTGGCTATTCACAACAATCTGTTGATGGTTGTTTGTCACAAATATGTGTTGCCAGCCCCACGAGGTGATGTTGTGTAAATGTAGCAATTTTTGCTGCACAGTTTTTGTAACCCTGAATAAGAGGTGTCACTCCTTGATCTGTATCAATCACATTGACTCAGGTATGGGTGGTTGTGCGGGAGAGGCCGACATGGGCAACCCTGAATTTCCTTGCCAGGTCTGACCTGTGTGTGAGAATTTGCTGCACAAAGAATCACCGTTTGCAGCCTGTGTCAGTTTTTAAAAAGCTTGATTCCTGCTCATACATTTTTGGCACCTGTGTGTGGTTCAGATGCAACGCAGTTTGGTCTTTGTGTGCTGACATCTGTGTGTGCATTCTGGCTTGCCATTAGGGTGTCTCCACAGTACAGCTATGCTTTTTTACAACCCAATTGCAGGCCCATTAGCTTATGCATTGTCCTGGGTTTGGACATCTGTGCCACTCCAGATGACAGGCAGTAGGTCATATGTGTAGCCAACTGTGTAATCAGGTGATGGATGGCCATGTGACAACTGACATAATTCAAGTTGTTACTCAAAACAAATTGTACCTTGGCACTCAAAGCACTTGTCAACAGTTCTTCATGTTTTAAATGTTGTAATGTGATGATTTGTGTTAAGAACACTGATGTGCCTGCATGAAAGATGTCTCCCAAGGAAGTTCACACCAAACGACATTTCCACTTTCATGTAACACGCTGGCACCTTTTCAAAGAAGCCACTGTTAGAATTGAATGGTGTTGCTGATTCTGCATATACATGTTCCCACAGTGGTCTTGATTTTGTGAGACTCCTTTGTTGTTGGTGATACAAACTAACGAGTCTCAAGACATCAATACCTCCGTGGGCCCATGTATATGTACTTTCGGCAACACCATTTATTTCTAACAGTGGCTTCTTAGAAAAGGTGCCAGCTTCTTCAATGACAGTGTAAATATAGTTTTGTGTGCACTGCCTTGTGAGACATATTTCACGCAGTCACATGAGTCTTCTTTTCACGAAATGGCGAATTGGCACATTCAAAACATGTCGATTGTGTAAAGTATTGTGAGTCCCAAGGTAGCGACATTTTTCGTACTTACAGGTCTCTGAGTGTGGTGACACCTTGAGTATTGAGGTGTGTTACTTTACCTTTGGTGCACCACTACTGTTTCTTTCAGGGTAAACAAGAGGTGGCATGACTTCATTGTATTGCTGTGCTCACCGGTTCACAGACACTAGCTTCTCAGTGTATTTCTCATTCAAGTTGTGGCCTGGTGTGTTCTTTTTTTCCTGGTGTCCAAGTGGCATAGTGGGTCTACCAACTGGGCAGTACAGGGCTTACATATGTGCGGAGTAATCTAGCTGTTACTCATGATGCATTGCCTGATATGCACTGTGACCAATAGTTTTTGTGCTCATGTGTCAGATGTATACAGGTGACTGACGCATTTCGGTTTCTTCTCCTTGCCCACAGCATCATCATCCGCAACAGAGGGAGACACCTGCACGGATCTGGAGGAGGGACCCAGCGACAGTGCCACCAGTGCTGTGGAGTCAGATGGAGCCAGTGGCACGGAGGGCGGGGGGAGTCAGTCGGAGGACCTGTCTGGAGGCGATACCAGCTACGACGCCGACAGGTCCGACGCTGAGCTCCTCGAGGAGGCGGAGGCTGCAACACCACCTGGCAGCATCCCCACATCTGTCCCCGCCTCCTCCGTTACCATCTCCGACCTCCCAGTTGCTCCCGTCCCTTCTGTCCGTGTAGAGGCCCACCATGTCTCCTTCGGACCAGGCACCGCACCTCCTGTCCCTGTCACCCCTGCTGCCCTCAGTGAAGAGTCTGTGGACATACTGCGGCAGTTGCAGGTTGGGCAGGCATCGGTGCTGAATGTCCTCCATGGCCACACTAAACTGCTGACACAGATGGTGTCGTTCATGGAGGGCATGTCAGCAACGATGTCTGACCAACGCGGGATTCTGCGGTCCATGGACTCTTCCCTGACGGCAGCAGTTACTCTCCTGCAGCGCACCGTCCCCCCCTACCCCAGACCCATCCACACTTCCCTCTCCCATGCCTGCCCAACGCACACCCAGACAGTCACGGGCACGCACCCCAACAGACACAGCCAGCACACCCCCAAGTAAGGCAAAGCGCACACCTCCTGGCACGCACACTCAGGGGATGTAGGCACACCCACAGGGGACAAATGACATACACGGAGTCGCAGTCCGCAGTCCTCAAAACCCTATCCCTCCAAAATCACTCCCCTTAGCTCCCCTGCCAAATGCTCACCCAAGCAGCTCTTTATGGGTGGGCTGGACCTCGCCCCCACTGAGCCACCACCCCGCACAGGAGTTGAGTCCCCCACCATGTCCACCCCCTCCCCCAAGAGCGCTGCACTCCATCCCTCGCCCACCACACCCTCCGTTGACCCTGGGGAATCCTCAGGTGCAGGGGTTAGGATGGACGTCCTAGCAGCAGTGTGCAGCGCCGAGCTCACCTCCACCTTCGGCGCTGCCCCACCCCCTGTGGTGGAGACGTCCACCCCTGCACCCACCACACCTACCCTTCCCCCTCCTGTCCCTGCGGTGCCTGGTACTGCCACAGATGGTGCCCCCCCAGTCGACAATCCTTAAGGTTCCTTTGTGCAGGCAAGGTAGGGGTGGACGCGGTCCCCTACGTCCCCCCTTGGACTTGAGTAATGGACTGGCCATTGGCCTTTGTAAATAGTCTATTTGTGGTTTTGTTTTTGTGCTATATAAAGCCTTTTCTTTTACTTTCAACACTATTGCATTTCAGGTACTTGATGTTGGTGATGGGCTCCTGGAGTTGGTGTTCTGGTAATGTGTTAGGGTTCTGAGAAATGTTTTTGCATGATGGTCATGAGGTGGACCATGGTATCTGTGTGCCATCAGAATGTCTCTGCAAAGAATCATTGGTAGTGTGTGTTCATTTTGTTTTGAGACATTGTCCCAAGGAGTGTTCCTTCCTCTGTGGCACCTGACATCTTCCCTCCAAACAGTTGCACAATTGTTGTGCTGACCTGTGTCATTATTTCCTTTGTTGGTGACGGATCCCTTCAACAATGGCCATGCCTGCTCACCGATGTCTCCTGCTAAATCGTCTGTGCCATCCTTGCTAGTCACTGTACTTGTGTTTTGAGTATGTAGAAATGCCTTCAGGGACAAATTCCCCCTTTTCAGCACTATGCATGTCTGTAATCACGGCCCACCACACAAATGGTATTTGTTATGCAGGGTATTTGGGCTCCTGACTCACAATTGTGGGCATTGTATCGAAGGGAATTCCACCTTATTCCTTCCATGAGAGACAACATCTTGGTGGCTGGACCAGCACCTGGACATTCCTATCACTCCTGGGATGTGCGTGACAGTGTGTGTTCCCTTTGGCTATCGTAGTTTTGTAGGCAGTTACATGACTATCCAGTCTTGTGGCATGATGTCATGGTGTGTATTGTGCTGCATCTGCCATGGTTAAGTATGCATGTGTCCTCACACCCACATGTGGTGTGTCATGCAGTGTGTGAAAGACATCCATCCTCCTGGGAGTGGGACACTGCTGTCAGTGATGTGTTGTTATGGCGCTATCATCATAGTCCAAAGTTAGGGATGCGTCCATGCCACCATGTAGGTGTGGTCATCTGATAATGATGTACACCCCCCAAAGTCTCTGTCCACTGCTGGGAGTCCTCTGCACCAACCCCTCATATTGCAGGCCACTGCTGAGAGTCCTCTTCACCCACCCCTCATATCTCTGTCCACTGCTGGGAGTCCTCTGCACACACCCCTCATATTGCAGGCCACTGCTGGGAGTCCTCTGCACCCACCCCTTATATTGCAGGCCACTGCTGGGAGTCCTCTGCACCCACCCCTCATATCTCTGTCCACTGCTGGGAGTCCTCTGCACCCACCCCACATATTGCAGGCCACTTCTGGGAGTCCTCTGCACACACACCCTTATCTCTGTCCACTGCTGGTAGTCATATGCACCCACCCCCATATCTCTGTCCACTGCTGGTAGTCATATGCACCCACCCCCATATCTCTGGACACTGCTGGGAGTCATATGCACCCACCCCTCATATTGCAGGCCACTGCTGGGAATCCTCTGCACCCACCCCTCATATCTCTGTCCACTGCTGGGAGTCCTCTGCACCCACCCCTCATACTGCAGGCCACTGCTGGGAGTCCTCTGCACCCACCCCTCATATTGCAGGCCACTGCTGGGAGTCCTCTGTACCCACCCCTCATATTGCAGGCCACTACTGGGAGTCATCTGCACCCACCCCTCATATCTCTGTCCACTGCTGGGAGTCCTCTGCACCCACCCCTCATACTGCAGGCCACTGCTGGGAGTCCTCTGCACCCACCCCTCATATTGCAGGCCACTGCTGGGAGTCCTCTGCACCCACCCCTCATATTGCAGGCCACTGCTGGGAGTCCTCTGCACCCACCCCTCATATTGCAGGCCACTGCTGGGAGTCCTCTGCACACCCCCATATCTCTGTCCACTGCTGGTAGTCATATGCACCCACCCCCATATCTCTGTCCACTGCTGGTAGTCATATGCACCCACCCCTCATATTGCAGGCCACTGCTGGGAGTCCTCTGCACCCACCCCTCATATCTCTGTCCACTGCTGGCTGGGAGTCCTCTGCACCCACCCCTCATACTACAGGCCACTGCTGGGAGTCCTCTGCACCCACCCCTCATATTGCAGGCCACTGCTGGGAGTCCTCTGCACCCACCCCTCATATTGCAGGCCACTGCTGGAAGTCCTCTGCACACACCCCCATATCTCTGTCCACTGCTGGTAGTCATATGCACCCACTCCCATATCTCTGTCCACTGCTGGTAGTCATATGCACCCACCTCCCTATCTCTGGGCACTGCTGGGAGTCATATGCACCCACCCCTATATGTGTGGCCACTGCTGGTATTCATCTGAAGCCACCCCAATATGGCTGGCCACTGCTGGGAATCCTCTGCACCCACCCACGCACCCCCTTGGAGCAGTACACTGCTGGGCTGTACCTACACACACACCAATATGAAGGTAACATGCAGGGTCAGTCCGTAAGCCCACATTCCTGGCGTGTGTACGCCTCGTATCCCAAATGTACTGGTGCCGTAACGGGGTACGTGTGCAACGCACCGTACCCACCCATTCATTGCGTGTGTAGGTCCGTATCACTGTTCTACTGGTGCCATAGGGGTACGTGTGGAACGCACCGTACACCCGCAATCATTGCATGTGTACGCTTCGTTTCACCATTGTACTGGTGCCGTAGGGGTATGTGTGGAACGCACCGTGCAACTGGTGCCGTAGGGGTACGTTTGACACGCACCGTACCCACACATTCATTGCGTGTGTACGGTTCCTATCACTAATGTACTGGTGCCGTAGGGGTACGTGTGGAATGCACCGTACCCACGCATTCATTGCGTGTGTACGGTCCGTATCACTGTCCTACTGGTGCCGTAGGGGTACGTGTGGAGCGCACCGTAACCCCCCGCATTCATTGCGTGTGTACGCATCGTATCACTATTGTACTGGTGCCGTACCTGTACGTGTGAAATGCACCGTACCCCCCGCATTGATTGCGTGTGTACGCATCGTATCACTATTGTACTGGTGCGTATGGGTACGTGTGCAACGCACCGTACATGTCCACTTCCGTTGTTGCGGCCCGCAGGGGTTGCTGGACACGCCCCCCCAAGTGACCAGACCCTGGTGGTAATGTATGGGCTCCATATTATAGGTTTGGCTTTGGGTATGGGGTATGTTTCCTGCCCCTCACCCCCACCCTGGCCCCTGGGTGTTGTTCTCACCTTCTGCGGCGTGTGCGTCGGGTCTCGTGCACCAGGTGGTAGGCCAAGAGGACCGGGATGACACGTACGACGGGGTTCATGGCATGCACGTCGTGTACCGGGGCTCCGTTTGTAGGACTCTGCTTTCACGGCTGTTTTTAGCTCCCGTAAGCAAAGTGCCGTACGTAGTGCCATAAGGACGAATCGTACTTGCTGGGCCAGAAACCGCTGCTTAAATACATTCGGACGTCGCGTACAAGCTGTTCTGGATCAGAATCGTTGGTTTATTTTGGCCGTATGGTCTTTTGTACGATTCGTACGGAAAAAGGCTTTATGTACGTATCGTACTTCCTAGGTTGTAAGAAAAGTTTACCGGGTACGAGTCGTACGGGAAAAATGCTCCGTACAACGATTCGTACAGCCTTTTTCCAGGATTGGAATCGGCCCCTCAGTGTTGACTTTTGGAGAAATCTCCACTGGCACTGATTAAAATGATAGTAGCATCCTTGTATAGCTGTATGGGGGTATGTTTTTAAAATTGCATGAATCATGGCTACTTCAAAATCCATTATTATTTTATGTGGGAAGTAATTTGGATTTTCTGTTTTTATTTTGTTGAGAATTTCTAGATAGGTACTTTGAGTTTTATTTGGGAGTAAGCAGTAGATGAAGGGAATGTTAGTATTTTGGTATATAGCATGTACTGTGTACAGTTGATAAAATGGCTTTGGACATATTTTAAATGTGCCATCTATCATCCAGGTGTTGCATTGTTGGTGTTTTGTTAAGTTATTTGCAGTGGCAAACATTATTATACGTTTTTCACTGTTGTTATTGTCAAAGAGAATAAATGGCTCTTTATTATGGGTAATGCTTAGTTCTGGAGGGATGTTTACTTCTTGGAAAGTTTTAGGGATAGGCATGGTAGTTGTTGTTTTCTTTTTTTGTCTAATTATATTTTTTTTTAATGCATCAATGGATGGTAATTGTCCAGATGCATGTTGGGGTATTTGTAGTAGCTGTTCTTTTAATATTTCACTAGTGGGTTTTTCTGTGCTAGTGCTTGCTTCTTTGATATTTTCTAAAGCTCCTCTAATTTCAATTTCAGTAATATTTGGGGGGTGGTTGTGCTCATTGACAGATAATACAGTAGTGTGTTGAGTTATGGCTCTTCCGAAGCATTTGTTAGCATAGTACTTGCTACATTTCCAGAAGACTTTTAATTTTTTCTACTTTTCTTGCGTATGCACATAACCCATTTAACATCGGAGCATTTTTCCTTTTTGTGATAGGATGAATTCTGCGCCTTCAGTCATGGTGGTGTGTTTAGTTCTAAAGAAAATGTAGATATAATTAAGTTAATATAATGCAATGAAATATTTTGTTAGAAAAATATACATTTGTTGAGATATACTTACAATGTTGATTTAGATGTTGAAAAGATTTTTCTTTTGACGTTTGGTGGCTGTTATTTTTGGTATGGAGAAGGTATATCTGTTGATATAATAAAAATAATGTTAATATATTTTCAAGTTTTTGTTGTAGGTGATAGGGGAATTGGGTAAGGGTTTGTTTTAATTAGCTACATTATCTTTTTTCTTTAAAGTACTTATTTTATATACTTACTTTTTGATTAGCTTTATTTTCTCAGTTGTTGTAGATAACTATTGTTGTTGCTGGAAGAGTCTGTAGTGGAGATATAAATAAATGAAAGTATTTTTTAGTTTATTCTAATTTAGTTGCATTTCTTAGAACTTTTTAGCACTATTAATGTTTTACAAAAGATTAATTACTTACTTTATGATTAGCTGTCTTTCTTTACTTGTAGATAAATATTCTTGTGGTTGCAAGTATCTGTAGTGGAGATATAAGTAAATGAAAGTATATTTTAGTTTAATATAATTTAGATGCATTTTTTACAACTTTTTAGCACTATTAAAGTTTTACCAAAGATTATGTACTTACTCGTTTTTGTTTAAGGTTTTCTTTCAAAAGTGCATCTTGTTATCAGGAAATAATCTGGTAGCGTTTTATCTTCTGTTTTCTTGTAGTGTTGAAGTGGACAGGGGCAAATATATTTTTGGGCTTTTATGTTGTTGCGGTCGTTTTTGTTACTGCTAGATTTTGATTTGTTGTTGTGTTCAGTTTGAATTTTTTTTCATGGTGTTTCCATATATGTAAGATGCTAATTAAGTAGTAGTAATTTATTTTAAGTATATTTCATTGTTTAAATTTTATTTATAAGGAATTGAATGTTATATATTTTGGTGTTTATTGTGTTTAGTATATATTTATTTTATTTTATAAGTGGTATTAGTAAATATTATCTATTTTGGTGTTAATGTGTTTATAAAATATCTATTTATATTTATTAATTGTAATGTGTATGTTTATGTTGGTAAAAAGTCTGTTATCTATGCATTTATATGTTATAATGTGTTTTATATTTAATCAATATTATTATTGCTTCGATATTGTTGGCTGTCTATATTTTCATTTTCGATATTATGGTTATTTCTTTGTTAATTGTATGAATTTCGATATTTTTATTTTCAATATTTTGTTATTCGATAATGTTAGAAACGATATTTTTTTTAGTCGATATAGTGGGTTTGATATTTTAGTATATTTTTAATTAAGTATTGCTGGTTGATATTGTAGTTTACTATATTTTGGCATCGATATTGTGTGTAGTCGATATTTTGTCTCTCGATATTAAGTCACTGATCCGTGAGAATGGAGGAAGGGACGTGAGAGCTCCTTGCTGCCATTGGGATGCTTGCTTAGAAATTGGCCAGTTCCGGTAAAATTCCCCTGGCGCTGGGAGGAGGTCTTTTGCAAATCTTCTAGTGTGCTTAAAGCTGAGGGTTGCAGACTGAGAAACTGGGAGTTTGGAATCCGAGCGAGGGCAGACGTGTCTATCTCGGAGTGACCCTGGTTGCTGAGCTCTGAACCCTGGGCGTGAACTCCCCCGTCCAGAAGTGCGCTAAGATGCAGATGCAGTGTTTGCACCAGGTGATGTATTAAGTTTTGGTTATTGCCACTGTGATGTTTAGCCAGTAACTTTGATCATTTGAGGTGTTTTCTTTGTGGTGTGGGAGGTGTACATCCAGAGTAATCCTCTGCTGTATATATATATGTATATCTTTCTGATCTCTTGCAGGACGTCCAGTATATCTCATGTTATTTGCTGCTTGTTCATTAATCAGTATTAGTCATGCATTTAGATTATAGTTTGCTACATATATTAGAATTTTGTGAATTTGGCATCTGAGACAGCCTTTGTTTAGAGAGGAATTGTGTAATAAACCCCAAGCCTTATTGTAAAAGAGAGAGAGTCCCTGCATTTTATTTTACTTGTTCATTTAAAAGTGTTTGATACCAATGAATCTGCATTTACTGATATATTTGGCCTACCGTTCATTAATAAACTTGTGTGTGTTATTTCAAAGCACCTGAATTTTTCTTTTGCCTCCAAAGTGGGAGTGCTGTCCAAAGTGTGTGATTTAAAGGTGCAGTGGCAAATTTGTCTCCCAGATGGGAGTGCAGGGGTTGGGTGCGTCCTTTTACAGCCCAAACCAGTAGATATGCGGTCACCCAAATCCGTCCATTGCCAATTCCAACTGCTGCGGAAGTGTGGATTCCTGTTCAGGGTCTAAATTTACCTGAAGCTCTACTAGGATTGAGTTCCAACTGTCTGAAATGGGATATTTACGTAGCCCTAAGGTGTCTTCCCTGCGTAGAGATACCTCCTCGGCCCTCACCCAGTTGATGATTGAGCGGGACCAGGCTTGTATTAACGGTGGGTCATGGTATTTCCAGCATTTAGTTATGAGTCTTTTGGCCACAACTAGACCTAGATCTAAAAACCGATTTGTGGCTCTGTGTTTTTTTGTCTCACAGGAATAATCCCAGTACACACACTTCTCAGGTGTTTGAGAGCTGCCTACTTGTGCATTCAGATAAGTGTGATATTACCTCTTCCCTGTATTGCTGTAATATAGGACATGCCCATAACATTTGTATGATGTTGGCATCAGGACGGAGACATCTAGGACACTGTGCATTATCTCTTTTAAAGTAACAATTGATTTTCGCTGGGGTGAGATATGCTCGATGTACTATGTAGAATTGTATTAATTTGAACCTTGCATTCCAAAGTACATATGTAGGACTCTCTAATACTGTGTTCCATTCTATGTCTGTGCATGTGCGGCTTAATTCAGATTCCCATTTTGTGCGCAGTGGAGTCAGGTCTGTTGCTGTGTGTCGGCAGAGCGCGTCTGCAAACAAGCGAGTGAGGTGCCCGCCGTTTCCCATGAGGTGTATATACTGGACCACCAGATTTGTCTGCGATTCCTGCATTACATCCCCCCATCTGCTTTGCAGTAGACTAATCCAGGAGGCATGCATGAGGAATTGCCCCGGTGGGAAAACCATCCTCCTGCACCAAATCCCCAAATGGCCTAAGCACACCGTCCAAGTAGAGGTCTCCTAATGTAAGTATACCCGCATTATGCCAATCCACCAGATCGATCGGTGCTGTGTTTCTGGTTCCCTTGGGTGTACCAAGCAGTGGAATCGCTGGAGCGTAAGGCCTAATCTGTTTAGTGAGGAACAGAGCTCCTTTAAAACAGCGCCATTTGCAGCAGCAGGGGGAGTGAACCATTTTTTCCCCCAGCAAGGGTAAAACATATAAAGGATGGTGTGCACTGTATACGGCGTTTCGGTTCCTGCTGTGTCTGATAAGTATCGACCTTCCACCCAGCGTGCCACCCATTGCAGCTAGGATGCTTGATAAAAGTGTTCCAGGTTGGAGACTGTCAGGCCCCCTTGACCCGTCGGCAAGTATAACTTTGCAAGTGCTACTCTACAGCAAGATGTATTCCATATCAGGTTACAGACTGCATTCAATAGATAGAAAAGAGGAGGGCGGTAAGTATAGCGGCAGGTTTGAAAAGTAATAAAGGAGTCGAGGGAGGACCACATCTTAATAAGTTAAACCCTACCTGCTACTGAGAGAGCAAGCGTCTTCCAGAAAGTCATGTGCCAGGACAGAGACATGAGTGCCCTAGTGAGATTGCCATCCAGCAGATCCTGGGCACCATGATATACCCTGATACTAAGGTAGCGAAATATGGACGGTTGCCAAGTAACCTGGCTTCTATTAATAATAAATCTTGGGTCAGGAGCGTTAGGAACAAATGGAAACAAACACGATTTCTTCCAGTTGACCCGCAGGCCTGAGCAGGGCAAAGCAATGCGACTGAGCGTATTGGGTATGATTTCTGGTAACACTTCAACATCTCCTATATATAAGAGGTCATCTCCAAAAAAGGAGATCTCATGCATTTCTCCTCCCAAATGAATGCCCCAGTGGTATGCAGATGCTCGTATGGCCAGGGCTAGAGGGTCGATGGCCAATGAGAAAAAGAGGGGGGAAATGGACAGCCCTGCAGTGTACCCCTGCACACCAGTATTGGCTGTGACACCATGTTGCCCATCCTGACCCTTACTACCATATTGGCATATAATAATTTTGTCAACGTAGTGAAATATGGCCCTAGACCATATTGAGGTAGTACCCTTAAGACAAATAGGCCAGTCCAGCGTGTCAAAGGGTTTCTCCAGGTCCAACACCACGCATCCGGAGCTGGGCCAAGCTTGAGGTGCATACCGCATGACTCTGAACAGGCGGCGCAGATTGAAGGATGTGAAATGGTCCGGTACAAATCCATTCTGGTCCTCGTGTATTAAAGAAGGCACTAATGGTGACAGCTGCCTCGCAAGAATAATTGCCAATATCTTATAATCAGCGTTCAGCAGTGCCAGCGGACGATAGGAGCCCAGCTGGGTGGGGTCCCTATCTGGCTTCAAGAGGGAGACCAGGGTGGCTTTGCACATAGAGCTTGGTAATTGGTACAGGTGTATAGCCTCTTCATAAACCCTCTGAAGAGTCGGTGCCAAAAGATCTGAACATGTTTTATAAACCTCTAATGGAAAGCCATGCGGTCCTGGAACTTTCCCTGGGGCTAGGGATGGAATTGCTCCCTGGATTTCTGCTATTGTTATGGGTGCTTCAAGCTCCATGTGCTGATCATGGGGTAAGCCGAGGGAAGGTAAGGTAGTCTAAAAAAATGTTCATTTCGGAACCAGGGGCTTCCATTGTTGACCGATATAACGAGGTGTAATGATGAACTAATTCTTTGTGTATTTCATGTTGTGTATATTTAATCAGTCCATCTAGACAGTGGACTGCCGTAATGGGACCACGTGGTTGATCTTGCCTAATTAGTCATGCGAGAAGTGACCCAGATCTATCTGCTAGGGCGTGTGTTTTAGCTGAATGTGCCGCATAGTTGAGGCACCTCATCCTCTCTATCAATGCAGAGTGCTTAGCCCTTGCCTCCCACAGCTCTTTGGAGCAGGAGGGGTCCGAAGCCAGGTGTGTTTCTAGTAACAATAATGTGCATTCCAAGTCTTGGAGCTCCCGCTCCACTTATTTTTGCATGCCGCACCTCAAACCCATGCAGTTACCCCATAGCGTCGCCTTAAACGAGTCCCATTCCAGTAAGACCGATGTCGCTGTGCCTGTGTTTTATATACAATATTCCTGTGCCGTGCTGCGAAGGGATTCACGAAAGTGTGGATCTTCCAGCATGTTAGGTTGCAGGCGCCATGCTGGAGACACATTATGATGCATGTCCCATGCTAATGTTATGTAATGTGGGTTGTGGTCCGAGTGTGTGCGTCCCATGTATACTGTCTGTGTCACATATGGTAGCAGGTTGGGCGCGCATAGTACCCTGTCAATACGGACATGTAAAGTATGAGGCGCAGAATAGAAGGAGTACACTTGTGTTGTAGAGTTACGGTGTCTCCAGATATCTATCAATCGCCAACTGTCCGCCCAGTTTTTTAACATTGCAGCCCCATTAGCTGCTGTTGTGCCCCTCAGCGGTGGGAACAATCGGTCAATAGACGTATCTAGTACATTGTTGAAGTCCCCTCCTATCACCCAGGGCACATCACACTATCTAGAGAGCACCACTCACAGTCTGTCCCGAAAGGGACCCTGTTCCATGTTTGGTGCATACACATTTCCCAGTAGTAGACATCTACCATCCAGTCTGCCTTTAAGGAAAATGGATCTTCCATCCACATCCGTCACCTCTTCTTCTATTATGAGGGGGTGCCCGGTCAAATCCATATCAGTATCCCTCAGGCAAATGCCAAATAATTAGTGGCAATGATGTGACCCCTCCACCTGCGTTGCAATCTGGTTGTCTCTACGTGTGTTAAATGGGATTCCCGTAGAAGGGCTATTTGGAAGATATGTGTAAACCGCCTATTTTCGGGAAGGAGTGCGAAGGCCTCTTACATTACATGTTATGATACGTTGTGATGTCATGACTCAACTATGTCTATGTACTGGGGTCTGGAGGGTGAAGGTGCAAGTATGTGGTCATATTGGAGAATAATGTTTTGGGATTGCCATATTTGAGCACATCAAGGCCTCTTCAAACTTTTCATTAAACATAATGTCAAAGTTCCTAAGGTATAATACCAAAAGAGCAGATCCTGCACCCGTGTAAGACTGCCCAAACCTAGAGCCAAATTGGCTTGAAGCAAAACAACCCCTAAAGATGTGTGGGTATGAGGGAATGTGTTTCCCAGGAGTCCACCAGGACTATGTGCCCACCCACTAGCAAGTTAATGTAGTGCCTTTTAGCATCCCCCGTTCTACGCATTAACGCATCAACCGCCCAGTCCTTCCCCCTCCCGAGGAATCCAGTGCCCCCTTCCCACTCCCCCCCCCCCAAAGGCAGCACTGGCACCCCAAGGAGCAACAACATAACAATTCCTACTGAGCCATATTTAGCATTAAGGCCCCCACCCTCCATACAAACAAAGGATATATCATAGCCTTAGATGATTCCTTCTAATGTCTGCGGTGTGACATTAGGCAATATCAGAGAGTTTGTGTCAGATGGACAAACCACGGAAGAGCCTCCATCTTCGGATGATCGAGTCGATATAAATTCTTTGTCTGAGTCTTTATCCGGGTCCAAGATCCATTACGCTTCTTGGACCGCTTGACGCCGCTCCTTTTTATTTGCTGCAGATTGGGGACAGCTGTCAGTTGTGGTGTCCGGATCCTCTTCTGTCGATTGCGCCTCTTGGTATTTTCCACAGCAGCTCCTCGTGCACCCACCCCTCCAGTCAGTCTGGGGACTGAGAATTTTTCAGCAGATTCGAGCCAGTCCCACACATCTTGTGGCGCATCAAAAAATCAAGTTTTCCCACCTGCCACCACTTGTAGTCTTGCAGGGAAGTACAGAGAGTACTGGATGTCAAGCTGCCGCTTCTGCCGCTTTACCACGAAAAAGGAGCTGAACCCCCACAATGTAGTCCGGGAAGAACATCACCTTGGCATTTTCCACTCATATGTCTCACATCTTCCGGGATTCCCTTGGGATAGAGTCCCTGTCCCAGTAGTGGAGCACTTTGAAGAGAAATGGGCGGGGGTTTGATCCTGATGCGGGTCTCTTAAAGGGGATGCGATGTGCTCTTTCGACAGAGAAGTAGGGAGACAATGCTTCTTCAACAGTAACTCTCTCAGCCATTTTTCAGTGAACGCCACTGTTACTTGGCCCTCTACTCCCTCCGGCAGGCGAATCAGGCTGACATTGTTCCATCTCGAGCGTCCGTCTGAATCTTCCATCCTTCGTTCCAGATGGCAAAGTCTTGTTTCAAATACCCCCATTTGTTTTCTGTGATCTGCATGTAGGAGCATGAGTTCTGCTGCCACGTTATCTATTGTGGATTCCAGGGATATTCTGGACTTCTCAATGGCTCGAAGTATTGCGTCTGACCTGTCTTCTGGCAGGAAGGTTCGTGGGGTCTGGGATTCTTGCCGGTCCGTCTCCACGACAGAAGAGACACTCGAAGAAGCCTTGGAGTCAATTCCCCTGGATTGCCCCATCTCTTCGTGTTTTGTGGTGATAGAACTGCTTCCTGCTATGCTGAGCTGATCGTGCCGACTATTGTATAGGAAAAGTCAATGATACCAGTGACTTACCTTTCAAGCTGATTACAGGGTTCGTCCCATCTCTGCACACCAGTGTAGCGTATTGTTTTCCTCATGTGGTGGTGGACAGACTGCGTGCAACATATGAGGTGCTGGGATCCTGTATGGGACACAGTAAATTTTCCTGATATCCTGCTCACACCAAGAAGTCCATGTCTCCTCTGATCCACAAGTCAGTAAATGTTAGACATGCTAGCAACCCTGGGAGAGGTGTAAAGCAGCATGTAAAGCATAGCGTCTCACTTAACTGGTCAATGATCACATTAAATTCACTCAGCCGTCAGATGTATTGATATGAGGGGCATGGGGATGGAGGAATCAATTTGAGGCCTTCTTCAACAGTGTTCAGAAGCACGCCACTACGAATCCCAACCAGGTGTAGTGTAGCTGCCCCCCTTTGCCCGACCACCTCACTACCAATATCTCTGTTCCTCCTACTTCCTCAGCAGGCGGCCTCCAGTCTTTTGCCCTAGGTGTCAGCTCCTGCCTCGCCATCTAATGGTGCAGATCAGAAGGCCTACCAGGAATTTCAGGGAGCGGCACCAGTCGCCTCATTCGACCACCTCTGGGGCCGCAGATGATGTCCAATCGTCTCCCGTAAGCAGCAGTCCAATGCTCTGCTGCTCGCACAGCTCGGCTGGCACAGGTTCAGTGGCCACCCCAGACCTAACTGTTCGGCCTGTCCACAGGCCTAATGCAACTGCAGGCTGACAGCCTGCTCCATCCATCTGCCACTCACTCAAGCAGGTTAGCTCACCCTGCATGTGGTCTCGGCGGGTCAGAAATATGCTCTTCGCCTTGGCCTCAGATCTTGTCAGGCAGGCTCTACTCGCCTACTCGCGGCTGCCAACAGCTTTCGCCTCACGATCCAACCCGCCAGCACAGCTCCCCTACCTCACGTACAATCGGCAGCTCCGTTTAATCCCCTTGCACATTCCAGAGGGCTTCGGGTTGCAGTAGGAGCACCCCAGGCAGTTAGTTGTTGTCTGGATGCAGGCTTAAATCGCGGATAATGCGGGTGGAGAATGGAGCGATATTTGTTCGCGTACGCCATCTTGCTCCTGCAAGCCACTCCCCGCAAGTCACCAACTCATAGCAGCTCACAAGAAACTTAAAGCGTTATATATTGATAAAGCGGAAAATATGCTTTTACGCATAAGACAGAAATATTACACAGGGAGCAATAAAAGCGGGCTGGCTCCTAGTGCAGTGGATCCGTGCCCAAACCATCCAACAGCGGTTGTCCGAGATAGGGTCACAGAGGGATCGAGTTTATCGAGACGACCAGATTCCAGAGGAATTTCAGCAATTTTATTCTACCTTATACACTGGAGAGGCACTCAACTAAGACACTGTGGCACCATATATAGCCCAAGCACCAGTAACCTAATTTCCTGAAAGTGAAGCTTCCAAATTGGATAAAGATATTCATCTTGAGATGATCCTCATGGCCATACAAAAGTTGCACCTGGGTAAAGCCCTCAAAGAGGACGATTACACCTCTGACTTCTATAAGGCTTTCACAGCCCTACTTGCCCCTTCAGAGATACTAATGCTCTCACAGCTTCCCTGAGGATGGCCACCATCGCTGTCCTCCCCAAACCTGGAAAGGACCCAGCGTAAGGCATCTTGTATCGACCCATCTCTATGCTAAATGTCAACAATAAAATGTTCACTAGCATTCCAGCATCCAGCTTAGTGCCGTAAATGCAAGGCCTTATTGACCCTGATCAAACTGGGTTCATTCCTGGGAGAAGCTGTGGTGACAACATCAAACGCCTATGGAATCTCCTCAGCAAGATACAATGATCCCACACACCTGCACTTCTTTTGTCAGTGGATGCCAAGAAGGCCTTTCATTGTGTCCATTGGCCCTACCTCCAATTAGTACTTGTCAAATTTGATTTGAGGGAGAGATTCCGATGCTGTATAGGCTGCAATTACACTGGTCCTGAGCCCAAAATCAGAGACATTGGGTTGCTGTCCCAATCATTTAGGGTTTCGCGGGGCACCCGTCAGCACTGTCCATTGTCTCCTTTGCTATTTGCTCTTTATATGGAGTCCTTTGCTGAAAGAATAAGTCAGCACCCTTCCATAGCGGGCATTCCAATAGGGGACAGAGAAGATAAATTGGCACTTCATACCGATAATGTTTACAGTTTACATGATTACCATGTTTACATGCTTACATGCTTACATGCTTACAGTGCACAGAGGCCAACAATTATCCTACTTTATCTCTCTGCCACTTTTGACACCGTTAACCATCTGGTGCTAATGCAGAGGCTTGAGACGGTAGGACTAAGAGCGCTGCGTGCTGATAGTCCTGAGGCAGAAAGCCGGGACTGGTGTGCTGATGCAAAAGTAAAAATCGTCGCTTTTTAAATACCACTGTAAATAAATCGTTTAGGCACATAGATTAATTTCTAATATTTACTGATTTGCTAGGATCTATTTTACTCTTTACTGCCACTTAGCGCCTACCTGTTCAGGCACCTTGCCCCTTAGCAGCCGAATAGACGCTGTTGGGGGTGTGACTCGCTTCTGCATCCGCATTCTTGGGGGTCAATTTTGCGAGCGGTCCAGTGTTCGGCCCCTCCCTCGCCCAAAAGCCTAAATTCTCACTTTCTCTGCCGCACCGCTGACTAAGAGCGCTGCGTGCTGATAGTCCTGAGGCGGAAAGCCGGGACTGGTGTGCTGATGCAAAAGTAAAAATCGTCGCTTTTTAAATACCACTGTAAATAAATCGTTTTGGCACATAGATTAATTTCTAATATTTCCTGATTTGCTAGGATCTATTTTACTCTTTACTGCCACTTAGCGCCTACCTGTTCAGGCACCTTGCCCCTTAGCAGCCGAGTAGACGCTGTTGGGGGTGTGACTCGCTTCTGCATCCGCCATCTTGGGGGTCAATTTTGCGAGCGGTCCAGTGTTCGGCCCCTCCCTCGCCCAAAAGCATAAAATGGCCCCCCCTTACAGGGAGCGCAGTGGACGGGCACAGCGGGCGCACCGGCAGTGCGCCGAAGGCGCGCCAAAGGCAAGCCCGTCTGCGCCCGTCCGCGCCAGCTTCGCGCCTTGCGCCGGAAATTATGGCCATTTTCAAAAAACCCAGCCTTTCCAATACTCAAGCACTCAACTGCTAGAGCTGAATCAATACCCCTGCAAACCTATGCATATAGTAAATCTAGCAGATCTCTCTTCCTCATTTAGCTGTGCCTCCTGTGATCGGCTGATGCTCAACAATCCCCCTCCCCAACTTCACAAACTATGCGTCCTACCTGATTGCCCCGCTACCAATACTTATCTACTGGCCAATAATAATCATAACTGTGAATCTAGCTGCTCGATGGGCGGAAAAAGTTCCCTAAAATGCATCCTGCTGAACACTAGATCCATGGTCAAACATAAACATGAAATTTCAGCCCTCATTACAGACCATGCTATTGATCTAATGTTTTTAACAGAAACATGGGCATCTGAGACCTCAGGACCGGACTGGAATGACGCTGTTCCAGAAGGGTACCTGGTAGAATTTGTCAATCGGTCAGGAGCAGTGGGGGGTGGCATTGGGATTATTTATAAATCCCATCTAAAAGTACTCTCACTACCAGAACTGGGTCTAGAAGCAGAAGCCATGAGCTTTAAAATTAAAAATAATAATTGTCTAATATTTACAGGCCTGCCTGTGTATCGCCCCCCCGGCTTAAGAGCACCGTTTATTAGAGCACTACTCACTTTTCTAGAATCTACATCTGACTTTACTTTCTATACTATCCTGGGTGACTTTAATTTTCATTTAGAAGCAAACAATGATCCTGATTCAGCCACTCTAACGGACAATTTTCTCAGCTTTGGCATGACTCAGCTAATTTCAAGCCCTACCCATACTGCGGGTCATACTCTTGATGGCATTTTCACTAACAATAGCCATATTAATGTTACCTCGATCCAAGCAGTCCCCTGGTCTGATCATAGTGCCATCTTCTTTAACCTGCCTCAGAATAACCTGTTAAATCACCGTAGAGGCCTCACACTTCCTGAAAAAGCACGCCCCTGGAACAAACTTGAACCCGTCCTTCTGGCTGACTCACTTACAAATAACCCTCCTGCTCTCGGAACTGGCAACACTAATAGGGGAGCGATCAAATTTCAAAATTGGATCAGTCAGGCAGTCAATCAACTGGCGCCTGTTGAAATAAAAAAAGCTAGAAGGCGATATGTAACTGCGCTGTGGTATTCCGCAGAGGTGAAGCACATAAAAATGAAATGTCGACGACTTGAGCGGTTGTGGCGTTCGGATTATAGTGCACAAAATAAATCAGCATATACCAAAGCCCTACAGGAATATAAGACAGCAATAGTTCAGGCCAAATCAGCATATTTCACAAATAAAATTCAGGCAGCCTCTAATACCACTAGATAACTATTTAAAACTGTCACTCATTTGACCAAGAGCCCCCGCGACACTGTCTTCAGCCCTGATCAGAACCTCGTGACTAACATTGCAACCTTTTTTCAGCAAAAGGTTCAGACTGTGTACGATATCTTAGCTCATCTGCACTAATTTTGCTTAATGATAACAATGACACTGCCCCCCTGACTGGGTCCAGCTACTCCTGTTTTCCGTTGTTAGAGGAGATACAGGTGACAGACCTAATTGTACAGATGAAGTCAGGGTCCCCATTAGATCCATGTCCGCCACGCATATTACACTTGATTCCACAGACGGTGGCAGCTGTCCTGACCCCTCTGCTAAATAATATTATCACGTCTGGTGACTTTCCCAGCTGCTGGAAAAAAGCCTGCATTCGACCGATCCTCAAGAAGGATTCGTTAGATCCAACGGTACTCAAGCACTACCGACCAATATCCTGCTTGCCCTTGCCAGCTAAAATTCTCGAAAAAGCCATAAATCAAGAAACGATGAAGTATGTTGACCACAACAAGCTCCTAGACCCCTCTCAGCATGGCTTTCGCCCTAACTTTGTTAACATCCTTTCTGGATTCTCGAATCCAACAAGTACACTGGGAAGGGTTTCAATCTGATGAATTCTCCCTCCCAGGTGGGGTTCCTCAGGGCTCGGCACTGTCGCCCACCCTATTTAACTTATATGTTACCCCCTTAGCTGCCTTAATTCAATCTCATGGCCTACAATTAGTGTCTTACGCCGATGACACTCAAATTATTGTGTCAGTATCCCAGACCATTGAAGCCATGGCAGAGCGTTTTAAAAACTGCCTTCTTGATGTAAAAAACTGGATGAGCTGTAACTTTTTAAAATTAAATACGGACAAAACCGAGATAATCGAATTCGGTCAGAACTTGTCCGTTTGGAACAACCTTTGTTGGCCTCCGGAGGCAGGCACCTGTCCTAGTCCTGTAGACAAGGTCAGAAATCTTGGTTTCCTGGTGGATAAAGATCTCTCCTGTAAAGCACAGATTAACCAGGTCACCTCCACCTGCTTTTATACCATTAAGGTTCTTAGGAAAATTCTACCCTACATCCCTCCAACGCTAAAAAAAACTGTAATGGGTGCCCTGATAATGTCCCGAGTGGACTATTGTAACTCACTCTACTTGGGCACAGGTGAAAAACAACTTCATAAACTTCAAGCAATCCAAAACGCCGTAGCCAGGGTTCTCTTAAATCTACCCTATCGTCACCCAACGTCCAAAGCCATCAAGGAACTTCACTGGCTCCCAGATAGAGCCAGAATACAGTTTAAGGCCCTCTGTCTGGTCCACAAATCCTTGTACGGCACGGGACCAGACGATTTGTCCAAACTTCTCCCTCGTTATGTGCCATCGCGTACGTTAAGGTCAGCCAATCATGATCTGATATGTCAGCCAAGAATAAGAAGAATGCGATGGGGCGGCAGGTCCTTTTCGTACCAAGCCTCCAGACTATGGAACTCTCGGCCCTCTGATCTCCGCTCACAAAAATCCAAACACTGTTTTAGAAAGGAATTGAAAACCTGGCTTTTCTCCTCACATTAAGATCTGCTTTCACCGCTCTCCCTGTCACTACAGCGCTAAGACGCCTCGGCATTCGAGCACTTTATAAGTACTTCAGTATTCAGTATTCAGTAAGAAAAGAGAACAGAAGCTGTGTTGGGGAAATCTTACTTCTGACACATTTTCTCTCCCCTGTGGAGTTCCTCAGGGTTCAGCATTGTCCCCCACTTTATTCAACATCTATGTCACCCCTTTAGCTTAGCTGATTTTGAGCTCATGGTTTTTCAGTGGTATCCTATATAGAGGATACGCAGATAGTTATATCCATAACATCTTGCACAGACTTGGTGGCAAGTCAGTTCAATAACTGTCTGACAAATTATTAGGTGGATGCACAAAAACTACCTCAAGTTAAATACAAACAAAACGGAGGTGTTGGAGTTTGGGAGTGGCCCTCCCCTTTGGAATAACTCCTGGTGACCTGTTGAGGTGGTTCTACGTCCTGACCTGGTTAATAAAGCTAGAAATCTGGGAATACTGTTTGACGATCAGCTCTTTGTTTTTCAGAACAGATTAAATCCCCTTGTTTTTTACTTTTACAATTTTTAGAAAGATATTTCCATTCATCCCACAAGAGTTGCAAAAAAACGTGATAGTAGCTTTGATCCTTTCTGGAATAGACTATTGCAATGCTCTCTTTTTTAGTATTGACAAACGTTAACAACTAAAACTACAGTTTTTGCAAAATGCTGCTGCACGGTGCTGTTGAATATTCCCACATTTCATACCATAGCCAACAGCATTAGGGACCTCCATTGGTTACCTGTCCAGGAAAGGATTAGATTTAAAGCACAGTGTTTGGTGCATAAAGCATTGTATGGGGGGGGCCTCGTAACATGCAGAAAAATTTTGCCTGGTACGTTCTGCGGTGGGACCTAAGGTCTGCCAATGCTGGGTTGGTCCTTGTTCCTCGGACTAGAAGGGCTAGGTGGGAGGACAGCGAATCTTTGGAATGCGCTTCCTGCATCAATCAGATTGCAGTCTAATAGATCCTCTTTCAGGAAGCTGCTCAAAACTTGGCTCCCCCCCCCTAAGTAAAAGTAAATATTTCCCTCTATCCTAGATGAAGTACATGTAACCTCTAGCGCCAAGACACCTCAGCATTTGTTGCGCTTTAGAAATGTTTTACTTACTTACTATGATTACCTGCTGCATTGGTCACACTGAGGGACATTTCTTCAGTTTCTTTCCCTTCTTTCCCTTGTTTCCCCTCTTCCTCTATACTCTAGTTTTGCTTTGACTACGTTTGGCATACTTGGTGGTTGAGGGAAGGGGGGACCTGCTCTCAGCCTCTTGCATCTTGTTCATGCAGAAACTTCAGGTGAGCCCTGATATCCACAATCTAATTACAATCACCACCCTAAATAAAATGATACTGTGTAAATTTCCTAGCAATAGAAGGCCAGAAACTGAGATTAGGAATCGTAGGGGCATATACATTTAAAACCGTAAGAGGGATGTTATCTATAAGACCGGTAACAATAATCCATCTACCTGCATCATCTTTTTCCTGTGAAATAAGAGTACGATTGAGAGATTTCCTACACAATAAAACAACCCCATTCTTTGTATTTAGTGACGGGGAAACATATACATTTGCCACTCAGCTATGTTTGAGTTTTAAAGCTTCCAGTTCTGTAAGGTGAGTTATTTGCAAAAGAACTATATCTGGATTAAATTTTCCCAAATTATATAAAATTCTCTGTCTTTTATCTGGATTAATAGATCCTTTAATATTCCATGTTATTATACAGAATTATAAACAGTAAGACAAAGGTAGCATTGCTTGAGAACATTGACCTGAAAAAGAAAAAGCCAGAAAAGAGCATAAAGAATGGTAAAAGGTCAAATGGATAGGAAAGGGAGAAGAAAAATAAAAAGAGAATAAGGAAGACAAAGGGTAAAAGTGAAAAGGAAATCCATACGAAACAGTACATATCCCAGAGGGACGACTGAAGCAACATACCTGAGGAAGTAAGGAAGGGTAAACAAAAAGGGGTGGTGATGACACATGTGACGATGACACGCCTGGGTGGGAGGATTCCAAGCCACGCCAGAACCTTAATCACTTAAGAAGATGGACCAAAGAAATGCAAACATGTAAGACAAATCTGTCAGGAGATAAAAAGAACATCATAAGATATATCATAAGGCATAAATAACACCACAAAAATACAATTAAAATATATTAGGTCAAATTCAACATTTCAAACTGGCTGAGGAGACGAAGGAGAGTACAAATAAGAAAAAGCAATAAACCCATCCATTCGAAGGACCAGCAGTATCCGTATTGACCAAAGTATGCGACTGTATAAATGTCTTAAGTCCTGGTGGATCTTCAAACGTCATAGTATTATTCTGGAAAGTCACTTTAAAAGTGATGGGGTGAAAACAACCATATCTGGTGCCAAGAGAATGCAGGGGAGCACGAAGATTAAGAAACTCTTCTTCTCGCTGCAGTGACATTAGAGACATCTTGGGGACAGGAAGACTCTTTGACCAAACCAAGTAACTTGACGCTTTGCTTTAGCTGCAGAAAGGACCGCCAGTAAGTCTGTTAACCCCTTCGACGCGCATGACGGAGCGGTTCCGTCATGCGCGTCGGTTGCGCTATGCGCATGACGGAACCGCTCCATCATGGCCCCGCCCACGCACAGAACCTTCAGCACAGCGCGGAAATCCGTGCCGCGCTGAAGGGGTTAATGAAAAAAAAAGATAATGACATGACACTTATAGGTCTAGGAGAAGACGCGGACAAAGAAAGGCGAGGTCGAAGCCTAATGAGCCATCTGGATGTTCAGCACGGTTGAAGAAGGCATGTCTAACAATTTCAGGAGGAAGGAGGTAAAATAGGAGACAGGATCATCCCCCTCCAAATCTTCAGGTAAGCAATAAATGCTAACGTTATTCCACCTGTTCCTGTTTTCCAAATCTTCTGTGTGCTGTTGGAGTCTGTGCACTTCCTCTTCCAAAGAATACATTTTGAGAGTCTCATCCTGCAGATGTAAAATTTGCTGTTCTGTTGTAGATACCCGATTCTCCATTGATGACCACTTTTCATCCAGATGTTGTATGCTATTGTTTGGTTCTTCTACAAAAGGGCGCAATTCACAAATTTCTTCTAACAACATCTTTAAAGAAATAAAAGACACTGAGGGTCTTGCTTCAACCTCCTAGATGCAGAAGAAGGCGACAAAGTCTTGCTTCCTACAGAATGAAGAAAGGTACTTCTGGGAGTAGTGGAATTTGCCGTTTCCCCAGAGGAAATCGAATGGGCTTCTGACAGTGCTTTTGAAACAGGACCCGCACATAAACCAGCAGGGGAATGCCCTTTAGGGGTAAAAACATACTGTGGCTTCCGTAGCTTTCCCATAAACAATTTTTACAATTGGTCAGAAGTTGACGACATCCCTTAATTCACATTGCTGTTAAGCGTCAAAAACAAAAACTATTGTAGGAGCTACAATATATTCAGGTTATATCCTATGTTAGGAAACTTCCTCAGCCTGTTTGTTGTATTTTGCTTAGGTTGCTTGCAGGCTTTACTAGGAGCTCATTATTACAGGTTGTGTACACTTGTATGAAGGCCTGATAAAGTCCTCTTACTAGATATATCCACTGGCACTATTTTTCCAATTTGCACAACACGAAAATTCACTCCTCTTTACACTTATGGGTCATGCATCCTTCTCAGCTGGGTATGTGAAGTACAAAGATTAAAATGCATTTCTGGAAATTCAGTGTTGCAGAAACAGAGTTAAATAAGAGAAGAGAAAAAAGTGATGTAAAAAAACAACCTCTCTGTACTTTGTCAAGGGCAGAACGTGCCTCCATTCTCTCTATTTTAAGCCCTTCGATGCTCATGACGGAATGGTCTCGTCATGAGCATCGGTGCTCCTGTACTTATGACGGAACCATTCCGTCATGAGGACAGGGGCAGGAAATCCCTCTGCTGTAAACAGCAAAGGGATTTCCTTTTTTTTTGTGCCTCGGGAGGTGGGGAGCTTCCCCAACCTGCCGAGGCCCTCCCCTGGTTTCCTGTGAAATGACGATCGCGCGCATTGCGCGCTGTCGTCATTACATTCAAAACGAAACTGAAAATGAGTTTCAGTTTCAGTGTTTCAGTGCTCGTGGGGCTATCTCAGCCCCCGAGCACCGAAACACTTGGGAGAGGTATCATTGGAAAGGGGAGAATCTCCCCTTTCCCATGGTACCCTTCCCTAGTGGATCCCTGCTTGCGGATCACCCCAGGAGGGCGATCCCCATGCAGGGATCCACCCACTAACACCAGGGAGGAAGGAGCAACCCCTTGGGCAAAGGGCCTTTGCTCCCCCCCTTGTGTTGTAGGCATACCAGTCTTTCTGCCCCCTGGGGGGGCAGAAAGCCCACTAGTGCCAGGGATTTTTTTCTAAAAAATTTACTTAGGGTGGGGGGTGCCCAAAACGGGCATGCCAATGCCCCCATGCCCCCCCACCACAATTACAGCCTTTCTGCCCCCCTGGGGGCAGATGGGGCAGTAGCCCCCAACCTGCCCTGTCGAGGGGGCAAAAAGCCCACTAGACGCCAGGGATTTATTTTGGGCAATTGAAATTAGGGTGGGGACTGCCCAAAACGGGAATGTCAGTGCCCCCACCCCCCAAAAAAAATTACAGTCTTTCTGCCCCCACTGTGGGCAGATGGGGGCAGTAGCCCACTATAAACCAGGGATTTATTTTTGTATTCATGTAGGGGCTGCCCAAAATGGGCAGGACAATACTCCCACCCCTCCCCTGAGAAGTTCCAGTCTTACTGCCCCCCTGGGAGGGCAGATGGGGTAGTGGCCCCTGATCTATCCCCGGGGGGGAAGAAAGCCCACTAGGCACCAGCGATGACGCTGGCTTTTTTTATGTGTGGGGGTGGGGGCTGCCCAGAATGGGCATACCAATGCCCCCACCCCCCAACAAAATAGCCACAGTCTTTCCGGCCCCCTTGGGGCCATATCGAGGCAAACTCCCCCCCCCCCCGATTCCCCCCCCAGGGCGGCAGAAAGCTCACAAGGCACAGACATATTTTTAGCAATGTGCCTATCTGTGGATTTTGGGCCCTAGCGAAGCCGGACCATAGGGAAACCTAGCAAACCTGTACATTTTTGGAAACTAGGCACCCAGGGGAATACAGAATGGGGTGACTTGTCTGTCTCTCACCAGCTTCTGTTTCCCAGAATCCCTTGCAAACCTAAATATTTTGCAAAACCACATTTCCTCACATTTCAGTGGTGGAAAGTTCTGAAATCTGTGTGGATCCACAAAATTCCACCAAGCCCGCATTCCCGAAAGAGAAAAATGGTACCTCACTTGTGTGGGTTGGTCAAGTACCCGCGACAAGCAAGAGCCCAAAACCTATTCAGGCGACTTCAAAATTACCTATCACAAAACAACCTGGTTTTGCAAGGGGGGTCCCATGAGTTTTTGGCCCCGGGCTCGGCGGCCATCTAGGGAAACCTACCAAACCCACACATTTCTGAAAACTAGACACCCTGGGGAGTCCAGCAAGGTATGGCTTGCGTGGGTCCCCCAACATTTCCCTACCGAGAATTCCCTGCAAACCTCAAATTTAGATTAAAAAATCACTTTTTCCACACATTTTTGTGTGGGAAAGTTGTGGCGGTTTTATGACTTAACAACAACTGCCTAAACCACAACTTCCTGAACAACGAATTCTAAACAACGAACATTCCTTAACCACTACATTTTTAGCAACTACTTCATAAACCAGGAAAAAGAAAAGATTAATTTACCCATTTTCAATTAAGGCCATTATATTGTTTCATATCGACTCCAAAAGAGCTTTGTCCAAAAACAAGCACAAAGTGAGATTAAAGGCTGTGCTTTACTGCTAAATCATCTCTCTTTGTTAAACAAAGTAATCAATCTGTGCACCTCTGCGCTTACACAATCAAGGACTTTTGGCTCGTTTTGCTAAATAAAAAAATGAGTTTGAGCTTTAAATATTTTATTTATAAATGGGCATGTAATAAATAATGTAAAATATATTTAAATATCACAAACATATTTTTTAAGTAACGGTCTGTAAATCAACATACTGCAAAATACCGGACGGGCAAGCCAAAAGGCAATAAATCACATTGTCACAAATTAGAAAGTCCTTCATCTATTTTTAAACAGCTGACTGAATTGATCACTAAAATGGCGGCATAACAAACTAAAAAAGGTAATCAAAAGCACTTTTATAAACGATTTAAAAATTCACATATACACACATAATTAAACATTAATTTAAAAAATATTTACAAAACATATTTTCATTGTCATTATTATTCACTAACATGAAAGCACATTAACCCCTTCGCTGCTAGGCCTTTTCCCCTCCTGTGCTAAGCCTTTTTTGGGCTATTTGGGGTAGTGCGCGCTTAGGCCCCTGTAACTTTTTGACCACATTAGGTATCCACGCCAAATTTGCGTCCTTTTCTTCCAACATCATGGGGATTCTAAAGGTACCCAGGGTTTGTAGATTCTCCTAGAGGGTTCCCAGAAATTAGTCAAAATACAGCAACATTTTGTTTTTTTTGTGAAAAATTGGGAAAAGTGTCTGCATATGAAAGCGTCTGGGTTTTTCTCTGCAAATGATATCAAAAAAGGGTTTGTGGGGCTGAAATCACAATTTCTCCAGCTTTTAGGGAATGACAGATTTTTGTCAGAAATCCAACATTTTTTACACAGTTTTGACATTTTTGTGGGACATACCCTATTTTTGCTATTTTTTGTGCTTTCAACCTCCTTCCAGATAATGGTAGAAATGGGTAGAAAAGCAATAATGGATCCTGGAAATCTATACATTTTTGAAATGTAGACAAAATTCTGAATTTAGCAAGGGGTCATTTGTGTAGATCCATCAAGGTTTCTTTATAGAAACTAACAGTTAAATATAGGAAAAATTAAAAATTTGTTGAAAAAAGCAGCCTTTTGAGTCAACGTTTTCACCTGTAACTTCTTCTAATTATGACATCTCTTTGAAAGCAATGTACCGTTACATCCGGTGGACCTTCCTGGTTGTGGGGATATATAGGACATGTAGGTTCACCAAGAGCCCAACGAACCCAGAGTAAAAAACTGAGCAGAATTTTGTAATGGCTTTTTTTTTTGTTCCGGGTATATAGCAATTATTGTGGGAAAATGTATACATGAAAAAATCGGTATGAAAGACACCTATGTATTTCTGAAATGGGAACAAATTACTGAGTTTAGAAACAGTGCATATTTGCACATTTTCGAAATTGGGAATACTCATACTTGCATGACAATTATTGGTCATTTTTCAAAATGACTTTTTTTTTACACAATGTCTTTCATTTGGAAGGGAGAAATGCATCAAAAATAAATAGGTAATAACAGTTGCTTTACAAATCTGAACTACCCTAAGTCTCCCGATAAAAATGGTACCTCACTTGTGTGGGTAGGCCTAGTGCCCACGACAGGAAGTGGCTCAAAACCTAAGGTGAACACACCACATTTCCACACTGAAAATTTACACTTTTTTTGCGAAGAGTCTAGCTGTAGTTTTTGAACCCTAGCCCTGCCGGCACCTATGAAAACCTAGCAAACCTATACATTTTTGAAAACTAGACACCCAGGGGAATCCAGGATGGAGTGACTTGACTGCCTCCCACCATGGTCTGTTACCCAGAATCCTTTGCAAACATAAAAAATTGACAAAAAAAAACAAATTTTCCCCACATTTCTGTGTTGGAAAGTTCTGGAATCTGCGTGGATCCACAAATTTTCACCCACCCCACGTTCCCCAAAGTCCTACGAGAAAAATGGTACCTCACTTGTGCGGGTCGGCCTAGTGCCCGTGACAGGAAACGGCGCAAAACGCAATGTGGTCACACCTCAATTTTGCAGTGAAAAATGACCCTTTTTTGGCAAAGTGACGAGCTATAGTTTTTTAACCCTAGCCCTGCCGGCACCTAGGGAAATCTAGCAAACCTATACATTTTTGAAAACTAGACACCCAGGGGAATCCAGGATGGGGTGACTTGACTGCCTCCCACCATGGTCTGTTACCCAGAATCCCTTGCAAACGTAAAAAATTGACAAAAAAACCACATTTTCCCCACATTTCTGTTATGGAAAGTTCTGGAATCTGCGTTGATCCACAAATTTCCACCCACCCCGCGTTCCCCAAAGTCCTACGAGAAAAATGGTATCTCACTTGTGCGGGTCGGCATAGTGCCCGCGACAGGAAACGGCGCAAAACGCAACGTGGTCACACCTCAATTTTGCAGTGTAAAATGACCCCTTTTTGGCAAAGTGACTAGCTGTAGTTTTTGAACCCTAGCCCTGCCGGCACCTAGGGAAACCTAGCAAACCTATACATTTTTGAAAACTAGACACCCAGGGGAATCCAGGATGGGGTGACTTGACTGCGTCCCACCATGGCCTGTTACCCAGAATCCCTTGCAAACGTAAAAAATTGACCAAAAAAACACATTTTCCCCACATTTCATTGATGGAAAGTTCTGGAATCTGCGTGGATCCACAAATTTCCACCCATCCCGTGTTTCCCAAAGTCCTACGAGAAAAATGGTACCTCACATGTGCGGGTCGGCATAGTGCCCGCGACAGGAAACGGCGCAAAACGCAACGTGGTCACACCTCAATTTTGCAGTGAAAAATGACCCTTTTTTGGCAAAGTGACTAGCTGTAGTTTTTTAACCCTAGCCCTGCCGGCACCTACGGAAACCTAGCAAATCTATACATTTTTGAAAACTAAACAACCAGGGGAATCCAGGATGGGGTGACTTGACTGCCTCCCACCATGGTCTGTTACCCAGAATCCCTTGCAAACGTAAAAAATTGACACAAAAAACACATTTTCCCCACATTTCTGTGATGGAAAGTTCTGGAATCTGCGTGGATCCACAAATTTCCACCCACCCCACGTTCCCCAAAGTCCTGCGAGAAAAATGGTACCTCACTTGTGCGGGTCGGCATAGTGGCCGCGACAGTAAACGGCGCAAAACGCAACGTGGTCACACCTCAATTTTGCAGTGAAAAATGGCCCTTTTATGGCAAAGTGACGAGCTGTAGTTTTTTAACCCTAGCCCTGCCGGCACCTAGGGAAACCTTGCAAACCTATACATTTTTGAAAACTAGACACCGAGGGGAATCCAGGATGGGGTGACTTGACGGCCTCCCACCATGGTCTGTTACCCGGAATCCCTTGCAAACGTAAAACATTGACAAAAAAACACATTTTCCCCACATTTCTGTAATGGAAAGTTCTGGAATCTGCGTGGATCCACAAAATTCCACCCACCCCACGTTCCCCAAAGTCCTACGAGAAAAATGGTACCTCACTTGTGCGGGTCGGCCTAGTGCCCGTGACAGGAAACGGCGCAAAACGCAATGTGGTCACACCTCAATTTTGCAGTGAAAAATGACCCTTTTTTGGCAAAGTGACGAGCTATAGTTTTTTAACCCTAGCCCTGCCGGCACCTAGGGAAATCTAGCAAACCTATACATTTTTGAAAACTAGACACCCAGGGGAATCCAGGATGGGGTGACTTGACTGCCTCCCACCATGGTCTGTTACCCAGAATCCCTTGCAAACGTAAAAAATTGACAAAAAAACCACATTTTCCCCACATTTCTGTTATGGAAAGTTCTGGAATCTGCGTTGATCCACAAATTTCCACCCACCCCGCGTTCCCCAAAGTCCTACGAGAAAAATGGTATCTCACTTGTGCGGGTCGGCATAGTGCCCGCGACAGGAAACGGCGCAAAACGCAACGTGGTCACACCTCAATTTTGCAGTGTAAAATGACCCCTTTTTGGCAAAGTGACTAGCTGTAGTTTTTGAACCCTAGCCCTGCCGGCACCTAGGGAAACCTAGCAAACCTATACATTTTTGAAAACTAGACACCCAGGGGAATCCAGGATGGGGTGACTTGACTGCGTCCCACCATGGCCTGTTACCCAGAATCCCTTGCAAACGTAAAAAATTGACCAAAAAAACACATTTTCCCCACATTTCATTGATGGAAAGTTCTGGAATCTGCGTGGATCCACAAATTTCCACCCATCCCGTGTTTCCCAAAGTCCTACGAGAAAAATGGTACCTCACATGTGCGGGTCGGCATAGTGCCCGCGACAGGAAACGGCGCAAAACGCAACGTGGTCACACCTCAATTTTGCAGTGAAAAATGACCCTTTTTTGGCAAAGTGACTAGCTGTAGTTTTTTAACCCTAGCCCTGCCGGCACCTACGGAAACCTAGCAAATCTATACATTTTTGAAAACTAAACACCCAGGGGAATCCAGGATGGGGTGACTTGACTGCCTCCCACCATGGTCTGTTACCCAGAATCCCTTGCAAACGTAAAAAATTGACACAAAAAACACATTTTCCCCACATTTCTGTGATGGAAAGTTCTGGAATCTGCGTGGATCCACAAATTTCCACCCACCCCACGTTCCCCAAAGTCCTGCGAGAAAAATGGTACCTCACTTGTGCGGGTCGGCATAGTGGCCGCGACAGTAAACGGCGCAAAACGCAACGTGGTCACACCTCAATTTTGCAGTGAAAAATGGCCCTTTTTTGGCAAAGTGACTAGCTGTAGTTTTTGAACCCTAGCCCTGCCGGCACCTAGGGAAACCTAGCAAACCTATACATTTTTTAAAACTAGACACCCAGGGGAATCCAGGATGGGGTGACTTGACTGGGTCCCACCATGGTCTGTTACCCAGAATCCCTTGCAAACGTAAAAAATTGACAAAAAAAACACATTTTCCCCACATTTCTGTGATGGAAAGTTCTGGAATCTGCGTGGATCCACAAATTTCCACCCACCCCGCGTCCCCCAAAGTCCTACGAGAGAAATGGTACCTCACTTGTGCGGGTCGGCCTAGTGCCCGTGACAGGAAATGGCACAAAACGCAACGTGGTCACACCTCAATTTTGCAGTGAAAAATGACCCTTTTTTGGCAAAGTGACGAGCTGTAGTTTTGGAACCCTAGCCCTGCCGGCACCTAGGGAAACCTAGCAAACCTATACATTTTTGAAAACTAGACACCCAGGGGAATCCAGGATGGGGTGACTTGACTGCCTCCCACCATGGTCTGTTACCCAGAATCCCTTGCAAACGTAAAACATTGACAAAAAAACCACATTTTCCCCACATTTTTGTGATGGAAAGTTCTGGAATCTGCGTGGATCCACAAATTTCCACCCACCCCTCGTTCCCCAAAGTCCTACAAGAAAAATGGTACCTCACTTGTGCGGGTCGGCATAGTGGCCGCGACAGGAAACGGCGCAAAACGCAACGTGGTCACACCTCAATTTTGCAGTGAAAAATGACCCTTTTTTGGCAAAGTGACTAGCTGTAGTTTTTTAACCCTAGCCCTGCCGGCACCTAGGGAAACCTAGCAAACCTATACATTTTTTAAAACTAGACACCCAGGGGAATCCAGGATGGGGGAACTTGACTGCCTCTCACCATGGTCTGTTACCCAGAATCCCTTGCAAACATAAAAAATTGACAAAAAAAACACATTTTCCCCACATTTCTGTGATGGAAAGTTCTGGAATCTGCGTGGATCCACAAATTTCCACCAACCCCGCGTTCCCCAAAGTCCTACGAGAAAAATGGTACCTCACTTGTGCGGGTCGGCCTAGTGCCCGCGACAGGAAACGGCGCAAAACGCAACGTGGTCACACCTCAATTCTGCAGTGAAAAATTACCCTTTTATGGCAAAGTGACGAGCTGTAGTTTTTTAACCCTAGCCCTGCCGGCACCTAGGGAAACCTTGCAAACCTATACATTTTTGAAAACTAGACACCGAGGGGAATCCAGGATGGGGTGACTTGACGGCCTCCCACCATGGTCTGTTACCCGGAATCCCTTGCAAACGTAAAACATTGACAAAAAAACACATTTTCCCCACATTTCTGTAATGGAAAGTTCTGGAATCTGCGTGGATCCACAAAATTCCACCCACCCCGCGTTCCCCAAAGTCCTACGAGAAAAATGGTACCTCACTTGTGCGGGTCCGCCTAGTGCCCGCGACAGGAAACGGCGCAAAACGCAACGTGGTCACACCTCAATTTTGCAGTGAAAAATGACCCTTTTTTGGCAAAGTGACGAGCTGTAGTTTTTGAACCCTAGCCCTGCCGGCACCTAGGGAAACCTAGCAAACCTATACATTTTTGAAAACTAGACACCCAGGGGAATCCAGGATGGGGTAACTTGACTGCCTCCCACCATGGTCTGTTACCCAGAGTCCCTTGCAACCGTAAAAAATTGACAAAAAAACACATTTTCCCCACATTTCTGTGATGGAAAGTTCTGGAATCTGCGTGGATCCACAAATTTCCACCCACCCCGCGTCCCCCAAAGTCCTACGAGCAAAATGGTACCTCACTTGTGCGGGTTGGCCTAGTGCCCGCGACAGGAAACGGCACAAAACGCAACGTGGTCACACCTCAATTTTGCAGTGAAAAATGACACTTTTTTGGCAAAGTGACGAGCTGTAGTTTTTGAACCCTAGCTCTGCCTGAACCTAGGGAAACCTACCAAACCCATGCATTTCTGAAAACTAGACACCCGGCGGCTTCCAGGGAGGTATGGCTTGCGTGGATCCCCCAACGTTTCCTTACCCAGAATCCCCTGCAAACCTCAATTTTTGCTGAAAAAATCACTTTTTTCACACATTTTGGGGTGGGAAAGTTGTGGCATCACCAGGCTCACACAAATTTACCACCACCCAGCGTTCCTCCAGGTCTCCCGGTAAAAATGGAGCCTCACTTGTGTGGGAGGCTCAAGTACCCGCGGCAGGCAAGGGCCCAGAACGTAGTGAGGCGACATCAAAATGGCCTATCGCAAAACCACCTGGTTTTGCAAAGGGGGTCACTTGGGTTTTTGGCCCGGTGCTCGGCGGCCATCTAGGGAAACCTACCAAACCCTTACATTTCTGAAAACTAGACACCCGGCGGCTTCCAGGGAGATATGGCTTGCGTGGATCCCCCAAAGTTTCCTTACCCAGAATCCCCTGCAAACCTCAATTTTAGCTGAAAAAATCACTTTTTTCACCCATTTTGGGGTGGGAAAGTTGTGGCATCACCGGGCTCACACAAATTTACCACCACCCAGCGTTCCCCCAGGTCTCCCGGTAAAAATGGTGCCTCACTTGTGTGGGAGGACCAAGTAGCCGCGGCAGGCAATGGCCCAAAACGTAGTGAGGCGACATCAAAATGGCCTATCGCAAAACCACCTGGTTTTGCAAGGGGGGTCACTTTGGATTTTGACCCGGTCCTCGGCGGCCATCAAGGGAAACCTACCAAACCCACACATTTCTGAAAACTAGACACCCGGCGGCTTCCAGGGAGGTATGGCTTGTGTGGATCCCCCAACGTTTCCTTACCCAGAATCCCCTGCAAACCTCAATTTTAGCTGAAAAAATCACTTTTTTCACACATTTTGGGGTGGGAAACTTGTGGCATCACCGGGCTCACACAAATTTACCACCACCCAGCGTTCCCCCAGGTCTCCCGGTAAAAATGGTGCCTCACTTGTGTGGGAGGCCCAAGTACCCGCGGCAGGCAAGGGCCCAAAACGTAGTGAGGCGACATCAAAATGGCCTATCGCAAAACCACCTGGTTTTGCAAGGGGGATCACTTGGGTTTTTGGCCCGGTGCTCGGCGGCCATCTAGGGAAGCCTACCAAATGCATGCATTTCTGAAAACTAGACACCTGGCGGCTTCCAGGGAGGTATGGCTTGCGTGGATCCCCCAACGTTTCCTTACTCAGAATCCCCTGCAAACCTCAATTTTTGCTGAAAAAATCACTTTTTTCACACATTTTGGGGTGGGAAAGTTGTGGCATCACCGGGCTCACACAAATTTACCACCACCCAGCGTTCCCCCAGGTCTCCCGGTAAAATTGGTGCCTCACTTGTGTGGGAGGCCCAAGTACCCGCGGCAGGCAATGGCCCAAAACGTAGTGAGGCGACATCAAAATGGCCTATCGCAAAACCACCTGGTTTTGCAAGGGGGGTCACTTTGGATTTTGACCCGGTGCTCGGCGGCCATCTAGGGAAACCTACCAAACCCACACATTTCTGAAAACTAGACACCCGGCGGCTTCCAGGGAGGTATGGCTTGTGTGGATCCCCCAAAGTTTCCTTACCCAGAATCCCCTGCAAACCTCAATTTTAGCTGAAAAAATCACTTTTTTCACACATTTTGGGGTGGGAAAGTTGAGGCATCACCGGGCTCACACAAATTTACCACCACCCAGCATTCCTGCAGGTCTCACGGTAAAAATGGTGCCTCACTTGTGTGGGAGGCCCAAGTACCCGCGGCAGGCAAGGGCCCAAAACGTAGTGAGGCGACATCAAAATGGCCTATCGCAAAACCACCTGGTTTTGCAAGGGGGGTCACTTGAGTTTTTGGCCCGGTGCTCGGCGGCCATCTAGGGAAACCTACCAAACCCATGCATTTCTGAAGACTAGACACCCGGCGGCTTCCAGAGAGGTATGGCTTGCGTGGATCCCCCAACGTTTCCTTACCCAGAATCTCCTGCAAACCTCAATTTTTGCTGAAAAAATCACTTTTTTCAAACATTTTTGGGTGGGAAAGTTGTGGCATCACTGGGCTCACACAAATTTACCCCCACCCAGCGTTCCCCCAGGTCTCCCGGTAAAAATGGTGCCTCACTTGTGTGGGGGGCCCAAGTACCCGCGGCAGGCAAGGGTCCAAAACGTAGTGAGGCGACATCAAAATGGCCTATCGCAAAACCACCTGGTTTTGCAAGGGGGGTCACTTGGGTTTTTGGCCCGGTGCTCGGCGGCCATCTACGGAAACCTACCAAACCCTTGCATTTCTGAAAACTAGACACCCGGCGGCTTCCAGGGAGGTATGGCTTGCGTGGATCCCCCAACGTTTCCTTACCCAGAATCCCCTGCAAACCTCAATTTTTGCTGAAAAAATCACTTTTTTCACACATTTTGGGGTGGGAAAGTTGTGGCATCACCGGGCTCACACAAATTTACAACCACCCAGCGTTCCCCCAGGTCTCCTGGTAAAAATGGTGCCTCACTTGTGTGGGAGGCCCAAGTACCCGCGGCAGGCAAGGGCCCAAAACATAGTGAGGCGACATCAAAATGGCCTATCGCAAAACCACCTGGTTTTGCAAGGGGGGTCACTTTGGATTTTGACCCGGTGCTCGGCAGCCATCTAGGGAAACCTACCAAACCCACACATTTCTGAAAACTAGACACCCGGCGGCTTCCAGGGAGGTATGGCTTGCGTGGATCCCCCAAACGTTTCATTACCCAGAATTCCCTGCAAACCTCAATTTAAGCTGAAAAAAATACTTTTTTTCACACATTTTGGGGTGGGAAAGTTGTGGCATCACCGGGCTCACACAAATTTACCACCACCCAGCGATCCCCCAGGTCACCCGGTAAAAATGGTGCCTCACTTGTGTGGGAGGCCCAAGTACCCGCGGCAGGCAAGGGCCCAAAACGTAGTGAGGCGACATTTGGGATAGACGGTCACACTCAGGGTGATCTCGTGCCAACGCTAAACCATTATCAACAAAATGCATCATCCGAAGCAGAAGCAAATACCTGTCACGACTCATGACTGCCGGAAAAATAGACGTTGCCATCAAGGGACTGCTAGACCAATATGAAGACATTGATGGCTTTCTTAGCAAGCCCATCAAAAAAGTTAAACCCAAGAACTTCTTCATCTCTTCAACATTTGTGGGAGTCCACCGGGTAGCTCTAGAGTATGGCTTAAGACTGGCACTGTTGTCCCTCAAAAACTGTTCGGCATACAAATTAGTCTGCTCAACAATCTCTGCCAAAAACACATAGTCCATAAACAACTGAAAAAATATACCGGCAAAAAGTTTTCAGTATTCACTCTAGACCCTGGAACACCAGTAAACTCTGGCAATGCCGGCTGCACCATGCCAGGGGCAACCCAGAGGTCATCACTTTCAAAGGGAAGCCTTGCAGACCCAGCCTGCAGCCCAGATGCCTCTTGGCGCACTACACCAACGGGAAGCCTTGCAGCCCCAGGCTGCAGCCCAGATGCCTCTTGCCGCACTATCGGCACATCAGTCTCCTCCTCTAACACAGGCACTTCATCCGCACTAAGAGTATCTTCATCATCCGATGACTCCATACGGAGAGAAAACTCACTGCCAGAATCGTCCCCTGCCTCCTCTCCCTCAGATGCAGAGTCAGTCTCTGAACCATGGTCAGTGGAAGACTCAAACAGCAAACCAACAACCTGCTGAGCAGTAATCCTGCGGCTAGCCATTATACTTACTAAGATAGAAGACTGCACAAACAAGTCAACAACAACCAACAATGTGCAAATCAAGTAAGTAAAGAAATGTGTACCTTTATCACAAAGATCAATGTACTCAAAAACTATACAATTCAATTACAAGAGACAGCTGCACTCACCAGAAACCAACTCTGCAGTGACACAGCAAAAACCAACGATATCAAACTAGAAAGAAGAAAAAAAAAAAATTACTCACAAGACAACAAAATACACATCGAGCACCAATGCAAAACGTTTTTGACACTCAAAAAACAAACATACTGCTAATATTACACCATTTGCAAAAAAAATTCATGCAGAGAAATCAAACACATTTACATTGTACAAAAAAAAGTCTCTTACCAAACTACACAAACAGCAGAACCACCAGTAACAACACGGCAAACTGAAAAGAGCAAAAGCCTTCACCTAGCACAAAAAAGTAAAGAAAAAAACATTACTATTGCAATTCACAAAAAATATAACAATAAACATTATAACATGCTATGTTACTACCCAAATGGTCAATCGGGTTGTGTGCCAGGTGGGGCAGAAAACAGCAGGAAAAAAAAAGGCTACTCTGTCCCGGGGCGGGTGGGCCAAATACATATTATAAAAATTGCACCCTGGAAGCGACACTTGCCAAAGGGGTCACTTCCATTTTTATTTACACTAATTCCCTGGTGTCTAGTGGGCTTTTCTGCCCCCCCCCTGAGGCCAGAAACGGACCGAAAGTTGACCGATCTGCCCCCAGGGGGGGCAGAAAAGTCTTCCAGAAAATTATGCCCCCAAGGAAGCGACCCTTGCCCAAGGGGTCGCTCCCTAAATGAATAACAAGACATCCCTGGTGTCTAGTGGGCTTTTCTGCCCCCCCCCGGGGGCAGAAACGGACCAAAAGTCGACCGATCTGCCCCCAGGGGGGGCAGAAAAGTCTTAACATAAATTATGCCCCCTAGGAAGCGACCCTTGCCCAAGGGGTCGCTTCCGAACTGAATAACAAGACATCCCTGGTGTCTAGTGGGTTTTTCTGCCCCCCCTGGGGGCAGAAACGGACCGAAAGTCGACCGATCTGCCCCCAGGGGGGGCAGAAAAGTCTGAGCATAAATTATTCCCCCTGAGAAGCGACCCTTGCCCAAGGGGTCGCTTCCAAACTGAATAAAACGACATCCCTGGTGTCTAGTGGGCTTTTCTGCCCCCCCCCCTGGGGGCAGAAACGGGCCGAGAGTGGACCGATCTGCCCCCAGGGGGGGCAGAAAAGTCTGAGCATAAATTATTCCCCCTGGGAACAGCAGAACCACCAGTAACAACACGGCAAACTGAAAAGAGCAAAAGCCTTCACCTAGCACAAAAAAGTAAAGAAAAAAACATTACTATTGCAATTCACAAAAAATATAACAATAAACATTATAACATGCTATGTTACTACCCAAATGGTCAATCGGGTTGTGTGCCAGGTGGGGCAGAAAACAGCAGGAAAAAAAAAGGCTACTCTGTCCCGGGGCGGGTGGGCCAAATACATATTATAAAAATTGCACCCTGGAAGCGACACTTGCCACAGGGGTCACTTCCATTTTTATTTACACTAATTCCCTGGTGTCTAGTGGGCTTTTCTGCCCCCCCTGGGCCCAGAAACGGACCGAAAGTTGACCGATCTGCCCCCAGGGGGGGCAGAAAAGTCTTCTAGAAAATTATGCCCCCAAGGAAGCGACCCTTGCCCAAGGGGTCGCTCCCTAAATGAATAACAAGACATCCCTGGTGTCTAGTGGGCTTTTCTGCCCCCCCCTGGGGGCAGAAACGGACCAAAAGTCGACCGATCTGCCCCCAGGGGGGGCAGAAAAGTCTTACCATAAATTATGACCCCTAGGAAGCGACCCTTGCCCAAGGGGTCGCTTCCGAACTGAATAACAAGACATCCCTGGTGTCTAGTGGGCTTTTCTGCCCCCCAGAAACGGACCGAAAGTCAACCAATCTGCCCCCAGGGGGGGCAGAAAAGTCTTCCAGAATATTATGCCCCCAAGGAAGCGACCCTTGCCCAAGGGGTCGCTCCCTAACTGAATAACAAGACATCCCTGGTGTCTAGTGGGCTTTTCTGCCCCCCCTGGGGGCAGAAACGGACCGAAAGTCGACCAATCTGCCCCCAGGGGGGCAGAAAAGTCTTAGCATAAATTATGCCCCCTAGGAAGCGACCCTTGCCCAAGGGGTCGCTTCCCAACTGAATAAAAAGACATCCCTGGTGTCTAGTGGGCTTTTCTGCCCCCCCCCTGGGGGCAGAAACGGACCGGAATTGGAAGGGGGCAGAAAAGTCTGAGCATAAATTATTCCCCCTGGGAAGCGACCCTTGCCCAAGGGGTCGCTTCCCAACTGACGAAATAGACATCCCTGGTGTCTAGTGGGGCATCCCTGCTCCACAATCGCGACGCTGTGCGCGATCGTGGGACAGGAATGCCCAGCATTGAGACATCAGGGGAGAGGAAATACTCTTTCCTCTCCCCCGATGCCTCAAGGCCTCCAAATTCCGCCCCCCCGCCACACCGCAGCAAAACACTTACCCTCTCCGTTGGACGCGCTGGAAGAAATGAATTCCAGCGAGTCCAACGCATCCTGATGACGTCGGCGCGCGCTGTGCGCGCTGACGTCAGGAAGCGTGGGGGGGCTCGGGGGTGGCAGCGGAAACTCTTCCGCTGCCATCCCCCTCTGTGGGGGCACGATCGATGCCCCAGGGGGGGAGCACCAGCGCTACCCCCAGGGGCTGTGCTCATGACGGAGCGGTTCCGTCATGAGCACAGCCCAACCGATGCTCATGACGGAACCGCTCCGTCATGAGCATCGAAGGGGTTAAAAAAAAGGACACCCACCATTTTGTTGTCATTTCAACTGTGACATAGCCAGAGAGTTGAGACGCATCAAGAAGAGAAAGCCTTCACCATAGTGTAATTCAAAGCAACACTGCCATCTACTGGCATAAAGAGGTAAATAAAATCAAAACCTATTTCGACAACAACGTTGTATTAGAAAATTAAGTAATTATTTAGACAAATTATATTTCGAATTTTTATGTTGACAATCAGAATCCGACTTATTAGCTTATCAAAACTGGATTAATAAGCAACATCTATAATTTTTAGCAAATAAAAATCAAATGTTTAAAACATGAATTCTTTTGAAGGTATTAAACGTGTGTAGTAATCTGAAAAGAATAGGAAGAACATTGATCCGCCCTCATCCTCGTATTATCCTGCACCCTCTTCCCAAAAAAACGTTTTTAAAATTTTTTTTTTACCGATGACAGATATTCTATACTTTGAAAAAAAATAATAATTTGAAAGGAAGATGGTTGGTAATCAAAAAAAAATATGCTTTTTTAGACAGTCTAAAAAGAGAAAAATTTGGACAGTGACTAAGAACCAAAGCACTTGGAAAGTCAACTGAGATCAGCTGTGACAAAAAGTCAAAGAAATAAACTAAGTAAGTATGCTAAGACAACGCATACCATTACCACGAATTGTTATTATTTTTAAAAAACAACGTGTTTGTGGAGGGAGACCCCATACACCCCCCAAAGAACAGGTTGAAAAAGATTCTTTCCTTTACAGAAGCAACATAGAACAGCTATGAATAAAATCACTTATTGTACCATGTCTATTTTTTTTTACAGAAATCTTATCTTAATTAAACAACTTTTCCTTGATTTTAACAACCAAGCAGCGGCTATAAGAATTTACAATAAGCCAAAGAGATTTACAAAGTACCAGTAAATCTCTAAAAAAATAAATTGACTGTGATCAAATACAACTTGATAAACCACTACCATGTCTAATTTTTTATTTCTTTTTTTTTATTAGCTCAGTTATGCAATGACGACCCAAACCATTGCGACACATTTAAAAAAAAAAATTAAAATAGCCAACATGTTTGTGGTTGGAGTCCGCCCACACCCCCTAATCTTCCATTAAAAACGTGGTAAAGGCATGCATTGAAAAAGAATGCATGAGGTTAAAAAAAAAATTGATAATAAAAAAGTGTGATAAAACTTTTTTTTAGAAATAATTTCCATTTCAGTACCAAAAAGAGAGTATTAAATAAGCAAGTGCATAACAGTGACTCTGAAGCAACATAAAGATGAAAAATAGTGTGTGCAAACCAAAACCATCAATGCAACTCATCCTAGAAGTCTTCACAGAAAACCAATGAATAAAATCACTTATTGTACCATGTCTATTCTATATACAGGAATTTTATCTTATAAAAAAACAACGTTTCCTTGATTCCTACAACCAAGCAGCGATCTCTAAGAATCCACATTAAAGAACAACAGATATACATAGTAAGTACATGCAATAATCTTTAATAATCTACTGACAATGTGTTCAAATGCATCTTGAAGAAACATAAGTAAGAACTGATTTTTTCAAACATTGCATGCCACCACCATGACTTTGTTTTCCTAGACACGTTTTTTGCTCAAGCATGCTTTGACAAGCCATGCCATTACCACGCATTTTTATTTAATTTTTTTAAACCCACTTGTTTGTGGGGGGAGACCCCCCACTCCCCCCAATCTTCATCTAAATAACGTGGTAAAAGCATGCATTGTAAAACAATTTTTTTTTAACCTCAAGCATTCTTTTTCGATGCATGCATTTACCACGTTATAAATGGAAGATTAGGGGGTGTGGGCGGACTCCACCCACAAACATGTTGGCTATTTAAATTTACAGAGTAAGTACCAAAGAAGCAAGTGCGTAACAGTGATTCTTTAGCAATATAATTCAAGCATTTATAAAGCCAAAAAAAGATCTCATGAGACTGTACTAAGACTTTACAACCATGAATTTTGAATATATACATAGACTAAAAACCAAAGCAATAAAGAAAATCACCCAGAAAGTCAACACAGATCACCTGTAAAAAATAAAAAACTTTTTTTACCATTTCTTTTCTATTCACAGATATCTATTCCTAATTAAAAAATCTTCAAATCCTTAATTAAAACAACCAAGCAGCATCCTACACAAAACTATGAAATATCAAACGTATATACAAAGGGGCCGATTCCGATCCTGTATTTTTTGTTACCGTACGACCTGTATCCGTAAAAAAAAAATTCCGACCCATGAAGTACGATTCATATGTGAAAAATACATACGGATCTGCCCTATCCGTACGAATCATATTGGGAAAGGTTGCAAGAGACGGACCCGGACACTTTTCCGTACGAAGCCTAAAAATACAGTCCGACCGTACAAGTACGATCCGGACCGGCTTTCCGATTTACGAATTATACGGAAAACATCCCGTACACGGGGAATGTCTTGTACATACGCAATGTCGTTGTGTGCACTGTACATACGCAATGTTGGTGTACGCACCGTACATACGCAATGTTGGTGTACGCACCGTACATACGCAATGTTGGTGTACGCACCATACATACGCAATGTTGTTGTACGCACCGATGTTGTTGTACGCACCGTACATACGCAATGTCGGTGTACGCACCGTACATACGCAATGTCGGTGTACGCACTGTACATATGCAATGGCGGTGTACTCACCGTACATACGCAATGTCGGTGTACGCACCGTACATAGCAATGTCGGTGTACGCACCGTACATACACAACGCATGGGGGTGTGTGCCTGTACGACTCGTACCCCTGTACCATACTGAACCACGGACACTGAAAAACAGCACAAGGAGGGTCTATTCGACTTGCACAACACCACAAAAAACGTCTGCAGTGCACAAAAAATGGAAATGACTGACCTGGCCACATCCAAACAGGCAAACAGAGGGGCAAAATCACAACCACCCCTTATAACACACCCACCAAAAATTCAAACTGAGGCCCACCCACAAATGGACCAATAAAAAGGGCCCACACACACAAACCATGAGCCTTTGCAACAGACTCACTGCAGCTAGAGAGCACACACCAACAACTGCACCCATCCACCTTAACATATACACCTTCACACAACCTCCTTCACACATACCCCCTCTTCACATTCAGACCCACACCTTCACATTCAGACCCACACACCCACAACCATCCACACCCTCACCCCACACCATGCCCACAGACAAGAATCCAAAGTTCACAAGGGAGGAGCTGGAGATCCTTGTCAATGAAGTCATCAGAGTCGAGCCACAGCTGTTTGGGACATTGGTCAGACAGACCAGCATAGCCGAAAAATCACACTTGTGGCAGAGGATCGTCAATAGGGTGAATGCTGTTGCACACATCAGAAGGACCAGGACTGAATGCCAAGCCAGGTGGTACGATCTGCGGAGGGCGTTCAAGCGAAAAATGAATGACGACTTCGCCCAGAGCAACATCACTGGAGGTGGTGGGCCCGGCAGACCAGTACATTTCCATCCCTGGGAGGAGAAGGTGATGGCCCTGCTTCCGCCGGTGGGACTACATGGACTTCAAGGACTTCCAGAGCCTGGTGAGTACACAAACAACTTACGTAACATGGGGGTAAGGGCATCCACACCTCAACTACACCAAATGCACGCTACTACCCCCAAGTCCTCACCGGCCAGAACCACAGTCAAAAACAACACTAATGCCAATAACATGTGTATGCCCCATTGAGAAAGCAAGGCCATGCTATGTCCCATGCTACACGAAGCACCAACCCAAGAATGGATGTCCGGTATGCTGGGAGGGTGGGTGTCACAAAACGCATTTTTGTACTCCAAATCAGACACAATTGCCCTCATCCCATATGGTCCAGGTACATACCCATGCACCATGCGCAATGCACAGGGATTGGGAAAGTACTGACAAGATAGCTGACACTTGGCCCGGGTGTAGGCAGCACAAGGCCCTCCTGTGACCAGTGCAAACACAAACACCAAGACAACAAGGTCAGATATCTAGGACAGGAACTCACACTCACTGTCATGGCGGCATGCTCCATGGGGGGACAGCTACATCACCTGGGAGCCCCAATGCAAAATCACACTACACCCACCAGCAGGCCCTGTCACACACACCCCTTACACAAGCAGACACCCCCAGGACAGGCAATGGATTTACCCACTGTCACAATGGACATGTAACACAACAAGACCAATACATAGCCGAAGAAGTATCCAAGCCAAAAATCTACATGTCAAAGACTCAGGAGAACATATCAATCTGTCCCCCGCAACATACCCATCCACACGTGAACATTGAGGAGAATGCTAGGCACATACAACCACCTGGAGGAACAGTGCCAACTTGAATGTTTATGAAACATGGATGTTGCATGAAACAGCATTAACATTGTCTGTCTCTCACACACAGGGCAACGTGATGAATCTCCACACAACAATGGGGGTGAAGAATCACAGTCCCAGGCTCGGGAGGAACCTGATCCCACCGCCAGCGACGCCTCTCAACACTCCGCGGATGATCCCGACCGACCTGGACCCTCTATGTCCAAGCCCCTGCAGCACCTGGTTCAGGAACATCTGTGCCAAACACCACCCCCATTCTTGCCACATCCCAGGAGACACCGAGGAGCCCTGCCCGCAGTGAACAACTGAGCCAGTCTGACCAGGAGGGACAAGGTGCGGCGGGCACCCAGGAGGAGGCAGACAACACCACCACTGCCATCCCTTAGGGGTCCCGTAGACCCGATGTGCTCACAACAGCAGCCCAGGCTCGTGTGGGCTGGGGTGGTTGGAGTGGAGGCAGGCGGAGGCGAGAACCTGACCAGCCAGCTGAAGGGACCGGTATGTCACACATAGACAACATCATGGACGCATACCGGCGTGACACCAGGGAGTTCAGCCAGGTAGTGGTGACCCTCACAGAGATGAAGAACCAGCAGGCTGAGCAACACGCCAGTCAACAAGAACACCAAGGACGGATGGAGGCAAGACTGGTTGAGCTCCTGGCGGTGCAAAGGGACATAAGCCGACAACATGGGCAACCCTCCCTGTTGTGGCGGTGTACGCACCGTACATACGCAATGGCGGTGTACGCACCGTACTTACGCAATGTCGGTGTACGCACTGTACATACGCAATGGCGGTGTACGCACCGTACATACGCAATGTCAGTGTACGCACCGTACATGCACAACGCATGGGGGTGTGTGCCTGTACGACTCGTACCCCTGTACCATACTGAACCACGGACACTGTAAAACAGCACAAGGAGGGTCTATTCGACTCGTACAACACCACAAAAAACGTCTACAGTGCACAAAAAATGGAAATGACTGACCTGGCTACATCCAAACAGGCAAACAGAGGGGCAAAATCACAACCACCCCTTATAACACACCCACCAAAAATTCAAACTGAGGCCCACCCACAAATGGACCAATAAAAAGGGCCCACACACACAAACCATGAGCCTTTGCAACAGACTCACTACAGCTAGAGAGCACACACCAACAACTGCACCCATCCACCTTAACATATACACCTTCACACAACCTCCTTCACACATACCCCCTCTTCACATTCAGACCCACATCTTCACATTCAGACCCACACACCCACAACCATCCACACCCTCACCCCACACCATGCCCACAGACAAGAATCCAAAGTTCACAAGGGAGGAGCTGGAGATCCTTGTCAATGAAGTCATCAGAGTCGAGCCACAGCTGTTTGGAACATTGGTCAGTGTAGGAGAGTAGGGTCTGCTATCCTATGGTCACCCCAAATTTTTGCTTTTTGCTTCACTGGTTTTTGACATATTGAGGCTGTGGGCCTGCCAATCAGACCCCCAGCCTGCTGTTCTCTCTACTAAATTTACACTATGCACCCTAGGTGCATAACCAATTGGAAGTGGATCACCCTGTGAGCCCCTGTACCAGTGTACACTAGGTACCCAGGGCATTGGTGTATCTAAGGCCTGCCAGGGGCTGAAGCATGTATTATGCCACCCCAGGCTTGGCTTACAAATTTGACACAACTGGCTGATCACTCAGCTGGGGTAAGTTGGTGTAACCACCTCTTACTTAGGTGTAGTATACCTATACCTAACCTTAAATGGGACACATGTTAACCTATAAGTCACTCCTATGGCAGGCCTTAACAATCCTGAAGGCAGAGTGCTTGGTTCCATGTGAGATGGTGCTCTGGCATGAGCTGAGCCTGTCTGCAGTGGTCGGAACAACTTCCTTCTACTGTTTCCAGATATCGTCATACCATATACTCTTAAGTGCATTATGAACCTCGCGGTTAAATGCTAACTTTGGTTTGGCTTTATCAAAACATGTCGAGTAAGGTGTCATACGAATTGGAATACTAACCCCTCGCCAATTCTGGCGACGGGGTTAGCATTCCACCCTTCTAGAGGGACACGACATGTACAGTACCTGAAACCCGGGTAAAATCAGACATAGCCTCAGCTCCACAAAATGGATGCTGCCACCACAGACACAAGTCTGCCCTCCTGCTGCTGGGAGTCCTTCCAGCTTGGGAGGAGTGGACAAAGGGTTTCCTGCCAGGGGAGGTGCGTGCACCACCCCAGACAGGATTTTGTGTATTGGTCAGGTAGGGCTTGAAAGAAACCAGACATGCCTGAGGCTCACAAGGAGCCTCGGTGCATATGCCAGTTCAATCCGGTCCTGGGGCACACCAGTCCCGGGCCTGGTGCGAGCTGGACAAAGGATTGGGGGTGTAACCACCCCCCTTCCTGGTCCCACCCTTAGGGAGGGACCTAGCAGGTAGTCCGGCCCCTAGAATCCGCTTAAAGGTAGGAGCTGTGTCCTAAGACTTCAGACATCCTGGAATCAACTTAACTACAAGAAGAAGACGGGAACTTCGACGCTCTGCCGCACAGAGGACTGAAGCCAATCTCCCCTGTGGTCAGGGAGTGACCACCTTGCTAACGCAAGCACCATCCAGCGAATCAACGTCTGCTTTGCCGCCGCCTCCCGCCGGAGCCCGAGCCCAGAGACTGACAAGACCTGGACCTCCAGACCTCTCACCGCCCGATCCACAGTCCCTGAAAAAGAGAGACCCGTGGAGGCACCGAGATACGTGGAGCCAGCCATCTTGGAAAGACTACGACAAGCTGCAAGCGCAACAACCGAGGCTCCCTCCAAGTTGTGCTTTGGGATCTGAGAAGCCCATCCCTCGAGCAGCATCTGCACCAAAGGTGAGCCCTCCAGCATCTCCACGATCTGCGTGGGGCCCTTCTGCATTTTGCCACTTGACGCGCCTAACCGGTTGCTGGCCCGCTGGCTAGTGGCCATCTTGGCGACGAACTTCAAGAACTACACCACTGGTCTGGTTGCTCCAGACTGGCCCTTGCTCCTCTCCAAAGGAGCAATCCCTCTGACCTTGCTGGTCAGAACCATCAGCTTACTTCATTTTCCACAACAATTGCTTTTGCCAAGGCTTGTTTGCTTCGATCAAGTCGCCGACACCGCCGACAGCGAGAGCCTGCGTGGGACAGCTCGTGAACCGACTCCTGGACGTCGTTGACCTTCAGGGACCACGTGGCTGCAGAGACAAGCTACACCTTCCTCCCTGTTTGCACCCGACATCGCCTGGTACCCACCTGGTGCCACGCTGGTCACTGGCTAGTGACTGTGAACACTGTCCCCTCTGCTTACAGGTCTTCTACAACTCCGATCCACTCTTGGATCGACCGCATCTCTTCTGGATCGACCGCCTGCAGCATCTTTGTCTTCAGGCTCCAATGAACAGATAGAAGAAACCCGACGCACTTCGAGACCTATGCACCCGCTTCCTGTGGGTGAGGTAAAGCTGGCACTCCGATGCCCAAGTGTAGAGTAACATCTCTAGTGTCTGTGTTTCCAATCTTGAGTTCATAGTCCATCCGGAAGATCCTCTTTGCAGTAACTTTGGAACTTTTACGCACCCATTGAAAACCTATGGGAGCTCGCGTGTGACTATTTGCTCTGCACACACAACCCGTGGACCTCCTGGTCACTAACTAAAGTTAGCTCCTTGTAGGCCCAGCGATTCTAGAGGCCCTAGGCCTTTTCCCTTTTCTGTTCGTGGTACTTATACCACTATTTTAGTATATGGTTTGAGCGGCCACCAGGGCCTATCCAGATAAAGTGCAACTTCTGTGTATTCTAACGTATTCTTGTTTAACGATTTGTGCTCCTGTGCTCATGAAGAGTCTAGGGGATACTTTGAGAAATAAATACATATATATTTTCAATATATATCTGTGTGGTGTCCTTTCATTGGTATAAAAGGGGGTTACATTTGGTAAAACAGCCTGCTTAACACGCTTCACGAGTTTAGCCTCAAAGACTGCTTAGCCTACGCTACCACTAGGGCAGCTAGTCCGAAAAGGTTGACTTACAACCACACCAAAAGGGTTGCTTGGCATGGTACAAGGTGGTCACTTTAACTAGTGAACATCATATACCAGGCCAACTTCTCACATTGGTGAGCAGCGGTTGGATTTGAGCTTTCTGTGTTTTACCATTGTAATCTCTTGGTTACCAATTGAAAGATCACATAGGTACCTGTAGGTACATATAAAACAAGATTAGATATACTTAAGTTCTACTGAACTTAGTGTTGTAGAGCAAAGGGAGTAGCACACCCTGACTACAACTACTAGATAGGTTTAGTAGGTAAACCCAAGTGTAGGTAGATTGCAATACATCCACCCACACCTAAGAGCAATGGCTGGGGCAGAGGGGTCCAATGTACCCATCTCTGTTGAGAGTGACCCCCAGAGGGCACCATCCATCTTTGCTACCCTAAATCAAAATGAGCTCAGGCAGTTGGCAAATATCAGGGGCCTTAAACAGCCCAAAAATCCTACTTCTGCTGAACTCAGAGAGCTTTTACAGGCTGATGAAGATCAGAAAGCTCTCAGGAAAGCCTCCCAGTTAGGCCCCTTAGGGACTGGAACAGGAGGCCCCCCTTCTGAAGATGCTACTGAAGTACCCCTTTCCAATAGTCATCCCTTAGATGAGAATCATACTACAGAGGAGGAAAGTGATGGGGATACAGGAGGTAGTGAGGATGAAGGGATAACTAGCCCAGTGCCAATTGTTATACGTGGCCCAGCTAACTTAAGGCTATTGGGGACTGACAATGGGATCACCCCATTGGATCTCCCCAGTGGACTTAACCAGGGGTCTGGGAGGCAAAGGAATCACTCAGGTGAATCTAATGCTTCTCATACCTCTAGAGGCTCTCAAGGTCACTCCAGGAGAAGGATGACCACCCCTCAGAGGAGGGAGCATGAGGCCAGAATGCAGGAAGCCCAGCTGAGGATCAGGAAGCAGGAGCTAGAGGTAGCCCTGATGGAAGAGAAACTGAACAAAGCTAGGCAACCTAGAGAGAGTGGGTCTATACCCACTGGTGGCAGCATTGTCCCTAAGGACAAAGATAGGGTCTTTGATAATAGGAACCTGTCTAAGGGTGTGCCCCCCTACAAAAGTGGGGATGACATCCACAAATGGATGACTGCTCTTGAGAGAGCCTGCAAAGTACAGCAGGTTCCTGAAGACCAGTGGGCAGCAATCCTCTGGCTCTCTTTTGAAGGAAGAGGCAGAGATAGACTCCTCACTGTTAGAGAAGAGGATGTCAGAAATTACAGAGCCCTGAAGAGTGTCCTAGTTGATGGGTTAGGCTTAACCACTGAACAGTACAGGTTAATGTTCAGAGACACCCAGAAGACACAGACTCAGGACTGGTCTGAATACATTGAATGTGCCACTAAGGCTTTGGAGGGTTGGTTGCTGGGAAGTAAGGTATCTGATTATACAGGATTGTACAATTTGATGATGAGAGAACAGATTTTAAATAACTGTGAAAACCAGCAACTGCATCAACACTTGGTTGACTCTGATCTGACCTCTCCCCAAGAATTGGGAAAGAAGGCAGACAAATGGGTCAGAACCAGGGTTAAGCAAAAGAACCAGAACCAGGGCCAAGGGAGTGATCAGAAGAAAACAGACCAAAAGGGTGGAGATCAGAAATCTAAAGACCAGAAGTCTTCAACAGGGCCCCAAACTAGTACTAAAGAGGGTGGGTCCCAGCCTAAAGGGAAGAAGAAAGAAGGTCAAAAGAAACCCTGGTGCAATTCTTGCAAGAATACAACTCACTGGACTAGTGATTGTAAAAAGGGTGGAGCCCCCAACACTGTTGCCCCTAAAGCACCTGCTCCCAGTACTACTGTTAGCAGTGTTGGTCCCCAGACAAAGGGTGTAGTGGGAATCACTATGGGAACTGAAGGAGATTCTGACTTAGACAGAACCCTGACACAGGCAGTCCTGATCTGTGATGGGGACATAGATTTGTCCCTGACTGTGAGCCCCAGTAACCTGGGCAAGTACAGACAGACTCCTTTAATTAATGAAAAAGTGGCTCAAGCCTACAGGGACACATGTGCCAGTGTCACTATGGTGACACCAGGCTTTGTGGATCCTGGACAGTACATACCAGGTGAGAACTACCTGGTGACCAATGCCAGCAATGCCACTACTTCACATAGTGTGGCAGTTGTTAACTTCTCATGGGGAGGGGTAACTGGCCTCAAAAGGGTTGTGGTTAGTGCAGACCTCCCAGTAGAATGTTTGTTGGGCAATGACCTAGAGAGTTCTCTATGGTCTGAAGTGGAGTACAGGACACATGCAGAGATGTTAGGTATATCACCACATGTCCTTGCTGTGACCAGGTCACAGGCCAAAAAGTGCCTTACTGAACCTCAGGTCTTGGATCCTGGAACAATGGACCAAGCACCTACCAAGAAGAAGAACAGGAGGGTCAAGGCTGTGCCTTCCCCCCTGCCTCAGAGTGATGATCAACCTTCCCAGGAAGCTGATCTAGAGAACCCTGAAGGAACTGTCCCTGAAGAGCTTGAACCTGATCAGGTTGAGTTTCTGGGGACAGGGGGACCTTCAAGGGCTGACTTGAGGCAGGCTCAGTTATCCTGTCCCTCTCTTGAACCCCTCAGACAGCTGGCTGCTGCTGAGGCTGCTGGGAATGCTCAAGGTACCCATAAAGTGTATTGGGATGAAGGGCTCCTTTATTCAGAGGCTAGAGACCCCAAGCCTGGTGCAACCAGGAGGTTGGTTATACCTCTGCAATTTAGGGGCTTCCTTCTTACCTTGGCCCATGATATTCCTTTAGCAGGACACTTAGGCCAGAACAAGACTTGGGACAGGCTTGTCCCTCACTTTCACTGGCCTCACATGAATGAAGATACAAAGGAGTTTTGTCGCTCCTGTGTGACCTGCCAAGCCAGTGGCAAATCAGGTGGCACAACAAAGGCCCCCCTAATACCACTACCTGTGGTGGGGGTCCCCTTTGAAAGAGTGGGAATAGATATAGTGGGTCCCATGGATCCTCCCACTGCATCTGGGCACAGATTTATACTGGTGGTAGTGGATCATGCCACCAGGTATCCAGAGGCAATTCCCCTTAGGACCACTACAGCACCTGTTGTGGCCAGGGCCCTGCTGGGAGTATTCTCCAGAGTGGGGTTTCCTAAGGAGGTGGTTTCTGACAGAGGTACCAACTTCATGTCAGGATACTTGACAGCTATGTGGAAGGAATGTGGTGTCAACTACAAGTTCACCACCCCTTATCACCCACAATGCAATGGGCTTGTTGAGAGATTCAACAAGACCCTAAAGGGTATGATCAAAGGATTACCTGAAAAGCTCAGGCGAAGATGGGACATCCTTCTACCCTGCCTTCTGTTTGCTTACAGAGAGGTCCCACAAAAAGGAGTTGGCTACAGCCCCTTTGAATTGTTGTTTGGGCACCCTGTAAGAGGCCCACTGTGTTTAGTGAAGGAAGGATGGGAGTTACCTCTCAAAAAGCCTAAACAAGACATAGTGGACTATGTACTTGGTCTCCGCTCCAGGATGGCTGAGTATATGGAGAAGGCATCCAAAAACCTTGAGGCAAGCCAGGCCTTACAGAAAGCTTGGCATGACCAAAAGGCTGTCTTGGTTGAGTTTCAGCCAGGACAGAAGGTATGGGTGTTGGAGCCAGTGGCCCCAGCAGCACTCCAAGACAAATGGTCTGGACCCCATACAATCCTGGAAAAGAAGGGAGAGGTTACCTACTTGGTGGACCTAGGAACTCCCAGGAGTCCCCACAGGGTACTCCATGTTAACAGGTTAAAAGCATATGTTGACAGGGCAGACATGGGCTTGCTCATGGCTACAGATGAGGGACAGGAGGAAGAGAGTGACCCTCTCCCAGGCCTGTTGTCTCAGAACCCTGAGGATGGTTCAGTTGAAGGAGTGACCCTTGGAGGCAACCTCACTGATCATCGGCAGACTGAATGTAGACAAGTTCTACAATCATTTCAACACATGTTTTCCTTGATACCTAGCCAAACTGACTGGTGTACCCATGTGGTGGACACTGGTGACAGTCTGCCTTTAAAGAACAAGCTTTACAGACAACCTGACCACGTCAGGGACTGTATAAAGGCTGAGGTACACAAAATGCTGGAATTGGGTGTCATTGAACCCTCAGAGAGCCCCTGGGCTAGCCCAGTGGTTCTGGTCCCCAAACCTCACACCAAAGATGGCAAGAGAGAGATGAGGTTCTGTGTGGATTACAGAGGACTCAATGCTGTCACTAGGACAGATGCACATCCTATTCCAAGGGCAGATGAGCTCATAGACAAACTAGCTTCTGCTAAGTTTTTGAGCACATTTGACTTGACAGCTGGCTATTGGCAAATCAGATTAGCTGAGGAGTCTAAGGCCAAAACAGCATTCTCAACCCCAGGTGGGCACTACCAATTTGTGGTGATGCCCTTTGGTCTGAAGAATGCACCTGCCACCTTCCAAAGGTTGGTGAATCAAGTCCTTACTGGGTTGGATGACTTTTGCGCAGCATATCTTGATGACATTGCTGTCTTTAGCTCCACCTGGGAGGATCACCTGATCCACCTGAAGAAGGCTCTTGAGGCTCTGCAAAGGGCAGGCCTCACTATCAAGGCCACTAAGTGCCAGATAGGGCAGAGTAAGGTTGTGTATTTGGGCCACCTTGTAGGTGGAGGCCAAGTTCAACCACTGGAGAGTAAGATACAATCCATCAAGGACTGGTCTCCTCCAACCACCCAGACTCAAGTTCGAGCTTTCTTGGGCTTGACTGGGTACTACAGGAAGTTTGTTAAGAACTATGGGTCCATTGTGACTCCTCTTAATGATCTGACATCCAAGAAGATGCCCAAAAAGGTTCAGTGGACAGTAAGCTGTCAAAAGGCATTTGATGACCTGAAGGAGGCCATGTGCTCTGCACCTATCCTGAAAAGTCCTGACTACTCCAAAGAGTTTATTGTCCAAACAGATGCTTCTGAGTTGGGTGTGGGAGCTGTGCTGTCACAACTTAATGTAGATGGTCAAGACCAACCCATTGCTTTTATTAGCAGAAGGTTGACCCCCAGAGAGAAGAATTGGTCAGCTATTGAGAGGGAGGCCTTTGCTGTGGTGTGGGCCCTGAAGAAGCTGAGGCCATACTTGTTTGGCACTCACTTCAAGATTCAGACCGACCATAAGCCCCTCTTGTGGCTAAATCAGATGAAGGGTGAAAACCCCAAACTGCTTAGGTGGTCCATTTCCCTACAGGGGATGGACTTTACAGTGGAGCACCGGCCAGGTACTGACCATGGGAATGCAGATGGTCTCTCCAGGTACTTCCACTTAGGACATGAAGACGAGACTGGTCAAGGCTAGTTTAATGTCCCTGCGTTTGGGGGGGGGGTTGTGTAGGAGAGTAGGGCCTGCTATCCTATGGTCACCCCAAATTTTTGCTTTTTGCTTCACTGGTTTTTGACATATTGAGGCTGTGGGCCTGCCAATCAGACCCCCAGCCTGCTGTTCTCTCTACTAAATTTACACTATGCACCCTAGGTGCATAACCAATTGGAAGTGGATCACCCTGTGAACCGCTGTACCAGTGTACACTAGGTACCCAGGGCATTGGTGTATCTAAGGCCTGCCAGGGGCTGAAGCATGTATTATGCCACCCCAGGCTTGGCCTAACAAATTTGACACAACTGGCTGATCACTCAGCTGGGGTAAGTTGGTGTAACCACCTCTTACTTAGGTGTAGTATACCTATACCTAACCTTAAATGGGACACATGTTAACCTATAAGTCACTCCTATGGCAGGCCTTAACAATCCTGAAGGCAGAGTGCTTGGTTCCATGTGAGATGGTGCTCTGGCATGAGCTGAGCCTGTCTGCAGTGGTCGGAACAACTTCCTTCTACTGTTTCCAGATATCGTCATACCATATACTCTTAAGTGCATTATGAACCTCGCGGTTAAATGCTAACTTTGGTTTGGCTTTATCAAAACATGTCGAGTAAGGTGTCATACGAATTGGAATACTAACCCCTCGCCAATTCTGGCGACGGGGTTAGCATTCCACCCTTCTAGAGGGACACGACATGTACAGTACCTGAAACCCGGGTAAAATCAGACATAGCCTCAGCTCCACAAAATGGATGCTGCCACCACAGACACAAGTCTGCCCTCCTGCTGCTGGGAGTCCTTCCAGCTTGGGAGGTGTGGACAAAGGGTTTCCTGCCAGGGGAGGTGCGTGCACCACCCCAGACAGGATTTTGTGTATTGGTCAGGTAGGGCTTGAAAGAAACCAGACATGCCTGAGGCTCACAAGGAGCCTCGGTGCATATGCCAGTTCCATCCGGTCCTGGGGCACACCAGTCCCGGGCCTGGGGCGAGCTGGACAAAGGATTGGGGGTGTAACCACCCCCCTTCCTGGTCCCACCCTTAGGGAGGGACCTAGCAGGTAGTCCGGCCCCTAGAATCCGCTTAAAGGTAGGAGCTGTGTCCTAAGACTTCAGACATCCTGGAATCAACTTAACTACAAGAAGAAGACGGGAACTTCGACGCTCTGCCGCACAGAGGACTGAAGCCAATCTCCCCTGTGGTCAGGGAGTGACCACCTTGCTAACACAAGCACCATCCAGCGAATCAACGTCTGCTTTGCCGCCGCCTCCCGCCGGAGCCCGAGCCCAGAGACTGACAAGACCTGGACCTCCAGACCTCTCACCGCCCGATCCACAGTCCCTGAAAAAGAGAGACCCGTGGAGGCACCGAGACACGTGGAGCCAGCCATCTTGGAAAGACTACGACAAGCTGCAAGCGCAACAACCGAGGCTCCCTCCAAGTTGTGCTTTGGGATCTGAGAAGCCCAACCCTCGAGCAGCATCTGCACCAAAGGTGAGCCCTCCAGCATCTCCACGATCTGCGTGGGGCCCTTCTGCATTTTGCCACTCGACGCGCCTAACCGGTTGCTGGCCCGCTGGCTAGTGGCCATCTTGGCGACGAACTTCAAGAACTACACCACTGGTCTGGTTTCTCCAGACTGGCCCTTGCTCCTCTCCAAAGGAGCAATCCCTCTGACCTTGCTGGTCAGAACCATCAGCTTACTTCGTTTTCCACAACAATTGCTTTTGCCAAGGCTTGTTTGCTTCGATCAAGTCGCCGACACCGCCGACAGCGAGAGCCTGCGTGGGACAGCTCGTGAACCGACTCCTGGACGTCGTCGACCTTCAGGGACCACGTGGCTGCAGAGACAAGCTACACCTTCCTCCCTGTTTGCACCCGACATCGCCTGGTACCCACCTGGTGCCACGCTGGTCACTGGCTAGTGACTGTGAACACTGTCCCCTCTGCTTACAGGTCTTCTACAACTCCGATCCACTCTTGGATCCACCGCATCTCTTCTGGATCGACCGCCTGCAGCATCCTTGTCTTCAGGCTCCAATGAACAGATAGAAGAAACCCGACGCACTTCGAGACCTATGCACCCGCTTCCTGTGGGTGAGGTAAAGCTGGCACTCCGGTGCCCAAGTGTAGAGTAACATCTCTAGTGTCTGTGTTTCCAATCTTGAGTTCATAGTCCATCCGGAAGATCCTGTTTGCAGTAACTTTGTAACTTTTACGCACCCATTGAAAACCTATGGGAGCTCGCGTGTGACTATTTGCTCTGCACACGCAACCCGTGGACCTCCTGGTCACTAACTAAAGTTAGCTCCTTGTAGGCCCAGTGATTCTAGAGGCCCTAGGCCTTTTCCCTTTTCTGTTCGTGGTACTTATACCACTATTTTAGTATATGATTTGAGCGGCCACCAGGGCCTATCCATATAAAGTGCAACTTCTGTGTATTCTAACGTATTCTTGTTTAACGATTTGTGCTCCTGTGCTCATAAAGAGTCTAGGGGATACTTTGAGAAATAAATACATATATATTTTCAATATATATCTGTGTGGTGTCCTTTCATTGGTATAAAAGGGGGTTACATTTGGTAAAACAGCCTGCTTAACACGCTTCACGAGTTTAGCCTCAAAGACTGCTTAGCCTACGCTACCACTAGGGCAGCTAGTCCGAAAAGGTTGACTTACAACCACACCATAAGGGTTGCTTGGCATGGTACAAGGTGGTCACTTTAACTAGTGAACATCATATACCAGGCCTTAATCACATGCACCTAAGCAGCAGTAGGCTAGAATTACATGCACATCCACAACTTGACAGTTCGTTTTGAAAAGGGACCCTATAGTGCTCTCAAACCCGATACCCCCTCTGCTTTTAGGAGGAACAATTGACCCGTCGAGAAAACTCAAAGGTATTCTACTAAGGTCACACCATTAATCACAAAACGGTCGAGGCAAATATAGGTATCCGTTACACATGTAATTACAAAGTCAAAGTAAGTATAAATTCAAAAAGTCCACAAATAGATCCAGGATATAATTCGGTTTTCATTATTTATTTTTCTTTCTTGTAATTTCCAAATGACATTACATAGACATAACAGCCGACACGTGTTTCGTTCATCCGGACTTTTTCAAGGCTGTGAACAAATAGATACTATCAAAAAAAGGGGGGGGGGGACCTGAGAGCCAGTTAATGGTCCAGTGTCCGTGCTCCCACGATGCACGGACATGTAAACACTAGGTGGCACTATGTAAATATGTGTAAGACTTGAACCCCAATAAGACCAGGTTTTTTCATTTGGTGGTGGCTCTATACTTCTCATGCCAAATCTCGGCATCAGGTACCTAAACTTTTTTAGACAAATAGGATGACACTAGCCCCTTATGATAATCGAGTGTCAAGACTGGACGATTTGGTATAATATGAGTTCATGTTGATCAGTCTTTTTAAACATTAGATTTTTATGCTGTGTTTTCAGTTTTAATCATTAAAATAATATTTAATAGTATATGTATGTGTTTTGTAATTGGTATGTTTGTATCTATTTGTTCACAGCCTTGAAAAAGTCCGGATGGACGAAACACGTGTCGGCTGTTATGTCTATGTAATGTCATTTGGAAATTACAAGAAAGAAAAATAAATAATGAAAACCGAATTATATCCTGGATCTATTTGTGGACTTTTTGAATTTATACTTACTTTGACTTTGTAATTACATGTGTAACGGATACCTATATTTGCCTCGACCGTTTTGTGATTAATCATATACCAGGCCAACTTCTCACAGTCAGACAGACCAGCATAGCCGAAAAATCACGCCTGTGGCAGAGGATCGTCGATAGGGTGAATGCTGTTGCACACATCAGAAGGACCAGGACTGAATGCCTAGCCAGGTGGTACGATCTGCGGAGGGCGGTCAAGCGAAAAATGAATGATGACTACGCCCAGAGCAACATCACTGGAGGTGGTGGGCCCGGCAGACCAGTAAATTTCCATCCCTGGGAGGAGAAGGTGATGGCCCTGCTTCCGCCGGTGGGACTACATGGACTTCAAGGACTTCCAGAGCCTGTTGAGTACACAAACAACTTACGTAACATGGGGGTAATGGCATCCACACCTCAACTACACCAAATTCACGCTACTACCCCCAAGCCCTCACCGGCCAGAACCACAGTCAAAAACAACACTAATGCCAATAACATGTGTATGCCCCATTGAGAAAGCAAGGCCATGCTATGTCCCATGCTACACGAAGCACCAACCCAAGAATGGATGTCCGGTATGCTGGGAGGGTGGGTGTCACAAAACGCATTTTTGTACTCCAAATCAGACACAATTGCCCTCATCCCATATGGTCCAGGTACATACCCATGCACCATGCGCAATGCACAGGGATTGGGAAAGTACTGACAAGATAGCTGACACTTGGCCCGGGTGTAGGCAGCACAAGGCCCTCCTGTGACCAGTGCAAACACAAACACCAAGACAACAAGGTCAGATATCTAGGACAGGAACTCACACTCACTGTCATAGGAGCATGCTCCATGGGGGGACATCTACATCACCTGGGAGCCCCAATGCAAAATCACACTACACCCACCAGCAGGCCCTGTCACACACACCCCTTACACAAGCAGACACCCCCAGGACAGGCAATGGATTTACCCACTGTCACAATGGACATGTAACACAACAAGACCAATACATAGCCGAAGAAGTATCCAAGCCAAAAATCTACATGTCAAAGACTCAGGAGAACATATCAACCGGTCCTCCGCAACATACCCATCCACACGTGAACATTGAGAAGAATGCTAGGCACATACAACCACCTGGAGGAACAGTGCCAACTTGAATGTTTATGAAACATGGATGTTGCATGAAACAGCATTAACATTGTCTGTCTCTCACACACAGGGCAACGTGATGAATCTCCACACAACAATGGGGGTGAAGAATCACAGTCCCAGGCTCGGGAGGAACCTGATCCCACCGCCAGCGACGCCTCTCAACACTCCGCGGATGACCCCGACTGACCTGGACCCTCTATGTCCAAGCCCCTGCAGCACCTGGTTCAGGAACATCTGTGCCAAACACCACCTCCATTCTTGCCACATCCCAGGAGACACCGAGGATCCCTGCCCGCAGTGAATAACTGAGCCAGTCTGACCAGGAGGGACAAGGTGCGGTGGGCACCCAGGAGGAGGCAGACAACACCACCACTCCCATCCCTCAGGGGTCCCGTAGACCCGATGTGCTCACAACGGCAGCCCAGGCTCGTGTGGGCAGGGGTGGTGGGAGTGGAGGCAGGCGGAGGCGAGAACCTGACCAGCCAGCTGAAGGGACCGGTATGTCACACATAGACAACATCATGGACGCATACCGGCGTGACACCAGGGAGTTCAGCCAGGTAGTGGTGACCCTCACAGAGATGAAGAACCAGCAGGCTGAGCAACACGCCAGTCAACAAGAACACCAAGGACGGATGGAGGCAAGACTGGTTGAGGTCCTGGCGGTGCAAAGGGACATAAGCCGACAACATGGGCAACCCTCCCTGTGCCACCAGGCGAAGACAAGCACCAGCCACAGGGAGGGAGGAGGAGGAGGATTCGTCAGACGGACCGTCCCAAGCATCGTCAAGGCCTGCATCTGTGAGTCCCACGAGGAAGGTGGGTCATCCACGGAAAAGACCGTGAGAGGCAGCGGCCCATCCACATCTCCCAGGTCACCTGGCATGGCACCTGGCCTTCATGGGCAACAGCATCACCTTATTGACTGACATCATCTGCCACATGGACTTGCTGGTCACAGTCTGACCAATGATGCCAAACACTGTGGCCTGGACTCTGATGACTTCAAATGCTAAGGATCACATCTCCCCCTGTGAACTTTGGATTCTATGGTCCCTGTATGGCACCTTTTTATGTGCACAAATCACGCCCCAGACTTATAATAAAAAAATTAATATTTATAATTTTATGTTGCAGTCATTTAGCATGAGTACACAACATACATGTGGGGATATGTCAAAGTATGGCTGAGTGTGGAACTAACTCCAGCCATCCATACACTTGGATCTGAGTCCGGTCGAGGACACACATGGGTCACAATGTATCACCAAATACAGACATGGAGCCCAATACTCACCCGTGATGGCCTCAAGCTGCTGAGGGGGGGCTTGCAATACTGCCCAGACAGACCAATTTGGAAGGGTATCATGAAGGTGTAGAGGTCATGGGTCATGTTGAGGTGCCTGGGGAGGGAGTCCCAGGTCTGTTTGGCGAGGTGGGAGAACTACCTCCTGCATGCAGTTTTACTGTTGATGTGATGCATGGTGGACAGGGCAAGGTGGGCTGCACGGAGTTGGGCCAACGGGGTGTTGGATGACAGACGTCCAAGGTCGGTTTTGGGTCTGGGGTTGTGGACTGCCTCCTGAGTGTGGTTGAGGAGTCTGAAGGTGATCCTGCAGCAGACAGTGAGCCATTGTAGCTATCTCAGGTGGACGGTGATGGGGCTGGGGAGGGGGATGTTGAAGATGAGGTGTGCGGATGCACCCTGGATGTGGACAAGTTCTCCTGCAGTTTTGCTGTAGTTCCTCCGTAGAGGGAGGTGCTTTAGTTGAGCCGGCTGGTGTCGTGGACCTGGGGGATGGTCTGTCTTGCCTTGGAGTGGATCTATCTGTGGATCATTTGCAGCATGCGGAGGGTGTTGCAGCATGAGGTATAGATGGTGGTGAGTTGCATGGTAATTGTGAGCGAGGAGTCCATGATGAACCCCAGCTTGCGTGCATGGCCACTGGGTGCTGGTGCGGTGCCCGGGCCGGTGGGACACAAGGAGTTGACCCAGCCGTAAGGGGACAATCCTCAGATGATGACCTCAGTCCTGTCCAAGTCCAGCCTCAGGTGGCTGATGTTCAGCCATTCGTCAACGGATCTCATGCCTTCTTGAACATTGGATCTGGCAATTGCTGGGTCTTTGGTGAGGTTGAGGAGCAGCTGGGTGTCAATGGCATACGAGATGATGATGAGGTCGTGTGTGCATGTGATGGTGGAAAGGGGGGTCATGGAGACATTGAAGATCGTCATGCTGAGAGATGAGCCCTGGGGCATGGGCCAGATAACCCCAGTGTACTACATGCTGCAGGGTGGAGGCCGACTCCCTGGGCCTTGCTGGTGAGCTACTTGTTGATTTAATCCTGGGCCATCCTCTGGATACCATTGTGGGAGATGTGTGAGCTGACAGTTTGGTAGCACATGGTGTAGAATGCCATCGAGAGGTCAAGGAGGTGGTCTCATCATTGTTGAGCAGGGCAAAGTTGTCGTTGGTGGTGCCAATGATGACGGTTGCAGTGGTCTGATTACTGTGGAAGATGGTCTGGTGCCGGTTGCCTGGAGCTGTTTGCGTGGAGGAAGTTTGTCAGTTGCTCCTTCAATGTCTTCCTGATGACATTTGCTGGGTAGGGAAGCAGGGTGATGTTCCAGGAGATCCTGCGGTACTGCCGTCCGTTGTTTAAGAAGGGCCTGGGTCTCTGCATGCCTACAGCTCCCACGGAATGTGGCAAACTCAAAGGAGACATTCATGACGTGCTGGACGTGGGCTTCAAGGATGGGGAATGATGTGTTTGAGATGTTGTGTGGGAAGGGGCCTGATGAGGAGCCAGAGTGGATGGTGCACATGAGGCAGGTGGTGTATTTGCTGCTAACGGGAGTCCAGAACCTGAGGGGGCTTTGTCCTGCGGATAATAGTGCTGTCTGCCTCTGTGTGCCAAGGCTGTCGTGTATGGCCATGAGCTTGTTGTGGTAGAAAGTTGCAAGGGATGTGATCTGCTTTGCAAGGGTTGGGTGTCTTTTGGATGGAGATCTGCTGTCAGTTTACTCACCATGCTGCTGAGCCCCTTGATGTCGTGTGTTTTGGTGCCTCGGCCCTATCTGAAGGATCTCCACTTGTCCTTGCTGATGATATGGTGATGGCTGTGTGTGGCGTTTTCCAGGGCTGTAAGGTAAGTGATGGTTCTTTGTGTTGCAAGGTTTGCACAAGAGTCCGGCTAGATCTGTATGAGTCCAGTAGGTCTGCCTTGTCCCAGGTGTCTTAACTGTTGTTGTGCTTCACAGGAAAGTCCGTCAATGTGGCAAGATTGTGGGATCAGTTGCTGATCCAGTGTGTGAGGTTGCAGGGTGTGGCGGTGGTGTTGTTTTGAGTGTCCCACACAGCTTGTCTGTGGTGACTCACATCAAGCATCTTTGGGGGATCGGTAGCGGGGTGTGGGGCAGTGTGTTGCTTGTGGGAGACGTGGATGCAAATGTTGATGGACCAATGATGGATGGTGGTGTGGTTCTCCTCCAGCAAGAAGTTACTGGCCCCCATCCACATGTAGCCTGTGGAGGTGAGGGCGTGCGTGCAGATGTACGTGTTGATGGCTTAGCGGAATTGTGGATGTAGGCCTGGAGATCTGTAGATGAGTGTTACTCTGAGGGTTGCCAGGGGGCTGGTGCTAAACCGGATTTGTGACTCTGAGGGTGAACCTGTGAATAAATTGCAATTCATCCTCCGTGATTGTTGGTGCCGTCCCTGCGGGTGATCTTGTATCCGTCTGAGATGGCAATGAAGAAGTTGTGTGCTGAGGATGCTTTTGTCCAGGTTACTGTCATGAAGGTGATGTGTGGGGCTGTTGTGTTGAGGAGGTAACAGAGTCCAATGGCATACTGGTAGACGGAGCGGGTGTGGAGTAGGAGGCACATGACCTGGTTGTTCTGACAGGGTCTGGTAGGCGGGGCAGCGCTGTGTAGGCAGTTAGAGTTGCACACTCAGCATCGTGTCGTGTGTGCGCTTAGGGGTTGCCTGATAGCAGGCGGTTGATTGTCTGGAGGACATTGCTTGGAGGGTGGCTGCAGCATGAGCCTGTTGTGTGACGTGGGTCATGCAAGGACCAGAGGATCGTGCATTGTGCACGTTGCAGGCGCAGACGGTCCTTTCTTTGGCACGGCGTTGGCGCAACAGTGGCACAGAGAAGCTGCTGGCTGCATTTAGAATGGGTGGAGGGGCAAGGGAGGAGCATTTTGGAGGCGTGTGGGTTGCAGAATCAGGGCACTCGGTGGGGCGGTGCCGCAGGTGAGGCAGCAGCAGGCGGAAGGGGTGAGAAACTAGGCAAAAAGTAGCACACAAAGACAAGGAGGTCATAAAGGCGCAGTGGAACAGGTGTATGTAAAGGAAGGAGTGTCAGGTTACTCATGGGTCACTCCGAGAAAATGGATGAACAATCACCAAAAATTACGGCCACAGGATCAGGCAACAAAATGCGGAGCTGCACACAGGAGACACACCATCAGCAGGCTTCCACGTCCCGTTGTGGGGAGTAGCCTGCACAAATACATTCACAACCAGGTACTTCATGCACAATAGATATTATTAGCCATGAAGAACTGCATGCATTTTGCTGAAGTACACATACACCCGTATTGACAATTCTGCCATAGATGACGCATGCAAACTGGCAAGAGATCTGCGGTGACAGAGATGAGGCACTCTGGATTGTGCTGAACACCTTTATTCCACAAACTCACACAAAGGGAAATGCATCCATATGAACAGACTCACAGGTCAGTTGACATAACATGTGGGACATACGCTGGACCCCCCCTTCACAACACGGATGATGTAAATCCCAATGAACTGGCACACAAGTTAAGGGGATGAGCCAAACACATCCTGCTGCACACGGAGAGGCTGCAATTCCCCATAGAGCCTGTTGTTGTGATGTCCCACACTATGTCCACCCGTACCGTCCACAATGTTTCAGAGGCAAGGATTACACACATTGATGCCTTCATCAGACTCCACACTCCACTACAGATGACTGACAAGAAGGGTGACTATCATGTCATGGGAGTGATGCTACATGTGATATGCTCCATGGTGAGAAGACATGTATGCATGGTACCACAACATGCACAGAAGCAGTCCCCACACATTCCCAACCCGTACCACCACCAAAAAGCCTTGCTGCAATCCTTACCCAAACTGACATTTCCACATGTCCGTGCATGGAACGCTGATTCTGCACACGTTGCAATCCTCATGAGGAATAGCAGGAGGACAACGATGACACGAGCAGACAACAGGCGCAAAAACCTGGGAATGACAGACACACAAGAAGTCACCTAAAACAATTCTCCCCGCACACATGGTCATTTACGAAACATGAACAATGTTGGACACATGCAAATTTCAAAGAAAGTCTCTCCGCAAAACTGTGTGGCATGACATCATCACTCGAGTGACACATCAGAACACACATGCAAGTCTCTTTGCATTCAGTCAGCTGGACACACACATTGCAACACATGCCACTCAATGCTACAAGCTTGCACACTCATACCCAGGGACTCACCATTATGAGAAGAAGTTGCATATGAGCTGACTCCGGATATCATCCTCCTCCTCCTCATCACTAGCCTCATGACCAAGCCCTTGATCCTCCACGGGTGGATTTTCCTGCTCATCCGGATCCAGGATGAGTAGCACTGCATTCTGAACTGCCATGTTGTGCAGCATGCAGCACACGAGGAAGATTTGGCAGACCTTCTCCGGTGCATATGGGAGGGACCCGCCTGTCTTGTCAAGGCACCGGAATCGGCTCTTCAGGAGTCCAAACGTCCTCTCAATCACTCGCCTGGTCTGCCCATGTGCATTGTTGTACCGGTGATCTGCAGCTGTTCTTGGGTTGCGGAGAGGTGTCAGCAGCCATGGCATGTTGGGATATCCAGAGTCCCCTACATGGAAACATCATGTAAATAAGTGGGTCAGGAGATGCCGTAAGAGCCAAAGATACCGCAACACACAGGACAAACACAGTATACCCACCAACAAGACATGCTCGTTCGTTGTGCACCCACAGCATCATTTGTGGCACCCTGCTACACCTCATGATGTAGGTATCGTGTGCTGATCCTGGAAAACGTGCCCAGACATGGGAAATCAGCATGTTAGCAAGACACACCACAAGGGCATTTATCGAGTGGTAATGTTTTCTGTTGCGATAGGCTTGCTCCTGTGCCTGTGGTGGTACCAAAGCCACATGTGTCCCATCAATGGACCCAATGACATGGGGAATCCCTCCCAGGCCATAGAAATCACCCTTGACATCTGTCAACTCCTCAGGAGTAGGAAATTTGATGAATTCATCAAGGTGCTCCAACATGGCTGCCAAAACATCACGCAGATCACGGCTGAACATTGTCTGTGACATCCCTCCAACATCAGCTATGGTCAACTGAAACGTACCTGTGGCAAAAAAATTTAGGGCTGCCATCACCTTCATCTTGGGGGTCAGCGCAGTAGGATACCTGTGTCGCGGTTGGAGGTGTGGTGCCAGCTTGTTTGTCAAGTCCTCAATCACCTGACGAGTGAATCTGTAACGGCGGATGCAGGCACGTTCCCTCATGGCAGCCAAGTCTGGCATTTTTCTTGGGACAGGCGGTGCCCTGCAAGACATTGTTTGGAAGAATGAAGATTGAGAGTCGGCCAACATCAATGTCAATGAACATAGCACATACTAAACTGCTACTATACATCAGGTAATTATGGAGTCGGGTGTGTGCAATACATCCAGGACACATATGCCAGCTTGCTGCCACTCCTACGAAAAGCCAGATACACCTGTTGATTGTCAAGTCTACATGACATGCGCTGAAATGAGCTGGGGGCCAGTCTGAGTGAACAGCCAGAGATATCACCGGAGTGACACACATCCACATAGCTGCATTGGAAAGATGTCATCTCATCCAGACAGCTGACTGCAAGGCACACGCACAGGTTACATGGAATCTCAAATATACATATCAAACACATTGCGATGAAGGGGTACACGTGACAACAGAAAAACACAGCCATTGAGACGACGCAGACATGTATGCCTGGGAAAATATGATGTCCGATGCACACAAACCCTACAGCCGAGGGAATCCACATGTGGCATGGTGTGCGTAGATGTGTGCCATGGCCATCTCCACACAGACCCATGTTGGATGCACCAACAGCAGATGCAGTTGATGGAACACTGACAGCAAGCTCATGGGAACACATGACACACATCTGATATAGTCACAAAGGGGCACACTGATCGTGACATGTCAGTTGGTAGAGTGTCCCTGTCCCTGGCATCAGGAGACAGGTGCGGGTGGTGATGACTGTGCCATCCCGCTGCTGCTGTGCATGACACAGTTGGACTACAGACACACATGTGGCAAGCGTCAAGGTGATGTGTGCCAGATAGTGCCCCATCACACATGATATGTGTCCACAGGTCATCACACATCAATTGTGCAACTAGATGAGATGACCTGTGCAATATCACTGGCTGCCACACCTAGGGCCTGCACATGAAAGTATGCAATGACAAGTACTTGATGGACATCCTTGTGCGACTCGTAGCCCTCCATTCCTGGAATGTGTACGCCTGTATTACCATTGTAAGCGTGTGAAACGCTCTGTACAACTAGTGCGTACCTTTACGTGTGAACTAGTGCGTACCTGTACATGTGAAACGCACTGTACAACTAGCGCCGTAGGGGTACGTGTGAAACGCACCGTACACCCGCTATCATTGCGTGTGTACGCTTCTTTTCACCATTGTACTGGTGCCGTAGGGGTACGTGTGAAACGCACCGTACCTGTGTGTGGATTTCATAATTACATAGGGGACACATAAGGGACAAGTATTAGGCCCTAAATGCATGCTGGTTGTCATGGATACAGAGTTTTCATTTGAAATGTGTCGATCAGGCGTCCTGGAACAGTCAGTTGGCCACAAAATACAATGTTGTAAAGTGGTTGTTGACTTGACATGATGCTCAAAATTTGAACAATGCGAATGCTGTCATTGGTGTATGTTTAAAGGGATTGGAGTAAACGTACGATGCTAATGAGTCTGACCAATCACTATGTACTCCTCAAAATGAATGCCTCTCAGCAAGACAGATATAAGGCAGCCAGAATCCATGAGAGGGCACTTGCCTGCACAACTTTCGAGTCGACCACACTGCTGCTGTCTCTGCTTCCTCTGGACCATGTCACGTACTGTGGAGAGGGCCCAGCCTTTCACCCAGGAGGAGAATGAGGCCTTGCTGGACTGCCACCTCCCACAGTACACCAAGCTGTATTGGGAGACCAGGGGAGCAGGTGAGTGCTGACTCCACTACCTTTGCCTATGCACCTGTTGTGTGACTGTCAATATTGTGTCCAGGTGTGACAGACATGCAATGTTGTTTAGAGTGGGTCCCGGGGGGGGGGGGAGGGGACATGCTGATGTCTCTCATGCAGAGCATGATGTAGTTCCTGTGTGCACTCCTCACTTGCATTGTGCTTACTGTGACTTTCACTGCATAGTGCATGACACATTCAGCCTGGCAAATCCTTGGTGGCTTTTTTTCCTATTGTCCTGAGGTGATTCAGTGGTCCCCCTGGTGTGACAGGTGACTGTACCCACAGATGTGTAGGAGTTGAGTGGACCTGTGGTGAGAGTGTCCAAATGATGTGTACGACCTCATGGACATTGATGTGTGTGAATGTTCCTTGACATGTGGGTGAGTGTCTATGTAAAGTGTTTTACCACAGCTGCATGTAGGAGGCAACAGATCTACCCATCTGATGTGGCAAGTAAGCCGTGCTGTGTGTCTGACTTGCAGAGCTAGCACGACACCTGTGACACCCCACTGGCAAGTGGCACATGTGCAGAGTGAGTGTTGTATCCGCTGTTGTCAATGACAGGTGAGTGATCTGTACTTGGGTGTGTCCGTCTAGTCTGCTGAGGGTGCGCCAATGGAGTGGGACATGTGACTGCTTGGCACGTGCTGGCCATCAGCCTGCTGTTGCATGTGCTGCACAGTGTGTGGCATGATCAGTGAGTGTGTCGCACCCCTCATGCCACCTGTTGACTTTCAATGCCATGTAGTGCATTGGGGCTTGCACACAGGCCAATTTCTTATTGTGGATGATGCAATTCCTGTCTGCATCCTATGCCCTGTTCAACATTTCGAAGATGTTCACATGTGTGTCTCCGGGACATGGAGCAGGTGTATTGATGTTGTGTCACTTTGTCATCCTGACAGGTAACTGCCTACGAGAAGGGGGTGATCTGGCACAACATCGTCAGGGCCGTGAGATCTGCGGGGGAGCGTAGTCGGCAACTGCCACAGGTCCGCAAAAGGTGGCAGGACATCCGGTGCTGGACCCGGCGGATCGCCCGGGTCCAGCTGGGGCTCGACACTCCTCGCCCCCACGGCGGCCGCCGATGCCTGACCCCCCACATGAGCCGTGGCCTGGCGGTGGTCTTCCCTGACCTCGATAGGCAGTTACAGGAGAAACTGCAGCAAGGAGGGGGTAGGTACATGGCTGTTTGTTGTGTTATGTGTCACCAGCTTTTGGAAGTGCTCTGTAGCCTGGATACACTCCCAGAGTTTATATGTGCAGTGCATTTTCTGTTCCCCAATGTCACCTGGTGCTCTTTTTCATCCCTTCCCCTCCTTGACATGTGTCCCCTGGTCTGTGTGTAATCACTTTTGCACATGGTCATCTAGGGTGCCAGTAAATCTAAGTGCACATTGCTTTCTGCATCATGTGGGAGGGTGGTCTGTGACTTGTGTTGGTACCTTGCCTGTGCCATGACCTGTTCACTATGTTGGGGGTCCATATTTGTTGGCACTGATGATGATTCTCAACATAGGAGTGTGAGGTTTCAAATGAGCACTCTTGCACCATGCATGACCAATGTTGTGGCCTCAGACATGATGTGCATGAGTGGGAGATATGCATAGTGCCATGACGGTTGATCATGGTACAGTCAGCTCATTCCAGGAACACGGAGCAGTGTGCCCACTACAGTCCCCTGAGACACCCTGGTCTCCTAATCATGTGTGTCATCCAAAACTGTGCACATTCTCTGTGGGTTCAGCATAGGTCTGCCTCTGTGGCATTGTTCCCTGGCCTAGTTTGTATTTTTCAAATGTGTGCTACATGTGTCCACTGGACAGGGATACACCATTTTGCTTGTGCATACTCACACTGGGCAGTGCCTGTGTGGCTATTCACAACAATCTGTTGATGGTTGTTTGTCACAAATATGTGTTGCCATCCCCACGAGGTGATTTTGTGTAAATGTAGCAATTTGTGCTGCACAGTTTTTGTAACCCTGAATAAGAGGTGTCACTTCTTGATCTGTATCAATCCCATTGACTCAGGTATGGGTGGTTGTGTGGGAGAGGCCTACATGGACAACCCTGATTTTTCCTTGCCAGGTCTGACCGGTGTGTGAGAATTGGCTATACAAAGAATCACTGTGCAGTGCCCCTGTGATGCTGGCCAGTGCTTAATGTTCGTGCCTGGCAGCCTGTGTCAGTTGACATGATTCCTGCTCATACATTTTTGTCACCTGTGTGTGGTTCAGATGCAACACAGTTTGGACTTTGTGTCCTGACATCTGTGTGTACATTCTGGCTTGCCATGAGGGTGTCTCCACAGTACAGCTATGCTTTTTTACAACCCAATTGCAGGCCCATTAGCTTATACATTGTCCTGGGTGTGGACATATGTGCCACTCCAGATGACAGGCAGTAGGTCATATGTGTAGCCAACTGTGTAATCAGGTGACGGATGGCCATGTGACAACTGACATAATTCAAGTTGTTACTCTAAAAAAATTGTACCTTGGCACTCACAGCACTTGTCAACAGTTCTTCATGTTTTAAATGTGGTAATTTGATGATTTGTGTTAAGAATTCTGATGTGCCTGCATGAAAGATGTCTCCCAAGGAAGTGCACGCTGGCACCTTTTCAAAGAAGCCACTGTTAGAATTGAATGGTGTTGCTGATTCTCCATATACATGTTCCCACAGTGGTCTTGATTTTGTGAGACTCCTTTGTTGTTGGTGATACAAACTAACGAGTCTCAAGACATCAATACCTCCGTGGGCCCATGTATATGTACTTTCGGCAACACCATTTATTTCTAACAGTGGCTTCTTAGAAAAGGTGCCAGCTTCTTCAATGACAGTGTAAATGTAGTTTTGTGTGCACTGCCTTGTGAGACATACTTCACGCAGGCACATGAGTGTTCTTTTCACGAAATGGCGAATTGGCACATTCAAAACATGACGATTGTGTAAAGTATTGTGAGTCCCAAGGTACCAAAATTTTTTCGTTTTGTGTTCTAAAGTACTTACAGGTCTCTGAGTGTGGTGACACCTTGAGTATTGAGGTGTGTTAGTTTACCTTGGGTGCACCACTACTGTTTCTTTCAGGGTAAACAAGAGGTGGCATGACTTCACTGTAATACTGTGCTCACCGGTTCACAGACACTAGCTTCTCAGTGTATTTCTCATTCAAGTTGTGGCCTGGTGTGTTATTTTTTTCCTGGTGTCCAAGTGGCATAGTGGGTCTACCAACTGGGCAGTACAGGGCTTACATATGTGCGGAGTCATCTAGCTGTTACTCATGATGCATTGCCTGATATGCACTGTGACCAATAGTTTTTGTGCTCATGTGTCAGATGTATACAGGTGACTGATGCATTTCGGTTTCTTCTCCTTGCCCACAGCATCATCATCCGCAACAGAGGGAGACACCTGCACGGACCTGGAGGAGGGACCCAGCAACAGTGCCACCAGTGCTGTGGAGTCAGAAGGAGCCAGTGGCACGGAGGGAGAGGGAAGTCAGTCTGAGGACCTGTCTAGAGGCGATAGCAGCTACCACGCCGACGGGTCTGACGCTGACCTCCTCGAGGAGGCGGAGGCTGCAACACCACCTGGAAGCATCCCCATATCTGTCCCCGCCTCCTCCGTTACCATCTCCGCCCTCCCAGTTGCTCCCGTCCCTTCTGTCCGTGCAGAGGCCTACCATGTCTCCTTCGGCCCAGGCACTGCACGCCCTGCCCCTGTCACCCCTGCCGCCCTCAGTGAAGAGTCTGTGGACATACTGCGGCAGTTGCAGGTTGGGCAGGCATCGGTGCTGAATGTCCTCCATCGACACACTAAACTGCTCACACAGATGGTGTCGTTCATGGAGGGCATGTCAGCAATGATGTCTGATCAATGCAGGATTCTGCGGTCCATGGACTCTTCCCTGACGGCAGCAGTTACTCTCCTGCAGCGCTCCGTCCCCCCCACCCCAGACCCATCCACATGTCCCTCTCCCATGCCTGTCCAATGCACACCCAGACAGTCATGGGCACGCACCCCACCAGACACAGCCAGCACACCCCCAAGTAAGGCAAAGCGCACACCTCCTGGCACGCACACTCAGGGGGATGTAGGCACACCCACAGGGTCTGGGGACAGACGACATTCACGCAGCCACAGTCGCAGTCCGCAGTCCTCACAACCCTGTCCCTCCAAAACCACTCCCCTTGGTTCCCCTGCCAAACGCTCACCCAAGCAGCTCTTTATGGGTGAGCTGGACCTCGCCACCACTGAGCCACAACCGCACAAGCGGGTGAGGAAGTCCCAGGGCACGGGAGTTGAGTCACCCACCATGTCCACCCCCTCCCCCAAGAGCGCTGCACCCCATCCCTCACCCACCACACCCTCCGTTGACCCTGTGGAATCCTCAGGTGCAGGGGTTATGATGGACGTCCTAGCAGCAGTGTGCAGCGCCGAGCTTGCCTCCACCTTCGGCGCTGCCCCACCCCCTGTGGTGGAGCCGTCCACCCCTGCACCCACCACACCTACCCTTCCCCCTCCTGTCCCTGCGGTGCCTGGTCCTGCCACAGATGATGCCCCCCCCGGTCAACAAACCTTGAGGTTCCTTTGTGCAGGCAAGCTAGGGGTAGACAGGGTCCCCTACATCCACCCTTGGACTTGAAATATGGACTGGCCATTGGCCTTTGTAAATATTTGAATTTTTTACATTTTTGGTTTATGCTGAATAAAGCCTTTTGTTTTACTTTGAACACTATTGCATTTCAGGTACTTGATGTTGGTGATGAGGCTCCTGGAGTTGGTGTTCTGGTAATGTGTTAGGGTTCTGAGAAATGTTTTTGTATGATGGTCATGAGGTGGACCATGGTCTTTGTGTGCCATCACAATGTGTCTGCAAAGAATCATTGGTAGTGTGTGTTCATTTTGTTTTGAGACATTGTCCCAAGGAGTGTTCCTTCCACTGTGGCACCTCACATCTTCCCTGCAAACAGTTGCACTATTGTTGTGCTGACCTGTGTTAACATTTCCTTTGTGGGTGACGGATCCCTTCAACAATGGCCATGCCTGCTCACCGATGTCTCCTGCTGAATCGTCTGTGCCATCCTTGCTAGTCACTGTACTTGTGTTTTGTGTATGTAGGAATGCCTTCAGGGACAAATTCCCCCTTTTCAGCACTATGCATGTGTGTAATCACGGCCTACCACACAAATGGTACTTGTTATGCAGGGTATTTGGGCACCTGACTCACAATTGTGGGCATTGTATCTATGGGAATTCCACCCTATTCCTTCCATGTGAGACAACATCTTGGTGGCTGGACCAGCACCTGGACATTCCTGTCACTCCTGGGATGTGCGTGACAGTGTGTGTTCCCTATGGCTATCTTAGTTTTGTAGGCAGTTACATGACTATACAGTCTTGTGGCATGATATCAGGGTGTGTATTGTGCTGCATCCGCCATGGGTGGGTATACATGTGTTATATGTCCTCACACCATGTGGTGTGTCATGCAGTGTGTGAAAGACATCCATCCTCCTGGGAGTGGGACACTGCTGTCAGTGATGTGTTGTTATAGCACTATCATCATAGTCCAAAGTTAGAGATGCGTCCATACCACCATGTAGGTGTGGTCATCTGATAATGATGTACACACCCCCCATATCTCTTTCCACTGCTGGGAGTCCTCTGCATCCACCCCCATGTCTCTGTCCACTGCTGGGAGTCCTCTGCACCCACCCCCATATGTATGTCCACTGCTGGGAGTCCTCTGCTCCCACCCCCATATCTCTGTCCACTGCTGGGAGTCCTCTGCCCCCACCCCTCATATTGCAGGCCACTGTTGGTAGTCATATGCACCCACCCCCATATCCCTGTCCACTGCTGGGAGTCCTCTGCACCCACCCCCATGTCTCTGTCCACTGCTGAGGGTCCTCTGCACCCTCTCCTCATGTTGCATGCCACTGCTGGTAGTCATATGCACCCACCCCCATATCTCTGTCCACTGCTGGGAGTCCTCTGCACCCACCCCATATGTCTGTCCACTGCTGGGAGTCCTCTGCACCCACCCCATATGTCTGTCCACTGCTGGGAGTCCTCTGCACCCACCCCCATATCTCTGTCAACTGCTGGGAGTCCTCTGCACCCACCCCTCGTATTGCAGGCCACTGCTGGTAGTCATATGCACCCACCCCCATATCTCTGTCCACTGCTGGGAGTCCTCTGCACCCACCCCGATGTCTCTGTCCACTGCTGGGAGTCCTCTGCACCCACCCCTCATATTGCAGGCCACTGCTGGTAGTCATATGCACCCACCCCCATATCTCTGTCCACTGCTGGGAGTCCTCTGCACCCACCCCCATATCTCTGTCTACTGCTGGGAGTCCTCTGCACCCACCCCTCATATTGCAGGCCACTGCTGGTAGTCATATGCACCCACCCCCATATCTCTGTCCACTGCTGGGAGCCCTCTGTACCCACCCCCATGTCTCTGTCCACTGCTGGGAGTCCTCTGCACCCACCCCCATATGTCTGGACACTGCTGATATTCATCTGCAGCCACCCCCATATGGCTGGCCACTGCTGGGAGTCCTCTGCACCCACCCCCATATTTCTGTCCACTGCTGGGAGTCCTCTGCACCCACCCCCATATCTCTGTCCACTGCTGGGAGTCCTCGGCACCCACCCCTCATATTGCAGGCCACTGCTGGTAGTCATATGCACCCACCCCCATATCTCTGTCCACTGCTGGGTGTCCTCTGCACCCACCCCCATGGCTCTGTCCACTGCTGGGAGTCCTCTGCACCCATCCCTCATATTGCAGGCCACTGCTGGTAGTCATATGCACCCACCCCCATATCTCTGTCCACTGCTGGGAGTCCTCTGCACCCACCCCCATGTCTCTGTCCACTGCTGGGAGTCCTCTGCACCCACCCCTCATATTGCAGGCCACTGCTGGTAGTCATATGCACCCACCCCCATATCTCTGTCCACTGCTGGGAGTCCTCTGCACCCACCCCCATGTCTCTGTCAACTGCTGGGAGTCCTCTGCACCCACCCCTCATATTGCAGGCCACTGCTGGTAGTCATATGCACCCACCCCCATATCTCTGTCCACTGCTGAGAGTCCTCTGCACCCACCCCCATATGTCTGTCCACTGCTGGGAGTCCTCTGCACCCACCCCCATACCTCTGTCCACTGCTGGGAGTCCTCTGCACCCACCCCTCATATTGCAGGCCACTGCTGGTAGTCATATGCACCCACCCCCATATCTCTGCCCACTGCTGGGAGTCCTCAGTCACCCAACCCCATGTCTCTGTCCACTGCTGGGAGTCCTCTGTACCCACCCCCATGTCTCTGTCCACTGCTGGGAGTCCTCTGCACCCACCCCCATATGTCTGGACACTGCTGGTATTCATCTGCAGCCACCCCCATATGGCTAGCCACTGCTGGGAATCCTCTGCATCCACCCACCCACCCCCTTGGAGCAGTACACTGCTGGCCTGGACCTACACACACACCAATATGAAGGTAACATGCAGGGCCAGTCCGTTAGCCCACATTCCTGGGGTGTGTACGCCTCGTAGTCCAAATGTACTGGTGCCGTAACGGGGTACGTGTGCAACGCACCGTACCCACGCATTCATTGCGTGTGTACGGTTCGGATCGCTATTCTACTGGTGCCGTAGGAGTACGTGTGCAACGCACTGTACCCACGCATTCATTGCATGTGTACGGTCCGTATCGCTATTCTACTGGTGCCGTTGGAGTACGTGTGCAACGCACCGTACCCATGCATTCATTGCGTGTGTACGGTCCGTATCGCTATTCTACTGGTGCCGTAGGAGTACGTGTGCAACGCACCGTACCCACGCATTTATTGCGTGTGTACGGTCCGTATCGCTATTCTAACGGTGCCGTAGGAGTACGTGTGCAGCGCACCATACCCACGCATTCATTGCGTGTGTACGGTCCGTATCGCTGTTCTACTGGTGCCGTAGGAGTACGTGTGCAACGCACCATACCCACGCATTCATTGAGTGTGTACGGTCCGTATCGCTGTTCTAATGGTGCCGTAGGGGTACGCGTGAAACACGCCGTACCCACGCATTCATTGCGTGTGTACGGTCCGTATCACTGTTTTAATGGTGCTGAAAGGGGTACGTGTGAAACGCACCGTACCCACGCATTCATTGCGTGTGTACGGTCCATATCACTGTTCTACTGGTGCCGTAGGAGTACGTGTGCAACGCACCGTACACGTCCACTTCCGTTGTTTCGGTACGCAGGGGTTGCTGGACACGCTGACCAGACCCTGGTGGTAATGTATGGGCTCCATATTATAGGTTTGGCTTTGGGTATGGGGTATGTTTCCTGCCCCTCACCCCTACCTTGGCCCCTGGGTGTTGTTCTCACCTTCTGCGGCGTGTGCGTCGGGTCCGGTGCACCAGGTCGTAGGCCAAGAGGACCGAGATGACACGTACGGTGGGGTTCATGGCGTGTACGTCGCGTACCGGGGCTCCGTTGCGTAGCGGTTCGCGTAGGACTCTGCTTTTCCAGCTGTGTTTGGCTCCTGTAAGAAAAGAGCCATACGGAGTGCCGTAGGGATGAATCGTACTTGCTGGGCCGGAAACCGCTGCTTAAATACGTCCGGACGTCGCGTACAAGCTGTTCCGGATCAGACTCGTTGTTTATTTTTACCCGTCTGGTCTTTTGTACGATTCGTACGGAAAAAGGCTTTCAGTACGAATCGTACTTCCTAGGTAGTAAGAAAAGTTTACCGGGTACGAGTCGTATGGAGAAAACGCTCCGTACAACGATTCGTACAGCCTTTTTCCAGGATCGGAATCGGCCCCAAAGTAAGTCCCACTTTAAAAGTTGAAATGCAACTTGATAAAAAATAAGTATGAAATGAGTTTTAAAAACCTTGCATTTAAAAGCTTACCAATGTGTATTTGTGGGGGGAGACCCCCCACACCCCCATCTACCCATGATAACGTTATAAAAGAATGCGTATTTGTGGGAGGAGACCCCCTACACCCCCCATTTACCCATAATAATGTTGTAAAAGCATGCGTATTTATTTGGGGAGACCACCCACACCCCCCATCTACCCAAAAAACGTTTAAAAAGCATTCGTATTTGTGGGGGTGGGGGGACCCCCATACCCCCCATCTACCCATAATTTCCAGGAAAAAACATAGTTAATTGTGAGGGGTGACTCACCGCACCCCCCCAATCTTCAATGAAATTTGTTGTAAAGACCTATGTTCATTAACCAACATGCGTTGTAAAATTCATAAACAGTTAAAAAGCAGATTTGAAAAGCTGCTACCCATTCTAGAAGCTGTAAGAAATATATATTTTTTCTTTTAAGCAGATATTTCAACAATGTCAAGCAGCAACCGAGCAACATATGTGAAATTCCGGACAGGAAATAACCTTCTAAAGTATGGTGGGTACCTCTATTGTAAAGATAAAACTGTTTAACCCAGATGTCATTGGAGGTGTGTGCAATACTTCTTGTCCCATTGCACAGGCAGAGCGGTTACTCTGGAAGAAACCGTGGTTAGGACCAGTGGCGGCTGGTGACATTTGAAAGTGGTGTGGCGTAAAAGAATTGTTGTACTTTATTGCGGCCAGCGAGAGTAGCGAGCGAGCCTGAACCACCTACGGAGGGCTCGGGGGGGGAGGGGGTTTCCCCCGTGAAAATTTTGAAAAAATAGTGGGCAAATGGTGCATTTTCAAGCAAATTTGAGAAAGCAGGAAGGTGTCAACCACTTTGAGGTCTGATGACAGACAAGGCACCAGAGCCAGACAGCAGGCAAAGCACTGCAAGCTCAACAAACAGTACGTGTCCTTGACCAAACCAACTTAAACAGGCAGCTCGAACATGATGTCACCCACTTTGTGGGACAATACTGCATCACTGCTAGAGAGACTCGGCAAGAGATGCCGTGGGGAAAGTACCTGCAAGGGCCGGAAATGGACAACTGACCACCCAGCTAAGCAACAACAACACAGTCCTGTGGAGTGCTCATCCTTACACACAGCAAAAAACAAAGATGTTTATCTGGGACGACCTTCTCTTAATTTGACATTAACAATCATGATCCATTAGCACTGTTGACAAATTGCCCAGTTCCGAGTGAAAATGTGTTCACTCATTGTTACAATGCATTCAATCCGGCACCAAAAGTTATACGACTTTTCAGTCACTTTGGAAGCAGCAATCCATTATATCCAATCAGCAATGCACAAACAACCTTTCAATAAACAAATGCCTTATTTCATTTAACTGCAAGTAAACCGCTTGGATTTCATGGGGCAGTGAGCAGACATCATTTGACTTTCTGTTGGTAGTTTATAGCAGATTGTAGACCTATATGGGGGGTTAGATTGTAGGTTATGCATGTAGAATTGTGTCTGGTGGTATGCAGAGAGCGTGAGGTGTTTGTGTGCTGGGGTGTAGTGGCAATGTATATAGTCTTAGCTCTATGCATCCTGTGTGCATTGGGTTTGGCTTGTGCATTTGTTTGCAGGTCTGTGCACGGCGCGTTTATCGTGTGTTTGCTGTTGGTAGGCACAGGTTGGGTGAAGCTGCCATGGGCATAACTAGCATCTCATTGCATTGCAAATGCTCGTTTCAGTTGTTATCAACTAAAACAATGTACATCTTAGGCATTGAGCAGGGGGCATAAATGAATTAAAAGAAAACACATAACACAGTACTAAACTCTGTTCACGGCCTGTCAACAAGGAAGCCATCTTAAAATAAAAGTGTGACATCTCGGTTTTTGAAGTTTTACACATTCCTCCATATTGTCACTAATCATTCCTGAGTGGACAGCTTCCGAAGCGAACCATCTGCATACAAGCATATGTGTGCTTAATTCTAATCATATGCACATATATATTCATAAATTAAATGGTGCACAATAGCAACTGCTCACCAAGATGGAGATGGAAGGAATATGATGTGATCTATATTATTTTGGAGACCGCACAGCTTTAATAACTACCACCATTAGCCTAAATGTGCTATATTTTGATATGGTAAATCGAAACTAGACTCCAAAAAGGCACCGAAAATATACATAAAAAACAGAGGAGCACGCACAATTGGCAATATTAGCTGAGAACATTTTTTATAGAATAGCACTGAGTAAAACCCATTTATATAGCACGAACTCGACCCGAAGGTATTGGAGTGCTTTACAAGAGCTCCAGTTACGTTACACAAGGAAACATTCATTATTTGGTAGTCGCGGGGAGATTGAGTGATTTGCCTAGAATCACACAATGCTGAGCCCACGCCGGGGCTCGTACCCGGGTCCCCAGCTCCAAAGTGCACCCTCATCCTAATTAATAGCACAGTCAACGTCGTGTACCCCAAAACGAACCAAACGCACAAGTGCTTGTTGAATATCCAGGAGCTGGCCGTGCTACTCTCTTGCCTCTATAAACAATTGCAATTCAAATTCAGAAGTCAAATATAGATCAACCGACAGTTTCCTGTCACGTTTGTGTGCCAGGCGATGAGGCAACAACTGAAAACCCTGCGCCACAGCTGGTACATGCTAAGGCTCTGTAATTATTTCCGGACCAAAAGTGCCCCCAAGGCTTAACTCATGCATAAAACTCTAGGATATCCGGGCAGACACAAGCCTCAGAAACAGTCGCGGCTCGCGGGGGTCGCGCACGGGGGGGAATGAAATATTTTTTTTTAAAACTTACCTCACAGCCGGTCCACGGGTCCACGCCACCTCTCAGACCTCTGATCCCCTGGGCGCCTTCACTAACGCTACTGGAGGGGCCTGCCAACCCCTCTCAGCCAATCCTGGCGCTGCCAGCAGCGCCAGGATTGGCTGAGGGCACAGCTTACGCTACACCCGCTGCCTGCCCATTAGGAGACCGAGGGGCTCCTAATGGGCATGCGCAAGGCAGTAAAAACACAAGTACGCATGACTGGGCACGGACTAAAAATTAATCTCCATGCCCACTCATGCGCACTTGTGCTGCCTTTCCCTGGCTTGTGACAATGCATGTCAGTCAACATGACGCCGGACCGCCCACGGTCCGACGTCATGCTGACTGACATGCATTGTCAGTTAGTTCTCCCCACCCTCGGCGTCTCGGAACTTAAGTAAACTAAGTTCAGAGACACCGAGGGAGCTGCGGGCGCTGGCGGGTGCGCGGGTGCGGGGGGGCTACGCCCCAACGCCCCAATGGACGATCCGCGCCTGGTTAGGACAACAGACCATAACCACTCTGCCTCTGCAATGGAAAAAGAAGTTAGAGAAAATGTCCAACAGATGAAACTTCTAGCACACACCTCCAATGAAAACTGCGGTGCAATACTGAGGGAAGTGGCTCAGAACATACCTTTGCATGTTGCAGGTAGCATGCTTTCCACCCCCAACCTTAGGCGGATGGTTCAAAGAGAAAAAGTGTCAAGTAATCCACACCAAATAACACCCCGTAATTTTGAAGATATTAACATCCCTAGTCATTGATTAATAACTTTTTCAAATGAATCCTTTCTTTTATATGATAATAGAGACGTTCTTAAAAGAATTTTAATTTTTAGCACTAACCAAAACATTTTAACCCTCGAGAACAGTCCAATTTGGATGATGGATGGTACTTTCAAGTCAACACCCCATCCATTTTCTCAAATTTACACTGTTCATGCTAATATAAATTCCACTACAGTCCCTTTAGTGTATGCTTTGCTGCCTGACAAAAATTCTTCTACGTACACTGAATTTTTATCAGTATTAAAATGCAAAACCATGAATAAAAGTCCTGCAAAAGTAATAATTGATTTTGAATTGGTGATGATTACTACAATCTCAAAATTATACCCTGAAACGCAAATCCAAGGATGTTTCTTTCACTTTTCGCTGGCGTATTGGCGCAAAATTCAGAAATCATCCTTGGTTGAGGAAAATTTGTCAAGCAGCAAAATACAATATATATATAGAAAACTAACAGCGTTGTGTTTTGTACCACCTGAGAGTGTAGATGAGTACTACACTGCAATTACTGAATCAGATTTTTTTACCCAAAATGAAGAAAAATTGGCTCCAATTCTAAATTATTTTGAGGATACATGGATTGGCCGTCTAAGCAGGTCGGGTCGCAGGAGGAAACCAAAGTATCCTATTGAATGGTGGAACTGCTATTTAACCTGCTTGGAAGGTGGTGCCAAAACAAACAATGCCATTGAGGGATGGCATCATTCTTTTAATAAAACTGTTGGTAAACATCATCCTAATATATATCATTTTCTGGAAATTTTGAAAAAGAAACAAAGTTTCCAGGACATGAGACTAGCGCAATCACTGGCAGGTAGTCTGAATCCACGGATTTCCAAAAAAAGCAAAGAAATGTCCGAGAGACTATTGGCTAAAATTCAACAATTTTCATTGATGGTGGCTTCAGACTACCTTGACAGTATTGCTTACGTTTTACATTACTGTTATTTAAAAATACTAACATCTTTAAGGAATTACTTGACATTTTTTCTTCTAACAACAATTCGTTTGGAATTTTGAAAAATATTTTTTACTAAAAAAAGGAAAGTTGGGGTTCCTACCTTTCGATGTCTTCTTTTTTGTCAACACAATGGGACTGCTTAAATCCTTGAGTCACCATTGGTCAACAACGATATCCCAGAATATCCTTTTTTTCATTTACAATTAAAAATCCAGGAAAATATTTAAAAATAGGCAACTACGTTAGCCTTAATGCATTCCATAACTGCAGTCTTCTTTTATCATCCAAAAAAATAAGCAATGTTCATTTTTTTTTTAATTTCCAACATCAAACAAGAGAATGCTTTTTCTAGAGTTTTAAATATAGGCAACAATATTAGCCTCGTTCCTTTTAAATATTTCAAATGATCGATGTCATTAACTTGCCAAAATCCAATTCAATTCAGGCAAAGCTGAATTTTTCAATTATTCGACATTTTTGGAGTGATGTCAGAGATCCGAGTATTAAGGTCCATTTACTCCCAACACATGACAACCTGAAAAAAAAATTGCCCTGGATTAGACTTTCCATGCAATTTTATTCTATTATTAAAACTAACAGCATTCTCTTAACATTACATCACATAGACAAATAGTTTTTTTTTTTAGAAACCATTCACATGGAGGATATGCAACTTGTAACATGCATCGGTGTATTTTAACATGAATTCTGAGCTTTACATAAAATTTATCAAAACCTGTTTTTTTAGCACTTCCCTCCCTTTTTAACTTTACATTAGAGGTGTCCACCATACTTTAATCTATTAATGTCAAAAAAGTAATCTTACCTGTCTGCAAAAGCGCTGTCATCTCATCTTCTCCGGAAGGTTTTCAGTCCTGAAAACGAAGCAATCGCGCATAGAGCTGCAGATTCAAGAAGAATAGAAGACGGACAAAGATTTCCATTTCAACTTATAGCAATGCGTGGGAAAATGTAATATTACTGTTCCTAAAATTATTTTAATACAGAAACACTAGAACACCATTTTTTTTATAAATAATTGTTTGATTTGTTATGAAAATAAAATTGATAAATATTTGTTTTTTTTGCAAAAATGACTATTATTATTATTTGATATTGATTAAATGTTTAAATAATTTACACTCTCACATAGGTTGTATAAGTTTCATGAACTGACCTATTCAAGTAGCTGAAAGCCTGTCACCACCTCTAGAAACAACATTCACACCAATCCAAATCGAATCATTTTTTCTAAAGGAATATGTTCTGGCCGGTCGAAAATGTATCTCACAAAGATAACCATTTTAAAAGCTACTTTGCAGTTTCAGAACACAAACATGACTGTGAAGTGTACAGAAGAAAAATGGGACCATTTCAAAGTACCTAATCCCTCAAAAGATTCTGAAAGGAAGCCTGTATTAAATCTATCTATTTTCCTGGAAAAGAAAGAGGAAGGATATTAGTGTGCACCTCAGATGGGACTCAAACCCACAAACCCGGGCTTAGGAGGCCAGTGCCTTATCCATTAGGCCAATGAGACACACATGCATACCTATTTTCTAGAGGCATTATTTAAATCTATTCAATGGTCAGACACCAGTGTCTGCACACAGAGCATTTCTCAGTTCTCTCCATAAGTAAACTTCCCATTTTCATCCTCTTCCATCCCCAACTTTAACGCTCTGTTCTATGCTATTATGGAGACTTTGCATTTCTGGTGTCACAGCTCAAGCCTCTTGTACCATCAAATGGCCCCACTGTTAGTCAGGGGTAGCAATGCCTGCTCTGCAGAGATAGAGAACGTTTTGCGAGATTCCCTTGCCATGCTGAAGAAGGACAGGAAATTATACACGCTCCCTTAAGGGGCTGAAGAAGGACAGGAATTTATACACGCTCCCTTAAGGGTATAAATGCAGGCCAGCAGATGGACCCAGTGCTTGGCTTCCGAAAACTTCACCCTTGAGACCACGCCCACTTCCTGTTCCTTCGTGAAGATCATCCTTGCTGTGGCTGAAACCTGTTTTTCTGTGGAGGTATCAAATCCTATTTCTTTGGGCTGCCAATCCTTTTTGTTCCTTTTCTTTTGCCAGCTGGCACGCTACCGCTCCCTGATTCTTTTTGTGGATGGAGCGTTTGCCTGTTATTGGGCAGTAGCGCTAAAGGCATTTAATGAGCAGCACCTACTTTTTTATTTGAGCAGTGTGTGACTCCGCGGCCGCGTTTGAAGGTAATTCGCGGCCACGTCACATACCTTTTGAATTCGTTGCCGCTTTCTTATTTTACTTCGCGGCAACGTCCTAAACTCCATAAAATCGCGGCCACGTTTAAAGTGATTTCACGGCCGCATTGAGATTGAATTCGCGGCCGCATTCAGATTGCTTTCGCGGCTGCGTCCTTTTTCTCGCTGCAACCGTGGTCGCGTATATATCTAATGCGCGACCATGTTTATTACAGTAGCACCTCTCTGATTATTTTTTTTTTTTGGCTTAAGCGCCAATTCATGAGCATTTCTGGCCCCAATATCAAGTGGCAACATTGGGCTGAATAAACGCCCCCAAAATAAAAGGCCTTTTGGGAAATTGAACCATACTCCAGCTTTTTTATTTTGTGCCAAAGACCCTGTGTTTGGAAATCTCCATATGTTCTCAGTAATAGACTGTGAATGCTCTTAAGAGGCCTACGAATTTGTAAAGTCAGACTTTTTGTGGAACTTACGCCTTTAAACATGTTTGGACATTGAAAGTAAACCTTTTTGAATTTATCTGCCTCTTCTTCTTTGGATCTTCTGCGGACTGTGAAGGAAACAACTGATGTGCCTGATTTACCTTGTTCTTCGAATCACTCACAAAGTTCATACGTTCCTTATCAAATCTGGCTGGTAAGTGGAACGACTGTCTCTGCAGGACAGGCATAATATACTTACGAAGTTTTTGAGATTTACTTAAGGGGATAGAATTTCATTTGGGGCATTTCTTGTTTTCTCTCCTAGGACACTCATTTTGAATTCGCTTTCCTTGAACCTTTTGGGGATTTAGAAGAGGCTACCTGTGTTGGATATCATTCCCCGCATCTCCCTGGGCTAGCCTTCCTGTATGAGAGAATCTCTATTCCATATCGGGGGGCTGTCTTTGGGGAGTGTGGAGAGCTCTCTTCGTTCCCGTGGACTGGGCATCACTTCAGGTCAGTGGATCTGGTGACATCTGGCAGGTGGAGAGAAATTGGAGAACCACTTTCGACTCCACAGTTCTTCTTCCCTTACTGATTTTCTCAATAAATTGGGCTTAATAAATGGCATCAAGCCATCCTTATCATCAGCAGGACACGTAAAGAGGCACCAAGTCTCCTAACCAAGTTCCACCACATCCTGCAAGTTAATAAACCATTGCATTACAAATTAGGCAACTGGGGCATCAGCAAAGGCAGCCAATGTGCCGATCCTTTATAATTTTTCTGTTGTACTTTTCTTACTCTGATGCAAAATCAGCACTTTAACTGTCCATTTCATACAGATTTTACACTTGAAGCACTCCATGCACACATCCACACACACCTTGCAGTTCATCTCCACACACTTAAGCTAAAAACCCATTCTGTCACGTCAAAATTCTGCAAACCTATTACATATTCAGTGCGTCGGCATAGAAGCACTTTTTAATGGCACCAAAATGCACAAGTAGTTAGACTCAAGATGCAATCTGAATGAGTGTGCAGTATGTACTCCACTTTATTAATGATTAGGAATGAGAAAGTAAGGACTAAAAGAGTAATGGAAGAGACTTTTTCCACTCTGAATGGAAAGCTGATTGTGTGACCATTGGCCAAAATCAACCACAAAGGGACTCAAACCCTCAATCTTCGGATCCAAAGTCAGATGCCTTAGCCATTAGGCCACGCAGTCACCGATTTACCTTGCATGATTTTTATCATAAAGGTGATCTCCATGGATGGAGAACATATTATTGAAAGTTATTCAGGTTTACATCCCATAGTATTTTTTCATCTCTTTATGCTGAAAGCACTTTTTTGGAATCTATATGTTGAGAATTTTACGAGTACGATAAGCTTTTGTTTCCCTTGTTGCATTTAAACCTCTTTCCTCATGAGTTTAAAGCTCATTTTTATGCTTTACATAGCTGTGTATGTTTCCAGACGTGGAGTGAAACTGTTTTGAAAGTAGTACAAACTGCTCCTTCCTGGATATGCTAATTTACACTCTCACATAGGTTGTATAAGTTTCATGAATCCTGACTTGACCTATTCAAGTAGCTGAAAGCCTGTCACCACCTCACAACATTCACACCAATCCAATTCAAATCATTTTTTCCAAAGGACTGACCGGTCAAAAATGTATCTCACAAAGATAGGCATTTTAAAAGCTACTTTGCAGTTTCAGAACACCAACATGACTGTGAAGTGAACAGAAGTAAAATGGGACCGTTTCAAAGTACCTAAACCCTCAAAAGATTCTGAAAGGAAGCCTGTAATAAATCTATCTAATTTTCTGGAAAAGAAAGAGGGAGGATATTAGTGTGCACTTCAGATGGGACTCAAACCCACAAGCCTGGGCTTAGAAGGCCAGTGCCTTATCCATTAGGCCACTGAGACACACATGTATACGTATTTTCTAGAGGCATTATTTAAATCTATTCAATGGTCAGACACCAGTGTCTGCACACAGAGCATTTCTCAGTTCTCTCCATAAGTAAACATCCCATTTTCATCCTCTTCCATCCCCAACTTTAACGCTCTGTTCTATGCTATAATGGAGACTGCATTCCTGGCAGGTGGAGAGAAATTGGAGAACCACTAAACTGGGCTTAGAAAATGGTATCAAGCCATCCTTTTCATCAGCCGGACAATGAAAGAGGCACCAAGTTTCCTAACCAAGTGTGTGTGCAAATATAACGTGATTTCTGACCTGATGAGGGATCGGGTGCTGAAACAAATATAACATTCCAGGTCCAGAGATTAACGTAATCTCATGCCTTTGCATTTCAGAGGGATGAGGGGCCTAAGATATTTGATTTATCATACCCAAAATGTCCAAATCCAAGATGAAATAATGGGTTGGGGGAGGGGTGGGGGGGAGAAATAACGTGCAACACATATTGCGATGGTGTAAACAAGGCATAAAGCCTGTACTTAGCATTACTCGTTGCCAAAATATAATACCTGGGTAACAAAATTGATACCTGGGTATGAAAATACTTCCCCACCCATTACCCTTATCATCCCTACATTCCGTCCCTAAAGGTAAGTATGTCTAAATATTTTTTGTAAATTAGAAATATATATCTAATTTAAAAAAAATGTATTAATTAATTAACTAATTAATACTAATGTAATTAAAAATATAATACCTGGGTAACAAAATTGATACCTGGAAATTAAAACACTTCCCCACCCATTACCCCTATAATCCCTACATCCTGTCCCTAAAGGTAAGTATGTTTTAATCGTTTTTGAAAATTAGTTATTTATTTTAAATCTACTTTTTTTAAAATACCAAGGTAATAAAAATATTATCTGAGTATTAAATTTCTTCCAAAACCATAACCCCTTAATTCCTTACATCCCATCCCTGAAGGAATTTTATGTAAAAATTAAAAATATTTTTTTCTTAGTATAAAAAAGTAATTAATACTTCAGTAATACAAACAGACTGAAGTATTAAAAAACCCAGGGAGGTATGGCTTGCGTGGATCCCTCAACGTTTTCTTACCCAGAATCCCCTGCAAACCTGAAATTTAGCTGGGGAAAAATCACTTTTTTCACACATTTTTGTGTGGGAAAGTTGTGGCATCACCGGGCTGACACAAATTTCCTACCACCCAGCGTTCCCCCAGGTCTCCCGATAAAAATGGTGCCTCACTCGTGTGGGAGGCCCAAGTACCCGCGACAGGCAGAGCCCAAAACGTATTGAGGCGACATCAAAATTGCCTATCACAAAATGACCTGGTTTTGCAAGGGGGGTCCCATGACTTTTTGGCCCGGGGCTCGGTGGCCACCTAGGGAAACCTACCAAACCCACACATTTCTGAAAACTAGACACCCGGGGGATTCCAGAGAGGTATGGCTTGCGTGGATCCCCCAACGTTTTCTTAACCAGAATCCCCTGCAAACCTCAAATTTAGCTGAAAAAAATCACTTTTATCACACATTTTGTGTGGGAAAGTTGCGGCTGACACAAATTTCCTACCAGCCAGCGTTCCCCCAGGTCTCCCGATAAAGATGGTGCCTCACTCGTGTGGGAGGCCCAAGTACCCGCGACAGGCAAGGGCCCAAACCGTATTGAGGCGACATCAAAATTGCCTATCACAAAATGTTTTGGGCCTTTGCCTGTCGGGGGTACTTGGGCCTCCCACACGAGTGAGGCACCATTTTTATCGGGAGACCTGGGAGAACGCTGGGTGGTAGGAAATTTTGATGTCGCCTCAATAGGTTTTGGGCCTTTTCCTGTCACGGGTACTTGATCCACCCACACAAGTAAGGTACCATTTTTCTCGAAAGACTTTGGGGAACGCGGGGTGGGTGTAATTTTGTGAATCCACGCAGATTCCAGAACTTTCCACCACAGAAATGTGCGGAAAATGTGGGTTTTTTTAAAACAATTTTTCAGGTTTGTAAGGGATTCTGGGTAACAGAACCTGGTGAGAGCCAGTCAAGTCACCCCATCCTGGATTCCCCTGGGTGTCTAGTTTTTAAAAATGTATAGGTTTGCTAGGTTTCTCTAGGTGGCAGCAGAGCTAGGGTTCAAAAACTACAGCTAGGCACTTTGCAAAAAAAGGGTCATTTTTCACTGTGAAAATGTGATGTGTCCACGTTGCGTTTTGCGCTGTTTCCTGTCGCGAGAACTAGGCCTACCCACACAAGTGAGGTACTGTTTTTCTTGAAAGACTTTGGGGAATGCGGAGTGGGTGGAATTTTGTGGATACATGCAGATTTCAGAACTTTTTTACTACAAAAATGTGAGGAAAATGTGTTTTTTTGGACAATGTTTTAGGTTTGCAAGGGATTCTGGGTAACAGAACCTGGTGAGAGCCAGTCAAGTCACCCCATCCTAAATTCCCCTGGGTGTCTAGTTTTAAAAAATGTATAGGTTTGCTAGGTTTCCATAGGTGCCGGCAGAGCTAGGGTTAAAAAACTACAGCTAGGCACTTTGCAAAAACAATCTCATTTTTCACTGTGAAAATGTGGTGTGTCCACGTTGTGTTTTGGGGCGTTTCCTGTTGCGGGCACTAGGCCTACCCGCACAAGTGAGGGACCGTTTTTCTCAAAAGACTTTGGGGAACGCAGGGTGGGTGGAAATTTGTGGATCCACGCAGATTCCAGAACTTTCCATCACAAAAATGTGAGGAAAATGTGTTTTTTTGTGTTTTGTGACAATTTGTTAGGTTTGCAAGGGATTCTGGGTAGCAGAACCAGGCGAGAGCCAGTCAAGTCACCCCATCCTGGATTCCCCTGGGTGTCTAGTTTTAAAAAATGTATAGGTTTGCTAGGTTTCCCTAGCTGCCGACAGAGCTAAGGTTAAAAAACTACAGCTAGGCACTTTGCAAAAAAAAGGGTCATTTTTGACTGTGAAAATGTGGTGTGTCCACGTTGCGTTTTGGGCCGTTTCCTGTCGCGGGCAGTAGTCCTACCCACACAAGTGACGTACCGTTTTTCTTGAAAGACTTTGGGGAACGCAGGGTGGGTTTGGTTTGCAAGGGATTCTGGGTAACAGAACCTGGTGAGAGCCAGTCAAGTCACCCCATCCTGGATTCCCCTGGGTGTCTATTTTTTAAAAATGTATAGGTTTACTAGGTTTCCCTGGGTGCCGGCAGAGCTAGGGTTAAAAAACTACAGCTAGGCACTTTGCAAAAAAAGAAAGGGTCATTTTTGACTGTGAAAATGTGGTGTGTCAACGTTGCATTTTGGGCCGTTTCCTGTCGCGGGCAGTAGGCCTACCCACACAAGTGACGTACCGTTTTTCTTGAAAGACTTTGGGGAACGCAGGGGGGTTTGGTTTGCAAGGGATTCTGGGTAACAGAACCTGGTGAGAGCCAGTGAAGTCACCCCATCCTGGATTCCCCTGGGTGTCTATTTTAAAAAAATGTATAGGTTTACTAGGTTTCCCTGGGTGCCGGCAGAGCTAGGGTTAAAAAACTACAGCTAGGCACTTTGCAAAAAAAGGGTCATTTTTCAATGTGAAAATGTGGTGTGTCCACGTTGCGTTTTGAGCCGTTTCCTGTTGCAGGCACTAGGCCTATCCACACAAGTGAGGTACTATTTTTATCGGGAGACTTAGGGTAACACAAAATTGTAGAGCAACCTTGTATTGCCTATTGACTTTTGATGCATTTCTGCCTTCCAAATGAAAGACAATTTGTAAAAAAGAAGTCATTTTAAAAAATGACCTATAATTCTCATGGGTACTCCCAATTTCGGAAATGTGCAAATATCTACTGTTATCTACTGTTTCTAAACTCTATATTTTGTTCCCATTTCAGAAATACATAGGTGTCTTTCATACCGATTTTTCCATGTATAAATTTTACCAGAATAATTGCTATATACCCGGTACATAATAAAAAAACATTGCAAGACGCTGCTCAGCTATTGGTTCTGGGTTCGTCAGGTTCTTGGTGAACCTACAAGTCCTATATATCGCCACAACCAGAAAGGTCCAGCAAATGTAACGGTATATTGCTTTCAAATATCTGTCATAAATACAGCATAGCGATCTCCTTTACGCTTTAAATAATGACAACTTTATGATTTTTCACAAATATTGCCCACATGACCAAACGATCTATTGGGTAAATTGAATTCCCTCGCTTCTCATAGCCACGCTCGTTTCGCACCTTTGACCCCAAATTGAATTAATAATTCACTTAGCCATTAACCTCACTTTCTTGAAAATAACGGTAGCACCATGAGAGGTAGATCCATCAATATATGTATCCACAAGCAACTGTTTTTTTCCGTTTTCAACTAGGTACAGATACCATGGATCTGACCACATGAATTTAGATTAGTGAATAATTCTCACTAAACAAGGAGCCACAACGCGCCCTCCTTCATATCGGTCCTGACGAAAGCCTTTAGATGTTGACAGAAGGCTGAAACATGTTGACCCTTACTATTTGATAAGTACGACAGACCAGCAACTCAGTCTTCATTCGTACTTGAATACATTTTTACCTTTCTCTTGTCAATATTCTCAGAATAAAGTCACAGCAGAAAAAATGATTTAGAGAATTTTAACTTCACTTGATTTTTTTGCATATCCTCCCTCATTTTTATGTCTGGACGCTACTGTACAACCAGTTGGTCTTCCTCCTGGCGGAGGTCAGCATACATACAAAAATACCCGATGATGATGCTGTACCAATACACATAAGCGGTGACCCAGTTAATACCGCCTTCGCACTTGTGTATAGTTATGAGGGTTCTTTTATGACGGAACCAAGAACAAAAAAGACCCTGGCTACACAGGACAAGTGGTCCACTCCCCCTTGATTCTTTGTATTTACGAAAGGAAGCTGAATGGACCACAGCTTCTCCTTCCCTCCCCATTGATAATTTCGTAATTAAGCAGCGCACAGCTGTGGGAAATTGCAAAACCAGAGTGACCACCGGAACTGTGGTAGAGTCCCTGGTATCCTTTCAACCACTAAAAGTGGTTTTTCATATTGAGGAACGAGCTATCGATACAATATTTGGGAAAATGGCCGAGAACCAGGGTTTGAGCTATTCTGAAGAAGAGGTGAATGCGATTCTCAGTGAATCATCTTTATTACAAGATAAAGATCTAGCACAAACACTAACACAGACGAATGAATGGGACGACCTTACCGAGATGAAGAAAGACCAGGTACGAACCACCATACACGGCATTATCATGAAGGAGTACCTCCGCGCAAATGCGGCCCCCCAGGGACTATGGATACAGAATGCCCCACGCATTTTCCTGAAAGACATGATTTTCAGGAAAAACTGGTCCTCTATATCGTGGAAATGTACAAGAGATTATCTAGTGCTTATAATTAAAACAGCTACAAGACTGGTAGAAGCATTGACAATCAAAATCCAAATGAGCGAAGCCAAACTCAAAACGACAGTCCAGATCTCAGTGTATAAAAAAAGACTAGAGGAGATAAACAGGGAAATGAACGAAACAAAGGAGTACATTACCCAAAACAAGATACAAAAACTGAGTAAGGATCTCAAGAGATTCTCAATTGAAAAGATGCACCCCTATGCCAGGGAAGATTACACCATACCAGATCAATATGATGATGACTCTACAGGAGAAACATCCAGTAACAACTCTGACTGGAGTAGTGACGACGGCATTAGTCCTAGACGAGGAAGAGGACAACACAGACGAAATCAACGACGACGAGGGAACAACTGGTCCATGCCACGTTTCTATGACCAATCACAACAACTTTTTCAACCATACATACCTAATTTCCAAGGTTGGATGAACCCGTATCTCCAAGGACCACACACGATGGGCCCCATGATGAATACCCAACCATCTCCTTTTTTAGGGAGAGGCCAACACACCCAAAGAGGGAGAAGGAAAGGAGTAACTTGGAGCGAACAAGAGAGGCAAGTACATGCCCGCAGTATGTCCAAAGAGCAACCAGGCCCCAGCAACGCGAGTCACTGGTGATAAACCTCACAAATACAACACTCACGGAAGACCAAGAGAGAATACTTAACAAAGGATTAGGTTTTGTCCCTACTCCCCCATTGGATATCTTCAAAGTGAAATGCGAACTATCAGAGTTCTGCAGAAAAATCAAACTCAAAGCTGTCTTCAAAGATAAAGAAAATGAGACCCTGAGAAGTGACACTAACCTGAGACCGAAATCAACCTTTTGTACACCCAATCACCTGGTTCCAGTGGAAGTACTAGCCTTTGAACAAGCTATCCTTAGAGAAGTGGATAACATCAAACCCTCGTCGAATAAACCATACATCAACATCACGAGGCAAGAGAAACAAGCCATGGAAGAATTGAGCAGGAATGAGAACATAATTGTCAAACCAGCCGACAAGGGAGGAGGCATTGTCCTCCTCGACAAACAAGGATACGACACACAGTGTTTGGACCTACTGTCTGACAAGAAATTTTATGAAAAAATTGTCAGCGACCCAACTAAAAGGTCACAAAGAACCATAGATTTAATAGTAGAGGAAGCACAGATTAACCAGTGGATATCTAAACACGAGGCAGACTTTCTAAGAACGAAGTCCCCTAAAGTACCCTATTTCTACTCTCTACCCAAGACTCATAAAAACAGAGTCCCGCCACCAGGACGACCAATCGTCTCAGGTATTGGTTCAGTACTAGAACCATTATCACAGTTTGCTGACCAGTTTCTCAAACCCTTAATACAATCAACACCTACCTACTTGAAAGACACCCGAGACCTTCTGAACCAACTGAGCGACCAAACCTATAATGAGAATACTATGCTTCTGGTAGGACTGGATGTAGAGAGTCTTTACACCAGCCTCCCACAACAGAAGACACTGAACACTTTGGAAAACATCTTGTTCTCAGACACTTGGAATCATTCCACACCAAGACACTTCGTGTTGGAATGCTGCAGACTAGCCCTCACGGAAAATTATTTTGAGTATAATGGCACCCTTTACAGACAGCGCCACGGTACATCCATGGGAAGCACATTTGCTCCTAGTGTAGCGGGTCTATACGTGAGTGATTTCGAAGAACAGTACATACAGAATCCCATCAATCCTTACATCACACGGGTAAAATTCTGGAAACGCTACATAGATGATGTCATCATGATCTGGGAAGACACTGGAGAAATCCTACTAGAATTCCTAAATTGGATCAACTCCAGGGATGAATGCCTAAAATTCACCTGTACATCAGACAAAAAACGACTCGATTTCCTTGACGTCACCATCTACTCGGAGAACAACAGCCTCCACACAAAAACTTACTACAAACCCACAGCAAAAAACAGCCTACTATCCTACCAGAGTTTCCATCCCCGTCCCCTGAGAGATAACTTACCTTACAGCCAGTTTCTCAGACTAAAGAGAAATTGCAGTGACCTCAGAGATTACAAAATACAAGCTAAAGAACTGGGAGAGAAACTTGTAAGAAGAGATTACCCAATAAGAACAATCAACACATGCCAAAAAAGAGCACGCAATCAGCCAAGAGAAAACCTCCTGCAAATGATCACCCGAGATGAACCTGAAGACCTCCTGACCTGTGTCACTACTTACAATACGATAACCAACACAGTGAAAAAAATTGTCAACAGAAACTGGAGGATTTTAACCTCAGATGCTTTGCAATGGCCGAAACCCAGGTTTGCAAACAAAAGAACGAGAAATATCAAAGATTTTCTGGTGCACACAAGACCATCTCCTAAGAGCACAAGAGAGACAATCACAGCAGCTTGGAATCTAGAACCAATCACAGGACATTATCCCTGCGGCACATGCTCAGTGTGTAACTTAACGAAAATCACAAAAACTATTCAACTTCTCCCCAACTTAACCTGGACGCTACGTCAACACACCAATTGCAATACCACGCATGTAGTTTACATGATTACTTGCCCATGTGATCTCAGGTATATTGGAATGACCTGCCGCAAAATAAAACAAAGGATCATTGAACACAAAAGCAATGTGAACTGCAAAAGACTGACTACCAAAATGAGCAGACATTACATAGAGCACAATCACGACGTCAACGATCTCAAATGGGTCGTTTTGGAAAGTCTTCGAACAGTAAACAGTAATGCTGACCGTGTCCTTTTTGAAAAAGAACAGCGCTGGGATTACCGCTTGGGCACAGACAAACGAGGTCTGAATGATTATATCCCCTGGCACTCACTGGCCTAACTCTTTGAATTTTGATAAACTCTGAGATAAAAACTGAGATCTTGTAACTCCGAAAAGAATTCCCCCAACACATGAGATTATTCATCCTGGTGAGGTCCAATTCAGTGATATTAATAACTATTCACTTTTTGCCATTTCAAGGTGGTTACAATCTAACACGAAATATATATAACATGATGCCATTACTTGTACTTCCCAACTCATTTTGCCAACCATCGCCGACTATTTAGTCTTTTCACTACCTCTACGGTCATTCCGTATGTAAACGGGTTCACCGATTAGTCCCACGTCTTCGGAGGTACGACGGGCAGAGCCAGCACCAGTCCTCAAACGTGACGGAACCGGTAAGCACGGATGGCCGCCGAGAGTGGAACAACGCGCTACATTGAAGTAAGACGCATCTAATCCTCTTTACCTCTTCTTTCCAACTTCTTTAGAAAGACAGTACCTCTCAGTACCTCCGAGAGAACAAAATTTGTTCACACGAGGTAAAGTTGTGTTATGAACAATTTGTGATGTCTGACCTCGCTGAAATGCATAAACCTGTTTAGGCGAGGCAACTTTATGTTGAACTATTAGCATAACAAATCACTATTTGCACTACACTACGTAAGTGATACGAGTTAAAACAAAGCTACAATTGATCACACCCATTTTCGATCTCACCTAGTGCACTACAAATATACAACGTTTATACAACCCCTCGAACTCTTATCATGCGCATGACTAGTCATACAGCATAGCAATCTCCTTTACGCTTTAACTAATGACAACTTTATGATTTTTTACAAATATTGCCCACATGACCAAACGATCTATTGGGTAAATTGAATTCCCTCGCTTCTCATAGCCACGCTCGTTTCGCACCTTTGACCCCAAATTGAATTAATAATTCACTTAGCCGTTAAACTCACTTTCTTGAAAATAACGGTAGCACCATGAGAGGTAGATCCATCAATATATGTATCCACAAGCAACTGTTTTTTTCCGTTTTCAACTAGGTACAGATACCATGGATCTGACCACATGAATTTAGATTAGTGAATAATTCTCACTAAACAAGGAGCCACAACGCGCCCTCCTTCATATCGGTCCTGACGAAAGCCTTTAGATGTTGACAGAAGGCTGAAACATGTTGACCCTTACTATTTGATAAGTACGACAGACCAGCAACTCAGTCTTCATTCGTACTTGAATACATTTTTACCTTTCTCTTGTCAATATTCTCAGAATAAAGTCACAGCAGAAAAAATGATTTAGAGAATTTTAACTTCACTTGATTTTTTTGCATATCCTCCCTCATTTTTATGTCTGGACGCTACTGTACAACCAGTTGGTCTTCCTCCTGGCGGAGGTCAGCATACATACAAAAATACCCGATGATGATGCTGTACCAATACACATAAGCGGTGACCCAGTTAATACCGCCTTCGCACTTGTGTATAGTTATGAGGGTTCTTTTATGACGGAACCAAGAACAAAAAAGACCCTGGCTACACAGGACAAGTGGTCCACTCCCCCTTGATTCTTTATAATTAGAAGAAGTCACAGGTGAAAACGTTGACACAAATGGCTGTTTTTTTCAATAATTTTCAATTTTTCCTATATTTAACTGTTTGTTTCTATAAAGAAAACTTAAAGAATCTACACAAATGACACCTTGCTGAATTTTGTCTACTTTTCAGAAATGTATAGCTTTCCAGGATCCATTATTGATTTCATACCCATTTCTACCATTAACTGGAAGAAGGTTGAAAGCACAAAAAATAGCAAAAATAGGCTATGTCCCAGAAAAATGCCAAAACTGTGTAAATATGTTGGTTTTCTGCCAAAAGTCTGCACGTCCCTGAAAGCTGGGAAGATGGTGATTTCAGCACCACAATCCCTTTTTTGATACCACTTGCAAAGAAAAAACCAGACGCTTTTATCTGTAGCCCTTTTTTTGCATTTTGACCCAAAAAACAAAATGTTGCTGTATTTTGGCTCATTTCTGGGTACCCTCCAGGGCAATCCTTTAGAATCCCCATGATGTTGGAAAAAAAGGATGCAAATTTGGGGTTGATACCAAAACGTTACATGGGCCTAAATGCAAACTACCCCAATTAGACAAAAAAAGGCTTAGCGCGGGGGGGAGGGGGGTATCCTAGCAGCGAAGGGGTTAATGAGAATGCAGCTTCAAAATGGCAGGCGCTGCTGTGGTAACATCTGCAGCACCAAAAGAAAACAGATAGCAGCCTCCCAAAATTGTCTGTCCAGACGGTGTGCAGAGACGCCAAAAAGCTGCGGTCTTCCCGTAGCGCTGTGGAGTCCCCTCACTAGGCGGCCATCATAGGTGGCGCCAAAGCCACGCCCCCTTCATCAAATATTTTATCACTAAAAACCATGATTCACATAATGGATGCATACCAATATTTGAGACTGTATTATAGAGGGAACCAGAAAGATAAATTGTGGGAATTTGATTTTCAATTTAACTTCTTTAAAGAGTGGGATATGTTAAGTGGAAAGAAGCTATTAGAAGGCAAAATTTGCATTTAAAAACAGTAGTATCCAGCCTACATCGGCACTTTGGGCATGAACGCATTCGGTTGTCAAATGAAAGCCCAGCACCAGCACTAGAGATTTGTGTCCACAAAAAGAAAATATATGGTGGATTTCTAAATAAAGATGTCGGTTACAAGAAGACTACAAATGCAGACATGCCAACCCTCCCGATTCAGGCGGGAGACTACGATTTGAAGGCTAGTCTCCCGCCTTCCGAATTATGCATCTATAAACCTGATGCCAGCACTAATTAGGTTACCTGCTGTCAGGTCCTGTGAGCCTGTTTGTGACCGCTGTGCCAGTCCATTTGTACCACACGTTCATATATGCCCATTGCCTTCTCTTTACCCTCTGATATTGGCACCGTTACCTAACACCTGTAAAAAGGGTTTAACTACTGTTTGAATCGAATGACCCACATCCGTAAGCAGTTGTAAGGTGCGTGAAGAAATGGTTTATCAGGAAGTGCCTTATCTGTGTGTTCGTTGGGTGTTGAAATCCGGCGCGAAGAACAGAGGGCTGCGTAAAAAACGGATTTCCCTAGATTGTAATGCGTTGATGGAAGAGTTTGCCGCTGTAGACGTGCTTGCACAATGATCCTCTAAATTGCAATCATGGCTATTAAGCCATGCTTGGTTGATGAAATAGGGGCCAATGCTTATCGTGATTGTTATTTTCATATTATTGAGTCATTGGAACATTTCTTACTGGATGAGATGATACATGAGGGCGGATGGGAATGCCCCGGATCTAAGGATACATACTAATGATACTACATAGTGCGGCTGTGGCTGAGTCGGTAGGAGGGTTGGGAAGGGGGTTTCTTTGATCTTTTTAGAAATTATTGTTATTGAACGATCAATATGATGGGTTGACCTATTGGTGGCATTGGTTTGAAGGCGGGCTTTGGTTCCTTGAGTATATGCGAGACATGGACAAGCTTGTGCGCAGATGCGCGGACAATTGCTGGGAAATGGTATAATGCACGGTATGCTTATGTAACTAAAGGGTTGATGATGAATACTGCACTACCGCTACTATGTTATGCGTAATGTCCTGTATGATTATGGGTCAAATGTAGGGTTATTGTATGGATATACTAGGCCCTAAAATGCAATAAAATCTGTTATAAAAAAAATAAAAATAAAAATACAATCTGTGTGTTCGTAAGGCGCTTGAGGGTACGTGGTGTCAGAAAGGCGCATCTCTCTTTATACAGTGCCTTGTGTTACAGCGTCTCTGAGAGTTGTGTGTAGTCAGTAATGCAATTCCCCTTCTATGGTATTTTTTTATTTTACATTCCGTCTGCATTTGTCCATAGTTATCAATTGCTCTACTTTTGAAAAATTACAGTTTTCCAGGAACCTTTCAGACAGTGACAAATGCCATCGTGCTCGTACTTTCCAATCCATATACGATTTATATGTAAACGTATTTATTTACAATTAGTTCAGTTTCAATGCATGCCGGGCTTCTACTTTCTGCTGTCTGGGCCATGTCATAGTTAGTTTCGAGTACTTTAGCTTTCAAAGCTGAATAAAATATTTTTGAAGGCATTTGTAAAAGCTATTGAGCTAGGATGGAAGCATCAGGGATTCTCATGAGTGTCGCTATTAATGTCATGAGATCACATGCACAACTTGTAAATATATATATTACGCAGAGCATTGTATTGGGTCTTGCTTAACGCTTTCTTATTCTTTGTGAGGCCAAAATTACTTTTTAGATCTCTGGGTAAACAGCTACCTTGTTTGCATTATTTAAAAAATGCTTGTGCACCTGATGAATTCGTAAAGTAGTTTGACTTGCTTGAGGTCCGAGGGGTGTGCACCATGAATATCAAAGAGAGAATATTATGGTATGGAAATATCGAGCACCAACTATTGAAACCGAACTATAGGAAGATGGGTATAATCTATATCCAAACCCTCTTATATGCCCGGTTGAAGGCACAAGCCGAAACGCGTAGGCGCCCTGTGTTGGGCGTTGTGGCAGAATAACAATATGCAATAAAAATTGAACGATTGAAGAAAGCAGACTCACCAGTGTTTCTTACTGCTTCGTGGAGTGAGTGCGGCTGGACCGCTTCAGATGAGCGGTCATTGTGGTGGTGAAGAACCGGAATAACCCACTTACTGGGTCTCGGCGGCGGGGGAACCGCCCAAGTCTTCCATACCCTTCATACGTAGTAAAAGGAGACACAGGAGCCTTCGTCTGCAGGAGAAACCCAGATTTATTCAAATAGCCCGGGCTATGGAACAGAGTCCCAAGCTAGTCAGAGACAAAACCCAGGAGGCTGCTGCTTTCCTCCGCAGCTTACAAGCCTTTTATACTTTTTCATTCCAGTCTTTTGGCTGTTAGTCCATTGTTCAATCAGGGCAGTGTTTGCAGTTGATAACCAGATCCAGACGATGTTTGTAGGTGGTGACCTGGTCAAGGCTTGGTACACAAATCATTGTTCACTCAGTGTGATCAAAGCTGGTCTTTCAGGTCATTGTTCACTCAGCTTGATCAAAGCCCGGTCTTCCAGGTCATTGTTTAATCAAACTGATCAAGGCCCAGCAGACAGACCATTGTCCAGATAACCTGATCACGGTGTCAAGGATGTTTACCAGGCTGGAAGCAGGAGATGGAAAACAAATCATTTACCCAGGGCTTGAGTGTCTCATGGCTTTCTGTTGAACTGCAAAGAACAGGGGGGTTGGGTGTGCGACAGTTCCTGGGCAGAAATGCAGGTTGCAAGATGGTTTTTGTCGTGTCAGTTAGAATTTTCCCAGTCATCAGCAGAAACGACCAGGTGGGTCGTGTGGAAGTGTTTGACACGAGATGGCAATGAAAAAACAATGGAGTCTCGGTACAAATTATGCTGATCAGAAGAACACTTTTCCTCAGACCCTCCTTTTGCCATTGAGTGGCAAACACTTTAAGAAATGTGAATGTTCATAAGGCCATCTGTTTCTTGTTGGAGCATCATCATCATATTGGTGTTGTGAATGTTAGAGGGTGGAGGTTTGATGGTCTGGACACACATTGTACAGAGCACTGGCAAGCACTGAAAGCACAAACAGCAGGAGACCAGGACAGCTACTCCCAAGGCAAGGAAGATGAGGACCCTCCACCCCCACTGGGAAAGGAGGCCCCAGATCCAGCCTGTGAGGGACCAGTTGTCTTCATCCAGATGAATTTCAGAAGAAAGGCGATGCAGACGTTGGATGGCATCGTATACTGTAGGTGCAATGTCTGGAATGTACACACAGCAGCTGGAGCCGATCAATTTACACACACCACCACGATCAGCAAGGATGACGTCAAGGGCCATGCGGTTTTGGAGCGTTATAAGGCGGTCCAACTGTAGCTCTGCAGTGATGTTGGAGAGGGCACCAGCTGTTACTGTGATGGTGGCCTCAAGGACCCTGGTCAGTCCTCGTATAGCCCAACTGTTCGCCATGGGGCCCCAGAATGGAAGGAAACCTTTAAAGAAGTCCCCGGCTTCCTGGCCTGCTGTATCCTCGGCTGATATGACGCCCCTACGTGAGCGGCGCAGAGCGCCCTTCATCAACAGGTGGTAACCTCCATGGGTAGAATATGTTGGTGGAAGGAGAAAGGCCAAATAGCAGGTACCAGACCAGTTACGGGGGAGCCAAGTGTAAGCGGCTGTGCCACAGATGAAATAGGTGTTGGGGGATGCCACCAGCTTTGGAGGAGATGTAGAGTTTAAAGTTTTAGTGATATCACAAGTACTAGTACCAACTTTCTTAGTTCCTAGGCCATGGATACAGACACGGCCCTGCACTTTTATGACATTCAGAGTGTTTCGTTCATCAGGCAGTATCCTTCAGGTGCGGAATCTAGAAAATGTTCGTCGAGTGGTTGAGTTGAATACTTCCATCTCACCAAGTTCATCTGGTGATAGTAGCAATGTGGATGAGCTGGTCAGGCAAAAAGGAGCATTGGCATTGCCAGATCTGTTCCGGCAGAAGTCATCCCGTAATGGCCCAAGGACAGAATTGGCAGTACCATTGACAGTGTAGGCCTCCTGCATCAACATCCACCATGCAAGGCAAGACCCAGAGATGGAAAAGGGGTACGGAAAGAATGGGACAGGGTGTATCATGGAATGCGGCATCAGTCCACAAACCCAACAGTTGGGTTTACTTTCACGGCGGTGCGGGTGGCCAGCAACACCAAACAGGGCTGTGTCCAATGGGGCTCGAGGCTCTTGGTCCGTTGAAAATTTCTCACTAAGACCCAATCACCAGGTTGGATGACGTGTCCTGGGCCCTCGCTTTTGTCAGGTATGGCCTCATGCACCTGGTGATAAAGAGTACGAAAGGTATTAGTTAGACTGTACAGATAATCAGTTAACACAGGGTATTCAACATCAGACAGTTTCTTAGGCCATGGGATACCCCATACATTGGCAGGCCTCCCAAACACAATCTCATGGGGGAACAGCCCTATCCTGGTGTGGGCCGTTGTTCTGGTAGACAGTAGGGCCAAGGGCAGAGCATCAACCCAAGGACACCCGTCTCGGCTTCTATTTTGGCCATTTTAGTTTTTAGGATGCCATTGTACACCTCCACTAGACCTGCTGACTGGGAGTGGTTAGCTGCATGAAATTTTTGTTTTATACCCAATGCTGTACAGATATATTTCATAATCTGAGCCGTAAAGTGTGTCCCGTTGTCACTCCAGACCAAGCGGGGCAAACTGAATCGTGGGAGGTACTCTTTTAATAGCACTTTGGCGGTAGTGACAGCGCTGCAGTCTTTGACGGGGTAGGCCTCCACCCATCGGCTGAAGGTACAGACCACCACCAGGACATATTTCAAATTGTTACATCTGTCCATCTGGATGTAATCCATTTGGAGCACTTCAAAAGGGAAGGTAGGAAGAGAGAATCCTCCCTTAGGGGTAACTGTGCCTTTTCCTGGGTTATACATTAGGCAAATCATGCATGTTTTAACCAGCTTTTCAGCATATGCTGGTATCTTAGAGTTGTACCATGTAGGTTCCAACAGTTTACATATCCCTTTTGCACTAATGTGAGCAGGACCATGGGCCATCGTAACTACTGGTAGCACATGACTGTCAGGTAACATCCATTGTCTTTCCATAGTCGTACGGACCCAGCAACCATCAATTCCCTCCTTTGCTAATTGCTCCTTCCATACCCTTAGTTCCTCAGGAGTAGTATGGGACTGAATATCAATCACACTCTGTACTGTGTTTTCAACCATGCCCTCGTCTGTCACCCACCTTGCAGGACCTCCTACATACATTCCTTCCCTTTTTCTAAGAGCTGTTTGTCTGGCCGTCTTGTCAGCCAGGGCATTGCCTTTCCTAACATCATCTGTCACTTTCTTAAGGGCTTTACATTTTATAATGGCTACCTTTCTGGGGAGTGTCAGGGAGTCTAACAATCGGTGAATTAGGGGGCCATGTTGAATCTTGGTCCCATGGGAAGTAAGGAAATTCCTTTCTTTCCATAACCTCCCGAAGTTGTGGGCCACCCGAAGGAATATTGGCTGTCAGAATAAATATTCACCGTCATCCCTTTGCTTAACTCACAGGCTCTAGTGAGGGCCACTAATTCTGCTGCTTGAGCAGAGCACTGCGGAATCTGAGCTGTTTCTACTACTTGCCCTAATGTCGTGAGGGCGTAGGTGGCTGAGGTGTTACCATCTGGCCCTCTGAGACATGATCCGTCCACATACAGTGTACCTTCTGGTTCTGCTATTGGGGTATCCTGTAAGTCAACCAGTCCCTTCGTCTCCTCCTCTGTCCTTAATATGCAGTCATGAGGGTCTAAGCGGGCATCCTGAGTATCCAGTGAGAGTAATGTGGTGGGGTTTAGTACAGTGCATCTTTTGATGTTAATGTGGCTGGCAAAGAGTGTAAGTTCATATCCTGTGAGTCGTGCGCTAGTGAGGTACTGTATCTTGGTGTTATTAAGGAGGGTATCTACAGAATGGGGGACCATCAGAGTCAGGGGGGAGTTCATGACGATCCCCGCACTCTGACGGACCATGAGGACGGCCGCAGCGGTCGTCCATAGGCATCCTGGGAGAGCCCTTGCAACAGGATCTAAGGTGGCTGAAAAATAGGCACATGGCCGATGGTGACATCTGGGTCAAGACAGCACATGCACAGACATCTGTCTCATGTACAAAAAGAAAAAAATGTTTGCTATAATCAGGAGTACCGAGGACTGGAGCAGTACACAGAGCCCTCTTTAAATCTTGGACGACCTGCGCATGCTCTCTAGTCCATGGAAAGGAACTGCCGGATATGTCTTTAGTGATGAGGGCAAGAAGAGGTTTGACCATGGCCGAAAAGTTGGAAATCCACTGTCTACAGTATGAGGTCAGGCCTATGAAGGCTCGCACCTGCTTTTGTGTTCGTGGGGCCGTCATAGCGTTGATAATGGCTATACGATCAGCGGTAAGCTGCCTTCCCTCCTTCGAGAGGAAATGACCTAAATAGGTCACCTTCTCTTGACAAAACTGAAGCTTTTTCAAAGAGACTTTGTGATTATGGAGGGTAAGGTGGCGTAACAAACAGAGAGTAGCTTCTTTACATGCTGGGGCAGAATTTGCAGCAATGAGGAGATCATCTACATATTGTAATAGTGTGGAATTATCAGGGAGTTCCAAGGAATCTAGTTGACTTTTTAGGGCTTGACTATAGATACTGGGGCTCTCGGTGAAACCTTGAGGGGTACGGCAGAATCTAAAGCTCCGCCCACCAAGGGAGAAACCAAAAAAATGTCTGCTGTCAGGATGTATAGGAATGCTGAAAAAAGCATTCTTCAGGTCTATGACAGAAAAGTGCGTGGCTTCAGAAGGGACCATTGTTAAGAGAGCTGTAATATCGGGGACAACAGGATATTGGGAGATTGGTATTTTGTTAAGGGCTCTTAGGTCAATTACGAATCTGTATATTTTAGGGGAGAGAGCATCTCCATTGGTCTTTTTGAGAACAGGAATAATGGGACTGTTACAGATATTGCCACGTGTTTCCTCCACTACGCCCTTGTCCATCAATTCAGATATTATTGTCAAAAAGGGCCATTTCTCCTTCCGCGGGTAGTCGATACTGCCGGAGGCGGGGGAGAAGTGCACCTGGCTGGATGCGTACCACATGAGGGGATATGTTGAGACACCCTACATCAGTGTCTCATGATGCCCAGAGGGAGGAAGGTAAAGACTGCAACTCTGGCGGGAGGGGACCGGACAGGTACATATAGGAAGCTGCGGTGGGAGAAATTATTAGGGATACACCTTGGGGACTACATGATATGGTCGCATACAGAGCTTTCAGTAAATCCATGCCTAACAAGTTTTCACTGCAACCTGTAGTAAGGACCAAGGGAGCTTCAACATGTGCAGGGCCAATATCGAGAGAAGGGGTTCAGAGACAGGGCTGGTCACAGGTGTTCCTGCAAAACCCACGGAGACATTCATATTGCCAGAAAGGGGTGCCTCCGGGACTGACGGACGTGCAATAGAAAACCTGGTGGCCCCAGTATCCAAAAGAAAATTCTGATCGTTCCCCACAACTGACATTTGAACATACGGGCCCCTTTGTTCCACTGGAATTTGCACTCTGGTAATACCCCTTTCCTGGCTGTCCTATGCTTGGTAGGACCCTGTCTCATCAACTTCGTCATAATCATCATTGTAATAAGTGCGTGTGGCTTCGTACCCATCAAACCTATTGGCCGGGCACTGCCGGACGGGAGCATCATCCCTGGGCCTGCGTTCTTTATCCTGTGGATGGGGCGGGCAATGGTCCCTAGTCGGCCTCCCCTCCCTGGGAGCGCGAGGCCGAGTCTTCCCTGTTCGGAAGTTTTCAGCTAACACGGGACACTCATCTATCCAATGGCCGTACCCCTTACAATAAGCTCACTGATCTGTTTGGAGGGCTCCCGTACGTTGAGGGCTGGAGGGGATAGACTGGCGAGCCCTCGGAGGGAGTTGGGGTTGGGGTCTGAAATTCCAGCGGGCATCGGGACCTCGGGGAGGGTAAGCCTGCTGCAGAAGTGCCTTAGTCTTAAGATCCCTAACATTCTTACTTTCCTTGCCTCTATCTTCGTTCTCCCTATTCTCGTGATATTGTGCCATAGCCAAGAAACCAGTCATAGTTTGGGCAGACCACGTACTTTCAACTTTCTTAAGCCTGGCGGAGATCTCAGGAAGAAAGTTGCTGACAAACTTATCGACAAACACTGGGCCAGAACCTGGGGTCCGGGGATCCAAACCACTATGTCCCTTGTATTCTGTCTCGAAACGGGTAAAGAAGTCAGCCACATTCTCATCTTTTCGCTGCCTACAGGCGTTTATTTTATCCCAGTTAATGACAGTTTCTGGCAAAAGTGTTTTCATAAACGTCATTATTTTACCGGGCAAAGTCAGGATGGCAGCTTCTGGTTTAGTCCCTCCTACCCTTGCTTCTTCCATAGCCTCTAGGTGAGCCCATTTACCTCCCAATGCCACTTCATGGTCAGTATGTCGAATCTTGTCCCAAATTTCAGTGGGGACAACCGTAGCAAAAAGTAAATCTATATCCTCAAGAACGAGAGTACCTGTAGATATAATCTGACCTAATTCTCTGTAAAAGGCAACCGGATTCTTCCGGGGATCTGGTAATTGTCCTTTTAACTGCATTACTTCTGACCTTTTCCAAGGAACATGAACCCAAAGCATCGGTAAGTGCGTTAGCAAAGACAGGGGCCGCCTCTCTCATTGGCATAGCTGTTTCTAGAGGGGTGTTGGTAGAAGCGGTCATATCACGGTAAGCCATTAAAGTAGACATAGCGCCAAACATCCCCTCTCCCTGAACATCGCCTCTTTTTATTTGTGAACTAAGGTCCATTAATCCGGTGGGTATCTGCATAAGCGCATTCTCAAATCTCTGCATGACCAGGGCACACAAGTATTCAGCCCAGGTGGTCTGTTCCATAATCGTCCACTGGGAAAAGGTGGACCATATTTCTTTAAAGGTATAAACATTCCCGTTATTTATCCAACAGGAGACAGGGTTAGCGTGCGTGGTCGGTGTCATAGGAAAAATAGGGAGGGTCAGTGTGACAGGGAGAACAGTAGGAGGGGCAGTGGGGGCAGGAGTGGGCTGTGGCGGGGGGACATAAGGGTTGTGAGGCGTCAGGGAAGGGTACATTGGGGCATATGCAGGCGGGCTTTCTAGCATGGTATCAAGTAAGGAATCACCTTCTTCTCCCCCTTCCATATGGCCCTTTCCTTTCTCCTCACGAGCTGGATAACATTTTTGTACCCGGGCCCCATGCTCCCTATTGGCTATTTCTACTGATTTTGTCATTTGATTTTGTAAATTTTCTCTGGCGTGGTCGGCCATTGACATACGTTCCTGTTTTCTTTCTTGAGCCTTCTGCTTTCTAGCTCTCTGCTCTATCTCTTTCCTCCAAAATCGGACAGATTCAAACATAGACGGGCACGTTTTTCTTTTCATTAATTGTTCCTCTAAGTTGGCGAGAACTTTGGAATTAAAGGAACCATAAAGTGGCCACTGTAATTCCGCGTTACTTTGTTTCGTATATTTTACCCAGAATGAGGAAAACATTATGGCAGAAGGACCATGTTTAACATACATTTTATGGCCAGGGGTCCCTTCTGGAGGAAGCGGACAAGCCGCCTCCAGCTGGGAGTCCTGAGTACACATACAACAACATAATTTCTTGAACTTACTACTGACTGGCATGCTTGTAAACAGATAACAGACACCAGCGGGTTTTAAAAACTCACCTCGCTTGCTTGGCTTCTGCAAAAGTCAATAACAGCAGAATCATACAGAACAGACACCAGCGTTTTTTTTTTTTTTTAATTCACCTCGCTTGCTTGGCTTTTGCAAAAGTCAATAACAGAATCATACAGACGTGGTGGGTGATCAGTCCACCCTTACCTTACAGGGGTAGTTCTCTTCTGCAGACGTAGGGCTGTGTCCTGCTCCAAAAATGACTTGCTAGGGGACTCCAGCGAGAACGCGGTCATGTGGCCCAGACCGGGTGGGGAGGAACAGCGGGGCGAGTCGTCCGGCTTACCGGACTGCAAGAATCCCTCGGGTAGGGTGCCTCCGTCAGAGTCTCTCCGTGCACCTCCTCACATCCACCGGGCCTGACCTTCGTGCTCGTGGAGTCCCTGTTCGGGCGCCATTTGAAGAACCGGAATAACCCACTTACTGGGTCTCGGCGGTGGGGGAACCGCCCAAGTCTTCCATACCCTCCATACGTAGTAAAAGGAGACACAGGAGCCTTCGTCTGCAGGAGGAACCCAGATTTATTCAAATAGCCCGGGCTATGGAACAGAGTCCCAAGCTAGTCAGAGACAAATCCCAGGAGGCTGCTGCTTTACTCCGCAGCTTACAAGCCTTTTATACTTTTTGATTCCAGTCTTTTGGCTGTTAGTCCATTGTTCAATCAGGGCAGTGTTTGCAGTTGATAACCAGATCCAGACAATGTTTGTAGGTGGTGACCTGGTCAAGGCTTGGTACACAAATCATTGTTCACTCAGTGTGATCAAAGCTGGTCTTTCAGGTCATTGTTCACTCAGCTTGATCAAAGCCCGGTCTTTCAGGTCATTGTTTAATCAAACTGATCAAGGCCCAACAGACAGACCATTGTCCAGATAACCTGATCACGGTGTCAAGGATGTTTACCAGGCTGGGAGCAGGAGATGGAAAACAAATTATTTACCCAGGGCTTGAGTGTCTCATGGCTTTCTGTTGAACTGCAAAGAACAGGGGGGTTGGGTGTGCGACAGTTCCTGGGCAGAAATGCAGGTTGTCGTGTCAGTTAGAATTTTCCCAGGCATCAGCAGAAACGACCAGGTGGGTCGTTGGAAGTGTTTGACACGAGATGGCAATGAAAAAACAATGGAGTCTCGGTACAAATTATGCCGATCATCAGAACACTTTTCCTAAGTGGAATATTGTAGGAAGGTGGAATCTGACTATATGGTTGCCCCCACTTTTTTCCTGGTGTTTGAATGGTTTTTGACTAGTCTGGCTGGGATCCTGCTATCCAGGACCCCAGCCTATCTGCTTACTCCCTTAAATGATTGGTGTGCATATTATATGCACTAGTGATTGGATACTGTGGTACCTTATGAGCCCCTAGTATATGGTACCTTAGGTACCTAGGGCATTGGTACTTCACAGGCCTACCAGGGGCTGCAGCATGTATTATGCCACCCCTGGGAAGCATTCTCAATCCGACACCATAGGCCTGCTACTGCAGCCTGTGTGAGGTAGTGTTAGCACTCCTCACTGAGGTATAGGTTCCTATATCTCACCATACACACACATATAAACCTATCAACCACCTCTATTGCAGGCCCTATCAATCCTGAGGGCAGGGTGCTTGGTTTACTATGTGAGGGGGTGCTTCTGCATGAGCAGGACCCCTCTGCAGCTCGCAGAGTCTATTCTCTGCTGCTTTTTGTGGATGCGGGTAAACCATATACTCTTAAGTGCATTATAACCTCACGGTAAATGCTAACTTTGGAAAGACTGTATCAAAACATGTCGTGTTTGGTGTCAAACAACTTGGAATCATACCCCCACACCAATAACTGGTGTGGGAGTATGATCCCACCCTTCTAGAGAGGATGACATGTACCCACTGTACTTAACGGTAGAAATCTCCAAGAGTCCTGGCATCACAAAATGGATGCCACCAGCACAGACACTGGGCTGCCCTCCTGCTGCTGACCGAAACTCGCAGTGGAGGAAGCCCAACAAAAGGCATCCTGTCACAGGGAGGTGTCACCACCTCCCAGACAGGATTTAGTGTATTGGAGCTGGGTGGGTGCACTCTTAGAGTGCTTTGAAGTCCTGCACTGGGGGAGCAGTAGGCTCCTTTGTGCATATGCCAGCTCAAACCGGTTCAGGGGCTACCTGCCCCTGCACTGGCGCGAAACTGGACAAAGGGAAGTGGGTGTAACCACCCACTACCCTGACCCTCCTAGAGGAGTGGTCATAGAGCTAGTCCCTCTCATATCTTCACTATAAGATACCAAGCTTTGCCAATGCAATTCAGATTAACCCCGGACGACGCTCTACAAAGAAGAATCCTGGCCCTTCGATGTTCCACTATCTTTGGAAGACTGAAGAATCTCCCTTGGAGTCAAGGAGTGACTCCCCTGCTTGGCAGGCACTAAAAACCTCAATCAACGGTTGCAAACTTCACCGCTCCCGCCGGAGTCCGAAGTCCCTGTGGCCCCAAAAGTAGATTTCCTGACTTCTCGATGGCCATTTTGAGTCCCCAGCGAAGCTGTGGCATCTGGACCCCACGAGTGATGAGGAACGGCAATACCTGGGAACCGTGCACTGATTTCAAGTGCAAACCCTAAACAACATTCTACAAACTTGTGCTTTGGAACATTTGTGGCCCAAGTCCCTAGCAGGTCTTGTTCCAAAAATCAGCACCCTATCCCATCCTGAGTGACCGTGGGCTCCTGTGAAACTTTTCCTGTGAAGGCATCTTTGCAGTTGCTTGCCTGTTGGCTAGTGACCCCCCGAAGACTTTCTAACTGACTTCAAGGGCTCTCCAGGTTGCTCCGGGCCTGCCCTCACTTACCCTCACTGGGTAAGTCCATCAGACCTTGCTGGTCTGCATCACCAACTATCTTCATTCCCCACAAGACTTGCAGTTGCCAAGGCTTGTTGGCTTCAATCCGGTTGCCAACACCGTCATCATCTGCAGACGTTGTGGCACACTTCGAATCCAGCTGTTGGTCATCGTTGAGCCCTCCTGGGCCTCGTGAGCGAAGAGACAAATCACCATCAATGACCTGAAGTGACGCAACATCTGTGGTCATCCATCTTGCTGGCCACCGGTCACTGGCAAGTGACTTTGAACACTGTCCCCTCAATTTTCAGGTCCTCTCCATCTTCAATCCACCTTCGGATTCCAGTGGACACCTTTCCAGTCGTCTCAAGCAGCCAGTCTTCATTGGTCACCATTGAAAACAGCATCGCGACCCGACACCAAAAGACACCTATGCACCCGGCTTCCTTGGGTGAGGTAACTCGTGCACTCCGGTGCTCAAGTGTGTGTTGGCCCTCGAAATACTTACCCTGTAAGTGGCTTGCTTGTTGACTTCTTCGAAGTGCCCTAAAACTTTAAAATACAAACCGCGACTTGCTCCATTGTAACCTATAGGAAACCCGCGGCTGTGTTTAGACACTGCACGCGTCTCCCGTGGGCTTGTTACTTACCTGCTAACACTGCAGTAGTGAAGCCCCAGCGATTCCCAAGGCCCTAGGCTTTGTCATTTTGCAAGTTGACTTTGTTAAACCATTTTTTTAAAGCATATGGTCTGGTACGCCCCTAGGGCTCCAGCCATATTTGTGCTTAATTTATTGAGAACTGTTGACATTTGAATGGGTATCTGGGTTCTAATCTCATAAAGAGATTAGTAGAGTGTATCTAGAAATAAATACATATATATTGGATATATATACCTGTGTGGTGTCTTTTTCATTTGGTAATTCAAGAGATTATAAGGTAAAACAAGCTGCTTTACATTCCTCAGAGACTTAGCCTGAAGGCTGCTCTCCGCAGCTACCACTAGGATAGCTTTCTTTAAAAGGTTGTCTTAAACCTATCTACCATAAGAGTCGAATTGGACTGTTGCAAGGTGGCCACTATAACTAGTGACCAGCATATGCCAGGCCAACTTCTCACATTGGTGGCAGCGGTGGGATTCCAGCTTGCCATTGTTCTACCAGAAAATCTCTATTTGAATTACTAACTGAAAACCACTAAAGGTACTCAAGGTACATATAAAGTCAAGCTAGTATCAATAAGTTCTACTGAACTTAGAGCTGTTTGTGAAGGGATAAGCACACCCTTGCTACAGCTCACGCTAGGTTCAGTAGGCCTCAACTAGTGTAGGTAGTACAACACTGCACAACACTAGTATGTTTCACCAAGGTGGAGCCAGTGGGTCCACCCCATCTCAGTACAAAGACATAGCCTACACTGACCTGAAGGCCTTATGCTTTGAAAGACAACTGAGGGTGGGCAGGAGTCCCTCCTCACAACACCTGATAGATCTGTTAGTAGCAGATGATCTGAAACAAGCTCTAGGAGCTAGTGGGTCTGCATCAGGGAGCGGGTCAACTATAGTCTCTGGGTCTGATGATGAAAATCAAGATGACCTGGAGTCTGTGATTGAAGGGCCAGACCCAGAAAGGTCTGAACAGAACAGAGGAATTCTTCTTAAGAGAACTGACAGAGTGGGAGAAAGGCCTAGGTCCCCTTCAAGGGAATCTGGCCATTCATATCACTCTGGAAGAGATTTTGTTCAACAGAGGAACTCCACCTATCCCAGGGAGACCTCCTCTGACAGAAGGCTCAAGATGCTCCAGTATGAGGAAGCTAGGCTTGCCCTCAGAACCAAGCAATTGGCCTTAGATAGGGAAGCCTTCGAGCTCCAAAGAGCTTCTAAGAACGAGGGGTTAGATACCCCTGGTGGCAGCAACAGTGTCCCTAGAGGCAGAGATTACATTCCAGACCATAGGAACCTGTCCAAGGTTGTTCCTTCCTACCAGAGTGGGGATGATATCCACAAATGGATAACTGCTATGGAGAGGGCCTGTAGAGTTCAACAGGTCCCCCAGACACAGTGGGCAGCAATCTTGTGGCTCTCCTTTTCAGATAAAGGTAGAGACAAGCTCCTCACTGTTAGAGAAGAGGATGCTAATGACTATGAATCCCTGAAGAGTGCATTAATAGATGGGTTTGGCTTAACCACTGAACAATACAGGTTTAAGTTCAGAGACACCCAGAAAGCACAGACTCAGGATTGGGTGGACTTTGTAGATTGTGCTACCAAGGCTCTGGAGGGTTTGCTAGTTGGCAGTAGAGTCACTGACTTTAAAGGATTGTATAATTTGATTATTAGAGAGCAGATCCTTAATAATTGTCAAAACCAACTCTTACACCAGTACCTGGTGGACTCTGATCTGACCTCTCCCCAAGAATTGGGAATGAAGGCAGACAGATGGGTCAGAACCAGGGTTAGGCCCAAGAACCAAGGTGGTGACCAGAAGAAAGATTCCACTAAGCCCAAAGAGAAAGGTGGGGATAATAAAACAGAAAAGTACTCTGAAGGGCCCCAAAAACCCAGTTCTGGGGGTGGGTCCCAAAATCCTTCCTCTCCCAATAAGAAACCATATTGCCATGTGTGCAAGCAACCTGGACGCTGGAAAACTGACTCCAGCTGTCCAAAGAATGGCAATAAAGAAAATGTTCCTCCCACTGTAGCTCCAACACCTCCTTTTACTACCAGTAGTAATCCCCCAGGTGGTGGGAGTGCACCCAAAAACTTAGTTGGGTTTTCTTGGGGAACTCAGGTGGACTCTGACCTAACCAGGTCCCCTACACAATCAACTCTACTCTGTGATGGTGGCATGGGGTTTGCCAACTTTACCATGAGTCCCAATATCTTGGGCAGGTACAGACAAGAGCCCATGATCAATGGTCAGAAGGCTGTGGCCTACAGGGACACAGGGGCTAGTGTCACCATGGTGACAAGGAAACTAGTACCCCTAGAACAGCTTTTACCTGAGTTTAGATACCAGGTGACCAATATTGATGGAGTTAGGACAGACTATCCCATGGCAGTGGTAAATCTCAGCTGGGGAGGGGTCACTGGCCCAAAGAGAGTGGCAGTGTCCCCAACCTTTCCTGTAGATTGTCTACTTGGGAATGACCTGGAAATCTCAGCCTGGGCTGAGGTAGACCACAATGCCCATTTAAGAATGTTAGGCATCCCTGAGAGAGTGGATGGGACCCTGAGGGCCTCACCTCCAACCCAGGAGGAATTAAAGGGAGTGAAGCCTGAAACAATGGATCACTCTACCCAAACAGAGAGCATAGGGGGTGAGGAACAGTCCTCCCCCCACCAGACTAAAGGTAAGGGTCAGCTTCCTAAGGGAACTGATCCTGCCCCTTGTGAAGTAACTGCCCCAGAAGTGGTCAGGCCTGTCCTGGCCACAGCTCTGATGGCAGGGGATCCTTCCAAGGTGGTACCCAGTCTGGAGCAGGTATCCTGCCCCTCTCTACCCTGCCTCAATCAGCCCAGGGCTGCAGAGGTCAGGGAGGTCAGTGGACCCCTAGTGGGCCCCTGTCCAGAGGAACCCCCTCATCAGCAGATAAGGGACACCCAGCAGAGTAGTTCTAGCCAGTTGAATATTCCTCTACACACTGGGGGATCCCCCTTACCCCTAGGTACAGGTACCCCCCAGATGGGCACAGGGAAACCTGGGGCATAGTTGCCCCCAACATTCCAATGCCCTCCACTATTCCAACCAGAGGGACCCAACCCCCAGCTGTAGGCAGCCAGAGGTTGACCCTTAGGGCCAGATATGACACAGTCATGGACAGAAAGGCTTCCATGGTGACCAGTGTGCTGAGGAAGCTGAGACCATCCCAAATAGGTCCTCACTTCCAGACTCAGACACCCCACCAGCCTACTTCTGTACCAGAAAACAATACAGGCAATTTCCCTAGACTTTGGAGAAACTCCAAAACCCCTTGGGGTAGGATTTCCCAAGTGGACCATGAGACAGGGAGCAACCATGCTAGTGCAGGTTCTTCCTTATATGGCCACTCAGGAAATAAAGGCTTAACTGGGCAAGGTTAGCCTTATCTCCTTTCGTTTGGGGGGGGGGGGTTATGTATGAAGGTGGAATCTAACTATATGGTTGCCCCCACTTTTTCCTGGTGTTTGAATGGTTTTTGACTAGTCTGGCTGGGATCCTGCTATCCAAGACCCCAGCCTATCTGCTTACTCTCTTAAATTGGTGTGCATATTAGATGCACTAGTGATTGGATACTGTGGTACCTTATGAGCCCCTAGTATATGGTACCTTAGGTACATAGGGCATTGGTACTTCACAGGCCTACCAGGGGCTGCAGCATGTATTATGCCACCCCTGGGAAGCATTCTCAATCTGACACCACAGGCCTGCTACTGCAGCCTGTGTGAGGTAGTGTTAGCACTCCTCACTGAGGTATAGGTTCCTATATCTCACCATACACACACATATAAACCTATCAACCACCCCTATTGCAGGCCCTATCAATCCTGAGGGCAGGGTGCTTGGTTTACTATGTGAGGGGGTGCTTCTGGATGAGCAGGACCCCTCTGCAGCTGGCAGAGTCTATTCTCTGCTGCTGTTTGTGGATGCGGGTAAACCATATACTCTTAAGTGCATTATAACCTCACGGTAAATGCTAACTTTGGAATGACTGCATCAAAACATGTTGTGTTTGGTGTCAAACAACTTGGAACCATACCCCCACACCAATAACTGGTGTGGGAGTATGATCCCACCCTTCTAGAGGGGATGACATGTACCCACTGTACTAAACGGTAGAAATCTCCAAGAGCCCTGGCATCACAAAATGGTTGCCACCAGCACAGACACTGGGCTGCCCTCCAGCTGCTGACCGAAACTCACAGTGGAGGAAGCCCAACAAAAGGCATCCTGTGACAGGGAGGTGTCACCACCTCCCAGACAGGATTTAGTGTATTGGAGCTGGGTGGGTGCACTCTTAGAGTGCTTTGAAGTCCTGCACTGGGGGAGCAGTAGGCTCCTCTGTGCATATTCCAGCTCAAACCGGTTCAGGGGCTACCTGCCCCTGCTCTGGCGCAAAACTGGACAAAGGGAAGTGGGTGTAACCACCCACTACCCTGACCCTCCTAGAGGAGTGGTCATAGAGCTAGTCCCTCCCATATCTTCACTATAAGATACCAAGCATTGCCAATGCAATTCGTATTAACCCTGGACGACGCTCTACAAAGAAGAATCCTGGCCCTTCGATGTTCCACTATCTTGGAAGACTGAAGAATCTCCCTTGGAGTCAAGGAGTGACTCCCCTGCTTGGCAGGCACCAAAAACCTCAATCAACGGTTGCAAACATCACCGCTCCCGCCGGAGTCCGAAGTCCCTGAGTCCGAAGTCCCTGCGGGCCCAGAAGTGGATTTCCTGACTTCTCGACGGCCATTTTGAGTCCCCAGCGAAGCTGTGGCATCTGGACCCCACGAGTGATGAGGAACGGCAATACCTGGGAACCGAGCACTGATTTCGAGTGCAAACCCTAAACAACATTCTACGAACTTGTGCTTTGGACCATTTGTGGCCCAAGTCCCTAGCAGGTCTTGTTCCAAAAATGTGGGTGTTTTGCAACGTTGGGGTTTCTCCGTATTTCCCTATATTGATGATTGTTTGGTCTCTGCTTCCTCCTTTCCTAAGGCTCTTCTGGCAGTGGAGGCTACGTTGGCCCTGTTCCGGGAGCTGGGGTTCAAGGTGAATCTGGCCAAGTCTCATCTGGATCCTGTTCAGAGACTTCAGTTCATCGGGGGTCTGTTTGACACCTCTCTGAGGGCGGTGTTTCTCCCTCCTGTTCGGATCCTTTCCTTGCAGACTCTGTTGAGCCGTCCCTCTGCCCGGCTCGTGTTTGGTTGCGGGTCCAGGGCTTGATGGCTGCAACCACTGCTGTGGTTCCATGGGCTTGCCTCCATCTCAAGCCCTTGGTGATTCATCTGTTGGCTCGGTGGGACCCCTCCCAGGCGGATTACGAGACTCTGATTCCTCTCTCTCTTGCTCTGGTTCTGGACTTGGACTGGTGGCTTTGCACTCCCAATCTGGAGAAAGGGGTGCGGTTTTGTCTTCCTCTTCCCCTTCTGTTGACTACGGATGCCAGTCTTTGGGGTTGGGGGGACACATTGGGGTCCTTGGAGGGGTCCTTGGAGGCAACGGGTCGGTGGTCCAGGGGGTACAGTGCCTGTTCCTCGAACTGGTTTTTTCAGGTTCACCTCCACGGGTCAAATATGTTGGTTAATACCGATAATCCGGTGGCTCGTTGTTACTTGAACTGTCAGGGAGGGACGAGGTGCGCGTCTCTGAACCTGTTGGCCTCCTTGATTTGTGCCTGGGCGGATTCTCATCTGTTGGCCTTGAGGGCGGTGTACATTCTGGGACAGTTGAATTTTCATGCGGACGCTTTGATTCGCAACCTTCCATCCTCTGTTCTGTACCATCTCTCTCTTACCATCTCTCTCTTCCTCTGTTCCAGTCCCTTTGTCTCCAGTGCGAGACTCCCTGGATCGATCTCTTTGCCTCTCCCCACAACACTCTTCTCCCCCGGTTTTGTTCGGAGGTACTGTGTCCTCAGGCTCGGGCGGTGGATGCTCTCTCGATTCCCTGGCCTTCGGGCCTTCTGTATGCATTCCCTCCAATTCCCCTCCTCCCGAGGGTGCCGCAGAAGATTCGGGGGGAGAATGTTTCGGTCCTGTTGAGTGCTCCTTTCTGGCCTCTCTGCATTTGGTTTCCTCTCCTGTGGCGGCTGTCGGAGGGTTCGTTTGTCCGGCTTCCTTTGTGCCCAGCTCCTCTTCAGTTTCCGCTCCTGTCTCTGCCTTGTCTTCGTCATTTGCAGCTGACGGCTTGGCTCTTGAGCGGTTGACATTGGAGTCTTTGGGCTGTTCCTCTGTGGTGGCTCGTGACATTCAGTTGTCGCGCCGTTCTTCGACCCTAAGTGCTATGGTCGTCATTGGGGGTTCTTTTGTCTCTTGGTGTTCTTCCCATGGGGTGGATCCTGTGCTGGGGGATCCTACTTCTGTGTTGGATTTTCTCAGGGATGGTTTTTTGTTGGGCCTTTCCCCTTCCACTTTGTCTGCTCAGTGGGCGGCGGTTCGTGCTTGTAGGGGTCCTGGGGCCTCCTTGGAGGTTCTTGCCCCTTTGGTCAGTCGGCTTATTCGGAGCTTTCGGCTTCGTAGGCCGGTCTCTCCTGTTCTCGTTCCTTCTTGAGATTTACCTACAGTTTTGCGGGGTCTGCAGTTGCCCCCTTTTGAGCCTTTGCAGGAGGCGGCTTTGTTGTGGCTGTCCGCTAAGGTGGCTTTTTTGCTGGCCATAACCTCTGTTCGCAGGTTGGGTGAGTTGGGTGCCTTGCTCATTTTGTTTCCTTATTTGCAGTTCCTGCAGGATCGGGTCGTTTTGCGGCTTGATCCGGCTTTCTTGCCTAAGGTTTCTTCGAAATTTCATTTGCAACAGGAGGTGATTCTTCCTGATTTGCCTACTGAGGGGGGATTCCCTTGTTCCCCCTTCCTTGGGTGTTCACAGGGCTCTACAGGTTTACCTACAACGTTCCTCGGAGTTTCGGGTTTCTCCTGCCCTGTTTATCTCCTGTGGGGGTGTGGCTAAAGGGAAGAAGGTTTCCACTTCCACTCTCAGTCGGTGGGTACGTTTGGCGGTCTGCCAATCTTATAAGTCTTTTGATCTGCCTCCTCTGTCTCAGGTGCAGGGCCGTCCGACACGTTCTGTGTCTGCTTCCTGGGCTGAGGCGGCGGGGGTCTCTCTCCAGAAGATTTGTAGGGCAGCCACCTGGCAGTCCATCACACTTTTGTGCGACATTATCGGCTTGATGTTTTGCATGCCTCTACTGACAGTTTTTCTGTTGGCGTCTTGCACGCTGCTGTTCATTGATCATTTCTTGATTAAAGTTTTGAACTTTGCATGGATCCCTGGTGTCCTGTGTTTTTTGTTTGTTCTCTGCTGGTGAGTTCCTCACGTAGTAAGGACTGGGACAGGGAGGACCCATGAGGGTGTAATGTCTTGTTACTTACCGGTAATATTCATTACCCCGATTAGGGTCCTCCCCGTCCCAGTCCTTTTCCCTCCCTCCCTCCCGCTGTGTTTCTGTCGGAGTCTTGTTGATAACAGGCATAGCGGTCGGTGGGCGGGGCTTATGTAGTTTAAACAAACTGGCGTTGTGATTGGCTGGGTGGAGGCAGGACTGCCTCACGTAGTAAGGACTGAGACGGGGAGGACCCTAATCGGGGTAATAAAGATTACCGGTAAGTAACAAGACAATACTAGTTACTATGGGTGAATGAAAGATAAGCCTATACTTAACTTGTATCCTGGGGTCCAAGTTTTTAAAAAGTCTTTGAAAGGGTTTTGACAACCTCTTTCTTCCTTCCACTAGGGACAGGCACAGGTGCGAACAAGTGATACCAATGAAGGTAAAAGTAGGTGTAAAGATTTTAGAGACCTGCCTGGACATAGATCATTTAGAGAGCCCACAGTTAGGGACATAAGCAAGGAGGGAACCTCCTCTTTTTCCTTAATGATTGGGAAAGTTGTTATAGGAGTGACAAAAAGTGCGAAGGCCTGTATTCATCCAGCATGAAACAGGATGAAACCTGAAGCTGGGCAATAGAATCATGAATGGCCTTGATTGATGAAAAAGAGGCCAAATTGTCACAAGCAACTTGGGAGGGGTAATTGTAATTTTGACACAGGGAAAATTTGTGAGATTGGAAATTACTTGAACAATAACCCATGTGGAGGTATTTGCATGGGGTAAAACATTTGAAGTAAAATAGGTCTTGTAGCAGTGAGAAACAATTTGTAATGGCAGAGTTGTTGACATTTATGTGGTGCTTTCAAAGTCTGTATGTGTGTGCCTACAAGTTTGTGTTTTGCTAAGTGCAAATTTATATATTTCTACATACAGAGGTGGATGGGTTGCAGCCCTGTTTGTCTTTCCCTGACCTCAACCGGATGTGCCTAAACCTGTAGCCTGCCCGACTCTCTAAAGAATGATGCTTTGGTGTTTATAAGATCATTCTTGGTGCTTTCATTAGCACTATATGATACATGCTGGCAGTTTTAGCAAAGGTACAAAAACAGAGCTGAAAACTAAGGGACTCATTTAGAGTTTGGCAGAACCACCATAATTCTGCAGCGCTTTCACCTCACCAAACTTGCAATCCCTACCCTCTATTTAGAGTTGATGGAAGGGCCTTGTTTACATTGCTGGAGTCTCAGCTAGCTCTGCTGGTGTAAACCTCCTACTTGGCAGCCCATCTGCCAATAGGTTCTCAAGTCACAATTATGATCATCCCAATCTATTGAGGGTGGTGCTACCATTACTCAATGTGCCTGTCCGGAGCATGGTGAATACAGGCAGGGAAAATAAAGAATGACCGCCCCACACATCAGGCCATCTGTGTTTTTTATTGAGAAACAAACGCCAGCTTAAAGTGTTTATTTTCTCAGTACAAATAAGTTTGGTGAGTGAGTGCTTTAAAAATGGTACCCACTCAGCAAGCTTGCTGTGCCAGAAGGGTTATTCAGTACTGTGTCACGAGGATCAGTAGGAGAAGGAAAAATGGGGCCAGGATCAGGAGGTCCAGGAAGAGCCAATTAAGTACTGAATATATGAGTCCTACTCTTCTGCTTGTCACTTTAGCACAGTAGCAGATGCTTTTCCATGTGCTTTGGCTGCTAAATGCTGCTTCAGGAAATCACTGCGGGAACAGGCTGCACTGTAGCTCCAACCTCTCCCATAACCCCTGCTCAACCTCCTAGACGGCCCAGGGAGCATTACACGCCAGCCAACATTCTCTGCTCCTTCCTCCACTCCTTCCTCCATCCTCCTCACCCCCTTCCTGGTGCAGCATCTAGCAGCCGAAGCAGATGAAAAAACATCTGCTGTAGTCCTAAAGTGACAAGCAGAAGACTGGGACTCGAATATCCAGTACTTAATTGGCTCTTCCTGGACCTCCTAATCCTGGCCCCATTTTCCCTGGTCCTACTGATCCTCCCGACCCTAATCCTGCTTCCTCGCTGGGTCCTTCTCCACCTGGCATTCTTGTCCTGGTCCTTTGGGTTCTGCCACTTCTAGTCCTTCTGGTTTGGGTCATCCTGATCCTCTTGGCCCTGATCCCTGTCTTATTGGTCACTGGGTACTGCATCACTGATCCTGTTCTTCCTTATTAGGTCCTCTTGAGCTGGGCCTTGTCATTCATGGTCCTGGTTTGGTTGCCTTGGTCCTCTAGGCTCTGGTTGTCCTTGTCCCCGGATTGTCAGCACCTTGGTCTTACTTAGTCCTGGTCCCCCTGCTCCACTTGGTACTCCAGGTTCTGGTATCCTTGGTTCTGCCCCCGATCGTCTTAGCCTTGTTCTTGTTTATCCTGATCATTCTAGTCCACTGGGTTGCTGGTCCTCATGGTCCTTGTTCACCACCTCCTGGCCCTTGGCCTCCAAATCCTGCTCCTCTTTGTCATCCTGATGGGTTCTGCACCAGCCCACCCTGTTAGTCCTAATCCTTATTGTTCTGGTTATCCTGTTCTTGGTCATCCTGGCTCCTGTCACTCTGGCCTCCTTTGTACGGGTCCTCCCCCCCCACACACACACCCTGGTCCTCCTTGTCCTTGTATGCCAAGTCTTGATCCTCCTGGGCCTCTGGACCTTGATCTTCCTGGTCCCCTTGGTTTTGGTCCCACTGGTTATCTTTGCTATGATTCTCTTAGCTCTTGTCTTTCTACTTCTACCTGCCTAGACATCTTTGCTTAATACTCCAGATCCTCTTCTCCTAGTCTTCCTCACTCTGGTTCTGGTTTCCATATCCTTAGACTTCCTATTTCTGGTTCTCTCAGTTGGTGTTCTCTTCCTGGTATTTGCCAATGGACTTGATCCTCTTGCACCTGATCCTCCTTGTTCGGGTCTTTGTGTGCCTAGTGCTCTTGGTCATCCTGGCCATCCTGGTCCTTCCAAACCCCCTTCTCCTAGTCCTCCCTGTTCATTTCTGGTCCTCTAGACCCTCTTTCTCTTGACCCAGTCCTTTTGAGGTTCCTGACCCTGTTCATCTGATTCCTGGTACTCCAGCTCCTCGTATTTCTGGTTCCCTTGGTTCACCTAGCCTCTCATACCCTGCTCCTCCTAGGCCAGGCCCTCTTGCAACTTGTCCTCCCTGTTTTGCTTTTTCTGGTCCTCCTGGCCATGTGCCTTGTTGTCATTTTCCTTCTTGCACTGTGCAGACGGGTCCTGGCCCTCTTGGTCCTGGTTCTCTTTGTTTGGGTCATTCTGAGCCTTCTCATTTGGGTTCTAGTCCTCCTGGCCATTCAAGTCAAGTCCCTTTAGTCCTCTTTGCTTTGGTTGTTCTTCCAGATCTTCTTCCAAATAGTCCTGGTAACCCGGGGTGATGTTCTTTCTGCTTCAATTGGTACTCTAGGCCCTGGCCCTGAGGTCATAGTCTTGCTAGCACTCTTTAGACCTCTTCCTGGCCTTTTGATCCTGATTCTTCTAATTTCCTTGCTCTGGTCTTGGTCCTCCTGGCTCTAGTTTTCCTGGTCTTTGGTACTGGCCTCCCTAAACGTCCTTGTGTATACTGGTCCCTTGGTTCTCTGGCAATGGTCCTTATGATTCTGACCTTCCTAGTACTTCTTTTTTTCTGGTCCTAATCATCCTGGGCCTGATCCTCCTCCTTCTTGTGGTTTGACACCCACTGACCATGGCGCTCATTATACAGGTCCTCCTGGGCCTGCACATCCTTTTCCTCACCCACCTCGCCATCCTGTTTCTAGTCCTCCGGTCTGTTCCTCTTGGCTCTGGTCATCCTGCTCCTGATATATTTTCTCCTGATCCTCATTTTCCACCTCACCCTGGTCCTGGTAGGCCAAGACCTGATCCTCATTGCCCTCATCTTTCTGGTCCCACAGGTCCTCTGTTTCTTGGTCCTCTAAGACCCTATCCCTCTGGCTCCGGTGGCCTATGTCCCTGTTCTCACTCCCCTGGTCCTCCTGACCCCTTTATTTTTATATTCCTTGTCTTTGTAATTAATCCACTGATACCTGATACCATTGGTGTTGGACCTTAAGGTTTGGATTCTTCTGGGCCTAGTTCTCCTAGGCATCCTAATACTCTTTGGTTCTGGTTCTTGTCCTCTCATGCCAGTCATCATAAACCTTGTGTTTTGACCATCCTGCCCCTACTTTGTTTCCTCAGTTGTGATCCCACATGGTACCCTTCCTCTTTAGTCCCTGTGGCACTGGTCACCATGTCCTGGTTCTACTCACGCTGTACCTCCTTGTCCTGGTATTGCAGGTCCTGGTCCAGTCCTGCTGGTTTCCTTGGTCCACCTGGCCTCTCATATCTTGGATGATCAAGTTCTTGTCCTCCTGGTTTGGCACCCTGGTCTTCCTGGCTCTGTTCCTTGTCCTCTTGGTCCTCAAAGCACTGCACTCCCTGATCCCGACCTACTTGATCTTAGTTCTCCTTGTTTATGTCCGTCTGAGCCTGGTCATTTTGGTCCTTATCCTCCTGCTCACCCTTGTCGCTTGTTGTTCCTGACTTTGATGGGCATTGCTATATCTGATCCCATTCACTCTTGTCCTACATGTGATCCTCTTCACTCTGGTCTCTAATCCTGCTACCCAAAATAATCAATCTGCTCACTTGATATTCCGGGTACTGGCACCTCAGGTCCTGAGATTCTTGGCCCTTATTCCGGTCCTCCTGGCCATTATCCTTTTAGTCCACCTGGTCCACATTGCCCTGGTCCTCCTAATGCCCTTAGTCCTGGTCCCCTTGGTCTTCCTAGTCCCTGCCATGCTTATCTTAGTCTCCTTGTTCTACTGACCATTGTCTTACTGGTCATGATCTTCACAGTCCTCTTCAATCTGGTCTTGATCTTCCTGGCCCTAACTAGCCTAGTCTTCCTGCACCTTGTCCTCATGGGTGTACAATAATGTATCATGTCCCACCACTGAACATCATGGACTTTTCTAGTTCTGGTGGCCTAGGTCCTCCTGTTCATGCTAGCCATACACCTTCCTGGTCTTGTTCCATCCTGTCATCATTCCTAGGAAATCCTGCCTCAGGTCCTGTTGATCCTGGTTCTCCTGTTTAGCAGGCTCCTGGTCCTAGCCCTTTTCATCCGCTTCCCCCTAATTCAAGCCACTTGGTCCTCCTAATCATGATGCATTGGTTTATCTACCCCCCCCCCACCCCCCTGGTGTTCCAATTCCTAATCCTTCTGGTCCTGGTTCCCTAGTCGATTTAGTCCTGGTCTTTTTAGTTCTGGTACTCATTTGTCTGGTCCTCTTAGGTATGGTCGTCTACAGCTGGATTTGGTTTCCCTAGCCCTTTTAGTTTCCCAGACCTCCTACCCATCCAAGTTCTACTAGTCCTCCTATGGGCCTGGTTTGCATGTTCCACCTTGTTCTTGTCCATCTGAGTTTGTCCCCCTCTGTCATGGTCCTAACAGCGGTTCTCCTGAGCTTTGTCGCCCTTGTCCCCCACCCCTGATGCTCCTAGAGCCTCATGGACCTTCTGATGTTGGCCCCACTGGTCCTGAGCTTCCTGGTCTTTTATATTTGTATTGGTCCTACTGCTCTAGGCCATCTTGGTCCTGCTAGCCTGGTCCTTCCCCGTTGTGCTCGTCCAGGCCCTGGTCTTTCTGAGTTTGGCCCCCTGATTCCCCTTGATCTGATGTCTATGGTTCTGGTCCTCCTATCTCCGGTCCTCCTTTCCATTTGGTCTGTCCATCTGGGTCTCCGTCTCCCGACCCTGGTCCTCTTTGTCCATCTAGTGATCAACGCTGTTCTCAGAAACTCCTAGACCTCCTCTCTCTCCTCCTCCATGGCCTTCTGTTCCACCTACCCCTGGTCCTTATATTCCTTCCATCCATGGTCCACTGGGTCCTGATCTTCCTGTTCTACAGCCATCTCCTCCTCCTGATCCTTCCTACCCTGATTCTGGTGCCCCTTGTCCTGTTTCTCCTGGTTCTGTTCCTCCTTATCCATTTGTTCTTGGCCCTGTCTGTCCTTTCTCACCCGGGTCTTTGTGGATTAGTTTTTCCCAATTCTGGTCCTTCTTGACCTGGGCTTCATAACTCTAGTCGTTCTAGCCCTCCTGGTGGTTCAGCTCCTAGTCCTTATCCTCCAAATGGTCATCATCCTTCCAGTAGGTCCTCGTTCTCCTTCCTTTCCCAGGTCCCCTCCACAGTGACATTACTAATCTCCAAACCTCAGATGGGCTTTTAAGCACTATTGGAAAACTTCAAGTTTTTTTGTTTAACTCATGGGCTTGAAATCAATGCCTCTAAAACCAAATGTCTTGTATTTAAGCCCCACACATCATTCAGGAGCTCGACATATACGAAAGACACTGTTATGGAGAGAGTCCCTGATTTGATTATCTGGACATTAGATTATCAGATTCTCATACATGGTTGTCACTAGTTAGAATAAGTGATCTCCTTTTGATTCATAGTGCGGCTGCTATTCTCAAACTTGCAAAATAAGTTCATATGGTCATTATTAAAATTACTTCAGATTCCCCTAATTCTTCCGTTACGATAGGACCTTGCTCTAAAACCAATTGCCCAAAATGGAAATATGAAGCCTCTTTTATATTGGATATGCATTTGGATATGGAACAAACTGGACCAATATACAGAGGCCCTACAATATGTCATACACAGACCCACGGCCCTTTAGATCTCTTGGATGAGCTATGTTAAATCTTGACTGGTACGTTGGGTTTGAGTGACTACTGGCTTAACCTGTCATTGATTTCCACCTCTGGTACTAGAAGTGTAAGGCACAGGTATTGGGAAATTGATTTTGATTATCTTCATCATCTGCTGGGGGAATTTCTTTTCACTTTTTAACAATTAAATGAGACCTAAAATGTGAGGAGTTTTTAGATACTATTATTTCCTCTTTACCCAGGGCTTTATATATAAAATTCAGACTCTGCAATCTCCAGCTCTCTCATTTTATTTGTTCATGGTCCAAATCAGAATCCTGAGGTAAATTTATGCTGTGTGTACAATCCAACAAAAGAAGATGAGGAACATGTATTATTTTTCTGAAGCGTATACCGAAAGCCGACAAGCAAATGAATCATTTCTTTATGCCTGATTACGGGAATTAAATGCTTTGAGGCTATGCAAGATGGATGCTAGTACCCATGTAGATTTGCAGTCTCAAGAATTTTGACAATCAGTTTAGTACATAAGAGTAAAGTCAGCTCAATTTGGAAAACATTGCAGGGGCAGCTTCACCATTTGAATGGAGGAGCGTTGCCCCACAAAGAAAAACCTCAGGCCAGAGGTCAAAAATAAAATGGTAATAAAGTTTATTTATTACCATTTTATTTTTTGGTAACCAACCCATCCCAAACTGAGCTCCAGAATGGGGCGGGGTCATTGCTGCTGAGTGGCAGCAAAGAGCTGTGTGCTCAAGTTTAAAATGCGCATGCCCTTTGGCCGCGACAGCCAGCCAGACATGAGCAACTCTCTAACCCGGCTGTCTTAAGACAGCCGGGTTAGAGAAAGCAAAAGCCTCGAGTGCCATCGTGAGCGCTGATAGAGGCAGCTCCCAACGATCCTGGCGCTGTTATCGTGATGAGAGCAGGGCCAGGATTGGCTTGCGAGTTTGAAGCCTCCCTGCCTCGAGGAGAGAAGACCATCGAAGATGATGTCGGGCTCGCAGGTAAGTGCCTTTAATTTAATTTAAAGAAAAATGTAATGTCCCACCCGCCCCACACTTTCCTCGGGACATGTCAGCCGCCAATGAAACATTGTGTAAGCAATATATTGGACTATATTGATTGCACTTTATTTTGTAATAAGTTATCTATATGTTCATTGTACATGTTTTAAATTGTCTTTGGAATGTTTAAGCAAGTACTAGGCCCCTAAAAAGAAGTCCAAAAGAAGCCCAAGCCCTTCAACAAGCAGTCAAAATTGTGCCCAGCCCGCAAAAATCATCAAAAGGAGGATCATGAACATGACGAAGAACAGTGTAGCCTCATAGTATGCATTAAAAACACATTAATGGGGGGGGGGGGTGACCTAAAACTGACTAATATGGCCGCCTTAGCCTGAATTTCTGCTGCTTGCCCAGTGAACACAAAATTGAATAACGTGGCGCTCTGGCACGATTCCCCACATCGGCACTGCAGGCTATGATTTTCTAACTCGGAGCCTTACCAATGCTAAGGAGGTATGCACCGATTGTGGCCTGCATGGCATGACGTCCCCATTGGACTAGTGCTGAAGTAGTGGTTGGGCATGGGCCCAGAGGGTGCTATTGTGGGTGGATGTAACCCCCCCCCCCCTCCCGTACTCAGAGCCTGGGAATCTTGGCCCACTTCAATGAAAAAGGTACAGTGTAAAGCACTTTTGTGCAACAGGGGGTGTAGGCCCCCATTTTGAGAGGCATGCTTCAAGATTTGTTATTATGGCTTGCCTGGCTTGGAGTCTGGGCACCATACGAGAGATTGGGCATTTGATGCAGCACAACATGATGAACCCTTCTGCCTTGTTCACACTGAGTTGTTGATTTGACTGTAGTGCTAATGGTATTCTGCAAATCTATGGCACCATAATATATAAAACTTGTACTGTCCAAAAATGGTTGATTATAATAACGACTCGGCATTAAACCTTTCTTCCTACAGCAGCTTTATGTATAAGGCTCCCTGTTTTCCGTTTTTACGGATTTTTACAGATAAATACAGAAGGAGAACAATGTGTTTTCTATCTGCATTTATTTTTAAAAGCAGATAAATACGGAAAAAGGGGCTTCGCTGTTTTTCTTGAATTATCAGTCAACAGCTGAGCAGATGGACAGCATGGGAAATTAAAAAAACATGATGCAATTTCATTAAATATTGCCATGTGTCACTGTCAACATACATTTGTGGTATAATGCTAATATTTACCAGTGGATGTTTTGTTATATAATATTTGCAGCCACGGCCCGTGTAGGGCGTGCAGCCAGGGCGGTGACGTGAGGCGGGGGAGGGGCAGGGGCAGGGCGGGGGGTTTTAAAATGCGGCATAGGGCCGAGTACAGGTAAGTCCCAAAAAACCGAATTTTGATGAGCGCGCTGCATCGCGTTGGCGATGCAGCGCGCGCAACAATTTTTTTCTTTTTTTTTTTCGTTACTTACCTGCAATCGGCCGTATGCCGCATTTTACAACCCCCCACCCTGCCTTTCCGCACCACGTCACCGCCCCGGCTGCACTCCCTACACGGGCCGTGGCTGAATATTTGGCAGCTTAAATAGCTAAAACAGACAGACATCAAAGTATGAGTGCGCGACTATCAGTTAAATAAATATGGAAATGTACAGTTTCACAACTTCATTTATCCACAAAACAAATATGGATAAATACAGATAAAGTGGGCAAAAAATAAATATGGATAAATACAGACGGAAATGCTAAAAAAATAAATACCATAAAACCGGGAGCCCTACCTATGTATTAGCCTGGAGCACAGCATTCTATCTTATACATCAAGCTGAATAATTTGATCAGGCTGCAAGGAAGCTGGAAGGTTTTGCATTAAATATAGTGCATAGGAACTATTGCCGTACCTTCCCAGTGCTGGGACAGAGGGCGCTCTAAAACTGGGAAATGCAAATGTTAAGATCGTAAAAAGTGATGCAAAACTGTCCAACTTTGACAATAGGAAATCCACAAAAGGTGGCGAGGGGCCAGATAAAGCTAATGGTGACCAGGATCAAGGTGACCTCTTGCCCTTTATAGACAACATGAAGTCCTGCTGCTGGATGTCAAGGGCAGCCTTTAAACAAGAGACCAAAAGTTTGACACTATGACACTGATGCTCAACCAGATGAAAGAACACCTTGATACACAGTTGAGTAGGCTGGATGAGGCAGAACAGAACACATCTGGCCGTGAAGATATGGGTAAAAACATCAGATGCTTTATGTCAAAAACTCTGAAAATCAGTCAAGGCCAATTAAGCCAAATGCGAAGACTTTGAAGCCTGCTTGAGGAGTAATAATATCCGCATCCCAGGAGTTGCAGAGAAGAATGCCTTCGACAAACCAGAGACCATCATAGAATTACTGTTGTTGGGCATTTTTGGCAGAGAAATTTTTGCAATGTTTTGTAATGAAGGGGGCCCACAGAGTTCTGGCTCTGACCCTGCCTCCATGTGCCCTTGAACGCTCATTTATTGAAAGACTTATAAACATTTGTGACAGGGATGCAGTCCTGTGACTGGCGGCACTATAGAACACCAAGATGCAAAACTCTCCTTTCCTGACTACTTTGACTGCAGGACTCCCAGTGTTCATTTAGAAAATCTAAGCAGCTTGTACAGGAGCTGGGCATATCTTTCGCCATGCTCAACCCTGCTGAACCTTTTGTGGTCTCAGTAGGTAGTCCAGTCCTCTTCACCAAACCTGAGGAGGCTTTTAGGATTTGTCAGAACTTTAACAAACAAAAGCGCACTGTCTGGCCCCTCCATGATAACTATGGTTCGCAACTCAGTGATGCAGAATGACTTGAGCTATCTGCCTTCGTATATGTGATGTTTCTGTGGGTTTGCTTCTAAGCTATACTGGCCTGACTGTGTAGGTCTGCATGCTGGTTATTAGGTAAATAGCAGAGTGTCTACAAGATTTGGAGACTTGGTTGAAATCAACACAAGTGTTGGTCTAAGTTTTGCTCTGTCTCCTCTAGGAGTACATAGAAAAGCGAAGTGGCAGGTCGTTGGCGTCCGCAATGTCCCACTGTACCTCTTACTGTAGGCTATCTATTTAGGTAGGTTTTTATTTTGTTGCTCGGAGTGAGTGGGCGAGTGCTGCGAAAGATGTTGGGAGTGTTATGTTTAAGTTTCCCACTACTAAAATGTTCCATCCAAGTTATTTGTACATTGATAGTGATGCAAAGATTATGTTAGAGAGATTTTCTGCCTAAGCCAAATGAGATAAAATGGGCACAGCATTCGATGTGTGTAAGAAATGGGGCTGTTGGTTGGCTGGGGTGTAAGCCCTGGTCAAGCAGCAACCACAATTCTTATCAGGGTGAGGCACAAGGTAACCCTAAATTAACCTGTGCTCAAACCTCTGGTAGCTTGGCACAGAGCAGTCAGGCCTAAATTAGAGCCAATGTGTAAAGTATTTGTGCAGGATTTCAAACAGTAATAAAGTGAAAAACAACCCACAAAATAAGATCAGAACACACAAGATAAGATAATGGCACAAAAACAGACGAGTTCCGACTTCCTCGCGAAGTATATATATATATATATATATATATATATATATATATATATATATATATATCAAATATATCAACAAACAATCCCGATAATGATGAAGGCTGTCTGACAGGATGGTCCGTGTTGGGGTAATCGGCAGCCCCACTTATGAAACACCACACTTTTCTCTTTCGAAAGTATACACGGACGCCAAGGAGATTTGCAGTTTTAAAGCTGGTTTAATGGACTGCACGCACAACGCGTATCAGCTTTCGCCTTGTTCACACTAGAACAAAGTTTTTTTCAATAAAGTTAAATACAATTCATTATGCGCAAAATAAACAACAGACTTCTTACAACAAAGCAATGCAATGCAAGAGAATGGCAACATGGCGGCCATCTTAGCCTAGTGCGAATCCCACATAATGTTAGGCAATATATCATAGAAACTGGGGAATATGAGCATGGTAGCAGATATAGAGCTCAATTATCACCAAATAAATGTGTAGCCAATCTAGTATTAAGTAAATTGTGCAAACTAAATCACGCTGCACGCGCTACCAATGATGATAAAAGGTGTTTATGCATACACCCTTTAAACACAATTAATCAGCCCTAGTGGGCACAGCTCTAATAGTATTAATTCTGGGGTAATCAATATACACCCCACCGACTTCGTAATCAAATGGAAAACCATGCCCTAAATAAAACCCCAGTGGGCATAATGGAAAGAGTGCAGCACTCTGACAATTTAATTAAGCTTGACTCGGAGTCCCAGTTTATCAAAGGCCACAGCATATTTTTGATACCAATCCCTGAAAAATATAATAAAATAAAACAAATTTTAGTATAACGAAATCACAGCCACAGTATATACAATATCAATCCTCGAACTTAGTTGTGTAAATGTACAGATAATTCTTCACTAGAATTCAACCCTTTAGGGAACATTGTATCGAAGTCCACAATATATCTAGACTCCAATTGTCTGAGGTGGAGCAATTTATGACCTCCACGTACAGTGTCAACGACAGCATCAATTACCACCATCTTCAACAGTCGTTCATTTTGAGCATGCTGGTCGAAAAAGTGTCGTGCGACAGGATATTGTTTGTTGTTATGGCGCCATGTGTTCTTATACAAAATGTCAAACCCAATGCAAGAATCCTGGTTTCTTCTTCTGACAGAGTCAAATCAGTTAAATTAATGACAGTCAAAGGCTCCATATATATTTAAATCTCTCATGATATTTATCATTAGGAGAAATTGTTTTGTTTATTTAACTTGTTCTACAGAATGTATAAAAAAAATTTTGGGGGGTTTTGTCTTAATAGTAGAAAACCTTAATATGCTATATATATCAATTATTTGTACATAGTAGAATGGGGATCTTTCGCGTAATTTGCACAAAAAGCACTAGCACTTTCAATTGCCAAGTTTTGTACCAAAATGAAAAAGGCACTTGCCGAATATGACCGCTAAGAATGAATAAGATTTGCACTTGCACTTTGTGGACTTATCCGACCATAATTAACTATTAAGAATATATGCAAGGAAAGGTACAAATTCCTACTGTATAAAGAATAGTTTTAAGTATTGGGTCATTGGAAAATACCCCTTCTCTCTTTTCTTTCTCCCTTCCCCTTTTTTTAATATATAGAGAAGTAATATACTCTAAGATGATTGTGGAGAAAATATTAAGGGAGGAGAGGAAAATATATATAATGTCCAATAAAAAACATGTGAAAGAAATGAGAATTAACATGTTAAGAAATGGCGGCCAAAATGCAAAAAGTGTAATATGTTGAGTCCCTCTTTGATGTCGTTCACCTATTGATGTGTATTTTATTGACAAAAAATGGCCCACAAACATCGTGAACAAGGCAGCGTGAGTCTGCTGAAACGCGTAGATGTTACACCTCGTTCATCAGAATAAAGACCGAGTGCCCAGATTTGACCTTGGAGTGCTGGATGTTTATTTCATAAAAGAAATGTACCTATAATTGGATATTTGCAAGACGCGGCGAGAAACGTCTTTGAACCAGCACCACCGGCAGTTAGGAAGCACGCCAGTACAAATCGCCACAACGAGAGAGGAAAGGAGACAGGCGTGCCCCCCGTGTAAGCTGCAATCGAAAAAACTCCCGGAAGCTGTTTGGAGTGAAGGAGCCGCAAACTCGTAGCGGAAAGCCGGAGATCGGAGGATCACGGAAACCGCGGTGAGTAATTGCGGCCGAACTCTTAAATAAAGGGAGGGAGCAGAGGCAGCTACGGGAGTCGGACTGGGGGAAAAAGAAAGAGTATACACGTAAACCCGAAGCTGTGAACTCAGCCCCGAGGGGGGAAGAAAGGAAAACGCCCCAGCGGGAAAAATAGGCACCGGTAATTAGAATGAGTGACGAGGAATGTGCAGTTAGGGAGAAAGAAGCTCTGAAAATCTTTGAGGAGAATGCTCTACCGACACAAAATGTGAGGGGAGCAGCGGCACCCAAAGTGAGCAGCGACATAGCTAGACAATTACAGGAATATGAAAAACTGAAGAAAAGGGAGATCTCACGGTGGTGGGAAGTGGCATCCCTGCGACAGTATCTACAGGTGGGACGGGTGCCCCGTGGGCTGCGCATAATGATCACCCCGACGTATGAAAATCCTCAGGTAGAAATGCTCAGTGAATGGGCGGACAACAGTGCAGCCAGCTCAAGCAATATGATTCGTATTTTAGTAAAATATGCAGAAAAAGAGCGTCTGGAAGTGGTCACTAAATTAAAGGAATTAAACGATATCTTGGAGAAAAACGATGATAAGGCCAAAGTGAGCAAGTTTAAAAGTGATTTAAAAAAGAGTCTCACTAGTCCACCAGGGAGACCAATTATTTCATCTTGTGGGAGCTTATTTGAAAACGCATCACGCTATATAGATTACTTTCCAATCCAATTGTAAAATCATTGTCTTCATATATTAAAGACTCAACGGATTTTTTAAGGTGTATCTTTGACATACAATGGGATGCAGAAACCATGTTGTTATTAACACTTGACATTGCAACATTGTACACCAGTATAGGACACACAGATGGGTTGAAGGCAACTGAATATTTTTTAAATAGAAGACCAATTCGACTCCTGGGACACAACAAAATGATTTTAGAATTAATGGAATGGTGTTTAACAAAGAACATTTTTTTGTTTAATGAGGAACTCTTCCAGCAGGAACAAGGGACTGCGATGGGCACCTGTTTCGCCCCCAGTTATGCGAATTTACATCTTGGCTGGTGGGAGGAACAGGTGCTCAGAGGCAGTCCACTGGAACACTGGTCGGAACGCATATTACTGTGGGTCAGATTTATCGATGACGTCTTCGTGCTGTGGCAGGGCACGGAGACAGATGTAGAATTATTCATCAAAGACCTCAACCAAAATTGAATCAATTTAGAGTTTGTAGGTCACCACAGTAAAGTTACTATAGACTTTTTGGATATCCGGGTCAAACCGGTAGGAGGGAAGCTGGAGACCTCAGTGTTCCGTAAGGCCACTGCCGGAAATACAGTGCTCCATGCGGGAAGTGCCCATCCATCTGCATTAATTAGGAGCATCCCCTTTGGGGAGTTCTTTAGAGCGAGGAGAGCATGCAGCAATCAGGAGGAGTATGACAAAATTGAGAATGAGATGACCTGTAGGTTCATCCAAAGAGGATACTCCCCAACTGTAATAAAAGGGGCCTCATTGAAGGCAAGGAACCTAGACAGACAGAAAATTCTGTTTGAACCATCGAGAACTAAAAAAAGGAAGAGGCTTAGAGAGGAGAATAAAAATCAAGTCAATTCTAGATTCATAACAATGTTCAATGAAAAACATAAAGAAATAAGATCTATTTTAAATAAACATTGGCATCTAGTGAGGAATGATCCTGTGTTAGGACCCAAAATGAAGAAACACCCTGACATTACCTATAAAAGATCAAAATAATTGAAAGACTTGGTTGTAAGGAGCGAATATCAGGAAGTGAAAGGGCAAGTTACCACCTGGTTACATAAGAAACCAGGTTTTAAAAAATTCCCAAAATGCAAAGCGTGCCAGCATGGCGTAAATTGCACTGACTTGAAAACATTTTTTAATAAAACCATAGTTATTAAGAGCTTTTTGACCTATAAATCTGGTTTTGTTGTTTACTTGTTACGATGCCCCTGTCCGAAAATATATATAGGGAGTACAACCCTTCCTGTATATAAACGAATTCTATAGCATAGGAGGGCAATCGTAAACCAAGACAGAACATATCCCATAGCACGACACTTTGAGACCCATCATCAGAGTAACCCGGTATTCTTACAATATTCCTGTATAGCTGAAGTCCCGAGGAAAAAGAGGGGAGGGGACAGGGAAAAGGAATTAAGGAGATTGGAAACATATTTTATCCTAGAATTCAATTGTAAAGAACCATAGGGGTTGAATGTGGATGAGGATCTCTATACCTGTCTGTCTTGAAATACTCAAAGAAGAATAGAGAGAGGAAACTGCACACATGATAAACCATTGATGATATGGTTTTTCTTGCCCTTTTTGTTTTTAATGGTGAATATTTATCAATGTAGAGGTGAATTCGACATAATTAACCGCTCTGCTGAAAAAAGTACCTTACCTTTTGGTCCTAATATTTGCAAATATGTATGTGCATGTGGTAATAGTCCCTATTTTGTTTTATTTAAGTGTGCTGGGTTGAAGGAAGTAAATGGGCATTTTATTTGATAATTGCCTAAGTTTACATAAGCACTTGGGGCCCGATTCACATGGATTTACGACTCCTAACTTTACGTCCGCACTCGGCCCAGAGGTGGGGATTCCGGCTAGTGGCGGATCTCCGCAACTGGCCGGAATCCCCACCTCCGGGCCGGAAGCTCCGCCTCCGGGCCGGAAGCTCCGCCTCCGGGCCGGAAACCCCGCCTCCGGGCCGGAAGCTCCGCCTCCGGGCCGGAAGCTCCGCCTCTGGGCCGGAATTTCCGGCCCGAGTGCGGACGTAAAGTTAGGAGTCGTAAATCCATTCTGTGAATAGCAAAAGTAGTAAGTTTATTCTGTGAATCGCAAAAGTAGTAAGTTCATTCTGTGAATACCAGAAGTAGTAAGTGCATTCTGTGAATACCAAAATGGTACTAAGTTTAGGATTTTGTCTTAAGTTTGTTCTGTGAATCGGGCCCTTGCACTTTAAATCTCTCATGATATTTATAATTAGGAGAAATTGTTTTGTTTATTTAACTTTTTCTACAGAATGTATAAAAAAATGTTTTTTTGGTTTTGTCTTCATAGTAGAAAACCTTAATATGCTATATATATCAATTATTTGTACATAGTAGAATGGGGATCTTTTGCGTAATTTGCACAAAAAGCACTAGCACTTTAAATTGCCAAGTTTTGTACCAAAATGAAAAAGGCACTTGCCGAATATGACCGCTAAGAATGAACAACATTTGCACTTGCACTTTGTGGACATATCCGACCATAATTAACTATTAAGAATATATGCAAGGAAAGGTAAAAATTCCTGCTGTATAAAGAATAGTTTTAAGTATTGGGTCATTGGAAAATACCCCTTCTCTCTTTTCTTTCTTCCTTCCCCTTTTTTTAATATATAGAGAAGTAATATACTCTAATATGATTGTGGAGAAAATATTAAGGGAGGAGAGGAAAATATATATAATGTCCAATAAAAAACATGTGAAAGAAATGAGAATTAACATGTTAAGAAATGGCGGCCAAAATGCAAAAAGTTAAATATGTTGAGTCCCTCTTTGATGTCATTCACCTATTGATGTGGATTTTATTGACAAAAAAATGGCGCACAAACATCGTGAATAAAGCAGCGTGAGTCTGCTGAAACGTGTAGATGTTGCACCTCGTTCATCAGAATAAAGACCGAGTGCCCAGATTTGACCTTGGAGTGCTGGATGTTTATTTCATAAAAGAAATGTACCTATAATTGGATATATATATATATATATATATATATATATATATATATATCAACAAACGCCACTGTGCTTAAGAGGGCACACGACGGTGCTCTATTCCTTCCGGACTTTTTCACCTTCAGCAGCCCGCCTTCCCTCAATCCACATTACACCATGCTTGACGCGTTTCAAGGCTAAACGCCTCTTAATCACAGGCTTTGACAGAGTTCGGAAAGAATAGAGCACTGTCGTGTGCCCTCTTAAGCGCAGTGGCGTTTGTTGATTTATGTCTTTGCACGGCGGCCGGGCCGTGGGAGAGGAGCACCATTCTCATATTCCATGAAAAGGCTGTGGTGTGGGACGATCGCTTTCCAGATGGCAAATCCAAATGAAAGCCTGCTTCCAGCAATTCCATCCTACTCAAGGACTTTAAGCGAAATCGTAACAGGGGCATGTAGCCTACTTAAGGAAATATAACTTACCTGTATGGGCTGCATTTCCCAAAATGCTATTGACACTATCATAAGCCACGCCCACTGAGGGTGGTCGTCACCAAATTAAATAAAAGGAGTGACAGACAGGTAGGAGTGACAGACAGGTGAGCGTGTCTGTGCCTCTGTCAAAGCCCATGATTAAGAGGCGTTTAGCCTTGAAACGCGTCGGGCATGGTGTAATGTGGAATTGAGGAAGGCGGGATATATATATATATATATATATATATATATATATATATATATATATATATATATATATATATATATATATCTACACTTCAACGTGCCTGCTCCAGCATACGAACAGACTCCAACATGCTCAGTCTCGCTGGAAAAAGACTTTATTAGTGGCTACAAACAACCAGGTAACACGTTTCAATAATATATATATATGCATACAAACATATACAGCGAGCTACAAAAAATCCAACATGTCACAGGTTAAGACTATGACCAAGTTATTTAAGGAAGAAGGGGTAGTGGCTTGGCCGGCTGCAAGATGGCCGCACTGTAAGTGGGCTCTGCCGACCAAGTTAACAATCTGACATCATCCGTAAGCAGACAGCAATATCTCTGCCACCTACCTGCCTTTCCCGAAGCGGCAACTCCCCGGTAGTCGATTGGTGCCGCTCTGGCTCCCGGGTGACCTGTGAGGACTGAGATCTGTGGCCTGCCTGCTGCACCAGGCCTGCTCCTTGCGGTGGGCATTGCCCGACCCTCCGCTGCCTGAGTTCCTGCTGGCTGCCTGTGGGGTCCGTGCTGCCCGGAGGACTTCTGGCACCCCTCCGTATTCTGCTCCGGTGAGTGCCGTAGTTGCTGTGGTCGCCTGCGGCAGGGTTGGGGGTCCGCAAGCTTTACGATCCGGCCCGGGCCTGCTGCGACACCAACGCCACTTTGATGCCCGGCTGGCGCTCTCCCTTGCGGCCGTTGGAGCCCGGGCCCAGTGGCGGGTGCAGCAGTTTGATGCTTGCTTCCGGCGGCTACCTTGTGGACCTGTGTGAGGCATCCGGTGGGGGACCGCACTCCGGCTGCCTTCCTCCTCGGCCCAACGCGCCTCAACCTTGCCGCCCCTCGCCATCTGGGACCAGCAGCTCGCCCTGCTCCCCTGCGGTGCTGGACCCTGGGCCTCAGATGCGGCCATTGCACGCATCAGACGGACAGCGTAAATCCTTTTATCGGCCCGACTCCGCTCCTGCTTCTCTACATAAGGCAACTTCAGCTTGCGGGACGCCCTGAACCTGCACCCACCCCCTGCTGCCTTTTCTTTTTTTTTGTGCGAGGCCCCGTAGTCGCATTGCCTCCTCTCTTGGTGCCCGGTGCCGTCCCTGCTGCATGGACTCGCCCCGCTTTGGGCCGCTGTGGCTTCTGCAGGTTGCTTTTTGCGCACATTCCACCTCTTCATCCGGTGCCACTCTGGACCTGGGGCCTACTTGACGCCAGCAGACTGTGCCATGGTGTGATCCCCGGTCAGACCCACTACACGCTGGAACCTCGCCCCTGCTGAGCCACGCTAAGGCGGTGTTTGTGATCCTTGGGTACCTGTGCCTCCGGCCACTGCCCTTTGGCGCCCACTGTCAGTTGGGATTCGCTGCTGCTTGGAGCTGGGGTTCCTACCAGCTCTTCCACCCTGACTTCAGTAGCTGAGGAGTGGTGCCCCGGTCGCTGTGCCCTGTGCTGCTGCACCTCCTGACCACAATTGAGCACTGCTGCTCCCTGAAGACGCCTTCTGTTGGGGACCGTTCGCAATGGGGAGGACTGACTCTAAACAGCCCGAAATCGCCTTCGACCAGCGCAGATCGACTCACCAGGACGGCGTGGGGCCGGACGGAGGTGACTGCGGCCAACATGGAGGTCCATCTGGCACGTGACGACAACCTAAAGGCGATCATGCTGGACGTTAAATCAACGGTCACCGGTACCGCGGCCCAACTTGACCAACGCTCCGCACGTCTGGACTCGGTCAAGGCACGGGTGGACTCCCGCAACAATCACCTACTTCACGCAGAATCCCGGATCTCAGACATTGAGGACGCCGCCACTCAGGATCGTAAGAAGCTGCTTCAGTTGGGGTCTGTGTGGATCTGGAAATGCATGTGTTCGGCGGTGCTGAGAGTGTCGTCGGTGCTGGTCGAGACCCTGATGCTGTTCTTGTGGACGATGGTGATTCCTCCTCCGACTCTGTTGGGGCGGTCTCTGCGGGTGATCTTGTAGCTGTCTGGGATGGCAATGGCGATGTCGGGTGCGGAGGAGTTGTTCATCCAGGTCTCTGTCCAGAAGGCGACATCCGGGGATGAAGTGTCGAGCAGGTGCTTGATGGCATGTTTGCGTGCGGAGCGGGTGTTTAGTAGGATGCATCGGAGGTGATTGTTGTCTTTCTTGGCGGGTGGTTCGGCGGCTCTGAGGCTGGTGTAGTTGCAGTTCCAGCAAGTGAAGGGACCCTGTGTGTGTTTCGGGCGGCTTTGAAGCAGGTGTGGGTCCGTCCGGGGTTGAGAGTGTGGAGTGTGCTGGCATCGTAGCGGGGGCGGTCGTCGTGGCGGGTGTGGGGACCAGGGGTTCTGGCACTGGGTGCAGTCCAGGCGCAGACGGGCGCAGATGGGCTTGCCGCGCTAGCGGCGCGCGGCCGCCATGTATGGGGAGGTTGGAGGGAGGAGCAGCTGGGAGGCGGGAGGCAGGGCAGGGGCAGCGAATGGGCGGTCAGGGGTGCGGGGCCGCAGGGGACGCAGCAGCTGGTGTGGGAGCGGTGAGGGGCAGCGAGGGAACAGAAGGCAAAGCGGGCATAGAATTACAGGGCAACAAGGGGAACAGAGGCAAAAAATGGGCAGAGAAACACAGGGACAGCGAGGGGAACAGAAGGAAAAGAGGGCAGAGACCAAGAACAGAGGCAAAAAAACTGGCAGAGACACACGGGGACAGCGAGGAGAACAGAAGGAAAAGAGGACATAGACCAAGTACAGGCACCGGGGGAAGACAGACAACAGCAGTCACAGACACCAACAACAATAAAGGCAATGCAGTACGATACAGATGGTGATATAAACCTAGCAGCAGCAGCTGGGGCAAGGACACACAGGCGGTACTGTGCGGAGGCGTAGCAAACTACTTGGCAGGGTCAAGGGTCGGTCTCCTCACTGCGCAGCGGCCGCCATATATGGGGAGGTGGGAGAGAGGAGCATCTGGGAGGCGGGAGGCAGGGCAGGGGCAGCGAATGGGCGGTCAGAGGGGCCGGGTCGCAGGGGACGCAGCGGCTGGAGCGGGATTGGTGAGGGGCAGCGAGGGAACAGAAGGCAAAGCGGGCACAGAATTACGGGGCAACGAAGGGAACAGAGGCAAAAAACGGGCACAAAATTACGGGGCAAGGAAGGGAACAGAGGCAAAAAACTGGCACAAAAGTACGGGGCAACGAAGGGAAAAGATGTAACAAGCATTGGCGTAGCCAATAGGTCTCGCCTTTGGGACCTTAAAAGTGTTTAGCCATGGAACAGTTGATGTTGTTGCACCAAGGATATTGTGCTGGATAACTAAACACTTATAAGGTCCCAAAGGCGACACCTATTGGCTATGCCAATGCTTGTTTCGGATATGCTCTTGAGATGGAATGGTATCTGTGAGGAATGCCTTCCTGAATGAGCATGGAGTACATTTTGAATTGTTATCTTCTGTGTGGCTTTTAACCCCTACATAAAACAAACTCTTCCCCACTATGGATAGCACACATTTTTGTGGATGTTTGCCACATGTATGGCTAGTATAGCAAAGGCCGAGCTCCAGACCGTTGCAGATTAAAAATTGCGAAAACTGTTTGCCAATAATATGTTATATGTTAAAATGGTGAATTGTAAACATTTGAATGTGTCCACATTTCTGTGGAAACAAGAGCGCCATGTTGTTTCTACATGCAGAATCTTGGCGTGCATGCGTGTCACGTAGCCATGTAGCAAACCTAAACCGCACCTACCACGCACATCTCTTTATTCATACGGAAAATAAAATGGCGTATTCCAACCAATCACTGGAAATACAATTCCTTGATGTTTTTATTTTCCAATGTCTTGTTCATCTCACACATCTCACACATATTGCAAACGCACACAATCGTGAATATTTTATGCAAATGCATCTGCATACTTTTATATACTAAATGCGTATGTAATCTTTCTGAACAAAAGCAAGAAAACGCACACAAGCAAACACAATGCCCCACACTTACGAAAAACTACATAGAAAACACACATATTATATCATACGCATACAAAAAACAGGGAGCAGTCATACTCCACACAAAGGCACATAATTACACAAATGCTTACAGACATGTACTCGCAAAGAAGACATACATACGCTGAAGGGCTCCCAAAACAACAGAGTTCGTAGCCAAGCACGGAATACAAACACGCAGTGCATACACATATTACACACGCAAACTTATCTATAAACACAGTCACTCCTATATAAAAAATAATAATAATCCACACCATGCAAGGGCATTAGAGAAGCTTTTGTATACATGCACAAACGCACAGCTCAAAGTCACAGTCATACTTTACACATAGTAGCACTACTACGGAGCTATATACCAAGTACAAAGGCGTACACAATCTACACAAACACAGACATGCACAAAGGCACAAGCACAACATTCGCACAGCACACACACGCCATAAAATGTGATACACACATCATTGTACACATTTATTGCACAAGCAAACACGCATGAGCGTTTACATACACAATGACTCATGCACAAGCTCACAAGTAATGTGCAGTGGTGTACACACAGAAAAACATGATCCTCTATGCAAGCACACATATAGAATAAAAAGAAATACACATTTTACAGACGTAGACAGTCATCCACAGGCTCGTATACATTGTACACTTAGAAGCAATCTACACAGACACACATTGCACGTAAGCCCTCACACACCGATGCTCCTCTGTCTCTACTTTTAATGGCCACTCCTACATTCACAGGCAACACTGACGCACACAAATCTCATGTGCACTCACCCGTGTTTCTGACTCTTTAACACACAGTTATATCCCAGCAACAAACAAGCAAACCTACGCATTGCAAACGCCCTGCTCGGTACTGCATGCTCCCTAAGTGACAAAAGTGCATGTGCCTGGTAAAGAGATGTGCCTCGGTATTATATAGAAACGTAGAGGGGAAGAGGCTGCAGAGGAAAAACAAAAACGAGAACAACAGAATAAGAGCTGGGAAGATGCCATACACACAAGATGAAATATATAGGGGCAATGTGCGCTACATTTCATTAAAGAATGCCAGCGACAAAATACACAGGGTGTTAGAAGGGAGGTCGGGACAGTGGAACAAAGAAATATAGTAAAGAGAGTGAACTGAGGAATTGATGCAGAAAAGTACGAATGAAACGCTGCAATGAGTCATGGGAAAAGAAGGAAATCGTGCATGGGAAGGGAAGCAAGCAAGCTGAACGGCAGGGGTGTAAAAGGAGGCAAGAAAGGAGGAGAGAGGAGAGAAGGGAGGGGAGGCAAAGTGGCGGGAAGAGGAGAGAGGCCATGAAGGGATCGAAGGCAAGGGAAAGAAAGGGAAGATGGACGAGATTAAGAGGAGCCACAGATGGACTTCAGAAAAAAGAAGGGAGGAAATGGTAGAGGAGAAGACTCAAAAACACTGGAAAGAATAATGAGAAAAGAAAACAAGCCGCTTTTATTACTTGCTGGGAAGCTGCGTCCCCGAAGACCCGGCGGAGGCGAGCTGCTTTACGGAAGCATCGCTGGCGTAATGCGCATTTTTAGGTCTCGCTGAGTCAGCGCGCATGAGCTGCTCAGAGAGACTTTAGTAGGTGAGTTTTCAAAGTGCTGCTGAAGGCTGGCGGTTCGCGCGTGCACGCTCTCGTGAATGCAAGCTTGTCGCCGATCAAAGCTCTTAAAAATGTATTTTGAGCAGCAGCCAGGGAAGATAAATCGTTAAAACCCCAAAGGTCCACTCCATACAGCACTGCTAAACTTACTTCAAGGTTGTATATTTTAAGTGCGGGTGCTATGGGCTTAGTCTTAGATAGCCTATGCTCTTGTGGGCTTTTTGACCTCCCCGGCCTACAACCGGTCCCCGCCCTTTCTTCCTTCTCAAGATAGTCAGTACAACTTTGAATGTTTCTTAGGACCAAAAGAGGTAGGAACACTCCGGGCCGTTTATTAGGGTTTAAAGAAATGATCAAGGCAAGGGTAACTAGGAGACACAGTCTGGGATACAAGAGTGTCCAAAAAAAATAAATATATTCAACGAGGTACAAGGGAGTCCGGTGGGCGCTTCATCAGGTCCCTCTTCTTATAACCGCTTCACTTCAGCTTCTTTGTAGGTTCTTTGCTTGGCTTGGTGTCCCCGGAAAAACAAAGAAAAACACAAAGGCAACCACCAGTCAGTAGTCTGGTTTATAATTCTCTATTGAGTGATGTTGGTCCTCCACCTGTTTGAACTAGCACCACGGTTTGTGAGGGCAGAGGGTGTGAGGGACAGAGCGGTCCTATCTAGTGCCTGGTTTAGATCGTCCTCCCTGTTCTCCCCTCCCCACCAATCGTTTGAATAAATGCAGGAAAGGCACTGACCTGAAGCTACGATCCTCCAGGACCGTAGCGTGGGGTGTCTCGGCGTCCTGTTTCTCCAGGGGACGTCTGGACACGGAAGCGATACAGGATGGAGGCCCCTGGCCCTCCGATTCTTCCTCTCTGTTCCTCCGCTGATTCTTTTCCCCGCACGGCTCTCCCACAGGATCCGGGGCTCGCTTTCTCGCCGCTTCCTCGTCCTTCGCGCTCGCCGATTCTCCTTGACTCTCCTCTCACGTCGCCGTCTCCTCCCTCTTCCGTGTTCCTGCCTCCCCTCTTGTTCCGGTGTGTGACGTCAGTCCCGCGTCGGCCGCCATAACTAGTCCGCTAACCTCGTCTTCTGAGGATCGGGCCGCCGCCATTTTGAAGGGCACGGACGGTTCTTCCCCCGTAACGCCCGTATTACACTGCTTTTCTCCTCGGGATGGACGATCGGGCCATTCAGATGCAGGAAATCGGGAGAGGTAGTCCGCATTGCCTTGCAATCGGCCAGGGATGTGTATGGTCTGAAACGAAAAGGGCTGTAGAGCTAAAAACCATCTCAATATTTTGGCGTTGGTGTCTTTATTAGTGGCTAGCCAGGTTAAAGGAGCGTGGTCTGTTAGCAGAAAGAAATGTCGCCCCAACAGGTAATATTGTAGTGACTCCATAGCCCATTTAATAGCCAAGCACTCTTTCTCCATGGTGGCATACCTGGTTTCCCTCGGGAATAGTTTTCGACTCAAGAATAATACAGGTCGCAGAAGACCTTGTGCATCTGGTTGAGACAGTACTGCTCCTACACCTCTATCGGAAGCGTCTGTTTGTAGTACAAACGATTTTCTGAAGTCCGGACATGACAGGACAGGGGCGCTACATAGTTTGCTCTTTAGGGAATTGAAACTATCTTCTTGTCTCTTCTCCCATTCTATTTTGGTCTTTGTGGTTTTGTGTCTAAGCAAGTCTGTGAGGGGGCTAGCAAGCTCGGAAAACTGTGGAATAAATCTGCGATAGTACCCTACTAGCCCCAGAAAGGCTCGAACCTCTTTCCTAGTAGAGGGCCGGGGAATCTTCTGTATAGCCTCTAGCTTGTCGTGTTGTGGAAGAAGTTTACCTCCCCTGATGGTGTAGCCCAGGTATTCTATTTGGTGTGTCCCAAGGGTGGTTTTCTTTGGGTTTAGAGTGAGACCGGCTTGCCTCAAGGTATCAAAAACGCTCTTGAGGTGAGCTAAGTGTGTTTCCCAGTCCTGACTATATACCACTATGTCGACTAAGTAGGCGACAGCATACTCCTGATGTGCTCGTAGCTGAACATCCATAAGCCTTTGGAAGGTTGCCGGTGCCCCATGGAGACCAAACGGCATCACCTTGAAATGGTATAAACCTGACGTGGTTGAAAATGCTGTCTTTTCTTTGGCTGTGTTTGTTAATGGAATTTGCCAATATCCTTTCGTCAAATCGATAGTGGACATGACTCTAGCTTCGCCTAGCCTCTCTATCAATTCGTCCACACGGGGCATGGGATAGTTGTCGAATTTGGAGTGGGCGTTCACCTGGCGAAAGTCTATGCAAAATCGGAGGCTTCCGTCCGGTTTGGACACTAACACGATGGGCGAGCGCCACTGACTGTGAGATGGTTCTATTATATCAGCCTTGAGCATGGACTCCACCTCTGCTTCTACAGCTTTTCTCCTAGCTTCTGGTATCCTGTATGGTTTCAGGTTCACCACTTGCCCTTCTTGGGTTATAATGTCATAGGCTACTAATGAGGTACGTCCTGGGTTACCTGAACTTAACCCTGGGTATCGGTCCAATAGGTGTTCTACCTGTGCCCGTTGTTCAGGGGAAAGCTGAGATCCCAACTGGGGTCTCTCCTTCTTGGGCTCCCCCTTGAGGTTCATATGTATATCCAGGGGTTTGTTAATAGTAACCTGGCATACTGGTCGTATCTCTCTCGTCTCCCCGTTATGGGATTCCCTCTCCTCCCACTTCTTCAAGAGATTTTTATGGTAAGTCTGCCTGAGGCTATTGGTATGGGGTACCGCAACTCGGTATGACACCGGAGTGATTCTCTGGGTCACGGTATACGGTCCTTGCCACGTTGCCAACAGCTTCTTTTCCGAAGAGGGCAACAGAATCAGTACTTTATCCCCTACCTTCAATTCCCTCATTCGGCTAGTACGATCATACTGTTCCTTTTGATTAGCTTGGGCTTTCTCCATATTCTGATGAACCATGTCCCATAAAGTAGCTAAGGTTTCCTTCAGTGTGTGTACATATCCCAAAAGAGGTTTCCCTTCATCCTCCTCTTCAGTCCACTGTTCGGCGGCCATCTCCAGTAAGGTGCGAGGGGTGCATCCAAACAGGAGTTCAAAAGGACTGAATCCTGTGGATTTTTGCTCATGTGTTCTGATGGCAAAGAGCACCAGAGGCAGTTTTCGGTCCCAGTCTTTTCCTGTATCCCCTATTAGTTTTTTTAGGATGGTCTTGATGGTTCGATTGTACCTTTCCACCAACCATCCGTCTGGGGGTGGTACACTGCTGTTCGAATTTGTTGTACTCCTAGTATTTTGCATATTTCTTTCATTAGTTTGGCCATGAAAGGGGTTCCCAGATCTGTTAGGAGCTCTAAGGGAAATCCTACTCGTGAAAAGAATGAGATCATAGTCTGGGCCACTGCTACTGTGGTCATACTGGTGAGGGGAATAGCCTCCGGATAGCGGGTGGCGTAATCCACCAAAACTAATATATACTGGTGTCCCCTTGCGGACTTTATTAGTGGTCCTACCAAATCCATACCTACCCTCTGGAAGGGAATGTCAATGATGGGCAAAGGATACAGTGGCACCCTTCGGTCCTTGGAGGGATTTATCAACTGGCACCTGGGACAGGCTGCACAGAACCTGGCCGTCTCCTGATACACTCCTGGCCAATAAAACCGTTCCAATAGGTTCTTTAGGGTGTGTTCTTGGCCATAGTGACCCCCCCGTTTGACTATGTGCCAGTTGTAACGCCTGTTCTCTGAACGCTATCGGGATAAGTAATTGTTCAAACCTCCGTCCAGGACCTTTAACAGATCTATACAACAGACCTTTTTTTATGAAAAAATAAAGGCCTACCTTGTTGTGGTCGACTTCCTGCACTTGCTTCCAGGCCTGTAACAAGGTGCTGTCGTCTTTCTGTGCCTCTCGAAAACTGCGAGCAGGAGTAGTGCCATCGTCTGGGAAAGAAAGCATACATGAAGACACATTAGGGTAAGCCTGTGCATAGTGTTCTCTATCTCTTCTTTTCTCACTACGTGACTTCTTTTCCCTGTCTTTGGGGCTGGTTATGGACTCAGTACAGAATGGGGCCTCCTGTAGCCATTCTACTTCATCCCCGGGCTGCATGAGTGCGGTTAAATACTCACGGAAGTGGGGAAGGTCGGTGCCTAACAACACAGTTTGAGGTAGTCCAGGTACTATCCCTACCTTTCTAACTTGTGGGTATCCGTCTATCTCTAATAATACCTCGGCTAAGGGGTAGGACCTAACATCACCATGTACACAGGACACTAGTACTCTCTCCCCTTCACACTCTTTTGCCCCCGGAAGAACCTCTTTTGCTACGACGGTATGGTGGCAGCCAGTGTCCAGTAAAGCGTCCATCGGTCTCCCGTTGATCCTAACAGCCTTCTTATACCTCTGTCTATTGCCTCCTGTCGTTAACACCTGTCCGCGGGACCACCCGACCTCCATGGGCTCTGTGCTATCGGTATTTAAGGGACAATTCCTAGCTATGTGCCCCCAGTCGGCACAGCGAAAACACTGAGGCCCCATGTGTGCTGGAGAGGGTTTTGGGAGTGATTTAGCGACAGGTTTCGTGACAGAAAAGGGTCATCTGTCTCCTTCACTGGCGAGTCTAGAGAGGGGTTTAAGGGAAGATGTCGGGACTCTTGCTGACTGCGCTTTGAAGTCTGGGGATCTGTGATAGGCACAGGCTAATTCTATGGCGGACTGTTGTGTCAGGCCCGGATGTTGTTTCACCCACGCTCTGGTGTTACTGGGGAGTGCTTCCAAGTATTGTTCCAAGAACATCTTCTCCACCACCTCCTCCACCGAAGCGGTACTGGGTTGAAGCCAACGGGTTCCTAAATCTTTAATACGGTAAAACAAGGCTCTAGGATTGTCCCCCGTCCCCCATTTCTCCTTGCGAAACCTGGCTCTGTAGTATTCTGGGTCACACCCAAGTCTTTCTAGGATGGCTTTCTTGATGTCCTGATAGGGGGTGATGCCGGGGGGGTTGGCGGCTTGGTATGCGGCCTGTAACTCCCCCGACAATAGCAGGCGATATACTGACCCCACCTCTCAGGGGGCCACGCAGCGGTGGTAGCTACTCTTTCAAAGTTTGTAAAAAAATAATCCGGATCCTCTCCCTCTCGGAATTTCTGTAGTACGCTCCCAGGGAAATGCGGATGCACCCGTGTGTTGGCGATAACATCCGTGAGCCTTTGAATGGCCGTATCTTGCACCTGTTGGTTATTTGTTAGCAGCGCTGCCTGTTCGGTCAGAGCCTTATGGAAAGATTCCCTTTCCTTTTGGGCATTTTGATTTTGCTGTTCCATGACTAGCTGTAACTGTCGCTGTCCCTCAGCTAGCTGTGTGATGTCTTGAAGGGTCACGGGTTGTGTCATCTTCAAGCCCTGGACGACAATCCCACTTCTGACACCACTGTGGGCTTTTTGACCTCCCCGGCCTACAACCGGTCCCCGCCCTTTCTTCCTTCTCAAGATAGTCAGTACAACTTTGAATGTTTCTTAGGACCAAAAGAGGTAGGAACACTCCGACCCGTTTATTAGGGTTTAAAGAAATGATCAAGGCAAGGGTAACTCGGAGACACAGTCTGGGATACAAGAGTGTCCCAAAAAAAAATATATATATATTCAACGAGGTACAAGGGAGTCCGGTGTGCGCTTCCTCAGGTCCCTCTTCTTATAACCGCTTCCCTTCAGCTTCTTTGTAGGGTCTGTGCTTGGCTTGGTGTCCCCGGAAAAACAAAGAAAAACACAAAGACAACCACCAGTCAATAGTCTGGTTTAAAATTCTCTATTGAGTGATGTTGGTCCTCCACCTGTTTGAACTAGCACCACGGTTTGTGAGGGCAGAGGGTGTGAGGGACAGAGCGGTCCTATCTAGTGCCTGGTTTAGATCGTCCTCCCTGTTCTCCCCTCCCCGTCAATCGTTTGAATAAATGCAGGAAAGGCACTGACCTGAAGCTACGATCTTCCAGGACCGTAGCGTGGGGTGTCTCGGCGTCCTGTTTCTCCAGGGGACGTCTGGACACGGAAGCGATACAGGGTGGAGGCCCCTGGCCCTCCGATTCTTCCTCTCTGTTCCTCCGCTGATTCTTTTCCCCGCACGGCTCTCCCACAGGATCCGGGGCTCGCTTTCTCGCCACTTCCTCGTCCTTCGCGCTCTCCGATTCTCCTTGACTCTCCTCTCTCGCCACCGTCTCCTCCCTCTTCCGTGTTCCTGCCTCCCCTCTTGTTCCAGCGTGTGACGTCAGTCCCGCGTCGGCCGCCGTAACTAGTCCTCTAACCTCGTCTTCTGAGGATCGGGCCGCCGCCATTTTGAAGGGCACGGACGGTTCTTCCCCCGTAACGCCCGTATTACAGCTCTTTTAACAATGCTCCAGAAAGTTGGGAATGTTTGAGTGTCTAGATATCAAAAGAGAGTGGATCACTGGTCCTGAAAGAACCAAAGTTAGCATCAACAGTTAATAAACTGTTAAGAAACCCTCATGCACGTTTTATCGCAGGTGGTATTGTAGCGGTATGTTCGATTATCCGCTTTGCTTAACAACGTGACAGCATCATCATTGGGTTACTGTGTGCTTCCTCCACCCGGAGGTTCTTGCCTCTGGTTTTTTCAGTAGTGATCATAAAAAGTGTGTGATAAAGACATCCCAGTGAGTGTAGGTTAAAAAACTCGTAAAACCAGTCAATAATTTTAATAGAACTGGGTTCGGGTTCGATTAAAAATAATTTACGTGCAGAGTCAGACACTTTAGGGTCTGGTGCACTAAGTGAAAATATTCAAAAAAATGGTCGACATGTTTCAGCCCTATCTTGCGCCCCTAAGGGTCAGGTGGGCTTTCTTCAGGACCTAGTGTAATTGTGGAGGAATCTAAATTTTCATAGGACTCCTTTGAGGAGGGTGGAGTGAATCGTCCAACCAACACGAGTTTGTTCACTTTGAACCTGTTAGGAGGTGGTGGGAAAGAAAGGTATGAAGACTAGGTTCAGTCAAAATACATGCTGTTACTATGTTCAAAATTTAGAGCATCAGCCGTTGTTTTGCAACTTTAAAATGACAATACTTTAGTTGAAATATAATGCCAATCGATAAATAGGCAAAAATTGACATTTGTTAATGGCAAAAATGGCCCTCTTTTTATATTTCAGAAGGGAATTGCAGGAGGAAAGGAACAAAACAGAAAAACAGAAAAACACAAACACATAGACTATTCGCCGTTTTTTTGAACAAGAAACAGTTCCCGTTGGACTTGGGAACGCGGTGCACAATGTTAGGCTGTCAAACACAATGCATCAATGTCATACATAACAAAAGGTGCACAGGAAAGCTAGGAACGGAATGGTGAGCCACCTATCCTATAAAGACATAGAGCTGTGTTTGTTACAGATCGCGAAACGCCGTGTTACGTGAAGCTGCCATTACTCAGTAAACGGACTTAGAATTGTGCAAGGAGATAACATGAATGTTATGTTACGCTGCCAGTGTCATTAAGGTGGAGTGCTGATAACATCACAAGGTGTTCACATGATTGTCAGAACGATAGTAATCAACGCCCAAAGCTAGACATATATGCTGGTTTTTGAAGGCCGTGAGCGCGCGCAGACTTATTTTCTCAGGCATGCTAGTTTTAGTTGGTCACAGTAATGTGCAGAATGAAAGAATACCTTGTTTTCTCAAGTCGAGGAAAACCTTCGGGGGCAGGAGGCTAGACCCCGCTCTTGGGAAAAGGGGGGGAAAAGGAAAGAATTTTAAGTAAATTGTATACATTACGTTCCTTCGATGGTCTGCTCGTGTCTGCCTCGGCCGCTACCTTGCGCATGGGTGTTGTCGACTGGTTCTGCCGCTGCCTCTCTTTCTCCGGTATGTCTACTACTAGCACCGGTTCAGCATTTTAAAGGGGCAGGGTCGTCACATGGGTGAACAGGGAACGGGGGGAGGAACAAAGTCAATTTGCGCCAGATTCTGGTTTTTCTTCGTATTTACGGTGATTAAAGTTTTTATAAAGTAAAACTTATACTAAAAGAATATGTTACTTCACAAAAAAGAGAAAAGGCAGTATCTCGGGCGATTGCTCGAGTCGGCATCTTCTTATTGTTCCTCTGCTGTTTCAATAAAGTTACGGTTGTCGCAGTACACGTCTCGAATCTTATTGTAATTTTGTCGAGCTGAACGTTACATTTCTCTATGAAGATGTAGTCAGATTCATTGTTGTAAGGGGTTTGTGTGTCAACAGGTCTATCTGGAATTTCCAACTCAGTTTCTTTCCCAATGTTAACCCCAAATAGGTAAAGGTGTCAGTCTGTTCCAAGGGGACATTATTCATGTGTACCCTCCCCCTCACGGCCTTTGACCTATGGACTTACTTCCCGTGAGATCCCGCCCAATTGACATATGGGGCCCCCTTGTGACATACCTTCATTCCCGACCTCATTTGAGCCATGCTGCCTCCCCCGCACTCCCCGTCGGCACTCCGCCCGTGGCGGCCGCCGGTGCTGGTAAGTAACTGTCTCCCCCATACCCCTGCTCCCCCTTCTGACCGTGCCTGCCTCTGGCTCTATAGTGGTGTCATTACCTACCTGAACCCTGTGCTGATTATGGTGCCATAACAGTGCTGCACAGACTTAGGCTGTCGCATGATGATATTGTCATTACGTCTATGATATTCGACTTATTACCTACTGTGTACAATGCTCTGATCTGATGCAAAAGTGTACCTTTGTTTATACTGTATCTGTCAATAAAGGTTTTGAAAAATAAAAATAAAGTTATTTAAGGAAGAAGTGGTGGGCTGGAAACGGTCATATCAAGGGATGAATTCACATTTTTACACAATGATTTTCCAGTCATAACCACCATATACTTAATTCCGAAAATTCATAAGAGCATGTCACCAGTTCTAGGTCGGCCCATCATTTAATCCAGAAAGTGCCTATTTGAAAACACTTTTTGCTACATGGATTATTATCTACAAGAATGTATTTGTGGGTCTTCCCTCATACATCTGTGACACTACTGATTTTTTTGAATAAGGTTTCTAATCAATCTTGCTCCAAAGAATACATTTTAATTACTATGGACATTGTCTCGCTGTAAACAAGTATTGAGCATAGTGATGGTTTGAGGGCAGTTGAGCACTATCTAAATAACAGACCTTTGGAACTTTTCAGTCATAATAAAATGCTTTTAAGGATGATCTATTGGTGTCTGCACAATAACTTTTTTACATTTGATAATACAATTTTTCAGCCGCTTAGGGGTGTCGCCATGGGGGCTTGCTTCTACTCTAGTTATGCATGTTTACATGAAGGCTGGTGGGAGGAGGGAGTCCTCATGGAGGAACACCACTCCAATTGGGTCAATCATGCGGTGAAATGGTGGCGCTTTGTAGATGATGTGTTTGTCATTTGGAGGGGGACACAAATACAAGCAGAAGAATTTGTTGCTAAAATTAATGTCAATATGTTAAATCTCGAATTTACTGCTCATATTGACAACGTTGCCACCATTTTTCTAGATATGCCTATATATGTTGATAAAGGCAAAATCATGTCTTTCACAAACCTACAGCTGGCAATTGTATTTTGCACGCGTCTAGTTTTCATCCGAAGCACCTCATCAACAGTATTCCTTATGGATGGGTTTACTGGTTGGGTGTCTAGGGCAGCTGTTTCTGTGGCTTCTCTTTGGCCCATCAGACCCGCCAGAGATGCGCCCTCCAAACCGTGGTTCACTCCGACTCTTAAAGTGGCTAAACATGACTGTAAGATCTTGGAGCGTGCCTGGCGCAGGAGTGGCTATTGCCCTTTGGCTAAGAGGAAGCTCAGAGCAATGCAAAAAATCTATTATGCTGCTATTGCCACGACCAAAGGGCAATTTTTTGCAGCTCGCATTGACTCTGCTAGGAATAACGCCAAAGAAATCTTTGCCATTGTGCAGAGCTTTACATCTCCGTTGGCTCAAGCAAGCGTTACTCCTTCCTCTCTTGCCTGGTGTAACACTCTTTCAGGTTGCTTCAGAGATAAAATTCAGGCCATTCAGGGTACCTTTCTCTCTGGCAACGGTTGCAGGGTGGGGCCTTTGGCGGTTCAATCTGTGGTCCCCACCTGCTCGCTGTCAGGTTTTAGAACAGTCGACACCCTGGAAACTCTTAAAATCCTCAGGGGACTCAAGTCCGGTTCTCCTGCTGACGCCTGCTCGACCAGGCTTCTAGCAGCAGTGGCTGAGAGTGTACACACAGAAGTGAACTTTATCATCAATCTGTCTCTTCAAACAGCGACTGATCCCCATGGGTGGAAGCAGGTGAAGATTATGCCACTTCTTAAAAAACCTTCTCTGGATCCCCATCTCCCTTCTACCGGCTATTGCCAAAGTCTGTGAGAAGGTGGTCAATAAGCAACTTACAGAATTTGTGGAAATTGAGGCACTGCTGTATCCAGCACAATCAGGATTTCGAGCCGTTCACAGCACTGAGACTGTTTTGGTTGAGGTGGTGGAGGCCATCCGGGAGTGCCTCGATGCTGGGGGAAGGGCGGCATTAGTTTTGCTGGACCTCTCAGCGGCATTTGATACAGTCCCACATGCTGTTCTTCTGGCCCGTCTGGCAGAGGTTGGTGTGTCAGGGGCCGTCTGGGGTTGTCTTAGGCCCTTTTTGGTGGAGCGGGCTGAGCAGATTTGGCTCCCTCCTTTCTCCTCCTCTCCTCAATTGGTTACCACTGGAGTTCTGCAGGGATCCTCCCTTAGCCCTCTCCTCTTTAACATTTATGTTACGCCATTGATATATCTGGCAGAGGAACTTGGGGCTAAGGTGATGGCCTATGCGGATGATACCCAGTTGCTGTTTACCTGGGATAAAACATTGGATTCTGTCTCAGCGGCGCAACAATGCTTAGCTTCCATTTTTAATTGGTTGGCGGATGCACAGCTTAAGTGCAATGAACACAAATCTGAGATTTTGCTCTTTGGCAAGTTTTCCGCTGATTTTCGAGAGCAGTTGTGGCCGTGGGACTCCCCACTGCCCCTTTCTTCGGGACAGCCCGCTAAGAACTTGGGAGTATGGTTCGATGAGAGTCTTTCTTCCTCAACACATATTAAGAAAACAGCTGGCTGTTGTTATGGCCTTCTTAAAACTCTCAGGAACTTTTTCCCACTCCTTCCGCAGGCAGCAAGAGAGACTGTTACATGTTTGGACTATGCCAATGCTCTCTATGCTGGTGTCCCTGGCTACCTGCTTAAGAAACTACAAGTGGTCCAGAATATGGCGGCTAGACTGCTCTTGGGCATTTCGTCAATGAATAGTGTGGCTCTCCAACTGCGCTCTCTCCATTGGCTGCCGGTGGCGGATAGGATCAAGTTTAAATCTCTGGTTTCTGCCCATCGTGCCCTCCATAGCTATGGTCCCCTTTATCTTCAGAGGAGCTTTTCTTTTTACGTCCCCTCGCGGGCCCTTCGATCCTTGTCCCTTCGCTTTGCCCGGGTTCCGCGTTTTAAGTTCCAGAGGTTGGGGGGCAGCTCCCTTGTGGTTAAGTCAAGTGTGGCTTGGAATGCCCTCCCCTTCGCCCTTCATTCCATTCAGGACCCAGTGGTGTTTAAAAAGAAGCTCAAAACGCATTTTTTGGTCTGATAGTCTCTCCTGCACCCATCTGGTATCGTGCCAGGACACTTACGAGTATCCGAGCGCGCTATAAATGGATATAACATAACATAACATGAAGAATCTTTAAGGATTCGCAGAGTATGTAGTTCTGACAAAGATCTCTTTCAATATCAGCAGGAAGCTAAACAAAGATTCCTTTTCAGGGGATATACCAACAGAACTTTAGAACAGGCCCTGACTAAAGCTAATTCTAAGGACAGAAAAGAACTGCTCAGTCCATTTGACAATGTGGGGATTCCTAACTGCAATGTTTCATCTAGAAAAGATGATAGCGATGCCAGAGCTAGACTCATTACAACATACCGGGAGCCAGTGCTATGCTGAAAGACACTTAGAATACAGTGAAAACACCTATATACACTAGGGTACACTATGGGTTGGGGTACCCCTTTTGATTGGCATGACCTCCTCTGTAAGGCCTTGATACATAATAGGGCAAGGGGATTAAAACTACCTCTAAGTCCCAAGCATATAATAGGGCATGGCAGTTTAGATGCCAGCAGCCCTTTTCTGCACTTGCATGTGTGCACTGCTGTGCCTGAGGTCAGTTTAAAAGTAGCCCTGTGTGTGCAGAAAGAGGCAAGAGAGATGCAGAAAGAAGAGGTAAGAGAGGTACAGAAAGAAGAGGTAAGAGAGGTACAGAAAGAAGCAAGAGAGGTGCAGAAAGAAGAGGTAAGAGAGGTACAGAAAGAAGCAAGAGAGGTGCAGAAAGAAGCAAGAGAAGTGCAGAAAGAAGCAATAGAGGTACAGAGGCAAGAGGGGTACAGGAAGAGGTAACAGAAGTACAGAAAGAAGCAACAGAAGTGCAGAAGGAGGCAAGAGAAGTGCAGAAAGAGGCAATAGAGTTGCAGGCACAGGCAAAAGAGGTGCAGAAAGAAGCAAGAGAGGTGCAGAAAGAAGCAAGAGAAGTGCAGAAAGAAGCAATAGAGGTACAGAGGCAAGAGGGGTACAGAAAGAGGTAACAGAAGTACAGAAAGAAGCAACAGAAGTGCAGAAGGAGGCAAGAGAAGTGCAGAAAGAGGCAATAGAGTTGCAGGCACAGGCAAAAGAGGTGCAGAAAGAAGCAAGAGCAGTGCAGAAAGAACCAACAGATGTGTAGAAGGAGGCAAGAGGGGTACAGACATTTGCAAGAGAGATGCAGAAAGAAGCAAGAGCAGTGTAAAAAGAAATAAAAGGTGCAGAAGGAGGCAAGAGGGGTTCAGAAAGAGGCAAAAGAAGTACAGAAACAAGCAAAAGAGGTACGGAAAGAGGCAAGAGCGGTGCAAAAAGAGGCAAGAGCAGTGCAGAAAAAAGTGATGTGCTGGAAAAAGGAACAAGGGTGCACAAAGAGGCACGAGGGGTGCAGAAAGAAGCAAGAGAGGTGTAGAAAGAAGCAAGAGAAGCACAGAAAGAAGCAACAGAGGTGCAGAAAGAGGCAAAGGGTACGGAAAGAGGCAAGAGAAATGCAAATTAAGAAACAGAGGTGCAGAAAGAAGCAAGAGGGGTGCAGAAAGAGGCCAGAGAGGAGCAAAAAGAGGCAAGAGGTGCACACAGGCACGAGGGGTGCAGAAATTCGGAAGAGAGGTGCAGAAAGAAGCAAGTGAAGTGCAGAAAAAGCAACAGAGGTGCAGAAAGAGGGAAAAGGAGTGCTAAAAGAAGCAAGAGCAGTGCAGAAAGAAGGAACAGAGGTGCAGAAAGACACAAGAGGGGTGCAGACAGAGGCAATAGAGGTGCAGAAAGAGGCAAGAGGGCTGCAGAAATTTGCAAGACAGGTGCAGAAAGAAACAAGAGCAGTACATAAACAACCAAGAGAGGTGCAGAAATAAGCAAGAGAAGTGCAAAAAGAAGCAAGAGAAGTGCAAAAAGAAGCAAGAGAAGTGCAGAAAGAAGCAGCAGGGGTGCAGAAAGAGACAAGAGAGGTGCGGAAAATTACAAGAGAACTGCAGAAAAAGGCAAGAGGGATGCAAGGGAAGAAGGGAGCAGAAAGAAACAAAAGAAGTGCAGAAAGAGGCAATAGGAGTACAGAAAGAGGGAAGAGGGGTGGAGAAAGAGGCAATGGGGTAGAGAAAGAAGCAAGAGAGCTGTAGAAAGAAACAAAAGAAGTGCGGAAAGAAGAAACAGACTTACAGAGATGGGCAAGAAAGGTGCAGAAGAGGGAAAAGGGGTGCATAAAGAAGCAACAGAGGTGCAGAACGAGGGAAGAGGGGTGCAGAAAGGGGAACGAAGTGCAGAAAGAAGTAACAGAGATGCAGAAAGAGGGAAGTGGGGTGGAGTAAAAGCCAAGAGGGAAGCAGAGAGAAGCAAGAGAGGTGAAGAAAGAAATAAAAAGTGCAGAAACAAGGAACATGTGCAGAAAGAGGTAAGAGGAGTGCAAAATGAAGTATGAAAAGTGCAGAAGGAAGCAACAGAGGTACAGAAAGAGGCAAGAGGGGTGCAGAAAGAGGCAAGAGGGGTGCAGAAAGAAGCAAGAGATGTGCAGAAAGAAGCAACAGAGGTGCAGAAAGAGGCACGAGGGGTGCAAAAAGTAGGAAGAGGGGTGCAGAAAGAGGCAGAAGGGGTGCAGCAAGAAGCAAGAGCTGTACAGAAAGGAGCAACAGGTGTAGAAAGAGGCAAGAGGGGGCAGACAGATGCAAGAGGGGTGCAGAAAGAAGCAACAGAGGTGCAGAAAGAAGCAACAGAGGTGCAGAAAGAGGCACGAGGGGTGCAAAAAGTAGGAAGAGGGGTGCAGAAAGAGACAGAAGGGGTGCAGCAAGAAGCAAGAGCTGTACAGAAAGAAGCAACAGGTGTAGAAAGAGGCAAGAGGGGGCAGAAAGATGCAAGAGGGGTGCAGAAAGAAGCAACAGAGGTGCAGAAAGAAGCAACAGAGGTGCAGAAAAAGGCAAGAGGAGTGCAGAAAGAGGGATAAAGGGCACAGAAAGAAGCAAGAGAGATGAGAAAGAAGCAAGAGAAATGCATTAAAAAAGAACAGATGCAGAAAGGGGGAAGTGGGGTGGAGAAAGAGGCATGAGGGATACAGAAAGAAACGGGAGATGCAGAAAGAAACAAAAGAAGTGCAGAGAGAAGGAACAAAGGTGCACAAAGAGGCAATGGGGTGCAGAAAGAGGGAAGGGGGTGTGAAAGAGGCAAAAGGGATGCAGAAAGAAGAGAGGTATACAAAGAAGCAAGAGGAGGGCAGAAAGAAGCAGCAGAGGTGCAGAAAGAGGCAAGAGGAGTGCAAAAAGAGGGAAGGGGGTGCAGAAAGAAGCAAGACATGTACAGAAAGAAAAAGAATTGCAGAAAGAAGGAACAGATCTGCATAAAAAGGCATGAGGGGTGCAGGAGATGAGCAGAAGAAACAAAAGAAGTGCAGAAAGAAGGAACAGAGGTGCAGAAAGGGGAACAGGGGTGCAGAAAGAAGGAACAGATGTGCAGAAAGGGACAACAGGGGTGCAGAAAGTGGGAAGAGGGGTGCAGAGAGAGGCACACAGGTTACAGAAAGAAGGTATAGGTGCAGAAAGAAGCAAGAGAACTGCGGAAACAAGCAACAGAGGTGCAGAAAGAGGGATGAGGTGTGGAGAAAGGCAAGAGAAGTGCAGAAAGAAGCAACGGATGCAAAAAGTGGGAACAGGGGTAGAGAAAGTGGCAATAGGGGTGCAGAAAGAAGCAAGAGATGTGCAAAAGAAAAAGAGAAAGATGGAGCAGAGGTGCATAAAGAGGGAAGAAGGGTGCCCAAAGAAGCACAAGGGGTGCAGAAAGAAGCAAGAGTAGTGCAGAAAGAAGCAACAGAGGTGCAGAAAGAGGCAAGAGGGGTACAAAAAGAGGGAAGGGGTGCAGAAAGAAGCAAGTGATGTACAGAAAGAAAAAAGTGCAGAAAGAAGGAACAGAGCTGCATAAAAATGAATGAGGGGTGCAGAAAGAAGCAAGAGGACTTCAGCGAGAGGGATGAGGGGTGCAGAAAGAGGCACAAGGGGTGTGAGAAGTTGGCCTGATATATGCTGTCCACTAATTATAGTGGGCACCTTGTATCAGTCCAAACAACCCCTTATGGTGAATAGGTTAAAGACAAACCTTATTGAAAGCTATCCTAGTGGTAGCTATGGAGAGCAGCCTTCAGGCTAAGTCTTAAAGGAATGTAAAGCAGCTTGTTTTACCAGTCTATAATCTCTTGAATGACCAAATGAAAGGATAACCACACCAGGTATATATTTAAAATATATGTATTTAAGATAAAACACACCCCTCTAGTCTCTTTATGAGACTGGAGTTCGAAGTACTTAATTTACAAGTTAGCAATCAACAGTAATAGCACAAATACACGTTTGGGCCCTAGGGGCATACCAAACCATATACCAATAAAGTGGTATAAGAACCATGACTGAACTAGACACAAGGCCTAGAGACTGTAGAATCGCTGGGACCCCAAGGAACCACCCAAGGTAGTGACACAGGGTACCCACGGGGCCGTGTGCAGTGTGCAAACACAACCTCGGGTTCCCGTTAGCTTCTATGGGCAATGTCGCGGTTGGAAATTTAAAGATTAGGGACACTTAGAAATGAGTCAGGACCAAACCCTTTTGGACTTAGGAAGTTCACCCACGGGAGCACCGGAGTACTCGTGTTACCTCACCCAGGGAAGCCAGGTGCATAGGTGTCTTTTGGTGTCGGGTTGCGTCGTCTATTTCAATAGAAGCTGGCGAAGAAGTGCTGCTGCTGTGAAAAGGAGAAGTGTCTGAAGCGATCCAAGCCTGGATCAAGGATGGAAGGAACCTGAAAGCAGAGGGGACAGAGTCTGGGTCACTTTCCAGTGATCAGGGGCACGATGGACCAATGCCCACAGATGTCGGGTGCTTCAAGTGAGTTGACGGATTTCTTGACTCTTCAGCCACGAGGTCCAGGAGGCTCAGATGATGACCAGGAGCTGGATTCGAGCTGTCCCACAAAGTCTGTCGAGTGCTGCGGTGTCAGCGACCAGATTGGACCCAACAAGCCTTGGCAACGGCAAGTCTCTTAGAATCAGAGAAAGGACTGCGGTGCAGACCAGCAAGGTCTGAAGGACTCACCCAGTGAGGGTAAGTCGGGGCATGTCTGGAGCAACCAGGAAAGCCCAATCAGAAGAGGATTTGCCTTCGTGGGGACCTACTAGCCAACGGGCTAGCGATCGCGAAGGAGCCTCGAGCGGTCGCACTGGAAACTGGCCCACGGGTCACTTGTGGAGTGGAGGCCAGAAATCTTCGCTGCAGGAGATGCTCAAGGCTGGGGCTACTTGGAGCCCAAAGCACAACTTCGAGGGAGACCAGGAAGATGATGGTACTGCAAAAGATCACGGTGTCCAGGGGTCACGGTTCCACGTCACCCACGATAGCCACGGGCCTCAGCTTTGCTGTGGACTCAGGGTAGCTTCGGAGAAGTCTGAAAATCTACCTCTGGTGATGCAGAGACTTCAGCGTCTGGCAGGAGCTTCAGCGATGCAGACTGGTCAGTTGCTTCTTTGGTGCCTGCCAAGCAGGGGAGTCACTCCTTGACCCCAAGGGAGATTTCTTCAGTCTTCTAAGCAATGTAGAACATCGAAGGTCCAGGATATTTGTTGCAGAGTTTCGTCCAGGGTAATCTAATGTCGCAATGACTGGGTTCCCATACTAAGTTTGGGGGTTGGATATACTCTAGGGACCCACCTATGGGAGGGTTTGGAAAGAGGGGTGGTTACACTAATTTCCTTTGTCCAGTTTCACGCCAGAGCAGGGGCAGGTAGCCCCTGCAACCGGTTTGAACGGGACTATGCACAGGGACACCAAGTGTGCCCCCAGTGCAGGACTTCAAAGCACCAGAGAGTGCCCCCGCCCAGCCCCAGTACACATCTGCCTGTCTGGGATGGTGGTTACACCTCCCTGGGACAGGAAACCTATTGTCCAGGCCTCCCCTGCCGGAGTTTTGGTCAGCAGCAGGAGGCCAGGCCCGTGACAGTGGCAGAGGCATTAATTTTGTGATGCCAGGGCTGTAGAAAGTCCTACCGGGTTAGACCAGTGTGAACATGTCTCTCCCTCTAGAAGGGTGGAATGCTACCCCCGCCACCAGAACTGTCGGGGGGTAGTATTCCAAAGCGTTTGACACCAAACACGACATGTTTCCGTGCAGCCATCCCAAAGTAAGCATTTACCGCGAGTTTATTATGCACTTAAGAGTATATGGTCAGGCTGCACCACAAACCGCATCAGAGGAGGTACTCCGAATGCTGCAGAGGGGCTCTGCTCATGCAGGGGCACCCGCTCACATAAAAACCAAGCACTCTGCCTTCAGGATTGTCAAGGCCTGCCATAGGAGTGACTTATAGGTTTTATATGTGTGTGCAATGGTAGTGATATAGGTAGCCTATACCACAGTAAGGGGTGCAAGCACCACCTTACCCAGGCTTCAGTAGCAGACCTGTGGTGTCATTTTGGAGTGCATCCCGGGGGTGACATAATACATGCTTCAGCCCCTGGTTGGCCTCTGATGTACCTATGCCCTAGGTACATAGTATACCATATACTAGGGGCTTATAAGGCACTCCAGAATCCAATTAGAAATGTACCTAATGTACATGGAAACCATTTTACAGAGAAAGCAGATAGACTGGGGGCCTGAATAGCAGGGTCTCAGTCCAACTAAGTCATAAACCAGCAAAACACCAGGCAAAAAGTGGGGGCTACCATATAGTCAGATTCCACCTTCCTACAAGGGGTGCAGAAAGAAGCAAGAGAGATGCAGAAAGAAGCAAGAGAAATGCATAAAAAAGCAACAGAGATGCAGAAAGGGGGAAGTGGGATGGAGAAAGAGGCAAGAGGGATACAGAAATAAACAAGAGAGGTGCAGAAAGAAGGAACAGGTGCAGAAAGCGGCAAGAGGGGTGCAGAAAGAGGGAAGAGGGGTGTGAGAGGCGTGACGGGTGCAGAAGGAAGGGACAGAGGTGCAGAAAGAGGCAAGGGGGTGCAAAAAGAAGCAACGGATGTAGAAACAGGGAAGAGGGGCGCAGAATGGGGAAAGAGAAGTGCAGAAAGAAGTAACAGATGCAGGAAGAGGGGTGCAGAAAGAGGCAAGAGGGAAGCAGATAGAAACAAGAGAGGTGCAGAAAGAGGCAAGAGCAGTACAGAAAGAACCAAGAGATGTACAGAAAGAGGCAAGAGAGGTGCATAAAGAGGCAAGAGGTGTGCAGAGAAAGGGACAAAGGGTGCAGAAAGAGGCAAGTGAGGTGCAGAAGGAGGCAAGAGAACTGCAGAAAGAGGCAAGAGAGTTGCAGAAACAGCCAAAAGGGGTGCAGAAAGAGGAAACCGGTATGCACAAAGAGCGAAGTGGGGTTGTGAGAAGTTGGCCTGGTATATGCTGTTCACTAGTTAAAGTGGACACCTTGCACCAGTAAAATTCGACTCTTATGGTAGATAGGTTTAAGACAACCTTTCAAGAAAGCTATCCTAGTGGTAGCTGTGGAGAGCAGCCTTCAGGCTAAGTCTTTAGAGGAATGTAAAGCAGCTTGTTTTACCTTATAATCTCTTGAATTACTAAATGAAAGGACACCACACAGGTATATATATCAAATATATATGTATTTATTACTAACAACTCTCTGCTAATCTCTTTATGAGATCAGAAGTCAGGAACATATGCATAAATCAACGTTTCACAATAAATTAAGCACAAATATGGCTGGGGCCCTAGGGGCGTACCAGACCATATACTAAAAAAGAGACTTAGAGATATCGACTTGCAAGGGGACAAGGCCTAGGGCCTTCAGAAGCGCTGGGGCCTCATAAAACCACCCAAGGCAGGTAAGTAAAGGACCCACGGGAGACGCATGCAGTGTGAGAACACAGCCGCAAATCCCTTTTACTTCAATGGAGCAAGTCGCGGTTGGAAATTAAGAGTTTCAGGATACTTCGGGAGAGTCTACAAGCAAGTCACTTACAGGGTAAGTAGTTCTAGAGCCAACACCCACAGGAGCACCGTAGTACTGGAGTTATCTCACCCAGGGAGGAGTTATCTCACTCAGGGAAACTGGGTGCATAGGTGTCTTTTGGTGTCGGGTCGCGGCGTCATTTTCAATGGGAGCCAAAGAAGACTTGCTGCTTGTGAAGACAGGAGAAGTGTCCGGTGGAATCCAAGCCTGGATTCAGAAGAAAGAAGACCTGAAAGCAGAGGAGACAGTGTTCAAAGTCACTTGGCAGTGACCCGGGGCAAGGAAGCTGGATGCCCACAGTCGTCGGGTGATTTCAGGTGATCACGGGCATCTTGACTCTTCAGCCACGAGGTCCAGGAGGCATCGACAATGACCAGGAGCTGGATTCGGCGTGTCCCACGGAGTCTGCAGCTTACTGCGGTGTCGGCGACCAGATTGGAGCCAACAAGCCTTGGCAACAGCAAGTCTCGTGGAAAGTGTAAGTCTGAGGGACTCACCCAGCGAGGGTAAGTCTGGGCAGGCCTGGAACAACCAGGGGAGCCCTTTGATTTCGTAGAAAAGTCTTCTGGGGACCCACAAGCCAACCGGCAAGGGATCGCGAAGACGCCTCGGGAGGATTCACTCAACAGGGGCCCACGGTCACTTGGGACGGGGTAGGCCTCTGATCTGCGGAGGGAATCCTGCTGGAGGTTTGGACCACACGTGGTCCAATGCACAGATTCGTAGAACGTCGTGAAGGGGTTGCACTCAAATAGTGCACGGTACCCAGGTATTGCGGTTCCTCATCACTCGTGGGGTCCACTTGCCTCCGCGTCACTGGGGACTCACGATGGCCTTGGAGAAGTCAGGAAATTCTCTTCCTGGGCTGCAAGGACTTCGGACTCTGGCGGGAGCGATGGAGTTTGCGACCGTCGATTGCAGTTTTTGGTGACTGCCAAGCAGGGGAGTCACTCCTTGACTCCAAGGGAGATTCTTCCGTCTTCCAGAGGTAGTGGAACGTCGAAGGTCCAGGATTCTTCTTCAGAGAGTCATCCAGGGATATCTAGTTTGCAATGGCAAGAGTTCCCTAACTTATACTGCAAGGAAGGGAGGGACTAGCTCTATGACCCCACCTATGGGAGGGTCAGGGGAGTGGGTGGCTACACCCACTTCTCTTTGTCCAGTTTCGCGCCAGAGCAGGGGCAAGTAGCCCCTGAACCGGTTTGAACTGGTGTATGCACAGAGGAGCCTACTGCTCCCCCAGTGCAGGACTTCAAAGCACTCTAGGAGTGCACCCACCCAGCCCCAATACATTAAACCCTGTCTGGGAGGTGGTCACACCTCCCTGTGACAGGATACCTATTGTTGGGCTTCTTCCACTGCGAGTTTCGGGCAGCAGCAGGAGGGCAGCCCAGTGTCTGTGACTGATGGCATCCATTTTGTGATGCCAGGGCTCCTCAGGATTCTACTTGTGTTTCCACAGTGGGTACATGTCTATCCCTCTAGAAGGGTGGGATCATACTCCCACACCAGTTACTGGTGTGGGGGTATGATTCCAAAGCATTTGACACCAAACACTACCAGTTTTGATGCAGCCATTCCAAAGTTAGCATTTACTGCGAGGTTATAATGCACTTAAGAGTATATGGTTTGACCACATTCACAAACAGCCCCAGAGAATGGACTCTGAGAGCTGCAGAGGGGCCCTGCTCAGGCAGAGGCACCCCTTCACATGGAAACCAAGCACCCTGACCTCAGGATTGATAGGGCCTGCCTTAGGGGTGACTGATAGGTTTAAATATGTGTGCAGGGAGATATAGTGAACCTATATCTCAGTGAGGAGTGCTAGCACAACCTCACCCAGGCTGCAGTAGCAGGCCTGTGGTGTCCGATTTAGTCTGCTTCCCAGGGGTGGCATAATACATGCTTCAGCCCCTGGTAGGCTTGTGAAGTACCTATGTCCTTGGTACCTAAGGTACCATATACTAGGGGCTCATAAGGTACCACCGTATCCAATCACTAGTGCACCTAATATGCACTCCAAGTTGTTTAGAGAGAACAGAGAGGCTGGGGCCCTGATTAGAAGGGTCCCAGCAAGACTATAGCCGGAAACCAATGTAAACATCAGAAAAAAAATGGGGGCAACATAAGAGGCAGATCCTATTCTCCTACAGGGGTACAGAAAGAGGGAAGATGGGTGCAGAAAGAGACAAGAGGGGCATAGAAAGAGGTAGGAGAGGTGCACGAAGAGGCAATAAGGGTACAGAAAGAGGCAAGAGATGTGCAGAAACAGGCAGGAAAGGTTCAGAAAGAGGAAAAAGGGATGCAGAAAGAGGGGTGCAGAAAGAGGCAAGAGGGGTGCAGAAAGAAGCAACTGAGGTGCAGAAAGAGGCAAGAGAGGTGCAGAAACAAGCAAGTGAAGTACAGAAAAGCAAGAGAATTGCTAAAAGAAGCAACAGAGGTGTAGAAAGAAGCAAGAGAAGTGCAGAAAGAGGCAAGTGAGGTGCTTAAAGAGGCAAGAGAGGTGCTGAAAATGACAGAACTGCAGAAAGAGGCATGAGGGATGCAAAAAAGGGAAGAAGGGTGCAGAAAGAAACAAAATAAGTTCAGAAAGAAGGAACAGAGGTCTAAAAAGGGGAAGGGGTATATAAAGAAGCAAGAGGGATGCAGAAAGAAACAAAAGAAGTGCAGAAAGAGGCAATGGGTGGAGAAAGAAGCAAGAGCTCTGTAGAAAGAAACAATAGAAGTACAGAAAGAAGAAACGAGTACAGAGAGGCAATTAAGGTGCAGAAAGAAACAAAAGAAGTGCAGAAAGAAGGCACAGATGTGTAGAAAGAGGCAAAAGGGGTGCAGAAAGAAGTGAGAGGTACAGAAAGAAACAAAAGAAGTGGACAAAGAAGGAACAGAGGTGCAGAAAGAGGCAAGAAGGGTGCAGAAAGAAACAAAAGAAGTGCAGAAAGAAGCAACAGAAGTGCAGAAAGAAGCAACATAAGTGCAGAAAGAGGCCAGAGAAATGCATAAAAAAGCAACAGAGATGCAGAAAGGGGGAAGTGGGGTGGAGAAAGAGGCAAGAGGGATACAGAATGAAACAAGAGCGGTGCAGAAAGAAGGAACAGGTGCAGTAAGCGGCAAGAGGGGTGCAGAAAGAGGGAAGAGGGGTGTGAAAGAAGCACAAGGGGTGCAGAAAGAAGCAAGAGGAGTGCAGAAAGAAGCAGCAGACTTGCAAAAAGAAACAAAAGAAGTGCAGAAAGAAGGAAAAAGTGGAGAAAGGGGCAACAGGGGTGCAGAAAGGGAAGAGGGATGCAGAAAGAAACAAAAGAAGTGCAGAAAGAAGAAACCGGTACAGAGAGAGGCAAGAAAGGTGCAGAAAGAGTGAAGAGGGGTGCAGAGAGGGGCAGGAGGAGTGCTGAAAGAAGAAACACATGCAGAAAGAGGGAAGAGGGGTGGAGAAAGAGGGAAGCGAAGAGAACCAAGTGATGTGCAGAAAGAGGAAAGAGGGGTGCAGAAAGAGGCACGAGGGGTGCAGAAAGAAGCAAGAGAAGTGCAGAAAGAGGCAAAATAATTTCTGAAAGAAGCAACCGAGGTGTAGAAAGAAGCAAGAGAAGTACAGAAAGAAGCAACAGAGGTGCAGAAAGAGGCAAGAGGGAAGCAGAGAGAAGCAAGAGAGGTACAGAAAGGAAAGCAGTTCAGAAACAAGGAACACATGCAGAAAGAGGCAATAGGAGTGCATAAAGAGTAGAGGGGTGCATACAGAGGCACAAGGGGTGCAAAAAAGAGAAGAAGGGTGCAGAAAGAAGGAACAGAGGTGCAAAAAGGGGAAAGAGGGGTACAGAAAGAAGCAAGAGGGATACATAAAGAAACAAAAGACGTGCAGAAAGAGGCAACAGGGATACAGAAAGAGGGGAGAGGGGTAGAGAAAGAGGCAAGAGAGCTGCAGAAAGAAACAAAAGAAGTGCAGAAAGAAGGAACAGATGTGTAGAAAGAGGCAAGAAGGGTTCAGAAAGAATTGAGAGGTACAGAAAAAAACAAAAGTGGTACAGAAAGAAGGAACAGAGGTGCAGAAAGAGGCAAGAGGGGTGCAGAAAGAAACAAAAGAAGTACAGAAAGAAGCAACAGAAGTGTAGAAAGAGGCAAGCAAAATGCATCAAAAAGCAACAGATGCAGAAAGGGGGAAGTGGGGTGCAGAAAGAGGCAAGAGGGATACAGAAAGAAACGAGAGGTGCAGAAAGAAACAAAAGAAGTGCAGAGAGAAGGAACACAGGTGCAGAAAGAGGCAAGAGGGGTACAGCAAGAGGGAAGAGTGGTGTGAAAGAGGCACAAGGGGTGCAGAAAGAAGCAAGAGGAGTTCTGAAAGAAGCAACAGATGTGCAGAAAAACAAAAGAAGTTCAGAAAGAAGGAACAGAGGTGGAGAAAGGAGCAACAGGGGTGCAGAAAGAGGCAACAGGGGTACAGCATGAGGGAAGAGGGGTGTAGAAACAGGCAATGGGTGGAGAAAGAAGCAAGAGAGCTGTAGAAAGAAACAAAGGAAGTGCAGAATGAAGAAACCGGTACAGAGAGAGGCAAGAAAGGTGCAGAAAGAGTGAAGAGGGGTGCAGAGAGGGGCAAGAGGAGTGCAGAAAGAAGTAACACAGATGCAGAAAGAGGGAAGATGGGTGGAGAAAGAGCGAAGCAGAGATAACCAAGTGAGATGCAGAAAGAGGAAAGAGGGGTGCAGAAAGGTGCAAGAGGGGTACCAGAAAGAGGTAACAGGGATACAGAAAGAAGCAACAGGGGTGCAGAAGGAAGGAAGAGGGTGGAGAAAGAGGCAATGGGGTGGAGAAAGAAGCAAGAGAGCTATAGGAAGAAACAAAGGAAGTGCAGAATAAAGAAACAGAGGTACAGAGAGAGGCAAGTAGGGTGCATAAAGAAGCAAGAGGGATGCAAAAAGGGGAAGAAGGGTGCAGAAAGAAACAGAAGTGCAGAAAGAGGCAACCGAGGTACAGAAAGAAGCAACAGGGGTGCAGGTGGGAAGAGGGGTGGAGACAGAAGCAAGAGAGCTATAGAAAGAAACAAAAGAAGTGCAGAAACAAGGAACACGTGCAGAAAGAGGCAATAGGAGTGCAGAAAGAGAGCAGAGGGGTGCAGAAAGAGGCACAAGGGGTGCAAAATGAAGTTTAAAAAGTGCAGAAAGAAGTAACGGGTACAGAACGAGGGAAGAGGAGTGGAGAATGAGGCAACAGAAGTGCAGAAAGAAGCAACAGAGATGCAGAAAGGGGGAAGCATGGTGGAGAAAGGCAAGAGGGATACAGAAAGAAGAAAGAGGTGCAGAGAGAAACAAAAGAAGTGAAGAAAGAAGGAACAGAGGAGCAGAAAGAGGCAAGAAAGGTGCAGAAAGAGGGGTGCAGAGAGGCATAAGGGTTGCAGAAAGAAGGGACAGGTGCAGAATGAAGCAAGAGAACTGCAGAAACAAGCAACAGATGTGTAGAAAGAGGGATGAGGGGTGGAGAAAGAGGCAAGAGAAGTGCAAAAAGAAGCAACAGATGCAAAAGTGGGAACAGGGGTGGAGAAAGTGGCAAGAGGGGTGCAGAAAGAAGCAAGAGATGTGCAAAAGAAATACAAGAAAAACAGAAAGAAGGAACAGATGTGCAGAAAGAGGGAAGAAGGGTACCGAAAGAGGCACAAGTGGTGCAGAAAGAAGCAAGAGTAGTGCAAAATAAGGCAAGAGGGGTGCAAAAAGAGGGAAGAGGCGTGCAGAAAGAAGGACAAGGGGTGCAGAAAGAAGCAAGCGATGTACCGAAAGAAAAAGAAGTGCAGAAAGAAGGAACGGAGGTGCAGAGAGAGCCAACAGGAGTGAAGAAAGGGGGAAGAGGGGTGGAGAAAGAGGCAAGAGCTGCAGAAAGAATGAAATGTGCAGAAAGAAGGAACAGATGTGCATAAAGAGGCAAAAGGGGTGCAGAAAGAAGTGAGAGGTGCAGAAAGAAAGAAAAGAAGTGCAGAAAGCAGGAACAGAGGTGCAGAAAGAGGCAGAGGGATGCAGAAAGAGGCAAAAGAGGTATGAGGGGTGCAGTAAGAGGCACGAAGGATGCAGAAAGAAGCAAGAGCAATGCATAAAAAAGCAACAGAGATGCAGAAAGGGGAAGTGGGGTGGAGAAAGAGGCAAGAGGGATACAGAAATAAATGAGAGGTGCAGAAAGAAACAAAAGAAGTGCAGAAAGAAGGAACAGAGGTGCATAAAGAGGCGAGGGGTGCTTAAAGAGGGAAGATGGGTGTGAAAGAGGCATGAGGGGTGCAGAGAGAAATGACAGTGGTGCAGAAAGAAGCAAGAGAAGTGCAGTAAAAAGCAACAGAGGTGCAGAAAGAGGGAAGAGGGGTGCAGAAAGGGGCAAGAGAAGTGCAGAAAGAGACAAGGGGTGCAGAAAGAAGTAAGAAACGTGCAGAAAGAAGCAACAGGTGCAGAACAAGGGAAGAGGGGTGGAGAAAGAGGCAACAGAAGTGCAGAAAGAAGCAACAGAGATTCAGAAAGGGTGAAGTGGTGTGGAGAACGACAAGAGGGATGCAGAAAGAAGCAACAGAGGTGCAGAAAGAGGGATGAGGAATGGAAAAAGAGGGACGAGAAGTGCAGAAAGAAGCCACAGAGATGTAAAAAGGGGGAACAGGTGTGCAGAAAGAAGCAAGAGAGGTGCAGAAAGATGCTACAGAGGTGCAGAAAGAGGAAAGAGGGGTGCAAAAAGAGAAGAGGGGTGTAGAAAGAGGCACGAGGGATGCACAAAGAAACAAGAGAGGTGCAGAAAGAAGCAACAGAGGTTCAGAAAGAGGGAAGAGGGGTGCAGAAAGAAGCAACAGAAGTGCAGAAAGAGGCACGAGGGGTGCAGAAAGAAGCAAGAGAGGTGCATAAAGTAACAAAAGAAGTGCAGAAAGAAGGAACAGAGGTGCAGAAAGAGGCAAGAGGAGTGTAGAAAGAGGCACAAGGGGTGCAGAAAGAAGCAAAAGAGGTACTGAAAGACACAAGATAAGTGCAGAAAAAAGCAACAGAGATGCAGAAAGAGGGAAGGGGTGGTGAAAGAGGCAAGAGAAGTGCAGAAAGAAGCAACATACATGCAGAAAGAGGGAAGAGGTGTGGAGAAAGAGGCAAGAGGGGTGCAGAAAGAAGGAACAGAGGTGTCGCAAACATCTTTGGAAAGACCACGAAGGAGATTCAAATCATTTATCATTTTATGGAATTGAACACATATCCTGGAAGATAGGAGGAGGTGACTGTGAACTCTCACTGAGAAAAGCTGAATCCAAATGGATTATAACGGTTGGCAGGGAGATACCATCGGAACTTAATATGGATGCAGAATTGCACAATTTCTTGTGAATCTCCCATTTCTTGACCACATTGTCTAATAACGTTTGTGCCACACTTGGAGCTATCACAATGGAAGCAAGAATATTGTTTTAAATCATTTGCAATGAAATTACAGTATGTGTCTTGTGTGATGTCCACGGATTAATTTTGATGCCAGTACTGTACTGATTACACAACTTCAAAGTAACTACATGTTCTACTCTTCGGTTACTTTACCGATTTAACCTTGTGCACCATAAGACCTTGGATATCAGTATTTCATTTAACACTATTCCCTCTTGTGGGACCTTTAATAGAGAAATATCAGAAACTGCTACTCTCACATCATTTACCAACCCACTGATTGGTTAAGCACGGTGCACTTTAGTATATGATACCGCCCTAAAATTTTCTGGGCTGTCTAAATTCATGAACTAAAGCTTACATACATTCTGTAAGCTATTAATTTGTTTACAATAGTGCACTTCAAATACATCTTTTTAAATATACCTTTAAATATATCTGGGAATAGATACTCTATCCTTAAGTGAAATATGAATGCACTTTGATAACTTGAGCATTATTACCTTATACAGGACCCTCCCCTTCCTCCTCTCCCCCCCCTTTTTTTTGATAAACAAATTTTTATTTTCACATAGGCAGCAGAATCAAGAAGGACATACATTAATGTGATTAACTTGGCATCGACAAGACCTGTCAAGTAACCAGTGATAAGCAGTTGCATGAGCATTTCCCCCCATCCCCACCCTTCCAATCCCACCCAATGTATTCCGCCCCCTAAATCATGCCCCCAAGCCATTTTCCCCATATTTTGCGGAATTTTATGGGGCACCCCCGGGCCGCGTACAATGCCCGTTCCTGCGCAGCACACCAGTCCACCCCTCTCCTCAATTTAGCCCCAGTGGGCGGGTCGTCTGCTTCCAGGCGGCCGCGATATCCCTTTTGGCCACCACCAGAGCCGTAGTTAGGAAGAACTTCTCATTACGGGAGCCATCCAGCCCATCCGTGATCCCCAACAGTGCTAATCGCGGGTCATGGGGAACCTCCCACCCCAGGACTTCAGTTAGTTCAGTCTCAATCTCGGCCCAGAAGTTGTCCAGGTGGGGGCAAGACCAGACCATATGAAAGAAGTCTGCCGGCTCCCCCCTGCACCGAGCGCATGAAGCCGCTTGGCACAGGCCCGCCCGAAACAATCGCTCCGGGGTGAGGTAAGCCGTGTGTAGATAATAAAGCTGAATGAGTCGCAACCTGGCCGATGTGGGGATCGTCCTGGGAGCCATAAGGGCGTCTCGCCAGTCATGATCGTCTAGGGGACTCACCCAGGCCTCCCAACGCTGCTTCAGTCCGTTCCAATCCACGGGGTGTTGTTGACCAGGGACCGATAAATACGGGATATGCCCCCCTTCCCCAAACATCCCAGCATCACCTGAGCCTCCGGCGGGCTATGGTCGGGGAGTCTGGAGTCCAGAGGTACATGAGACTGGAGCGCGTGGCGCAGCTGGAGATACCTATAGAATTGCGAGGGATGCAAAGAAAACCGGCTCTGGAGCTCGCGGAAGGAGCACATGTGGCCCCCCCGCCAGACATCTCCCAAGCAGGAGATCCCCAGAAGATCCCAGGCACGGAATCCGTCTAGCCCCGATACCTCCCGCAGCCAGGCGCCATGCCAGAGCGGCATAACCAAGGTCAGCACCTTAGACCAGTGGGTAAGCCGCAAGGCGGCCCGCCATGCCAGAAAGGGGGCCCGCACAACCTCCGGTAGTGACCGAGGGATCGCCGCTCCATAGAGCATGCCCTGAATAGAGGGGAACCCAGTGAGCCGCACCTCCAGTCTATAAGCCGGATCATCCCAGCCTCCTGAGAACCAGTCATGGACCACCAGCAACCGCGTCGCGAGATAAAGATTTGTGATGCTCAGGCCGCCGTCATAAGAGGGAACCCGGCAGCGGTCTAAAGCCAACGGTGGCCTACCTCCACCCCAGAGAAATCTAGTCGCGGTCCTGTCTAGCTCCCGAAACCAAGGGCGGGAAAAAGAGCAGGGCGTGTTTTGCAGCATGTATAAAAACCTAGGGAGGATCATCATTTTATAAAGAGCAATCCTCCCCAGCGGGTTCAACGGGAGTGATTGCCATTTTGCCATGACGGATCTGGCCTTATTAACCATGGGGGCTATGTTAAGGGCCCAGCAATGTTCCGGGAGTAGGGTGACCCAGATCCCCAGGTATTTAAAGGATAATCTCCGGATGGGAATGTCAGACTGCCAATCAAAACAGTCCCGCAAGGGGTGTAGTGGAACCAATACAGACTTCCCGGAGTTCAGGCGGAGACCAGATGCCTGTCCGAACCGACAGAGAGTCCGGCGCACCCGAGGCCCTGAGACAGCCGGATCCGAAAGATAAAGGAGGACATCGTCCGCATATAAAGCAATCTTATCTGGGACCATGCCCGGCCAGCTCCAGCCGTGGAGAACAGGGTCCGACCGGACCAGCACAGCCAGGGGCTCCATCGCCAGGGCGAAGAGGAGAGGTGAGAGCGGGCAGCCCTGCCGAGTCCCCCGTCCTATGGTGAACGCGCTGGACAGGGTCCCATGAACCAGCACTCGAGCCAGTGGGGCCGCATACAGAACCCGAACCATGGCGCGGAACTGGGGGCCGAACCCCATTTGCTCCAAAGTGGCTCCAAGGTAATCCCAGCCCACCGAGACGAAGGCCTTCTCAAAGTCGACTAGTAGAAGGGCCAGATAAGGAGAGAGGCGTCCCCTGTGGGCCAAAGCCAGGTGCAGGCGCCGCAGGCAATGTCTGGTTCCCCGGTTTGGCATAAATCCGCATTGGTCCGGGTGGACCAGCGAAACGAGAAGCGGGCGCAGCCGTTGTGCAAGAATGGTAGCGTACACTTTAAGCTCGGTGTTGATGAGAGATATCGGCCTGTAGTCGGAGCAGGACTGTCGTACTTTAATATTCGGGACCGCGTAGGGGACAGGGCCCTACCCCTGTCTATCTTGGTATTAGCGAACCGCAAATGGTAAATGCGGCATGTACGAGTGCTTTATATATCGTTCTAGCTATGAATGCACTGTGTACACGTTATTCAGCTTCACTACGCGGGTTCCATTTTGGAAGCAGTGGCCATCTTGTCATTGCCCTCACATAGGCTATGATGGAGTTAATACGGGCCTCACAGTACATGGGCTTTCCCTCTGACTTCTCTGTGACCTGGGCAGCTGGCTCTGCTGCCCCCGGGTCAAACCGGTCTCACGAGCTCCCCTTCCTCCGTCCACCTGTGATTAGCATCAGGGTTTGACCCGTCATAAAGCCCTTTCATTCTATACAATCCCCCGGCTAATCTCTTCCACACCTGCTTGTTCCTGCTTTATGACTTGTTTCCCAAAACAGGAGATGCTCATGTTTATTGGGGGGTCTCTTTACATCAAACGTGGGATCTGAACCTTACTGTGTAAATCATTGTGGGCTGGCCGAACTGGAATGTGGGATGGTCATCATGACTCTGCTTTTTTGTTTGTAATGTATACCCTTATATGACCATATCGTAAACCAAGGAATGTGTGCCTGGAGCATGATATTTTGTACTTAAGGAGAAGTCCGTTCCTATGATTTTCAGCAGTCTCCTGAGAACATACACGCTGTTGTACTTCTAGGATACCTGTCATTGGTCTGCAGCCAATAAACGAATCTTTGACTTCACCCAGAAGACTCTGTGTTTCTGTAGGTCCGGAACAGGGTGAACCCAGAAGTCATAGGGTGTGTGCCCCTGCACCGCTGGGTCTAAAATACCCAGTACTTCAGTTTGGCGCCCAACTCGGGACGATTTCAGCGGTACCAGTCCAAGCCAGAGGTTCGTGAGGAGCTTCGTGTGGAAATTCCGGAGGAAGGCCGCCACTTCATCGACCCCTGCATGTCGACGTGGTCCGAAAGTCTTTTCTGCGAGGTTCTCTGCGTCCCGACGGCTACGAAGGACTGCTGCCCTGATTAATCGACCTGTTTTGGACCCTTGACGAGTTTTGAGAGAGCGAAACAATCGAGAGAGTCTTCTGGTGACGCCATCGATCAGCAATATTCAGTTAAGTATAAGTGGAGCGTCTCCCATTTGTTTTGGTATCCTTCGGGATCATTTGAATTGGTACTTTGGAGTTTGCAAACGCCAAAACCAGAGGACTCGTGTATTCACGAGGCTATCGTATTCGATAATCCTTTGACGTTTGGATCTAGACTAGTGAGCGAAGATGCCTGGTTCTGGACTATTTGGTAGATTATTCTGTTTGGGTTGTGGAAAAGATTTCCAGCTAGAGGAATCATGTCCGGTTCCTCCGGTTGGAACTCCAACTTATGAGCTCTATGTAAAACATGGCGTAGGCCCCATTGCATATAACGAAGTGTGGATCCACTACACCAGGAAAGATGGTGTTTTAAAATGGCCCCAAAATGGTAGTTTTGATACTGATATTTTAGATAATCTGGAAATTAAATTGTTTAAGAAGAAAGCCCGGCCGGCGATGTTTGACTCTTTCCGCTTATGGCGAAAGGAAGCCAAACAGAAGGAAATTAAGTTAGCGAAAAAGAACAAGAGAGAGAGAGGTATGTCAGTAATGCAAGCAGCTGTACAATTTAAAGACAATGAAGAGGAGCAAATGAATGAGCAATTGCACAGGCAGCGCAAGTTAGGGATTGATAAATGTTACCCAGCTTTGCCACATTCTAAGCGGAATGAGTCAGAAGAAAAGGAGAAAGATCCCCTGATGTCACATTTGTTGAGTTCGCCACCCCCGTATGCTCAAACTGCCACGGCGCCTCCACAGCTTGTAAATATGCCGCCTCCAGTGCATATACTGCAAGCCTTGCCGCAACCGCCAGTTGCTTTGCAGCCAGTTCCTATTCCTGTAGCGCAGCCCTCTCAAGCGCCGCCAGTTGTGCTTCCAACTGCCCCCGCACTTCCTGCGACTTTGCCTAATCCAGTAACTGCCTCCCCTAACACTCTTCCTTCCACCACTCCAGTACCTGTCTCTACATCCTCTTTTCTTCCCTCTGTTTTTCCCCCTGTTCTCGCCTCAGCTTCTCCTTCAGCGCGACAGCGCTTAGCTAATGTGGTTACTACCTTAATGTCTCCTCTCTTTGGGTCATCTGGTGCAACTCCTGGTGTACAGCGTAAGCAGTTGCGCAGCCAATTGCCTAACCCCGATGAGAAAAAGGTAATAGATCACATGGCGCGTAGATGGATCGTTTTTCCTTCACTGTATGATGTGGAATCAGTTGTCAACACTTTCCATCAATGGGATGCCCCTAAACAGAGATATGTGTTCGAGAAAATGTGCGAAATTCTCTGTGAAGAATTGGAGGATAGTGGTAGAAATCCAAACCCGCAGGAATTGTGTAGAGTGAGGATCGATTTTGGCACTGGTATAATTGTGGACCGCGAAGTAGATAAAGCAGTTGCGGTTGTATTGTCCTTAAGGAATGACGATTGCCAACAGTCATTGTTTGAGCAAGAGGTCCTTGTGGGGAAAAAGGCAAAAGCGCGACAATACCCTATGAGAGAAGTTCCCCCGGTATGGAAGGAAGCGGTTGCAGCTGTCGGTGGTAACCCCGCTGTGGCAGCGCATTTCCAGCGTGTTTGGGTGCATGTTCCATGGAAGCGCTCTGAGGTGTTAGCACTTAAGCAGTCCTTGCCTGATCCCCGTAAAAACCCAGCAGGTTATTATAAAGAGTTGTCACAGACGGCAGGGTCATGCATTATGAATCTGGCCGATATAGACATGTTGTTTGGCAATGTTGTTCCACAGCCTCTATGGGGATCAATTCGTAATGTAGATCACAATGCAGAACTAGGGGATACATGGACTAACATTGTTGCTGCTGATGCTAGACAAACTGGTGGTGCGAAACCAGAACCTTTAGTAGCTGAATTGCCTGGTAGAATCATCACGTATATGAAGACAATAATGCCTGCGATGCGCGTAAATTGGGACAAGTTATCTGCATGCAAGCAGAAGAAAGATGAGACAGTGTCAGACTTCTTTACTAGGTTTGAAGAAACGTTTATTGACCACAGTGGGCAAGATATGAGTACTGAGGGTGGCCAACGGCTGTTTGTGGATAAGTTTGTGCAGAATTTACTTCCTGACCTGTGTAAAAAGTTAAAAGATTCAGAAAGTTCTTGGGCTGTTTCTTCTTCAGCGCAAATACTGGCTACTGCACAGTATTATGAAAATAGAGATAAAGACGAGAAAGATAGAACGGAGAAGAAAACGAAGGAACTAAAGACAAAGGTCCTTTTACAGCAGGCCTATCCGCCACGTGGAGGTGGTAATAATTATAGGCAACCCCAAGGTGTCTATCACCAACCCCAACAGTTTCAGACAAACCAGCAAATGAACGGGTATTACCAACCCCGTGTCCCTGTAGGTCCCAACCAATGTTCATACTGTAAAGAGGAAGGTCATTTTAAATACAGTTGCCCTAAATTAATGCAGCGGAACGGTAATATGTATGGCGCAAGAGGTAGGGGTGGTCAGCAAGCTCCTAGAGGCCGAGGGCGTGGAAGTGTTCCCCAGAACGCGCGTCCTCTGCCGCCTCAAAGTACCATCAATAGCTTTGATCAGCAAGCTAACGCGACAAGTAATACGGCCCAGTATTATAATAATGATTATTATGCTGAGGACGGTGATGCAGAGAATAATGATTACTAGGACTGCCATAGACAGAGGGAGGGAGTTGTTTCAGTGCCAGTGGATCAGAGTGGACCGTATGTTGAGGTGACGACAGCAAATGTAACGGAGCCTTTTCTGCTAGACACTGGTGCTGCAAAGAGTTCAATCATGCATTCAAAACTCCCAGGCGCACCTTTGTCTGGCGATATAAATGTTTCAGTAGGTTTTTCTGGCGCCCCGGTTAGGAACCCGATTTCCAGTCCCATGTCACTTTCTGTTGGACCTTGTGAGCTGAAAGCGCCCTTGATCCTGACAACAGGTTGTGGTGAGAATCTGCTGGGATTAGATTTGTTGAAAAGATTGCACGCTACACTGTATTGTTCTCCTTCAGGAGTACAACTCACATTAGGCAAGAAAGTGGTTTCCCCAATGTATTTGTCTAAAAACACGATGCCACCTGAATTGTCATCCCTTCCGGATGCCCTTTGGGCTACTGGTCCCAATGATGTGGGCCTCTTGGAAATACCGCCATATGTGGTGACTCTAAAGGCTAATGTCAGACTGCCACGTATTCCCCAGTACAAGATCTCTAATGAAGGGCAGAAAGCATTGTTAGACATTGTCAGCGACTTGATTAATAAGGGTGTGATTGAAGAGACAAGAGGCAACGTTTGCAATAGTCCGATTTTACCTGTCTTAAAACGAACGGATCCTTCACAGCCACCTGTTTACAGATTTGTGATTGATCTCAGAGAGGTTAATAAGATTGTTGTGCCACAGTTTCCGGTTGTCCCTGATATAACTGCCTTGTTAACGATGATTCCAGCCTCTGCTGCATGGTTTTCAGTGATAGATTTAAAGAATGCTTTCTTTAGTATCCCAATTGCAGAAGAGAGCAGAGATATTTTTGGTTTTAGTCTGGGAGGACAAAGCTTCCGCTTCAAACGCGCTCCACAGGGCTACTGTGAGAGTCCATCCATATACAGTCAAGCCTTGAAAGCGCAGCTTGATGCACTTGTTTTACCTAGTGGCGCTATCCTGATTCAGTACGTGGACGATTTATTGATCGCCGCGGATACTGAGAAGATCTGTAAAGAAGCCACATTATCACTGTTGCGCCATTTATCCGCTTTCCATCACAAAGTGTCTCTCTCTAAGCTGCAATATTGTCGACAAGAAGTGACCTACTTAGGTCATCTCTTATCGAAGGAGGGAAGGAAATTGACCCCAGAAAGAATTCAAGCTATTGCACAGTTGAGTGTGCCGAAAACACAGAGAGAAGTGCGTGCTTTCTTGGGCATTACCTCATACTGTAGGCATTGGATTCCTAGTTTTTCTTTATTGGCAAAACCTTTGTTAGCCTTAACATGCAAAGACACACCGAATCCTATCCCATGGTCTGAAGAGTGCCAGAAAAGTTTTGTGGAATTGCGTAATGCATTATGTTCAGCACCTGTGTTGGGTACCCCCGACTACAGCAAACCTTTTACATTGTATGTTCACGAGAAAGATGGATGTGCGTTGTCAGTGTTAACACAGCCTTTTGGCGACAGACCGCGCCCATGCGCATATTTTTCATCTACCTTGGACCCTGTAGCAAGGGCATTGCCAAGCTGTCTGAGAGCGACAGCTGCTGCAGCGATGTCTATCCGACAATCTGCTGGTTTGGTAATGGACAACACATTGATTGTCATGGTTCCACACGCTGTAGACACATTATTAAATAGGACCAAGACACAACACTTGACTAGTGCACGATTATCGGGCTACGAACTTACACTGTTAGCTAATCACAAACACATAAAGAGATGCAATACGCTGAATCCAGCTACATTGTTGCCAATTCCAGCAGACTCAGATGAGATTGAGCAACATGACTGTCTGTTCAGAACGGAAGAAGAGACGAAAGGGAGAGTAGATCTAAAAGATACTCCCCTGACTGAGTGTGATGGCACTTTATGGGTAGATGGGTCATGTTTCAAGCTCCCTAATGGTGACACGACTGCTGCATATGCTATGACGACTTTACACACAGTCGTGGAAACTGCACGAGTGCCACATAATTCGGCCCAAGCAGCAGAATTAATCGCCCTCACGAGAGCATGTGTGTTGTCTGAAGGAATGAGAGTGAACATATACACAGATAGCCAGTACGCCTTTGGCGTGGCTCATAATTTTGGGCGTTTGTGGAAGGAGCGTGGGTTCCTGACGTCGCATGGAGCTAAAATTCAGAATGGCAAGTTAGTGAATGATCTCCTTGAGTCACTGACCCTACCGTTGCAAGTTGCGATCATGAAATGCAGTGCGCACAGGAAAGTCACAGATGATGTTGGACGTGGGAATGCGTTTGCTGATGAGACCGCGAAAGAAACTGCACAGAATGTGAAGACTAGAATGTATGTTGCAGGTCCCGCAAGATGGGTTAATGATGTGGGAATGTGTGAGAACACAATAGAGAGTGTGAAGTCGCTTCAAGCTGAAGCCACAGAGGAAGAGTTAAGCAAGTGGAGAGAAAGTATGGGTAAGTTGGATGAGAATGGTTGTTGGATTGATCTGACAGAACATAGGCGATGGTTGTTGCCTGATGCATATGTGCTTCCAGTGGTTACTATGGCACATGGAATGGCACATATCAGTACGAAAGGTATATGCAAGTTGTTGGCTCCAGTATGGCAGAATGCTGGGATTCCCAAGTGTGCAGAGAACGTGGTCAAGAATTGCATAGTATGCTTGAAGTATAACCCTGGTAGGGGAACCCCAACTCCGGCTGGTCACTTTGCACCCCCATCATGTCCATTTGATGTTTTGCAGCTGGACTTTATTCACATGGAAAGATGCAACAACCTGAAATATGTATTGGTGGTTGTTTGTGCTTTCTCAAAATGGATTGAGGCTTATCCTCTGAAAGATAACACTGCCCTATCCACAGCCAAAGCCCTTGTGAAGGAGTTTTTCCCTAGGTTTGGGATGCCAAGAATGGTGTGGTGTGATAACGGAAGTGAGTTTGTGGGTAAAGTGATGAAGAATGTATGTGAAGGGCTAGGGATAAAGCAGAAGTTCCACGCTGCAAATCACCCCCAATCAGCTGGATTAGTAGAACGCTACAATGGAGCCTTAAAGCTCAAGCTGGCTAAAATCCAGGCGAGCACCGGTCTTAAATGGCCTGACGCTCTGCCCCTAGCACTCCTGTCCACCAGAATGACCATACACTCACGAGTGGGACTTAGCCCTTATGAGGTCGTCTTTGGCCGCCCGGCTAATGTATGGGGCGTGCCAAGACCGGCGAAATTTAGCGAAATAGAACATCCAGTACTGCTCGATTACCTGTATGATTTGACTGTTAAACTGCGTGTTTTGCACCAACAGGTACATGATACTCTTCCCCAAGCCTCTGAACCTCCTGGACACCCTATCAACCCTGGTACGTGGGTGCTAGTCCGAAATTTCCAGCGCAAGAGTAACGACGAGCCTCGCTGGATCGGCCCTCATCTTGTTCTTCTTTCAACAAGATCAGCAGTGCGAGTGAAAGGGAAGAAGCACTGGATTCATGGTACTCACTGCAAAGTAGTCCCCTTGCCTCTGCCATATGACCAGTGGGTCAAGGAGGGTATCGCCGACTCAGAGACAGACATTGTACCTCGCTTCGTACCATTCAGTGACGCACGCATAAGAGGCACAGTTTCAGACCAAGAGAGTGACAATATTCTGCAGAAAGCTGTGCCACCATCAAGTCGACTGGACACCACTGAGCCTGAACTTTTGTTCCAAGACCAAACAGCACCTGGCCGTCTCCGCTATAATTTGAGACCTAGGCCCATGGACAAATAAAGATTTCCTCATTATTTCCCTTTTGACATTTTTTGCTCTCCCATCTGAAGGACTTTCTTGATTTTTGTTTTTCGAACCACCATCCGGGTTCTGCCGCAGGGTCGCGGTGCCAAGACTTTGGGGTACAGGCCGAAGACGCTAGGTCGACGGTTCTGGTTGGTCTAGGGCGTTTCCCTGGACTGACAGGCGTACTCTTTAGCAGAAGAAACTCATCCACCGCGAGCGGCCCGAGTAGAGGATGGAGTTTTTTAAGATGGAGAGACCAATTGAGGAAATGAACTTTAACGCAAGGATGTGTAGAATTGTAAAAAGTAAATGTTTTGTCTTTTTGTGCCTTTTTACGCTGTGTAGTATAATAATGTTTATTGTAGGATTTGTATTCTTCTCCGCTCAAAAGCCCATTGCACCCACTCAACAGCCTATATCTCTTTCTACTGCCTCCTCTCACTCTTTTCACCCTTTGCCTGAGCACGAACAGACCAGACGATCAGAGTTCGTAAATAACTCGTTTATCCAGCTCTTGCACCAGCACCAACTGGTAATGAATACGACCAATTGCTGGGTGTGTGGGTTAATGCCCCATACCATTAACAAGGGTATTCCCTACCTGGTGCTGCCGTACAGTTACAATGGATCGTCATGGGCATTCCAAACCATGTTTCTCTATGCTCTAGATACATACTCTCCTCGCCAACCGCGTTCCATCAGACCTATCACCAATAATAAGGCTTTGATGAAAGGAGTTGCCGATATGAGTAGGGATATTAATGCATACTCCTCTATTCCCAAAGAAGAGTTGAGACCTTATGTAGGATGGAACGCGACGGGGTATAGTATTAGTCTGGGTGAAAGACAGCGAAAAATCTCATCTCCAATCTGGGTCGTACCCCACATGGGTCGGTTCTGCTTACAGGGTAATGGTCAGAATCCTAGAGCTCAACTGGGAAGAAGTGACTGTACTGAAACGTACACTTTCCCGTCACAATCTTCCCCTGCGTTTTTGGCTGCCAAGGGCACATATTTCATCTGTCATGACCGAGCATATACATGGCTGCCCCCTGATTTCTCGGGCACATGTTATATTGCGAACTTGCTACCGCCGACATTTACTGCTGCCTCTGACTATCACAAGACCAGAGTTGTGAGAGGTGTGATTAGTAAGGAGGATACTGCCGGTCAGGAAGCAGGAGACTTCTTCTTGGGTTTCCTGCCGTTTTGGGGACCTATGGTCAATAGTAGGAACCTGAGACAGCTGACTCGTGTGGTTGAATCCACTGTCAATGTAACGGCTGGTGCCCTTAGTAATCTGACAGCTGAGCTCCAAGCGGATCGCCTTATGACTCTGCAGAACCGCATGGTTCTAGACGTTATTCTTGCAGACCGCGGTGGGGTATGCAAGGTCATCCAATCCAGTTGCTGCATTTTCATACCAGATAATGCTCCAACAGTGTATCAAGCCATCTCCAAGCTCCATAAAATATCTGAATCCATACACGTGGATAAGGGAGATTGGTCACTGGTGGGGTGGTTCTGGGAATTGATATCTGCCTGGGGTTGGAAAGTTCTGATGGTCATTGGAATGATCTTAGCCATTCTTTTCCTGTTCTGTCTGTGTATACAGTGTGCTCCCGCGATATGTGGTCTCTGTACTACCTTATGTGTAAGGAAACCTGTATCGAGGGACGAGCTGAGTAATAGGATGATGCTACAGCAACATCTCCATGACTTCGTGAACATTGACCTAGACTCGGATTAAGAGGAGTATAGTGATTGCCTATGTAAGGGCAAAAGGAGGGTCTGTCGTACTTTAATATTCGGGACCGCGTAGGGGACAGGGCCCTACCCCTGTCTATCTTGGTATTAGCGAACCGCAAATGGTAAATGCGGCATGTACGAGTGCTTTATATATCGTTCTAGCTATGAATGCACTGTGTACACGTTATTCAGCTTCACTACGCGGGTTCCATTTTGGAAGCAGTGGCCATCTTGTCATTGCCCTCACATAGGCTATGATGGAGTTAATACGGGCCTCACAGTACATGGGCTTTCCCTCTGACTTCTCTGTGACCTGGGCAGCTGGCTCTGCTGCCCCCGGGTCAAACCGGTCTCACGAGCTCCCCTTCCTCCGTCCACCTGTGATTAGCATCAGGGTTTGACCCGTCATAAAGCCCTTTCATTCTATACAATCCCCCGGCTAATCTCTTCCACACCTGCTTGTTCCTGCTTTATTACTTGTTTCCCAAAACAGGAGATGCTCATGTTTATTGGGGGGTCTCTTTACATCAAACGTGGGATCTGAACCTTACTGTGTAAATCATTGTGGGCTGGCCGAACTGGAATGTGGGATGGTCATCATGACTCTGCTTTTTCGTTTGTAATGTATACCCTTATATGACCATATCGTAAACCAAGGAATGTGTGCCTGGAGCATGATATTTTGTACTTAAGGAGAAGTCCGTTCCTATGATTTTCAGCAGTCTCCTGAGAACATACACGCTGTTGTACTTCTAGGATACCTGTCATTGGTCTGCAGCCAATAAACAAATCTTTGACTTCACCCAGAAGACTCTGTGTTTCTGTAGGTCCGGAACAGGGTGAACCCAGAAGTCATAGGGTGTGTGCCCCTGCACCGCTGGGTCTAAAATACCCAGTACTTCAGGACTGCGATGGGGGCTGTGTTTTCGGAAGGACGTATCTGAGTCCCCCGGGAACGAGCCCTTCTTCACCACCTCTGCGAAAAGATCCAGAAGCCGCGGTGCCAGGGTCTTACGGAATTGGGCGTAGTATTCCTGAGGGAAGCCGTCCGGGCCCGGGGTTTTCCCAGGTGCCAAGCGGCCGATTGCCGTTACCACCTCCTGTAGGGTAATGGGCAGGTCCAAGGTCTCATGGGCCCCCTGCCCCAGTCGCTCGAGGACCGCTCCGCTCTCTCCCATCAGCTCTGCAAGGGAGATCTCCGGAGCCCGCTTCCGGTATAACTGAGAGTAGTAGTCAGCAAAGGTGTGAGCTATCGCCACCGAAACCACGTGGGTCACCCCCCCCGAGTCTGTGATGGCAGGAATAATCCAGCCAGCTCGAGGGTAGGAAGCCAGCCGGTGAAGAAGCGTGCCGTTCTTATCCCCCCAGCCATAGATTTGAGCCACTGAGGAACGCCAAAGAGTCTTCGCCGCTTCTATAGAATGTGTGCGTATCTCCTCTTGGAGAAAGGCCAGCCGTCGCGCCCGAGTGGCGTCTCCCAACGTGGCCTGTTCTCGTTCCAGCTCCAGGGCCTGCGCTTCACACGCTGTGAGCTGCTGGAGTTGCCGACGACGTTGCTGTTGCAGATGTCCCTTAGCCGCCCCTCTGATAGTCGCCTTGCCGGCCTCCCAGAAGACCGCCGAGGACGAGCCGGAGCCTATGTTGTGAGAGTAGTATTCCCCAATCTCACGTTCCACCACCTTCCGAAAGGCTTTGTCTTGAAGGAACCAGGCGTTCAAACGCCACGTCGGACGGGCAGCGAAGGGAGGCGGGCCAAGAGCGAGGAGCACCGGTGAGTGATCCGAGAGGCCCCTCGGCAGGATGCGGACGTCGCGAACCCCTGCACACTCAGTAGAGGGGACAAAGAGTATGTCAATCCGGGCATGAGAGTGGTGCGCCGCCGAGGTGTGGGTGTACTGGCGATCGTGTGGGTGCCAGACCCTCCAGACGTCGCACAGGCCCTGGGTCTCCGCCCAGCACGATAGCTGCTTCGCGCGAGCGGCTCTGGTAAGGGAGATCGGGCCCGTCGAGTCCAGGTGAGGCGTGTATACCGCGTTAAAGTCTCCCCCAAGGACCAGTGCACCCGCCGGAAGCCTGGGGAGTAGATCTGCGGTGTAGGAGAGAGCGGCGTGCAGCAGGGACGGTGCGGCGTAGAGGGACAGCAGAGTGAGCGGCCTGCCCTCAAGAGTGCCACAAACCACGACGGCCATCCCCCGAGGGTCCAGGTGAACCTGGGCCAGTACAAAGGGAAAGGATCGTTTGAGCAGGATAGCCACCCCCCAGGAGCCCCTAGCAAAGCCCGAGTGCCAGACCCTATCATAGCCGTAACGGGCGAGGAAGGGACACTTATTACCTAAAAGGTCGGTCTCCTGAAGGAGGAGCACGTCAATCTCTGCACGCTGTGCGTACTTGAGAACCGCCATACGTTTGAAACGATCCAAGAGACCATTCACGTTCCAGGACAGCACGCACATGGCGGCCCTAGGCATAGGTGCGTCCGTCATAGGGGTAATCGGGGGCATGCATGGAAGGATGAGGAGGAGGTGGCCATGGAAGCAAGCATTGGGTAAGTCGGGAAGCAGGTCTGAAACCCCCACCCAGTGGGACCCCCGCCCACATCAGGGCCGAAGGGTGAGTGGGCCCTCGGAAAGGAGGAATCTGAGGAGATTGGACAGAAGATCAGGTCAGACGATACATGATGCCTTAGAGTTACAACAGCGAGGAATGAACCCTCAATCAACAGAAGCCTCTCTAGGAGGAAATAACAACCCCAAACCAACCCCAACCCCACATCCCCCACCCTATACTTCGAGAACGGAAGCATCTGTCGCCCTAACAGTTTGGAACAACCACAACCAAGCTAAAACGCTCGGGCTTGAGTGCCAGTGGACCCCTTGAAAAATCAAAACACACCCAATTCGTCCGCCCTGGCCGAGAGCATTAAGCATATTGGAGCACTGAAGCCCGACCTCCAGTTCCTGCAGCCAGGAATCACGCCCCAGACTCCCCCCCCCCCCGACAGACCACCAAGAACAAACTAGGAAAGTCAGATGACGGGGCTAAGGGAGAGATCTGAAGTGTCTGCATGAGGGGCAGGCTGGGTCGCGGAGGCCGCCTGCCGGGGTGACACGGCCTGCCGCTCAGCGGCTGCAGGACTGACAGGCGCCACCGACGAGGCCGAAAACGCCCCAGACGCCTGTCGCTGCCACCCCGCGGAGCGCGTGACTATCGCCTCTTCCCCAGTGCGCCTCCAGGGCAGCGTGCGGCGCCTTCCCCGGGATCTTGAAGAACGGGGCGCCCGCCCGCCGGTGATCTCTGTCCAGGACGGTGCAGGGGGCACTCCTCCGTTAGCCAGGTCCAGGCCGCTCGTGGCGTGTCAAAGACGAAGGTCTTGTGTTGGAAAACGACTCGGAGGCGTGACGGGAATTGCAGCTGATATTGGAGGCCCATGGATCGCATCTTCTGCTTTACCTCCGTGTACGAGCGCCGTTCCTCCTGGACCTCTCGAGTGTAGTCCGGGAAAATCATGATTGTGGGGTTTTGGTACTTGAGGGCCTCGGAGCGTCTGGCCTCCCGGAGGATCGCATCCCTGTCTCTGAAGTTAAGGAGCTTTAGGATGAAGGGACGGGGGGGCGCCCCCGGGGGTCTGGGAGCTAGGGACCGATGCGCCCTTTCCACCACAAAACATGCCGAGAGGCTGTCCGCCGGCATCCCGGATCTAAACCATCGTTCCAAGAAATCGTTCGCCCGACCCGCCTCCGCTCCCTCCGGGAATCCCACCAGGCGGAGGTTACAGCGACGGGCACGGCTTTCGGCATCTTCAACCCCGCGATGCAGTTTCTTAGAGTGAGTGGTCAGCTCCCGTACTTGGTCCTGCAGCTGGCGGATATCATCTTCAGCTGTCGAGATTCTAGATTCAGCTTCAGAGATGTGGGCGGTGGCGTTGCGCAGGTCCTGCTGAATAAGGTCCACGTCGACCTTCACCTCTCCCACCATCCCCTCCAGGGAGGAGCGGGATGCCGTGATGGCCTGCAGGATGGCAGCAAGGTTATTATTATGTTATGTTATTCCGTTTTATAGACCGCGGCTAATACCCGAGGGTGTCCTGGCGCTGTAGAACAGAAGACCAATCTGAGTCGTGGCCGCGGCTGGGGTATTAATATGTGAAAAGTCTGGTCTTAAGTGCCTTCCTGAATTCTAGGTGGTTAGTTATGTGTCTTAGGTATGGCGGCAGTGCGTTCCAGGCCTTAGTAGCTTTTGCCAGGAAGCTGCGTCCTCCCCAGTTGACTTTGTTTACTTTGGGAACTGCGACCAATTTGGCATTAGAAGACCGCAGGGTTCTTCCAGGAGAGTACCATTGAAAGAGCCTTATTAGATGGAGGGGTCCATTGTTATGTAGGGCTCTGTGTGTCATGCACAGTGCTTTGAACAGAATTCGCTTTTTCACAGGTAGCCAATGAAGTTTTTTTATCTCAGCCGAGATCGAGGCATATTTCGGAATGCCAGGGATCAGTCTTGCCGCTGCATTTTGCAGTAGCTGCAGTTTTTTCTGTAGTCTTTCCTGTATGGTAAGATAGAGACTATTACAATAGTCGAGTCTGGATAGGGCAAGGGCAGAAATGACCATCCTATGCGATTCTTTGGGGAGCAGTGGCAATATCTTCCTGCAAGATCTCAAGATAAAAGATGTAGAGGAGATCACTGCGTTAACTTGGTCCTTAAACAAAAGTTTATCATCGATGATCATGCCCAAGTTCCTGACTTTCCTACAGGGAGTAGGTAGTGGACCCAGTGCGTCTGGCCACCACGTAGGATTCCAGAAACTAGGATCATTTCCGAACAAAACCACCTCAGTTTTGTTGGAGTTCAGCTTGAGGCAATTTTGAGTCATCCATCTGCCTACTGCTGTCATACACTCTTTAAAGTCTTCCGCTATATTAGTCAGGGCATCAGGTAGAATAGATACCACAATCTGGGTATCATCTGCGTAGGATGTAAGGTTGAATCCAAAAGATTCTACCAAGGGTGCCAGATGTTTTACGTATACGTTAAAGAGTGTAGGACTGATGGAGGATCCTTGTGGCACCCCGCATGGTAAGGAGAAGGCCTTAGCCGTAAAGTCTCCCAGTGAGACTGCCTGTATTCTGTCTGCTAGGAAGGACTTAATCAGACTCCATGCTTTGTCTTTGACACCGATTTCTTGTAGCCGGTCCAACAATAAGCCATGATGGACCGTGTCAAAGGCTGCAGACAGATCCAACATGATCATTACCTCCTTTTCACCCTGATCCAAAGTAGCTCTAATTTCTTCAGTTGATTTGACTAGCGCCGATTCGGTGCTACGTCCTGATCTAAAACCATACTGCGTGGGGTCTAGTAGCTGGGCCTCTTCCAAGAATCTGCTGAGTTGTAAGTTCATGAGTTTTACAATTAATTTGGCAGGGAGAGGGAGCCAGATATAGGTCTGAAGTTGTTTGGGTCCAGGGGATCTAGCTGAGGTTTTTTTAATAGCGGAAGGATAGATGCTGTTTTCCAAGTCCTGGGAAAATAACCCTTAACGAATATAGAATTGAAGATAGATGTCAGGGTTTCCGTGACTGGTTCAGGAGCTAGCTTAAGTACTGAAAGGGGACAGGGATCCGTAGCGGAGCCTGATCTAGTCGAATCTAAAAGTTTGAGGACCTCGCCAGAGGAGGTAGGTGAAAAATTATTTAGCGTCCCAGAGTTGTTGGAGGAGTCGTGTGAGTCTGCCGACCCTAATGTGCTTGAGACATTAGCTGAGTGGTTAAAAGTAGAGAAGATAGTGTCAACTTTTTCGAAGAAAAAGTTTGCTATTTTATCGCACAATTCTTGACTGGATTCTAACGGGGGGATAGTGGACTCGGCGAGGGTTTTGACTGTTTTAAATAGTTCCTTAGATGAGTTCCCAGCTTCTTTGATTTTAGCGACAAAAAAGTCTTGTTTAGTTTTAAGAAGGTGTTGTTTGTACTGGGATAAGCAGCTCTTATAGCATTTTTTGTCCTGAGTATCATAGTTGATGCGCCATAATCTTTCCAAACGTTTACAATCACGTTTGTGTTCTCTAAGATCTTGCGAGTACCATGGGGATGGACTCTGAAATTGTGGCGTGTTTTCCTGGGGACCAATTCCGTACATGCTGTGTCCAGCCATTTGGTATAGTTGATGGCAGCAGCCTCCAAATCTTCAGGAATGATGGGGAGAGATTTTTTCAGATGATTATTTAGGTCATCAGCGTTAACTTTTTTCCAAGAACGATACTCTATATGGTTGGCCATTGTTTTTGTAGTATTATGCGTTGAGGGTGAGATCAGGAAAGTGATGGCTTTGTGATCCGACCAAGTCACTGGGAGTATTTCACCAAACGTAACGTATGGGTTATTAGTGAAAATACCATCCAGTGTATGGCCAGCTTTATGCGTGGGTCCAGTAACTCGTTGAGTTAGATCAATTGTCTTGAATAGCTCAGTGAGTTTGATAGTGTCTGTGTCCTCTCCGGCTTCTAGATGGAAATCAAAATCACCTAGGATCGAGTAAGAACTTGATCCTAGTTCGTTTTCCACCCAGGTACTTGCTTGTGCTAAGAACCCTGCCTTGGGGCCAGGAGGTCTATATAGTAAAGTTCCTCTAAACGTATATCGATGGGAAAGGCGAAAGCAGAAATCCAATGCCTCGCTGTCAGAATTGGTAGAATTACTAAAGGTGGCTTTGATGGACTCGTGATAGATTATAACTAATCCGCCCCCTTTTTTGTTAATTCTGGTCTGAGTATAGCAGATGTGACCAGGGGGTGTGGCTTTAACGATGTCCGGGCCAGAGGCTTCATCTGTCCATGACTCCGTTATGAAGGCAATTTTCGTTCCTTCATTTTCGATGAGGTGAGCAAGTTCCGTGCTGTGTTTTACTAGTGATCTAACGTTGATAAGCAGACATTTGATATCGTGATTTATTGTAGTTTTTCTGTTATTGGCAATTTTGTGTCCGAGTAGCTGTATTTTTATCCCACAGTTAGTACAAGTGGTCCTACTGGGAACAAGTGAAATATCCGGAAAGATGCATTTATGCTTACAAATAGATTTTGCGGTATTGAGCATATGCAGGGACTCGCTAGAGTAAATCTGGTGCCTCAAGGGGTCTATGGGGAGCCGGCCAAGGGTACTGGCGCAGGTCGCGGGCCTAGCGCGGACGGGCGCAGACGGGCTCGCCTTGGGCGCGCCCGCTGCACGCGTCCGCTGCGCGCTCGCGCTGGCTTCGGCTTAAATATGTAAATCCGTGGAAGCCTAGTGCGCCGACCCCAGTACGAGTAAGATGGCGGCCTGCTCTCGCTTCACTGGAAAAAGTGCAGGTAGGGGCGCGATGTGCAAATGAGCAAAAACCAAAGGTTTTGAATGTGCAAACTCGCAGTCACAGTGTTTATGTTAAAATTCCTAAAAGCAATGTTTAAAAATCACCAATTACCTTGCTGACAGCGCGCCTTCCTTCACACCCGGCTCAAGCCTCAGGTGTCTTCTTGGCGCGCTCGCGCTGGCATCGGCTTAAATAAGTAAATCCGTGGAAGCCTAGTGCGACGACCCCAGTACGAGTAAGATGGCGGTCTGCTCTCGCTTCACTGGAAAAAGTGCAGGTAGGGGCGCGATGTGCAAATGAGCAAAAACCAAAGGTTTTGAATGGGCAAACTCGCAGTCACAGTGTTTATGTTAAAATTCCTAAAAGCAATGTTTAAAAATCACCAATTACCTTGCTGACAGTGCGCCTTCCTTCACACCCGGCTCAAGCCTCAGGTGTCTTCTTGGCGCGCTCGCGCTGGCATCGGCTTAAATATGTAAATCCGTGGAAGCCTAGTGCGCCTACCCCAGTACGAGTAAGATGGCGGTCTGCTCTCGCTTCACTGGAAAAAGTGCAGGTAGGGGAGCGATGTGCAAATGAGCAAAAACCAAAGGTTTTGAATGTGCAAACTCTCAGTCACATCTTTTATGTTAAAATTCCTAAAAGCAATGTTTAAAAATCACCAATTACCTTGCTGACAGCGCGCCTTCCTTCACACCCGGCTCAAGCCTCAGGTGTCTTCTTGGCGCGCTCGCGCTGGCATCGGCTTAAATATGTAAATCCGTGGAAGCCTAGTGCGCCGACCCCAGTACGAGTAAGATGGCGGCCTGCTCTCGCTTCGCTGGAAAAAGTGCAGGTAGGGGAGCGATGTGCAAATGAGCAAAAACCAAAGGTTTTGAATGTGCAAACTCGCAGTCACAGCTTTTATGTTAAAATTCCTAAAAGCAATGTTTAAAAATCACCAATTACCTTGCTGACAGCGCGCCTTCCTTCACACCCGGCTCAAGCCTCAGGTGTCTTCTTGGCGCGCTCGCGCCAGGGGTCTGGGTCACCTCCCCGGCAGGGCCCAGCCCCCTCTCGGAGGTCGCAAATTTGTCGATCTTGGTCTGGGTGGCCGCGGGCGCCGGTCTGGATGCCCTGTCCTTACCCATGGCGGCGGTCCCCGGGGCCACGGGGGCACCCCACCCAGTCGAAGAATCACAGGGTCCACCTTCACCGCTCCGCCAGGACTCAGGAGGGAGACGGCGGCAGGGAAAACACAAATGTCCCACTCCGCTAGGTTAGAGGGTTACCTTCCGCCCGCCCCGTAGGGCGCCGCTCCGCTTTCTGCCCGATCCGGCAGCCGATGAGCCCCCGGGAGCCGCAACGCGCCTCCAACCCCAGATGTCACCCGGAGGAGCGCCACCTTTTGCCCGGCGCCACCGTCAGGGCCAAGTCTCGTCACAGCTGCCGCGGTCGTGGGGAAGCCGTCCACGCCATGGATCTCCCCTCTGGGGGTTCGATGCCCCCACTGCTCGCAGTCCTCCCGGGTCCGTGATACACAATGCTTACGCAGATGCACTGTCAAGCAGCACTGGCGGTAGTAGGAAATCGCGCCTCGGGCACTGACCACGTTCTTCTGGTCGCGTTTGCCTAGGGAGAATGATGCGTCCCCAGGCACTGCAAATGGGGCCACACTCCGAGACCGCCAACACCGAGGCCCCAACCTACGCCGAATCCAGGAAGGCGGGGGGAAGGGAGGGAGCCGTCATGAACTAGTTTGGGACTTTTTACAGAGAAATAGGAGAAACAACTGTTCTCATGTTATGTATAAACTCATTTCCAGGTCAAGCACGGTGCACTTTAACATTTAGTATCTATTGCTGCTGCCTATTGTCTACAACAAGAAATTAAGGGGTATATATACCCTGCAATTTATTAATGTATAAAGAACAGTGCACTTTCCACATATCTCAAACAAATATACCCGAGAAAAATATACCCGGGAACAGGCCCTTTGTCTTTTATAAATGAGAACTTATATATCTACTAGCCTCTCTCATTGAAGGGGTACATGTTACAAATCAAAAGCTAGAAACCATGCACTTCAATATTTCAAACTCCAGAGAGGATATATATTGATAACTTCGCTTTGGGTTGTCTTAGCTTAACACGATGTACTTTGACATTAATCTTACCTACTTAACTATCAGGATGTCTGGCATATACAGTATTAATACAGTCCATTTTCTGCTGATTTGAGCACTTTTTTTTATCACACATACGTTGTACAAGTTCGACTCCTCTAAATCACCAACAGTCCAGACACTTTATTGTATGTGTTTTCTGTCTAAGCTTTCTCTGTAGGACCGAACTTGTGATTAATCTAATATCAAACTTTTTCAACAACTGAATATATGTTTTTGTGGTATGCTATTTTCTCAGTTTTAAGCCCTGTTTTAGTACATTATACTAATTGTCTTGATATTATATGTATACATATGTGACATAACATACCCAGGGTACTTTACCATCATTATAGAAAACATTTGACCTATATAATACTTTGTACTTTCCACAGATTAAGTCACATCAATGTCTTTTCTTAAGTGCAAATATATGAAATAGGGCTTTATGCAACTTTTGCCCACACTGCTATTGTCTTCTATGAGAACAAAAACAAGTCTCTGTTTCTTTAAAATTTTGGTTTCAATGGTTGTGGGAGGGACCTCTTGAGTCCCTATTTAAAGACACTCTGTACAGCTCACTTTATGACTCCATCGAAGGCCCCAGGCCGAAACGCGTTAGTCTTTTTCCCCATTTTATGCACATGCACTTTGCTGAAAGTTTATAAAACTTTACAAAAATAAAGACGTTTCTGAAAAGAATTGAGGACCCGTGTGCTTCTCTGACCTGCTCTGTGCTGTCTTCCTGTACCCTTGATGGATGGCGCGCAACATTAAGGAGGGTTGATGCAGGACACGAGTATCTATCTATCTCTATCTATCTATCTATCTATCTATCTATCTATCTATCTATCTATCTATCTATCTATCTATCTATCTATCTATCTATCTATCTATCTATCTATCTATCTATCTATCTATCTATCTATCTATCTATCTATCTATCTATCTATCTATCTATCTATCTATCTATCTATCTATCTATTCATTGAAAAAACCATAGGTTTCACACATGTTATAGTTAGCGGAAATTTTACTGATAAAAAACCAATGCAATTCCCCCGTTATAGTTAGTGCAGGCAACTATAACTCACGCGACCGCAATCCTCTGCTGATGACATATGTGTCTTTATGAAAAATAAAAATTTGTAATATATGTATAGCTAAAAATTTATGGAAGAAGACATGGGCAAATAAGTGTCTAAATACAGTATTAGCATCAGCAGAGGATTGCGGTCGCGTGAGTTATAGTTGCCTGCACTAACTATAACGGGGGAATTTCATTGGTTTTTTATCAGTAAAATTTCCGCTAACTATAACATGTGTGAAACCTATGGTTTTTTCAGTGAATTTGCAAGGTTTTTTAAATGCTAATTCCTAACTATAACGTGTGTGAAACCTATGTTTTTTTCAGTGAATTTGTACGGTTTTTTACATGCTAAGTTACTTTACGCCATTCGTGGCGTGCGCGCCCACTTAGTTCCGTGCGCGCACGGTGCGCTTCGCGCACCCTGCGCGCACAGTGAGCGCGCGGTGCGCTTCGCGCACCGCGCGCCCACTTTACGCAGTTAGTGCCGTGCACGCACGGTGGGCACGCGGTGCGCTACGTGCACCGCGTGCCCACGTTACGCTAGATGGGCCATGTACGCACGATGCGCTTCGCGCACCGTGCGCACATGGAGGACATATGATGCGTTTCGTTGTGAAAGGTAATATTTTAATTTTTCACTATTTAAAAATAAGCCATGCACAAATGGTGCCCTTCGGGCACCATTTTCACATTGGGTGGGGAGAGTGTGGATATTTTTTTTTTTATTTAATTTTTACCGTACGCGTACGGTAAGCGTAATCGGCGAAATTATCGAAAAAATGAAAATTCCGTTTTTGGCTTTAGGGGAACTTTGGGGACTCCCTCAACATGGCTAGGTGCATAGGAGCTGTCTAAACAGCCCCTTTACATGTTTTTGCTCTTTGTTTTTTAACCCCCTCTCAGAGTGCGAGAGAGAAAATGGCGGCCGCCACTTCCTGGTTTCGACCGATTCGAATGTTTACTAAGATCTAACAGCCAATCAGAATCGCGCTCGCGCACGTCACCGTACGCGTACGGTAAGCGCACCGTAAGCGCACCGTAAGCTGGCTCAGATATATATATTGATTTAAAGGCTATTTTCTCAGAATCTACTGAACAGATTTACACCAAACCTACAAAAGGCACTTCCTTGACCTGTAGACTACCTCTCTGCCAAATTTCAAGGAACTCTGTTCAGCCGTTCGGGCTGTAGCTGTGTCTAAAGGGCTTATGGAAAAATGCATGGGAAAAATGCGTTTTGGGACCCCCCTTTTATCTCAGCCCCCGCTTGACGAATCCCCCCGAGACTTTCAGGGTAGAAGCGGAGCGTAGCGCCCCATTAGTTTTGAAAATTTCGCGAGGATTCGTCGAACGGCGCCAAAGTTATTCAAAATAGAATGTTGCGGTTTTCCTATGGAAACAGGGTCCTAACTATAACTACCTACTGGCGACCGCCAGTAGGTAATATATATATAGATACTGGGCACTTGCTTGCAAACCACTATGCACTTGCACGTTTGAATCTGCAAAATAAAAAGGATTTACCTCCACGTTGTGATCCGCACCTGCTTTGGATCAGAAAAAGGATTGTTTTCAGGATTGTGGCTACTACATGTGTGTGTGTATTAGTTATAGTTAGGACCTATTTTCCATAGGAAATCCGCAACATTCTATTGGGAATATCTTTGGCGCCGATTGACGAATCTTCGCAAAATTTTCCAAACTTTTGGCCAGCTCCGCTCCTACCCTGAAAGTTTTGCGGTGATCCGTGAAGCGGGAGCCAAGAAAAAAGGGGGGTCCCAAAACGCGTTTTCCCCATGCAATTTCCCATTGGATCTGTTGTCGCAGCTACAGCCCGAACCGCTGAACGGAATGACACCAAATTTGGCAAAGAGGTAGTCCTCAGTTCGGACTCGTGCCTTTTGCATATTTGTTGTGAATCTGTTCAGTGGTTCCTGAGAAAATTAGGGTAAAAAAGTTAGTGATATCTATGGCCGCGGAGGATCCGCGGACCGTACCCGCACCTTAAGCGCACCCTCCCCGAACGGAGCGCGCACCCTCCCGATCGCGCGCTGAATGCTAATTGGCTGTCGAGTGTCTCTCTACATTCGAAACCAGGAACTGTTGGCGGCCATTTTCTGCCTCGGTAGAAGCGAGGCTGAAGATGGAAGGGGAATAAGTGTGTAAAAGATATAAAGGGGGCAGAGTGGAAATACTCTGACCGTCTAGATCTGCTTAGGGGGTCCCAGAAGGACCCCCTGTGGCCCCCCTTTAAAAAAAAAAAAGCGGTGAAATGCGCGCACGGTGCGCGCATCCTATCGTGTTGGATGCACGGATTCTCTCGCGGTGGGTGCGCGGATCCACGGCAACGTTTTTTGAAAAACGACAAGAAATCATTGGTTGTATAACAACTTTCTACACTGAAAGGTAGGGTGTATATTGTTTTTTTTTTTTTAAAAACCTTTATTACAATTTCGAAAAGATACAAGTATGGGCCTACAACCAACAGGCCGGTCGCTAAACGCAGTGTAAACCTAGGCACGACTTAACATGCACATCAATGAAGCAGCAAAAGAATTACTAAAGTGCTAATTATCGCAGTCAGCCACAGCCGCAGTCCCTAAACAAACAGGAAAGGTTTCATATTTTTGAAAAACAGAAAACATCAAACTCACAAGGCAGAGGAAGTTAATGGCAGAAACATGTGCTCCTCGTATCGAGGGAGTAAACCAACCCGGGTAGACAGATGGGGGGGGAGGGGGGCAAGGCAGAAGCGACAAAGTCGCATGTCGCAGGAGCATACAGGAATGTGGGGGCTAGGGAGACAGAGCGGCGTCCATCTCACGCGTCTGGGGCGGGGCGCAAATACCTCCACGATAGGAGTTCCAGGGACCCCACACCTTAATCCACTTCCCAGGCTTGCCTCTCGCCACATACACCGTTTTCTCTCTAAACATACACCAGTCCATGTGTTCCTTCCACTCGGAGACCGTTGGCGGCCTCTGGGAGCCCCACAATTGTGCGATGTCACGCTTCGCTATCATATAGCCTAGAGTCACCCATTGCGTCTGCGTCACATTGTAATCAGTCGGCTCCCAGACATTCAGCAAGCATCTACGTGCCTCCGGCAACAAGGCAACATGCGTGACTTCTTCTAACACCGCATGCACTCTGCACCAAAACCGAGTCACCTCCGGACACTCCCACAAGATATGGAGAAAAGTCCCCAGTAGCCCACAGCCTCGCTTACACAAACCATCCACCGAATACCCCATACGCAGCAGGCCAGGCCCCGTGACGTACACTCTATGCAGTATCTTAAGCTGGACGAACCGCAATCGGGCCGGGATAGCCACCTCTTTCGGGGAGGCCACCGCTGACACCCAATCCTCGTCGTCCAGTTCTATACCGTCTGCAATCCATGTCTCCCGCAATGAGGCCAGCAAACCCATTCGATCATTGATAAGCTTTTTATAAATCAACGAAATGGTGCTATCCGGCACATAGCCGTCCAATACTCTGTCTTCCAACGGGGAATGCTCCGGAATAGCCGCCACGTCTGAAAACACGGAACACAAGGCATGATGAACTTGAACATACCGATAGTATTCCCTATCATTCAACTGGTATTCCGTTTTCAGCATGTCGAACGTCTTAAATTTCCCTTTCGTCCAGAGATCCCCTACCGTGCTGATACCAATCGTATCCCACTTCTCGAAGCCTTTCGTAGTATACAGACAACCCAAACGCTGGGACGCGTACAATGGCGTAGCCCGAGTCAAGCGATCCATCCACCCCATCGCCGCATTTGCTGCATGCCACACCTGCACCGTGACCCGCGTCGGGCCCGTCAACCGCTCATCAAGGGACCCCGAGTATAGTGCTCGATTATAGTCTCCGCCTGGCAGTAGCAATTTGTCCATCTCAAAAGCCGGGTTCAAAGCAGGGCCATACATCCCGTGATTGACGGCAGCCAACTGGGAGGCCCAGTAATATCGCTTAATGTCAGGGAGGGCGATCCCCCCGTCATACCACGGTAGGGTCAGTTTAGCAAGAGCAATCCGCGGCCGCCCATCCCAAAACAATCGACGCTGGAGACACTCCACCTCCCGAAAATAACGGGCCGGCACTACGTCCATAGTGTTCTGCAAGGCGTGCAAAAAGCGTGGTAGCGACATCATTTTGAACAATGCTGCCCGGCCGAGCGGCGAGAGCGGCAGCCGCCGCCAACCCGCCACATCCGCCCTTAGGCGCTGAAGGGGGGGGAGAAGATTCCGTTCATACCGGGCCACCGGATCAAGGGTTATAAAGATACCCAAATACGTGAACCCCGACTCCGCAATCTGGATAGGGCACCCCCGCGGAAGAGAACGTATACACAAGACTTAGCCCAGTTAATTACCAATCCAGAGTTGCGACCAAAGGAGCTCAACACATCCACCAATACAATGAGCGATTTACGCGGAGATGCAAGATACAAGAGGATATCGTCCGCATATAGGGAAACACGATCCTCGTATTACGGCATACATCTAAGGCCACGTATTGAGGGGTGCCACCGCAACCATTCCGCAAGGGGCTCCAAGCAAAGCGCAAAGAGAAAAGGCGACAGTGGACATCCCTGTCGGGTGCCCCTACCCAAAACAAAGGGAGCCGACACCCGTCCGTTGACCACTACCTGTGCCAGTGGGTTGTCATAAAGCAATTTCACCCAACCGATAAACCCCGGGCCAAACCCAAACTTCGCCAACGCCGCCCAGATGTATGGCCATTCCAAGGTGTCGAACGTCATGGTAGCGTCCAAGGACGCCAAGATGGCCGGCTCACGAATGAATGGGGCACGAGCAAGGACGCCATGCAGTCGCCGCAGGTTCAAAGCGGTATTGCGATGGGGTATAAAACCGGATTGATCCTGATGAATCAGGTCGCCCACAACCCGGATCAGACGATTGGCCAGTACCTTGGCGAGGATTTTGGGCTCCGCGTTTAACAGAGAGATAGGCCTGTAAGAAGTACACCGATCCCGCGGCTTCCTTTCCTTATGGATAACAACAATAGTAGCAAGACGTTGGTCAGAAGGGAGGGAGCCCGCCGCCTGAGCCTCAGGGAACATGTCCCGGAGATACGGGGCAATCGCATCTGGGCGCAGCTTATACAATTCAATGGGAATTCCATTAGGACCCATGGCCTTATCCGAGGCAATGGAGCGAATGGCCAAAGCAATCTCATCTGGCGATAGGGCCGCATCCATCAATACTTTATCCTCATCAGATAGGGAAGGCAGAGTAATATCTCGAAGCAGCAGTCGAGAGTCTTCCTCCGATCGCTCTGAGACCGGAGAGTAGACCCCGTGAAAATACTCCGCAAAGCAATCAACAATGTCACCGGGGTCCGTCACACGCACACCATCCACCCTCTCAATCTCCGGCACCACTCGACTCGCTCTCTCCTTCTTATCCAACCAGGCAATCAACTTCCCTGCCTTATCACCCATATCGTACAATCGCCCCTGTTGCTCCCTGCCCATACTCCTAGCAGATTCAGTAACCAGCGCCTTATAGTCGGCCTGCTTAAGCTCCAGCACATGCAATCTGTCATCCGTAACACCTTGCTCCAAATCACTTTCCAACTCGGTGATCTCATTTTCTAGCCGAACAACCTCCTGTGCCTCGCATTTTTTGGTGTGGGAAATGAGAGATAGGGCCTGGCCCCGGAGCACCGTCTTAAAGGCCTCCCAAAGGGAGACAGCGGAAGACACCGACCCCACGTTATCATTAAAATAGTGTTCCAAAGACTTAACCAGGTCTGCACGGATCGTGGGGTTTCGTAGGTACCAGGGGTTGATCGGCACCACCCTCCCCTCCGCCCCCAAGGCGATATCTAGGTGTAGCAAAAGAGGGGAGTGATCAGATATACCGCGTGCCAAGTGTCGCACTTCCCTGATCATCCCAGCTTGGGCCGCAGGCACTAGCATATAGTCAAGCCTCGATAGACTACCGTGGGCCCCAGAGTGGAAGGTATATTGCGCCTGTCCAGGGTGTTTCAGCCGCCAGCAGTCTATCAGTCCCAGGGTATCCAGAAAGCCCCCCAGCCAGTTCTGGGCCCGAGGGAGGTCCCTAGGGGGGTGTCGATCTTCAACTCCGGAAACCATTGCGTTAAAGTCCCCCCCCAAGACCAAAACCCCCCCCGGAAGCCCAAGTAGCCGGCGCCCCAAATCAGCAAAGGTGGCCGTCTGCAGGCCCGGCGGCACGTAGACCGCGACCAGCGAAATCAATCTACCCTCCCACCTCCCCACCAGCGCAGTGTAGCGCCCTCTGTCGTCGTGGAGCACCTCATCCACCACCAGCGGGAGAGAGGTCCTGACTAAGATGCCCACTCCCCTCGAGCCAGAGGTGAAACCAGAATGGGCCAGGAGGCGATATCCTCGTCTGTTCATGGCATGAAAAGAGTTCCCTATGAGGTGCGTTTCCTGCAAGAACACAATGTCAGGCGAAATACGTTTCAAGAACTGCAGGACTACCCCCTTATTTATCCTGTCCCCCAGCCCATTCACATTCCAGGAAAGAAGTCTCAGTCCCCTACCCCCCATCCCTCCCAGCACAAAATATCCCCCTCCCGGGGAGCACAATCATAATAGCACAGCAAAAAATATTACCCCGCCTTGTGAAACAAACAAACAAACCCCAACCCCCCCCATCAACCCCAACAAAACTCCCCCCTCCCTGCACCCCTGCGTGAGCCCGAACAGCCCCCCCAACATGCAGTGTGCCTGTCGCCCCAATATGAAGAAAGGACAAGAAAAAACCCCAGAAGGAGGAAAGGGCCCCAGCAAGCCCCCCGCAACCTCCAAATACCACGGGGCAAAGCGTTACAAACTGGAGTCCAGTGCAGCCACAGGTGCAAAACGTTACCAATACAGTCCATCACCAGGATCACAGTTCCATTCCTACTCCATCAAACCCTCTCCACTCTCCGCCATCCGACCCTCCCGATCCCGACTCTTGGGCAGGGCATCCAGCCACTCTCCCACCGCCTCCGGCCGGTCGAAGAAGTGGGAGCGACCATCCAACTCGACCCGCAGCCTAGCCGCATCGCATACTTGAACTCCATGTCTCTCAAGCGCCGTTTAATGGCCGAGAATCCCATCCGTTGCTTTTGAACCGCTTGTGTAAAGTCTGGGTAAAAGCTAACATTAGAGTTCTCAAATCGTAATGGCCCAGCCACCCTCGACGCCTGCAGGATAACGTCTCTATCCCGAAAATTAAAAAGTCGGGCAATGATAGGCCGCGGGGGCACCCACCTTGGGCGCACCCCCCGGGATCCTGTGGGCCCGTTCCACAGCGAAGAACTTGCTCAGCCCTTTGGGTGCTAGATGAGTCACCACTAGATCCTCCACAAAAAGATCCACAGCAGACTCCTCCGACCGTTCGGGCATGCCGATAATGCGGACGTTGTTCCGTCTGGCCCTGCCTTCGGAGTCCTCAAGGCGACGCTCGGTCAGGTCACTGGTGAGCTGCAACCTCCGCACCGTCGTCTGCAGGGCGGCCACATCTACCGTTAGGCTCGACGCTGCTTGGGTCAATGAGTCGACCCGGTCATTGGTTTTCGACAGGTCCGCTCTGACCAAGGTGACATCAATCAGCACCGAGTCCAATTTATTAGCCAGAGTATCCAATTGCTGGTTCACAGTCACCTTCATCTCCTCAATGGCCCCCATGACATCCATCAGGGTCAATTCGGATGATGCGCCCGAGGCCTCCTTGGGCGGCTCAGGCGATTTACGCGATCCACTAGGGGATCCCTTTGGCTGTGCATAGCGGTCCATATTGTTGGCCTGGGAATAAGCTCCCCTCCGGGTAGATTTGGGTTTCAGTTTGTCGCCGTCCACTCTCGTCGTCATCGTCAGCGATCAGCAAGGTCAGCACCCTCCAGCACCCGGAGGAAGGCCAGGAGATCCGGGCCGTCAACTGAAAGAGGCCTGTTTACAGTTCAAGACTAGGCCTTGCACTCCATACTCTGCGCAGCTCTCCCAATGTCCCACGCATCAGTTTCGGTAGCTCAACTCGAAACCGAAAGTGAAAGCACGGGGTCCGGGGCAGGTCCAGCCTGGCATGCCGCTGTTGTTCAATTCGCAGCCGGGCACCTCACCAACCCGAGTTCGGCACCAAGGCCGGAGAAGGCCGCAAACTTCAGATCGCCAAAAAACACGTTCCCGGAGTCCAATTTCGATTTGGAAAACGAGTGGCACCTTAGCGCAAGATCATAAACAAAAGCCCATCGAAAAAATCAGGATTATGACAGGATAGACGTGGGAGGTTGCGGAGGCCCCCGGGAGCCACAAGCCTACGCGGCCATCTTGGTTGCGCGCTAGGCTCCTCCCCCATATTTTTGTTTTTTAAAGGTATGATTGTTATTGGTTAACAAGAACAGATTGTAAGGAACATTATATATGATAAGCTGATATTTTGAAAAGTCAAGCACACTTCCTGCCTTGTGTAGGAACATTGTGTGCTGAACTTGTGATCTGTGAGCTCAGTGCAGTGTTCCATGAGCTGTTTCTATGGTAACAGGCAGAAGGCAGATTGGGGGAAGGGTTGAAATGTATTTCAGTTGGAAAGGGTTGAAATGTTTAACCAATAGAAATGTGTGTTTGCTTTTGAGTTTATGTGCGAAGGATTGTGATTTGATGTTTACATGCATATGTGTGGAAAATGAAAGGGAAATTTTTTCATTCTTTGCTTTTGCTGAGAGGTGCACAGTGCAGAGATTCTGTAAAAGAAAATATGGTGAGTGATTGATATACTCCTTAATCTACAAAAGAACTTGAAAGATGAGTTATTTAATTGTGAGGGAATGTATGTAGACTATTTTGATTTTAATCAGACTAATGTATTTTTCCTGCTAAAGTGTAGGGAGTACTTTTTTTCTCTACAATGTGTGTGCATGTAGAAACCATTCTGTGATAGGCATTGGTGTTTTTCATGTGTTTGTAGACAGATAACTGTGCAGTTTTTATATTTTGGTAGAATTAGAAACCAGTCATTGTTTATGAATTTGTGAAATGAGTTATGTTATGTTTAAATACTAAAATGTAGTACTACTTCTAGATGAAGAAATGTGTTTTGATATAGTGCAAGGGATAGTGTTGTTTGTCTAGAATCACACAGTGAGTCTGTGTGCATTTGGGAACCACTGTTAGAGAAGCATTTGGTAACATTGTGTATTTGCTGACAGATAACTGTTTTAAAACCAGTCAGGTTGTCAAGTTTTAGTAGCATTAGAAGACAGTTATGGCTTATGCTTTCATAAAATGAGTCAGGCATTGACAGTAAATTGCAGTCGTGAAATATGTAGATTGTGTGCAGTTCCCTTACCACTTGCACTGTAGTGAATGAGTTTTGGTAAACTCATAGGGATAGTGGTGCTTGTCTAGAATCATACTGTGAGTTAGTGTGTATTTGGGATCAGTGTGAGAGAATCATTTGGTAACATCATGTATTTGCTGACAGATAACTGCTTTGACACTGATGTGCTGTACTTAAATATGTAGATTGTGTGCAGTCCCCTTACCCCTTTCACAGTAGTGAATGAGTTTTGGTAAAGTCCTAGGATAGTGAAACCCAAACACTTATACATTCACCAAGACACTCTCTTTCCAGTACTCTTATGATTCAGTCACTGCCTAAGTATTCATGCACTGAGCCAGGTCTTAGCACATGGACTTCTTCAAACCCCTATCCACTATGCATGCAGTCCTCTAAGCACCTACACACTTGTCTTTCACACCTTCAATTCCCCAGTCAGTATCCGTTCACTTGCAGCAAACACCCTGTCACTCCATTTGCCCTCTAGTGACCCATTCAGCATCATGTACTAATCCATTCACTGCGCCAAACCCTAATAAATTCACCCAGGCACTCTCCTTGCAGTACTCTAATCATTCAGTCAGTACCCAAGTACTCATCCAGTGACCCAGGCCTTAGTATATGGACTGCTTCAAACCCTTATCCACTATGCATGCAGTCCTCTAAGCACCTACACACTTGTCTTTCACACCTTCAATTCCCCAGTCAGTATCCGTTCACTTGCAGCAAACACCCTGTCACTCCATTTGCCCTCTAGTGACCCATTCAGCATCATGTACTAATCCATTCACTGCGCCAAACCCTAATAAATTCACCCAGGCACTCTCCTTGCAGTACTCTAATCATTCAGTCAGTACCCAAGTACTCATCCAGTGACCCAGGCCTTAGTATATGGACTGCTTCAAACCCTTATCCACTATGCATGCAGTCCTCTAACCACCTACACAATTGTCTTTCTCACCTTCAATTCCCTAGTCAGTATCCATACACTTCCAGGAAATACACTGTCACTCCCTTTGCAGTCCTCTATTGACCCATTCAGCACCATGTACTAATCCATTCACTGTGCTAAAACCCAAACACTTATAAATTCACCAAGATACTCTCTTTCCAGTACTCTTATGATTCAGTCACTGCCTAAGTATTCATACACTGAGCCAGGCCTTAGCACATGGACTGTTTCAAACCCCTATGCACTATGCATGCAGTCTTCTAACCACCTAGACTCTTGTCTTTCACACTTTATATTTCCTAGTCAGTATCCATACAGTCCAGCACTTGTGACTGCTTTTGCACTCCTCTAGTGACCCATTCAGTACCAAGTATTAATCCATTCCCTGTGTGAAAAGCCTAGCACTTATAAATTGACCTAGGCACTCTCCTTGCTGTACTCTAATCATTCAGTCAGTACCCAAGTAGTCATGCAGTGAGCCAGGCCTTAGCACATGGACTGCTTTAAATGCCTATGCAGTATGGATGCAGTCCTCTAATCACCTACACAGTTGTGTTTCACACCTTCAATTCCCTAGTTAGTATTCATACTCTTCTAGCAAACACCCTGTCACTCACCCAGTGTGTCTCCTGATAGTACTGTAATCATTTAGTCAGTTAGCATGTAGTCTTTTAGTGAGGTAGGCTTTAGGGCATGAACTGCTTCAAAGTAGTATGCACTATGCATGTAGTATTTTAACGATCGTCACACTTGTGGTTCAGGGCTATAGTTTCTTAGTCAGTTTTTATATAAAATGTGTTTGTACAGTAATGGAATAGTATAAATTTGAAAGTTATTAATATACATTTATTTGTGATTCTTTTTTACAGATACAGAACAGGAGTGTTTCTCATCTGTTTGCACTCTTCTCGTGCAAGATTGTTTGGATGAAGGGTCCTTAGGTGTTTCATCATACTTGCTGTGCCGCACGAGTATTTTTTGTTAGGATCCCCTCATAACAGAACTCTTTGGCAAATCTTGCGAATGAAGAAGGTGGCATTGGTCTTTGTTTGCCCCTTGGAATAAGTAAAAAATTTCTTCACCACTGAAGAAAAACGTTGTGGGCATGGTGCCTTCTGCAAAAAAATTTCCTCAGATTCGGTAAATATTTTAAAGCGGCAACATTTACAGTTTTTTAAGTTAAATTTATAAAATTTTGTTAGCTGTATGTATTTTATATATCTGTGATTTGTTTCTTGTGGTATTTTGTTGAGAATACCATGTTGTTGTTTTTTTAACAATCTTTCTGATTTTCCAGGTCTTTAATTAATATTGTTTTTGGTTGTTCTCTTAACTGCTGTGTGACTCTTTCTTGTTCTTATTACTGTTATTTGATGGAGTCCACCATGGTGTTAAATTTTGGGGCACTTATCGCTGGAATGCTGGTGATATCTGCAGTTTGCACCAACTTCTGAATAGTGTGTTAGATTTATCTCAACTTTACTTCCGTTAAAGTGCTGATAATGAAATGGAGAGTAGCCGTTCCCGTGCAAAAAGACATGAGGTGCACCTTTGCGATTTATTCTAAATACTAAAATCCTGTATTGTATTGCACTGAGGTATTGGCTGCACTTACAGTGTACACACAAAATCTATTAAGAAATCTCATTGTATTTATATTGATTGGGAATAGTGCGTCAGGTGCTGGATCTTGACGAGATACATTGCTCAGTTCGTATATTGTTGTGCACACAAAAAAAATCACATCACAACTTTCACACCAATTGCAATGCGAAACAAATTCCGGCGATAAGACACCTTAGCACCAGGGATTTTACACCTGCTTTCTGCTGGTGTTAAGCAGGACAACTACCTGCACCATGAAAGGGAACACAGCCAAGAGCCACACCAGAACACCCACAGGTGCCATAGAGTCAATGAGCATGATACAGGGATACCCATGAGGGCCAGAAGACTCATCTCAACAACTGCAGGACCGCCAATGCCCCCCAAACCCACATCTTAGTAAGTGTATCCCTGTGGTCATTGTCTTAGCATGATAGGCACGAGCCCTGCAACATCACAGTGTGCTGTCACCTCAGCGTTGGCAGTGAGCCTGGATGTGTAGCTACGTATGCATCCTCCTGCATGTACAACTGGCGTGTGCTGGTCTGTTGTTCACTGGTCAGTGCAGGGGTGTGCCTATCTGGCAAGGGGAACGGGGTGTCTCGAACATGTCCGTGTACAGGAAGTGCGGTTAGTGTGTCTCTGTGTTCTGGTGTGACCTGTTACAAGAGCCGCAGCAGTCGATGTTGTAAAGTGGCATGCACCACCTCCAAACGGCACTGTGATGTTGTAGTTGCAATGTAGCAGGAGATGCACAAATAGGCATTACAATGGCGTACCGTACGAGTGCACGAGATACAACAGCTCACCGTACAAAAGTGTGGGGGCTTGTGGGAGGGAGGAGCAGCCGTTTGGCAACATAACACACAGTGAACACGACCATGTGCCACATGCTGGGCATCTCATCCAAGATGACCACGGTCGTAGACATCCCACAACACCAACGACTGGCGTTTGTACACATCCTCTATGAATGCAGCGTGGTTTTCACTTCTATGCTCGTTCAGTGGTGTGATGTTGGCAGGTTGTGTGACTTGTGCTCCTTGTTGGTGTGTTTCATTTTGGCCATTGTTAGTCTATATGTGTGTTGTACTTAATTGTGCATGTGTGCCATTCTGCCCATCTCCCCCCCCCCCCCACTCCCTGCTTCTTCCTTTTTCTAGTGCTGTTGTGTCTATAATTTTGTTGCTGCACACATAAATACATGTAAAGAATAAATTAGAATAGTTCCTTGATTCTTTTAGGTTTCAAAACTTCTCTATTGTTTTCTTTTTAATTTTCCATATGAACCGTTTTTTTAAATATTCAACAACACATAGAAGTCAGAAGTGCAACGTATTCTATCAACACACTTTCTAGAACATTCTACAATACGTGCAGGTTAAAATTTCATCAATTTTTTAAAACTTTACGATATTTTTTTGTAACATTTTCTTGAATATTTAACGACACGTGCAGGTTAAAAGTTGACTATTGTTTTAAGTTCGAACAGTGCCTTCCAAATGCAAGTAGCAGGTGTGGTTGAGCTGAGCAAATTTTATCCTATGATATGTACTCCACGTTGAAACTGCTTTTTCTTAACCAATCACAAAGATGCTTTTCCACAAAACTAATGTGCACCCTACTTTTAAAAAAGAATGCTTTTCATGATATCTTCAGAGATAAGTTATAGATAGGAATTAGCATTTAAAAAACCTTTGAAATTCACTGAAAAAACCATAGGTTTCATGCACGTTATAGTTAGGAATTGCCATTTAAAAAGCCTTAGAAATTCACTGAAAAAACCATAGGTTTCAGGGGTGTTATAGTTAGCTGGACATTTCCCTCGTACAAAACCCTAGAAATTCCCCTGTTATAGTTAGTTCAGCTAACTATAACTCGCGTCCCCGCAATGGACTGCTGATGACGTCACATATTACATCACTCATGACATGGTCAGTGACATCACTGATGACATCTCAAACGACATCACTGATGACATCTCAAATGACATCACTGATGACGCCATCCATTGAGTATGTGTTTCTGAACAGTTTTAATATGTTTAATATATATAGGGAAAGGCCTGTTGAAGAATAAGTGGGTGTACAAGTGTGTGAATGGGTGATTTTCTAGGTACGTAACTGACTCTATAAGTGAGTCATTAAATGTATCTTATGCAGACTAGTGACTAAACTGTGTGAATGTCTGTATCTGTCTGTCTGTTGGTGTATAAGCGGCTGCATGGTTTTGTGAATAGAATATGAGTGTCTCTATGGGTTATTGATTGGTTGTCTGAGTATCTGTATGGGTGCCTGAGTGTATGTGTGGGTGGGGTGTGTGTGACTCTGTGCATAGATGTGTGAGTGGGTGATTCTATGGGTGCATGGTTTTAAGAGTGCAACTGTTATGGACTGTATGGTTGGGTGAGTGTATGTAAGGGTGTGTTAGTGATTGAATGTATATCTCAGTTGTACATGTGACAGTAACTACATATGTGGAACACAGTGTATATGTGTATAAGAGTGAATAACTATATGTGAGAGTGTGTGATTGCGGGACTGGCTGTATGAATGAGTGTGTGCTTGTACTAGTAATTGAATAAGAGTATCAACATTTTTTAGTATTTTTATGAGTAAGTGAACTTGAGTGTGTTTAACTGTATAGGTGAGTCAATTGGACTGTGTTTAATTATTTGCACAACTGACTTGGTGTGTCAGTACCTCAATGGATGATTGGCAGTGTGTGAATGTCTATATATGTGTATGATAGTCTTGTACGGAGTTACTGTAAGTATGAGTGACTGTACAGGTGAGTGAGTGGAGGTGCATGTAGACCTAAGAGTCAATGAGTAGGTATGTAGTTATTGGTATTGGAGTATCTATGGTTTTCAAAATGGCCGTCTGAAATTTTGAGTTGGTGTATCAAAATTGTTATTAGGGTGATTTTTATTTGTGTTGGCTGGAGGACCAACACAAAAATCTTTTCAAGTCGATTAGGTGCCATTGTTTTGGACTACAATCAGCCCTGAGCTGATTACGAAAATTGGAACCCTGCAGATAGTTACCTGCTCTCCCTGCTTGTCCTGTGGTTGCTGCTGGCTCTTATTTCTCCCGCCGCCGCTTTGCTGACTACGCGGCCGCCGAGAGGAGAAAAACTTCAGCCCCCAGAATCCCCAGGAGCAGGTGACGCTAATCACGCGCCCGGAGGTCCCATTAAAACAAGCACACCTCCCGCGTCACGGGACGCGCGCGGGCAGACGCCGGGCTAAGCCCGGGCAAAGGGCGGGCCCTCTGTGGCCCTCAGTGGCCGAGGTTGGCCGGGCAGGGCCCCGTTATTTCCATATTGCTGCTCACCGCATGTACATTCTCCACAGCTATTGAAGGCGATGAAACGGTGAGGGTGATACAACTATACAACTATTGACTGGTCGCATATATAAACTATACATTGACTGTTGATTCTTAGCATATCATTGGTTAATTTATTGTGTATTAGTTCTTGTTTTTATCTTTTTATTTGATACAAAATGACAGCCAAAAAACTACGCTCTGGAAGAGTCTTAGGGGGGAGATCATGTATTAAAACTAGGTCCAACCCCCTGAGGAATAATTTTGAACATAGTCTACAATTGAAGGGTCAGATGCAGTTGTTTAAATTATGGGAAAATCCAGAGAATAAACATATGGAAGTTCCAGTCACTACTGACAATGAGACAATAACTACGACGGAACCGCAGTTAGAAGCAGCCATCGACACTAACTCTAGGTCAGCTACGGAAAAAGTTTCTCCCACCATACTCCTGACTAAAGATGTAGACATCCTAGCATGTCCTCCTAAAGGAGATAATTCAGTCTTACTGAAGACAGATTTGAAAGGTTTTCAGTATAATACTCCTAAGGTCACAGAAGAGAAGGTGGAGGATATAAAAGAAATCTCTATTCCGTCTAGTATTGATCTAGAATTGTGTGGTCGCTATATGGGTGAGAGGGTTGTGAAACAGCCTGATCCTTGTATTTCCTTAAACGGAGCAACGCCTTCAGGATTACGGCTATATAGTAGCACCCCCTCTATGACATCTAATGATATTTTTTCACTGCAGAGCGATTTGAAATCTCCTCAACTTAACCTATCAGGTATCTGCTCTCTTACTGCACCTGAATATATAAAAAATGAAAAACCAATTTCTGATTCTCTGATAGCACTTGAGCATCTGCTGACCTCCATATTAGGTTTATTGAATAAATTCGTTGGGAGCACTGACTGTATTATGCATTCAGTTACTGAAATATTGAAAGTATTAACTGCCAAAAATGCTGTGAACAGGTCTGTTTTTCCTATCGAATCTGTTGTCCAGAACGTTATTGATAGTAACATTGCATTAAGAAAAAATGTTCCTGCGGGGTTGGTATTAAAAGTAGATATTCATGAGCCCTCAACCTCTTCTCTACCAATCTCTGCATCTTTGAGGAAAGAATTAGAACCGATTTTGAAGGAAGAACAATCGGCAGTGGTTAACCCAACCGCTGGAAGCGAATTTTTTCCTATTTTTATCCAGGATAAAAAAGAACCTGAAGGTACTGTGGTGACTACTGGGACAGTAATAGAAAAAAGCAGAAAGATTAAAGGGAAAAATAGGAAACCAGTTCGCAAACATAAGAAGAAAAGACAGAGGAAAATTATTTTTCAAAAGCATGTAAATACAGAAGTAACTGATGTTATAGAAACTTCAGATAGTTTAATACAGGAGACTTCATCTATAGAGGTTGCTGGTGGCCTCACCGTTCCTTTAGCTGAAGGCCCCCCTGGTGTCAGCACTTTGGATGGAGGACCACTTTGTTCTGAGGCTGGTGGGATAGAACCTCTTGAACCAAGGGATGAAGTTACAAGTAATATGCCTATTGAAAAAATAGCACTTAACCCATCGGCATCTACTTTTTGGCCTTTAGCGCATGTGACCACTAATTTATCTACTGTAACACTAAAAACTTCCAACCCATGTGTGGATACTTTGTTACTGGATTTTCTCCCCTTATTCGATTTAGACCTTAATATGAACAGATCATGGTTGCTGAATTCCTTCAAGGACATTGAATGTTTAAAACTTATTTTGTCAAGCGACATTGATTTGGTTTCAATAATGGGGTTTGATAATGGTCCGCGCGTAAGGGTAAAATTTTGTTCAAAAATAATTGCGAATCTTGTCCTCCAACAAGCGGAATCATTTCAACGTAGAGGGATTGATGTGCTGCCCTTTATTAATAATGGAAATCATATGCTCTTTAGAAAAGGAGCTTCTGAGCTGGGATTTGGGCAAGAAGACCCAACCATTCAAAATAAAGATCTAAAGATACGGGTTTCTAGAGGAAAGCGTATGGTCTCTCAGGTACCTTCTCCCCCTGAAAATCTACTTATTTCCATGACAGAAGATAATCAACACTGGAATTGGCTTCCTGGAGTTTTATCCAGTAACACATCGAACAACTTAAGACCGCTTTTACATCTTTAACAGTCAATTAAAAATTATATCCTGGAATGCTGCAGGATTACATAATTGTCCCCAGAAGTTTGATTATCTGTTCTCTCTGAATGCAGATGTGCTATGTATTCAGGAAACATGGTGCAAAGATTCTCTTTATGGGGGGAAAAATTATTTTGTATTTGAGGCCCCTGCCACACCCTCAAAAAAAGGGCACGCGAAAGGAGGAATAGCCTGTTTTTTATCAAACACATTACAATGGCAATTTTCCCATTATAAGGACACTAGTAATCTTTTTCAATCAATTACTATTAATAATCTAGTGTCCACAGGTAGACGGTCCTCTCTTGTAATTCTTAATGCATATATACCACCTGAAGAGATTTTTAATACCGTTCTGAAGCGAATGTTTTCTTATGTCAAACAACTACTAGAGCTCGATCACCCCCCATATATTTTACTTATGGGTGACCTAAATAGTAAAGTGTCCACTTCGAGTATAGACATGTTTAGAAGTAAATTTAAGGAAGAAGCATACAATATACCCCAAGCAATCTTTCCTAGTAAAATGAAAACTAACAAAAGAGGAAAGATATTACTTGAAGAACTTAGCTATGTAGAGGGGTTAATTGTAAATGGTAGGATGCCCTCTGACACTCCGGCTAAGTTTACACATAATTCCTTTAGGGGTGAATCTATCTTGGACTATGTAATTACGGATTATGATTCATTTTCTTATGTTCAGGACATGGTGGTCTCTCAATCTTGTTTGAGCTATCATAATGTGATTAATATAATAGTTTCAATACAAACCCCAGATACTGAATCATGGTCTATAATTAATAAAGGTGTTTCTATTCATTGCAAGTCTGGAAGGTGTTTCTGGGACCCTTCCACTATGAAAGATGTACAAAATATTCTCGCCCAAACCTTACTTGAACTAGATGATTGGCAGGGTAGGGAATTTTCATGTTTTGAAACTCTTAAGGAAACCCTTACCATGAGAGCTAGGAAATTAAGTAAACCTAAAAAGCCATATCTCCCTCCTAGTTTATTATTACCCCTAAATAAGGAAATAAATAAACTTGTAAGGCAACAGTTCATTAGTAAAACTAAGGAAAATGAGTATAAGATAGCCTTATTAAGAAGAAGGAGAGCTAGACTTAGAATCAAATTAAAAAGAGAAAAAGAAGATTCTCTCTGGATCAGGTTAAGAGAGGCATCGGCCTTTAATAAATCTAGAGAATTCTGGACCCTAATAGGGAAAGGATGTGGGGTAAGAACTTCCCCTATCCCTATCTCTATTGCTGAAAATGTCTGGATATCATTTATATCCAGTTTGTATGCTTCTAATAATGTAGAGGGGGACAGCTGGGATTCAGCCCTAAATAGTCCGCCTAATATAGAGCTCCCATCTGAGAAAACGATCGCTTCCGTGATAAAGAGTATGAGTGCGTCCGGAGCTATGGGCCCGGATGAGCTGCCCATGTCTATAATAAAGCAAGACGTTATATCCTGGAGTAGGATTCTCCTTCCAGTATTCCGTGCGTGCTTTTTACAGAGATCAGTCCCTAATTCTTGGAGGGGAAGTATATTAATCCCGATATTCAAAAAAGGAGAGAGGGATAGCCCTGGGAACTATCGTTTAATTGCTCTTTTAGACTCGATAGGGACAATTTTTGCAAAATGTCTTTTGATTTTAATCTCTGAATGGATGGAAGCGAATGACATCCTACCTTTGGAACAAACTGGATTTCGTAAAGAGCATGGTACACTTGATAACTTAACAGCATTACAGGTGATTGTCGATAAATATGTACGTGTTCGCGGTGGTGGAATATATGCGGCATTCATTGATTTCTCCACAGCGTTTGATAAGGTAGACCGACCAACCCTGTGGAGAAAACTCGCTATTCTAGGGATGCCGTTATATTTACTCGAACTTGTAAAAGCCCTTCACTCGAACACGTGGTGTAAGGTATTACAAGGTGGAGAAAGAGGTTTGTCTCAATCTATTCCCTCACCTAATGGGCTGAAACAAGGGTGCATATTGGCCCCTATATTGTTTTCTCTCTATACGGCAGACCTTCCTTCTTCCATTTTAGTGTGCGGTGGGATAGCCCCGATAATTGGAGGATCTCCTGTATCAATTTTAATGTATGCAGATGATATCCTCATATTAGATTTAACTCCGAAGGGCTTGTCTAACCGCTTATGTGCATTAAATCAATTTGCAGAAGCAAATTTCATGAAGATTAATGCTTCGAAAAGTAAAATCATGTGTATTTTTGTAAAGAAAAAATGTAGGTCTGTAAATTATGGATGGGCCATAGGCGGACATAAGTTAGAGGTGGTAAAAACCTACACCTTTTTGGGTAAAATAATCTCGGCAAACTTAAGTGAGAAACTCCATACAGATCATAACTCGCGTAAAGCATTAGCCCATGGTATGGGATTATGCTCCTTGTACAAGGCTACAGGGAAGAGACACCTTACACTATTTATGGAGGTATTTAGGGCAAAGATCCCTGCAACTTTATTGTATGGGTTAGAATTAGTAGAGTTAAAACACTGGGGATTTTTACATAGAATGGAAGGAAAGATATTAAGAAGAATTACTTCCATTAATACAGCTTGTTCTGTATCCTCATGTAGATTGGAGTTCGGACTCCGAAGTTGTTGGGTACAGGGGCTGATAGCTCTGGTAAGGTGGGTAGCTTGCATAGCTAGAGGTAAAAAGGATTCCTTACGGGAAGCCATAAAAAATGAGCTTCTGGGCAATTTCAATGAGTTTTCCCTGTTAGTAAAAAACTTTAGAGAAGCAGTAATTCTGTTAGAGTTGGATGTAAGTACTCTGTTCCTACTTACTCCCTCTGAACTAAAGTCTAAATTAAAAAATGCATCTTGGGAGCTCAGTTATAAATTGGATATGATTGCCCAACAAGGAAAATCGAAAAGGCAACTTCTTTTAAACACATATACATTAAAGCTGCCACAACAATACCTCACATGGAATATCCCCCACAGAGTCCGTAGGTTATGGTACCTGTTAAGACAAGATTTGCTTCCACTAAATCAACTTTTAGCTAAATGGTTTGGTGTATCTCCTATATGTAATCTTTGTCATAATGCTGTACAGGATCGTAATCACGTTCTGTTTATCTGTCCTGCTTTACGCCCATTGCGTTATAAATGGTTGAAACCTATTTGTTTACAATTAGGAATTTTAAATGTAAACACTTTTTTTCATGCACTTTACTGTCCTCCAAATGAAATGTTCTGTTTTAAAGTTTTTAACTTTCTTAAAGGTTTTTTAAATATTTATTGAATGAAATATAGAGAAATATCTGTCAACTGTCTGACCAGTGTATATGATGTATCTTCTTCTCAACTGTTTGTCTGTGATTTTATTGTAAGTATTGTTGTATAATTGTGTCTTTATTTTATGTGGCCCTCTTTGAGAGCCAAAACATAATAAACTTAAATTTGAAATTTTTTGAATTTATTAGGGTGTGAGAAGGTGTACTAATTTATCACATAGATGATGTCATCAGTGATGTCATCAGTGATGTCATTTGAGATGTCATCAGTGATGTCATCAGTGATGTCACTGACCATGTCATGAGTGATGTAATATGTGACGTCATCAGCAGTGCATTGCGGGGGCGCGAGTTATAGTTAGCTGAACTAACTATAACAGGGGAATTTCTAGGGTTTTGTACGAGGGAAATGTCCAGCTAACTATAACACCCCTGAAACCTATGGTTTTTTCAGTGAATATATATATATATATATATATATACAGGTTCGAGGTCCTGAAATAAATATCTTGTGACCTCACTTCGCTGGGTTCGCGTCTCTGTTCGCCATTGCTTGGAGGTGCAGAGAATCAGGATTTATATATATATATATATATATATATATATATATATATATTGCCGCTCCAAAACACCAGCATGGTGCACTCACAGGCGGGTGCTTCTAAATGCGGGGGGGCTCCCGCATAACAATTAAAGCTCCAACTCTCCTCCTTATTCCGATTTTCATCAGGAAAGAAAGCACTCACGGGGGATCGTTTCCGTAAATTTATTAAACAGAAACTCTACACGTATCCACAAAATGTATATATATATATATATTTCACACTAAAAAAAATAAAGGTTAAAGTGACACCCACAGATATTCACCCGTTATAATTAGCAGAGCTAACTAAAACTTGTGGCACCGCCATGCACTGCTTATGCCCTTACATATTACTCACTCATGCCATGTTTTATGATATCACTAATGACATCTAGAATTAATCATTGATGACATCAAGCTTCTTTTGTACATATTACTCTATAAGCCATATTCCTCTATATGCTAGTAGGTCAGGAGATGCCTGTACAGTACGTACATAATAGCTCAGAATAATATGAAGCACTATTAATGGCATCACAGAGACAACTCCCTTTGGTGTAGCAAACGTGTTATGAGCAACATTGACCCTATAACATACACTTCACAGATAGCCTAGTTCACATTAGCAATTAACCACAGATACATGGGAAACCTCCATTGCACATGGTATTCAATATGTTTATAACTGTTCAGAGAAAGCCAAGTTCCTCCAGATAGTCAACGTCTGTTCCAAAATGAATGCCGTACTACGGACAGATTTTATCAGTATCAAACCCCTCACAGTCAGTAAATATACACTGAGAAATTAAGTTGAGATGAGTAGAAAAGTGGGTATTGTAAACAGTGTTTACTCTATGGAGAGAGTTTACTCTGTACCACACTGTTTGCAGGCAGTGCAACTCTCATGAGAAATACCCTACAAAGTGTTAAAAGGTATCTACTAAGAACAGTGTTCACTCAATAAAACACTTGGAAAACAAACACTAATTGCTTAAAATAGTGAAGGCCTGAAGGTGGTAAAGATTATACTACCTGCAGCCTTCCTACTGTGGTGAAACCTTTATAGATCACTCATCGTCTGAAGCAAAAGAAGCACATGTACATAGGTTAGTACATTATGTAGAAATTGTCAGGCTGATACGATTCTGTCTAATAACTCAAGCTGCTTACAATAGTTAGTATCTGCTAAGTAGAATATTTGCTCTTTTGGAAACTTTTTCTGCAGAACCAATAAACTTGCGTAGAACATGCTGAATACAAGTCGTCAGCTGTCATAAGCACACAAACTTACTTTTCATTACAAAGATTTATAACGTGTTCAATACCTCTATACACCTTAGATGCATTAGGACATGGGTATTTGCAAACAGTTTCCCAGGGGCCATAAAGTTTGCTCTGTAATGTTACCGAGGAAGCATTGATTCTAGCAGGGTGGCGGTCAGGAGGGAAGTCACCAGGGAGGTCCGCGATTTTGGGGTTAGAAAATCTGGGATTAGTCCCGGCTTCCCCACATTACCACATTGTGTAATTCCAGGCAAATTGTCCACCTTTTTCTTCATTATTTCATATAAGAGGGCCTCAAAATGCATGAATTCAGGATGTGAGTTGTACAAAACCTTTTCCTCTGTTTGATTCAATAAAATATAATGTTGTTTATGTATGATAGTAACTCAGGCCACCCAGAGAATGCACAAAACAACGACTTACCTCTTAGTTCACGATTGGCCCTGTTGTCAGGGTTGGGGAGAAGAATGAATGTTTCTGAATTCATGTTTGGAAACTATCACTTTATTAAAAAATATTTCTCAATGCTCTTATATAATCTGGTATACTAAGGTGAAACGGTTCTGCATAGTAATAAAATACCTTTTTGAATTTGAACAGACCTTATTATAGTTTTTTTTTTTTTTTTGTCCTCACCAAGCAACATTTTATGGAGTTTGGAGGAATCAGAGGCCCCTTTTTGTATTCTGTACCACATGTGCCGTAGCTTTACGATGTTATATAAGAGGTATAACTAGCCTTGTCCTCAGAGGCCCCTTTTTCTCCAGCTCCAGGCACAAGATTGTTAGGAGAGAGGGGGGGAGCTAGCCATGATGACTACTCCATTCAAGACCCAGCTTGAAATCTTTGTTACCATTGCCTTCCTCATTGGACACCCTGTTGTTTTAATTGGATGTATCGTTCCCAATTATTCAAAAATTTCTATTTCTTACTCTTTTTCCCTTGATTATCAAGTTTGTATACCCTTAGTATGGAATTTAACCATTCATTGTGTACTGGTGGTGTAGCCTTTATCAGGTTAATACATATCTCCCTTCTGGCCAGCAATATTAATAAGAAGAAGATATTTTCCTGATCTTTATTCAATATGGAATAACTTGTATTTTGAATAATCCCAAAAATAACTGCTTCCATGCTTACCTCTATGGGCTGTTCCAGCACCTCTGAGATAGTCTTACCCGTTTGTTTCCAAAATTCCTCCAACTGATTGCAATACCGGAACATGTGCAGGTCATCCGCTCTTTCCTTCCCACATTTAGGGCACTTCTTTACCTTATTACTGTTGATCTTTGTCAATCTTTTTGGGGTCCAGTATGATCTGTGTGTCGTAAATAGATGGTTTTTCTTCAGTGGGGCAGATTTTACCACACGCCCAAAGATTGCCAGTAATAGAAGATGTCTAGCCCTGGTAAGGCTTTTCCCCAGATGTCGGTTGGAGCTTTGTATTCTGTTTCCCCAGCTCTTATAAGGGCCCAGTACCAAAATGATATTTCCTTCTTGAATGGTTTCGTGTTCCATAACCTTTGCTCAATAGCATCATCCCCTTGTAAATTTTCCTTTATCCAGCTGTTTAATTGATAGTATTTAAATCTCGCTAGCGAGCCCTGAGTTTTTTCCCTTTAGGATCCCCCATTCTACAATTTTGTTATTCTCTATTAACTGACCCCAATTCTTTATGTTTCCTTCTCTTAAAGGGGTCACTAATCTGTCTTTTAGACAGTCGGGGGTTCCTGGGGAGTTCCAAATTGGTGCATACTTGCTGTTGAAGGGGATTTTTAAGTTTATTCTTATTCCATACCAGGTTTTTGCAGCTGATTTCAATGTCTTTAGTTTAATTTTTCTGAAGTATTTGGGGTGTCCAAATTTGTATAGAAAATGGTCTCTGTCTTGACTGATTAAGGCTTTCAAGTACATAGGCCATGCTTCCCATTTACCCAAAAGTCGCCTTATATTTTTGAACTGGAAAGCTCTACAATATTCTAGTATGTCCGGGCTCGCTATTCCTCCCTGCGCTTTATTTCTTCTTAGTTTTTTTCCAATCTATTCTTGCTCCCTTGGCAGCCCAAATGAAACTGGATATCTCCCCTTGGAGCTTTTTTATCTGTTCTGTCTTAAAATCCAGCGGGATAGAGCTAAATAGGTAAGTACATTTTGGCAGTATACTCATTTTAATTAAGTTAGATTTTCCTATAAAAGACAGTTGTAAACCTGTCCAGGCCTTAAGGAGTTTCCTTATGTCTTTATGAATTCTCTCGAAATTCATGTTAGGTATCCTATCTAAATCCTTTATATATTCTATCCCTAGGTATTTTTTTTTTCCTTCACTAATGGGTTTCCAGAGTTTGTTCCACTCTAGGATTTCCGATTTTGATTGATTTACAAGATATCCTGAGAAAACCCCAAACTGGTCTATAATCTCTTCTATCTTTGGGAATGAGCTATTTAGGTCGCCAGTGAAGATCATTAGGTCGTCCGCATAAAGCGCAACTTTTTTCTCAGTCCTGATATTTAAAAGGTATAATCCCCTCTTCTCTTCTCAGAAGACACGCTAAGGGCTCTATATAAAAATTAAAGAGGAGAGGGGGCACCCTTGCCTCGTGCCTCTCTTTATCTTTTTATTTTCGGTAAGGGCGTCGTTGACCAACACTTTAGCTGTAGGGTTTTTATATATATTTATTATTGCATTCTCAAAATTGTCACCTAGGTTAAATCTAGCTAGAGTGGCGTTCAAAAAGGCCCAACTAACCCTATTGAATGCTTTTGCAGCGGCAAAAGTTATAACTGCCAATGGTTTAGAATTTTGGATTGCGATATCTATGGCACTGATGAATTCATGCGATAATTCGTATATTTGTCTACCCTTGTTGAACTCTTTCTGATTTGGATGAATCAGGAACCCAGCCACTTCCCCTAATCTTTTGGCTAATACCTGTGTATAGATTTTGTAATCTGAGTTTAAAAGAGATATGGGCCTGTATGACTCACATTTGGCTGGGTCCTTTCCTTGTTTTAATAGAATACTCACTAGATTGTGGTAACCGGGGACTTCAACATGCACTGGGATAAAGCTCATAAGGATCCGGCAACTCGACACTTGGAGAATACTATGTCTTCACTTGGTATTAAACAGCTCGTAGATGCCCCCACACATATCAAGGGGCATACCTTGGATCTTCTTTGGACCTCAGACCCAAAGGTTATCCTTGTGGACATTCTGCCTTGTGTCTGGTCGGATCATTATTTGGTGAACTGTGAGATTCCCATTGTAGGCTTCTTGGCTCAAAATCAATTAAATTTGAGGAAAGTTCGTCAGTGGATAAAAGTTGATTCACTATCCTTGACTAGCACTCTTCCTGATTATGCCCAATCACTGGTCTCTAGTGGAGATTTGGATCAGGATTATAGGGACATAATGCGAATTTTGAGCCAGGCGATTGATCAGATAGCACCCGAAAAGCTGCAAAAGGTAAAAAGAGTAGGAAAAGGGGCTCCATGGTTCACTCCGTTGTTGAGGGACTATAAAAAGAAGCTCCGCCATCTAGAAAGGAACTGGAGGAGAACAAAAGATGGCGTAGATTGGGAATCGTATAAAACCTTACTTAACTCATATAAAAAGTTGATCATAGCTACAAAAGCAGATTTCTACGAAACCCGCATAAAGCAGTCGGAGAATATTCAGAAAGAAACATTTAAAATTCTGACAGAGTTGAGTAAAAAACCAGAAACGTCTGAAACCACAATAAACGTTGATACTTTTCAACGTTTTTTTTTGGAAAAGGTTGAGACTATTCTCTCTGAGATTGAGCATAGTACTGTGAATGGTTCGCTTCCAGTACAGGAAGTTCAAACCTCTGTGGAAGTTTCCATATCAAGGTTCCCTGAGATAGATCCCATGGAGCTTGAGCAGCTCATGAGTAGCACCAAATCAGGTTCCCCAGCGGACCCGTATCCCCCCAGGGTCTTTCGCCTGGCATGTCCTATCTTAGAAGATCATATTATCTCCCTTCTCAATAGTTCAATGGAGACTGGTTATTTACCATCAAGTCTTAAGGAGGCCCGAGTTAAACCTCTGTTAAAAAAACCATGAGCCGATTTGACCATTTTGAAAAATTATAGGCCGATATCCTAATTACCTTTCTTGTCCAAGGTCTTGGAGCAACATGTGCTGAAGTCCCTTTCTTTATTCCTGGAGTCACATCATCTACTCCAGGAGCGCCAGGCAGGATTTCGTGCACATCACAGCACCGAGCTGGTGATGCTCTCGGTGCTGGATGAGCTTAGAGGTATGGCTGATAGTAAGAAACCAAGCGCCCTGATACTTTTAGATCTATCGGCGGCGTTTGATACTGTCAGCCATTCCCTGTTATTGGACAGATTGACCTCTTTTGGGGTAAGGGGTCCGGCCCATAAATGGCTCCAGTCCTTCTTGACGAGTAGGTCGCAGAGGATCCAACTGGGGGATTGTATCTCCGATATAGGCATTTTGGAGTGCGGAGTCCCTCAAGGCTCTGCATTGTCTCCACTGCTGTTCAATCTTTACCTACAACCGTTGATTGCATCTCTTGCGACTATGGGCTGTGGTATGTTTAACTACGCTGACGATACCCAGCTGCTGCTGAGTATTGATAATACGGCCCGGGCACAAACTAATGCCCAGAACATCCTCAGACATACGGTTGGCTGGATGACTGCAAACCAGTTGAAGATAAACCCGGACAAAACGGAGGTTCTGGTGGTTTCGACCTTAGCTTCACCTTGGAGTGACCTTTATTGGCCCCAGGAACTAGGCCCTACACCGACACCGTGTGACAAAGTAAAAAGTCTTGGTATCAAGATTGACAATGAGTTGTCAATGGCCAGTCAGATTGCCTCCGTAGTAGGGATGTGTACTGGGTTGATTAGACTGCTGCGTAAATTAGTTCCCCTTCTTTCTTTCTCCATGCTTCGAATGGTTGTTTCTGCTACGATTATATCGAGGCTGGATTACGGAAATGCTCTCTATTTAGGTCTGCCTAAAACCTTGACTAATAGACTGCAGGTTGTCCTGAATGATGCGGCGCGATTAATCTTCAGGCTACCTAGACGAACTCATGCTTCTCCTTTGCTGCTCAAGTTACATTGGCTTCCTATCGAGCAGAGAGCGGAGTTTAAGAGCTTATGTACGGTCCATAAAGCAATCTACAGACAGGCCCCGGCCTATATTAAAGAGCGCTTGAAGGTTTATAAGCCTAAACGAATTCTTAGGTCCTCTGATTCTCAGCTTTTGGTTTGCCCCCGATATAAGCTAGCAACCAAAGGTGGGAGATCCTTCTCGGTTCTGGTTCCACAGATATGGAATAAACTTCCAGAACCACTTCGGAGAGAAGTAAATCTCCTGCGTTTTAGGAAGCTGTTAAAAACGCTTCTATTTAGGGAGGCTTTTGGCTCACCTAATTAGCTGCTCTGAATGCCTCTCTTTTTTGCCTTTCATACGTTCTGCATTACCTTTGTTTGTCGTCGGTCTTGAGCGCCTAGAGACCTGTAGGTGAGTTGGCGCTATATAAACCGAAGTTAACAATAACAATAACTATTGCGTCGTTCCATGATTCTGGGAGATCTTTTTCCCCTAAAAAGATATTGTTTATAAGTTCTGTCAAGGGGGTTACTAATACTTCCCTCATATTTAGATACAATTAGTTTGGTAGTGCATCTGGGCCTGCAACTTTTCCTTTCTTTAGGCTTTTTATAGCATCTAAAACTTCATCTCTGGAGATCTCCTGGTTAAGGTCGATTCTCTGCTCAGGCGACACCACAGGAGTAGTTACTCTATCAAAAAAACCTTGTGTTTGCTCTTCAGGACTAGATGTTTCTTCCATATACAGTTTATCAAAGAATTTTGTAAATTCTCGCCTGATTTCAGCATCTTCCGAGCAGTGTCCAAGTTGGCCTTCCTTCTGTATCTTTGTAACCCTATTTCGTATTGATTCAGTTTTTGTTTTCCATGCCAGGATTCTCCCACAGCCTTCTCCATATTCATAGTGTGATAATTTACTGGCCTCCCATCTATCCCTAACTATTGTCTCGAGGATGTCTGCTGTGTCTACCTTTTTTTCTTTTTTTTTTCCTCTATTACTGTCTTTTCTTGTTCGGTTTTCATTTTCTTAAGCTCTTCATCCAGAGTAACAAGATCTTTTTCAATTTGTTTAATGGTGGTCTTTTTCACCTTATTCTTATGTCCTGTGATGTTAATAATTCTCCCCCTAATAAAAGCCTTATACGCGTCCCAGGCTACTTGTTTTGTTGTAAAAGGGGATAGGAGCACACTGCCATCACGTCTCAGCGTCATTACCTTCAGGCATCTTGGTCGATGTAGTTCAAAGTTTTTCGCTCAGTACAAAGTTCAGATAATAATTGGCTAATGCCATATTTTTTGTTGCGTATCCCTAAGACACGTGTTTCTGGATTTCTCCGTCATCAGTAGGGAAAGAGTTCGTAGGATGCTGGACATGCTGCCGCTTAATTTTCACAGGCATAATTCCACTCAGGGAAAGCAGGCGCTCCCAAGCTTGTCAGCTCAGGCATCTTGTGCTCCTATCCCCTTTTACTATTTGTTTTGTTGTGCCTTCTTTGTTTATTTGGAAGAACAATTCTGTCTCCTCTGCCAACTTATTCAGATACGATGTATCTAAGAAGATGCTTTTATCCACTGTCCATCTTTGATTGCCAAAAGAGGTTTTTAACTTTAAGCTAAGTTGCACTGCTGAGTGATCCGAGATGTGTTCTGGTATATGTTCAACCTTCTTTGGACATTCCACTAGGCTTCTGTCAATCGGAAAAAAGTCAATTCTGGAGGAATGACCGAGCCTTTTGTTCTTGAGGGTAAATTTATGATTTTTATTTCCTTTATCCTTCCAAACATCTACAATGCCTAAGTCTTTGATACACATCCCGACCCATTCTCTCATCTTCGGTAAATTGGGGAGGTTTTTTGCTGGATGTCGGTCCTCTTTGGGATTTAATATTATGTTAAAATCCCCACCCATTATTATTGGTGCTTGGGTTGTCAATAGACAAGAGTATAATTTTTGAAGTGGTTCATTGTCATCTACGTTGGGGCCATAGTACCCCACTAGTGTATAAGAGTTGTTATGAATCATCCTTGCCTTTACAATTACCCATCTACCTTTTTTGTCTATTTCTGCTTTTTCAATAACCGCTTTAAAGGATGTTTTAAATATAATTGCTACGCCTTTTACGTTAGACTCCTGGCTTGTGCATATACAGTGGTCTATCCATCTTTGATTTTTACATATCAGCGCCCATTCTTCCTAAATGCGTTTCCTGTAATATGATTATTTCACAATCAATGTTTTTTAAATATTCCAGGATCTTTAATCTCCGTTTTTTAGGTCTCGCCTTGCTATCGCGTAAGCGATCGCAAAGAGAGACTATTGTAAGGGGCTCCCAAAAGTGCTCCGAAAAGCGGATTGCATGGCGAGCACGCGCACAATCACGCGCATCGTGCCGCCATGCAATCCGTTTGGCATCGCACTTCAAAGGGTCCGCTCCCCCGCCTGGAATGCGCTCCCCCGCCCCCGCCAAGCGCGCGCGCCATGCTCCGCCGGGCTTGTCTTGTTTCCTTTTAGGAATTGCTAACGCTTTGGATCTCACAGACCGCATTCTTCCCAGGCTTCAGGCACGACCTCAATTGAAAATGTGAAAGATGACCTTGTCAGATAGATATTATTCACCTGGGATTTTTATAGTCTACCTTACCAATGGTGTACATTTTATTTGTTCTAAAGTATCGTTAAATGCATCGTTAATTGTTAACCTATTGCGACAGAATGGGGACAAACCCCCCAAAATAAAACAAGCTGACCAAGAACACAATCCAGGAAATTTTGGGGACTGGAGAGAGATGTGCATGAACCAGGTGTGCACTAACAACCAGAATTTAAAAGTCAGCGCATTCCATTCTCAGAGGCGCTGATTATTTGCAGGGTCCATAGTCTGGAAAATGAGTACAGAGTAAAATGTAATTCCCTGAATAAAGGTGCAATCAAACGCGTCTGGTTGCCTTTAAACAACAATAGCATTCCCAGTCATCAAACGATGAAAAGCTTCAGTGATTTTGGTATACTTTAAATTAGGGCAAAAACAGACATTGATATTAGAAAAACAATGCATGTACTTAAACAACCATTTCTAAGGCAAAGGCTAAGATGGCCGCCTAAGGGACAACCCACAGGAGATGCCAGGTTAGTTACCTTTACAACTATCAGTCTCCTACTTACCTGTACTGGGGACAGGTGATGTGAAAAAAATGCAACTTTGTACGGCCAGCAAAAATCCTCATCCTTACACATGGTAAGCACACTTTTGCATTGAAGGCTCTGGCGCTTAGGACCGCTGAAACCAGACATGCCCATTCCTCTTTTTTGGGGGGAGTATTTAGCACAAAATCGACATGAAGGTATCAGTGAGCTTCACATGAGCACCGGTTGCGTTACAGAGGGACACATTCACTTTGTTAGGCACAGGGAGATTAAGTGATTTGGCCAGAATCATAGGATGTTGAGCGTCCCTGCCGAGACTCGAACACGGTTCCCCAGCTTCGCGGTCGACCGCTCTAGTCATTAGGCCACATCCTCTTAACCGTAATGTTATTGTCAAAATCTGGCCAATTTGTGAAGTTATGGCATAAGCTCTTTGTTCTTCCGCCTCACTTCCTTTGTCTCTCCCAACCGCCAATTTCCTTCACCCGCCCCTACCTCCCAACTCACTCCCTGCATCTTAGGCAATCTCAGTCAAGAAAGGAACCGAAAGTCCTTTGTGAGCTCAAATACTACAAACCCAATAAATGAAGGCCTGGGAAATGGGGGGGCTGAGCCTATCTCACCCTAAAGTGTTTGGGTTATAGAGTGGTACAGCAGACCGGTCCAAAAGTTTTTTTGTTTTTTTTGTAAGGTTCGGGGGTAAGGCGAGAGTTAAGGAGTTTATGCAGAACTATGTGATGAAAGGCGGTCGTCTCTTTCTGTCTGTCCCTGCATTTTTAAACATACCGTTTCCCCTCTCTGAAGCACAGGTTGGTGGTGAATGATTTGTTTAGTTGTGCTCAAGTGAGCTGCAATTGTTGGACAACCGTCAAGGGCAGATTTGGGCACGTTCTTCGAAATGTAGCTCTTGGAGCTGGTATGAAGGGTCAGCAACTGGCGTCAGGGTTCCGAGTAGGGTAATGCTAGATAAGCTGGCAGTTTGCAGGGGGGGCGTGGTCTGAACGCCAATCGGGATGGCGGCGTGAGCCTGTAGCTCCGAGCCCGATCCCGACACTAATCCTGTTTGACCTGCCTACAGGGTGCTGCTACCGGACGGATTGGCAGCGTGGAGCACCAGGGCTGCAGCGGACCGAGGTAGCAGGACCGCAGAGGGCCGGGAGCGGTGCTGACGTCCTGTGTTGGAGCTGCGGAGAGCGGTGCCGGGAAGGCAATATGGCGGCGGCCTCGACTATGGAGGCCCTGATGGCGGCGGTCGGAGGGTCGCGGCCGGAGTGAGGGGGGGTCGGCCCCTGCAGTGCTGGGTGAGGACGGGTCTCCGGCGCTCCCATTGTTGCGGGCGAGATCTGTGTGCCGGGACCCTTCGGCGGAGCGAGGCGCGGAGGACGGAGCTGCCCCTCCCCCATTGCAGAGTGTGGCGTCTTCCTGAGCTGGGTCTGGCGCCTGGCTTGGAGCCCGGAGCGGCGGTGGTTGCCGGGGCACGGACGGCACTGACCGGGGGAGGCTGCGCAAAGAGGAACACAGCGGCGACTGGGTAGCCGAGAAAGTAATGGACCCCGCGCCCGATACCAGGGCGGATTGATGGCCTCCGCCGGCGACTCAGGGGCGGAGCGGCTGGCTGAGCTGGGACGTGGCTGGCTGGAGGGGTGCTAGCAGGGCTTGGATGGAGGAGTGAGGTGAGCGGGCGCATCGGACTATTGCGGAGCGGTGCTCCTCCGGGATACAGAGCTGGCCCCTTTGGGTGAATCGCGCAGGAGCGGACTCGATGAGGGCCTGCTGACAAGGTAGACCGGCGCTGCTGGCGACGCTGCGTGGAGCGGAGAGAGGCCCTGATCTGCGCGGCCTTCATTGGCGCCTGGAGGGCAGCGAGGGCTGCCGGCGCTTGGAGGGAGAGGCACCGACCAGTGGGCGGCCATCTTGCTGACGGAGGGGGGTCTACAGGCTGTGATTGCGGCGGTCCCCGGGGATGGAGGCAGCGCCTTGAAGCGGACATTGGCACAGCTGAGGGGGGTCCCTCTTGCCCGCGGCGGCTGGATAGTGGTGCATCCTCCTCCTTCGGTGGTGCCCCTGCCCGGGCGCTTTCTCCGGGCTGATGGCGAACAAGGGTTCCGCGCCGCAGCTGCCTCCTGGGCACGACCGGGGGGCGGCGCCGGCCGAGGCTGGCGGGGCCCGAGACGAGTCGGAGGGCTCAGCGCAGGAACGGCGCTTGAACAAACGGCTGGATGGAATACTGGAGGCGATCACAGCGACCAAGGAGGCTCTGCATCAAGATATAGCGCAGGTCGCCACGGGATTGGGCCTCTTGCGGGCGGACCATGCCAAACTATCGGACCAAGTGAAAGACAATGAGAGGCTACTGCAGGAGCTCAAACCAGCGGTGGGGGCCGCAGACCACAAACTCGCTGATATCCTGGGCCGTCTGGCGGCGCTGGAGAAACGGGCGGAAGACGCCGAAGGTCGCAATCGAAGGAACAACGTGAGGGTAGTGGGCCTACCGGAAAATGTTGAAGGGAATGATGCGGTGGCCTACATGGAGAACTGGTTTAAAACGGTGGTGGCCCCGGAGGGTCTTTCCCCCTTTTTCTCCCTGGAGCGAGCACATAGGGTTCCGGCGCGATCGCCTCTGCCGGGCCGCCCGCACAGACCAATGTTGGTCAGACTCTTGCATTACAGGGACATAGATCTGTTGATCCAGAGGGCGCGCGCGGAGGGCCCATTCCAGGTGGCGAATAGCCCGGTCACGGTGTTCCCCGACTATACGCAGGAGGTCCAGAAACACAGGGCTTCTTTTCTGGCTGTGAAGAAAGAGCTGCGGACCGAGGGTTTGCAATACTCCTTGTTGTTCCCGGCGAAACTACGGGTGATAGTGGACGGAACGACCCACTTCTTTCAGACTCCTGACGAGGCGTGGTCGTGGCTTGAGTTGTATCGCGCTGGCACAGGACGCACAGAGAAAGATGAGAAGCCGAGGCGCAAGCCGGTTCAGGTGCGGAAATCCCAATGCATCCGCAAACGTGATACACTCAGGAGAGCAGTGCGGGACGACCGGATGGCGGCTGAAAGGCGGGGAGCGCTAGCGGCGACAGCGATCATCACGGGCTCCCCACAAGAGAGGACTTCGATGGGCTCAGACTCTGGTGAGGAGGGAGGCCGGTCCGGCGGTGAGGTATCGGAGGCTGATAGTTCCGGGAGGCCGGTGGTCACCCCACAGACATCTGATGGTCTTTTTAACGAATGACACTGGGGGGGGGGCTTTATTTGCAGCTCTGGGACCGGCGGGGGGCCCTGGTGCTCTGCGGCTTGGCAGGTACTATTTTGAGAGACTTGTGGGATCGTGGGCTGGGGGCGGGGGCTGGGCCTGCCCCGGGTCGGCTCAGACGCACCCTCTCGTGGCCCCTAAGGCCTTCTGTGGTGACGACCACAGAGTAGGGAATGTTTAGAGGGTTGCAGGTTTGGATGGGGACTGATATTGCGCTATTGGGTCCTGTTCTGGGGAGAGGGGTGGGGGGAGTTTGTTGGGGTGTTTTGGTTAAGGGGTTCTACTGTACTGCTGTGGGTGGTCAACGGGCACTGATTCGATGGTTGGGGGCGGCAAGCAATGGGGACATTACCTAATTTGAAATGCCTCACGTGGAATGTCCGTGGACTCCGAACTATGACAAGGAGATATAAGGTACACGCCCAGCTAGAGAGGCGAGGCATCCAAATCACTTTCTTACAGGAGACCCATTTAACCAAGCAGGAATACTCAGCGCTACAGAGGAGGTGGCATGGCCAGGTGTTTGGCACCACATACTCAGCGTTTGCCAGGGGGGTGTTGGTGTGGGTGAGAGCGGGGGTTCCATTCCAGGCTACAAAGCAGTTGGTGGACCCGGAGGGTCGATTTGTGGCGGTGGAGGGGAGGTTGTATGGCCAGGATGTGGTATTGTGTAGTGTCTATGCTCCTAATATGGACCAAGCACGCTTCTTTGCTGGCATGACAGGGTCACTGGCGCACTTCCTAGCGGGCCCCATTCTGATAGGAGGGGACTTCAACTCGATCACTGATGTAGCACTGGATAGGTCGCATCTGCCCTTGGCCGACTCTCCGGTGCGCCGGTTAGCAGCGCACAGGGCGGACTGGCAGGAGCGGTGGGGCCTTGTGGATGTATGGAGGGAACAACATCCTGGAGTTCGGGACTATTCTTTCTTCTCCGCTTTACACGCGGTGCATGTGAGGATAGACTCTATTCTGTGTAGTGGTTCCCTAGCTCCCTAGATGGCGCACACGGAGTATTTAACTAGGACTATTTCAGACCATAACCCGTTGTTGCTGACGGTGCAGTGGCAGAGGCCGAGGTCGGCAGTACCGACGTGGAGGCTACGACCTGAGGCGTTAGAAGATGCGGTGTTTAGCGATGCGGTCCTGCAGGGCATTGAACACTACTTTCGGGAGAATGAGGGCTCCACTGCCACGAGAGCGATAGAATGGGATGCAATGAACGTGGTGACTAGGGGCGTCTGTCTGGGTCAGTTTTCGAATGTACGGTCGACCGTCCTGGCTGACCTGACGAAGGCGGAGGGGACATTGCGGGACTTAGAGCGGCGCAGGCCTGAGCGACCGGAATTACAGGATAGGTTGCTTGAGGCGAAGGAGTTGGTAGTGACTGAGACGGAGCGACTGCGGCGCTTTGATTATAAGTTGTATGCTACTAGAGTGCATGCGGAGAGGGATAAGGTGGGAACGCTACTGGCGCGGCTTGCTAACCCGGAACCCAGAGGTTGCCCGGTCATGAGCCTTCGCACGGAGACAGGGGAGGTAGTCTATACGCAAGCGGCGGTATTGGAGCGCTTCCAGTCGTATTATACGGGCCTCTATAGGAGCCAACTGGGGGCGGAGGGTGGCGCAATGGCCGACTTCCTGGAGACTATTCAGCTCCCGAGGTTGGAGGCCGAGACCGCAAAGGAACTGGGTGGGCCCGTCACGCTCTCGGAGATCCGGGTGGCTATCAAGCAGATGGCTAGAAACAAAACGCCAGGGGTGGATGGCTTGCCGATCGAATTTTATGCGCAGTATGTGGACATTTTGGCGCCTAGGCTCCTGCTGGTCTACGCTGAGGCCCTGACGCTCGGGCGCCTACCCCAATCGATGAGGGAAGCGTTAGTGGTGCCGCTGCTGAAGCCCGGCAGGGAAGCATCTGATGTGACGTCGTATAGACCGTTATCTATGTTGACGGTCGATTATAAAATACTGAGTCGCATCCTGGCCACTAGATTGCTGCCACACATGACTCGGCTGGTTCATGTGGACCAAGCTGGATTTATCCCCACTAGGAGCACAGCCATGAACATTCGGCGCCTGGTCCGCATAATAGACAGTGTTTGGGACCCAACCCAGAAGCCGGCGGTATTATCTGTAGATATTGAAAAGGCCTTCGACAGCCTAGAATGGGGATACCTTGACGCGGTACTGGAGAAGTTTGGCCTGGGAGATGATTTTGGGCGTTGGACGAGGGTCCTTTACTCTTCTGCCACTGCCAGGGTACGCCTGGGGTCGGTTATTTCCGCAGAATATCCGGTGTGCAGGGGCACGAGACAAGGCTGTTCGCTGTCGCCCCTGTTGTTCGCCTTGGCGATGGAGCCTTTGGCGACACGGGCGAGGTCGGGGTCGATGTACGGTGGGGTTCGGTGTGGAGAGACGACGCATTATATCTCCCTGTACGCTGATGATCTCTTGTTGTACCTAGAGAATTACGACGAAGCTCTGGTGGGGGCTATGGGGCTACTGTCGGGCTTTGGGGGGCTGTCAGGACTCAGGGTAAACTGGACTAAGACCTGTGTCTTCCCGCTGCGGGCGGATGTGCCGTACCCCCCGCTCACTATGGCGGTGGTCTGGGAGGCCACGAGCTTCACCTATTTGGGGGTCCGTATTTACCACGAGGTCGTGAAACTGCTGGAAGGTAATATAGGGCGCAGTGTACGGGACCTGAGGGGAAGTATGACCTTCTGGGCCTCTCTACCGCTGTCGGTGATGGGCCGGGTAGCGCTCTTGAAGATGGTGGCTCTGCCACGGCTGCTTTACTATTTCCGCACCCATGCCGGTCTGGATCCCACAGCGGATCTTTAAAGAGTTGAGGACACTGGTTATTGGCTTCCTGTGGGGGACGGGACGGCGGAGGGTGGCCCTGGCTACTCTGGTGCGGCCCAAACTTGATGGAGGGTTGGCGGTCCCTGATTTTGAGTTGTACTACCTGGCGGCACAGCTACAGGTTTTAACGCAAAATGTGGCTAAAGTGTTTAGAGGCCCGGACCACGAGAGGGGGACCGGCATCCAAAGACATGTTCTGTCTTACATAGTCATGCAACAGAAACTAGAAATGAGAGACCTCTCCATAGAGGAGAGAACTCTTCGGCAGTGCTGGCACAGGAGTATGAAGAGAGCGAAAGCGGCACGCCCGTATGCGCCAGAGATCCCGCTGGGGATGCTGACAGCGTTGCCGCACGGCGGCGATTGGTCCCCGCTAGCGGAGTGGGAAGAGCTGGGGTTGCAGATGGTGGGAGACCTTTATGTTGACGGGGCGCTGGCCCCCTTCGGGGTGTTGCAGGAGCAGTTTGGCCTTCCGGATGGGAGTTACCGACTGCATGCGGCGGTGAGCGCGGCGGTACAAAAGCATTGGAGGGAAGGACTGGCGGAACCCACAGTGACTCAGACCTGCCAGTACGTAGTGATGGCGGCGGGAATGGTTAAGGCGGTAACCTGCCTCCACTCTCGAATGATACGGGAAGGACTGGCGCCGCTCACAGCATTGAAGGAGAGATGGGAGGACAGTATAGGCAAACCCATTCCGGACACGGTGTGGAGTCATATTATGCGGAGGACGTGGAAGGGAAGTAGGAATGCCCGTTTCCAGCAGGTGCATTTCTTCGTACTACATAGGGCCTATCTGACCCCGGGAAAGGTTAAACGATATTTTAAGGTGCAGGATGCGGCGTGTCCGAGATGTCTAGCGATTGGGGCAGAGCTGGACCACCTTTTGTGGGGGTGCCCTAAGCTAGGGACGTATTGGGCTGAGGTGGGGGAGCTCTTGAACACAGTCACCGACCGCGAGGTGGAGTTCGACATGGCGGCCTGCTTATTGCTCTGGTTCCCTCACACGGCAAAGACGAAAGTGACGAGCAAATTCATTGACCTAGGCCTCATGTTGGCCCAGAGAGAAATTACATGGCACTGGAAATCCCGGGAGGGTCCGTCGTTTGGGAGATGGATGGCTGAGCTGCTGAAGTGGGCGAGCTGTGAGAGCATGCTTCGGAGGCGACAGGCGACCAGGGCAGGGGACGAGAAAGGACTGGAATGGGTCAGGGTGTGGGAGATGATAGTACAGGCGCTGAAGGACTACCGGCTGGAGAGTACGGAGCAAGAAGGTTCGGAGGGCGGGGTTCCAAGAGGCCGGTGAGATTGCATGTCACAACTGAGAGCTGGAGAATAATTGCGTTAGACCCCACAACCAGGGCCCCCATCAGCAGTAGTTAGGGGGGAGGGGAGGGTGGGGGGAGTTATTGGGGTGTTGAAGTAGAGTCCGGACGAGAGCAGATAGGACGGAATGTTGGGGACTGAGGCAGGTGGGTAAAAAAGCAGATATTGAATTGGGCGGTTGACCTGCCACTTTGAGAATTGATTGCCATGATACACAGAGTTTCTATACTGGTATGCCGCCCGGCCTCCGGGATGTGGGCTGATTGGCTGTGTGCTATGCTAAACTGATGGGTGTGCTCTGAGATACCATGTGGTGGAAGGTTGAAATCACGGATGCCTTACTCTTACTTCTGCAATCAAAACATGTTTACAAAAAATAAGCTGGCAGTTTGCAGGGTTACAAGATGGCTGTCTTGTTTCCTTGACATACAAGCCTGTTCAGTGGAGGGGGTACACAGCGGAGTACTGCAGAGATGCTCTGAGGCAAAGGTGACTGGGAATACAATGCGAGCTAGGATAAGGATGGGAGAGACTCGTTATTAAGAGGGGAAGGAGTTTAGAGGACAATTAGAAGCCAGCAGTCAGACAGAGACAGATAGCAGCAGAAAGGAGCTTGGCCCTTCAGCGCAGAAAAGGAAGTGTTTAAGTGCGATTTGTGGTTTGTTTATTTGCTTTAATGAGGCCATTGTTTTTAGGCAACAAGACATGATGCAGGTTGAATAATAATATATGAGAGACCTGAGATTATAAAATGGCCTTTTGCAAACTTAAAGGGGTGTCTGTCATAATTGTGCTGTTGTGAACTCTCGCAATTTAAGTTGACATATACAGCAAATAACTAAGTCCATGTTGCTTAACCTGCAGCCATTTTGCATGCCCATGTTAAACCAGGAGGCCTGGGTTCTCTCGCTTCCGACATGCACAGGCCATGTTTTTGTGCCTGGCCCGGCAGAGCAAAGAATTCTCAATCAAGTTAGCTCATCGTCTGAGATCTTTGTTGAATCTATTCTCATGATCTTTTGCAGTCTTCTTGTTTAAAAGCCATGCACCTACTAGTACAACTATCCATAGTTTTGGTTCCTGTCACATGCATCCTCCAATGACTGCCTATGAGAAGAAAATGCATAAATGTTGGGAACATTTGAGGAAATGCCAGCGTTTGATGCCCGAGGTGGGGAAATTCTGAACTTTGGGTGTGCTGAAGTCTACCAAGGATTGATGTGCTCGTGTTCGGCTTTGTCAGTTGAGGGACAGCAGTCGCCTTTAATCTCCTGCTAAGGTTCATTGTTTTCACATTTCCGGATTGTGGACTTAATAGGATCAGCAAAATGTGTTAAAGTGAGCATCAATACAGTTGGGATCATTTTGCTTTGTGAGGATTGGAAACTCTACACCAGTGTATAATTTGAAAAATAAGTGTTGGTATCCAAATATTTTCTCAGAAGCCCACGGCAAGTGATGCAAAATAACCGAGTTGCCGAATACCAAGGCAGTGTAGTTTTGAATTCACCTCATATCTCTTTCACTCCCATCAGATGGTCCCCGCCTCTTAATTTCACACTTTTAGGTACTTTTCCTTCCAGCTTTCTTTTTTTTTTTTACACAGTTTTATATAGCGCGAGCTTGACCCGAATCGGATATCAGAGCGCTTTACATAGCACCAGTTGCATTACATGAGGTCACATTCATTAGGTCTCGCCTGGCTATCGCGTAAGCGATCGCTCTGCGAGACTTATGTAGGGGCTTCCGAAAATGCTCCCAAAGGCTTCCCAGGTGGATCGGGTGGCGGTTACGCGCACAACCACGCGCATTCCATTTGCCACCAGCTACTTCCTGCGCGTGCGCCGCCTCACGCATTCAGAGAGATTTAGTAAGGGGCACAAGACCTTAGGAATGCGGTTTATGGCCAGTGCATGTGAGGCATTCAAGCGCGAAGCTGGCATCTGACTTGAAAGCAGCAGACTGCTTTCGCCAGAACTTTCGTTATAACTCACACCCCATATGCTCGTTCCCTCCCACCCTTCCTTTGATGTCCGCTTTTCTTGTTGTTTACAAACCACGCCACACACTGCTGCACGCCGCACACTGCTGCACGCCGCACACTACCGCACGCCACACACTGCTGCGCACACTGCTGCATTACACACTGCTGCATTACACACTGCTACACGCCGCACACTGCTGCACGCCTCACACTGCTACACGAAACACTGCTGCACGCCACACACTGCTGCACGCCACACACTGCTGCACGCCACACACTGCTGCACGCCTCACACTGCTGCGCGCCTCACACTGCTGCACGCCGCACACTGCTGCACGCCGCACACTGCTGCACGCCACACACTGCTGCACGCCACACAATGCTACACGAAACACTGCTGCACGCCACACACTGCTGCACGGCACACACTGCTGCACGCCGCACCCTGCTGCAAGCCACACACTGCTGCACACTGCTGCATTACTCACTGCTGCATGCTGCACGACACTACTGCATGCCGCACACTACCGTACACCACACACTGCTGCGCACACTGCTGCATTACACACTGCTGCACGCCGCACACTGCTGCACGCCTCACACTGCTGCACGCCTCACACTGCTGCATGCCACACACTGCTGCATGCCACACACTGCTGCACGCCTCACACTGCTGCACGCCGCACACTGCTGCACGCCACACACTGCTGCACATTGCTGCATTACTCACTGCTGCATGCTGCACGACACTGCTGCATGCAGCACACTGCTGCATGCCGCACACTGCTGCACACTGCTGCACGCCGCTGCACGCCACACAGTGCTGCATGCCTCACACTGCTACACGAAACACTGCTGCACGCCACACACTGCTGCACGCTGCACACTGCTGCAAGCCGCACACTGCTGCACGCCGCACAGTGCTGCACGCCACACACTGCTGCACGCCGCACACTGCTGCACGCCGCACACTGCTGCACACCACACACTGCTTTTATGCGAGTTTATGCTACTGACATTGTAAATGACAATGCCTTTTATTTGTTTTAAAACCAAAACATAAATAAAAGGCATTGTAATTTTACAATGCCAATAGCTCAAACTCTTATAAATGCGAGACCTATTGCATTGCAAATGCTTGTTAAACCTTAGCCCGTTTGTGTTCCACGTTAAAATGTTAAGGCTCTTTCCCTTGGCATCCTTATCAGCAACTAGCATCTTTTTTTCCCCCGCTATGATCAGCCTGAGGGCTCTCTTCCTCCTCTTGAATTTGCTTTTTAGACTTTTTTTTTTCTCCCCATTTTGCTCCCCACCTCGTGATGTACTTATTTATTTTTCAAAGTTTTCTGGTGTGCAATCTTTACCATATACCTCCCCCCCACCCTCTCCCCCCAGAGAAGCCTCCTTTTCCTTCATTCTTCTGGGCAGATTTCTGCCCTTTTGAGCTCCTTGCCCTTCAACATATATTAGAGAGTTTCCATTTCTCACCGCAATGAACCCATCTTATGCCCTATGGCTCATGTCTTATGTCTTGTGTCTTCGGAGTGATCTTTCTGTTGCAATTTAATTTGTTCAATGAGGCCTTCTACTTCCTTCGGGTCTCTCATGTTGTGCATTTTATTGTCCCACATGATTTTCAGGGAAGCTGGGAAGCGCATTTGAACCGAAGCCCCAAGTGATCCTGATTGTGGCATATGCTGGCCCAATTCCCATTGCCTATCTTGGGTTATTCTTGATATGTCTGACCTGATCCTACAGGTCCAATCTTCTTTAGAGAATGAACCAGCCTTTAGACTGTCGCTCAGAATGTTCTCCTTCAGGGAGTATGTCATAAAATTGATCAGGATTTTTCTAGGGTTTTTCCTTGGTTTCCCTTTTCTGAAGGGATCTCGATGTATCCTCTGAATGTCTTCCGCAAGGTTGACTGATTTAGTCCAGGGAATTATCTCTTCTAATAGTTGGATCGTGAATCCTTTTATATTCTCCCCTTCAATACCTTCTGGCACATTAAAAATTTTGAGGTTGTTCCTCCTAGCGTGATTTTCTAAGGATTCCATTCGTTCGCTAATCTCAGTCTCTCTGGTTTTCAGCCTGATTATTTCAACATGGTTTGCCTCAGTCTTCTTGCTTAACAGTTCTACCTCACCTTCCACCTGCGTCACTCTATCTATAAGCGTATTTATTTTTTGATCGAGTGCCTCGCAAGTTTCTTGTATCTTCATCTGATTCCTTTCGGCAATCGCAAAGTTGGCTCTCATCTCCTTCATCATTTCTTCAAGAATTTTTTCTGAATAGGGGCCACTGAAGGGAGTTTGTTCTTGTCTGGTATTCGGGATGCCATCTGTTCCTCCCCTAGGAGCACCACTTTCTGGGGTTTTTCCTCCTATTTCTGGCTCTTGTGTGGAGAGAACTTGATATCTATTACTTGTTGCCAGAGCTGAGCTCCCATCCCTGGATTTCTCTGCCATGGTTTTTATTTTTATAACCCCTGTCGATGGTGGAGAGAATGCCTGGGGTTTCACTTTTTTAGTGGCAGAGTCGTCCTCCAAGGACTTTGTTCCAATGCTCCATTTCTCTGGTTTATTCTCCCTTTCCTGCACCCTAAAGTAAGATCTTAGGGACGGGGGGATTTTCTGTGTGTTATTTAGGCCCGATGTTTTTAGGCTTGTACGACTTGCTCTGGACAGTGGAGCCTGCGGCTGCCCTGAAAAATGCTTTTTTTTGCTCTTATCCCTCTGGGTGATGTATTTGCCAGTACCGGGTTTTTCTCTTTGGTGGCTTTTAGGTCTGTAGTGGCTGCGTGTAGCCTGGACCCTGTGCTCCCCTTTGCCAGCAAATATCTGCTCCTCAAACTATAGCCCCTTCCCTCATTCAGATCACCCTCCAATCCTCTACTGGTGATAGGGGGGCTTTAGAGCCTTCCAGGATCCCTGTTTTCGCTGCCCTTTGACTGTCAGGGAGCCCTAAAAGCGCCCCTGGGAATGCCACTGCAGGAGTTTTCCCCTTCTCTGAGATCGTCACTATTAACTTTTTGTCTGCACCAAACCCAAAACCAGAGTCCAAGCCTCTTTCTCTTACCGGCTCACGCTGTACTGTGGTTGCCTGTTGTCTTGCGGTAATATGTGCTGATTTCGTTGTATTCTCCCCTCCAGGGCTATTAGCGTTGTAGGATGGGCCGTTCCTCTTCTCTCTCTCTCTCCCAAAGGTTCCTCCAACTGACGCCACCTCTCTCCCCCGGAAGGAGATTCTGAACGCGGCTCTCCTGCTGCTACGGTGTGCCTCGATCGCTTCCGCCCACACTCCTGCCAAGCGATGCAGCACTGCCTCAGGCTCCGCTCCCCTGGTCTCCGATTTCTCCGTTCTCTCCTCCCACGCCAGGATCAGATGTCGGGCCCCCCTCCGGAGGCTTCACATGGGGTCCGTATGTGCCGCTTGAGCAGCGGAGCAGGGAACGACCGGTCAGCGCACCGGCGGTCCCGTGATCAGCCCAACGGGTGAGTAGATCCCCCGCTTCGCTACTTTTCCGCGTCCCTTTTGCCTCAATAGTATTTAGATCACATCCAATTTTTACCTAGTGCATTCCGATTTCACTCCCTTCCTGATGGGTTTCGATTATCGGCGTAGATGGCCATTTCCAATTATTTAGTGTGTCTCAGGGCAGGGAGCTCCCGACCGAACTCCTTAGTCGGCCACCATCTTCTCCCACTCACTTTTTCTGGCTTGTGAAAAGAAGCTCCAGACCTTATTATAGTTTTAAACATTTGCTGCAAGATGCCTTTAAAAATTAGGTGTTCCTAAAGTTAAGCAGTGAAGGACTACCTAGATACTTTCTTGCTTTAACTTAAATTAACCTTTAAATAAAGGCATGTCTGTTTATTTAATATCTTTTTAATGTCAGTGCTGAGTCCAATAAACAGCAGCTCAGTGCTCCAGGAGACTGCATGTAAAGGTCAGGAGGGCCACATGCGGCCCCTTGGCCTTACTTTGAGTATCACTGCATCAGGACCACATGTGTTTTACAACCATTAGCTGGACACAGGCTGTACAAAATTAGTTAGAGAAAGGAATAATATGGAAATAATATGGTAGTTACCCGCCTCTATGTAAAAAATAAAATAAACTAGCACACTTGATGGATGATGTTACCAGTGAAGTCATTTGAAGTCATCAGTGATGTCGTGCATGTCATGAGCCATGTAATAAGCAGTGCATGGTGGGGACTCAAGGTATAGTTAGCTCTGCTAACTATAACTGGTGAATTTGTCTTTTTTTTAGTTAAATACATTAACATCACTTTAACCTTTGTGTTTTTGGGTGAGTTTTAAAGTTGGAAAAACAAAAAACAGATCTTTTCATCAGACCTATGACGTTACATTTACCTTTGGTTTTCTCAGTGAATTTCTTGGGTTTATATAATGTAAAGTAATATATTAATACCATACATAAAGCCATCTCCCACCTTGCAGCAAGCCCCCAACAGGCAGCCAACCCCAGGCTGCTCGAGGCCTTTCATCACTTGCGGCATGGGATGGCCGGCGGCCTGTCTTGCAGCCAGGACCTGCGTTGAACTCCCTGCAGGCAGCCAAATCCGAGCTGCCCATTGCCTTTGCTCATGCATGGTGTGGGGTTAGCCGTAGGGCCAGTGTTCCAGCCAGGCCCTGCTTCCAACTCCCCTCAGGCAGCCAACCTCACGCAGCGACCAGCCTTTGGCCATGCGCAGCAGAGGGTGCATCAAAGGACTTGGCCTGCTGCAAGGCCCTGTGGCCAAACTCCCAGCAGGCTGCCAATCCCACACAGGTCTCAGCCTTTGCATTGTGCAACATAGGGTTGGCCTTTAAGCCCAGGGACCCCATCTTCTGGGGCCAAAACATATATATTAAGGGGAGGGGGCATGCAGTTGCTCCATGACCCTTAATTGGCCCTGGTGTCCCCATCCCATGGGGCCAAATACAATTACACAGGGAGGAAGGGTTTGCAGCCCTCTTCCCTGTGCCTTAATAGGTCCTGGGGCCAAATACAATAATAAAAATTTAAGGGGGTACCACGCAGAATCCTCCCCAAGCCTTCTTGGGCCCCTGGGGACCCCATTCTCAGTGGCCCAAATCTATAGGGAGGTGGGCATACAAAACCCCCTCCTGAGCCTAATTAGACCCCAGGGATCCCATCCCTGGGGCCAAACCAATAAAAAAAGCAAAGGGGCCATGTGGTTCCCCTCCCCAAGCCATCTTGCACTCCTGGGGACTTCCTTCCCAGGGACCAAAATCTATAGGGAGTTGGGCATGCAACACCCCCTCCCGAGCCTAATTAGACCCCGGGGATCCCATCCCCTGGGCCAAACAAATAATAAAAGGGAAGGGGCCATGTGGTCCCCCTCCCCAAGCCTCATTAGGCCTGGGGACGCCATCTCCCAGTGCCATATTATTTTGAAAGGGGCGGTGGTGCCGGGTGACCCCCTTCTCAAGCCTCATCGGCCCTAGGGACCACCTAGAGACGTGTGGTCCCCCTCCCCAAGCCTCATTAAACCCGGAGACCCCATCCCTCAGGGATGTTTGGGGGCTCTCTGGCCCTCATCCCTTAGCTTCATCAGGTCCTGGGGTCCCAATCCGCCAGGGCTGTATCTAATTTAAAGGGAAGGAGGACCACTTGGCTCTCCTACCGGAGCCTATTATGGCACCGGGAAACCCACCCCCCAAGGCCAAGTATATGATTTATGGGGAGGGGGACTTGTGGCACGCCTCTCAAGCAGTTTTTGACCCGAGGACTAGATCCCCCCAGGGTGCCGTCAATTTAATATGGGTAGGGTGCGTGCAGTCCCTCCCCCAAACCGTTTCCCTCCTATGGGGCCCAATGTGTTAATTAAGTGGAGTGGAGCCTCGTGGCCCCCTCCTGTAGCCAGTAAAGGGCCCTGGGGACCCCATCCCCCTCGGGCCACTACTTAACTTAAAGGGGAGGTGGCCGCATGGCCCCCCTACCCAAGCTGTTTTTTGCCGCTGGCGACCCCATTCCACAGGCCTGGATTAGTTAAAGGTAGGTGACCCAGTACCCACCCAGGGCCCCCACTATGCATAACGGAGGAGGCCCGGGGGGAGCCCTAAAGCCCCTGCAGCCCCAGCTGCTCCCTGCATTCTCCGGGAGTTGGCATTGGTCCAGCCCACCGGGAGCAGCTATTTATGCTGCTCCTTTCAGGCAGGAGGAACCAATATCTTAAGCTGTTTTCCTGACTGCATCCCTGTGGGAGCATCTTCATTGCTCATGCCCACTGGTAGAAGACTTTGTGTTGGCTCCCGTTTGGCGGGATGTTTTGAAAATGCTCCTGCCAGGCAGTAGCAAAAACAAGTTTCCCCGCCCGTGCCAGTGCGGGTAGGGAAACTGATGTGTCCCAGGTGTCACTCCCCGGGACTCAGCAATTGAACCAACCCTGGGGGATGGGGTCCCAAGGGCCAATAAAGGCGAAGGAATATGGAGGCCATGCGCCTTCCTTCCCCTTATTAAATACATGGGGACCTGGGGTATGGGGTTCCCGGGGCTGAATGCAGCTTAAGAAGGGGGGCTGTGAGCTCCCTTTCCCTAATTATTTAAATTGAGTCCCGGAGATGGGGTGCCCAGAGCTGAATATGGTTCAGGGGGGCTGTGCAGCCCCTCTTCCCTTTACACATGCTTTGGGCCCCGAGGAAGGGGTCCCGAGGTTAAAAATGATTCAAGGAGGGGGGTCATGTGGCCCCCTTCCCCTTATTAAATAATGTGGACCCCGGGGATAGGGTCTTGGGATGGAAATGGGCCCAGGAAGGGATGCCGCGCACCCCCTCCCCTTAATTAATACAGCTGAAGGCTACGATTTAATTTTTTCAGTCTTGCAGAAGTTCCCATGGGATGGCAACAAAAATTGCTGTTTTATTTATCAATGTTGGCCCCCAGGTCCGTCTAAGTTCCCCCATGGGGCCAGGGGGGCAGGGTATACCTACCTTGCTGCCTTATATCACTTTTTAAAAAATAATTTCAGGACAGGGGACTAAGTCCCTGAGTCCTGTAGTGCCTGCCAGCAAAAGTTTTCTGATGCTGCTGGCAGCCAGTCAGAGCGCTCACTCCAGCGGGAATCTGACTCCCGCGTTAGCGAGATGGCCCACTGGAAAAAAGTTTCCTGGGCCAATTAGAACGTTCTATTTTTCTTAAATTGGGTTCAAGGAACTCTTGTGAGAGTCCTCCAAACCCAACTATCCAGACAAACAAAGGTTTTTTTAACTTTAATTTCTCAAACTACTGAACTGATTTACACAGAATCACAAAAAGCACAATCTGCATACCAAGGTCTAGCTTCCTGACAAATTTTGTGCAATTCCGTTCTGCAGTTTTTGCGATATCGCTTCTTAAGAAGTCTATGGAAAATGCATGGGTATTTTGTGTTTTGGGACCCCCTATTTTCTCAATTCCCACTTGATGGATCGCCCCATGCACAAACTAGTCAAAAAGTAGGACATTGTTGGTAAGTTTCGTGCAGAGTCTTCAAACAGGGCCAAAGTTATTAGTAACACAAAAAACTATTTTCCTTTGTAACTGCTGACCTAACTATAACAAGTCGCCACTGGGTAATAAATAAGTATGCACAGTAATTAAATAACTGTTTCTAAATTGCCAATTAGTTCATACTTAATTGATACCTAGGAAGCATAGACTTCGAGCTATCGCCAAGAGACCTATTGCAACCTGTCCAGAGTTCCAGGCAGGTACTTCAACACAAGATTGGCGAGGTGGCTGCAGAGGTAATGCTCCTCTGGCAGGACCTTAGAAATGTTTCAGATATCCCATAGTGGATCTGATTGAGTCAACGGTATTCCCCAACTTTGCCCATGTGCTAGAATAGGTTGTGGGTCTGTTCTGATTTTCAGAGGATATTAAAACTTGAATTTCAGAGTTTCTTCAAACACCTCGGCTTACAACACTGCTGAACCACCTCACAGTGGGCACAAGCCAATGGAAATGTTGAGCACTTCATGCACACCTTAAACAAGACTCTGAGAATCACTGTTCATGAAGAAGCAGAACCCGAAAGTAGCCTACATCGATTCCTGCAGGAGTACCGAGGGACTCCATACTGCACAACCAGATGCCCTTCATAGACCCTCATGCTGAAGGGAGACTGGTGGAACACCATCCTGGTCCACCCAGAGTGGTCGCCTCCTGAATATAACCCAGATGGCACCCAACCCCAAAGGGAACAGAACAATACAAAAGTGGACCGGCAGCGGGAAGTCCACCATCTGGAACCCAGAAACTATGTGATTCTAAGGGGACACTGATCTGGTTGGAAATTCTGCACTCCTAATGAACCCAGAGCTTGGGAGGTAACAACTGTGGATAGCATGATGGGAAGTGCCCATCAAGGTAAGGATCCAGCAACTCAGAACATATCCCGGTTCACGAAGATAGATGCCCCCGCTGGGAATAAAGCCGAGGATTGTTGGGTTCGAGAAGAATTTGGCTTAACAACAGGAGACGCGGCTCGCAAGCGCACAATCTGAAGGTGAGCAGCCGCTAGACCAGGACTGTCAAGAAGGTAAAACATCAAACCCCCAGGACGAGGAAAATCAAGAAGAACTAGCCAACATCCCCAGGAGCCAGCACTACAACTATGACCAAATCATCAACCCAGCCAGAGACTGAATGACTTGGTATGCAGTCCTGGAAACCAGAATAAAGTGGTGAAGGGACGTAGTGAGCCACCCGGCCACTGCGCCCATGACTCCCGACCCTGATGTAACAAACCCAATCGTCAAGGCCAGGTGCGACTGAGGGTATAAATAAAAGGGGCTGAAGAGTGCTTGGGATCTTTGCCTGTACACATAGTCACTGTGTCCCCTGTCTTTATTGCTGCCGCCTGTTGCATGTTAGTAACCCGAACTCTAGGCGGCTCTACAAAATGTAATTATGTTACAACTCCGCTTTTGCTAGATACTTCTGTTGCACTACTATGCTTCTTTGACTCCTCAAATATAGACGCTTTCCACAAACAAGGTATGGTATGCAGGTGCACTATTCTGCTTGGAAGAAAAAAGAATATACCCGATGCTGTAACTTGATATTTGATGGTAGCGCCATGGTAGGATCAGGTTCTTCAGAGCTGGTAATTGAGTCCACCTCGGTTTGTTAGGAGAGAGAAAGCTCAAGTGGTGGAACGAGTGAGGCTTTCATACACTTACTTCATTAACCCCAGTGAGAAGTGTTTATCAGAATGAAAAACCCACTAGGAACGGCAAACGAGTTGGGGCTCAGCAATGAAAGCTGGAGTAAAATGCGCTCATTTAGATGGGCTGGATCCCTACACTGAACAGAAAGATTAAGTTATGTTTACAACATTACAGATTGCGCCATTATACTGAAGCCATGCAGTTTACAGCTGATTTGCAAGGAAAGGTAAGGTCTCTTATTGATGTGACGTTATTCACCGATTTATTTAAAACATATTAATGTACAACTGAAAACGAGTCTGGAAGTTATGTTTAAATGCAAGCAAATGAGGTGTTTGAATCCCCAATCCAGAGACAGTTCTCGTGAGAAGTTGGCCTGCAATATGCTGGTCACTAGTTATAGTGGCCACCTTGCACCAGTCCAATTCGACTCTTATGGTAGATAGGTTTAAGACAACCTTTTAAAGAAAGCTATCCTAGTGGTAGCTGTGGAGAGCAGCCTTCAGGCTAAGTCTCAGAGGAATGTAAAGCAGCTTGTTTTACCTTATAATCTCTTGAATTACCAAAGGAAAGGACACCACACAGGTGTATATATATCAAATATATATGTATTTATTTCTAGACACATTCTACTATTCTCTTTATGAGATTAGAAGCCAGGAACACATTCAAATATCAACGTTTCACAATAAGTTAAGCACAAATATGGCTGGGGCCCTAGGGGCGTACCAGACCATATACTAAAAAAGAGGTTTAGGAAAGTCGACTTGCAGAATGACAAGGCCTAGGGCCTGTAGAATCGCTGGGGCTTCACTGCTGCAGTGAAAGCAGGTAAGTAACAGACCCACGGGAGACGCATGCAGTGTGTGAACACAGCCGCAGGTTCCCTATTGATTACAATGGAGCAAGTCGTGGTTTGATTTTTAAAGTTTTAGGGTACTTCGAGGAAGTCTACAATCAAGCCACTTACAAGGTAAGTAATTCGAGGGCCAACACACACTAGGGCACCGGAGTGCACGAGTTACCTCACCCAGGGAAGCCGGGTGCAAAGGTGTCTTTTGGTGTCGGGTCGCGTCGCTGTTTTCTATGGAGACCAAAGAAGATTTGCTGCTTGCGAAGACTGAAGAAGTGTCCGGTGGAATCCAAGGGTGGATTCGAGATGCAAATGACCTGAAAATTGAAGGGACAGTGTTCAGTCACTTGCCAGTGACCGGGGCCAGGGAGCTCGTTGCCCATGGAAGTCAGGTGATTTCAGGTGATCAAGGGTGTTTTGACTCTTCGCTCACGAGGACCAGGAGGCATCGACGATGACCAGCAGCTGGATTCAGAGTGTCCCACAACGTCTGCAGCTTACTGAGGTGTCGACAACCGAATTGGAGCCAACAAGCCTTGGCAACAGCAAGTCTCGTGAAAATCGAAGAAGGTCAGCGTTGCAGACCAGCAAGGTCTGAGGGACTCACCCAGCGAGGGTAAGTGAGGGCAGGCCTGGAGCAACCAGGGGTGCCCTTTGGTTTGTTCAGAAAGTCTTCGGGGGACCCACAAGCCAATGGGCAAGGGATCACAAAGACGCCTCGTGAGGAAATGCTTTACAGGAGCCCACGGTCACTCGGGACGGGGTAGGCCTCTGATTTTCGGTGCACACCCTGCTGGAGGCTTGGGCCACAAATGGTCCAAAGCACAAGTTCGTAGAACGTCGTGAAAGGGTTGCACTCGACAATAGTGCACGGTTCCCCGGTATTGCAGTTCCTCGTCACTCGTGGGTCCACTCGCCACATTGAGTGTACGAGCCTCTTCGGCCTTCTTTCCCTCCTACATCCCCTTGGGGTCGGTGGGGTTCTGCTTGTGGGGGTTCCCTTGGCCTAGCAGTGACGAGGTTCTACCTGGTCCACAGATCTGGTCCTCTGTGGGGCCCTCTGTCCTGCATTGGCTGGTGGGGTCCTTTCGCAGACCCTCCTTCCCAGGGGGTATGGGTAGGGTATCTATTGTACGTGAAGGAATCTGCGGCTAGTAGTCTCTATCAAATGTACGAGTTACTTACTTTCGTTAACGATGTATCTGGTAGAGACGATTCTAGCCGCAAATTCCTTCAAGGTCCGCCCTTCCTCCCCTATGCTGCGAGGACCCTTGGGTTGGTCTTCGGTACTCGCCTCCCGGTGGGGGCTGTGTCTCCTGTGAGTGCCTTCCTTGTTCTTGACGGGTGGCTCTGTCTGGGGGCGGTTCATTTCTCCTTTGGTATTTTGGAGGATGGGGGTCCGGTGCTCCGGTGCCCTGCTGCTCTGGCTGCTCCAGGTTTGGGGGAGATTGCTTTCAATCCCTGTCCCCCCTCCCTTCCTTCCCTTGCTATCCTCTGATTAAGGGTCATCTGGCCTTGTCTTGCTCTTGTCCCTTGTGGGTGGTTTCCCTCTAGGTTGGGGTGATTTGGAGGTTTGTTGTCCATGTCTGCCTTGGGACTGGTCCCATTCCTTGCTCAGGATGGGGTGGATGGGTTTACTACGTGTGCCATGACTTTTACGCATGTTCTTTGCCTCCGGGGCACAGGGATGGGAGTTTGTCTATGTGCTGGCAGGGTGACTGCGCAGGTTTCTGCTTGTTCTTGTTCTTCTTCTTTCCCTGCCCTTGGGTTCTGCGGTGTTGGCACTACTCTGGTGGTGTTGATAGACACCGTTTCTAATTTTTCTGCTCTTCACACACTGTTCCCATGCTTCCACAGTTTTTTATCTGGTGGTTCCGCGTTGTGGTGCGGAAAAGTTCTCCGAAGAAAACTGACGTAGGCATGCCGGGGCGGGTCTTATGTGACCTCGCTGACGTCACGTACGCGGACGACGCCTGGGCGGAGTCGCGTGATGTCACCCCGCCCCCGGCGCGCAGGGATGCTGTGGCAAAAAAGTTTCCAGATCCAGTCTCATGCCTGGGGATAATTTTACGTGAAGGAATCTGCGGCTAGAATCGTCTCTACCAGATACATCGTTACCGAAGGTAAGTACCTCGTACTTTAAGGATACCGGGGTTAGGTAGGTGCTATGCAAGAAATTAAAGTGCGTCAGTTTAAATCTGGCATTGCATGAGACAGTGCGTGTAAGGGAGCCTATGTATGCCCACTGTTTCTTTTCCACTTGAATGCCTTGATCCCTCTCCCAGGCAGCCCTGGACGGCGGCACCGGGGGCGCGGAATCCTGTTTCATAGCTTTATAGAGGAGAGAGATTAGTTTGCGACTGGCACCACACGTAAGGAGGATATCTAAAGTTTGTGTCGGATGTGGAATGTCTGGGTATTGTGGCCAGGTGACCCTTACCACCTCCTGGATTCCTCTATAGTGTAGGAATTGGCCCTGCCCGAGGCCAAAGCTCTCCTCCACCTGTTCATAAGTGACAAATGTCTCATTGGGAAAAAGGTCGGCAAGGACTTCGCAGCCGCCCTCCCTCCAGGATTGAAAAGACATGTACTTTCCCATGTCTATAAAGGGTGCCAGCATCCAGAACTGTGGCTCCCTGTGAAATGGTGCTTTCCTTAAGACCTTCTCGACAAACCGCTGCCATATGACTGCCGTATGCCTCACCACATAGGGAAGAGCTGCCTTCGCTCCCCTACCCTGCATCAGCGCCTCCTGCAGTGCCTGGGTGTCTACCCTGCCCGACAGAAGCCGTTTCTCCCAGTTATCCACGTCAGTCAGCCAATGCACCGAAGGTTGTAATTGGGCGGCGTAATAATATAAATCAAAACATGGAGCTTCCAAGCCACCCTCCTCATAGCTGCATATGATAGTGTTGAGAGCTACCCTACTGCGCCGTCCTGCCCAGAGTAGGGACATGAGAATCATATTCAGGGTTTTGAAAAAGCGCGTCGGTAATGGGCAGAGTGAATTCTGGAGGACATATAAGGTACTGGGAAGCATCACCATCTTAGAGATGGCCAGCCTACCCATCAATGAGAGTGGAAGGGTGTTCCAAAATGCCACTGACCACTGTAGAGACGTGATTACCCGGTCTATGTTCCTGGCCAGCGCCTGTGTATCCGTTGGCGCAACCTGAATCCCCAGGTATCGAAAACCCGCCCGCTTCCAGCGCAGCCCCAGGTCCGGGAGATCCTCCAGGGGTACCTAGGCGAGCCCTGCCAATGGAAAGATCAGTGACTTGTTTCAATTGAGCCGCAATCCAGACATCTATCCAAATCTATCCAATTGACGCAGCAGTTCAAGTACTGCGTCCTGGGGAGAAGCCAAATAAAACAGGGCATCATCGGCATATAGGGAGATAACATGGCTCGTGTTGCCCACTCTAACTCTCCACTGATCCATTTCCGCCGTGACTCAGACCGCAAATGGCTCTTTGGCCAGGGCAAACAGTAGAGGCGAAAGGGGACACCCCTGGCTAGTGCCCCTACCCAGCTGCCAGTTTTCTGAGCGCGCCCCCCCCCTCCCCCTGAGCTTTACTCTCGCACGAGGTTCCGTGTACAGTATGCGAATCTAGCAACAGAATTTGGGTCCCAGTCCCACGACCGGTAGGACCTCCAAAAGATACCCCCAATCTACCATATCAAATGCCTTGGCGAGGTCGATGGAGACCAGTACCATCTGTTCCTCCTGACCGCGGACTTCATGCATGACATGATTAAGCCAGCGCAGATTCATAGCCGTGTTTCGACCCGGTATAAAACCACATTGGGGTTTATGGACCAAATGTGGCATGTATGGCCCTAAACGAGCGTCCAAAAGCTTACACATAATTTTAGCATCTGTGTTAATCATTGTTATTGGTTGGTATGACAAGGGCTCATGCACATCCCCTCCAGTCTTCAGAATCATACATATCTCCCCCTGCTTCATGCTGGGTGGGAGATCACCTCATTCAAAGGCCTCAAGATACTCCTGCAATAGGAGGCGGGGAAGTGTGCCTGCAAATGCCTGATAAAACTCAGGAGGGTACCCGTCACTCCCCGGGGATTTGGCTCTTGGTAAGTGCTGCAGCGTGGAGTGCACCTCCCCCAGTGTTAGGGGTTCTTCGAGTTCTTTCTGTGCCGGTTTAGAGATAGACCGTAAGGTCAGTTTGTGGAGGTAAGCGGTCTCGCTGACTGCTGGGTCCGCGGCAGGCGGGGAAGCGTGCCAGCAAATGCCTGATAAAACTCAGGAGGGTAACCGTCATTTCATGGGGATTTGGCTCTTGGTAAGTGCTGCAGCTCGGAGTGCACCTTCCCCAGTGTTAGGGGTTCTTCGAGTTCTTTCTGTGCCGGTTTAGAGATAGACCGTAAGGTCAGTTCGTGGAGATAAGCTGTCTCGCTGACTGCTGGGTCCGCGGCATACACTATCTGTAAGTGGGATTTCAGGACTCGCAGTAACCCCACCTCTGAGTGGACCAGGCCCCCAGTGGGTTCCCGCAGAGAATGTATTGTTTTTAGAACAATCAGAGGACACAAGCCAGATAATGAGCACTTGCACTTTAAAAACAAGAAAATATATAGAGCACTTCAGATGATGGTAGTTTTTTAAAATAATTCATTCAAAAGGGGTAAGAGAGAATATATTTCTCTCTATTCTTTTTAAGCCCAGTTAATAATGTGATTATTTAAGAACAGCCATGCACTTTATACAAATATTAGTACTGCACTTTAAAAGCACAATTGAGCACTAGCACTTTATAAGAATTGAGCACTAGCACTTTAAAAATGAACAATAGGAAATGAATTCTTGACTTGTAGTTTCATAGTTGATGATGAACAGTGATAATGAAATCACATGTGGCAGCTATAAAATATATTACACACCTTATAAAAAGAAATATAACAAGAAATTGTGTATTAAAATGGCGAAATGAAATGTAAAGGGGTTGTAATATGTATGGAACTTTCTATCTACAACCTAGATTGAATAGATACATTGTGAATGCCACTACATGTTCTAAGATGGCCGCCATGTTTCCCCTATATGTCCATATAATTTACAACTTTGGGAAATGATTGTGCTATTTTAGTGTTTATGCCTATGCATTGAAGTTTTTGTGTATTTAAACAGAACTTTATATGTGGCCCAACATTGTGAACAAGGCTGTGAGGTAACGGCTGAAAATCGTAGATGTTTTACTCATAAAAATAAATAAGCCAGATTGCAAACCTACGGAGTGCATATATATAAATAAATATATATATATATTGATCCGGCATGTGATCAAGTCCCCTGTGAGGGACGAAACGCGTCACGGCTGCCATGGTCTGTTGGGAGCAACAATAAAATAGCCAGCAGTTAAAATTACGTGGTCCATGCTCTTTCTTCAACCGACAAAAGTGAGTGAGACGGGAAGGAGTTCTTTTGGAGATTATATATATATATATATATATATATCCATCCATCCTCGTCTGATTTACAGTCGGATTTCTGTGTTGTCTGGTTTACCTTTTAGTTATATTTACCAACTTTTTACCTCTTTTTGAGATTTCCAAGGGGATGTACGATGTTACAACGCGAGTTTTTACAACGCGTACCGTTACATCGCGGTTGTTACAACGACTGCGATGTTACCACGCCATGCCTTTACAACGCAAGTCTTTACATCGACTTGCACTAGATGGCGTGCTAATATTAGAAAAGCGTAATTTACTATTCCAACTCCAGTCCACTTAACAGTAGGGAAGGTGTTGGGATAGTAAACTACACTATTTGTAATGTTAGCACTCCATCTAGCGCAAGTCGATGTAAAGACTTGCGTTGTAATGGCATGGCGTGGTAACATCGCTGTCGTTGTAACGATTGCGATGTAACTGCATCGCGGTGTACTAACCGCGATGTAAAGGATGTTCCCGTTCCAGGGCCAAGTGTGGTCTTAAGTTAAGTGTCTACTGTTGGCGAGGTTTCATTTTCCTGTTGTTTTCTTTCAGGATTATGGTAGTGATAGCCTCTCAGGATACTTTTGGTCAGCTAGCATTACCTTGATGCTAAGTCGACCATGTTGTTTATTGACGGTGCAAACTCCCTATCTTTCTTTTAGTTTCTACCTCAATTTTCTGTTGTATCGGTTCCTGTGCTGGTTTTTCAGCTTTATTATATCTATTCATGTGTAATATTTGAGTGTGTGTAAATGTTATGTATATATACACAGGTATATTTGTATCTCTGTTTATACATATATAGATATAACTCCGCTATATAAAAGGATGTAAGATATATATTTTTGCAAATCTTATTATGGTATGCACTTTGCTTCTCTCTTCACTGTATGTTTTATGTATGGCTGTATGTTATATCTTGTAGGTATATATTTATATGTACTATGGTTATGGATCTATATATATACACAGAGCACAGGCTATATAGATTTGGGCATATTTGATCTATATTCATAGCAAATTCAAATCTGTATAATTGCCATCCATCTCTACGGTTCTACGTGTTGTGTGACCCTAGTAGTGGTTACTTTGTATAATACTGTTTTAACCAAGTACAACCTTTGATTTGCATCAGTCCCAGTGGCGGCTGCTGCGAATCCACCATTGAAAGGCAGCACAGGAGTGGAGGGATGGGATGATAAAAAAAACACAATAAAAAGAAATGTACACTGCTCCTTCTGCTCCCGCCCTGCGCTGCTCCTGGCACTTCAATCCCATGAGCACAGGCTCCCAGCCCACCACGCAATCCCAGCACTGCTCTCATGCTATTACTCCCAGCATGAGAGCAGCGCTGGGATTGTACAGAGCAGGCCTGTGGTCCTGAGCACTGCTCAAAACAGAAAAGAAGGCAGTAAGGAATAATCAAAGCCGCACTACCTAGCTATACACAATTTACAGACACAGCTTTATAACTTGGTCAGAGTTGCCCACCTCCCTGGTCCACTGCCAACAGACCACACAACTATAGTAAACTTAAAAAAGCAAGTCAAGCTCAAAATCAGCGGATTTTGAGCTTGACGTCGGGTTGAAAGACACGGCGCTGTACAGTGATTCAGAATGGAGTAACTATTGACGAAAAAGACCAACTATAGGTGCGTCACCTATCATAGCAAGCACTTCAATACAGAACTTGGATTTGACTACGTTCATTGGAAATGAACCACGTCATTTTTTTGAGTAATTGCAGACTTTCAGAAGATTTGGAGACAAACCGAAGGTTGTCCTTTGGGATTAATTTCACTTGTGGATTGATACCACACTGATTTTGAAGAAATAGTATTTGATTTATTGATCTGGGTACATTCGTGACCATCTTTTGACTGGAGTATTTCGACTACTGCCCTGAGGAAGCCCTATTCAGGGCGAAACGCGTTGGCTGCACTTTGGCTGAATTATTCCATCGCCTTACGTCATATGTGGTCCAAGTATCTATTAAAGGATCAGATTTTTAAAAAAATTATAAACATTTTATTAAATTTGTTACTATAACAATACAGATCTGCATGCATTATTTGTACAATTACAATGCTTTTTCTATTCGGTCACTTGTTAAACATTCCCGTTTGGGTGCATATTTAATTCCACAACTTTACATGTCGTCACCCGATTCACTATCGTCTACTGGGGGGGGAGCAGATGTTCCCTCTGTGCACGTTCCACTTTCCCCACACCCTAGCCCATTTGCGGGGACATTTCCTATTCATAAATGTGGCCTTCTCTGCTACCATGACCACATCCATGTCCCTGCTCCATTGCGTTATTGTTGGTACTGTCCCCACTCCCCATTTTTGCGCTATGTTCCGTTTAGCTATTGTCAAGCCGGTTGTAGCCCAAAGGTGTTCGGCGTGGGTAAGATCAGTCGGACTCCATACATTGAGGATACAGCACTGAGGTTCAAGTGGGACCTGTTTCTCGGTGACTACTGCTATTTCTCTTACCACCGCCTCCCAGTATGGTGCCAGTTTGGGGCATTCCCATAAGGTGTGATAGTAGGTACCCATGTCCCCACATAGACGCAGACAGCTTGGGTCAGTGGCCCTTCCCATCTTGTGTAATACCGTTCGTGTGTAATTGGTCCTGTGTAGTATTTTAAACTGCACCAGTCGCATTCTGGAGGGGATTGCTACTTCTTTTGGTGAGGCAAGCGCCTCACGCCAATCAGGGTCGTCCATGTCTCCCATGTCAGACTGCCAAAGTTCCCTGAGTTGGGCGAGTGGGTCCGGCCAGTTGTTAATGATTTTTTTATATGTCAGTGATGTCGCTTTTTTGTGGAGGTGGTCGGTAAGTAGTCGGTCCTCTAAAGGGGAGGATTCCGGAAGTGTCTCCTCCGTGGGGAGAGCTGTCTCAATTGCGTGTAAGGATCAGATTTAACATCATTGAAGAGTCCGGATTGATTCGCCTGTCTCACATTTGTACATTGTGAAACGTTTATATTTATTTATTTTAAAAGTTTTATATAGCGCTAGCTTGACCAATAGATATCAGAGCGCTTTACATACATACTGTAAAGAAAAACAGACGGAAATTGCATTACAAAGTAGGCAGGCAGTAAGGAAGCAAAACCCAGGGATAGAAAAAATACAGCATGGAAGATAAGGTGGTTAACACAGTCAGGTCACCAACTATCCTTAAATGTCAAGAGAGGAGTAAACTCGGATATTGAAGTCTAGGTTAGTTGACGTTGGTCAGGAAAGTATTTGTTCAGGAGATGGATTTTCAGGTCACTTTTGAAACAGGAGAAGGAGGGGCTGCATCTGAGGACTCTAGGGAGAGCGTTCCACATCCTGGGAGCGTTGCCAGAGAACAATCGGTATTGTGTGGTTTTCTTTTTCAGTTTCGGAGGAATAAGAAGGGGCTATGTGAGCTTTTGGAGTCCCTGTTAGGATGACGTCCCCGTAGTCGATTTTAGAGAGAACTAGGGATTGGACTACTGTCTTGAGGTCATTATGGGGAAGAAAAGGTTTCAATTTCTTGAGGTGTTTTAGAGAGAAAAGAGCACTTTTTGCAGAGTTTTTGATGTGGGCCTCCAAAGATAAGTTCTTGTCAAGGGTGATGCCTAGAGACTTAACTGAGTCGGATAGGATAATTGGGCAGTTTAGGGCGACCAAATTCTTGAGCCACTCTTGGATTGGACGATGGTTGCTTTTTGAAGAGAATAGGATTAGTTCTGTTTTATCTGGGTTGAGCTTTAAGTGGTTAGCTTTGAACCAAGTTTGGATCTCGGTTAGAGTGACATTGAGGTGTTGGATGTCGCTCGGAGACTTGATTTTGAAATAGATTTGGGTGTCATCAGCATAAAGGTGGTAATTCACTCCAGCTTTTTTCAAGATGATTGTGAGAGGCTCCATGAAAAGATTGAAGAGGGCCGGGGAGAGGATCGAGCCTTGCGGGACCCAAGTGTGACTTTTGTTGGCTTCGAGAGACAGGAATTGATTTTAATTTGTTGCGAGCGGTGTTGAAGGAAGGAGGTGAACCATTTTAGTACTGTGCCATTGATGCCGGAGCGCTTCGACAAGGTCTCCAGAAGCGCTGGATGATTTACTGTGTCGAATGCCGCAGATAGGTCAATAAGGATGAGTAGGTAGGGATCACCTTCATCTAAAGCCTTGTGAATATCGTCAGACGTTGAGCATAGCTGTTTCCGTGCTACAGCCTTTCCTGAATCTTGATTGAAAGGTGTCGAGGAGGTCGAACTCATCAATGTGTTTGTTAACTTGGTGGAGAACGCATTTCTCCAATGTTTTTGCAAGGAATTGGAGGTTGGAGATAGGTCTGAGGTTGTTGAGATCATTAGGGTCGGCCCCTGGTTTTTTGAGAATGGGTGTGATTTGTCCAAGTTGAAGGAAGTCTGGGACACAGCCTGAGGTGAGAGAGGCGTTGATGATTTTTGTCCAGAAAGGGGAAATGGTAGGGTTAAGTTCTTTTATGATTGTGGATGGAATGGGGTCCATAGGTTTTAGGTCAGAAATTATACTGAATACCTCATTTTCCGACATTAGCTCAAAGTCGGGCCAATGCGCATTGTTTTTTAGCTGGAGGCAGACCTGATTGTCCTTGGTAAGAACTCTTTCTGAATGATCAGGGGTGGTTAGAGTGGGGCAGGTTAAGAGGGAAGGAGGGTTAGAGGTTTGGATGAAGGATTGATCAATTTTCGAGACTTTATTAGTGAAGAAGGTGGCAGTTTCTTCACAACGCTCATTGGTGGCTTTGATTTCTTGAGAGGGAGTGCAGTTAGTTTGGCTTTTGACAATGTTGAAGAGTTCTCTCGGTCTGTTTTTCGCCAGATAAAGTTGGCTGCGGAAGAAAGACGCCTTTTCATTGAAAATGTGTTTTTTGTATGCTTGCCGAGCAGATCTAAGTTGCGCTAGGTGTAAGGTCGAGGGGTTTAGTCTCCAAGACCTTTCCGTTTGTCTAAGTTGACGCCTTTCCTCATTCAGATCCACGTTAAACCAAGGTTTAGATTTGGTTCGCCTCAATTGTTTGAGTTTGAGAGGAGCTACTTGGTCTAGAACCTCTGTCATTTTTGAGTTAAAGTGTGTAGTGAGGTCATCAGCCGTCGGTGATGAGGGTTGGAGTTGAAGATGGGCATGAATCCTGGATTCAAGTTCGGATAAAGGGATTGCTTTGATATTTCTGGTCCAGTGTTTAGGTTTGTCATCACAAATAGGTTGGTGGAAGACAAGTGCATCAATCTTGAACAGAATGAGGTGGTGGTCGGACCAGTCAGTGGGAGAAATCGCTCTCAGAGAGACCAGATCATTGTTGGTAATGATCGCATCCAGTGTTGCACCTTTGATGTGAGTTGTTTTATTGCAGAGTTGTTTGAGGTTATATATTTCAAGTAGGTTGGATAGGTTCTGGGCAGTGGAGTCTTCTGGGTCGTTCCAGTGGATATTGAGGTCACCCCGGAACACGTCTTTAGTGTCTGTCATAGAGAACCGTGATATTAGGTCTGTTAGTTCTTCAGGAAAAAGGGTACGCTCTCCAGGAGGATGGTAGATGGTGTGGAATTTGATGGGTGAAGTGCCCTTGGCAGTGAGTTCGACACCCAGGTATTCAAACGATAGGTATTCTGCAGGTTTAAGTTTGGTAATCTGTATTCCTGCCTTGTGGATGATGGCTAGTCCTCCCCCCGTTTTGATCGGTCTGTCTTGTCTGATGATGGTGTACCCTGGAGAGGTGAGAATGTCAAGAATGGGGTGGAGTGGGCATTGAGCCAGGATTCAGTGAGGAAAGCAATGTCAATTTCTTCAGCGAGTAGAGCTTCAGCAATGTCTGTGGCATGTTGTACTGCTGATCTGCAGTTGAGGAGCATGCAAGAGAGAGGACGGGGAGCCTCGATGATGGGGGGAGTAAGGTGGATAGAGGATTATTGAGCAGGAGGTCTAGGCGAGTGGACATTTTTAGGGATTCTGTTAGTGCCGATAATAACAGGGATGGGTTAAGGGGCTGACTTCTGGCTCAAAGCGAGGTAAGAGTCGTTGATCTCATCAGGTTTAGGTATCGAAAAGGGTTGGCGATCCCAGTTGGGTCGAAGTGCCTGACTCGCTGACGGACTGGAGGGACGAGGGGTGCACTGTGGGGCCAAGGGAGCGGGAGTTGAGTGGGGTAGGAGAAAATCTACCCAGGGAGAGGGAGCACAGCGGCTTGGTCCTATTGAGAAGATCTTGTTGTAAGTATAGGAAATCAGCAGCAAGGGAGTTAATTTTCAGCTCCATTCTGTTCAGTTGCTGTGCTATTGAGCTGAAAAAGTTTAAGGTTTTAGGCAGGGGCCGAGAGTGACTTGGATCTTTGGAGGGAGAGTGGACAGGGGTCGGGGATTGGACGGAATCAGTGGGATTAGGAGAGGGGAGAGGTTGGACGCGGGGAGCCGGATTAGTAATGCTCCCATTCAAGGAGATCAAATGAGGAGTAGAGGGTCTGCTGTCCAAGTGAGGAGGAAGAGAAATTCTAGGTAAGAAGTCAGAGTTCCGGGGAATGTCAATGAGATTAGCGGTGGAGGCAGGTTGTGTACGTGGGTGAGCGACAGCGGAGGGGGAGCGTGTAGTGATAATAGGGGGAACAAGTTTATAGGATTGGTGATGACGTTGGCCATGGGGATGTCACGGGGGTTGCCAGTGAGGTAATCGGTGGAGACCGGTTGTGTCTGTGGATGTGGGACATCGGAGGGGGAGGGTGCAGTGGTAGTAGGGGGAGAGTGACCACTGGATTGGAGATGATGTTGGACATGGGGGAAGTATGGGTCGGGGGAAAAGGGTCTGTGTTAGAGGAAGACGTAATTTGTGAGGGAGGGTTCAGATTATCAGGGGTCGAGCAGAGAGTGCCTGTGGGGTTTACGGTCACGGGTGGGCCTCTCTGTGCATTTTTAAGTCCTGAGCACTGCTGATAACTCCAAGGTACAGCCTGAAAATATCAAAGTGAGTATCTTGGTTTGGCTGACGGACGGCCAAACGGACAGGCTCACTTTCAGTGCCTACCACCACTCCTCCCCCTGCTGTGTGAGATGCAACATGGCCTAGCCCCACCTTACACTCCGCGGCTGAAAGTGAAAACTAAAATGACAATAAAATGGTTTTATTCTCATGTTTTCTTTTATTTTGTCTACTGCCTTTCAGCAGTGCGGCGACGCTCCTCAGCCATAGCGGAGGAGCCGCCCTTGGTCCGTCCTTTTTTTGTTTAGGTCTTCCCGACTTTGTGATGAATACATTTACTAATCTGAAAGAGACACTTTAGTGATAGATTCCTTACCTTAGAATATCCCCAGGCGGCATGCTGGATCCAGAAAGTTTTCATCAGCAGTACCCCTGCATGTCGGCAGGCGTTGTCGTGCGGCTCCACGTACGTCGCTGGCGTCGTACCCGCCGAGATGACATCGTCGGAGCTACTTAGACGCGCCCACGCACGCTGACGTCAGTTCTTTCTTTTTCCGCGCCAGCAAGCGCAGATCCGAGAGAGAGCGGTACTCCTAGTTATTACTTTAACTTGGTTTCTGAGAACTTGTTTCTCTTGTTTTGTCAAGAAACTCGTCTCCTGGGGCAGTAGGGATGCCTGGGTTTAAGTCCTGTAGGGTCTGCCGTCGGAACATGTTTGTGGCGGACCCGCACAACTTGTGTCTCTTCTGCTTGGGCCACACCCATGATTCCGAGGCATGCCCCGATTGTCAGGTCATGGCACCGAAAGCTTTGCAGGAGCGTTGCCGAAAGTTGTTGGAGGCCCAGCAACCCGTTCCGCGCCGATTGAGGTCCCGCTCCCGTGGGAGGTCGAGGGACCGGTAGCGGAGCCGGCACCATCGCTCGTCGGACTCGAGGACAGGTAAGTCACGGCACCATAAAAAGTAAAAGAATTGGCGTTGTTAAAATCTGGTTTGCGATGTCAACATAATCGGCACCACCTTGTCCCCTCTCAGGCCCGTACGCTCACTTAAGCAGTAGCCATTTTGAAAGCGCCATGGCCCCTCTGCCCCTCGCCGATCACCAGCGCGTTCCCTTGGCGCTGCGAACACCCCCCCCGCGCTCTCTTGTGCATTGACCATACACCACTCCCCAGCGCGACCCTACCTCGGAAGCGAAAAAAAAAACCCCGGGGCCAGCACCTCCCCGTCCTTTGATGTACCCCCTTCCTCTGCCCTGCCCCGCTCCCAAGCCACCACCTGGTCCTGCAGCTGCCATTTATTGGCCCCCTTCCTGTAAGCAGTTGCCCCGATTCAAAGGATCTCCGACTAAATCAAAGGCCTCCCACCCCATGCGATCCGATCAGATACCCCGTTCCAGGAATCGACAGAGTATCCTGCTGTGGAATAGCCATCACTTACTGTAGATATGTGTGGGAACGAGCTTGAAGTGGGGATTCCAAGGATGTCTTTCCGTACATCAAAGTCTCAACAAGAATGTGTCACGTGTAATAAAGCAATAAACCTGTGTATAAGAGGCCAGGCCTCAGAGATGTGGTTAGAGCACCTCCCGAAGACATTCAGAGTGCGTGTCCGAAATGACAGGCTCTCCTCATGAGAAATAAACCCTGTTTCCTGCCTTCCAGTCTCCGGCGCCTGCCTCTTTTGTTGGTTAATCATTGAATGGTATAAGAGGCGATTACCGCCGGGCAATACTTGAAAGGTTATCGACTGAAACTGCCGCTACCATTTAACAATTGGCATCCCAAACGTGGGGCCCATCAGCGACACGTGGATCCAACGGGAGAGGTCCCGACGACAGAGTGAATGACTGCAACGATCGGGAAGAGCTCCTGCCCGATAGACCCTCGTCTGGTAGCCGATCATCCGAACTTCACTGGTTCCGAGCAGACCTCTCTCGAGTGATCTACGGTCCTGACTGGGAACCATCAGGAGTGCCGCGGCAAATACGGAGAGTAGAGGACGATCGGGCGCTGGAGGCGGAAGACGAGAAACTGTCCATGCGGTCCGGGAAAAGGTCGTGTAACACGACAAATTGCGAAACGATTGATTGATTGATTGAAAATACTAGTATTGCTTATTTGATTGTTCTTTTTGAGATATACGCTGCCTACAAACGGGAAAGAGTAGAAATACTCTCTCTCCCTTTGCAGATAGTGAAGGGTAGGTAACGCGGACTTTTGTCCCCCTTTGTAACCTGTCGTGACTATTTTTCTCCCCACTGATTGATTGTCCGAACATTGATTGTTTTTGACGAATAGTGCTTTTTTAGATATTCTCTGTTTGCAAATAACATAGAATAGAAATATTCTGTCTAGTCTTTGCAGATAGTGAAGGATAGGTAGTGCGGACTTTTGTCCCCCTTTGTAACCTGTCATGCCTATCTTCTCCCACTGATTGGTAGTTGGTTCTGCCCGGACCGCTTATTAGAGATGAACCATCCGGCTCCACCGGAAGGCACCCCTAATAAGGACATGTTTACTAAATATGACTAGTCGCTGTAGCTTATAGCAAACTATGGCATAAATATACAAAGAAGGACTCCGAAAGTCAGTGGCCACTGATGGGATCCTTTGATGACCATAAAAAGAAACACTAGGAAATAGCCCTTCGCGAAAAATATGAAACTAGGGGAAGGAGCCAAGCTCACGGTCGAGATGGCAACGAGGTAGCTCGGCTCCGTCGCTCTCGCTGCCTAAGCATGTCTGCCCTACCACCCACCCCGCCCAATAAAACGACAAAACCCTACACAAATGGAAGTCTGCTGATACCCACCATCGGCGTCGCCGAACTGGGCTAGATCGCGCACAATTGGGCTATGTCTTTTTCTGGTTATGCAGTAACATCTTTGTGCTCGTTGCCAGATTACAAATATGTACAACACTCCAACAAAGTAGTATGATTAAAACGCTTTAAAAACTTGTAGGTATATGCAGCACTCCAACAGGGTAAACACGTTAAAACACTCTTTTTAAACAACTATTTACATGGCAGCCTGATGCAACATCCATCCCAAAGCATTCACCGTCCGCTTGACACAGTCCCCGCCCCTCCTTCCTCGGAGTAGCAACATTGGGCTGCTTTGGTCTGTCTTTTAGTCGGATTTGGGCTAAAAAAAAGCCTACTAAATCCATCGGCCTGTGAGGCGGCATCAGTGGCGGACTGTTGTGCGGATAGGCCGGAGGCAACACGGCGCGCCGAGATCCGGACGGCACCGAGGTGGTGTCCAGCAAGTTGTTGCGCTGGTCTGGCCATCCTACAATGCTGCGCCGAAAGACGGCGTGGGGTGCCCTGGGGGGAGGCGACGCGAACGGGCCTCCCCCGCCTCCCCAGGTGGAGGCTCCTCAGTTGCAGTAGGGCACCCCTTATCGTTTCCCTCGCCGGCCAGCTGCAGCAGGACAGCCATTAACGTCTCACCTGCCGGACGACCACCCAGGCGGAGGTTCCTTTCTGCACCAAGTTTCCATTAGCGTTCCACCCAAGAAGTGGGCCCCCGCAGTTGGTTGGTCGGGGGACCCACTCCGGTGGCTGTGGTGGAGAACTGCTGCTGCCACAGGACTCTCAAAATGGCGGCCGGCTCTTCGGATTCGGGCCTGGTCCACTAAGATGGCTCTGGGCTACCTTGGAACTCGGAAGCTTGCCTGCTCGGGCATGGGCCCCACCCTTGAAGACGTCCTCTCAGCTTTGCAGATTCTACGGGTGTCATTGGCCCTCGACTCCCGCGGACTTCCGGTGGGGGCAAACGCCACTATTGCTCGATCATTCCACATCAACTTGTCTTTGCCCCGGGCGGCAGCCACCTTGTCCCCATTTGGTGCCGTGAGAGAGACTGATTCAGGGCGTCGGCAGAGAGACACGCCTGCTGTCCCGCTCTCTGAAAGGACCACGGCGTTGCTGCGAGATGGTGGTGCCCTCATGCTGACGCCAGCTTCTGTTTGAATTACCAGGAGACACTGTAGACTACCAACTCGAATCAGTTCCGGTGGAACCTCAGCATGACCCGGTAGGAAAAAAAAAAAACTTTGCTTTCCCCACCTTCGAGTCACGGTTCATGCTGTCTGTTCTTTCTGTTGGCGTTAATAAAAAAAAATTTGAACTGCCGAAAGGGATTCTGGTCCGGCCGCTAGTTAGTGGAAACATTTAGACTGTACCCTGGACCCACCCGACCTCGCCCCAAAATGGCGCCGATGTAGAAGGGACCTACAACTCCTTATGGCGTTCCGGTTACTTGGCATTGATGTTAAGGGATATGTATACAGTCTTTTTGCACATGGCGGGCGGGGGACGGGGAGGGTACTGACTGGGCATGCGAACAACCTTATTGATGCTGGTCTTCTCATTATTGATTATTTTTATTTTCGCGTTAAGGTAGTGTTGCTCATGATACTCGACGCCTCTTGCACCGTGGCCGGCCTATACGGTTGCAGGCCCGTATTTGTATACTGACATTTTCACAATAAAGGGTTTTCGAAGGAATTATGGAATCAGCGTCATAACAATCGCCTAGGTTGGTAAGGTTTTGAATAATGGCTGTCATTCCCAAACAATAGAAGACAGGTAATGCAGACCCTTTGCCTGAATTTTGGATTGATGAAAATTTGTATCCATCACACCTGTCTTTTTCCAGAGTTGTTAGAAAATGGTTGACTGTAGCTTAAGGTATCTGCTGAATGTAAGGTATGGTATTTTGTCCCATAATATACGACTAATTGAGAAACAAATGCACGAAGAGGGAACTCGAATTTAGGGACAAAGAAAATGAAGCATTTTTGGTATAGTAGAAAGGAAGGATATAGTACACAAAAAAAAAAAAAAATGCGAAAAGGATAGTCAAGATCTGTGGTATTATACGTTCCTGCAGCTAGTCTGGTATGTGGTAAGTAGAACTTTTTCGTGTTTATGCGCGCTGATGTGCTTTGAATGCTGCCCCCCCCCCCTTCCTTTCTTCTCTGTAGGTTACATCGGAGTTCCGACTGAAGAATGGAGTGGACATGGACCGCACCGTGCTCCATGTAGGGAAAGACACAGACAAGCGCTGTGAGATGGTGCGTGGAGTGCAGACCATCACTGGGAACGTGAAAAACTGTATGGTATGACTGTGCGTACGTGCCCTGATTGTACGGTATGAATGTGTATGTATTGCGTATGCCTGGGTCGCTGGAGAGAACGTCTTTGTATGACTGAAATGCTTGTCTATCGATCAAGGGGATGGGAAAATAAGCCCGAATATGGTAACTCCTCGTTTGAAGAAACGACTCTCCCTCTCCCGGAAGCTAGTAAATTGGAGGGTGACTTACACCAGAAACTTGAAGGGTCATTTCAGTACGACGAACCCGACTCCAACTGATAACCCAAATGTACCACCAGTGAGTCGATTCGTGTGCTGACTAAATAAGAGAAGTTAAGAATACCCCAGGTCGGGGTTCATCCAAAACCCCCCCCTCAGCCCAGAAGTTAGGGATACTGGCATGTTTTAGATTCACCACTTCTTCTTCCATCCACTTAGAAAATAAGAGTTGTACCATTGAACGTCCGACCGATACCCCTCCTCTGCCTCAGTTTGGATCACCGCCTGCCATGGGGTTGGAAGGCTCCACCGTGAGTATAAACACAACTGGACTAATGTCCGACCGGAAAAAGAGGAGTAAGTATTTTTCAAAAATGAGGCCTCCAACAAAATTGCCCAGAAAGGGAGGGGAGTAAAAAGTCCGACCCCCCCCCCCCAAAATGAATTACGGAAAATACGCAGCACACATAGAAAAAGGACAGGAAAGGAAAGGTCCCCTTACCCAAAATAGCTCTCTGTCTTCGTCTTAGGTTTCTGTGCTTGATGTATGTACTGTTACACCCTATCCGGTATTTGTGTGTACGTGAACGTTGAATTTATGTTTTCCCCCAGCTTGTGTTTTTGTACGTAAAACTGACCCGTGCTGCTCTATGTTGTGTGTACACCAAGTAGCCTATTATCGTACACGTTTGTCTCTCTCTCTCTCTCTCGTTTTATGTCGTACGTGTACCAAATAGCCTACTTGATGCGCACGTCTCTCTCTCTCTCTCTCTCTCTCTCTCTCTCTCTCTCTCTCTCTCTCTCTCTCTCTCTCTCTCTCTCCCTCGCTGAAGGCTCCCTTGCCCTCTTTTTGAATAGATGATGACACTGTACCTCCTCAGTATATGTATAATTGGCCTAAACACGACAGTGTTCGAACAAATTGACAGAAGCAAAACGACCGTATTTTGCCACACTACTACCTCTCCTTTCTGTAAAATGATGGAACTTAATTGGCTGAGAAAGAAAGGACAGGTAAGACGACTGATGTCTCCCAATCTGACCCTTATAACGGGAACTATATGTCAGTGGTTTTTGTTGTTTTAGGGCTCTAACGACTCCACCTCCATCGCTCAGAATCGCCCTGCCCATTGCACAGAAATAGAGCGTCTAAGCACCCCGTCCTTCCAGAATAGTCCCAGTTCTGTACTAGCCGTCCCTGGATATTTTAAGCAATACAGCTGATGACCTTGTTTTTAAAGATACATCGCCTAAAACTGATAAAGGTTAACTATTGTCTACAGCAAGAAAAATGTTTAGCTTGTGTTCCTCCCCGAAACAGATATTTGTGAGCCCATGACAGTAGCACCTCGCACTTTTTCATCAACTTAGCAGTCCCTGGAGAAAAATATGAATCAACAGGGCTTGTGTTAGAAAGACGAGTCTCTACCGGAGAAGCCGGTTCGAATTTTGATTGACCAGGAAGTTGATAGATGTCAGACTTCTTGCCACGTTTATAAGGTACAGGAATCAACACCTAGCAGACCTGATGATGGAAATTTGCAGGAACACTCGCAAACCTGCACCACAGCAATGATTAATGAGTTAGTAGCATACACCGACATAAGAGTTAATAGACATCCACCATAGAGTGACCGATAAACGTTTCCCCGACTACTTGGGGTTGGGAGAGAGAATGAAGTGTGTAAACGTCTTCCCTACCAGTTCTCTAAGATTTTGTTTCTTGTACTCATTCAAAGATAACATGCGGTCATCGGAGGAGAGGGGTCGGACGTGATGCACAGCCTGGCTGCGGATCATGGAACATCTATGGCCTCGACCAAGGGGGAGCCACGGAGCAAAAAGATGCGGGACGAGGCACCATTCTCAGCATGGAAAGCGATAGAAAGAAGGGCTATCCCGAAGCCCCTCTGCTCACTGATCAGCTCGTGCCTGAAGTCCCAGCCCGTCGAGCCCGATTGATGGGCTCAGTGCTAAAAGATTCTGCTCTCCTTGGTCCGCTTTTTTTGATCCGATCCCACTCCACCCCCTCTTCCCTCGGCCTCCCAAAGCACGCCCCTATCCCCCCCCCCTTTTTTCATATGGGATTTTGAACTTGACTTGACAAAAGAAGAACAAAATGCGGGTACCCCGTCTCAAGGTATCTATGATAAGATCAGTTAGGGAACAGGACAAAACAGGACTGTGATCCGAGAGCAAAGAATGGTCACACCCTGCAACGTGAAAACCTGGATTTGAGCTGGACCTTAGCTCCACCGCCGGTGCTCAACAGTGCCAACGAAAGAGGAAGAACAATGAGAGCTTACCAGTGATGGCTCGCTGTAATAGGACACTGGAAAGAAGAACTCCCTTTTGGACATTACCCCCCCCCCCCTCTGACTGTAACTCATGTTGAGTTGAATTCCTCTCCCAACCACTTTCGTATTGACTATCTTCCAATCGAGTTTTCAAGATATAACGTCGGTCACTTCCAACTGTACACTGATAGTTAAGAAACATTAACTTTGTATAATGACAATTGTATAACATCAGCCGTGCACATGACTATGCTGTCTAGTTTGATCCACACGAAGTCTAGGCCTTAAGTAATGTACGTAATATTCCTTGTTTTGCCAGAACATTTTTTTTACGGTATCATGTTTGTGTTCAAGCGAGCTTCCTTCCTCCTATCTCCGGGTCTGACATATGACGCAGCTGATGTAATTTTGTATGCGCTACCTCCTCGCCTATCACATCAACTACATGTAATTATGTACAATTGTGTCAGATTATTCCTGTCTGTCCTAAGACTCTGTACTTTGAAAACAGGAACGCATGAACGCATTTACGATGTCGTGGCTAAGAATTTAACGAAGGTGGATGTCGGCTAGACAAGCTGGCTAGATATGTTGAAAAGGGAGGACTGTTAAAATCTGGTTTGCGATGTCAACATAATCGGCACCACCTTGTCCCCTCTCAGGCCCGTACGCTCACTTAAGCAGTAGCCATTTTGAAGCGCCATGGCCCCTCTGCCCCTCGCCGATCACCAGCACGTTCCCTTGGCGCTGCAAACACCCCCCCCGCTCTCTCGTGCATTGACCATACGCCCCTCCCCAGCGCGACCCTACCTCGGAAGCGAAAAAAAAAACCCCGGGGCCAGCACCTCCCCGTCCTTTGATGTACCCCCTTCCTCTGCCCTGCCCCGCTCCCAAGCCACCACCTGGTCCTGCAGATGCCATTTATTGGCCCCCTTCCTGTAAGCAGTTGCCCCGATTCAAAGGATCTCCGACTAAATCAAAGGCCTCCCACCCCGTGCGATCCGATCAGATACCCCGTTCCGGGAATCGACAGAGTATCCTGCTGTGGAATAGCCATCACTTACTGTAGATATGTGTGGGAACGAGGTTGAAGTGGGGATTCCAAGGATGTCTTTCCGTACATCAAAGTCTCAACAAGAATGTGTCACGTGTAATAAAGCAATAAACCTGTGTATAAGAGGCCAGGCCTCAGAGATGTGGTTAGAGCACCTCCCGAAGACATTCTGTGTGCGTGTCCGAAATGACAGGCTCTCCTCATGAGAAATAAACCCTGTTTCCTGCCTTCCAGTCTCCGGCGCCTGCCTCTTTTGTTGGTTAATCATCGAATGGTATAAGAGGCGATTACCGCCGGGCAATACTTGAAAGGTTATCGACTGAAACTGCCGCTACCATTTAACAGCGTCGCTCTTCGTCTACCCCTCACCGGTCATGGGACGCGGTGGAGGGGCGGGTGGTCACTACCCCGCAGCTCCGGTGGACCTCCGTCATTGCCTGTGGCCTGCCCTCCTTTCCCGCGCGATGCAGGAAGACATACATGTATTCCTGTCGGCCATGCGCCGTTTGTTACCCACATCGGATCCCACTAGAGTGCCTTAAGGCCCCGTGGACCCATGGGGTGGTTCTGCCCCTGTGCCGCCGCCTTTGGCCCCGGCTATGCCAGCACGATACCCTGCGGCGCCGCCAGCTCTGGCCTCGGCGCCGGATACAAAGCCGGACTACGTCGATCCTGGATTTGTCTATTACCCACCGATTCCGATTCCAGATGGGGAGTTTATCCCATTTCCCCGGGCACCTTGTCCTTACCGGCCTCTTCAACAGCCGATGGACGAAGGGGAGTACTTGGAGGGGTCTGAGGACCCTCTCGCAGCTCAATGCAAGGATGAGCCTGAGTGGGAGGGTGATATGGAAGGTCCAGGCGATCTGGATTTCTCTCCACACCCTGGTACACTGTCCTCTTCTTCCGTGGCTACGGAGGAGGTTGGGACTTTTTCTGTGGTGTTGCATAGGGCGGCTAAAGCTCTTAACCTTGAGCTCCCTTCTGTGCCTATCAGGACCAATCTCCTGACTAAGGTGCTGCAGCCAGCATCCTCCTCCGCTGAGCCGCTGCTGTCCTTCAACGACGCACTTACTGACATCCTGTTGGGCACCTGGAACAAAACTAACACAGGGGTTCCTGTGGATAAGGGTATGGCATGCTGCCATCGCCCAGTGCCGGGTGACCCCAGCTTTCTCACATAACACCCAACGCCTCAGAGTCTGGTTGTCCAGGTCTCTGCCTCGCCGAGCGCATTCCCTTCTGCTCCCCCATACAAGAAATCTAAGAAACTGGAGCAGTTTGGAAAAAAGATTTTCACTTCTGCCAGCTCCGGGTTGCGGGCCGTAAATACTGCGTGCCTGTTGGGCTGCTATTCAAATTCTGTGTGGGACACCGTGGCACAGGTGCTCCCTCAGTGCCCTGTGGAAGCTCGGGCGGTGCTCTCCCAGGCCATTACCGAGGGGAGAGATGCTGCTAAATTCCCTATCCGTTGTGGACTTGACATGGCCGATTCCCTTGGCAGGGCACTCTCCACAACGGTGGCGCTCCGCCGTTACGCATGGCTCAGAACTACTGGCTTCTCCGGGGATGTCCAGAACACTTTGTTGGACATGCCCTTTGATGGTACACCCCTCTTTGATGACAAGGCGGATAGCACCTGGAACGCTTTAAGGACTCTCGGGCTACGGCCCAGTCCTTAGGACTTGCCACCACGCGCAATCCCTCGGGGTCTGCTTTTCACTCCTTTCTAGGTCAGGGTCAAGGCGCCCAAGCACTTTCCTTTCAGAAACGTCAGCCAGTGCAGCCGCAGTCTCAGCGCAGCCGCTGTCATGGGGCCAGCCGTGGTGGGTCCTGGGACCTGCGGGCGGGTCAATCTACCCCTGCCATCTCTGCCTCAAAACCTTCCTAGTCCGGTGTTTCAGGCCCACCATACGCCAGTGGATGGCAGGATTTGCCATCACCTCCCCCACTGGGGCAACATCACTTCGGACAGGTGGGTTCTACAGATAGTCAGAAGGGGCTACTCCCTCCCCTTCAAGTCTACCCCTCCAGCCATGCCACCTCAGTACCACCGCATGTCGGAGGATCACGTGGCACTTCTCCAGCAGGAAGTTGTGGTCCTCTTGGCCAAGGGGGCCATCGAGCGCGTTCCGATGCCAGAAGTAGGTCGTGGTTGTTACTCCTACTACTTCTTGGTTCCAAAGAAGGACAAAGGCCTGCGTCCTGTCTTAGACCTCCTAAATGTCAATCGCTTCCTCCGGAAGGAGAAGTTCAAGATGCTCACGCTTGCTCAGGTCTTGTCTGCCCTAGACCTGCAAGACTGGCTGGTAGCGTTGGACTTGCAGCATGCTTATTTTCATATCCCCATCCTGCCAGCCCACTGGCGTTACCTACGGTTCACGGTGAGCCACCAGCACTTTCAGTTCACCTTGCTCCCTTTCGGCCTTACCAGCACCCATCGGGTGTTCACAAAAGTGATGGCGGTGGTCGCAGCTCATCTGCGCAGGTCAGGGGTTTCAGTCTTCCCCTATCTCGACCACTGGCTGTTGAAGGCGGGCTCGCCCCAGGCAGTCGTCTCCCACCTCCAGACTACGGCCGACCTCCTGCATTTGCTGGGGTTTTCCATCAAACTGCCAAAGTCGCACCTGATTCCCTCTCAGAAGCTCCTCTTCATCGGAGCGGTTCTGGATACGGCGCAGTTTCGCGTTTATCCTCCCGAACAGCGAGTCTGGGACATTCGGGCTATGATTCCGATCTTTCGGCCCTGGTCCTGGGTTTCGGTCAGGAAGGCCCTGAGGCTCCTGGGCCTCATGGCCTCCTGCATCCTGCTGATCTATCATGCCAGATGGCATATGCGGGCTCTGCAGTGGGACCTGAAGTTCCAGTGGACGCAGCATCGGGGAAACCTGTCCGACTACATCCAGATCTCGGAAGGCACTACGCAGGACTTGCAGTAGTGGCTCACGGACCAGCGTTGGGTCAGCGGCAGATCCCTCTCCCTTCCCCAACTGGAGCACACAGTGGTGACGGATGCGTCCCTCCTGAAATGGGGCGGTCACATGGCAGAGGCAGAGATCAGAGGCCTCTGTTCTCCGGCGGAGTCCAAGCTCCATATCAACCTTTTGGAGCTCAGGGCGATCCTCCTTGCACTGAAAGCATTCCTTGTCTCTGTCAAGGGGAGAGTAGTGCAGGTGTTCACAGACAACACCACCGCCATGTGGTACTGCAACAAGGAGGGTGGGGTGGGGTCATTGACCCTATGTCAGGAGGCTCTACGTCTCTGGACGTGGCTGGAATGTCAAGGCATTTCCTTGGTGGTTCAACACCTGGCAGGTACCCTGAACGCCAGGACGGACGATCTCAGCCACTGGTGTATGTTGGATCACGAATTGCGTCTTCACTCAGATGTGGCACAAGGTCTCTTTCAGCAGTGGGGAGAACCTTGGTTAGATCTATTTGCTACCGAAGAGAACGAGCAATGTCAGCAGTTCTGCGCATTGGAGTTTCCAAGGCGCACTCGCTCTGAGATGCTTTTCGTCGCGAGTGGAGTTGCGGCCTGTTGTACGCCTTTCTGCCCGTACCACTTCTACCCAGAGAGCTGAAGAAGATCAGACACGACCGGGCCCAAGTCATTCATGTGGCACTGGACTGGGCTCGAAGAGTTTGGTATCCCGAGCTAGTATGAGCGTGGATCCCCCAATCCGATTGCCTCTGTGGGAGGTTCTCCTGTCGCAGCAACAGGGGGCGGTCCACCACCCGAACCTGTCCAGCCTCTACCTCCTGTGTGGAGATTGAGTGGCGACAGCTGATTCCATTTGACTTGCCTCCTGAAGTCTGTAATGTGATTCTGGCAGCTAGGCATTCCTCCACTAAAACTGTATACGCCTGTCGGTGGAAAAGATTTGTGGCATGGTGCACAGCGAAAGCTGTAGATCCTCTTTCTGCCCCTCTTTCTGAGGTCCTTTTGTTCCTTCTGTCTTTGGCCCAGCAGGGCTCCGCTCTGAGCACTATCAAGGGCTATCTTTCTGCTCTTTCAGCCTTTCTTAGGCTGCCTGATCAGCCCTCTCTTTTCAAGTCCCCAGTTGTCAATAGATTTCTCAAAGGCATTACTCACCTGTTCCCTCCTATTCCTTTTGTGATGCCTCAATGGGACTTGAACCTGGTTCTCACATACTTGATGTGTGCACACTTTGAGCCTCTTCATAACTGTCCTTTGCGATTATTGACTTGGAAAACTGTCCTCCTGGTGGCAATCACCTCCTCTCGGCGGGTGAGTGAGCTCCAGGCTCTTTCCTGTAAACCTCCTTTCCTGGCGATTCATCCGGACAAGGTTGTGCTTCGACCACGTCCCTCCTTTCTACCAAAAGTAGTCTCTGCCTTTCATCTCGGGCAAACTGTCACTCTGCCCACTTTTTTTCTGCCTCCACACCCTTGTAGAGAACAGGGGAGGCTCCACTGTCTGGACCCAAAACATGCACTTTTGTTCTATCTCAACCGCACACAACAGTTGTGGGTGGATGACCAGCTCTTTGTTGGCTACGTGGGCGCCAAGAAAGGCTGGGCTGTGCGCAAGCAGACTATCTCCGGTTGGGTAGTCCTGTGCATTAAAGCCTGTTACTCTCTGGCTAAAAAGGAACCTCCAGTAGGACTGCGCGCCCATTCTACCAGGGCGACAGCAGCTACTTCAGCATTGGGACGCGGTGTCCCCCTGCAAGACATCTGTCAGGCAGCTATGTGGGTCTCACTGCATACTTTCAGTAAGCACTATTGCCTTGACAGTCAGGTCCAGAGAGACGGTTTCTTTCGCCGGTCGGTTCTCCGTGATTTTCTGGTGTGATTTCACTTCGCAGACCCACCACCGGGGTTGGTATTGCTTGGGTATGTATTCTAAGGTAAGGAATCCATCACTAACGTGTCTCTTTCAGATGCACAAGTTATTTACTTGTGTAACGATATAGCTGTGAGACATTAGTTAGTGCTAGATTCCTTACCGCCCGCCCATCCTCCCCGTTCTGCGAAACTGTTCTCTAGGTTTCAAGTCATCCCTTTCAGGGCCCTGGTTCTATTGCACCAGTAGTCGGTCTCTGGCATGGCTCTGCATTCCTGGCGCGGAAAAGTCATGTACAGAACTGATGTCAGCATGCGTGGGCGCGTCTAAGTAGCTCCGCCGACATCATCTCGGCGGGTACGACGCCAGCGACGTACACGAAGCTGCACGCCGACGCCGGCCGACGCGCAGGGGTACTGCTGACGAAAACTTTCCAGATCCAACCTGATGCCTGGGGATATTCTAACGTAAGGAATCTATCACTAACTAATGACTCTTACAGATATATCATTACACAAGTAAGTAACTTGTGCATCCTGGCTCTAGTGTGGATGTCATCTGGGAGCCCTTTTTTCTTGGTTTCTCAGGACAGGTTTCCCTTGGATATTTCTTTGCTGGTGGAAGAAGCTGTAGTTTACCTGGCATTCGCTATTGCCTCTGGTCCTCCTAGTCCATAGGCTCACTTGACCTTTGAGGGTCATATACTATTGTTTTACTTTTGACTGTTATCTTTAAACACAGTATATTTTTGCTACCCTTGTAACCCGGTTGTTCTGTACTTGCAGGATTGTTTTTACTTACATTGTTTGTGGTCATTGCCACACTTTTTGTAAGGGGACCCACGCTCATGTTCATCTAATTCCTAAGCAAGTCTTGTCTCTTGTGAAGTATCAACTGACTAGTTCTCTCCGAGAACTTTTGTAAGATTAGTTCTCAGACCCTCCTCCGGGTGGGGTATAGCTATGGTATTTAAATCAAAAGTTAACGAATCTTTGGCTCGATGTCTCTATCAGATGAACAAGCTGCTTACCTTTGGTAACGCATTATCTGGTAGAGACATAGTTTTAGCCTCTGATTCCTTAACGCCCTACCCATCCTTCCTGCTCTGCGAACCATCTGTAGTATAAGAGGTATTTCCTTTTACTATCCTGGTTTAAACAACAGCGGTCACTGTTTAGCATGGCTATGTGCTTTGGCTGAACATTTGGTCTTTCCTGATAGACTTTGTCTGGGTATTAACATACTATTCATTTCCGCTTTCTAATTATTGATTCAAGATACATTTATCTTTTTTGTCACACTGTTTCCACTGCCAGTTTCTATCGTGGCTCCGCGTAGTGGGGCGGAAGCTTTCACAGAAGAAACTGTCTGTTCCCCCGGAGAGGACTTATATGACTTCTCTGATGTCACAACTGGTCGTACGACACCGTCCATGGCGTACAGAGGTACTGCTGAAAAATTTCCGGATCCAGACTGACGCCTGGGGAGAATTCAAAAGTAAAGAAATCTGCGGCTAGACTGTCTCTACCAGATATTGTGAGGGTAAGTAACTTGTTCATCTTGGAGCTATCCTAGAGGTATTGGTATTATCACTAGTAGATTTTCCTAGGGAAAGTCCAGTCTATGCCAATAGTTATTATTGCTGCTGATGGTTTTGTGGTCTAATGCATCCACTGTAGGGGCCTGTGTTTCTTCCTATGGTCACAGCTGGTCCACTCAGCCTTTCATCCTTCTGAGGTTGATAAAATGAGTGCCATTGAGTTGGGTAACAATAAACACCTGTTATTCAATGCCAGCATACTCTTTGTAAATATTATGCACGCTGCAAATACACACGTTATGTTGGGTTGTCTTTGCCTTTTATATAGAGCAATTGTTATGCTTTTTCACGGTTAAATTACCTTTCTTTGTGTTTACAGAGCTTGTCTGGTTCCGATAGAATTCTATATGGCAAGTGAATCTGCTCCATGGCATGGCCTGCTGATCTATGTGTTGCAGGTATTGAACACTCTGTTTGAGTCTCGTTATGCGCGGGCATAGCTTTATATTATAGAGTCATTTGGCAAAATTGTCCTACTATCATGGGTAACGATCCCTCTATGCTTTCAAGATCTTTAGTTCTGTTTTGGCTTCGGTTTCGTCTGCAAGGCTTATGCAGTGAGCATGCATGGGTTTGGATCCCCTTTAGGGTGTGAATAGCTTTCTATTCATATTATTACTTGGCTACCGATATATTGACGACCTCTTTCTAGTATGGAGGGGATCTATTGAACAAGCGAGGGAGTTCATCCATGATTTAAATGATAACGATCTAAACCTTAGATTCACTTATGACATCAGTCCAACTGAAGTAAATTATTTAGATCTCAGAGTGTATGCGAAGAATGGCAGATTAAAGACCGAACTGTTCAGGAAACCCACGGCGGGTAATTCGATTCTACACGCCGACAGCTGCCATCCTCCCTAACTAATTAATAGCATACCTTACGGTGAACTCCTCCTCCTAAAACGTCATTGTTCTTGTGACGAGGATTTTGAGAAAGCAGCTATGGGCTGCATAGCTAGATTCAGCACGAGAGGTTATGATCTGGGTTTGTTACAGAACACATATAAGAAAGTACAGAGAATTCCCCGCAAAGAGCTCTTTAACAAAGAACAAATAAAAGCAAAGATAAGGGACAATGCAGACCCTGATACAGGCACCTTCCGCATGATCACCACATATTCTGAGGATGCAAATTGTTTAAGAAGCTTGCTTAAAAAGAACTGGCACATCCTCCAAACAGATTTAGTAATAGGCAAAGATATTCCATCTAGACCTTTAATTACTTTCCGCAAAGCGAGATCATTGAAGGACCGATTAGTCCAGAGCCATCTGTCACCGATCACATCTAATACAGGGACTTTAAAAGAGATGAAAGGTTTCTTCCCGTGTGGAAAATGCAGGCCCTGTGCCAACAGCAAAAGAGTCCTTACATATAACATCTCAGGTGTCACACAACAGAAAGTGATCAAAAGATGTATTACATGTTCTACATCACACGTTGTGTACTGTTTAGTGTGTCCTTGCGGGCTTAGATACATTGGAAGTACCATCAATAGTGTCAAGTTACGCATTCTGGAACACCAACGAGCCATAGTAAATAAGGATGCGAATTATCCTGTGGCTAGACATTTTGCAAGTAAACATCAAAGCAACAGGGAGCTGTTGCAATATTATGGGGTTGACCATGTCCCTATCAACGCAAGAGGTGGAGATAGGGTTCTAAAGCTGCGTAGATTAGAATCCCGTTATATCATTGATTTACAGACTAAGGCACCCAAAGGACTCAATAGCGGGGAGGAACTCACAGTACACTTAGGAAACTGATCTAACCGAATGTTTCTCTAGTTTTTCTGTTTCATGTATTTTATATTGACATGGTGGATCTAACATCCCAGGGGATAGCCATGTATCTATACCCTCTCACTCATAACTGTTATTGTTCTCACTGACTTTCAGTGGGGTAGTTTTCAATTCTGACAGCAGTATATGTACTATTTAGTATTGTTAGATCGTCATATTTGATTTTACCGATACACGGTGTTATGGTGTCCATGACCGATCTATTAATGCCGAGCGTGAGCTCTGAATTGAATAGCCACGATAGGAGATAATTTACTATTGAGTATTTACTGCTGTACATTATTTGACCTCACCGATATACGGTGTTATGTTGTTTGAAATCTATCCACACTTGCGGATATTGAATTCGAAAAGCGTGCAATCATGACAGTAGAGGATTTACCATTGAACATGTATATATTTACAAACTGATATTTTCCTGTGTACATAATTTTATGTTGGGATTGAGAGAGGGTTGTTTTCATGAGTTCCCATGCATCACTGTATATATAACATACCATGCAAAGATGGCCGCCACCATGACAGATAAATTCAAGTAGTCTTTGACTACAGATGTCACTTCCGCTATCACGTGTATGTTAATTTAAAAATGCTGCCACACCGCGAGTTTTGTAAACACTGACGAAGGAATTTCCGAAACGCGTCTGTTTTCTTGTGTGGCTCAATAAATATCTGTGAAGCGACCCTCCGAGTGCTGGACTTTTACTGCAAGTTGTGTGAGTCTTGGAGCATTGATATATATATATATATATATGTGTGATATCCTCACTTGGGGCAACCTGTGGCTTTTATATATATATATCTATATCTATATATATATATATATATACATTTTTTTTTAATGCAGCCCGTTTTCCTTAAACGAAAACTGGATGCACTTAAAAAAGAAAAATGAAACTTTTCAGTTTAAATTTCCAAGGGAAATCAGTGGTCCCTGGGACCACTGCCTGCTCTTAAAAAATATTTTTGCACCCATTCAGAAAGGGATAAGGGTCCCCTGCGGACCCCTTCCCATTTGCGAATGGTTTACCACCCTTTTGAAAAGGGTGGTAAACTGCGAGTGTTTTGCGACCACAAATGCGGTTGCAAAACAATGGTACATGCCATTTGCACTCGCTAATAGGAAGGGACATTCTTTCCTAATAGCGAGTCACTAATAGGTTAGCAACTCGCAAAATATGGTTTGTACATGGGAATGACATTTTTTGCGGTTGCAAACGGGCTGAATTCCCATTTGCGACCTCAAAAAAACAGTTGTGCATATGCCCAATGTCTTATAACTTTCCTTATCTGTGGTTCCAACACAGATTTTCTTTTGTGGATTATTGCTCACCTCAAATTCTTATGAATACCCAGTCTTTTACTCATGTTCAACAGGGGTTTTATTATAGTTAGAGACTCTTTAATGGTATCAGTTTGTAGACCCCGCCCCCCCCACACCCCTCTCCGGGGATGTTATGCTTTTGTATTTGATTCTAAAGTAAGGAATCTGCAGCTAGTTGTCTCTATCAGATGAACAGGTCACTTACTTTCAATAACATATTATCTGGGAGAGACAGGATCTACCTGCAGATTCCTTAACAATCCTCCCGCTCTACAAACTGAGTCCTCTTTTGTTTTAGTGATTTTGTTATTGAAATTCATAACCCTGAATTATTTCATTATGGATATTCATATCCTGAATTAAGAATTTTCTGATTATTTGACACACTTTTTAAATAGGCAGTTTCTATATGTGGCTTCACGTTTTGAGCACAGAAAATAGTCACAGAAGAAACTAATGTCACCGTGTCGACAAGGGGGTTATATGGAATCTGTCGACGTCACATCCGGTCACTTCGGAGTTGCGATACGCCCTCTGCCAACATAGGGACATGCTGCGAAAAAAGTTTCCGGATCCAGTCTTGCGCCTGGGGGGGGATTCTAAAGTAAGGAATCTGCAGCTAGATACTGTCTCTACCAGATAATGCATTACAGAAGGTAAGTAACTTGTTCTATGTGTCTGGACATTCGCTATTTCCCTTCCCTTTTACTCATGCTTGCACTCTTTACTGTTATTTTTATAATTCCGTTTGCAGAATAATGACTAGAAATAGGGATTATCACAGCTGTGTGATTGTTAGTTGCAACTAAATTAAGTGTTCGATCATTTATTTGCTCACTTACATGTACATGTGTATTTTTAGTGATGTTGGTGAAGCGACCCTCAAAATTGTAGATGTGACTTCAGAGGATAATGGCACCTACTCCTGCATAGGTGCAAATTACCTTGGTTCAGTTACATCATCTGCAACCTCCGAGTTCTTGGTGAGTATCTTTTCCAGTACTAACATGTTTGAATTGTGTCACATCAGTACAAAATAAAACCTATAGGGACTTATCAATCTTAAATTGCTAGTTTTATCACCATGTGAGATATATCTGAAAGAAACACGTTAGTTAGATTCCTTACCTTAGAATATCCCCAGGCGTCAGGCTGGATCCGGAAAGATTTTTCGTCAGCAGTACCCTTGCGCGTCGGTAGGCGTCGTCTGCGACTCCGTGTCCGTCGTCGGCGTCGTGATCGCCGGTATGACGTCATCAGAGTACTTAGACGCCGCCCTCGCGCGCTGACGTCAGTTCTTCTTTTTTCCGCGCCAGTAGGCGCAGATCCGGGAAGAGCATACCCTTTAGTCACTTTTTGACTAACTTTTGGGACTTTTTTGGTCTATTCTGTCGAGTCGACCTCGACTCCTGGTGCCGGTAGGGATGCCCGGGTTCAAGCCGTGTGACGCCTGTCACCGACTGATGTCGGTTACTGACCACCACCGTCTGTGCCTCTACTGCCTTGGGGCCGACCATGATGACCAGTCGTGCCCCGACTGCCGGGCCTTGACCTCGAAGGCTAGGCGGGAGCGGTCCTGCAAGCTCCTCGAGATCCGGCAGTCGGCAGCCAAAGCCATCACCGCTCGTCGGGTTCGAAGTCCTCGCATTCAGGTAAGTCGAGGCACAGTAAGAAGAAGTCGAAGAAGCAACATCGGTCTTCTGACTCCCCTCGCTGGTCGTGCGACTCGGCTGAGGGTTCGGGTGGCACCACCCGCGCAGCTCCGTCGGAGCCGCAGGAGTTGCATCCGGCCCCATACCCTCCGGTCCCTGGACACCGGGCGAGATTCGGGAATTCCTCGTGGCCATGAGGAGTCTCGCTCCGCCGTCAAGGCCTGCCGGCACGCCTTTGGGCCCAGCAGGCCCGACTGGGAGGCCTAGCGAGCCGGCGGCTTCGGCCCCGGCACTGTCGTCGACTTCGGTCCAGACGCTGCAGGTCCCCGTGGGATCCAGGCCTGGATCCCGGTCGACGCCGGTTGACCTTACGACCCCTCTGCCGGTGCCGACCCCGGCGCCATCTTCGGACGACGCCGTCCCCAGTGTTAGCCCTGATCCGGGTCCGACATTGGAGCGGCGCCGTCTCCGACGCCGATGGATGAGCATTTCATCTAACACCCGGCTCCGTCCTTTCTACCTCTATACCAGGAGACGGATGACGGGGAGGACTGGGAGGGGTCTGAGGACCCTCTGGCACAGCAGTGCCAGTTAAGTCAGGACTTGGCAGATGAGCTGGGGGATGCCAGTGGTCTCGACACTTCGCCTGACACTGGCTTCATCTCGCCTCCTTCCGTGGCTACTTAGGAGGGTGCAGCCTGTGGTTCTGAGCAGGGCGGCCGAGGCCCTTCACCTGGAGCACCCTGCAGCGGCCGGGAGTACTAACCTCCTCAATGAGGTGCTTCAACCGCCAGTAAGCTCTTCGGAGCCTCTCATGCAGTTCAATGAGGCCCTCACTGACGTTCTGATGGGCACTTGGTCCAAGCCCTCCACAGTCACTCCTGTGGACCGGAACGTGGCCTGGTGCCACCGCCCTGCCTCAGGCGACCCCAGCTGAGAGTCTGGTTATCCAGGCCTCTACATCCCAGACCGCCTTCCCGTCTGCTCCCCCGTATCGGGAATCCAAAAGCTTGGAGCAGTTTGGGAAGAAATTGTTTTCCTCCCTCAGTTTCGGGTTGCGGTCCATTAATACCGCATGCCTTTTGGACCGTTATACCCACTCCTTGTTGGATACGGTGGCGGACGTGCTGCCCCAGTGTCCGGAGGAGGCCCGGACACGGCTCGCCCTTGCTGAGGGGCGGGATGCAACACAGTACTCCATTCGATGTGGGCTTGACACCACGGACTCTCTAGGTAGAGCAATTGCGACGACGGTGGCGATTCGTCATCACGCCTGGCTGAGATCCACAAATTTTTCAGGGGATGTCCAGAGCACACTCATGGACATGCCCTTCGATGGCCGTCACCTTCTTGGCGACAAAGCAGATAGTGCGCTGGAGCGCTTTAAGGACTCCAGGGCTACGGCCAAGTCCTTGGGCCTCTCGGCCCTGCGCCTGCAAACTTCCGCTTTTCACCCCTTTCGTGACAAGGGAAGGGGCGCCCCCGCACGTCCGTCTGGCCACAGGCCGCAGAACCAGCCTCAACGTGGTCGCGGACGTGGATTCCGCCGCGGCGGAGCAGGGGGACAGAGAGCCGGTCAGTCCACAGCTGCTCCCGCAGCATCTGCCTCAAAGCCTTCCTAGTCCGACCTTTCAGGATCATTCCACACCAGTGGGAGGCAGAGTTCGCATCATCTGCTCCACTGGCGTACCATCACGTCGGACAGGTGGGTGCTGCAAATCATCCGAAGGGGCTACTCCCTCCCCTTCGAGGCAACCCCTCCAGCCATGCCACCGCAGTACCACTGCATGTCTGGGGATCACTTGCAACTTCTGCAGGAGGAAGTTACGGCCCTCTTGGCCAAGGGGGTCATCGAGCTCGTTCCTGCCCAGAAGTAGGACGGGGTTGTTACTCCAACTATTTTCTGGTTCCCAAGAAGGGCAAAGGGGGCCTACGCCCTATCTTGGACCTCAGGAGCGTCAACGCCTTCCTCTGGATGGAGAAGTTCAAGATGCTGACTTTAGCTCAGGTTCTGGCTGCCCTAGACCCTGGAGACTGGATGGTAGGGTTGGACTTGCAGGACGCTTATTTTCACATCCCCGTCCTGCCGGTCCACCGGTGTTATCTGCGGTTCACGGTAGGCCACGAGCACTTTCAGTTTACCATGCTCCCCTTCGGCCTCACCAGTGCCCCTCGGGTGTTCACGAAAGTGATGGCGGTGGTCGCTGCTCATCTGCGCAGATTAGGGGTTCCAGTCTTCCCCTATCTCGACGACTGGTTTTTGAAGGCGGGCTCGCCCCAGGCGGTCGTCTCCCACCTCCAGACTACGGCCGACCTCCTGCATTTGCTGGGGTTCTCCATCAACGTGCCGAAGTCACATCTGAGTCCCTCCCAGAAGCTCCTTTTCATCGAAGCGGTTCTGGACTCGGCACAGTTTCAAGTCTATCCTCCCGAACAGCGGGTTCGGGATATTCAGGCTCTGATTTCGATCTTTCAGCCTTTATCCCGGGTTTCGGTCAGGAAGGTCCTGCGGATGCTGGCTCTGCAGTGGGACCTGAAGTTCCAGTGGGCTCAACATCAGGGCAACCTGTCCGACCACGTCCTGATCTCGGAGGGCACTGCAAGACAGTTGCAGTGGTGGCTCACGGACCGCGATTGGGTCAGTGGCCGATCCCTCTCCGTACCCCAACCGAAGCACGTAGTGGTGACGGATGCGTCCCTCCTGGGATGGGGGGGGGCACATGGGAGAGTCGGAGATCAGAGGCCTCTGGTCTCCGGCGTAGTCCCGGCTCCATATCAACCTGTTGGAGCTGAGGGCGATCCGGCTTGCACTGAAGGCATTCCTTCCCTCTGTCCGGGCAAGTGTAGTGCAGGTGTTCACGGACAACAACACCGCCATGTGGTATTGCAACAAACAGGGTGGGGTGGGGTCGTGGACCCTTTGTCAGGAGGCTCTGCGCCTCTGGACATGGCTGGAACATCAGGCCATCACCCTGGTGGTTCAACACCTGGCGGGCTCTCTGAACGCCACGGCGGACGAACTCAGCCGCCGGTGCATGATGGATCACGAATGGCGTCTGAACTCGGACGTGGCGCAGGGCCTCTATCGGCAATGGGGAGAGCCTTGGTTAGATCTATTCGCCACCGAAGCGAACGCGCAATGTCATCAGTTCTGCGCGCTGGAGTTTCCAAGGCCGCACTCGCTCAGAGACGCTTTTCGTCGAGAGTGGAGTTGCGGTCTGTTATACGCCTTTCCGCCTATACCACTTCTGCCCAGAGTGCTGAAATCAGGCTGGACCGGGCCCAAGTCATACTTGTGGCTCCGGATTGGGCACGAAGATACTGGTATCCCGAGCTACTCAGTCTGTCAATCGATCCCCCGAATCGACTGCCTCTTCAGGAGGACCTTCTGTCGCAGCAGCAGGGGACGGTCCTCCACCCGAATTTGTCCAGCCTCCACCTCCATGCATGGAGTTTGAGCAGTGACAGTTGATGCCATTTGACTTGCCTCCTGAAGTCTGTGATGTCCTTCTGGCAGCCAGGCGTCCCTCCACTAAAACGGTATACGCCTGCAGGTGGAACAAATTTGTGGCATGGTGCACAGCAAAGGCTGTGGATCCTCTTTCCTTCCCTCTTTCTGAGGTTCTCCTCTTTCTTCTTTCCCTGGCCCAGCAGGGCTCTGCTCTGGGCACCATCAAGGGATATCTTTCAGCTTTTTCTGCCTTCTTACGGCTTCCTGATCAGCCTCCTCTTTTCAAGTCCCCTGTTGTAAATAGATTCTCAAAAGGCATTACTCACATGTTTCCTCCGGTCCCTTTCGTAATGCCTCAGTGGGACTTGAATCTGGTGTTAACCTATCTGATGTGCGCTCCTTTTGAGCCACTCCATAACTGTCCTCTTCATCTCCTGACTCTCAAGACTGCTTTCCTGGTTGCCATCACCTCTTCCAGAAGAGTGAGTTTGCTCCAGGCTCTTTCTTCTAAACCTCCTTTCCTCTCTGTCCATCCGGACAAGGTTGTTCTAAGGACTCATCCCTCCTTTCTTCCTAAGGTGGTTACTGCCTTTCACATCGGCAAATCTGTTACATTGCCCACCTTCTTTCCGCCTCCGCCTCCCTCGAAAGAGGAAGAGAGGCTCCACCGTCTGGACCCAAAACGTGCGCGCTCCGTCTATCTGGACCGCACAAAGCAGTTCCGGGTGGGCGACCAACTCTTCGTTGGCTACGTGGGCGCTAAGAAGGGGAGGGCAGTGCACAAGCTGACCATCTCTCGGTGGGTCGTTTTGTGCATTAAGGCCTGTTATTCCTTGGCTAAGAAGGATCCTCCTGTGGGGCTGAGGGCCCATTCCACTCAGGCCTCAGCGGCTACTACTGCTTTGGGACGGGGAGTCCCTCTGCAGGACATTTGTCAGGCAGCAACGTGGGCCTCGATGCACACGTTTGCCAAGCATTACTGCCTGGACAGCCGAGTCCGGAGAGGCGGCTTCTTTGGCTGTTCCGTTCTCCAGGACTTCCTGGTGTGATCTTGGTTCGCAGACCCACCACCGGGGTTGGTATTGCTGGGGTATCTATTCTTCGGTAACGATATATCTGTAAGAAACATTAGTTAGTTAGATTCCTTACCGCCCCACCCATCCTCCCCGTTCTGTGAACTGATATCTATGGTTAAGGTCATCCTTTTCAAGGCCCTAGATTCATGGCACCAGTGTTGGTTTCTTGCATGGCTCTGCGTTCGTGGCGCGGAAAGCTATGTACAAGAACTGATGTTAGCGCGCGAGGGTGGCGTCCAAGTACTCCGACGATGTCATCCGGCGATCACGACGACGCCGACGACGGACGCGGAGTGACAGACGACGCCTACCGACGCGCAAGGGTACTGCTGACGAGAAATCTTTCCGGATCCAGCCTGACGCCTGGAGATATTCTAAGGTAAGGAATATAACTAACTAATGTTTCTTACAGATATATCGTTACCGAAGGTAAGTAACTTGTTCTTCAATCCCTTTTTAATAGAAATGTAGTAATTACTTGTTTTTTCTTCTGAAGATTGTTTGGATTCCAGTGCAGGCTGTCTCGTTATGACTTTATCCTGTGCTGTTCATGCATCTGCTTGTAAAGCGCAAACAATCGCCCGTAAGGGTCTCTAGGCGCTGAGGGCCGTCGGAAAGATTAACCAAGCTATTGCCCAGTAATCTGCTGCCGGCGATCGAACCGTGATCCCCAGATTCCAGGGTCAGTCGCCCTGGCCGCGGCGCCACACCTCTTCCTCTTTCTCATATAAAAAGGAGCTTGATTTTTTTTATTTTTTTTTATGACATTAAGGCAAGTGTTTTGTTTGTTTATTTTTGTTAATCTTTTTTTTTACATTTGATAGACACAATATAAGTCTAGACAGCTACATGTTCACAGCATGTTTTATTGTAGATTCATATACTGTACACAGTCTTAGATTAGACTTCAGCCATGACTGTAATCGCTCACCCCTATATCACTACAGATATGTAGTGATAACGTTATGATGATGACCTGAAAAGGAGCCAAAGTATTTACCAATCTTGATTTCAGTTCTGCATGTAATCAAGTGCTTTTAGACAAGGATTCAAGAAAATATACTGCATTAATTACACCAGAGGGGGCATATAATTTTTGCCTCATGCCATTTGGCTTTAATTCCGCTTCTGATGTTATTCTGCATATTATGAATAGATTATTTGGGGTAATGGCTGGTGTAAAAGATTACTAAGATAATGATTAAATTTACAGTGAAACTATTGTTAAACGTGTTGAAATTTTGAAACGAGTGTTAGAGAGAATAGAGAAAGTGGGTTATTTGCACAAACAAAAATGTATTGAAAAATCATAAAAACAGTGTAGAATACTTAGGCCATGTACTCGGAGAAAATAGTATCCAAACCAAGCCATTTTTAGTGTCATTTATTTCAAAAGCACTTTCGTCTCACAACAAATAATAATTAGCATCTTTTTTAAGAATGTGCAATTTTGTTCAAAGTTCATTAAGAACTGTGCAGAAATGTGGATCCTATGCAGAATCTGATTTAAAAACAACTTTTTGTTTGGAATAAAGAATGTAAAGAGAGCATGGTAGAGTTAAAGAAAGAATTAGAAAAAGCCCCGTTGAAATCCTTTTATGAAAACCTATAGTGTATAGTGACTAACTATGCAATCTAGTCAGCTTATGTGCAGTACTGAGTCAAAAGAATGTAATAACACCATTGCCTTTGCTTCACACAAACTCAGGGGGCCAGAAACATGATACTCTGCCTTTGAGCATGAGTTGTTGGCATGTGTGTGGGCGGTCGACAAGTTTAAAAGTTTTACATGGGGCAAGTAATTAATATTGCAAACTGAGTACAACCCATGGTGAGCATTCTGGAAGGTGGGGGTTCTATAAAAATCTCCCTTAGAATATCAAAACTGACTCACAAGCTGCAAGAGTATCAAATCAGATTGGTACATATTTCGTGCCAACATGATGTGTCTGCAGATTATCTATCACATACCCCATGTGAGGATGAAAGAAATGAGGAAGAATCAGAAGAACATGATGATTCAACAGTTGCACGGTTGTCTGATAAATATGAAGCCATTGAGTCAATATCCAAAAGCGAATGAATGCAAACATCTGGTGAGGTTGAGGTACTTAAGGAAGTTAAGAAATTAATTGAGAATGGATGGTCTGATGCGAGGATACTAAGTGCCCTTTTGGAAAGTAAAGGAAGACCTTACCATTGAGGAATATGTTATGCTCTGTGGTGATATGTTGGACCCACCCAATACCCTCAAGGGTAAACTCATTACCCTGGTCCTTGAGGTACATGTGGGTATAACAGGTACAAAAAAAGCTGCCTATGGCCTACTGGTGGTCATACATGGACATAGATGTAGAAATATTTATTAACTAAGGCACTATGCGCATGTGCGCTGACACAACTTTTAAAGTGTGAAAAAGTCCAAGGATATCTGTAGAATTACCTGAAGGACCTTGATTGAATGTTGGCATTGACTTTATTAGACCCCTTTATGCCCTTCCATTTGAAAAGCGTTATGTTTTGCTGCTCATAGAATACTACAGCAAATGGGTGGTGGTTAAATTTTTACTCCAGCCTAGCACCATAGAGGTGTTAGTCCTCCTTAAAATGGTTTTCTGCTGTGGTTTCCCCCGCCATCTGGTTTATAACAGTTGGGTTCAGTTGACTTCCCAATAAATGTTGAACTTTTTTAAAGATAATGGCATTAAGCATTTGAAATGTTCATTATACAATCCACAAAGCAATGGACAAGTCGAAAGGACGAATCAGCTAATCAAAGAAAACATTCAAATTGCCCTTAGATCACATGTGCAAATTGAGGCAGCTCTGAGAACTAGATTTTGGTCTTACTATTGCACTCCCTATAGCACAACTGGTAAAACACTGTTTGAATTACTCCATGGAAGACTGGCCATTACCTGAGTGTTGCCATATTGGCCTGAAGCATGAAAAAGAGTCACAGATAAGATTCAATTACATAAATTTGTGGTTGAGAAACTACAAAATTAAATTTAACTATGACAACAGAAATAAGGGTAAGAATTCATCCATCCAAGAAGGTGATCAAGTTAGGATTGAGTATACTGGAAAAGAAAACAATAATAGTAAATTCAGTGACCCATTTTAAAGCGATCAAGAAAAGGGGTTCAGCTCTCCTTTTGGAAATGGTCAGTGGTGGAATAGCTCCCATTTGTTTGTGTCTAAGCCAGTTTGTTCTAAAATCCCTACACATACCTTCAATAGCGCATCCATCTCCCAGGATTGCGATTCCCTTTTTGCCAGTGATTATGCCAATGCCGACATGGGTTTCAGTACCAGTATCAGTGTTACTGATACAAATTGTTCCCAGAGAGGATGCAGTCCTAACAGCTGTCCCTTTAAGGGGTATGGGTCTTTCCAAATGAAATGCTGCACCTCCTTCTAGATTTAAAGACTATGTATTGCATTAGCTTGTTTGGAAAGAGGAAAAAGATGTACTGTCTTCATTTATTGTATAGGACACAATGCATAATTTACCTTGTTGAAGTGTGTAATGCATTTTCTGATCTTCGTTCCATTCCATCTTCCCCCTTCATCCTGTTTATGTGAGTGAGCCCCCATGCAGTGTCCTCACCAACATTTGAATTCAGTTAACTCGCCAGTTGTTGACTTTCCTTTATGAAATAAACATTGTTTTACCATACTCGCCTCATTACAATAGGCCCATACTGCATGCCATGGGAGTACTGGGAGAGAGAGACCCGGCAGAGGAAACAATGTATATCCCAAGGAAGGTGTTGAAAAGATCCCCATTAACTCCTTGTAGGTTGTGGACAAGGCAGGCTGGGGCTGTGAGTTGGGGACTCTGCTGCTGAGCCTGGGTTAAGACGTTCTGTGCCCCATGTGTAGGAAAGTGCCCCTTTTTGTATGGTTACCGCCCACTTTTTGCCTGACGTCTGATGCAACTTGACTTGATGTGCCCTGGGTCCTTGCCAATCAGGTTCCCATGGACTGTGTTCTTTCCCAAGACTGTACCTTTGTACCCACAATTGGCAAATCTCTGGCCACAGGTAAGCAAGCCCCTTGTAAAAGGTACCTTTTGTACCAAGGACACTGTGACCAGGGAAGGCCTCTTAGGGATGCAGTACTTATTGTGCCACCCTTAGAGACCCTGGGCCCGATTCACAGAACTAACTTAAGACAAAATCCTAAACTTACTACCATTTTGGTATTCACAGAAGGCACTTACTCATTTTGGTATTCACAGAAGGCACTTACTCATTTCGGTATTCACAGAAGTTAGGAGTCCTAACTTTAGGACTCCTAAATGCCTTCTGTGAATACCGAAAGTCTTAAAATTCGGATTTTTCTCAGTTTAGTAGTAGTATAGTTAGGACTCCTAACTTTAGGACTCCTAAATGCCTTCTGTGAATACCGAAAGTCTTAAAATTAGGATTTTTCTCAATTTAGTAGTCCTAAGTCTAAATTTAGGACTACTAAATTGAGAAAAATCCTAATTTTAAGACTTTCGGTATTCACAGAAGGCATTTAGGAGTCCTAAAGTTAGGAGTCCTAACTATACTACTACTAAACTGAGAAAAATCCTAATTTTAAGGCTTTCGGTATTCACAGAAGGCATTTAGGAGTCCTAAAGTTAGGAGTCCTAAACTTAGGACTACTAAATTGAGAAAAATCCTAATTTTAAGACTTTTGGAATTCACAGAAGGCATTTAGGAGTCCTAAAGTTAGGAGTCCTAACTATACTACTACTAAACTGAGAAAAATCCTAATTTTAAGACTTTCGGTATTCACAGAAGGCATTTAGGAGTCCTAAAGTTAGGACTCCTAACTTCTGTGAATACCGAAATGAGTAAGTGCCTTCTGTGAATACCAAAATGAGTAAGTGCCTTCTGTGAATACCAAAATGGTAGTAAGTTTAGGATTTTGTCTTAAGTTAGTTCTGTGAATCGGGCCCATAGTACCTTAACACCCACACACTGCCATTGCAGGATGCATGTTTTGGTGCAGAGAAAATTGAAGAGTTGACATGGCACACATCCCTGTGTGCCATGCCTGCAACCCACTGCCTTAGGCCTAGGTAAGTCACCTGTCTAGCAGGGTGCACTAGCCCTCAGGTGAGGGTACAGTGGCATGAGCCCTGTGTGAGAAGTTGGCCTGATATATGATGTCACTAGTTCTAGTGTACACCTTGTATCAGTCCAAACAACCCTTATGGTGATTGGTTGTAAAGTCAACCTTATAGACCAGCTATCCTAGTGGTAGAATGGACAAGAGCAGTCTTAGGCTAAACTCTGTATGGCATGTGAAGCCAGCTTTCATACCATATGTAATCCCTTGAATACCAAATGAAAGGACACCACAACAGATATATATAAAAATAGAATGTATTTATTCTAGTCAAACCCTCAGCACTCTTTATGAGATTCGAGATAAGTACAACACAGTCTTATTTAAGCATACATTAAGTTACACGGGTAAGTAATACAGTTAGGCCCTAGGGGCCACGCAAACCATGTACTAAGTAAGTGGTATAAGGACCACTGTCATGAACACAGGATAGGCCTAGGCCTAGGGAATCGCTGGGGCTGCACTATACTACCAAAGGTTAGGAAGTGGGAGGCCCACGGGATTCAGGTAAAGAGTGGAAACACTCACACGTTATGCGTAAAAGTCGATAGAAATAGAAGTTATTAGAATGTAACAGTTTTAGGACACTTCTGGAATAGCTAGGAAGTCGAGACTTGGAAACTAGACCCTAGGATAGTCAATACCCTTGTGAGCACCGGAGTACTCAAGTTACCTAGCCCACGGGCTGCGGGTGCATAGGTGTGAACTTGCGTCGGGTTTCGTCGTTGACTCCTATGGATGCCTGAAGGAAAGTTGCTGACAGGCAGTCAGTGAAGAGTGTCCGGTGGATCCCAAGGATGGAATCAAGAAGTAAGGATACCTGCAAGCAGAAAGGACAGAGTCTAGGTCACCAGCCAGGAGCCGGGAAGGAACCAGGAAGGAACCAGGCGATGTCGTGCAGATGCAGGTGAAGAGGTGAAGCTTGTCGCAGCAGTCACGGGTACCAGGAGGCGTCGAGGACAACCAGGACCAGGAGGTGAGCTGTCCCACAAAGGCTCTTGCTGTCGGCGGCATCGAAGTCGAGTCAGGACCCAACAAGCCTTGGCAAGCGGAACCCACGCAGGATGGAGGACTTGCTTCTGGTGCAGACCAGGAAGGTCTGGGGTGCTTCTCTTTCACAGAGGAGCGGGTGCCAGTCTGGAGGAGCCGGACCAGCAAGATGAAAACAAAGGTTCGTCGTCACAGAGGTCGCTAGCCAATGGGCCAGCAACCGGACAACACGTCGAGCAACTCAGGTGCAGAAGGGCCCCACGCAGAACACGTGAAGTGTGGGGAGCTGATCTTCTTTGCAGATGGTGCTCGGGATGGGGGCTTCTCAATTCCCCAAGCACAGCCTCGAGGAAGCCTCAGAAGTCGCGCTAGTCAGTTACTAGCCACTTTTCCCAAGTCGCCGGTCCCACGTCCCTCGTCGCCTCCACGGGTCTCAGCTTCGCTGTAGATGTGGATCTGGGTCAGAGGTGTCTGGAAGTCTTGGCGCTGGTCAGTCTCTGCAGTCGTCCCTCGTAGGATCAGTCGCAAAGCAAGCAGCGGTCGCTGGATGGTGCCTGGTTGCCCAGGGTGGTCACTCCTTGGCCACAAGGGAGATTTCTTCAGTCTTCTTCCTGAGGTCGAATGTCGAAGGTCCAGAGTTTCTGTACAAGTTGCAGATTCAGGTTAATCTAATTTAGCAGGGCTCAGCTTCCTACTGATATACTGGGCTAGTGGGCTGGGCTACCTGCAAGGTCCCTCCTATGGGTGGGACCAGGAAGGGGGGTGGTTACACCCCCTTTCCTTTGTCCAGTTTCATGCCAGAGCTGGGGCTGGAGTGCCCCAGCGCCGGTTTGAACTGGACTATGCATGGGACACCTTGTGTGCCCCAGGCAGTGTCTAGTTTCTTTCATCCCTCCCTGCCCCAATACACTAACTCCTGTCTGGGGTGGTGCTCGCACCTCCCAAGGCAGGAAACCTATTGTCCAAGCCTCCCTCGCTGGATGGACTCCCAGCAGCAGGAGGTCAGACTTGTGTCTGTGGCAGCAGCATCCATTTTGTGATGCTGGGGCTCTGGTTAACTTTAACCGGGTAAGTAGGTTTCAACATGTCTTCTTCCTCTAGAAGGGAGGAATAATATCCTCATTGCCAGAAATGGTATGGGGGTATTATTCCAAAGTGTTTGACACCTTACACAACATGTTTTGATAAAGCCAAACCATAGTTACCATAACCGTTTAAGATTATAAGGTACTTTAAGAGTATATGGTAGGCTATATCATAGAACAGCTATAAGGACATGGTTCCGAAAGCTGCAGACAGGCTCAGCTCATGCTAGAGCACCATCTCACATGTTACCAAGCACTCTGCCTCCAGGATTGTTAAGGCCTGCCATAGGAGTGGCTGATAGGTACACATGTGTCTATATATAAGGTGGGTATAGGAATACTACACCTAAGCAAGGAGTGATTACACAACCTTGCCCCAGCTGAGTGATCAGCCAGTTGTGTCATAATGGAAGGCCAGGCCAGGGGTGGCACAATACATGCTGCAGCCCCTGGTAGGCCTAGGGTACACCTATGCCCTGGGCACCTAAGGTACACTGTACAGGGGCCAATAAGGTGACCCTAATCAATTGGGTTATGCACCTAAAGTACATAGTATAAATTCAGAGAGAGAACAGCTGGGCTGTGGGTCTGATTGGCAGGCCCACAGCCACATCTAAGTCGAAAACCAGTGAAGCAAAAGCAAAAAGTGGGGGTGAACATAGAAAGCAGACCCTACTCTCCTACACAACCCCCCCCCCCACAAACTTAGGGACATTAAACTAACCTTGACCAGTTGAGTCTTCATGTTCTAAGTGGAAATATCTGGAGAGTCCATCTGCATTGGCATGGTCAGTCCCAGGTCTATGTTCCACTGTGAAGTCCATCCCCTGTCGGGAAATGGACCACTTAAGAAGTTTGAGATTTTCACCCTTCATCTGATTTAGCCACAAGAGGGGCTTATGGTCTGTCTGAATCTTGAAGTGAGTGCCAAACAAGTATGGCCTCAGCTTCTTCAGGGCCCACACCACAGCAAAGGCCTCCCTCTCAATAGCTGACCAACGTTTCTCTCTAGGGGTCAGCCTTCTACTAATAAAAGCAATGGGCTGGTCTTGACCATCTACATTCAGTTGTGAAAGAACAGCTCCCACACCCAACTCAGAAGCATCTGTCTGGACTATGAACTCTTTGGAGTGGTCTGGACTTTTCAGAATAGGTGCACTGCACATGGCCTGCTTCAGGTCATCAAATGCTTTTTGACAGCTCACTGTCCACTGAACTTTCTTTGGCATCTTCTTAGAGGTCAAGTCATTAAGTGGTGTCACAATGGACCCATAGTTCTTAACAAACTTTCTGTAGTACCCAGTCAGGCCCAAGAAAGCTCTGACCTGAGTATGGGTAGTTGGAGGAGTCCAGTTCTGTATGGTCTGAATCTTGCTCTCCAGTGGTTGAACCAGACCCCCACCGACTAGGTGGCCCAGGTATACAACCTTGCTCTGCCCTATCTGGCACTTAATGGCCTTGATAGTGAGGCCTGCCTTTTGCAGAGCCTCTAAAACATTCCTCAGGTGGACCTGGTGATCCTCCCAGGTGGAGCTAAAGACAGCAATATCATCAAGATAAGCTGCACAGTAGTCATCCAGGCCTGCAAGGACTTGATTCACCAACCTTTGGAAAGTAGCAGGTGCATTCTTCAAACCAAAGGGCATTACCACAAATTGATAATGTCCTCCTGGGGTCGAGAAAGCAGTTTTGGCCTTTGCATCCTCAGCTAGTCTGATTTGCCAGTAGCCTGCTGTCAGGTCAAATGTGCTCAAAAACTTGGCAGCTGCCAATCTGTCAATGAGCTCCTCTGCCCTAGGTATTGGGTGGGCATCTGTCCTAGTGACAGCATTGAGACCTCTGTAATCCACGCAAAACCTCATCTCTCTCTTACCATCTTGGGTGTGAGGTTTTGGCACAAGAGCTACAGGACTAGCCCAAGGGCTCTCTGAAGGTTCAATGACTCCCAGCTCCAACATCTTTTGTACCTCAACTTTTATGCAGTCCCTGACATGGTCAGGTTGCCTGTAGATTTTACTCTTCACAGGCAGACTGTCAGCAGTGTCCACCTCATGGGTGCACCAGTTTGTCTGACTTGGGGTCAGAGAGAACATATGTCTGTAGGATTGCAGAACTTGTCTGCAGTCCTGTTGCTGATGATCAGTGAGGCTGTCAGAAAAGACCACACCATCAACTGAGCCATCATCAGGGTTCTGAGTCAACAGGTCTGGGAGAGGGTCACCCTTTTCCTCCTGCCCCTCATCTGTAGCCATCAGTAAGCCCATGTCTGCCCTGTCAACATATGCCTTCAATCTGTTGACATGAAGCACCCTGTGGGGGCTTCTGGGAGTCCCAAGGTCCACCAAGTAGGTGACTTCTCCCTTTTTCTCAACAATAGTGTGGGGTCCAGACCATTTCTCTTGGAGTGCTTCTGGGGCCACTGGCTCCAACACCCACACTTTCTGCCCCGGCTGGTACACAATCAGCACAGCCTTTTGGTCATGCCAAGCTTTTTGGAGTTCTTGGCTTGCCTCAAGGTTTTTAGAAGCCTTCTTCATATACTCTGCCATCCTGGAGCGGAGGCCAAGTACATAATCCACTATGTCCAGTTTGGGTTGTCTGAGAGGTCTCTCCCATCCTTCCCTTACTAAACACAGGGGTCCCCTTACAGGATGCCCAAACAAAAGCTCAAAAGGGCTGTAGCCAACCCCCTTTTGTGGGACCTCTCTGTAAGCAAACAGAAGGCAGGGTAAAAGGATGTCCCATCTTCACCTAAGCTTGTCTGGTAAACCTTTTATCATCCCTTTTAGGGTCTTGTTGAATCTCTCCACAAGCCCATTGCACTGTGGGTGATAGGGTGTGGTGAACTTGTAGTTCACACCACACTCCTTCCACATTGCAGTCAAATATCCTGACATGAAGTTGGAACCTCTGTCAGAAATAACCTCCTTTGGGAAGCCCACTCTGGAGAATACTCCAAGTAGGGCCCTTGCCGCAACAGGAGCTGTTGTGGTCCTTAGGGGTATAGCTTCTGGATACCTGGTGGCATGGTCCACTATCACCAGTATGAATCTGTGCCCAGATTCTGTTTGGGGGTCCATTGGTCCTACAATGTCTATCCCCACTCTCTCAAAGGGAACCCCCACCACAGGTAGTGGTATGAGGGGGGCCTTTGTGGTGCCACCTGATTTGCCACTGGCTTGGCAGGTGACACAGGAGCGACAAAACTGCTTGGTATCTTCTGACATATGAGGCCAGTGAAAGTGAGGGACAAGCCTGTCCCAAGTCTTGTTCTGGCCTAAGTGTCCTGCAAGGGGAATATCATGGGCCAAGGTAAGAAGGAAGCCTCTGAAACTCAATGGTATGACCAACCTCCTGGACGCACCAGGCTTGGGGTCTCTAGCCTCTGAGTACAGTAGCCCTTCATCCCAATACACTCCATGGGTACCTTGAGCATTCCCTGCAGCCTCAGCAGCCGCCTGCTGTCTGAGGGGTTCAAGAGAAGGACAGTCTAATTGTGCCTGCCTCAGATCTGCCCTTGAAGGCCCCCCTGTCCCAAGAAACTCAACCTGATCAGGTTCCAGTTCTTCTAGGACAGTTCCTTCAGGGCTCTCCAAATCATTCTCCTGTGAGGGCTGATCCACCACCTGAGGCAGGGGGGAAGGTACAGCCTTTACCCTACTGCTCTTTCTCTTGGGTTATGTCTGGTCCATTGTCCCAGGATCCAGCACTTGTTCAGGGTTACACTTTTTGGCCTGTGACCTGGTCACAGCAAGGACATGTGCATCTATCCCAAGCATTTCTGCATGGGTCCTATACTCCACTTCAGACCAAACTGAAGTTTCAAGGTCATTTCCCAACAGACACTCTACAGGAAGGTCTGAACTTACCACAACTTTCTTGAGGCCAGTTACCCCTCCCCAGGAGAAGTTAACAATTGCCCCACTATGGGAGGTAGTGGCATTGCTAGCGTTGGTCACTAGGTAATTCTCACCTAGCATGATCTGTCCAGAGTCCACAAAGGCAGGTGTCACCATTGTGACACTAGCCCCAGTGTCCTTGTAGGCCTGAGCCATTCTCTGGTTGATAAAAGGAGTCTGTCTGTACTTGCCCAGGTTACTGGGACCTATAGTAGAGGACAAAGCTATGTCCCCATCACAGATCAGAACAGCCTGAGTAGGTATCCTGACTAGGCCAGAATCCTCCTCAGTTCCCATGGTTAACCCTACTACACCCTTTTGCTGGGAACCACCACTTACAGCTGGACTAGGGGATACAGTTGCCTTAGGGGCAATGGTGGCTGGGGGCTTATCCTTTTTGGTGCACTCACTAAACCAATGTGAGTTTGACTTACAATAGTTGCACCATGGTTTCTTTTGGCCATCTTTCTTCTTATCCTTTTTGGAACCACCCTCCCCCTGAGCCTTTTGGGGGCCTGGTGAAGACTTCTGGTCTTTTTGTTTCTGATCATTACCCTTCTGGTCTGCCTTTTTCTGATCACCGCCCTGGTTCTGGTTTTTCTGCTTAACTCTAGTCCTGACCCACCTATCTGCCTTCTTTCCCAATTCCTGGGGAGACGTTAGGTCAGAGTCAATCAAGTGTTGATGCCACAGCTGGTTTTGACAGTTATTAAGGATTTGTTCTCTCATGATCAAATTATACAATCCTGTATAGTCCTTAACCTTACTACCCAATAACCAGCCTTCCAGAGCCTTAGTGGCACAATCTACAAAGTCAGTGCAGTCCTGAGTCTGTGTCTTCTGGGTATCCCTGAACAACAACCTGTATTGTTCAGTGGTTAGGCCAAACCCATCAATCAGAGCACTCTTCAGGACAGTGTAATTATCAGCATCCTCATCACTAACTGTGAGGAGCTTGTCTCTACCTTTCTCAGAGAAGGAGAGCCACAAGATAGCTGCCCACTGACTTTGGGGTACCTGCTGTACTTTGCAAGCCCTCTCCAAAGCAGTTATCCATTTGTGGATGTCATCCCCACACTTGTAGGGAGGGACAATCTTGCTCAGGTTTCTATTATAATAGGTCCTGTCTCTATCCTTAGGGATATTGCTGCCACCAGTGGGCTCTAACCCACTTAACTTCTGCTCTCTGGCCAGAGCAAGCTTCTCCTTGGCAAGGGCAAGTTCTTCCCTCTCAATCCTCAGATTAGCTTCCCTCATTCTGGCCTCATGCTCTTTTCTCTGTGGGGAAGTCATCCCCTGTGAGAAGAGGCATTGGAGCTATTAGAGACATGGGAGTGGATAGATTCCTTTGAAGGGGATCTGTCTCTCCTGCTTCTCTGGTTAAGCCCACTTGAGGGTCTGAATGGGGGGACCCCAGTCAGACTCCCATGTAGGCTTATGTTAGCCTGGCTAAGTCTCCCAACTTGGACCTGGCTGTCTACCTCATCTTCTGAAGTCTCATCTGACTCATCTGTAGTGGGTAGACCCTCACCTGTACCTAGGGTACTAGCCTGGGAGGCCCTACGAGCATCATACTCCTCTAGGATCTCTACTAGCTGAATGAGGGTAGGGTTTGAACTTTCTGGAGGTACACAATTGTCTCATCTCCTGAAAAGTTAGGGTATCATATCTAGAGGGGATCTTTCTAGGATCTACCACTCCTGGGAGAGAATCAACTTGATCTCCTCTCAGAGACATGATCTAGTGAGGGTGTGGTGCGTGCACCTACCTACACTAGTTGTATCTACTAAACCTCTCTAGTAGTTGTAGTCAGTGTGTGCTAGGCCCTTCAACCTACAACAACTAAGTCCAGTAGGACTTAAGTATTTATAATCTATGTTATATGTACCTAACAATATCTTATGTGATCTTTCAATTTAGTATCTCAAGATTACAATGGTATTACAACAGCAAGCTCAGATCCCAACCGCTGCTCACCAATGTGAGAAGTTGGCCTGATATATGATGTCACTAGTTCTAGTGTACACCTTGTATCAGTCCAAACAACCCTTATGGTGATTGGTTGTAAAGTCAACCTTATAGACCAGCTATCCTAGTGGTAGCATGGACAAGAGCAGTCTTAGGCTAAACTCTGTATGGCATGTGAAGCCAGCTGTCATACCATATGTAATCCCTTGAATACCAAATGAAAGGACACCACAACAGATATATATAAAAATAGAATGTATTTATTCTAGTCAAACCCTCAGCACTCTTTATGAGATTCGAGGTAAGTACAACACAGTCTTATTTAAGCATACATTAAGTCACACAGGTAAGTAATTCAGTTAGGCCCTAGGGGCCACGCAAACCATATACTAAGTAAGTGGTATAAGGACCACTGTCATGAACACAGGATAGGCCTAGGCCTAGGGAATCGCTGGGGCTACACTATACTACCAAAGGTTAGGAAGTGGGAGGCCCACGGGATTCAGGTGCAGAGTGGAAACACTCACGCGTAATGCGTAAAAGTCGATAGAAATAGAAGTTATTAGAATTTAACAGTTTTAGGACACTTCTGGAATAGCTAGGAAGTCGAGACTTGGAAACTAGACCCTAGGATAGTCAATACACTTGTGAGCACCGGAGTACTCAAGTTACCAAGCCCACGGGCTGCGGGTGCATAGGTGTGAACTTGCGTCGGGTTTCGTCGTTGACTCCTATGGATGCCTGAAGGAAAGTTGCTGGCAGGCAGTCAGTGAAGAGTGTCCGGTGGATCCCAAGGATGGAATCAAGAAGGAAGGATACCTGCAAGCAGAAGGGACAGAGTCTAGGTCACCAGCCAGGAGCCGGGAAGGAACCAGGAAGGAACCAGGCGATGTCGTGCAGATGCAGGTGAAGAGGTGAAGCTTGTCGCAGCAGTCACGGGTACCAGGAGGCGTCGAGGACGACCAGGACCAGGAGGTGAGCTGTCCCACGAAGGCTCTTGCTGTCGGCGGCGTCGAAGTCGAGTCAGGACCCAACAAGCCTTGGAAAGCGGAACCCACGCAGGATGGAGGACTTGCTTCTGGTGCAGACCAGGAAGGTCTGGGGTGCTTCTCTTTCACAGAGGAGCGGGTGCCAGTCTGGAGGAGCCAGACCAGCAAGATGAAAACAAAGGTTCGTCATCGCAGAGGTCGCTAGCCAACGGGCCAGCAACCGGACAATACGTCGAGCAACTCAGGTGCAGAAGGGCCCCACGCAGAACACGTGAAGTGTGGGGAGCTGATCTTCTTTGCAGATGGTGCTCGGGATGGGGGCTTCTCAATTCCCCAAGCACACCCTCGAGGAAGCCTCAGAAGTTGCGCTAGTCAGTTACTAGCCACTTTTCCCAAGTCGCCGGTCCCACGTCCCTCGTTGCCTCCACGGGTCTCAGCTTCGCTGTAGATGTGGATCTGGGTCAGAGGTGTCTGGAAGTCTCGGTGCTGGTCAGTCTCTGCAGTTGTCCCTCGTAGGATCAGTCGCAAAGCAAGCAGCGGTCGCTGGATGGTGCCTGGTTGCCCAGGGTGGTCACTCCTTGGCCACAAGGGAAATTTCTTCAGTCTTCTTCCTGAGGTCGAATGTTGAAGGTCCAGAGTTTCTGTACAAGTTGCAGATTCAGGTTAATCTAATTTAGCAGGGCTCAGCTACCTACTGATATACTGGGCTAGTGGGCTCGGCTACCTGCAAGGTCCCTCCTATGGGTGGGACTAGGAAGGGGGGTTGGTTACACCCCCTTTCCTTTGTCCAGTTTCGCGCCAGAGCTGGGGCTGGAGTGCCCCAGCGCCGGTTTGAACTGGACTATGCATGGGACACCTTGTGTGCCCCAGGCAGTGTCTAGTTTCTTTCATCCCTCCCTGCCCCAATACACTAACTCCTGTATGGGGTGGTGCTCGCACCTCCCAAGGCAGGAAACCTATTGTCCAAGCCTCCCTCGCTGGAAGGACTCCCAGCAGCAGGAGGTCAGACTTGTGTCTGTGGCAGCAGCATCCATTTTGTGATGCTGGGGCTCTGGTTAACTTTAACCGGGTAAGTAGGTTTCAACATGTCTTCTCCCTCTAGAAGGGAGGAATAATATCCTCATTGCCAGAAATGGTATGGGGGTATTATTCCAAAGTGTTTGACACCTTACACGACATGTTTTGATAAAGCCAAACCATAGTTACCATAACCGTTTAAGATTATAAGGTACTTTAAGAGTATATGGTAGACTATATCATAGAACAGCTATAAGGACATGGTTCCGAAAGCTGCAGACAGGCTCAGCTCATGCTAGAGCACCATCTCACATGTTACCAAGCACTCTGCCTCCAGGATTGTTAAGGCCTGCCATAGGAGTGGTTGATAGGTACACATGTGTCGATATATAAGGTGGGTATAGGAATACTACACCTAAGCAAGGAGTGATTACACGACCTTGCCCCAGCTGAGTGATCAGCCAGTTGTGTCATAATGGAAGGCCAAGCCAGGTGTGGCACAATACATGCTGCAGCCCCTGGTAGGCCTAGGGTACACCTATGCCCTGGGTACCTAAGGTACACTGTACAGGGGCCAATAAGGTGACCCTAACCAATTGGGTTATGCACCTAAAGTACATAGTATAAATTTAGAGAGAGAACAGCTGGGCTGTGGGTCTGATTGGCAGGCCCAAAGCCACATATAAGTCGAAAACCAGTGAAGCAAAAGCAAAAAGTGGGGGTGAACATAGAAAGGAGACCCAACTCTCCTACACCCTGTACCCCTACAGTGTCTAAGTCCATTTTTATACATTGTAAGTGTAGTAAAGCCATAAAGAGTATATGGTCTGGGAGTTGTGAAGGGAGTGACCTGCTTATGGTCACCCGGGTCTCTGCAGACCACCTCTCAGCCTTCCATAACAAGTGAAGAGTCAGAAAAGCAGTGGAGAATACACACCAATAATCGTTTATTAGTATACGCTGTGAGCAGGGCCCCATCTGCACAGACTCGTAACAGTGCTACAGAAGGAACTGAAGAACAGTAAGCATAAAGATACATTATGTACCTTGCATGATTTGCTAAGAACACACCCACAGTGAAAGTTTCTAAACAGATGTGGCCGGACAGCGAAAGACAAAAAAAAAAGGTTTCTACTCTCGTATTTTGCACAGTTCAGAACGTTCTCAAGGCCGTTCCATCCTGTGCTGCATTCAAACTGTCAGACAGGTGGGAGATGTTTATTATCTGGGACAAAACTATGCAGTGGCACAAGCAGTTCTTTGTTACAGAAACAAAACTTAGCAAAGGGTATTTTCCTGGAATAAATAAGGATTAGTTCCGAACATCATGCAAAATGGAGTGCAAACAAGAAAATGGCGTAGCGAATGCTAACTTATACATGGCATTACAGAGCATCAACAAGCATAATCTAACAAACCCTACTTTTAGCATAAGCTAAAGACATTTTCCATTATGCAAAAAATAGGGAAAACAGGCACATACTTGGGGGCAAATGTGACATCCTCATAAGCGAATATAACATCCAAATTAGACATGCAATCAAGGTGAAGCTATAGGCACACTTTACAGTCAACATCAGAAATCGGGACAGCATGGAGGGATGAGTCCTCAAATATTCCCTCATCTATATTCATAAGACCAACGGTATCAACTTGGAGCATCATAGCGGCATTGGTAACACGGGCTGCTATTTGCTGTTTGGGTGTTAAAACAGTGAAAATAGGAACAACAAAGGGGAAGACATTGAATGAGAATGCAACAGGATAGTAATACTGCTATAAAATAAATTATTTCCTTGAGGATTGAACCCCAATTACCCAAGAGAGGCCAACTCCAATTTTCACTTTCCATCCCCTTAACATTATCAATGATGTCCATAATGTGTTGTCATATTTTTTTCCAAAATCTCTATTCCAACAACACATTGGTCACCAATTATTGTGCATACTCCACCATTCTTTGCCAATATAAAATCCACTGCATATCTGATAGAGACTTCAATCAATCAATCAATCAGTCCATTTATAGAGTGCGCTACTCACCCGATAGGGTCTCAAGGCGCTGAAGGGAGGGGGGGTCGCTAATGCTCGAATAGCCAGGTCTTGAGGTGTTTCCTGAAGGTGAGATGGTCCTTGGTCAGTCGCAGGTGTGCGGGAGGGATTTCGATGTCTTGGCGGCCAGGTAGGAGAATGATCTCCCTCCGGTGGTGGTTCTGCGAATCCGTGGGACGGTGGCGAGGGCAAGGCTGGCGGAGCGGAGCTGGCGGGTAGGAGTGTAGAACGAGAGGCGGTTGTTGAGGTATTCGGGGCCCATGTCGTGGAGTATTATGTGTGCGTGGGTGAGGAGCCTGAACGTGATCCTCTTGCTGAAGGGGAGCCAGTGCAGGTTTCTCAGGTGGGCTGATATGTGGCTGTGGCGAGGGATGTCGAGGATGAGTCGTGCGGAGACGTTCTGTATGCGCTGAAGTCGTTTCTGAAGTTTGGCTGTGATTCCTGCATAAAAGGCGTTCCCGTAGTCAAGTCGGCTGGTGACGAGGGCCTGGGTGACCGTCTATCTAGTTTCGGTGGGGATCCACCGGAAGATCTTTTGGAGCATGCGCAGGGTGTTGAAGCAAGAGGATGAGATGGCGTTGACTTGTTTGGTCATCGTGAGGGAGGAGTCCAGGATGAATCCCAGGTTGCATGCGTGGTCCGTGGGTGTTGGTGCGGTGCCCAGTGCTGTGGGCCACCAGGAGTCGTCCCAGGCGGATGGGGATTGTCCGAGGATGAGGACCTCCGTCTTGTCTGAGTTCAGTTTCAACCGACTGAGCTTCATCCATTCCGCGACGTCTTTCATTCCATCCTGGAGGTTGGTTTTGGCGGTGGCTGAGTCTTAGGTGAGGGAGAGTATCAGCTGGGTGTCGTCGGCGTAGGAGATGATGTTGAGGTGGTGTTTGTGTGCGATGGCGGCGAGGGGGCTCATGTAGATATTGAAGAGGGTTGGGCTGAGCGAAGAGCCTTGGGGTACGCCGCAGATGATCTTGGTGGCCGCGGAACGGCGGGAGGCGGACTCTCTGGGTTCTGTTGGAGAGGAACGAGGTGATCCAGTCCAGGGCTTTTCCTTGGATCCCAGTGTTGTAGAGGCGGTTTATTAGGGTGCGGTGGCAGACGGTATCGACTTCTGGCTACATATTCCTTACCTTTGAAATTCCCAGGCGTCAGGCTGGATCGGAAAACTTTTGCTGAGCAATACCTCTTGTGCGTCGGTTATGACATCGCAGTGCCTATATAGGTGCCACCCAAGCGCGCGGGCATCTGATAGAGACTACTAGCCGCAGATTCCTTCACGTAGAATTATCCCCAGACGTGAGACTGGATCCGGAAAACTTTTTGCCCAGCATCCCTGCACGCCGGGGGGGGACAGCATCATGTGACTCCGACCCAGGCGTCGTCTGCGCACGTGACGTCAGTGAGGTCACATAAGTCCCACCCCGGCGCGCCTACGTCAGTTATTTCCATTTCCGAGTGCAATTTGGATCCGGTTTGTGCTCTGGGCCTATTTAGGCCTTTCCCTTCTGCTCTTGCTGCGTGTGTGGGAACAGTGTGCGAATGCCTTCGGGCTTTAAAACTTTTTCATCGTGTAGCTGCCTCATGTTGGCGATGGATCCTCACCCCATCTGTATGTGGTGTTTGGGGGAGCACCACAACTCCACTGATTGTGAGGCGTGTCAGCAGATGAAGCCGAAGTCCTGACGGGAGCGCCGGATGAAACTTTTCAGCTTGGGTGTCCCGGTCGGCGAGGATACCTCGCTCGGCCCTGAGGAGGGTTCTCGGACCCACTTCTTCCCTCACTGACTTCGATCTTCTCCCAGGTCGCAACTGCGCCGCTCACCTCTTGGTAAGTGTCACAGTTTGTCCCTGAGGGTCGGGTTCCGGCCTGTCGGGGGCGTGGGCTCTCCGCAGGTGGTGCGGCCCGCTGGTCATCCCCTTATCCACCATTTCCCGGCGTGGGGGCCACCAGAGCCCAGATGCAGACATATGCGGTGGCTTTGCAGGCCCCGCTGGCTTCTCCTCCTCCTCCTTCCCCTCCTGGGACGTCGGCGGATCCCTTGCAGTGTGCGGGGCCCTCTGCGGCATGGCCAGCAGCTCCGGTGCCGACTGGTTCGGATCCAGGCTCGGAGGATGTGGTGCCGTTGGGGTGCGGCCCTTTGGGGGTCTCTCCTTCGGAGCACGGCACCTCTGCTTCGCCGCACACTCCTGCGGGAGACCCTGTGGTGTCGCAGGAGGTCGCCGGGGCTCGGGTCGCACCCCCGAGACTCTCTCAGTCCTCGGGACAGGCGGCGGCCTTGTCTGGGGCCGAGGTGACGCCGCCGCTGGCTGATGGCCCTGTCGGTGCCGCAGGTGTCGGCAGAGGGCCCTTCTCGCCCGAGCCCCTCTCGGTCCTCGGGACAGTTGGCGGCCTTGTCCGGGGCCGAGGTGACGCCGCTATGGCGCCGGCAGCTGCTGGTCCTGGCGGCGCCACAGGGGTCGGCGGAGGGCCCGTCTCATCCTATCACGAGTTGCGGCTGGCGGGGGTCCCCTCGTCCCTCCCTGAGCCCTTCTCGTCCCTCCGCGCAGGCGACTGCCTCGTCGGAGGTCGGGTCGGTACCCTGCCGGCGCTGCCCCTTTGCCACCCTGGCTCTGGTTCGGCTCTGGTCTCCTGCGCCGGGTGCCTTGTCCGAGGTCGTCCCGGCATCTCCTCCGGCACCGGTCGGCGACAGTGTCCAGCCTCAGGTTGCGGACTCTTTGGCGCCGGGCCGACGTCGGGTCGTTGACTCGTCTTTGGACCCCATCCTCACCGGAGACGGGCCGCCGTGTCGTGGCTTTTTCCCCGATGTCGTCTAAAGGCGGCTCCTCGTCGTCCCCTCGAGCGCGGTCTTCGCCAGAGGAGCCGCAAATCCCCCACTCTTCGGTCCCCCTTCCTTCCTTCCAGCCTTGGCCCTTCCTTCCTCCGGTTGGCTTGGGGGATGGCCGCCTTAGCTTGCAGCTGTCGCCTAAAGAGGAGCTGCTTTCCCCTCTGCGGGGCCCTACGGAGGTGGGTGCGGCTTTCGCCCGCGCTGTTTCCACGGCTGTGGGAATTTTGCGCATGGGTGATCCTGCTACCCATTTCCCCGCAGATCATCTTCTGGAGGTTCTCCATCAGGGCTCTGGTGGTAGGGAATTGTTGCTTCCCTTCGAGGGATCACTCCATTCTTCTCTCTTGGGGACTTGGGGCCATCCCGCCACGGGGGACTCGGTGCCCCAGCACCTTCTGCACCGCCACCATCCGGCACCGCGTGATCCGGTGTACCTTTCTCTTCACCCTTTGACTAGAGGCCCCCTTTTGCAGTCTGCCTTTCCTGCTTTGCCGCTGCTGTTGTCTCCCTCGTCACGGGAGGCCCGTTGGCTGGACTCCTGGGGGCGCAATATGTTTGCCTCAACCAATGCGGCCCTGCGGGCCCTTAACACGTTGTGTGTTTTGGCTAGGGCCACTTCTTGCTTGTGGGACTCGGCGGAGTCCCTTATGTCTGCCGCTTCTCCGGAGGGTGCCTGTGTGGATTTGAGGCACCATGTCTTGGATGGTCGGGAGATGGCAGCGTTTATCCTTCGCTCTGCTCTGGACATCTCGGAGGTGCTGGGTCATGCCATGGCTTCTTCGGTGGCCCTTCATCGCCATGCCTGGCTTCGGGACAGTGTGTTCCCGGAGAATGTTCGAGAACGGCTGGTGGACCTTCCCTTCGATGGTGCTCTTTTGTTCCATGCCCCTGCGGACTCAGCCATCCAGAGGTTCTTGGCGGGGCTTCGTCCTCCTCCTCCTCCTCCTCCTCCTCCCCCTCCTCCCTCCCTCCTTCTTCTCCTCCTCAGTGACCTGTGTGTTCTCTGGTTCTTGGAGCTCTTTTTCTGTTGGGGCGGGTCGCCCCGGTTGTGGTTCTGTTGGCTGCTGGCCAGCCCTTTTTGACTGTGTGTTTTTCCTTTGGGTTTTTTTGCACCATGCTGGGCCTGAGATTGGGCCTTCTGCGTTCCCCCCCCCCCCGGATGCTTGATTGGCCTCCTGCGGGTGTTTTTGTCCGCAGGCTCTTTTTTGTTGTCCTCTGCTGCGGAATTTTCTTTGTAAGAGGTTACCAGGTCTTGGGATATGACATGCCCCATGTGGGACAGGGGTTGGCTGTTATATAGCCCTGGTATGTGCTGGGGAGTTGTGGTAGCCTGCGGGCTTCTGCTCTTCGTGGCGTTATAGTATGTTGCGGATGCAACCTTCTTCTTCGCCTTTTTGCTTTGAGTGTTCGGTCTGTGGTGTCCCTGGCGGCTGGCGGAGCTTGCCAGTGCTGCCCTCTTCTTCTTTCTGCACCGTTGTGCCTTCTTGGGGCTTTAGTGGGACCCTCTTGCAGGCGCTGTTTGTCCCTGCGGGGCGTTGGACGATTCTTCCTGGGTGATCTTGAGTTCCCCTTTTAGTCTTGCGCCTGCTTCTTGCTGCTGGCGCCATCCTGTCTGGGATTGCCTTTGCTCTGCCTCTTCTCCTTGGAGGCCTCTTCTCCTTGGAGTCTCTAGGTTGCTCTTCTCCTTTGGTGCTCCTTTGCTTGCCTTGGCCTTGGGCGGAGGTTTTGTTGAATCACGTGAGCGTGGGGTGTTTGGCCTCTTTGCACCTTGCCTTGATTCCTCTGCTGAGTGAGGACAGGCTATCTTCTTCTTCTTCTTCTTCTTCCCTTTCCCTGGGGGACGTGGCTCCTCGTCCTGTTTTTGGACTCGGCCCCCCTATGGTCCTCTGTTCTGCCCAGGTGGGTGGGGTCCTCTCGCAGACCCTCCTTCCCCTTAGGTATGGCTAGGGTATCTATTCTACGTAAAGGAATCTGCGGCTAGTAGTCTCTATCAGATGTACGAGTTACTTACCTTCGGTAACGGTGTATCTGGTAGAGACGATTCTAGCCGCAGATTCCTTCACGGCCCGCCCTTCCTCCCCGTTCTGCGAGGGCTTGTGGTTTGGTCTTTTGCACTCTTTTCCCTGTGGGTGGCTGTGTCTTCTATGAGTACATTCTTTCTCTCTTCCTGCCGGGCTGCACCTTTTTCTACCCCATTGTCACATGGGAGGATAGGTTTGTTTTTACTTCTGGTTCTTTGCGATCCTTGAAGTTGGGGTCTTTTGGTTGTGCCTCTGCCCTTGTTCATGATGGGGGTTGTCGCAATCTGTGATGGGGAAGTCTTGGGGTCTTGTCGTTCCCTGTGTGTCCCCGACTGGTTCTCAATCCTTGTCTTTGGTTGGGGTTGTAGTCCTGTTGCATGTTATCGTGACGTTTTTATGTATGTCCCATGTCTCTGAAGGGGGGGTGGGGCTGTCTCTGCAGTGGCAGGGTTGCTGCCCTGTTCTTTGTTATTTCCCTGCTTTTGGATTCTGCAGTGCTGGGCGCTGCTCTTTGTGGTGTTGTTCCTCACCATTCCTTTTTCGGTTCTTTCGCACACTGTTCCTATAATCTCACAGTTCTGTCTGCTGGCTCCCCGTTGTGGCGCGGAAACATTCTCCGAGGAAAACTGACGTAGGCCCGCCGGGATGGGACTTATGTGACCTCGCGGACGTCACGTGCGCGGACGACGCCTGGGACGGAGTCGCGTGATGCGGTCCCCCCGGCGCGCAGGGATGTTGGGCAAAAAGTTTCCCGGATCCAGTCTCACGCCTGGGGATAATTCTACGTGAAGGACTCCGCGGCTAGAATTGTCTAAACCAGATACACCATTACCGAAGGTAAGTAACTCGTACATCAGTTCTTTTCTTTCCGTGCCAGTTAAGCGCCGATTCAGGAATAGCTACCCCTCTGCCTCTTTTTGGCAGGTTTTTTCTTGACTTTTATCGATATTTTTGGATTTGAGTTCGTGTGCGAGGTATGTCTTCAAGAAAGACAGGTTTCAAGCCATGCCGGCCATGTTTCCGCATATGTTGGTTACTGATCCCCACCGTGTATGTCCGTGGTGACTTTAACGAGACCACGATTCAAAGTTGGGTTCAGACTGTCGGGCGATGGCTCCGAAGACTTTGAGTGAGCGATCGATGAAGTTGCTTGCGGCCCGGCAGTCAACACAGTCGAGCGAGACTCCTAGGAGGGTCATGGTCCTGTTCGAAGAAGAGGAGGTCGCGTGACCGCTCACGGAGCCCTAAGTCCTCTTCCTCCCATTCGAGGTCTTATGGACACTCTGGGAAGAGGCACAAGAAGAAGAAGAAGGCCAAGCAGACTTCGACTTCACCTCAACTGGCATCCATCGTCGAGAGAGGTAAGGAGCACCGATGCTCTATGCACGGTTCTGCGGAGCTGCAGCCTGAGTCGACTTCGCACCTCCCACCCTTTTAGGGAGCTGGAGCAACTCCCGCTCAATTTAAAGACTTTTACGAGGCCAAGCACCGCGTATTGGAGCGGAACAACCCCGTTGGTGACCCCTCGGGCCCAGTGGGGTCGCAAGGGGCCACAATGGGTTCAGCGCTGTCGGCTACGGCCACGGTGGGGCCTCAGGGATCCGATCCCGGATCCGGTTCGACGCCGGTCATACCAACGTGACCTTCCCCGGCATTGAAGCCGAAGTCGGTGCCTACGACGTCGCCGGTGCCCGTCGGTGGTGCAAGTCCCATCCTCATCCTCGATGACAACAGAGCCGGAACGGCGTCGAGCGACGCCGATTCCGACATCAACAGAACCCAGGGGTTCTATGTTGATTTGCTGGGCTCAGGAGAGGAATTGGAGGAGTCTGTAGACCCTCTTGAGAACCAGGATCTCTCTGAGGAGACAATGGACTGGTATGGGGAACTTGGGGAAGTCAGTGATTTAAATACTTCTCCAGACACTGGCATGCTCTCTCTGCCTACAGTGGCTATGGAGGAGGGGGCGTCCTGCGCCATGGTGGTTGACAGGGCAGCTGAGGTCCTTGGACTGGAGCTGCCCTCAGTGCAGGTCAGAACTAATCTTCTGACTGAAGTGCTTCAGCCTGGGGCTTCCACTTCCAAACCTCTACTGCCCTTTAATGAGGCACTTACGGACGTCCTTCTAGGAACGTGGTCCATGCCTAGCACAGGGGCTCCTGTGAATAGGATGATTGTACGCCGCAATCTCCCAGCTCCGGTTGACCCAAAGTTCCTCAGCCAACACCCCACCCCAGAAAGTTTGGTGGTGCAGGCCTCTACGTCCCAAGGTGCATTCCCTTCTGCCCCCCCCCGGATAGGGAATCCAAGAGACTGGACACATTTGGGAAGAAGATGTTTTCTTCCTCCAGTCTGGCATTGCGGTCGGTGAATACCTCATGCTTATTGGGTTGTTTCTCGCATTCTCTTTGGGAAACGGTTGCACAGGTGCTGCCACAAGTCCTGAAGGAGGCCCGGTCTGTGCTTTCCCAAGCTGTCAAGGACGGGTGAGATGCAGCAAAATTCACCATTCGGTGTGGATTGGATACGACCGATTTGCTATGCAGGTTGATTTCAACGACGGTGGCCTTGAGGCGCCACACCTGGCTTCGTACTACTGGCTTCTCTGGGGATGTCCAAGCCAATTTGATGGACATGCCCTTTGATGGAAACCGCCTTTTTGGGGAAAAGGCAGACTCGGCCCTGGTCAGGTTCAAGGACTCTCGAGCAATGGCCTATCCTCCACTGCTCGTGGGCAGTCTTCCTTTCGAAACGCTCGTGGCAACGGAAGGAATTTCCAGCTGCGTCAGCCTTATCCTAGCCACCCTCCCGCTCAAACAACCCAAGCCGTGCGTGGACGTGGATGCCGAACATTCCGTACTCGGAATGGATGCCAGAAGTCGTCTACCACACAGCACCCAGCAGCCTCTAAGCACTCCTAGGCTGATTCTGCAGGACCCCACTACTCCAGTGGGTGGGACAATTCGTCTTCCTCTCCCCCGCTGGAGATTTATAACAACAGACAAGTGGGTCTTGCAGCTCGTCCAGGAGGGCTATTCTCTTCCTTTCATTTCCTTTCCTATTCCGCCTACTCAGGAACAGCTGGCGGAGGATCATTTAAAGTTGCTCCTAGAGGAAGTTACAGCTCTTTTGGCCAAAGAAGCTATTGAAAGGGTCCCACCTTCAGAAGTAGGCAGTGGCTGTTACTCCTGCTACTTTTTGATTCAGAGGAAGAATAAGGGGCTTCAGCCCATTTTACATTTTCGGACCGTCAATCTCTTCCTCAAAAAGGAGAAATTCAAAATGCTCACATTGGCTCAGGTCTTGTCTGCCCTAGACCAAGAAGACTGGATGGTGGCGTTGGACCTCTTGGATGCGTATTATCACATTCCCATCCTGCCGGGCCACAGGTGTTAGCTGCGGTTCAAGGTAGGCCATGAGCACTTTCAGTTTACCATGCTCCCCTTCGGTCTTATCAGTGCCCATCGGGTATTCACTAAGGTGATGGTGGTGGTTGCAGCTCATCTGCGCAGGTTAGGGGTGTCAGTCTTCCCCTACCTGGACGACTGGCTGTTGAAGGCGTCTTCGTCCCATGCAGTCGCCTCCCACCTTCAGACTTCGGCGAACCTCATGCATCTGATAGAGACTACTAGCCGCAGATTCCTTCCGAGAATTATCCCCAGGCGTGAGACTGGACCCGCAAAACTTTATTTGCCCCAGCATCTCTGCGCGCTGGGGGGCGGTACCACGCTACTCCACCCTGACGTCGTCCACGGGCGTGACGTCTGTGAGGTTACATAAGCCCCACCCCGGCGCGCTGACATCAGTTTCCTTCTTCTTCGCGTGCAACGCGGATCCTGATCGTGTCCCAGTCCTGTTTTCATGCCTTCTTTTCACGCTTTTGCGTGGGGGGACAGTGTGCGAATGCCTTTGGGCTTTAAAGCGTGCTCGTCTTGCCCGCGTCAGATGTCGATGATGGACCCTCATTGTGAGAAGTTGGCCTGGCATATGCTGTTCCTAGTTATAGGGACACCTTGCACCAGTCCAATTCGACTCCTATTGATGTTAGGTTTAAGACAACCTTTAAAGAAAGCTATCCTAGTGGTAGCTGTGGAGAGCAGCCTTCAGGCTAAGTCTTGAAGGAGTGTTAAGCTTATTGTTTTACCATAATAACCTCTTGAATACCCAAATGAAAGAGTAGCCCACACAGGTATATATATAAAATATATGTATTTATTCTAGACAGAATCCCACAGTCACTTTATGTGGCTAGTGGCAAAGTTACACTTCAAACAAGCATTTATAAACACAATAAATAGCACAGAAATCAATGGGCCCCAGGGGGGGACCAAACCATATACTAAAATAGTGGTATAAGAACCACGACAATTCTACAGGCAATGCCTAGGGCATTCAGGATCGCTGGCCCCTTAAGAATCCACCCACAGTTAAGAGGAAGGGGACCCACGGGAGGCGTGTGCAGTGCGAGAAGTTGCTATCGGGATCGCAATGTTAGCCTATGGAGAATGTCGCGGTTGAATAATTAAGGTTTAAGGACACTTCTAACAACAGTACAAAGTTAAGGCTTGAGACTTAAGGCTTTGGAGAGCCCACCACCACGGAAGTACCGAAGTACCACTGTTACCTGCCCCAGGGAAGCCGGGTGCATAGGTCGATTCTGGTGTCGGGTCGCGGGCTGATTTTCTATGGAAAAGGAGTCCAAACTGCTGCTAGCTGGAAGTGTCGATGAAGTCGTGAAGATTAAAGTTGAAGAAAAGACAAAGATGAACCTGAAAGCAGAGGGGACAGAGTCTGGGTCACAGCACAGTGACCAGGGAGCTCACAGGAAGGAACTCGTGGATGTCGGGTGCTTCAGGTGTGGAAGGTACAGCTGGGCTCTGCAGTCACGGGCTCCGGGAGGCTTCAAGGAAGGCCAGCTTCTGAAGGGCGACTGTCCCATGTCGGTTGAGGGTCGCTGCGGTGTTAGTGTCCCGATTGGATCCACTAAGCATTGGCAACCGCAACCCACGCAAGATGAACAAAGCAGCTGCTGGTGCAGACCCACGAGGTCTGAGGGTGCTCTCCTTTGCAGGGAGCGTAGAGCAGGCCTGGAGCAACCAGGGGAACTCTTGGAAAAGAAGATTGTCCTCCGTCAGGGCCCACAAGTCGAGAGACAAGGGACCGTGGAAGGCAGCAAAATGGAGTGCGTAAAAGGACTCCCACGGGCCACCGGAGCGGGCCAGGGAGCTGAGAGTCGGCACAAATGCTGCTTGATGGTTGGCTCAAGAATGGGCCAAAGCACAACTTCCCCACTGGTCGGGGTCGTGTGCTGGACAAGAGGTGGCCGGTGTCTCGGGGTATGCGGGGATCTCGACACCCACGTGGTCCAGGGTGCTCAGACTTGCTAGACACACTCACACGACGCTGGGATGCACTGGAGACCCACCTCGAGGTTGCTGGAAGGCGTCAAAGGTCATGAGAGCAACGAAGTTCCAACCGGGTATCTTGTAGTCTTTTAGGTGCCTGCCAAGCAGGGGGATAACTCCTTTATCCCAAGGGAGATTTCTTCAGTCAGCTGGGCAGCAGCTCGTCGAAGGTCAGTTCTGTGAAGTCCTGTACGAATCTAAGGCTCTAGGGCAAAGTTATTCCCATATATCCCCAAGATTAGGGGATGGTCCAAAAGAGAGCCTACCAATCAGAGTAGAGGCGGGAAAGGGTGGCTACACCCACTCCCCTTTGTGTGTTTCCCGCCTGGGCGAGGGGCAGGATGCCCCTGAACCGGTTCCAGGCGGTGTATGCAGAATTGGGGCTCTGCAGCTGCCTACGTGCAACTCTGAAAGACATTTGGTGCACCCACCCTGTTCCAATCCACATATCCTGTCTGGGGAGGTGCTGGCACCTCCCTGCCACAGGAGCCCTATTGTCCAGATGGCGAGGCTGGGGTTTTCCCCAGCAACAGCCAGCCAGAGTCGTGTAGGTGGCGAACAGTAGCCATTTTGTGGTACATGTGCACTTTTAAATTGGTGTCCAAATTCTACCGCTTTTCCCATATCACCCTCCTAGCAAGGGGGAATCGTGCCCCCATGCCCATGGCTGGACTGGGGGTATGATTCCTTCATGTTTGACACCAAACACGATATGGTTCTGTGTAGCCATTCCTAAGTTACAGCGATGACGCAATAACTTATAATGCGGTTAAGAGTATATGGTATGGCTACACTACAAACAACCCAGTAACGATTTTACGAAGGTTGCAGAGAGGTCCTACTCACGTAGGGGTCCCCCCTCACACATACCTCAGCACCCAGCCCCGTAGGATTACCAGGGCCTGCCATAGGGGTGACCTATGAGAGTATATGTGTTGTATGGTATGGGACATAGGGTACCTACATCCCTGTAAGGGGTGCTAGCACCACCTTACCCAGGCTACAGTAGTGGCCTGGTGGTGTCAGTTTGGGTGGCTGTCCCAGGGTGGCACAATAAGTGCTGCAGCCCTGGTAGGCCTACTGGGGGACCCATGCCCTGGGTACCTAGGGTACCATCTACAAGGGACTGGTAGGGCATGCCCAGCATCCAATTGGTTGGTACCTAGGGTACTCACATAGTTTTAGGGAGAAAGCAGACAGGCTGGGGTCCTGGATAGCAGGATCCCAGCCAGACTGGTCAAAAACCACTTAAACACCAGGCAAAAAGTTGAGGGCAACCATTAGTCAGATTCCACTCTCCTACACTCATCCTATTTGTATGTGGTGTTTGGGCGAGCACCATGATTCCACGGACTGCGACGCTTGCCAGCATCTGAAGGCTAAGTCCCGGCGGGAGCGCTGGATGAAGCTCCTCTTGGCCCGGTTGTCCAGGTCTGGGTAGTCCCCGTGTCTGCCCCCCGCGGAAGGGTTCAAGAAATGCTGCTTCCAATTCCGGCATCGCCCATCTCCAAGGCACCTAGGGCGTCGCTCGCCCATCGGTAAGTCTCTTAGCTTGTCTCCGAGGCCTGGTCCCCACTCTGCGGAGGGCACGGGTTCTCCACAGGACAGGCGGCCTCATTCGTCGCCACCCTACCTGGCGCCGGGGCGACTAGGGCCCAAATGGAGGCCTATGCTGCGGCTCTGCAGGCTTCCTTGGCCCCTCCTCCTCCTCTTCCTGGGACGTCCGCGGATCCATTGCCACGTGCGGGCCCTTCCGCGGCGTCGACGGCGGCTCCGACCCCAGTGCCGACGTGTTCGGCTTCAGGCTCTGGAGATGTCGTTGGGGTGCGGCCCTACGGGGTTCCTCTCTTCGGCCCACGGCGCCTCTGCCTTGCCGCAAACCCCCGAGGGGTTCCCTGTGGTGTTGCGGGAGGTCGCCGGGACTCGCGGCTCGCCCCGAGTCCTCCTCGGTCTTCTCGGCAGGCGGCGGCCTTGCCAGAAGGCGAGCTGATGCCGCTCAAGCGCCGACACCTGTTGACCCTGGCGGTGCCGCGGGTGCTGCCCAGGGGCCGGGGCGTGTCCCCAGGTCCCTCTCGTCTCTCCACGCAAGCGGCTGCTTCGTCAGAGGTCGAGTCGGTGCCCTTTTGGCGCCGTTCATTCTCTGACCTGGAGCCGGCCCTGCTCCATTCTCCTAGGGTTTAAGTGGTGGACGAGGTCGTCCCGGCGTCCCCTCCGGCCGACCTCACGCCGGTACCTGTGGCAGACTCCACGGTGCCGTGCTGACGTTGGGTCGTCTCCGGAGGCCCCCTCCTCCCCGGAGGTTCGTCAACTTTTTGCTCCTTCCCCGGAGACGGGCCACCGCGTCGTGGCTTTTTCCCCGGCGTCTTCCAGGGAGGGCTCGTCACTGTCCCCGCGGCCACGGCCTTCCCCGGAGGCACCTCCGGTCCCCCACTCATCCATCAATCTTCCACCATTCCGGGGCTGGCCTTTTCTTCCTCCAGCTGGATTCGGGGATGGCCGACTTAGTTTACAGCCATCGTCCACGGATGAATTGCTTTCCCCCCCACAACGCCCTACGGAGGTGTGTGCGGCCTTTGCCCAGGCCAATTCCACGGTCGCTGGCATTTTGCACATGGGCGACCCTGCCACCCCATTTCCTTCGGACCATTTGCTCGAGGTTCTCCATCAGGGCTCTGGTGGACTGTAGCTGCTTCTTCCCTTCGAAGCTTCGCTCCATAATTCTCGTCTGGTGGCCTGGGGGCGTCCTTTCACGGGGGATCCAGTGACCCAGTCACTCCTCCACAGCCCTGCTCTGCATGATCCAGTCTGCCTTTCTTTCCACCCTTCTACTCAGGGTCCTCTTCTGCAGACTGCTTTTCCTTCATTACCTTTGGTGTTGTTTCCCCCATCTCGGAAGGCCCGATGGTTAGATTCCTGGGGGCGAAACCTCTTCGCTTCTTCTAGTGCTGCTTTGCGAGCGCTCAACATGCTTTGTGTGTTGGCAAGGGCAACTTCCAGCTTGTGGGATTCCGTGGAGTCCCTTCTGTCTTCTGCCTCTCCGGAAGGTGTTCATGCTGATCTGCGATGCCATGTGATGGATGGCCGGGAGCTGGCCGCGTTTATTCTTCGTTCGGCCCTGAATATTTCTGATGCTCTCGCTGCACAATGGCAAGTTTAGTAGCTCTCCGTCGCCATGCTTGGGTGAGGGATAGCGTTTTCCCTGAGAATGTGAGGAAGCGTCTTGTTGAACTGCTCTTTGATGGGGTGCTTTTGTTTAACACCCATGCGGATACTGCCATTCAGCGCCTCCTTGCATTTCTCAGTCCTCCTCCTCGTCCCCCTCCGTAACTTGGCTTCGGGTCCTTAAATTGACCCTTTTGTGCTGTTGGCTGCTGGTGCAGCCCCTTCTAATTTTGTGGTTCTTTCGTTGTGGTCCACCCATATGTGTCCTCAGGTTGGGCCTTCGGTGTGTTTTTTGATTGGCTGATTGTCAAGCCGTCTGTGGTTCTATCTGCAGGTCCTTTTTTTCTGTCCTCTGCTGCGGGATTTTTCCCTAAGAGGTGTTCTCATGTTTCAGTGGGACGTATCATACCCTATGTGGGGTACTTGTAGCTATTGCATATCTCTATCCTGTGCGTGGATGGTATGGTTGCCCCTTTTTCGGGTTCCCTGCCTTTCTTAGCATCATTGTATACCGCTGGTGCGGTCTCTTGTGTCTTGACTGAGCACAGCTTGCGCTGCTCCGGGTTCTGTCATTCTCGGTGTTCACTACATCGCTTGGCAGTTTGGCATGCTGTCTACGGTGTCGTGTTGTGGCGTTTCCGCCTTCCGGTCCGGCATTTCGGTCTGGTCCTCTGTCTGGTGTTCCAGGGGAGGCTGAGTTTCTCCTGGCTTTCCTGTGTTCTTGTTGATGGCTTGGTCCTTCCTCCGTGTCTTTGCCTTTTCCTGTTCTGGCTGGTCTCACTTCTCTTCATGGGTCGGTGTGTGTCTATTGAACGATCCTTTTTTGGGGCTTGTTCTGGGTTTTCCTGGCCTCTGCCCTCGGCCTGCGCCTGGCTGGTTCTGGGTGCTCTGCTCCATGGTGCTGTCCGCTGCCGGCTGTGCATGCCTGCTTGTTCTGGTCCACCGCCGTGGCCCTTGTTGTGCTACCTTGTGCCCCTGCCTCTTGTTCTGCTGGGGTTTTGCGCACCTGTGCATTTCTTCTTAGGCCTGCGTTCCTTGGTTGTGGAGCCGTTCCTGCCTTGCCTACTTCCTTGCGGCTGATGCCTGTCAGCTGTCCTCTGTCTCTGTGTGTTTTCCTATAGCAGGCTCTGCCTCCGGTTCTACCTCTTCTCCCTGGAGTTTGGGTCGTTCTTTCCTCCTGGGTGCTCCTCTGTGGCTGTCTGTCCCTACGAGTGTTTGTGGCCGCTGTACCTTGAATGGGCTTGGGGTATCCTGGTCTTCCCTTCACCTTGTTCTTGCTTCCTTCTGCTTGGTGGGGGCTGGGCCGCCCTTCTTGTCCCAGTGGCAGGTCCCCTGCTGGGGCCCTGTGTTTCTTCGTACTGGGGAGGTTCTCTCACCGGCCCTCCTCCCCTTTGGGTATGGCTTGGGTATCTATTCTACGTTAAGGAATCTGCGGCTAGTAGTCTCTATCAGATGTACGAGTTACTTACCTTCGGTAACGATGTATCTGGTAGAGACGATTCTAGCCTCAGATTCCTTCACGGCCCGACCTTCCTCCCCGTTCTACGAGGACCTTCAGTTTGGTTTTCTGAACTCGCCTCCCTCCGGGTGGCTTGTCTTCTGTGGGTGTCCGCTTCGCTTCTGCCCGGACAGGATACTTCGTTCGGCTGGATTGTTCCACCCCTTCCCTTATGATACACGGTCGATGGTTAATGTGTGCTTCTGCATCCCTCCACCCTGGTTTTTTCTCCAGTGTAGGGGCCTGCTTTTAGTCTTCTCCGTTGTACTTGCTTGGGGTTTCTGATTCCCTTACAGTCATCTAGTTGTTTTTTTTTTTTTTTGCCTGTACCTCGGCCCTTTCGCTCCTTTCTAGAGATGCGGCCCTTCTTGATGGTGTATGGGGGGGGGTGAATTGCTGTTCCTCTTTTGTTCTGGGCGTGTTGTGGATTGTGCTTGCAGTCTCTCTCTCTCTCTCTATCTTCTTGTATGGCGTTTTTCACATGCTTCTGCCTCCAGGGAGGATGTCGCCTTAGTTTGCAAAGGTGTTCCTCAGAGCGGTGATCTGCTCCTTCACCGCTAAGGATTTCACCGCTATGGTTTTTTTTAACTTTGTGCTTGGCACTTTTCCAACTGGTGTTGTTCCTCACCTTTCGTTTCTCTCTTTTCTGTTTCACAGTTTTTTCGCACACTGTTCCCACACTCTCCACAGTTTTGTTTGTGATGGCTCCGAGTTGTGGCGCGGAAAAGTTCTCAGAAGAAAACTGATGTCAGCGCGCCGGGGTGGGGCTTATGTAACCTTGCTGACTACGTCAGGGTGGAGTTGCGTGGTACCGCCCCCCGGCACTCAGAGATGCTGGGGCAAAGAAAGTTTTTCGGGTCCAGTCCCACGCCTGGGAATAATTCTATGTTAAGGAATCTGCGGCTAGAATCGTCTCTGCCAGATACATCGTCACCGAAGGTTAGTACTCGTACATTAGCTGGGGTTCTCTATAAACGTGCCGAAGTCACACCGGACTCCGTCTCAAACTCTCCCTTTCATCGGAGCTGTTCTGGACACAGTGCAGTTTCGGGCTTATCCTCCCAAGCAGCGAGTCCAGGATACTCGGGTTATAATTCCGATATTTCAGCCTCTATCCTGGATTTCGGTGAGGTTGACTCTGAGGCTGTTGGACCCGCACGACGTGTGTCTTTTCTGCTTGGGAAACGCCCATGACCCACGAGGCGTGCCCTGATTGTCGAGACATGGCACTGAAAGCTTTGCAGGAGCGTTCCCAAAAGGTATTGGAGGTCCAGCAATTGGTTCCGCACCGATCGAGGTCCCGCTCCCTTGGGAGATCGAGGGACAGGTCACGGAGCCGTCACCATCACTCGTCGGACTCGGGGACAGGTAAGTCATGGTGCCATAAGAACTCGAAGAAGCGACGGCGCTCTTCGTCTACCCCTCACCGGTCGTGGGACACGATGGAGGGGGCGGGCGGTCACCGATGGAGCCTCCGTTGTTGCCTGCGGCCTACCTGCCCTTTCCAGGCCTGCACGTGACTCCGGACGAAATACAGGCTTTCCTGTCGGACATGAGCTGCTTGTTTGGCCCTCCGGAGTGCCTTCGGGCCCCGCGGACTCGTTCGGTGGTTCTGGCCCTGTGCTGCCGCCTTTTGCCCCGGCTACGCAGGCACGATATCCTACGGCGCCGCCGCCTCCGGCCCAGTTCCGGGTGGATGACCAGCTCTTTGTTGGCTATGTGGGTGCCAAGAAAAGCCGGGCTGTGCACATGCGAACTATCTCCCGATGGGTTGTCTTGTGCATTAAAGCTTGTTACTCTCTGGCTAAAAAGGAACCTCCGGTTGGACTACGCACCCATTCTACCAGGGCCGACAGCAGCTACTACAGCATTGGGACGCGGTGTCCCCCTGCAAGACATCTGTCAGGCAGTCACTTGGGCCTCGTTGTATACTTTCACTAAGCACTATTGCCTTGACAGTCAGGCTTGGAGAGACGGCTTCTTTGGCCGTTCGGTTCTCCGTGACTTTCTGGTGTAATCTCACTTCGCAGACCCACCACCGGGGTTGGTATTGCTTGGGTATGTATTCTAAGGTAAGGAATCTATCACTAACGTGTCTCTTTCAGATGCACAAGTTACTTACTTGTGTAACGATATATCTGTAAGAGACATTAGTTAGTGATAGATTCCTTACCGCCCGCCCATCCTCCCCGTTCTGCGAACTGTTCTCTAGGGTTCAGGTCATCCCTTTTAGGGCCCTAGTTCTATTGCACCAGTAGCCAGTCTCTGACATGGCTCTGCGCTCCTGGTGCGGAAACGTTGTGTACAGAACTGACGCCATCTCGGCGGCTACTACGCCAGAGACGTACGCGGAGCCGCACGACGACGCCTACTGACGCGCAGGGGTATGCTGACAAAAACTTTCTGGATCCAGTCTGACGCCTGGGGATATTCTAAGGTAAGGAATCTATCACTAACTAATGCCTCTTACAGATATATCGTTACACAAGTAAGTAACTTGTGGTTCAGGATCACGAATGGCATCTCCAGTCAGAGGTGGCGCAAGGTCTCTTTCGGCAGTGGGGTGAACCTTGATTAGATTTGTCCTCCTCTGAAGAGAACGCACAATGTCAGCAGTACAGCACGCTGGAGTTTCCAAGGTGGCTATCGCTCGGCGACACGTTTTATCGCGAGTGGAGCTCAGGTCTGTTGTGCACCTTACCGCCCATACCACTCCTGCGCAGGGTACTGAAGAAGATCAGGAGCTACCGGGCCCAAGTCATCCTTGTGGCACCGGACCGGGCAAGGAGAGTCTGGTATCCAGAGCTTCTGAGCATGAGTGTTGATCCTCCAATCAGGCTGTCCCTTCGGGAGGATCTTCTGTCGCAGCAGCAGGGGAGGGTTCTTCACCCGAACCTGTCAACTCTGCATCTCCATGCGTGGAGATTGAGCGGCGACAGTTGATAGCTTTTAACTTTCCTCCTGAAGTTTGTAATGTTATTCTGGCGGCCAGGCAGCCCTCCACTAAGATTACATACACCTGCTGTTGGCAGAAATTTGTTTTATACTGTTCAGAGAGGTCTATTGACCCTCTTTCTGCTTCTCTTTCTACTATCCTTTTATTCATTCTAACACTTGCCCAGCAGGGCACTGCTTTGGGAACTCTTAAGGGTTATCTGTGTGCTCTGTCTTTTTTGCGGCTGCCAGACCAGCCTTCTCTCTTTAAATCTCCTATAGTAAATAGATTTCTGAAAGGGTTGGTTTATTTATTTCCACCTACACCCTTTGTTATGCCGCAATGGGACCTTAATTTGGTCCTCACTTACCTGATGTGTGCTCCTTTCGAGCCTTTGCACAGTTGTCCCCTCTGGCTGTTGGCATCAAAACAGCCTTCTTAGTGGTGATTACATCGGCCCGGAATGTATCTAGCTTGTCTCCTTATCTTATGTCCTTTCCAGACAAGGTGGTGCTTCGCACCAGGGCATATTTTTTGCCAAAGGTTGTGACCCCATTCCATCTGGGTCAATTATCACTTTGCCCACCTTTTTCACTTCCCCACATCCCTCCACCGACTGGACCCAAAAAGAACGTTGTTGTTCTACCATGACCATACTAAAGAGTTCCGGGTCGACTACCAACTCTTTGTGGGGTATGTGGGAGTGAAAAAGGGAAGGTCAGTGCAGAAAAGGACCATTTCTCGGCTGGGTCGTTTTCTACATTAAAATCTGTTAGGCCTTGGCGAACAATCAGCCCCCTAAGGGATTAAGGGCCCATTCCACCAGGGGAAAAGCTGCGACGGCCTTGCTCTGGGTGTCCCAGTCCAAGACATCTGTCAGGCAGCAATGTGGGCATCATTGCACACATTTGCTAAACATTATTGCCTTGATGGTCAAGTGCACAGGGACGGGCAACGGTAAAGGTATTCTTTTGTAGTGCGTCGCATGGATCTAATTCTTTCGACCAGCAACCTTTACAGCTGTCTGTGTAGCCAGAAGAACTTGCTCATGACCTTTCCACCTGGGTTCCAAATGTTTCTTCCTCTGAAAATTCTTTATTAGGATGTAACCCCCAGGCTGGATGTTGTGGCCAGGTCCCTCTGGTTTAGGAGGTAAGGAGTCTCGCACCTGTTGGTGAACAGAACGCAACCTTTCCGTCAATTGCCCAAGATAATCAAGCAATACAGGATATTCAATATCACAATATTTTCTAGGCCGTGGAACTCCACAGACGTCTGCTGGGCAGCCAAAAACGACCTCATAGGGTGATGAGCCAGTTCTAGAATGTGCTGTAGTCCTAGTTGAAAAAAGAGCCAAAGGAAGGGCATCTGGTCATCTCAACCCTGTTGTCTCTTGAATTTTTGACAGTTTCAATTTGAGTGTACCATTATATTTCTGGACAAGACCCACTGACTGCGGGTGATTGGCGAAATGGAATTTCTGCTTAATGTGCAAGACTTCACATATTAGCGTAATCACTTTCCCATTAAAATGAGACCCGTTGTCACTCCAGATAATTCTAGGCATTCCGAAACGAGGAAAGTACTCTTTGATGAGTACCTTCACCATTGTGGTAACCGTAGTATCTTTAGTAGGGTAAGCCTCAACCCATTTACTGAATGTACATATAACCACTAGGGCATAAATGAGATTGTTACACCGTTCTAGCTCAATGAAGTTTATTTGGAGGACTTCGAAAGGAAATGTAGGTGGTTCAAAGTTACTGGATGGTGTGGGGGTACCCTTTCCTAGATTGTGCCTCATGCAAATCATGCAACTTTTCACTAAATGTGCAGCGATCTTGGAAATATTATCATTACACCAAACAGAAACCAATCATTTACAAATACCTTTTGCACTGATGTGAGCTGGGCCATGAGCCATAGTAACCAGAGGGAGTGCATATGCATCAGGTAACATCCATTTCTGTTCTCCACACAAATGAATCCAACACCCTTCCTCATCTAAACATGCTGTACTCTCTTGCCGCAATGCTAATTCTTCTATTGTGGCCTCACTTTGTATATCCTTCGCACTCTCAATTGTGTTTTCAAACATGGCATTCTCACAACCCATCTAGCTGGACCTGCAACAAACATTCTCTTCATCTTACTCTGAGCCGTTTCCTTTGCTGTCTGATCTGAAAATGCATTCCCTCTACCTACGTCATCTGTCACTTTCTTGTGGGCACAACACCTTACAATAGCCATTTTCTTAGGAAGTGTTAGTGCAGATAACAATCGTGATATCAAGTGTGCATGTTGTATCTTAGTACCATGGAAGGTAAGAAACCCTCTTTCCGCCCACAGACGCCCAAAGTTGTGCGCAACCCTAAATGCGTACTGACTGTCTGTATAAATATTGACAACCAACCCTGTGCTCAGTTAACAAGCTTGTATAAGGGCAACGAGTTCCGCTGCCTGGGCAGATTGATAGGGGACCCGTGATGTTTCGACCACTGTGCATAATGTAGTGATAGCATAGGCTGCAGTGGTGGTGCCATCTGGTAATTTAAAACAGGAGCCATCAACATATACTCCTCCTTGGGGATCAGATAAAGGAACATCAGTCAATTCTACCCGTCCTGTCGTCTTTTCCTCTTGCTTGTCGACTGCATCGTTCTCTGAAGGGGAGGGGTAGTAACATGGCTAGATTCAGAGTGGCACATCTTTTAATCGTAATATGCTTAGCAAACAGTGTCGATTCATAGCCAGTAAGACCTGCTCTAGTGAGGTGCTGTGTCCTTGTTTTATTCAAAAGTGTATCCACAGCATGGGGTACCATAACTGTAAGATCAGTATCAAGTATGAGTCCAGCTGATTGTCTGATTGAAGTGGCCACGGCTGTGACCGTTCGCAGACAGCTCGGGAGGCCTCTTGCGACAGGGTTGAGCACAGTAGACAAATAAACGCACAGTCTCTTTCTATCGCTAAATTTTTGGGTCTGTGGAAATTTAGCTTGCAAACTGAACATTATCTGCGCCATCTTGCCCCTCCCCAGCACCACGCACAGCGAACGCACGGCTGCCATTTTAGGCACCCCACTCATTGTCGATCGCCAGCGCGGTCCCCTTGGCGCTGCAAGCATCCCCCGCGCGCTGGCCACCCCCGCTCTCTCATACAGGCCATAAACCCTCTCCTTCTGCGCGACCCTGCTACGGAACCACATCCGACCGACATCCCATACATGGTCATGCCTCTCCTTTGACAACCCCCTTCCTCTGCACCCCATTGTCTGAACTGGTCCCAGGCCATCACCTAGCCCTGCGGATGCAGTTTATTGCCCCTACTGTAAGGGAAACACCCCACATCAAAGGGATTACAGTAGATCAAAGCCCCTACCCCCTGAGACCCGGCCGGTTGCACACTCCCCCGGGAATTAGCGGAATTCCCTGCTGCGCGATAGCCATCTCCCACTGCGGGTAGGGTGGGAACCTCTACTGTAACCATGTGTGGGATCAGATCTGAGCCGGGGGCTTCAGGGGATGTTCTTTCAGGCATCAAGGGAATCTCAAGAATATACTATGCATAATAAAGCAATAAACCAGTGTATAAGAGACCAGGTCTCAGAGATGCAGTTAGAGCACCTCGTGACGATACCTTGCTGTCTGATCTGATGTGTTCTGCTCCGACGGAATAAAACTTTGTTTCCTGCCTTCCAGTCTCCGGCGCCTGCCTCTTTTATTGGTAAATTATCGAGTGGTATGAGAGGCGATTACCGCCGGGCAAATACTTGAAAGATTATCGACTGAAACTGCCGCTACCATTTAACAATTGGCGTCCCAAACGTGGGGCCCATCAGCGACACGTGGATCCAGTGGGAGAGGTCCCGACGACAGAGTGAACGACTGCAACGATCGGGAGAGCTCCTGCCCAATAGACCCTCGTCTGGCAGCCGATCATCCGAACTTCACTGGTTCCGAGCAGACCTCTCTCGAGTGATCTACGGTCCTGACTGGGAACCATCAGGAGTGCCGCGGCAAATACGGAGAATAGAGGACGATCGGGCGCTGGAGGCGGAAGACGAGAAACTGTCCACGCGGTCCGGGTAAGGTCGTGAAATACGACAAAAAGTGCGAAATAATTGATTGATTGTTTGAATACTAGTATTGCTCATTGATTGTTCTCTTTGAGATATTCGTTGTCTACAAACGGGGAGGAGTAGAAATACTCTCTCTCTCTCCCTTTGCAGATAGTGAAGGGTAGGTAACGCAGACTTTTGTCCCCGTTGAAACCCGTCGTGCCTATCTTTATCTCCCCATTGATTGATTGTCCGAACATTGATTGTTTTGAAGAATAGTGCTTTTTGAGATATTCTCTGTTTGCAAATAACGTAGAATAGGAATATTCTGTCTAGTCTTTGCAAATAGTGAAGGGTAGGTAACGCAGACTTTTGTCCCCGTTGAAACCCGTCGTGCCTATCTTTATCTCCCCATTGATTGATTGATTGATTGTCCGAACACTAGTTGTTCGATATTGGTTCTTTGGAGGTATTCTCTGCTTACAAATAACGAGGAATAGAGATATTCTGTCTAGTCTTTGCAAGCAGTGAAAAGATAGGTAGTGCTGACTTTTGTCCCCGTTGAAACCCGTCATGCCTATCTTCTCCCCACTGATTGGTAGTTGGTTCTGCCCGGACCGCTTATTAGAGGTGAACCACCCGGCTCCACTGGAAGGCACCCCTAATAAGGACATGTTCACTAAATATGGACTAGTCGCCGTAGCTTATAGCAAGCTGTGGCATAAATATACCAAGAAGGACCCCGAAAGTCAGTGGCCACTGATGGGATCCTTCGACGACCGCAAGATAGAAGCGCTAGAAGTAGCTCTGCGTAGCAATAAAACGACGCCTACTATGCTTGACAGTATTGGCATGTGGCGCAAAGAAGCGACGCAACGGAAAAAGAGGGAAGAAGTAAAAGCAGAAAAGGAATTACGAAAGGCAGCTCACCTTGCCGCTAAAAAGTTAGAAGAAGACATAAAGGAGAGAAGGGAAACTAAACTAAGACAGGAGCCCGAAACCTCAGGCCAGTACGCTGTTAGGACCCCTTCTTTGCTCTACCCTGAGTTGTCCTCCAAGCAGCGAACGAATGACGAGTTACTGTTAGGTCCCCCGATCATTTACATGCCCCCTCCGTATGCACCCTCCCAATCAATAGTGCAACACCCACAACCCCCGAACACGAGCGAAAGCAGTACAGGGGCCTCGGCCCTCACGGCCTCCGCGCCGGCTGAGCCTCTTGTGCCGAACCCACCGCCGACTACAACGCTAGACGACCATGAGATAGGAAAGAAAGAGTCCACCAGAATGAATCGATTAACTAAGGATGAACGAACAGGAATCGACAAGATAGTAAAGGCACTGGTAGGATCCTTTCTGACCTTACAAAAACTAAAATAACGCTAGGAGTTAGCCCTTTGTGGGACATATGAAACCAAGGGAAGGAGTCAAGCTCACGGTCGAGACGACCGCGAGGTAGCCCGACCCCATTACTCTCGCTACCTAAACATGTCTGCCCTACCGCCCACCCCGCCCAATAAGCATGACAAAATCCCGCACAAACGGAAGCCTGCTGACACCCACCATCGACGTCACCAAACTAGGGCTAGATCGCGCACAATTGGGCTATGTTATTTTTCCGATTGCACAGTAGCCTCCTTGTGACTACAAATATGTACAAACACTCCAACGAAGTAATGTAGTTATAACATTTTAATAACTTATAGGATATAACAAACACACCAACAGGGTAAACAGGTTAAAACACGTTTTAAAACAACTATTTACATGACAGTCTGCTGCAACCTCCATCCCAAAGCCTTAACGTCCACGTGACACCGTCCTCGCCTCTCCTTCCTCGAAATTGCAACATTGGCCTGTTTTGGGCGGTCCCTCTTAGTTGACTTTGGGCTATAAAAGCCATGCAAAAATCCATTGACATCAGTGGCGAGCGATTGTGCGAATAGGCCGGAGGCTATACGAAGCGCCGAAGTTCTGGCAACACCAAGGCGGAGCCCGCCACGCTGTGCGGGCCTTTCCGCTTTCTCTTCTTCTTTCTTTAATGAGGGCTGGTGCCCTGGCGGGGGGAAGCGACGCGGACGGGCCTCCCCCACCTCCCCAGGTGGAGGCTCGCCGGGCACCCCAACCGTCTTTGACTCACCGGCCAGCTAAGCTGCACCCAACCGTCTTTAACTCGCCGGCCAGCTAAGCTGCACCCAGCCATCTTTTTCATCGGCCTGCTGAATTTCACCCTGGCACGCTGTGCGGGTCTTCCCAGTCACTTCTTCCTTCAATAACGGAGGGTGCCCTGGCGGGGGGAGGCGACGCGGACGGGCCTCCCCCACCTCCCCAGGTGGAGGCTCGCCAGCAGATGAGGGCACCCCAACCGCATCTTTCACACGTCAGCCAGCTGAGTTGCGCCCTGCCACTTCATTCGCCGTTCGGCTGAGCCGGCACCCCTGCACGCGACCGCCAGGCAACCACCCAGGCACAGGGTTCACCAAGACTGCCGCTAGCACCCGACGCGGGGAGTGGGCCCCCGCAGCCAAAGTAAGTAGGGGCCCACTCCGATGGTGATACCATCCGAACTGCTGTTGTCGCTGCTACTGGAACCACTCCGGTGGCAATACCATCTGAACTGCCGCTGTAGCTGCTGTTGGCCCCTCTACGATAGCCGTACCGAAGAGCTGCTGCTACTGCTGCCATTGAACTCCGGCGGTTGACCCCTCCGGTTCCAGGCCTGGCCCACCGTGAGACAATTCTGGACTCGAAAGCTTGTTTGCTAGGGCATGGGCCCCACCCTTGACAGAACGCTCCCCTCAGCCTTGCAGAATTGGTTGGAGTCATTTGACATTCGACTCCTGCGGACTTCCGGTAAGGACAAAACCACCGCCATTGCTCTTTTGCCCCCGGGCGGCAGCCGCCTTGCCTCCGCTTGGTGCAGTGAGAAAGTAGAGCGTCGGCGGAAGAACCCGCCTGCTGCCCCGCCCTAAGAACGAACCATGGCATTGCTACAAGGTTGCAGTGACGCCATGCTGACGCAAAGTTGACGCTAACGAAAGTTCTCGAACTACCGAAAGGAATCCTGGTTCAACAGCTAATTCATGGAAAGACTTAGACTGTGCACTGACCCGACCCCGCCCCAAGATGGCGCTGATGTAGGAGTGGCCTACAACTCCTTGTGGCGTTCCAGTCACGTGACATTTGTGTTAAAAAAGAGAGATATATATATATATGCGATGCTTACACACATGATGGTGGGGAAAAGGGGGGAACCGATTTTTATGTTAATCCAGTGTTGCTCATGTTGCTCGACGCCTCTCACACCGTGGCCGGTCTATGGCGGCTGTAGGCCCGTACTTCCATACTGACATTGTTTTAAATAAAGGGCTTCTTAAAAAGGAATTACGAAATCAGTGTCATGACTAATCATCTGGGTTGTTGAAAGTTTTTTTCTTTTAAATAAATGATTGTTACTCCTAAGCGAAAGCATACAGATAATACAGACACAATTTGCCTAAAAATCTTTTTGTTTAACGGAATTTGTACCCATCATGCCTGCCCTTTTTCCAAGAATTGTCAAATCAATAATGAACTATAACTTAAGGTATATGTCGCATGCAAGGTATGGTATCCTGCACCATAATACACGACCAATTGAGAAATACATGCACGACCAGGGAACGCGAATTTAGGAGATGAATGAACTAGAGCATCTTTGCCTCGAACTAAAGAATAATGGGTCCGTGGTATTACCCACCCCTGCGGCTAGCCTGGTACATGGTAAGTAGAACCTTTCGTGTCTGCGCGCGCTGGGGTATTTTGAATACTGCACCTCCCCTCCCCTCTTATTTCCCCTCTATAGGTCACGACGAAGTTCCGACTGAAGAGTGGAGTGGACATGGACCGCACCAAGTTCAATATCAGGGAAAACATAGACAAACGTTGTGAGATAGTGCGTAAAATTACAGACCACCATTGGGAACATGAAAAACTGTATGATATGATTGTGCGTGTGTACTACGATTATACGATATGAATGTGTATGCATTTCATGTTCAGATCACTTGAAGAGAGCGTCATTGTATGATTGAAGTGCGCGTCCACCGATCAAAGGGAGGAGAATAAAGGGTCAGACAACCCATAAGATGAACTACAAAATACTGAAGGTACGCAGCATGCATAGGAATAGAGGACAGGAAAGGAGAGGTCCCCGTGCTCGACGCAGCCCTGAGTCTCCGTCTTGATGCATGTACTGTCACACCCTATCCGGCATTTGTGTGTACGTGATCACCGAATTTATGTCTTTTCCCCGCTTGTGTTTTCTTACATGGAACAGACCCATGCTACTCCATGTTGTGTGTGCACCAAGTGGCCTATTATCTTACCCATCTCTCTCTCTCTCTCGTTTTGTGTCGTATGTATGCCAAAATAGCCTACTTGATGCACACGTCTCTCTCTCTCTCTCTCTCTCTCTCTTTCTCTCTCTCTCTCTCTCTCTCTCTCTCCCCCTCCCTCGCAAAGGGCTCTCTCTTGCCCTCTTTTCTTCTTGAATAAATTAACGACATACACCCCTTTGGTAAGTGTATAATTGGCCTGAACACAGTGGTGTTCGAACAAATTGACAGAAACAAAAACGACCATACTTTACCACGTTACTACCTCTCCTTTTTACAAACATTAAGCCTAATCGGCTGAGAAGGAAAGGACAGGTAAGACGACTGATGTCTCCCAATCTGACCCTCAACACGGGGACTATATGTCAGTGGTTTTTGTTCTTAAAGGACACCATCTCCACCACCCAGAATTACCCCTGACCAATTAGCCCGAAATAGAATGTCTAAAGCACCCTGTTCTCCCAGAGATAACTCCAGCCCTATACTAGCCGTCTCAGAGTATCCCGAACGAAACAGCTGATGGCCCTGTTTTTAACTGATAAAGGGTCACCTACTGTATGAAAAGGATACTCATGAACGCATGACAGTAGCACCTCGCACTTACGGGTATTACCAAACCTTGTATTATAAGGCGCAGAAACCGACACCTAGAAGGCCAGACGATGGACAGGGACACCCACAGAACCCTGCACCACAGCAGTAATTAATAGATTAGGAACACGCACATTAACATCAGAGTTAATAGGCACCAATCATGTAGTAACAGATAAGAGCATTTCCGCAACTACTCAGTGGTTGGGAGAGAGAATGAAGTATGTAAATGTCTTCCCTGCCAAGATCTCTAAGACTTTCGTTTCTTATAACCTATTCAAGGATAACCTGCAGCCATCGGAAGAGAGGGGTCGGACGTGACGCACAGTCTGGCTGCGGATCATAAAGCATCTATGACATCGACCAAGGGGGAAGCGACGAAGCAACAAGGGTGTGAGACGAGACACCATTATCAGAACGATGAGCGCGAAGGGCTACATCGAGGCCCCTGCTCACTGACCAGCGTGCCTGAAATCTCAACCCGTCGGGCCCGATTGATGGGCCCAGTGCTGAAAAGATTCTGCCCCCCTTTGGTCCGCATTTTTGATCCGATCCCATGCCACCCCATTCTCTCTTCCTCTTTCATTTGGACTATGACTTTGACCTACTACCGAGGAAAAAAAGGCCGGCACCCTGTCTCAAAAGTACCTGTGGTGAACTGTGTTAAGGAACAGGACTGTGAGCAAAGAACAGTGAGTGGTCACACCCTGCCACGTGAAGAAATCGGATTTGAGCTGGACCTTAGTTCCACCGCCGGTGCTCAACAGTGCCAACGAAAGAAGAACAACAATGAGAGCTTACCAGTGATAGCTCTTTATAAAACAAGGACACTGGAAAGAAGAACCCATGTAAAAATTGAAAATCCTCTCCCAACCACCTTATTATATTAACTATCTTCTTATCAAGTTTTCATGATGTTGCATCAATCACTTCCGACTATACACTGAGAAGTTAAGAAAATGTAACTTTGTATAGTAACACTCATACAACACCAGCCATGTACACGACTATACTGCAACTTTGAATGTACTTCCTCCTCGCCTACTTTATCAAACTGTATGAGACAATGTACAAATGTGTCAGATTACTCCAGCCTACCCTAACGACTCTGTATCTTTAAAATGTGTGACGAACATTGACGATACTGTAACTGAAAGGCTAACAAAGGTGAATATTGGCCGGACAAGCTGGCGAGATATGTTAAAAGGGAGGACTGTGGAAATTTAGCTTGCAAACTGAACATTATCTGCGCCATCTTGCCCCTCCCCAGCACCACGCACAGCGAACGCACGGCTGCCATTTTAGGCACCCCACTCATTGTCGATCGCCAGCGCGGTCCCCTTGGCGCTGCAAGCATCCCCCGCGCGCTGGCCACCCCCGCTCTCTCATACAGGCCATAAACCCTCTCCTTCTGCGCGACCCTGCTACGGAACCACATCCGACCGACATCCCATACATGGTCATGCCTCTCCTTTGACAACCCCCTTCCTCTGCACCCCATTGTCTGAACTGGTCCCAGGCCATCACCTAGCCCTGCGGATGCAGTTTATTGCCCCTACTGTAAGGGAAACACCCCACATCAAAGGGATTACAGTAGATCAAAGCCCCTACCCCCTGAGACCCGGCCGGTTGCACACTCCCCCGGGAATTAGCGGAATTCCCTGCTGCGCGATAGCCATCTCCCACTGCGGGTAGGGTGGGAACCTCTACTGTAACCATGTGTGGGATCAGATCTGAGCCGGGGGCTTCAGGGGATGTTCTTTCAGGCATCAAGGGAATCTCAAGAATATACTATGCATAATAAAGCAATAAACCAGTGTATAAGAGACCAGGTCTCAGAGATGCAGTTAGAGCACCTCGTGACGATACCTTGCTGTCTGATCTGATGTGTTCTGCTCCGACGGAATAAAACTTTGTTTCCTGCCTTCCAGTCTCCGGCGCCTGCCTCTTTTATTGGTAAATTATCGAGTGGTATGAGAGGCGATTACCGCCGGGCAAATACTTGAAAGATTATCGACTGAAACTGCCGCTACCATTTAACAGGTCGTGACAGAAAGAGCACAACCAGCCATCTTGTGGACATACAGCACAAAAGGTTTGTTATAGTCCGGTGTACCTAGCACTGGAGCAAAGCAAAGCACAGCTTTTAATTGTTCAAAAGATTGCTGACAATCTAGCGTCCAAGGGAAAGGCTCATGCACTGCTTTCATTGTTAATGCAAGCAGCGGTTTGATTAGTAAGGAATAGTTAGGATCCACTACTGACAGTAGGGGCCCGATTCACAGAACAAACTTAAGACTAAATCCTAAACTTAGTACCATTCTGGTATTCACAGAATGCACCTAGTACTTCTGGTATTCACAGAATGAACTTACTACTTTTGCTATTCACAGAATGAACTTAGTACTTTTGCTATTCACAGAATGGATTTACGACTCCTAAACTTACGTCCGCACTCGGGCCGGAAATTAGCTTCTGGCCCGGAGGCGGAGCTTCCGGCCCGGAGGCGGGGCTTCCGGGCCAGAGGCGGAGCTTCTGGCCCAGAGGTGGAGATTTCAGCCATAGCTAAATCGGCCGGAATCCCCACCTCCGGGCCGGAAGCTCCGCCTCCGGCCCGGAAGCCCCGCCTCCGGCCCGTAAGCTCCGCCTCCGGGCCGGAAGCTCTGCCTCCGGGCCGGAATTTCCGGCCCGAGTGCGGACGTAAGTTTAGGAGTTGTAAATCCATTCTGTGAATAGCAAAAGTACTAAGTTCATTCTGTGAATAGCAAAAGTAGTAAGTTCATTCTGTGAATACCAGAAGTACTAGGTGCATTCTGTGAATACCAGAATGGTACTAAGTTTAGGATTTAGTCTTAAGTTTGTTCTGTGAATCGGGCTCCAGGAATTAATATCTATAAAAGCATGCTCATCTGTAGGAGAGTGGAATCTGACTAATGGTTGCCCCCAACTTTTTGCCTGGTATTTAAGTGGTTTTTGACTAGTCTGGCTGGGATCCTGCTATCCAGGACCCCAGCCTATCTGCTTTCTCCCTAAAACTGTTGTGAGTACTCTAGGTACAAACATAATTGGATGCTGGGCATGCCCTTCCAGTCCCTTGTAGATGGTACCCTAGGTACCCAGGGCATGGGTCCCCCAGTAGGCCTACCAGGGCTGCAGCACTTATTGTGCCACCCTGGGACAGCCACCCAAACTGACACCACCAGGCCACTACTGTAGCCTGGGTAAGGTGGTGCTAGCACCCCTTACCGGGATGTAGGTACCCTATGTCCCATACCATTACAACACATATACTCTCATAGGTCACCCCTATGGCAGGCCCTGGTAATCCTACAGGGCTGGGTGCTGAGGTATGTGTGAGGGGGGACCCCTACATGAGTAGGACCTCTCTGCAACCTTCGTAACACCGTTACTGGGTTGTTTGTAGAGTAGCCATACCATATACTCTACCGCATTATAAGTTATTGCGTCATCGCTGTAACTTGGGACTGGCTACACAGAACCATATCGTGTTTGGTGTCAAACATGAAGGAATCATACCCCCAGTCCAGCCATGGGCATGGGGGCACGATTCCCCCTTGCTAGGAGGGTGATATGGGAAAAGCGGTATATTTTAGACACCAATTTAAAAGTGCACGTGTACCACAAAATGGCTACTGTTCGCCACCTACACGACTCTGGCTGGCTGTTGCTGGGGAAAATCCCAGCCTCGCCAGCTGGACAATAGGGCTCCTGTGGCAGGGAGGTGCCAGCACCTCCCCAGACAGGATGATGTGGATTGGAACAGGGTGGGTGCACCAAAAGTCCATTCAGAGTTGCACGTAGGCAGCTGCAGAGCCCCAATTCTGCATACACCGCCTGGAACCGGTTCAGGGGCATCCTGCCCCTCGCCCAGGCGGGAAACACACAAAGGGGAGTGGGTGTAGCCACCCTGTCCCGCCTCTACTCTGATTGGTAGGCTCTATTTTGGACCATCCCCTAATCTTGGGGATATATGGGAATAACTTTGCCCTAGAGCCTGAGATTCGTACAGGACTTCACAGAACTGACCTTCGACGAGCTGCTGCCCAGCTGACTGAAGAAATCTCCCTTGGGATAAAGGAGTTATCCCCCTGCTTGGCAGGCACCTAAAAGACTACAAGATACCCGGTTGGAACTTCGTTGCTCTCACGACCTTCGACGCCTTCCAGCAACCTCGAGGTGGGTCTCCAGTGCATCCCAGCGTCCTGTGAGCGTGCCCAGCAAGTCTGAGCACCCTGGACCACGTGGGTGCCGAGATCCCCGCATACCCCGAGACACCGGCCACCTCTTGTCCAGCACACGACCCCGACCAGTGGGGAAGTTGTGCTTTGGCCCATTTTTGAGCCAACCTTCACGCAGCATTTGTGCCGACCCTCAGCTCCCTGGCCCGCTCCGGTGGCCCGTGGGAGCCCTTTTACGCACTCCATTTTGCTGCCTTCCGCGGTCCCTTGTCTCTCGACTGGTGGGCCCTGACGGAGGACAATCTTCCTTTCTAAGAGTTCCCCTGGTTGCTCCAGGCCTGCTCTACGCTCCCTGCAAAGGAGAGCACCCTCAGACCACGTGGGTCTGCACCAGCAGCTGCTTCGTTCATCTTGCGTGGGTTGCGGTTGCCAATGCTTAGTGGATCCAATCGGGACACTAACACCGCAGCGACCCTCAGCCGACGTGGGACAGTCGCCCTCCAGAAGCTGGCCTTCCTTGAAGCCTCCCGGAGCCCGTGACTGCAGAGCCCAGCTGTACCTTCCACACCTGAAGCACCCGACATCCACGAGCTCCTTCCTGTGAGCTCCCTGGTCACTGTGCTGTGACCCAGACTCTGTCCCCTCTGCTTTCAGGTTCATCTTTGTCTTTTCTTCAACTTTAATCTTCACGACTTCAGCGACACTTCCAGCTAGCAGCAGTTTGGACTCCTTTTCCATAGAAAATCAGCCCGCGACCCGACACCAGAATCGACCTATGCACCCGGCTTCCCTGGGGCAGGTAACAGTGGTACTTCGGTACTTCCGTGGTGGTGGGCTCTCCAAAGCCTTAAGTCCCAAGCCTTAACTTTGTACTGTTGTTAGAAGTGTCCTTAAACCTTAATTATTCAACCGCGACATTCTCCATAGGCTAACATTGCGATCCCGACAGCAGCTTCTCGCACTGCACACGCCTCCCGTGGGTCCCCTTCCTCTTAACTGTGGGTGGATTCTTAAGGGGCCAGCGATCCTGAATGCCCTAGGCATTGCCTGTAGAATTGTCGTGGTTCTTATACCACTATTTTAGTATATGGTTTGGTCCCCCCCTGGGGCCCATTGATTTCTGTGCTATTTATTGTGTTTAGAAATGCTTGTTTGAATTGTAACTTTGCCACTAGCCACATAAAGTGTCTGTGGGATTCTGTCTAGAATAAATACATATATTTTATATATATACCTGTGTGGGCTACTCTTTCATTTGGTTATTCAAGAGGTTATTATGGTAAAACAATAAGCTTAACACTCCTTCAAGACTTAGCCTGAAGGCTGCTCTCCACAGCTACCACTAGGATAGCTTTCTTAAAGGTTGTCTTAAACCTATCATCAATAGGAGTCGAATTGGACTGGTGCAAGGTGTCCCTATAACTAGGAACAGCATATGCCAGGCCAACTTCTCACATTGGTGTGCAGCGGTTGGATTCAAGCTTGCCATTGTTTTACCAGATAACACATTGAATTTCTAAAGTGAAAGCCACAAGGTACCAAAGGTACATATAAATTCAAGCTAGAATACAATAAGTTCTACTGAACTTGGAGTTGTGTGTAGAGGGTTTAGCACACCTTGACTACAACTCAAGAGAGGGTTCAGTAGGCCACACTTAGTGTAGGTAGATACATCACTACACTAAACATGTCTTCAAGTGGCACTAAGGCTATGGAAGGACCCCAGAGGGTCCCAGTAGATAAGTATGATAATTTCACCTTTGCTGAGCTCAGGGAAATGTGCACCCTTAGGAAACTGAAGACAGAAAGAGGTGCCAACACAAAACGTCTCAAAGAGATCCTGCTCATAGCAGACTTTATGGAGTCCATAGGATCCAGAGGGACGGACAGAGTGGGTGGGCATCCCTCAGAAGAGGACACTTCCAGAGTGGAATCTGAAGAGGAACAGGAAGAGGATGAAAATCCTGACCTGGAAGACACAAACCACTCACAGCATGGAAGTGATGGCCCAAGAGGCACTCCTTCCACCCTTAAAAGGAGAGTGGTGGACCCCAGAAGGAACAGATCCCCCTCAGTGGGATCCATCCATTCTAGGGGATCCAAAGGGTCCTCTGCCTCTTCTCAGAGAAGAGAATCCTCTCATGAGAGGAAATGCAGACTGATCAAATTTGAGCAGGCTAAGCTTCAGCTTAAAAGAGAACAGTTAGCATTAGACAGGGAAACCCTGGAGCTTCAGAAAGCTTCAAAGAAATGGGGTCTAGAGATCCCTGGTGGCAGTGATGAAACCCCTAGAGTTAGAGAGAGAGTCCCTGACAATAGGAACCTCCACAAGATTGTGCCCCCCTATCAGAATGGGGATGATATTCACAAATGGATATCTGCTCTTGAAAGGGCCTGTAGAGTACAGAGGGTCCCTGTAGAGCAGTGGGCAGCAATCCTGTGGCTCTCCTTTTCAGATAAAGGGAGAGACAAGCTCCTCTCTGTCAGAGAAGAGGATGCTGATGATTATTATATCTTGAAAGCTGCTTTAATAGATGGGTTTGGCTTAACCACTGATCAATACAGACTTAAGTTCAGAGACACCCAGAAAGCACAAAATCAGGATTGGGTAGACTTTGTGGATTGTGCAACCAAGGCACTGGAAGGTTGGTTAAATGGCAGTAAAGTTAATGATTATCAAGGATTGTATAATCTCATTATGAGGGAGCAGATTCTTAATAATTGTCAGAACCAACTTTTACACCAGCACCTGGTGGACTCTGATCTGACCTCTCCCCAAGAATTGGGAAAGAAGGCAGACAAATGGGTCAGAACCAGGATCAGGCCTAAGAACCAAGTTGGTGACCAGAAGAAGGATTCCACTAAGCCCAAAGAGAAAGGTGGAGATGATAAACAAGAAAAGTCATCTGAAGGGCCCCAACAAACCAGTGCTGGGGGTGGGTCCCAAAATCCTTCCTCTAATGTCAAGAAACCCTATTGCCATGTCTGTAAGAAACCTGGCCACTGGAAAACAGACTCCAGCTGTCCTAAAAATGGCAACAAAGAAAATGTTCCTCCAAAACCTGCTCCAACACCTCCTGTTACTACTAGTAGTAATCCCCCAGGTGGTGGGAGTGCACCCAAAAACTTAGTTGGGTTCTCTTTGGGGACACCAGTGGACTCTGGCCTAGCCAGGTCCCCTGCATTAGCAACTATGGTCTGTGATGGTGGCATGGGGTTTGCCAACTTTACCATGAGCCCCAGTATTCTGGGCAGGTACAGACAAGAACCAATAATCAATGGTCAGAAGGCTGTGGCCTATAAGGACACAGGGGCCAGTGTCACCATGGTGACCAAGAGGCTAGTGCCCCTAGATCAGCTTTTACCTGGGTTTAGCTATCAGGTGACCAACATTGATGGAGTCAGGAAAGATCATCCCATGGCAGTGATAAATCTCAGCTGGGGAGGAGTCACTGGCCCCAAGAGAGTGGCAGTGTCCCCAAACTTGCCTGTGGATTGTTTACTGGGGAATGATCTGGAAATCTCAGCCTGGGCTGAGGTTGACCACAAGGCCCATTTGAAAATGGTAGGAATTCCTGAGAGAGTGGATGAGACCCTGAGGGCCTCACCTCCACCCCAGGAGAAAATAGAAAGAGTGAAGCCTGAAACTATGGATCACTCTACACAAACAGAGAGCATAGGGGAGGAGGAGCAGTCTTCCCCCCACCAGACTACAGGTAAGGGGCAAGTTTCTCAGGGAACTGACCCTGCCCCTTGTGAAGTAACTGCCCCAGAAGTGGACAGGCTTGGCCTGCCCACCTCTCTGATGGCAGGGGATCCTTCCAAGGTGGTACCCAGTCTGGAGCAGGTATCCTGCCCCTCTCTACCCTGCCTCAGTCAGCCCAGGGCTGCAGAGGTCAGGGAGGTCAGTGGACCCTTATTGGGCCCCTGCCCAGAGGAACCCCCTCATCAAAAGATCAGGGACACCCAGCAGAGTAGTTTCAGCCAGGTGAATATTCCTCTACAAACTGAGGGATCCCCCTTACCCCTAGGTATAGGCACCCCTCAAATGGATGTTGTTGAGCACAGGGAAACCTGGGGCCTAGCTGCCCCAAACCTTCCAGTGCCCTCCACTATTCCAGCCAAAGGGATCCAGCCCCCAGCTGTAGGCAGCCAGAGGTTGACCCTTAGGGCCAGATATGACACCGTCCTGGGCAGAAAGGCTTCCATAGTGGCCAGTGATCTGAGGAGGTTGAGACCAACGCAAGTAGGGTCTCACTTCCAGACTCAGACACCCCACCAGCCCACCTCTGACCCAAAAACCAATACAGGTAATTTCCCTAGAATTTGGAGAAACTCTAGAACCCCTTGGGGTAGGATTTCCCAAGTGGACCATGACACAGGGAGCAACCATGTTAGTACAGGTTCTTCCTTATATGGCCACTCAGGAAATAAAGGCTTATCTGGACAAGGTTAGCCTTATCTCCTTTCGTTTGGGGGGGGGTTATGTAGGAGAGTGGAATCTGACTAATGGTTGCCCCCAACTTTTTGCCTGGTATTTAAGTGGTTTTTGACTAGTCTGGCTGGGATCCTGCTATCCAGGACCCCAGCCTATCTGCTTTCTCCCTAAAACTGTTGTGAGTACTCTAGGTACAAACATAATTGGATGCTGGGCATGCCCTTCCAGTCCCTTGTAGATGGTACCCTAGGTACCCAGGGCATGGGTCCCCCAGTAGGCCTACCAGGGCTGCAGCACTTATTGTGCCACCCTGGGACAGCCACCCAAACTGACACCACCAGGCCACTACTGTAGCCTGGGTAAGGTGGTGCTAGCACCCCTTACCGGGATGTAGGTACCCTATGTCCCATACCATTACAACACATATACTCTCATAGGTCACCCCTATGGCAGGCCCTGGTAATCCTACAGGGCTGGGTGCTGAGGTATGTGTGAGGGGGGACCCCTACATGAGTAGGACCTCTCTGCAACCTTCGTAACACCGTTACTGGGTTGTTTGTAGAGTAGCCATACCATATACTCTACCGCATTATAAGTTATTGCGTCATCGCTGTAACTTGGGACTGGCTACACAGAACCATATCGTGTTTGGTGTCAAACATGAAGGAATCATACCCCCAGTCCAGCCATGGGCATGGGGGCACGATTCCCCCTTGCTAGGAGGGTGATATGGGAAAAGCGGTATATTTTAGACACCAATTTAAAAGTGCACGTGTACCACAAAATGGCTACTGTTCGCCACCTACACGACTCTGGCTGGCTGTTGCTGGGGAAAATCCCAGCCTCGCCAGCTGGACAATAGGGCTCCTGTGGCAGGGAGGTGCCAGCACCTCCCCAGACAGGATGATGTGGATTGGAACAGGGTGGGTGCACCAAAAGTCCATTCAGAGTTGCACGTAGGCAGCTGCAGAGCCCCAATTCTGCATACACCGCCTGGAACCGGTTCAGGGGCATCCTGCCCCTCGCCCAGGCGGGAAACACACAAAGGGGAGTGGGTGTAGCCACCCTGTCCCGCCTCTACTCTGATTGGTAGGCTCTATTTTGGACCATCCCCTAATCTTGGGGATATATGGGAATAACTTTGCCCTAGAGCCTGAGATTCGTACAGGACTTCACAGAACTGACCTTCGACGAGCTGCTGCCCAGCTGACTGAAGAAATCTCCCTTGGGATAAAGGAGTTATCCCCCTGCTTGGCAGGCACCTAAAAGACTACAAGATACCCGGTTGGAACTTCGTTGCTCTCACGACCTTCGACGCCTTCCAGCAACCTCGAGGTGGGTCTCCAGTGCATCCCAGCGTCCTGTGAGCGTGCCCAGCAAGTCTGAGCACCCTGGACCACGTGGGTGCCGAGATCCCCGCATACCCCGAGACACCGGCCACCTCTTGTCCAGCACACGACCCCGACCAGTGGGGAAGTTGTGCTTTGGCCCATTTTTGAGCCAACCTTCACGCAGCATTTGTGCCGACCCTCAGCTCCCTGGCCCGCTCCGGTGGCCCGTGGGAGCCCTTTTACGCACTCCATTTTGCTGCCTTCCGCGGTCCCTTGTCTCTCGACTGGTGGGCCCTGACGGAGGACAATCTTCCTTTCTAAGAGTTCCCCTGGTTGCTCCAGGCCTGCTCTACGCTCCCTGCAAAGGAGAGCACCCTCAGACCACGTGGGTCTGCACCAGCAGCTGCTTCGTTCATCTTGCGTGGGTTGCGGTTGCCAATGCTTAGTGGATCCAATCGGGACACTAACACCGCAGCGACCCTCAGCCGACGTGGGACAGTCGCCCTCCAGAAGCTGGCCTTCCTTGAAGCCTCCCGGAGCCCGTGACTGCAGAGCCCAGCTGTACCTTCCACACCTGAAGCACCCGACATCCACGAGCTCCTTCCTGTGAGCTCCCTGGTCACTGTGCTGTGACCCAGACTCTGTCCCCTCTGCTTTCAGGTTCATCTTTGTCTTTTCTTCAACTTTAATCTTCACGACTTCAGCGACACTTCCAGCTAGCAGCAGTTTGGACTCCTTTTCCATAGAAAATCAGCCCGCGACCCGACACCAGAATCGACCTATGCACCCGGCTTCCCTGGGGCAGGTAACAGTGGTACTTCGGTACTTCCGTGGTGGTGGGCTCTCCAAAGCCTTAAGTCCCAAGCCTTAACTTTGTACTGTTGTTAGAAGTGTCCTTAAACCTTAATTATTCAACCGCGACATTCTCCATAGGCTAACATTGCGATCCCGACAGCAGCTTCTCGCACTGCACACGCCTCCCGTGGGTCCCCTTCCTCTTAACTGTGGGTGGATTCTTAAGGGGCCAGCGATCCTGAATGCCCTAGGCATTGCCTGTAGAATTGTCGTGGTTCTTATACCACTATTTTAGTATATGGTTTGGTCCCCCCCTGGGGCCCATTGATTTCTGTGCTATTTATTGTGTTTAGAAATGCTTGTTTGAATTGTAACTTTGCCACTAGCCACATAAAGTGTCTGTGGGATTCTGTCTAGAATAAATACATATATTTTATATATATACCTGTGTGGGCTACTCTTTCATTTGGTTATTCAAGAGGTTATTATGGTAAAACAATAAGCTTAACACTCCTTCAAGACTTAGCCTGAAGGCTGCTCTCCACAGCTACCACTAGGATAGCTTTCTTAAAGGTTGTCTTAAACCTATCATCAATAGGAGTCGAATTGGACTGGTGCAAGGTGTCCCTATAACTAGGAACAGCATATGCCAGGCCAACTTCTCACATCATCCTTTTGAGTTTGAGGACAGGGTATTTTATTAATGGTACTGATGCGTTCTGGCGTTAACCTTCTACCTTCCTTTGACAACTCCCTTGCATATTAAGTCCTGAACAATATCAAGAAGAGCTTGTTCTCCTGCCTGCAGTATCTTATTACTGAGGAGTGCGGGGCAATATGGCATTGTCCTTCACTTGTATAGAAACTGGGGGTATGTGCAATAAGCCTACATCAGTGCCACTGGTTGCCCATAACGTGGGTGGTACTCAATCAAATTCAGTTGGAAGGGGAGCATTCTTAAATAGACTTTGACTAGTACCCACGTCCGGGTCCATGGTAATATAGACACCATCTGGCGAACAATATATGGTAGCGTGCAACTTCTTTAGTAGATCCAAGCCCATCAGACTTTCACCACAATTAGATGTTAGAAGGAATGGGGAATCCACAGTTAAAGAGCCAACAGTAAGGGCAAGAGGGCGCGAGATGGGGCTAACAACTGGTACTCCTAAAAAAAAAAACAGTGAAATATTATTATGGTCAGACAGGGGCAGCCCAGGGACCAGGTGTCAGGGAAATAGAGCTTTTTGTGGTGCCTGTGTCAACCAAGAACTCTTTAGGAGATCCTTGCAGATCTATCTTGACATAAGGGCCACACTGGTCTACAGGTATGTGAACTGGTCCCCTACTACCGTGGCTGTCCTAGCTGAAAGACGTCCCTGTCACATCATCAACGTCATAGTCATCATTGTAGTATTGCCTATCCCTGGTGTCATCAAAATAATTATAAGGACGGTCCACAGGGGCACTAGTGTGTTGCTGTCTACTTATCCCATGGCCCCTGTTACCTGAACCTCTTCCTCTAGTGGACGAAGCATTGCGCAAAAGTAAAGGGCACTGGCTGCGCCAGTGATCTTCTTCCTTGCAGTAAGTACACTGATTTTGTGTACTTAGCAAGACCACTGACTCCTTGTCAGTGAAATTGCTCTCCCCCCTCGCAGCTCCACCATCAAGTGAGGCCTTCCCCTGAGCCCCTGCACTCTCGTGTGCTAGTATTCGAGGCCCTCCTCCACCCGCAGGTTTTACCTGCGCCTCATCCCTAGTGGTCCTGTGGACCTCTGTCTCCTCTCTCTCGCTCCACTCTCTCTCTCTCCGTTTTCACTTGTTTTTCACTGATTTCAATCTCCCCCTTTCACTCCCCTTCTGTGTCTTTCCTCTGTTTTCACTCGTGTTTTACTTATTTTAATCTCCCCCTTTCACTCCCCCTCTGTGTCTCTCCTCTGTTTTCACTTGCTTTTTACTGATTTCAATCTCCACCTTTCACTCCCCCTCTGTGTCTTTCCTCCGTTTTCACTCATTTTTCACTGATTTAATCTTCCCCTCTCACTCTCCTTCTGTGTCTTTCCCCCACTTTTCTTACACCTTTCACTGCCTCATTTCCACTCTTTCCTCTCATTTTGCCTTTTCTGACTGTTTTTCCTACTGCTGCTGCCCCCGCGGCCCCTCCCCCTCAGCACGACCAACGCGACCGGCCCAATCCAGCTCCCCTCCCCGCTCCCGCCTCCCAGCTGTCCTGCCCTCCACAACCCCTACTTAATGGGTGCCACTGCGGGGCAGGCGAGCAAGACCACTGACTCCTTGTCAGTAATTTGCTCTCCCCCCTCGGAGCTCCACCATCAAGTGAGGCCTTACCCTGAGCCCCTGCACTCTCGAGTGCTGGTGTTCGAGGCCCTCCTCCACCCGCAGGTTTTACCTGCACCTCATCCCTGGTGGTCCAGTGGACCTCTGTCTCCTTTCTCTCGCTCCGCGCTCTCTCTCTCCGTTTTCTCTAGTTTTTTACTGATTTCAATCTCCCCCTTTCACTCCCCCTCTGTGTCTTTCCTCTGTTTTCACTCGTGTTTTACTGATTACAATCTCCCCCTTTCACTCCCCTCTGTCTCTCCTCTGTTTTCACTAGTTTTTCACTGATTTAATCTTCCCCTCTCACTCTCCTTCTGTGTCTTTCCCCCACTTTTCTTACACCTTTCACTGCCTCATTTCCACTCTTTCCTCTCTTTTTGCCTTTTCGGCCCATTTTTCCCTGCCGCTGCTGCCCCCGCGGCCCCACCCCCCCCAGGACAACCAACGCGACCGGCCCAATCCAGCTCCCCTCTCCAATCCAGCCTCCCAGCTGTCCAGCCTTCCCTGACCCCTACTTAATGGTGGCCGTAGCGCAGCAGGCGCGGGCAGCGGGAGCGCCGTTGGCACACCAAAGGCGTGCCAAAGGCAAGCCCATCCGGACCAGCGCCAGGAACCCTGGACCTCCTCAACTCCAACGCTACGACCCAGCGGCAATCCACGCTCTCAACCCAGGACGCAACAACAACTGCAAGCTAGCATCACCAGCCGACACCCACGGACCCTTCAGCTGTCACTGCTGCCGGCACACCTGCAGAACCGCCAAGACCTCGGACCCGGCGCAACCCGCCCGCAAGACCACAACCCAACCGAAGACCCTGCAATGCATCCTCCTCAATGTCCGATCCCTCCACAAACACGCCACAGAAATCTGGGACCTCCTCGACAGCACCACCCCGGATGTAGCGTTCTTCACCGAAACATGGACCAACACCACCTCGGGACTGGACATCGCCATTGTGAGAAGTTGGCCTGATATGTAGTGCTCACTATTCTAGTGATCACTGTGTATCATTCCAAACGACCCTTATTGATGATTGGTTGTAAGTCAACCTTTTAGACCAGCTATCCTAGTAGCGTGGATACGAGCAGTCTTTAGGCTAAACTCTAGAGGGCGTGTTAAGCCAGCTGTTTACCATCACATATACCCCTTGAACGTCAAGTGAAAGGACAACACACAAGTTGTTATGAAAATAAAGGATATTTATTTATAACAAGACTACCCTGGCTCTTTATGAGTCAGGGAGCTAAGCACACTACAAAACTCTTAGAAAATACTTCAGTTGCACAATTTACACAAATGCCCGAAGGGCACGAGAAACCATCTACGCTAACAGTGAAATGCGAGTGGTTAGAGTCTGGAGTTACTGATTCCGGAGTGATCCGATCAGTGGGACTAAGCGAAAAAGGAACTGGACACTTGTATAGCGAACCTGCGATGGAGCACCGAAATGCTCGAGTTACCTAGCCCAGAGGCTGCGGCTGCGTGAGGTTCGGCAAGATGTCGGGAGTCCTCGTTGTAGTCTCAGGAGCCTGAAAGAAGAAGTTGCTGGCAGGCGACCAGTGTAGATGTTCAGCGAGATCCAAGCCCGGATCGGTGATGAAGGAAACCTGGAAGCAGAGGGGACTCAGTTCTCAACCGCTAGCCAGCGATCGTGTGGGTACCAGGAAGGTACCGGCTGAAGTCACCTCGACCAGGTGAGTGGATGACGTCGGACTCGGCTGTTCCTCGGACCAGGAGGCGCGGCGGCGACCAGGATGGAGGGCGAGCTGTCCCACGGAGGTGTCTGCTGTCGATGATGCTGGGCCCAGGAGTGGGGCAGCAGGTCTTGGCAGTGGCAAACCCACGCGGTGGAGTCAAGATGGCGTCTGGAGTGGACCAGGAGGGTCCGAGGTACTCCTCTGTTGAAGGGGAGCAAGGGCCAGTCTGGAGCAACCAGACCAGTGATGAAAACCAACTATCGTGGTGCGTCGTGAAGAGGGCCACAAGCCGGTCGGCGAGTGGTCGGACAACGCGGTGAACAGCGAGGAGCAGAAGGGCCCCCACGCAGATCTCGTGGATGCTGGGGAGGTGGGCTTCGGTGCTGGAGCCGCTCAGGGTTAGGGCTTCTCAAACCCTAGGTACACTCACTCGAGGGTCCCTCGGTGGGCGTATTAGATAAGCGTCGTGCAGGTCCTGAAGATGGCCGGTCCCGCAGGTCTCGTCACACCTACGAATCTCAGCTGGGCTGACGATGTAGGTAGAGGTCAGAGATGGCAGGGAACCCGGGTCTCGTCGAGCTGGGCAGTCTTGATCCGTGGGAGAGACGTACAGCAAACCGCAAGCGCTTAGTTGGTGCCTGCTGGTGCAGGGTGGCTACTCCTTAGCCACAAGGGAGAGTCTTCAGAAAAGTCAAGAGTTCCTTTCGTGGAAAGTAGTTCAAGATTCAGAATTATCCAATTTGGGAAGGGGACTCGCTCCTACCTTTATTCTAAGAAAAGGGGCTGGCCTGTGACCAGGTCCTACCTATGGGTGGAGCCAGGAGGGGGGTGGTTACACCCCTATCCTTTGTCCGGCTTCGCCCCAGCTCAGGGGCTGGTGTGCCCCCGAAACTGGTTTGAGCCGGGCTATGCACAGTGAGCACCGGGGTGCCACTTGCAATCACCTTCCTTTCAGCCCTGCCTACCTGGGATACACAAACCCTGTCTGGGATGGTGCTAACACCGCCCTCGACAGGAAACCCTTTGTCCAAGCTCCCCTCGCTGGAAGGTCTCCCAGCAGCAGGAGGTCAGACTTGTGTCTGGTGGCAGCATCCATTTTGTGATGCTGAGGCTTGAGTCAACTTTAACCGGGGTTCAAGGTTACTTCCATGTCGTGCCCCTCTAAAAGGGGGGAATGCTAACCCCGTCACCAGAACTGGCGAGGGGTTCGTATTCCAATTCGTATGACACCTTACTCGACATGTGTAGGTGATGCGATGCCAAAGTTAGCAAATAACCACAAGGATTATAATGCATTTAAAATTAGTTGGCCCGCGTCACCATGGAACGGCTATTAGGTCTTGGTTCCGCAAGCCGTCGACGGGCTCAGCTCGCGCCAGAGCACCGTCCCACATGATTCCCTGCACTCTGCCTTCAGGATTGATAAGGCCTGCCATAGGAGTGACTGATAGGAATCCATGTGTCCATTTTAGGGTTAGGTGTAGGAATACTACACCTACAGCAACGGGTGATTACACCACTTTGCCCCAGCTGTCATGCAGCCAGTTGTGTCAGCTTTGGGCGGCCATCCAGGGGTGGCATAATACATGCTGCAGCCCCTGGTAGGCCCTGGGTACACCGATGCCCTGGATACCTGTGGTATGCTAAGACAGGGACTGACAAGGCGGCCCAGTTCCAATTAGTGGATGCACCTAATGTACATGTGTGTTAATTTCGAGAGAGAACAGCTAGGCTGTGGGTCTGATTGGCAGGCCCACAGCCAGGGAAAGTCGTAAAACAATGAAGCAAAAGCAAAAAAATCTGGGTGATCATAGGATTGCAGACCCTACTCTCCTACATGACCCCCCCCAAACTTTGGGACAATAAGCTAACCTTGACCAGGTGAGTCTTCTTGCTCTAAGTGGAAATACCTGGAGAGCCCATCTGCATTGCCATGATCAGTGCCAGGTCTATGCTCCACTGTGAAGTCCATCCCCTGTAGGGAAATGGACCACCTAAGTAGTTTGGGGTTTTCACCCTTCATTTGATTTAGCCACAAGAGGGGCTTATGGTCGGTCTGAATCTTGAAGTGAGTGCCAAACAAGTATGGCCTCAGCTTCTTCAGGGCCCAAACCACAGCAAAGGCCTCCCTCTCAATAGCTGACCAATTCTTCTCTCTGGGGGTCAGCCTCCTGCTAATAAAAGCTATGGGCTGGTCATGACCATCAAAATTCAGTTGAGATAGAACAGCTCCCACACCCAGCTCCGAAGCGTCTGTTTGGACAATGAATGGTTTGGAGTAGTCTGGACTCTTTAGGATAGGCGCTGTGCACATGGCCTGTTTTAGGTCATCGAATGCCTTCTGACAGCTTGCTGTCCACTGAACTTTTTTTGGCATCTTTTTACTTGTCAGGTCGTTTAGCGGGGTCACAATGGATCCATAATTTCTGACAAATTTCCGGTAATAACCAGTCAGGCCCAAGAAAGCTCGAACCTGAGTCTGGGTGGTTGGAGGAGCCCAGTCCTGGATGGCCTGTATTTTGCTCTCCAATGGCTGAACCTGGCCTCCACCTACAAGGTGGCCCAGGTATACAACCTGTGTCTGCCCTATCTGGCACTTAGTGGCCTTGATAGTGAGGCCTGCCTTTTGCAGGGCCTCTAACACTTTCCTCAGGTGGACCAGGTGATCCTCCCAGGTGGAGCTAAAGACAGCGATATCATCCAGATACGCCGCGCAGAAGTCGTCCAACCCAGTGAGAACTCGATTCACCAGCCTTTGGAAGGTGGCAGGTGCATTTTTCAAACCAAAGGGCATTACCACGAACTGATAATGCCCACCCGGGGTAGAAAATGCTGTTTTGGGCTTGGCCTCCTCAGCTAACCTGATTTGCCAATACCCAGCTGTCAGGTCAAACGTACTTAAGTAGCTGGCCGAAGCCAACCGGTCGATAAGTTCGTCTGCTCTTGGTATTGGGTGGGCGTCAGTCTTAGTGACTGCATTGAGACCTCTGTAGTCCACGCAAAACCTCATCTCTTTCTTACCGCCCTGGGTGTGAGGTTTCGGCATGAGAACTACGGGACCAGCCCAGGGGCTGTCCGAGGGTTCAATGACTCCCAGCTCCAACATTTTCTGCACCTCCGTCTTGATGCAGTCTCTGACATGATCAGGTTGCCGATAGATTTTACTCTTTACGGGCAGACTGTCCCCAGTGTCGACCTCATGGGTACACCAATTGGTCTGACTGGGCGTCAGAGAGAACATATGTCGAAAGGATTGAAGAACCTGTTTACAATACTTTTGTTGATGTCCAGAGAGGCTACCACAAAAGACAACACCATCTACTGACCCATCGTCAGGGTTCTGAGAGAGCAGGTCCGGGAGAGGGTCACTCTCCTCCTCCTGTCCCTCATCTGTGGCCATGAGCAAGCCCATGCCCTCCCTGTCGACATATGCCTTGAGCCTGTTTACATGGAGCACCCTGTGGGGGCTCCGGGGAGTTCCCAGGTCTACCAGGTAGGTGACCTCTCCCTTTTGCTCAATGATCGTGTGGGGCCCAGACCATTTGTCTTTGAGTGCTGCTGGGGCCACTGGCTCCAGCACCCACACCTTCTGTCCAGGCTGGTACACAGTCAGGACAGCCTTTTGGTCGTGCCAAGCTTTCTGTAATTCTTGGCTCGCCTCAAGGTTTTTAGATGCCTTTTCCATGTACTCCGCCATCCGCGAGCGGAGGCCGAGCACATAGTCCACAATGTTCGATGCCGGCTTTCTGAGAGGTCTCTCCCATCCTTCCTTTACCAAACAAAGGGGTCCCCTTACAGGGTGTCCGAACAGAAGCTCAAAAGGGCTGTAGCCAACCCCCTTCTGCGGGACCTCTCTGTAGGCGAACAAGAGGCAGGGTATCAGGACATCCCATCTCCGCCGAAGCTTTTCAGGTAGTCCGTGAATCATCCCTTTTAGGGTCCTGTTGAATCTCTCAACAAGCCCATTGCATTGTGGGTGATAGGGTGTGGTGAACTTGTAGTTGACACCACACTCCTTCCACATTGCAGTCAGATATCCCGACATGAAGTTTGCACCTCTGTCTGAGACGACCTCCTTAGGGAAGCCCACTCTGGAGAACACTCCAAGTAGGGCCCGTGCCACCACAGGTGCTGTAGTGGTCCTAAGTGGAATAGCTTCAGGATACCTAGTGGCGTGGTCCACCACCACCAGTATAAACTTGTGCCCTGATGCTGTCTGGGGTTCCATTGGTCCGACAATGTCGATCCCCACTCGTTCAAAGGGTACCCCCACCACCGGTAGTGGTATGAGGGGGGCCTTTGTCGTGCCACCTGACTTACCACTGGCTTGGCAAGTGACACAGGAGCGGCAAAACTCCTTCGTATCTTCGAACATGTGGGGCCAGTGAAAGTGTGGAACAATTCTGTCCCAAGTCTTATTCTGGCCTAAGTGACCTGCAAGGGGAATCTCGTGGGCCAAGGTAAGAAGGAAACCTCTCAGAGACAAGGGGATGACCAGCCTCCTGGTCGCACCAGGTTTGGGGTCTCTTGCCTCGGAGTACAGGAGTCCATCGTCCCAGTACACTTTGTGGGTACCTGTGGCGTTCCCTGCAGCCTCAGCAGCAGCCTGCTGTCTGAGGGGTTCAATGGAGGGGCAGTCTAACTGTGCCTTCCCCAGGTCTTCCCTGGATGGTCCCCCTGAGCCCAGAAACTCAACCTGACCAGGTTCAAGCTCTTTCGGCTCAGTTTCCCTCAGTTCTTTAAGGTCAGCCTCCTCAGAGACTTGATCCACGACCTGGGGCAAGTGGGAAGGCGAAGCCTTACCCTTACTGCTCCTCTTCTTGGAAGGTGTCTGGTCCGTTCTTCCAGGATCCAGTACCTGTTCAGTGGGGCATCTTTTGGCCTGTGACCTGGTCACAGCAAGGACATGTGCTGGCAAGCCTAACATTTCCATGTGAGTCCTCTGCTCCACTTCTGACCATTGTGACGTTTCCAAATCATTGCCCAACAGACATTCTACGGGGAGGTCTGAACTAACCACAACCTTTTTCGGGCCACTTACCCCTCCCCAGGAGAAATCAACAACTGCCATACTGTGATTGGTAGTGACGTTGCTGGCATTGGTCACTAGGTAATCGGTACCTAGCATGATCTGTCCAGGGTCCACAAAGTTAGGCGTCACCATAGTGACACTGGCACAAGTATCCCTGTAGGCCTGAGCCATTTTTCCATTGATCAAAGGTGTCTGTCTGTATTTGCCCAAAGTATTGGGACTGGCATCAGGGGACATATCCATATCCCCTGTACAGACAAGGACGGCCTGAGTGAGCGTGCTGACTAAGTCGTCACTCCCCTCGGTTCCCAAGGTTAACCCAACTAATGCCTTGGGAGGTGCACTACCACTGCTGACTGTACTAGGGGGTGCAGGTGCCTTAGGGGCCGCAGTGGCAGGAGTTTGCCCTCCTTTCTTGGTGCACTCACTAAACCAGTGAGTCTTACTTTTACAGTATTGGCACCACCTTTTTGACTGGCCTTCTTGAGTTTTCTTCTTCTGTGAAGCCTGACCCCCACCCTCTTTGGTTTGTTGGGGACCTGTCGAAGACTTCTGGTCATTTTGTTCGTTCTTGTTACTACCCTTTTGGTCTGCTTTCTTCTGACCACCCTGGTTCTGAGTCTGGTTCTGCTTGACCCTTGTTCTGACCCATCTGTCTGCCTTCTTTCCCAATTCTTGGGGAGAGGTCAGATCCGAGTCGACAAGGTGCTGATGCAACAATTGGTTCTGACAGTTGTTTAAAATCTGTTCTCGCATGATAAGATTGTACAATCCTGTGTAATCAGTAACCTTGCTACCCAGCAACCAGCCTTCCAAAGCCTTAGTGGCACAATCGACAAAGTCAGTCCAATCCTGAGACTGAATTTTCTGGGTGTCCCTGAACAGCACCCGGTACTGCTCGGTGGTTAAGCCGAACCCATCAATCAGTGTATTCTTCAGGACTTGGTAGTTGTTTGCATCCTCAGCTCTTGTAGTGAGGAGCTTGTCTCGACCTTTACCTTCAAAGGAGAGCCACAGTATAGCTGCCCACTGACTTTGGGGGACGCACTGGACAGTGCAGGCCCTCTCCAAAGCAGTTATCCACTTGTGGATGTCGTCCCCTTGCTTAAAGGGGGGCACTATTTTACTCAGGTGTCTAGTGTCTATACCCCTGTCTCTCTCTCTAATGTGAATGCTGCCACCAGTGGGATCTAACCCGCTTAATTTCTGCTCTCGGGCTAAGGCAAGTCTTTCTTTGGCGAGGGCAAGTTCTTCCCGCTCGATCCTCAGATTGACTTCCCTCATCTTCGCTTCATGCTCCCTTCTCTGAGGGGACGTCATTCCTCTCTGAGAAGATGCCTGAGAGACATGTGTTCGAACAGATCTGTTAGAGCCTCTGGAGAGAGACCTAGCTCGTCCGTTCCCAATGTTAGGCCTGCTTGAGCGTGGGCCCGGGGCTCCCCCAGTTCCACTCTCATGCCTGCTTAAGTTGGTCCTCGTAAGCCTGCCGACTACCACTGGACCTTTGTTTGCCTCGTCTCCTGATAACTCCTCCTCGTCTTCCTCCTCTGTATGGAGGTCGAGGTCTGGGTCACCAAGGGTTCCCTCTAAGGGAGGCATGTTCCCATCAGCATTGGGGGGACCTGTGTTAGAGGACCTCCTGGCATCGTACGTCTCTAAGAGACCTATCAGAAATGCGATGGTAGGGTTAGAACCCTGGTTTAGCTTCCTGGAGGCACACAGTTGTCTCATCTCCTTGAAGCTAAGAGCTGCATATCGTGACACGACCTGTGGAGGGTCACTGACCACTAAGGGAGTCTCCGCAGACTCTCCGTGGACCAACATGCTTCTAGTGAGGTGTAAGTGATGCACCTACCTACACTATTTGTTTACCTACTGATCCCTTGCTAAGAGTTGTAGTCAGGGTGTGCTAAGCCCTGTTACACTACAACAGCTGGTTCAGTAGAACTCAGAGTATTCTAAGTTAAGTTATATGTACCTGGGTACTTATGTGATCTTTCACTTTGATATTCTTAGGATACGTGTGTGGTAAAACAACAGCAAGCTCAAATCCCAACCGCTGCTCACCAATGTGAGAAGTTGGCCTGATATGTAGTGCTCACTATTCTAGTGATCACTGTGTATCATTCCAAACAACCCTTATTGATGATTGGTTGTAAGTCAACCTTTTAGACCAGCTATCCTAGTAGCGTGGATACGAGCAGTCTTTAGGCTAAACTCTAGAGGGCGTGTTAAGCCAGCTGTTTACCATCACATATACCCCTTGAACGTCAAGTGAAAGGACAACACACAAGTTGTTATGAAAATAAAGGATATTTATTTATAACAAGACTACCCTGGCTCTTTATGAGTCAGGGAGCTAAGCACACTACAAAACTCTTAGAAAATACTTCAGTTGCACAATTTACACAAATGCCCGAAGGGCACGAGAAACCATCTACGCTAACAGTGAAATGCGAGTGGTTAGAGTCTGGAGTTACTGATTCCGGAGTGATCCGATCAGTGGGACTAAGCGAAAAAGGAACTGGACACTTGTAGAGCGAACCTGCGATGGAGCACCAAAATGCTCGAGTTACCTAGCCCAGAGGCTGCGGCTGCGTGAGGTTCGGCAAGATGTCGGGAGTCCTCGTTGTAGTCTCAGGAGCCTGAAAGAAGAAGTTGCTGGCAGGAGACCAGTGTAGATGTTCAGCGAGATCCAAGCCCGGATCGGTGATGAAGGAAACCTGGAAGCAGAGGGGACTCAGTTCTCAACCGCTAGCCAGCGATCGTGTGGGTACCAGGAAGGTACCGGCTGAAGTCACCTCGACCAGGTGAGTGGATGACGTCGGACTCGGCTGTTCCTCAGACCAGGAGGCGCGGCGGCGACCAGGATGGAGGGCGAGCTGTCCCACGGAGGTGTCTGCTGTCGATGATGCTGGGCCCAGGAGTGGGGCAGCAGGTCTTGGCAGTGGCAAACCCACGCGGTGGAGTCAAGATGGCGTCTGGAGTGGACCAGGAGGGTCCGAGGTACTCCTCTGTTGAAGGGGAGCAAGGGCCAGTCTGGAGCAACCAGACCAGTGATGAAAACCAACTATCGTGGTGCGTCGTGAAGAGGGCCACAAGCCGGTCGGCGAGTGGTCGGACAACGCGGTGAACAGCGAGGAGCAGAAGGGCCCCCACGCAGATCTCGTGGATGCTGGGGAGGCGGGCTTCGGTGCTGGAGCCGCTCAAGGTTAGGGCTTCTCAAACCCTAGGTACACTCACTCGAGGGTCCCTCGGTGGGCGTGTTAGATAAGCGTCGTGCAGGTCCTGAAGATGGCCGGTCCCGCAGGTCTCGTCACACCTACGAATCTCAGCTGGGCTGACGATGTAGGTAGAGGTCAGAGATGGCAGGGAACCCGGGTCTCGTCGAGCTGGGCAGTCTTGATCCGTGGGAGAGACGTACAGCAAACCGCAAGCGCTTAGTTGGTGCCTGCTGGTGCAGGGTACTCCTTAGCCACAAGGGAGAGTCTTCAGAAAAGTCAAGAGTTCCTTTCGTGGAAAGTAGTTCAAGATTCAGAATTATCCAATTTGGGAAGGGGACTCGCTCCTACCTTTATTCTAAGAAAAGGGGCTGGCCTGTGACCAGGTCCTACCTATGGGTGGAGCCAGGAGGGGGGTGGTTACACCCCTATCCTTTGTCCGGCTTCGCCCCAGCTCAGGGGCTGGTGTGCCCCCGAAACTGGTTTGAGCCGGGCTATGCACAGTGAGCACCGGGGTGCCACTTGCAATCACCTTCCTTTCAGCCCTGCCTACCTGGGATACACAAACCCTGTCTGGGATGGTGCTAACACCGCCCTCGACAGGAAAACCTTTGTCCAAGCTCCCCTCGCTGGAAGGTCTCCCAGCAGCAGGAGGTCAGACTTGTGTCTGGTGGCAGCATCCATTTTGTGACCCTGAGGCTTGAGTCAACTTTAACCGGGGTTCAAGGTTACTTCCATGTCGTGCCCCTCTAAAAGGGGGGAATGCTAACCCCGTCGCCAGAACTGTCGAGGGGTTCGTATTCCAATTCGTATGACACCTTACTCGACATGTGTAGGTGATGCGATGCCAAAGTTAGCAAATAACAGCAAGGATTATAATGCATTTAAAAGTAGTTGGCCCGCGTCACCATGGAACGGCTATTAGGTCTTGGTTCCGCAAGCCGTCGACGGGCTCAGCTCGCGCCAGAGCACCGTCCCACATGATTCCCTGCACTCTGCCTTCAGGATTGATAAGGCCTGCCATAGGAGTGACTGATAGGAATCCATGTGTCCATTTTAGGGTTAGGTGTAGGAATACTACACCTACAGCAACGGGTGATTACACCACTTTGCCCCAGCTGTCGTGCAGCCAGTTGTGTCAGCTTTGGGCGGCCATCCAGGGGTGGCATAATACATGCTGCAGCCCCTGGTAGGCCCTGGGTACACCGATGCCCTGGATACCTGTGGTATGCTAAGACAGGGACTGACAAGGCGGCCCAGTTCCAATTAGTGGATGCACCTAATGTACATGTGTGTTAATTTCGAGAGAGAACAGCTAGGCTGTGGGTCTGATTGGCAGGCCCACAGCCAGGGAAAGTCGTAAACCAATGAAGCAAAAGCAAAAAAATCTGGGTGATCATAGGATTGCAGACCCTACTCTCCTACAGCCATTCCCCAAGGATACAAGATCTCCAGGAAGGACCGCCCCACCCGCCCGGGAAGAGGAATCGCCATCGTCCACAAATCCAACCTCCGCCTGAGCACACTCCCTGACGAGCCCACAGACCTGATGGAACACCTTCACTTCAAGATACTGGCCAGCACTACCACCACCCTCCGAGGAACCCTCATCTACCGACCCCCTGGACTCCACAGACTTTTCGCCAACTCCATCACAGACATCATCTCCCCGCATGCCATCGCGTCCACCAACGACACCCTACTGGGAGACCTCAACTTCCACCTCGACAACCAACGGGACCCCAGCACCGCATCCCTCCTGGACAACCTCCAGAACATTGGACTCTGCCAGATCGTGACCGAACCCACGCACTCAGCAGGACAGACCCACGACCCCCTCTTCACAACAGGTAACTAAATCACCTTCAGCCACACCACGAACTCCCATGGACTGACCATCGATGCGTCCACTTCACCCTCAGAACACCCACCATCCACAGACACCTGCTCCCACAAAGAAACTGGACCAGAATCACCACCTACCAGCTAACCTCATCACTCAGAAACTCCACCCAAACCATCGCGGAAAACGGCGACCCCCAACACTGCAGCCCGAACCCTGCACAGTTGGATCTCCAACAGCGCCAACACCATAGCCCCCCTAAAAAAAACACCACCCCCACGCCAAGAAAGCCAGACGGTTTACCACCGAACTTCGAGAGTCCAGACGCATTTGCCGCCGCCTCGAAAAGGCCTGGAGGAACACCAAAGCCACAGAAGCCTACAACAACTTCAGAGCCGCCACCAACGCCCACCACCAACTCATCAGAAAAACGAAGAAAAAAGCGATCGAAGACAGAATCTCCACTCACGCACACAACAGCAAAGAACTCTTCAACATCATCAAGGAGTTCGCCCAACCCACCAGCGAGTTCACTGACATCCCTCCCTCACAAGACCTCTGCGACAAACTCGGCACCTTTTTCCACCACACAATCAAGAGCATCTACGACAATTACGACGAAGGCAACCAACACACTGAGCCCTCACCAACCACCCCGACACCCTGAAGCCAGTGATCGACAACTGGACAGCCCTCACCACCGAAGACACACTGAAGACGATGAAATCAATCCACTCCGGGCCCCCCACGAACCCCTGCCCCCACCACATTTTCAACAGAGCCGCCGACACCATCGCACCCATGCTCTGCCACACCATCAACCGCTCCCTGGCAACCGCCATGTTCCCCGATGATTGGAAACACACCGAAGTCAACATCCTCCTGAAGAAACCCTCAACAGACCCCACCGACCTCAAAAACTACAGACCCATCTCCCTGCTCCCGTTCCAAGCGAAAGTCATTGAGAAAGCCATCAACATTCAACTCGCCACATTCATCGTAGAGCACAACATCCTCGACTCCTCCCAATTCGGCTTCAGAAAAAACCACAGTACAGAAACCGCCCTCCTCGCTGCAACAGACGACATCCGCACCCTACTGGACAAAGGAGAAACAGCAGCCCTCATCCTCCTCGACCTCTCAGCGGCGTTCGACACAGTCTCTCACCGCACCCTAATACGCAGACTCCATGACGCAGGGATCCAAGACAAGGCCCTCAACTGGATCTGCTCCTTCCTCTCTGGCAGAACGCAGCGGGTCAGACTCCCCCCTTTCCTCAACGACTACACCTACCACCTGCAGAGTCCCCCTAGGGGTCCTCCCTCAGCCCTGCACTCTTCAACGTCTACATGGCTCCGCTCACCCCCATCGTCAGAACCTACAGACTCAACATTGTGTCATACGCAGACGACACCCAACTCCTCCTCTCCCTATCCAACAAACCCAATACCGCCAGACACAATTTTCGAGAAGGCATGGAAGCCGGCGCCAAATGGATGAAAAACAGCTGCCTACAACTAAACACCAACAAAACAGAAGTACTCATCATGGCCCAAATCCCGACGCATGGAACGACACCTGGTGGCCCCCTGTCCTCGGAAGCCCGCCCACCCCCACGGACCACGCACGCAACCTGGGTATCATCCTGGACTCTGAGCTCAAAATGGACCTCCAGATCAACTCTGTCTTGTCCTCCTGCTTCCACACCCTCCGCCTCCTATGTAAGACCTTCAAATGGATCCCCCTTGAACACAGAAAGACCATCACTCACAACCTGGTCACCAGCAGACTCAACTACGGCAATGCACTCTACGCCGGAATAAACAAAAACCTCACCCGCAAGCTACAGAACATCCAGAACGCCGCCGCAAGACTGGTCCTTGACCTGCCAAGACCCTGCCACATCTCCCAGCACCTGCGCACACTCCACTGGCTCCCCATCAAAGCTAGAGTCACCTTTAAGATGCTCACCCACGCCCACAATGTTGAAAACTAAAACGGCAATATGATTAAGCATTCACTAAAGACATGAATTCTCTCTAGTTAAAACATGTCTTCCGTCTTATGTTGCCTAATGTCCGGACTCCATTTTGTATTGTCATGTCTCCACGTGCTCAGCACGAGAAGAGTCCTATTTTCGTGTTAGTTGCTCTTGTAATCTGCCTAGTAACAGTCTATAAATAGCTCCTTTGTCCGTCTGGCGCATGTCCAGACTTGACCACATCTGTTATCAGTTAGTCCTTGCTCGACCATGTTTTTGCGGGCTTAGGAGTGTGTTAACTCCGCCCACATATTGATTCTGTATCGAAAATGTCCATAAAAGGTAATGCTTTTTGCCTCATGTTGTATCCACCCACTTACGAGCCCCTCTGTTGTGTATAAAAGGGGACTGTGTACGCAAGTTCTTTGTGCTACTCTATGCAATACTGAAGAGTGTTGTATGGGTTGTAGGACCACCCTTAAGGGTTAATAAACTCTGTCTTTGTATTTGCAGTTTCCGTGCCAACTTCCTTCTAGTTTACGTTACAGGAGAACAAACCCTAGTATTCTGCGGGCCTAGCTGGGGCCTGTAATCATCAATTGGCGCCCGTCACGTGGGGCTCATCGGCGACTCGGATGCTCGAAGGACTGGTCGTGACGAAGGTGAGGAATTTGGCCGGGGATGTGATCACTGCCAGCGGCGTTTTAGTCCTGGCATCCCAAGGTTTTCTTCCTTCCCTTCCGAACTGACCTTCTGGGTGGCGCCGGTCCTCGACTGAGACCTCTTCTGTCGGTTCGCCGCGACAGCCGTTTGGGCGAATTTTGGAACTTGGCAGTTGGAATCTGGACACTCTTGATTGGTAAGACCCGTTGTACGGTACTTGCTCCGAGTTTTGAAGCCTGGGTTGGCTATTTGAGTTTGATTTGTGATGACCGGTCATATTTTGTATTGATTATTGTGAGAATATATGCGTTGCAACACATATAGGCAGGTAATGTGGAGATATTTCTCCGGAGCTGTGTAAATCTGAACGGCGCAAAGTTTAAGTGCCATTTTTGATAATACTGCATATTTTGCATTATTTTCGAGCATGCCTGCTTTTAGCGCACTCCGTAAGTGGTGCTGCTGTTTTGGAAACCGGTTAAACCTCGAGGAATCTGCTCCAGCCCCCCCAGAGGGGACTCCTAATAGGGATATGTATGTGAAGCATGGTCTTTCCTCTATAATGTACAGCACAGTGTGGAGGAAATACACCAAAAAGGATCCTGAGTTACGATGGCCTTTGTATGGATCGTTTGATATGCGCAAGATTGAGTATGTGGAACAGTGTATGTGTAAACGGCGTGCTCGGCAAGACATGTTTGAATGTGTACGGTTATGGGTGAAGGAAGTGCGTGAGCGAGAGAAACGTGAGAAAGCGTTGATTGATAAAGAGCAACGGAAAAATGATCATGTGAGAGCCCAGGAAGCGAAGCGTCGGGAGGAAAGAGAACTGGCGGAGAGACAAGAGAAAGAGCGTAGGTTGCAAGTCTCGGGTCAATATGCTGTCCGCCAGCCACTTTATCCTGTCCTTACTAATCTTGAAGATGATTTTTTTTTTTTTTTTTTTTTTTTTTTGAAACCGTTTATTGCAGTTTGAAAAAGTTACAGGTATGGGCCTACAACCACTCGGCCGGCCGCTAGAGTGACAAAAGCATATTGCATACATACAGTAAGAGTCTCTTGGCAGTGCAGATTAGCAAAACAGGAGAAATCAATGTTGCAGGCCGCATAGCTCCATGCCCACAGTACGGTTCCCTTTTATCAAAACAAAACAACACAAAAAAAAAAAAAAAAAAAAAAAACCACACCCGCAAGGCAACCCGCGATCCAAAGTGACAGCACGTGCTCCATAAGTGGGGGATCCCAACCAGCAGCAGAACTCTGGAGAGGGGAATGGGAATAGATCAGGGACTGGGGGACCGCGTGCCCAAGGCCGAGGGAGGGGGGCCATCTAGGGAGACGGAGCAGGCGAGGCAGCCGGTAGCAGTGGCGGCTCACAAATACCCCCGCGGTAGGCGTTCCAGGGGCCCCAGATTTTCACCCACGCCCCAGGCTTACCCCTCGCCACATACACCACCTTTTCACGAAACATACACCAATCCATATGTTCTTTCCAGGCCAACACCGCAGGGGGCCTCTGGGATCCCCACAATTGGGCAATGTCACGCTTAGCTATCATGTATCCCAGAGTCACCCACCGCGTCTGCGGGACCGAATAGTCATTTGGTTCCCACACATTCAGCAAGCATCTCCTCGCTTCAGGCAACAGCGCGACACGCGTAACCACACGCAGGACCTCATGCACACCACGCCAGAATCGCTCCACCTTTGGGCACTCCCACAGTATATGCATGAAAGTTGCCAACGCGCCACAGCCACGCTTACACATTCCGTCACCAGCAAAGCCCATACGTAGAAGCCTTGGCCCCGTCACGTAAACCCGGTGAAGGATCTTAAGCTGGACGAAACGAAGGCGAGCCGGGATGGCCACCTCTTTTGGAGAGGCCACCGCAGAAATCCAATCCTCGTCGTCCAGCTCTAGCCCGTCGGCAACCCAGGCCTCGCGGAGACTAGTCAGCAGGCACGATCTGTCGTTGATCAGTTTTTTATATATGAGGGAGATCGTGCTGTCTGGGACATGGCCATCCAGCACTCTGTCCTCCAGGGGGGAAGACTCCGGAATGGACGCGACATCCGGGAAGACGGAGCCCAGCGCATGGCGGACTTGTAGGTACCGAAAGCACTCACTGCCCTGCAGCTGAAACTCCGTCTGCAGCGTCGCAAAAGTCTTGAATCCCCCTGTGAGAAGTTGGCCTGGCATATGCTGTTCCTAGTTATAGGGACACCTTGCACCAGTCCAATTCGACTCCTATTGATGGTAGGTTTAAGACAACCTTTAAAGAAAGCTATCCTAGTGGTAGCTGTGGAGAGCAGCCTTCAGGCTAAGTCTTGAAGGAGTGTTAAGCTTATTGTTTTACCATAATAACCTCTTGAATAACCAAATGAAAGAGTAGCCCACACAGGTATATATATAAAATATATGTATTTATTCTAGACAGAATCCCACAGTCACTTTATGTGGCTAGTGGCAAAGTTACAATTCAAACAAGCATTTCTAAACACAATAAATAGCACAGAAATCAATGGGCCCCAGGGGGGGACCAAACCATATACTAAAATAGTGGTATAAGAACCACGACAATTCTACAGGCAATGCCTAGGGCATTCAGGATCGCTGGCCCCTTAAGAATCCACCCACAGTTAAGAGGAAGGGGACCCACGGGAGGCGTGTGCAGTGCGAGAAGCTGCTGTCGGGATCGCAATGTTAGCCTATGGAGAATGTCGCGGTTGAATAATTAAGGTTTAAGGACACTTCTAACAACAGTACAAAGTTAAGGCTTGAGACTTAAGGCTTTGGAGAGCCCACCACCACGGGAGTACCGAAGTACCACTGTTACCTGCCCCAGGGAAGCCGGGTGCATAGGTCGATTCTGGTGTCGGGTCGCGGGCTGATTTTCTATGGAAAAGGAGTCCAAACTGCTGCTAGCTGGAAGTGTCGCTGAAGTCGTGAAGATTAAAGTTGAAGAAAAGACAAAGATGAACCTGAAAGCAGAGGGGACAGAGTCTGGGTCACAGCACAGTGACCAGGGAGCTCACAGGAAGGAGCTCGTGGATGTCGGGTGCTTCAGGTGTGGAAGGTACAGCTGGGCTCTGCAGTCACGGGCTCCGGGAGGCTTCAAGGAAGGCCAGCTTCTGGAGGGCGACTGTCCCACGTCGGCTGAGGGTCGCTGCGGTGTTAGTGTCCCGATTGGATCCACTAAGCATTGGCAACCGCAACCCACGCAAGATGAACAAAGCAGCTGCTGGTGCAGACCCACGTGGTCTGAGGGTGCTCTCCTTTGCAGGGAGCGTAGAGCAGGCCTGGAGCAACCAGGGGAACTCTTAGAAAAGAAGATTGTCCTCCGTCAGGGCCCACCAGTCGAGAGACAAGGGACCGCGGAAGGCAGCAAAATGGAGTGCATAAAAGGGCTCCCACGGGCCACCGGAGCGGGCCAGGGAGCTGAGGGTCGGCACAAATGCTGCTTGAAGGTTGGCTCAAGAATGGGCCAAAGCACAACTTCCCCACTGGTCGGGGTCGTGTGCTGGACAAGAGGTGGCCGGTGTCTCGGGGTATGCGGGGATCTCGACACCCACGTGGTCCAGGGTGCTCAGACTTGCTGGGCACGCTCACAGGACGCTGGGATGCACTGGAGACCCACCTCGAGGTTGCTGGAAGGCGTCGAAGGTCGTGAGAGCAACGAAGTTCCAACCGGGTATCTTGTAGTCTTTTAGGTGCCTGCCAAGCAGGGGGATAACTCCTTTATCCCAAGGGAGATTTCTTCAGTCAGCTGGGCAGCAGCTCGTCGAAGGTCAGTTCTGTGAAGTCCTGTACGAATCTAAGGCTCTAGGGCCAAGTTATTCCCATATATCCCCAAGATTAGGGGATGGTCCAAAATAGAGCCTACCAATCAGAGTAGAGGCGGGAAAGGGTGGCTACACCCACTCCCCTTTGTGTGTTTCCCGCCTGGGCGAGGGGCAGGATGCCCCTGAACCGGTTCCAGGCGGTGTATGCAGAATTGGGGCTCTGCAGCTGCCTACGTGCAACTCTGAATGGACTTTTGGTGCACCCACCCTGTTCCAATCCACATATCCTGTCTGGGGAGGTGCTGGCACCTCCCTGCCACAGGAGCCCTATTGTCCAGATGGCGAGGCTGGGGTTTTCCCCAGCAACAGCCAGCCAGAGTCGTGTAGGTGGCGAACAGTAGCCATTTTGTGGTACATGTGCACTTTTAAATTGGTTTCCAAATTCTACCGCTTTTCCCATATCACCCTCCTAGCAAGGGGGAATCGTGCCCCCATGCCCATGGCTGGACTGGGGTTATGATTCCTTCATGTTTGACACCAAACACGATATGGTTCTGTGTAGCCAGTCCCAAGTTACAGCGATGACGCAATAACTTATAATGCGGTTAAGAGTATGTGGTATGGCTACATTACAAACAACCCAGTAACGATTTTACGAAGGTTGCAGAGAGGTCCTACTCACGTAGGGGTCCCCCCTCACACATACCTCAGCACCCAGCCCTGTAGGATTACCAGGGCCTGCCATAGGGGTGTCCTATGAGAGTATATGTGTTGTATGGTATGGGACATAGGGTACCTACATCCCGGTAAGGGGTGCTAGCACCACCTTACCCAGGCTACAGTAGTGGCCTGGTGGTGTCAGTTTGGGTGGCTGTCCCAGGGTGGCACAATAAGTGCTGCAGCCCTGGTAGGCCTACTGGGGGCCCCATGCCCTGGGTACCTAGGGTACCATCTACAAGGGACTGGAAGGGCATGCCCAGCATCCAATTATGTTTGTACCCAGAGTACTCACAACAGTTTTAGGGAGAAAGCAGATAGGCTGGGGTCCTGGATAGCAGGATCCCAGCCAGACTAGTCAAAAACCACTTAAATACCAGGCAAAAAGTTGGGGGCAACCATTAGTCAGATTCCACTCTCCTACATAACCCCCCCCCCAAACGAAAGGAGATAAGGCTAACCTTGTCCAGATAAGCCTTTATTTCCTGAGTGGCCAGATAAGGAAGAACCTGTACTAACATGGTTGCTCCCTGTGTCATGGTCCACTTGGGAAATCCTACCCCAAGGGGTTCTAGAGTTTCTCCAAAGTCTAGGGAAATTACCGGTATTGGTTTTTGGGTCAGAGGTGGGCTGGTGGGGTGTCTGAGTCTGGAAGTGAGACCCTACTTGGGTTGGTCTCAACCTCCTCAGATCACTGGCCACTATGGAAGCCTTTCTGCCCATGACGGTGTCATATCTGGCCCTAAGGGTCAACCTCTGGCTGCCTACAGCTGGGGGTTGGATCCCTTTGGCTGGAATAGTGGAGGGCACTGGAAGGTTTGGGGCAGCTAGGCCCCAGGTTTCCCTGTGCTCAACAACATCCATTTGAGGGGTGCCTATACCTAGGGGTAAGGGGGATCCCTCAGTTTGTAGAGGAATATTCACCTGGCTGAAACTACTCTGCTGGGTGTCCCTAATCTGTTGATGAGGGGGTTCCTCTGGGCAGGGGCCCAATAAGGGTCCACTGACCTCCCTGACCTCTGCAGCCCTGGGCTGACTGAGGCAGGGTAGAGAGGGGCAGGATACCTGCTCCAGACTGGGTACCACCTTGGAAGGATCCCCTGCCATCAGAGAGGTGGGCAGGCCAAGCCTGTCCGCTTCTGGGGCAGTTACTTCACAAGGGGCAGGGTCAGTTCCCTGAGAAACTGGACCTTTACCTGTAGTCTGGTGGGGGGAAGACTGCTCTTCCTCCCCTATGCTCTCTGTTTGTGTAGAGTGATCCATAGTTTCAGGCTTCACTCTTTCTATTTCCTCCTGGGGTCGAGGTGAGGCCCTCAGGGTCTCATCCACTCTCTCAGGAATTCCTACCATTTTCAAATGGGCCTTGTGGTCAACCTCAGCCCAGGCTGAGATTTCTAGATCATTCCCCAGTAGACAATCTACAGGCAAGTTTGGGGACACTGCCACTCTCTTGGGGCCAGTGACTCCTCCCCAGCTGAGATTTATCACTGCCATGGGATGATCTGTCCTGATTCCATCAATATTGGTCACCTGATAGCTAAACCCAGGTAAAAGCTGATCTAGGGGCACTAGCCTCTTGGTCACCATGGTGACACTGGCCCCTGTGTCCTTATAGGCCACAGCCGTCTGACCATTGATCATTGGTTCTTGTCTGTACCTGCCCAGAATACTGGGGCTCATGGTAAAGTTGGCAAACCCCATGCCACCATCACAGACCATAGTTGCTAATGCAGGGGACCTGGCTAGGCCAGAGTCCACTGGTGTCCCCAAAGAGAACCCAACTAAGTTTTTGGGTGCACTCCCACCACCTGGGGGATTACTACTAGTAGTAACAGGAGGTGTTGGAGCAGGTTTTGGAGGAACATTTTCTTTATTGCCATTTTTAGGACAGCTGGAGTCAGTTTTCCAGTGGCCAGGTTTCTTACAGACATGGCAATAGGGTTTCTTGACATTAGAGGAAGGATTTTGGGACCCACCCCCAGCACTGGTTTGTTGGGGCCCTTCAGATGACTTGTCTTGTTTATCATCCCCACCTTTCTCTTTGGGCTTAGTGGAATCCTTCTTCTGGTCACCAACTTGGTTCTTAGGCCTGATCCTGGTTCTGACCCATTTGTCTGCCTTCTTTCCCAATTCTTGGGGAGAGGTCAGATCAGAGTCCACCAGGTGCTGGTGTAAAAGTTGGTTCTGACAATTATTAAGAATCTGCTCCCTCATAATGAGATTATACAATCCTTGATAATCATTAACTTTACTGCCATTTAACCAACCTTCCAGTGCCTTGGTTGCACAATCCACAAAGTCTACCCAATCCTGATTCTGTGCTTTCTGGGTGTCTCTGAACTTAAGTCTGTATTGATCAGTGGTTAAGCCAAACCCATCTATTAAAGCAGCTTTCAGGATATAATAATCATCAGCATCCTCTTCTCTTACAGAGAGGAGCTTGTCTCTCCCTTTATCTGAAAAGGAGAGCCACAGGATTGCTGCCCACTGCTCTACAGGGACCCTCTGTACTCTACAGGCCCTTTCAAGAGCAGATATCCATTTGTGGATATCATCCCCATTCTGATAGGGGGGCACAATCTTGTGGAGGTTCCTATTGTCAGGGACTCTCTCTCTAACTCTAGGGGTTTCATTACTGCCACCAGGGATCTCTAGACCCCACTTTCTTGAAGCTTTCTGAAGCTCCAGGGTTTCCCTGTCCAATGCTAACTGTTCTCTTTTAAGCTCAAGCTTAGCCTGCTCAAATTTGATCAGTCTGCATTTCCTCTCATGAGAGGTTTCTCTTCTCTGAGAAGAGGCAGAGGACCCTTTGGATCCCCTAGAATGGTTGGATCCCACTGAGGGGGATCTGTTCCTTCTGGGGTCCACCACTCTCCTTTTAAGGGTGGAGGGAGTGCCTCTTGGGCCATCACCTCCATGCTGTGAGTGGTTTGTGTCTTCCAGGTCAGGATTTTCATCCTCTTCCTGTTCCTCTTCAGATTCCACTCTGGGAGTGTCCTCTTCTGAGGGGTGCCCACCCACGTTGTCCGTCCCTCTGGATCCTATGGACTCCATAAAGTCTGCTATGAGCAGGATCTCTTTGAGACGTTTTGTGTTGGCACCTCTTTCTGTCTTCAGTCTCCTAAGGGTGCACATTTCCCTGAGCTCAGCAAAGGTGAAATTATCATACTTATCTACTGGGACCCTCTGGGGTCCTTCCATAGCCTTAGTGCCACTTGAAGACATGTTTAGTGTAGTGATGTATCTACCTACACTAAGTGTGGCCTACTGAACCCTCTCTTGAGTTGTAGTCAAGGTGTGCTAGACCCTCTACACACAACTCCAAGTTCAGTAGAACTTATTGTATTCTAGCTTGAATTTATATGTACCTTTGGTACCTTGTGGCTTTCACTTTAGAAATTCAATGTGTTATCTGGTAAAACAATGGCAAGCTTGAATCCAACCGCTGCACACCAATGTGAGAAGTTGGCCTGGCATATGCTGTTCCTAGTTATAGGGACACCTTGCACCAGTCCAATTCGACTCCTATTGATGGTAGGTTTAAGACAACCTTTAAAGAAAGCTATCCTAGTGGTAGCTGTGGAGAGCAGCCTTCAGGCTAAGTCTTGAAGGAGTGTTAAGCTTATTGTTTTACCATAATAACCTCTTGAATAACCAAATGAAAGAGTAGCCCACACAGGTATATATATAAAATATATGTATTTATTCTAGACAGAATCCCACAGTCACTTTATGTGGCTAGTGGCAAAGTTACAATTCAAACAAGCATTTCTAAACACAATAAATAGCACAGAAATCAATGGGCCCCAGGGGGGGACCAAACCATATACTAAAATAGTGGTATAAGAACCACGACAATTCTACAGGCAATGCCTAGGGCATTCAGGATCGCTGGCCCCTTAAGAATCCACCCACAGTTAAGAGGAAGGGGACCCACGGGAGGCGTGTGCAGTGCGAGAAGCTGCTGTCGGGATCGCAATGTTAGCCTATGGAGAATGTCGCGGTTGAATAATTAAGGTTTAAGGACACTTCTAACAACAGTACAAAGTTAAGGCTTGAGACTTAAGGCTTTGGAGAGCCCACCACCACGGGAGTACCGAAGTACCACTGTTACCTGCCCCAGGGAAGCCGGGTGCATAGGTCGATTCTGGTGTCGGGTCGCGGGCTGATTTTCTATGGAAAAGGAGTCCAAACTGCTGCTAGCTGGAAGTGTCGCTGAAGTCGTGAAGATTAAAGTTGAAGAAAAGACAAAGATGAACCTGAAAGCAGAGGGGACAGAGTCTGGGTCACAGCACAGTGACCAGGGAGCTCACAGGAAGGAGCTCGTGGATGTTGGGTGCTTCAGGTGTGGAAGGTACAGCTGGGCTCTGCAGTCACGGGCTCCGGGAGGCTTCAAGGAAGGCCAGCTTCTGGAGGGCGACTGTCCCACGTCGGCTGAGGGTCGCTGCGGTGTTAGTGTCCCGATTGGATCCACTAAGCATTGGCAACCGCAACCCACGCAAGATGAACAAAGCAGCTGCTGGTGCAGACCCACGTGGTCTGAGGGTGCTCTCCTTTGCAGGGAGCGTAGAGCAGGCCTGGAGCAACCAGGGGAACTCTTAGAAAAGAAGATTGTCCTCCGTCAGGGCCCACCAGTCGAGAGACAAGGGACCGCGGAAGGCAGCAAAATGGAGTGCGTAAAAGGGCTCCCACGGGCCACCGGAGCGGGCCAGGGAGCTGAGGGTCGGCACAAATGCTGCTTGAAGGTTGGCTCAAGAATGGGCCAAAGCACAACTTCCCCACTGGTCGGGGTCGTGTGCTGGACAAGAGGTGGCCGGTGTCTCGGGGTATGCGGGGATCTCGACACCCACGTGGTCCAGGGTGCTCAGACTTGCTGGGCACGCTCACAGGACGCTGGGATGCACTGGAGACCCACCTCGAGGTTGCTGGAAGGCGTCGAAGGTCGTGAGAGCAACGAAGTTCCAACCGGGTATCTTGTAGTCTTTTAGGTGCCTGCCAAGCAGGGGGATAACTCCTTTATCCCAAGGGAGATTTCTTCAGTCAGCTGGGCAGCAGCTCGTCGAAGGTCAGTTCTGTGAAGTCCTGTACGAATCTAAGGCTCTAGGGCCAAGTTATTCCCATATATCCCCAAGATTAGGGGATGGTCCAAAATAGAGCCTACCAATCAGAGTAGAGGCGGGAAAGGGTGGCTACACCCACTCCCCTTTGTGTGTTTCCCGCCTGGGCGAGGGGCAGGATGCCCCTGAACCGGTTCCAGGCGGTGTATGCAGAATTGGGGCTCTGCAGCTGCCTACGTGCAACTCTGAATGGACTTTTGGTGCACCCACCCTGTTCCAATCCACATATCCTGTCTGGGGAGGTGCTGGCACCTCCCTGCCACAGGAGCCCTATTGTCCAGATGGCGAGGCTGGGGTTTTCCCCAGCAACAGCCAGCCAGAGTCGTGTAGGTGGCGAACAGTAGCCATTTTGTGGTACATGTGCACTTTTAAATTGGTTTCCAAATTCTACCGCTTTTCCCATATCACCCTCCTAGCAAGGGGGAATCGTGCCCCCATGCCCATGGCTGGACTGGGGTTATGATTCCTTCATGTTTGACACCAAACACGATATGGTTCTGTGTAGCCAGTCCCAAGTTACAGCGATGACGCAATAACTTATAATGCGGTTAAGAGTATGTGGTATGGCTACATTACAAACAACCCAGTAACGATTTTACGAAGGTTGCAGAGAGGTCCTACTCACGTAGGGGTCCCCCCTCACACATACCTCAGCACCCAGCCCTGTAGGATTACCAGGGCCTGCCATAGGGGTGTCCTATGAGAGTATATGTGTTGTATGGTATGGGACATAGGGTACCTACATCCCGGTAAGGGGTGCTAGCACCACCTTACCCAGGCTACAGTAGTGGCCTGGTGGTGTCAGTTTGGGTGGCTGTCCCAGGGTGGCACAATAAGTGCTGCAGCCCTGGTAGGCCTACTGGGGGCCCCATGCCCTGGGTACCTAGGGTACCATCTACAAGGGACTGGAAGGGCATGCCCAGCATCCAATTATGTTTGTACCCAGAGTACTCACAACAGTTTTAGGGAGAAAGCAGATAGGCTGGGGTCCTGGATAGCAGGATCCCAGCCAGACTAGTCAAAAACCACTTAAATACCAGGCAAAAAGTTGGGGGCAACCATTAGTCAGATTCCACTCTCCTACACCCCCCCTCGTCCAGAGATCTCCCACAGTGCTGATTCCGATCGTGTCCCACTTCTCACAGCCCTTCGATGTCCACAGGGAGCCCAACCTCTCAGACGCATATAGCGGTGACGCCCGGGTCAAACGGTCCTTCCACCCCATAGCTGCATTAGCCGCGTGCCAGACACGCACCATGACACGCGTCGGTCCCGTCAGACGGGGGTCAGGCGCGGCAGAGTAAAGCGCTCGATTGTAGTCGCCACCGGGCAGGAGCATCTTGTCCATCTCAAACGCCGGGTTCAAGGCGGGCCCGTAAAGGCCATGATTAATTGCAGCCAGTTGGGTGGCCCAGTAATACCGTTTAATGTCCGGGAGGGCGACCCCCCCATCGTACCACGGGAGCGTCAATTTAGCCAAAGCAATGCGCGGCCTCCCGTCCCAGAACAGGCGCCGCTGGAGGCCCTCCACCTCACGGAAGTAGCGTGCCGGAACCAAGTCCATAGTATTCTGGAGGGCGTAGAGGAAGCGCGGCAAGGACATCATTTTAAACAAGGCCGCTCGGCCGAGCGGCGAAAGCGGCAGACGCCGCCAGCGCACCACGTCCTCCTTCAAGCGCTGGAGGGGGGGCAGCAAATTCCGCTCATAGCGGGCCTCCGGGTCAAGAGTGATATATATACCCAGGTACCGAAACCCCTGGGAGGCAATCTGGATCGGACAGTCCCGTGGTAGGACCGGAGCCTCCCCGGAAAGCACATATACACAGGATTTCGCCCAGTTGATGACAAGGCCTGAGTTGCGACCGAATGAGCGCAAAACATCAACCAGGACGATCAGTGATTTACGCGGGGAGGCGAGATACAGGAGGATATCATCAGCATAGAGGGACACACGGTCCTCATGCTCGGGGGTCCAGCGGAGACCACGGATGGAAGGGTGCCACCGCAGCCACTCCGCCAGGGGCTCCAGGGCCAGTGCAAACAGAAGAGGTGACAAGGGGCAACCCTGTCGCGTGCCCCGCCCCAGCGCGAACGGGACCGAGACTCGCCCATTAATAATAAAATAATAAAAGGGATCTTGTCATGCGCAAACATAGCCCAATGGGCATCAAGGCCCATTCACCACCACCTGCGCCAAGGGGCCCGAGTACAACAATTTGACCCAGCTAATAAAGCCCGGTCCAAATCCAAATTTCGCCAGCATCGCCCAGATGTATGGCCACTCAAGCGTGTCAAACGCCATGGTGGCGTCCAAGGACGCCAAGATGGCCGGCTCCCGCACAAATGGGACACGCGCGAGCACACCGTGCAAGCGCCGCAGATTGAGCGCCGTGTTGCGGTGTGGTATAAAGCCAGATTGGTCTTGGTGGACCAAATCGCCCACCACGCCAACCAACCGGTTGGCCAACACCTTGGCGAGGATTTTGGGCTCCGCGTTCAAGAGCGAGATCGGCCGATAGGAGGCGACCCGTTCACGGGGCTTCCCCTCCTTGTGGATCACCACGATTGTGGCCAGACGCTGGTCCGGCGGGAGGGAACCCTGCGAGTGTGCCGCCAGGAACATCGCGCGCAGGTGGGGCGCCAACACATCCGGGCGTAGCTTGTATAGTTCGATGGGGATACCATTGGGGCCCATGGCCTTGCCGGATGCAACCGAGCGAATAGCCAAGGCAATTTCGTCCGAGGTGGGAGGAGCGTCCAGCGAATCCCTGTCCTCCACCGTAAGGGAGGGCAGTGCGATGTCCCTAAGCAGGGCATGGGAATCTTCCTCCGAGCAGGGGGAAACCGGGGAGTAGACTTCGCGGAAATAATCCGCAAAGCAGGAGACAATGGCTTCCGGCTCGGTGACACACGCACCATCCGCACTCTCAATCAAAGGAACCACGCGACTCGCTCTCTCCCTCTTATCCAACCACGCAATCAATTTGCCAGCCTTATCACCCACATCATACAATCGCCCCTGCTGCTCTCGACCGAGGCCCCTGGCCACCTCCGTGACGAGGGCCCGATAGGCCGCCTGCTTTAGGTGTAGAACATGCAGCTTGGCATCTGTTACCCCGCTCCCCAAGTCACCCTCCAGTTCTGCAATCTCGGCCTCTACCCGGGTCACCTCCTCCCGCTCGCGCCGCCGGGCATGGGAGATAAAGGAGAGGGCCTCCCCTCTAAGAACTACCTTAAAAGCCTCCCACAGGGAGATGGCCGAAGGGACCGACCCCACATTCTCGTCAAAATAACGCTGTAAGGATTTGATCAAATCGGCACGAATGGTGGGGTCGCGCAAATACCATGCATTGATTGGAGCCACCCTGCCATCCCCCCTCGGGAAGACATCGAAATGTAATAGCAATGGGGAGTGGTCTGAGATACCCCGCGCCAGATGGCGCACCTCCCCCACCCTCCCTGCATGGGCCGCCGGGACAAGGATGTAATCAAGCCGCGAGAGGCTACCATGGTCACCCGAGTGGAAGGTGTATTGCCGCTGTGCGGGATGCTTTAGTCGCCAGCAATCCACCAGGCCCAGCGTGTCTAAAAGGCCGGGCAGCCACGCCTGTGCCCGGGGGAGGTCCCTGGGGGGATGGCGATCCATAGACCCAGAAGCTACCGCATTAAAGTCCCCTCCAACCACCAGCAGGCCACTCGGAAGGTCCAGGAGGAGGTGCCCCAGGTCCGCAAATGTGGTGGCTTGTAACCCAGGCGGGACGTACACTGATATCAAAATAAACACTCTACCCTCCATTCTTCCCACCAGGACAGTGTAGCGTCCCCTCTCATCATGGCGCACCTCATCGATCTCCAACGGGAGCGAGTTCTTGATCATAATACCCACCCCCCGCGAGCCCGAAGTGAAGCCAGAATGGGCCGCCAAACGATAGCCCCGCCGATTCATTGCCTGAAAGGAGTTACCTATAAGGTGTGTCTCCTGCAGGAAGACAACATCTGGTGAAATACGTTTCAAGTACTGCAGGACCACACCACGCTTAATCCTATCCCCCAGGCCGTTAACATTCCATGACAACACAGTCAAATCCCTACCCCCCATCATACGTCGAAACAATCGGTCGTCCCCCACAGAGCATCTTAAAAACAACAATACAGTAACGGGTTTGCCTTGCGGTGCAAACAAACAACACACCCCCCCCACCCCCCCATCCCAACAGAACTCCCCCCTCCCTGCACCCCTGCATGAGCCCAGACAGCCCCCCCCAAAGTGCAGTGTGCCTGTCGCCCCATAGCTAAAAACTAACTAGTCCCCCAGAGGAGGAGGGAAGCCCCCAACAGACCCCGCACGACCTCCATAGGAGGGGAACATATGCAATCAATAAATGGGGAAGGGACATCGTCCAGAGCAAGGCCTATTCAGTCACCCCTCAATTCTGATCCGGCGGGCCCTCCTCGCCAGCCGCGCCCCCCCGCCCCCCAGGCCCCGATCTCCAGGCAGAGTGTCCAACCAGTCCCCAGCCGCCTCGGGCCGGTCAAAGAAGTGCGTGCGACCATCCACCTCCACCCTCAGCTTAGCTGGGAAAAGCATTGAGTACTTAAGGTTCAGGTCCCGTAGGCGACGTTTAACACCAAGAAAACTCTGTCTCTGCTTCTGAACCGCCGGAGTAAAGTCTGGGTAGAAATGCACATCCATGTTGTCAAGCTTGACCGGTCCCTGTTGCCTGGAGGTCTGGAGGATAGCATCTCTGTCCCGAAAGTTAAAAATCCGGGCAATGAGAGGCCGCGGCGGGGCACCGGTCTTAGGTCTGCCCCCAGGGACCCGGTGTGCACGCTCCACCGCAAAAAGCTTACTCAGCCCCCGGGGCTGGAGATGGGTAAGGATCAATTCCTCCACAAAAAGATCTGCCGCCTCCGCCTCTCGTCCCTCCGGCACCCCCACAATACGGACATTATTCCTCCGGGCCCGACCCTCGGAATCCTCCAGTCGCCGGTCCATCAAGGCGCTCGCCTGGCCAAGCCGGCGCACCTCCTTTTGGAGGGCCACCACGTCCGTCGTGAGGCTCGTTGCGGTGTGGGCCAGGGAATCGACCCGGTCGTTCGTTTTGGACAAGTCTGCCCTCACAAGGCTCACATCCACCAGGACCGAGTCTATTTTTTGCGCTAGGGTGTCGAAACGCTGGTCCACCGAGGCCTTCATCTCTGCGATGGCGCCCATGACGTCCCGGAGGGTCAGATCCACAGGCTGAGCAGATGCCTCCGTCGGGCCCGCCGGGGATGTGCGCGATGTCTCCGGAGAACCCTTCTGGAGAGTGTAGCGGTCCATACTGTTAACTTGGTGCGCCGTGCCACGGCGGGTCGTCTTCACCTTCGCCCGGTCGCCATCTTGTTTGGTGGACATGCTTGCTCTCCCACCGTCGTGCCAATCTCCTCGAACGGGCCGCTATACCAATTCACGGGCTCCGGGGGGGGGCGGGGGCGACCACCGAACCGCAGGTCAACCCACAGCCGGCGGGTCAGCCGGGCACTTGGACAAGACCACACCACCGCACCCCGCTCCGCAACCCTACCTCGCTTGAGGGCAAGGAGGGCGCAAAAGCGAAAGTGAAAGTGCGGGGTACGCGAGCCACCCAGCCTTGCCCGCCGCTGTTGTTCACTTTGTCCCCGGATCGCCCCACTACTCCAATCCGGGGGGCCGGCGAGGAGAAGGCCGCAACCTTCGATCGGTGCTCCCACCGGTGTTCGGGGTCCGATTCGAGCCCAAAAAACGGGTGGCGCCTCAGCTCGGGTTCCCCGACACAGTCCCCTCAACAAGGACAGGATATCGCCAGGATTAATTCAGGAGGTCACGGAGGTCCTCGGGAGCCTCGCACCTACGCGGCCATCTTGGTTGCGCGCTAGGCTCCTCCTTGAAGATGATTTTTATTTATTAGATCGTTCTCCGCCCCCTTATGTTGGTGCGTCCGCCCCGAGATCGCAGGATTCTGGATCGGTTTCGGATAAGGTAGACACGCGGTCCATGTTATCAACTGAGCGTATGGGTGAGCTGCGGAAAATTTCTTTTCGAGCGCTTAAGGGCAAGCTATCTCTTTCTGAATTATTGGAGCCTTTGAAAAAGTGGCAGGATAGAGAGAAGTTGTATTTTCTTGAAACCTTTTCTGATGAAGTGATTACTGCCTTTCGGAAATATTCAGAAGTTTTTGAGCCTGATGATGTAGTATCAGATGCTAAAGCATTACGTAACGGTGTTTTTTCTCCCTCTAAGGCACCTGATGCGGTCCGCCGGCTGTTTGCATTGCGGGACGCGGCGTTTGAACTTAAAGAGAGAGCGCGCCTAAAAACAGGGGAGGAGGAGCAATCGGATTCACGTATCGGCGGCGACCAATCATCTACCTCCCACTCAGATAAGAGCGAACTAGTGCATGCTAAACCAATGCGAGAGGCGGCACCTTTGTATGTTCCTCCTAAAGGAGCAGGAACTAGCTCAGATATGTCTTCCCCCGATGCTAGGGGTTATTTCGGGTATAATTGGGTTTATACTCCCTGGCATAGGGCTGATGTTATGGCATGAAAGAATGCATTGCCTGACCCCCGCAAGAATCCAGCGGCTTTTAACGAAGAAGTCGAAGGGGCCCTGAATTCTTGTACTATGACTTTAGCGGATATAGATTTGTTCTTTGGGCTTATTTTACCACCGAATATGTGGCGATCTGTGCGGAAGGTGGATGATCAAGCCGTTTTTAAGGCCAAATGGTCTGAGATTGAGGATGAGGATAGGGAGAGAAAACCTGCGCAAAAACCGCCCCAGATTATTTTAGATCTCCCCGCTGCTATCTTGACCAAGTTGAAAACGATTATTCCCCCTAAAAAGATTGACTGGAATATGTTAGCCTCGTGTAAACAGAAGGTTGATGAATCAGTTTCAGATTTCTTTACACGCTTTGAGGAGACATTTCATGGTTTCAGTGGTCAGTCGCTTACGGATGATACGGGCCGCCATCTTTTTGTTGATAAATATGTGGCGAATTTATTACCGGAATAGCAGCTCGTTTAAAAGCGAGTGAAAGTTCTTGGTCCACTTCGTCTCCGGCATCCCTCCTGACCATGGCTCAGTATTATGAGCGTCAGGAACAAGAAGCGAAGGGGAATGAGGAGAAGAAATCGAAAGATCTGAAAACTAAGGTGATGTTAGCACAAGTATATGGCCCGCCTCGTCGGGGTATAGAAAGAGGTAGGGGAGGATTCTATGGTCCCCCTTCGGGCCGGTCAGATGTAAACAGAAATCAATGTGCATATTGTAAACAGCCGGGTCATTGGGCCAGAGATTGTCCGGTGTTATATGCATCTCGTCAGGGACGTGGTCAGGGACCACCGAGAGGTAGAGGGGGTTTTTCGAATTATAGAGGGAACTCTAATGATCGTACTCGATTTGAGCCTAACGTACAGCAACGGGTTAGGCCTAATGTGTTTGATAGGCAACACCAGTATCAAATGTCTGGGAACGACCGTTCTGGGTACCATGACTCACAGCATGCGTAGGATTGCGTTGGATGGGGGTTAGAATCAGTTGAAGTGCCGGTTGATCAGAAGGGTCCTTATGTTTCAGCAAATGTTTTGGGTTCTACTGATCGGTTCCTAGTTGATACAGGAGCTACTCGCAGTGCGCTGTCCAAACAATTGGTTCCGAGGGCTCCCCCATCTGGCTTAATGGTTACATCGGTAGGGTTTGATGGTACACTCTCTCGAAGCCCTCTTTCCCGACCCCTTGCATTCCATGTTGATGACTTTTCTGCGCCCTGTCCGTTTCTGCTTGCCCCGAACACACCTGACAACATTATGGGTCTTGATATGCTCAAGCACTTCAGAGCTACGATCCGCTGCTCCCCTACTGGAGTGCGTGTGATATTAAACGATAATCACCCAATGGCAGATCGGATGTGTGTGGTTTCGGAGGATACTGTATTAGCTTCCCTCCCTCATTCTTTGTGGGCCACTTCGGATACTGATGTGGGACAGATGGTGATTCCGCCTGTCCACATTAGTGTCCAGGAGGGTGCGGTGTTACCACGCCTCCCCCAGTATCGTATTTCGCAGGAAGGGGAAGAGGCACTCATACAGATTGTGCAGGATTTGATTAAGGTGGGAGTAGTGGAAGAAGTTCCCTATAATGTCTGTAACAGTCCTATTTTACCCATTTTGAAGAAAGATACTGATTCTAGGGTTTATCGTTTTATCATTGACCTAAGGGAAGTGAATAAGATAGTGATACCTCAGTATCCAGTGGTTTCTGATATCACGACGTTACTCACTTTGGTCCCGCCAACGGCGACCACGTTTTCAGTTATTGACTTGAAAAATGCCTTCTTTTCGATTCCTATTCACCCTGATAGCCGATACCTTTTCGGTTTTACTCTAAATAATAGGTCTTATAGATTTTGTAGAGTCCCTCAGGGTTATACAGAAAGCCCTAGCATTTACAGTCAAGCATTGAAAAGGCAATTGGATTCCTTTGTTCTGCCTGATGGTGTCGCCCTTATACAATATGTCGATGACATCTTATTGGCGGCCGACACTCCTGAGCTGTGTGAGAAGTGCACATTATCTTTGCTTTCCTTTTTGGCATCGCACAACCACAAAGTGTCGAAGAAGAAATTGCAATTCTGTAGACCAAAGGTGACTTATTTGGGCCACCTTTTGTCTAAGGAGGGGCGTGCAGTCACACCAGATCGTATTCAAGCAATTTTGAACACGCCAGTACCTTCCACACAGAAGGACGTGCGTGCATTTTTGGGTCTTGCTTCTTTCTGTAGGCAATGGATATTGGGGTTTTCACACATAGCTAAGCCATTGTTAGCACTCTTGACAAAAGACACTCCGATTCCTCTTCCCTGGTCAAATGAGTGTGAAATTGCTTTTCAGCAATTGCGACAAGCCCTTTGTTCAGCACCAGTGTTAGGTACCCCTGATTATACGAAGCCCTTTTCACTGTATGTGCATGAGAAAGATGGATGTGCATTATCAGTTTTAGTGCAGATGCACGGCGACAAGCAGCGCCCTTGTGCATATTTTTCGGCTGTAGTTGATCCTGTTGCCCGAGCATTGCCTGGGTGTTTTCGCTCGGTTGCGGCGACAGCTGTGTCAATACGCCAAAGCGAGGGAATTGTGTTATCTCACAAGCTGTTGGTATTAGTTCCCCATGCTGTTGATGCTCTGCTTAATCAGACAAAGACGCAGCATTTGACCAGCACTCGTTTAACGGGATATGAGTTGACGCTTTTGGCTCCTCATATTACGTTAAAGAGGTGTGCAACGTTAAATCCAGCCACATTGTTGCCGTTCCCGGAAACTCAGTCTGAAGCACGGAAAGCACACGACTGTATTCTTGTGACTGAGGAACAGACAAAGGGTCGTATTGATCTCCAGGATACGCCCTTTACAGATGTAGATGGAGAACTGTGGGTGGACGGATCATGCCTGAAGCTACCAGATGGTACGACTTCAGCAGCGTATGCAATTACCACATTACAAACAATAGTGGAGACAGCACGCATACCGCAGAAATCAGCTCAAGCAGCGGAACTGATAGCATTAACACGAGCATGTGAGCTCAGTGCAGGATTGTGTGTGAATGTTTATACAGATAGCCGCTATGCCTTCGGAGTAGCGCACGATTTCGGCCTACTCTGGAAGGAGAGAGGGTTTCTAACGTCACATGGAGCACAGATAATGTACGGGGAGTTAGTTCACAACCTTTTGAGTGCATTAACATATCCAAAGAAGATTGCTATAGTTAAATGTAGTGCCCATAAGAAAATGGTTGATAAAGTTGGAGAAGGGAATGCTTTAGCAGACCGGGTGGCACGAGAGACTGCGATGCAGCCTGGTGCTACTGCAATGTATGTTGTGAAGTCACAGGCAGAAAGATGGCACGATGCTAGGAGAGAAGTGCTGGAGATACAGAGGACCGCTTCCGATAAGGACGGGAGCAATGGTCCAATGATGGAGAATTAGATGATGAAGGGTGTTGGAGAAGTAAGCAGATGGATAAGTGGAAGTTACCCACAGCCTTCGTACAACCTATGGTTCTGATGGCACATGGACTAGCGCATGTCGGAGCTTCCGCAATTGTTAAATTACTCACACGAGTTTGGGAGCATCCGGAGATCGCTAGTACGGCAAAGAGGGTAGTGCAGACCTGCATGATTTGCCTGAGGTAGAACCCGGGAAAGGGTACACGAACTCCAGCAGGAGGATTTGCGACACCTACTGCACCCTTTGAGGTTTTGCAGATGGATTACATTCAGCTTGAGCGCTGTAACAATTTGAAGTATGTTCTAGTAGTGGTTTGTGCCTTCAGCAAATGGGTTGAGGCATACCCTACGAAAGACAATACTGCAATGACTACAGCCAAGATGCTATTGAAGGAGTTCTTCCCTCGATATGGTGTTTGTAGATTGTTGTGGAGTGATAACGGACCTCATTTTATAGCAGACGTTATCAAGTATGTCCTGAAAGGCCTGGGAATTACCCAAAAATTTCATGCAGTGTTTCACCCTCAGTCTGCGGGATTGGTCGAGAAATATAATGGTACTCTGAAGCTTAAGATCGCGAAGATCCAAGCTTCGACTTCTTTGACTTGGCCAGATGCTTTACCGCTGGCATTATTGTCAATTAGATCGATACCGCATTCTCGGACCGGTCTCACACCTTACGAGATTGTATTCGGACGCCCAATGAATATTTGGGGTCCACCAAACCCAAAGTCAGTGTATGATGTACCTTGTGTAATGATGAATGATTATCTGGCACAGTTAACGGATAATTTGGTTTCTATTCATCAACAGGTTCGAGAAGCGCTCCCTGATCGGTCCACAGGTGAAGGTCATAATCTCCGACCTGGCGATCAGGTTATGATAAAAGTATTCGAAAGGACGAACAGTCTGGAGCCGAGATGGGTTGGTCCTGAGCAGGTCCTGCTTGCAACGAGGACAGCTGTGCGAGTTTCCAATCGGAAGAACTGGATCCACTCTTTGCACTGTCGTAAAGTGCCGCCTGGATTGGTGGAGCCTGCTGTGTTGACCGACCATCGAGAGATCCTGACTGCGGAGAAAGGCCGTGCTGTGGAACCGAATGACACTGAGGAGCTCTTCCTGGACCAATCGATTCCTGGAGGAGGAAGATATCATCTCAGACCGAGGAAGTGATTTTCTTTTTTGTATCCAAAAAGGTTGTCAGAACGGCCCTTAGGTTAGTGAAACGGAGAGCCAATGTGGCAAGGGGGGGGGATCAGCCCTGCATTAGTGTAGTGACACCCGTCTTGGCCCGCTGGTGAAGAAATCAACGGCTGCCTAAGGGGAAGAGTTCTGACAACCTTTTAGTTTCAGGAAGATATTGATTTTTTATTTACTACAAGATGGAAAAGAAGAAAATTCTTTGTGCGACGAGTTTTATTATTAGTGTAGCTATTGTTGGTATAACCACATGGTTTGTTGAAGACGTGACTCCTGCTCGTGAGTTGCTTGTTCTGACCACTCCAGTGCCTGAGGAGCATTACTTTTATACCCTTCCGTATCAAGAATTGAAGCATCGTCAGTCTTATTTGAATAACACTTTCATCCAGATGTTGCATCATACCCATGTTGCTACGAATGCTACGAACTGTTGGATATATGGTATGATGCCAGCTCATCAGAAGAAAGGAGGAACGCCATTCATACCTCTTCCTTTCTCTCATAATGGCTCTTGTAGAGCATGGTACACTTTGCTTTTTGCCACACGGAAACCTACAGTGGGACGATTACTTTTCAGACTTAATAAGGAATGTCATCAGGATAAAGAAGGCTATCCACAAGCAAATGGGACAATATGGGAGTGGGAAGAATATCGACCAGACAATGAATCGATCCCCTACATTTTCACGAACACCAGAGACACTGCAGGGAAGGAACAATTTGTGATTCAAGTGGCACAAGCTCAAGCGGACCTGTGTGTTCAGAGTGTGGGTTATATTCCTATTGGTGTTAGTGACTGTATTATTTTGCTAAATATTGACGGACTAAATAATAGTACTTTCTTAGTCTCCCATAATACATACTTTGTATGTGGGAATAAGGGTTATTATTGCTTACCAGCCGGCTGGTCCGGAGTATGTTATGTAGCGTTCTTATTACCTCCTGTATTTTTAGCACCTGCATCCTATCATAAAGATTTGAAATTGTTGAACAATGTAACTGTAAATAGATATAAACGTACTCTATCTATTAATGATGTTGATCAAACTGATACTAGCTTACAGCAGTATGTCGATTTTAACTTAGGATTGTTTTTCTTTGTTGGAGCTGCCCTGAATAGTAGGAAGGTTCGAAGATTAACAAGAGTTGTAGAGGCTGTGACGAATCAAACCGCTGCTGCTCTTGGGAATCTTACGGAAGAATTACAAATTACTAGAATTGTTGCATTGCAGAATCGTATGGTATTAGATGTTATGTTAGCTGACAGAGGTGGAGCATGTAAAATTATCGGAAGTAGTTGTTGTGTGTTTATTCCTGACCATACGCCATCAGTTTATAATGCTATTAATAAATTGCATAAAATCGCAGCTGAGATCCATGCAGAAAATGGCACTTGGACCTTTTCTGGATGGTTTTGGGCATTTATTACTACATGGAGATGGAAAGTTTTAACTGGTCTCTGCATTATTGTAGCAATTCTGTTTTCCTGCTGCATCTGTGTCCAGTGTGGTCCTTTACTCTGTTCTTTATGTGTGTCATTCTGTATTCCTGATAAGAAAGCTATTGCCAATGTCACCTATCAGAAACATTTAACCAAAGAGGTGGAAGAGATGATGAAAATTGACATATATGATGATTATCCTAATAAGCCGAATGTCTTCAGTAAATGCTGAAAGGGTCGTCTGTTGAAAACTAAAACGGCGATATGATTAAGCATTCACTAAAGACATGAATTCTCTCTAGTTAAAACATGTCTTCCGTCTTATGTTGCCTAATGTCCGGACTCCATTTTGTATTGTCATGTCTCCACGTGCTCAGCACGAGAAGAGTCCTATCTTCGTGTTAGTTGCTCTTGTAATCTGCCTAGTAACAGTCTATAAATAGCTCCTTTGTCCGTCTGGCGCATGTCCAGACTTGACCACATCTGTTATCAGTTAGTCCTTGCTCGACCATGTTTTCGCGGGCTTAGGAGTGTGTTAACTCCGCCCACATATTGATTCTGTTTCGAAAATGTCCATAAAAGGTAATGCTTTTTGCCTCATGTTGTATCCACCCACTTATGAGCCCCTCTGTTGTGTATAAAAGGGGACTGTGTACGCAAGTTCTTTGTGCTACTCTATGCAATACTGAAGAGTGTTGTATGGGTTGTAGGACCACCCTTAAGGGTTAATAAACTCTGTCTTTGTATTTGCAGTTTCCGTGCCAACTTCCTTCTAGTTTACGTTACAGGAGAGCGAACCCTAGTATTCTGCGGGCCTAGCTGGGGCCTGTACTCATCAACAAGGCCCTCCACAACACCGGACCAGCATACCTGAACAGCCGACTCAAATTCCACGCACCTCAGAGGACCCTACAATCTGCCCAGCTCTCCTGCGTTGTGGTCCCACGCACCAGAAAGACCAGATCGGGAGGCCGCTCCTTCGCCTTCCTCGCGGCCCGAGCCTGGAACGCCCTTCTGCTCCACCTCAGACAGACAACATCGCTCCCATTCTTTGCAAGAAACCTCAAACCTGGCTTTTTGACAGACCCCGCCCCTTGATGGACTGGAGCCTGCTAACCCCCCCCCCCTTCCCCAGTGCCTTGAGACCCTTACGGGTGAGTAGTCGCGCGTAACAAACGCCTGATTGATTGATTGATTGATTCTGTCCCAAAGGTGGCACGGGTGGCTGTCTAGCACAGCAGTGTTGCTGTTGGGGTCCCCTTCCCCTAGTATTTCCTTGATATGCTTGTTGCAGTAATACCTTTGTCTTCAGATCCTTATACTCTTTATGAGTTTCGTCTTTCTCTTCATTATCCCTATGCTCGTAATATTGGGCCATATTTAAAATCTCGGAGGTGGAAGACGTGGACCAAGTACTCTCAGCTGCTTAAAGTTTAGACATTATTTCGGGAAGAAGATTAGTAACAAACCTATCAATGAATAGACTGACTCCTCCCTCCGTGGACATATCCTGCTCACTGTAATCCAAAAACATCTCTTCAAACCTAGTCAAAAATCAGAAACATGTTCGTCTTTCTTCTGCCGGCAGGCAGTCAATCTGTTCCAACTAACTTTCTTTGGAGGAATGAGTGCATGCATATATGTTATTATGCGACTGGGCAAGGCAAGTAACTCAGCACATGATTTGTCTTCTGGCTTCCTTTCTCGGTCCCAACTCTTAATCACATCCCACATTCCGCCTAACTCAGCAACATGGTCTTGGGTATGCACCTGTCGCCAAATATCAACTGAATCTAGTAGGCCAAAACCATTTCAATAACAACAAGAGTCCTCACAGTGGAAGAGGCAGCGTCTGTCAATTCTTTAAAGTAAGCAGTAGGATTGTTCCTAGGATCGGGCAATGTAGCTTTAAGGGCCAGAACTTCACTTTGTTTCCATGGAGTATAGACCCATTGTTCCTGAAAACGAGCAGCCACAGCTGGCCTGATAGTCACTCCATGTTGATTCTCCACTGCAGGAGTTTCTGGGTGATAAATGTGGTGAACTTCTCGCATTGGGAACTGAGTTATTTGGGTGGGACTATTATCACGCAATCTACATCTATAAGTCAATAGTGCGGAAGCATTCCTGTATAGGGAGGTCGGCTCCAAATTATGTACATAAGCGCCTTTGTTAATATTAAATGGTACTTGGAGTGATTCTGTTTTGATGAGTGTGCGGCGGAAGTCAATTAGGGTGAAGGACAAGTATTTAAAAGCATGTTGTTGCAGGAAAGGGTTGAAGTCTCGCATTACCTGCCAGATATCCTCAAGACTGTAAATTGGGTTCCCGAGCTCACCGTATTGCCGGGTCCGCTATTACTTCCTCCCCTGTCCCCCCCCCCCGACTCCAGACCGCATTAGCGGACCTAACCGTTCCCTGAATTCGGTCAAATCTCTATCTTCCGGACCGCGCACTGGTGTCTCAGTATATAGTGGCAATGGGGGATGAATAACTGTAACGAAAGTAACAGGTATTGCTGCAGTTACAGATTGTAGTGAAAGGGAAGGAATAGGGGGTACTTTAGCTGGGGCGGTAAGTGTAACAGCTGGAGAGACTGGTGCACCTTGTGCAGGTTGTTGTTGCTGATGGGGAGCAACAGTATATATCAATCCTGGGACATATGGTGGCGGGTTCGGGCATCTAACAGGGTCCCCATAAAAGTATCATCATCTTCCTGAGCCATATAGGACCTATCAAGTTGCAACCGAAATCTCCTGTCTGCGCATTCTATTCCTGTTTCCTGCTTCTTCTTATCGTGACAGCCTTTTGCGTAAAGGTCTGCATACCTGGCCTTCTAGCTTCCTTTTCTATTTTTAATGGCCTCTGTTTGGCCTCCTTCTGCCAAGTACAAAGGGAGTCAAACATGGACTCTTTACTACGTCTTTTAAGCAACTGTTCCCGAAGAAATCCCATCTTTTGTTCATCAAAGGAGCCTGTCAAAGGTCACTGTAACTCTGTATTGTACCATATATATATTTGTGCCATAACGTACTAAACATAATGGGGCCAGGGCCATGTTTTACATACATATCAAAATTAGGACCACCCTCAGGAGTTGCATGCGTGGATTCTACCAACCGTGCACTGGTAGAACAACAATAACAGCACAAACTCTGAATTTTACTAAAACCAGGCATGGCAAAGAAAAGATAAACAAAGAAAAGAGAAACAAAGTCCTTATTTTACGTGACCTGTATTTGCAAACAGGGGGCGCTAGAGAGCCGGCAAGCAAGATGGCCGCATCTCTGTGAGGCTCCTGCTGCCCGGGGCCTAAATCCACCTGCATCCTACTGCAGGGGTCGACCATAACAGCACAAAATAACACGCAAGGAGCAGTGACAAGCAGCAGCTAAATCTGAGGTAAGGAACCACCACCAAAAATGCTGGAGACAACGAACTGCAAAACGGCTGCCAGACGCAAAGGCCGAGACAAGATGGCGGATGCCTGATCGTTTGGCAGACGGAGATAAGATGGCCTGAGGGAGGCCGCACAACTTCCGCACTGCTGCTGAATCTGAGCGGCTCTGCCTTACCCGCAAGCGGTGGGACCCTTGTTTGCGACAAGTTAGCCCTATGTGGGATCGGGAGACACCGAGTGCAGGACTGGTGGGGAAAGAATAACGTCACCCCGCCTGCGGCTTGCCTGGGCTGAGGCGTCGCCGCCGGCTGCTGAGCTGCATCCGCAGTGAAGGTTGCAGGGCTGCTGCACGGGTGACCGAGTGATGCAGGCGTTGCCGTGGACTGGAGGTGCCCTGGCTGCCCGGGCTGGAAGTGCTGCCCCCCCGGTGGGTCTGGCCAGCTCCCTGGATCGAGGACGAACTGAGGTGAGCGGGGGCCGTGCGGGCTTCGGGGGGAGGGAGCTTGAGCACTGTCTGTGCATTGAAGGGCCTCTGCCTGGGCTGGGAGAGGCTGTGGGGGCACTGCTGATTCCACGTTTGCCTGCCGTTGGGTCCTGCTTACTGGCTGGTTTGGGGGCGGCCCGGCACTGCAACTCTTCCGGAGCTAAGGAGGCCCTTGGATCGCTGCAGAAGAGCTGGATATCATCGATGTGAACACAACCCCTTGAGACACCACACATTCAGGGTTTGCAGACATGCAGGTACGGATGATCGCTGGAAGTGACTAAATCTCCACCTGCTCAAAATGTGCATTGCCTCTGGGGTCTAGGGAGGGGATAGAACTTATTGCCAAGTCAGAAATACCACCAGATGGACCACAGTTCAAACCCATAGGATAGATCTTGCAGAACTGAGAAACTGCGGTGAGGGGTAGCGGGGGGCCTCGACGATCATTCTACTGTGCAACCCTCCACAGGCTGAACTGAGGCCTGGATTGCTTTCGCTGCTGAGTCTATTGAGAAGGCACTGTGGCCTGATCACCCAGGGATTGGTCTCCACCACTGTGCTACAGGCTCAGCCATGTGCAGGACAGAGGGCGAACAGGCGAAACTGCCCTTCGAGTTGCGGAAGTCATCAGGAGGCCCTGGTAGAGACACAGACTCCAAAATGGCAGAAGGCTCCCAATCTGATGACACAGACCTACGCTCCCTGTTGATCACCTTGCGTCAGAGGCCAAAATAGATGCCCTGAATATGGGCATGGACTTCGTTACCCAAAGGTTGTAGAAACATGATGTGCGGAACAGCGAGACAGAACACAGAATCTTGCAATTGAAGGACACGACGATGGCTGGGGGAGAACAAATGCAGAACATGGAGCGCCTCCTGAAGGTTATTGCGGCAAAAAACGAGGACTTAGAAGCGCACTCGCGCCGCAATGACATCCGTATCCTTGGCATTCCGGAGTCCACACATAAAGGGCGGATGGAAGATTACGTAGAGTGCCTACTTATAGGTCTGTTTGGTGCATCCTCATTTTCTAAAGTCCTGATGGTGGAGCACGCCCATCGCTCACTTACTGCCAGACCTCCGCTGGGCTCCATCCCTAGACCCACCATTGCTCGTCTTTTGAATTATAATGACAGAGATGCTATCCTCCGAATGGCACGTGAAAAGTGAGATTTAAACTATGACGGTCACTCCGTCTCTATTTTTCCAGACTTTACGCTGATGGTCTAAGAGGCACGCAAAAAGTTTGTTCCTGTAAAGCGTAAGTTGCAGCAGGTCACCATTCCCTATGCCATGCCGCATATAGCGAAACTGCGTGTGACACACTGGGGAAAGCAACATGTCTTTACCACATCCCAGCAGGCATAGGAGTTTCTCAAGAAGATACTTGCTCGTGGTCCCGTATCGGAGAGGGAGGGGGGCGAATCCAGACCAACTTCCCCACTCTTGATCAATGATTAGGAACTAGTAATGCTGTTTGACAGTGGTTTGGCTTGATTCACCAAACTTAAAGATTGCTTTTCTTACAGTTTGTAGAGGTGACAAGTTACGCTTATAGGACATACATAGATACTACTGCTAAATCCTGTTGGTTATAAGTCCTCTATGAAGTACGGTAAAATGCCCTGGTCAACAATGTTATTGTACTGAGCCCCGAGCCCCCGTCTTACACCCGGGGAGTAGAGCCATGCTTTCTAGCATAAACCCCTATGGGTATTCCCCAGAGGTTGGGTATTGTTTTCTTTCTATTTTTCTTTCTGTTCTCCACTTCTCCATATTTCTGTGAATTAGATCTTTCGATCTACTTCTTCTGTTGTCACTATGGCCTCTCCATTGCAAACTGATCCCTCCTCTGGGTCGATCCATCCTATAGGTACTTTCATGTCATTCTAGCACATGCCTCAGTGCTTTTGTTAGGCCACTGGGTGTGGGCGAGCTCGCGCCCGGTTAATGTGTCATTTCAGGGGCTGAGGATGGGTGCATTTCGCATGAGGGTTTAGACCGCATGTGTGGGTGGGAGACGGTTCCTTGTTCTTTTATTGCAAAAATCCATACATCTGAAAGAGAATATTAGTTATAGATTCCTCACCTTAGAATTACCCCCAAGCGTCAGACTGGATAAGGAGAATTTTTCTTCAGCAGTACCCCTGCGCGTCGGTAGGTGGTGTCTGTCGACTCCACATTTGTCGTTGGCGTCGTGGTCATCAGAATGACATTGCGGTATCTACTTAGATGCCGCCCCTGTGAGCTGATGTCAGTTCTTTCGTTTTCAGGGCCAGCCAGCGTGGATCCAGAGAGAGATGTACCTAGAGTCATATTTTGACTCTTTTTGCGACTTTTTGTTGACGTCTTTTCGACCCGTCACGACTCCTGGTGCACAGGGATGTCATCTCGGTGGACCGACTTCAAGCTTTGTGGCTCCTGCCACAAGCTGATGTCGGTGACGGACCCCATCTCATGTACCTATGGTGCCTGGAGCACGACCACGACCCGAAGTCGTGCTCCGACTGCTGGGCCATGGCCCGAAGTCTTTGCGGGCGCATCCCGAAAGCTTCTGGAGGCCCGGCAGTTCGCTCCGCGTTGCTCGAGGTCCCGGTCGAGAGGGAGGTTGCGGGACCGGTCGCGGAGCCATCACCACCACTTCTTGTCGAAGTCTTTATCTTTGGGTAAGTCAAAGCACAAAAAGAAGGCGAAGAAGCATCGTTGCTCTTTGCATTCTCCCCGTCCGTCGGCTGACGCAACGGGGGTTGTGGATGGTAGTGGCCCGTTTAGCCTGTTGAGTCTGCTCCGAGCCTCCCTTCATTTCCGGGAGCCGTAGCGACCCCTGCCCAACTTCTTAGCTTTTACAAAGCCATCCATTCAATCTTTGGGCAGCCCGACTCTGCCAGCGCACCTTCGGCCCCCGCGGACTCGGCTGGGGCTTCTAGGCCTTCGATGCCGGTGGCTTCGAATCCCGTGCCGTAGGGGCCGCAGGGATCCAGGCCTGGATCGGCACCTCCCCCGGTGTCAAATCCAGTGGCGACACCTCCGCCCCCTCCAACGCCAGTTGTGTCCCCAACTGACATCGACCCCAGCCTCCCCCTCGATGTGGACACGGAGCCGGACCGGTCGGTACTTTTGTACCCCTGTTCTCCCCTGGTGTTCCCTATCGCCCTGAGTGGCTACCAGAGGAGGGTGAGGAGGACTGGGAGGTGTCTGTGGACCCTCTGGCAGACCAGTTAGAAGAACCGGACTGGAGAGAGGAGTTGGGTAAGGCCAGTGGTCTGGACACCTCTCCAGACCTTAGCATGCTTCTCCCCCTACCGTGGCTACAGAGGAGGGTGCATCATACACAGTGGTGTCGCGTAGGGTGACTGAGGCCTTAAACCTTGAGCTTCCTACTGTGACGGTCAGGACTAACCTCCTGACCGAGGTGCTTCAACTGGTAGCAGCCTCTTTGGAGCCCCAGCTGCCGGTCAATGAGGCCTTCACAGACATCCTTTTGGGCACTTGGTCCAAGCCCAACACAGGAGCTCCTGTGGATAGGATGATTGCCCGACGCCACCGCTCGGCCCTGGGTGACCCCATTTTTCTCTTCCAACACCCCACCCCCAAGAGCTTGCAAAGGCGCATTCCCTACCGCTCCACCTGATAGGGAATCCAAGAAGCCGAACCATCTTGGGAAGAAAATATTTTCTTCCTCCTACTTAGGACTGCGGTTGGTGAACGGGCTGTTACTCCTATTCTGTGTGGGACACGGTCATGCAGGTGCTGCCACAGTGCCTGGAGGAGGCCTGGGCCGTGCTCTCCCGTGTAGTTGCCGAAGGGAGAGATGCAGCCAAGTTTGCCATACGATGTGGGCTGGACATCGCTGACTCGCTGGGCTGGACGATTTCAATGTCAGTATCCCCGAGACGCTATGCCTGGCTGAGGTCCACTGGTTTTGCAGGTGATGTCCAAGCTATTCTTTTGGACATGCCCTTTGATGGCTCGAGCACTTTAAGGACTCCAGGGCTACGACCAGGTCCTTCGGCCTCACTTGTAAATGTAAATGTCAAGGTACTTATAGAGCGCACTGTCACCAGACGGCCACCTTGCGGTGTCGCCTTTGCGGTTTCCTGGCGCTGATACTCATACCGCTGTGGAACCCCTCCTGGCTTTCCCTGTGAAGTGTCCACTCCTGGGCACCCCCAGGGTGAAGCCAGGCATCCTTAGCGCTGTTGGAGGCCGGTGTGGAGGCTAAGCAAGCTATTGCCCAGAGTTGCAGCGTGGGGCCCGTGATTAGAATAGGCACCGAGGCGAGAATAGACAGGTCCGAGGAAATTGAGCCCGAGCCCCGCCGAGACGGGAATCGAACCCTGGTCCCTGGCCAGAACTCTGCTTCAGGGTCTGCCGCTCTAACCATTGAGCCACACTCCTCCTTCCAACACTCGCCTGCACAGTTTGCTTTTCTCCCCTTTTGTAGGTGCGGAAGGGGTGCCCCGCCACGTCCCGCCCAGAGCCACAGACCTGCGCAAGCTGTCCAGCCTCCCACATCCTCTGGGATGTGGGACCCACCGTCGTGGGTCTGGGGGCAAGCGGGCTGGCCACTCCACCAGTGCCCCTTCTGCAACAGCCTCCAAGCCCTCCTAGTCCGACATTTCAGGGCCGCCATTCGCCAGTGGGTGGCAGGATTCACCTTCACCTCCCCCACTGGCTCAAAATCACGTCGGACAGGTGGGTTTTGCAGATAGTCCGAAGAAGCTACTCCCTCCCCTTCGAAACTACCCCTCCATCCATGCCACCTCAATTCCATCTCATGTCGGAGGATAACTTGGTCCTTCTCCACCAGGAAGTTACGGCTCTCGTGGCCAAGGGAGCCATCGAGCGAGTTCCTGCCCCAGAAGTAGGTTGTGGTTGTTATTCTCACTACTTTCTGGTGCCCAAGAAGGTCAAGGGCCTGCGTCCTATCTTGGATCTCAGGAACGTCAACCGCTTCCTCCGGAAGGAGAAGTTCAAAATGTTGAAATTGGCTCAGATCCTGTCTGCCCTCAACCCTGAAGACTGGATGGTAACGTTGGACTTGCAGGAGGCTTATTTTCACATTCCGGTCCCGCCAGCCCACAGACGTTACCTACCGTTCTCGGTAGGTAATGAGCAATTTCAGTTTACCGTGCTCCCCTCTGGCCTTACCAGCGCCCCTTGGATGTTCACAAAAGTGATGGCGGTGGTCGCAGCTCATCTGCGCAGAGCAGGGGTTTCAGTCTTCCCCTATCTTGATGATTGGCTTTTGAAGACTGGATCGCCCCTGGCAGTCGTCTCACACCTCCAGACTACGGCGGACCTCTTGCAGTCACTGGGGTTCACTATAAACATGCCGAAGTCACACCTGATTCCCTCTCAGAAGCTCCTTTTCATCAGAAAGGTTCTGAACACGACACAGTTTCGGGCTTATACTTCTGAGCAGCTAGTCCAGGATATTCGGACTATGATTCCGATCGTTCAGCCTCTATAGCGGGTTTTGATCCGAATGACCCTGAGGCTGCTGGGCCTCATGGCCTCTTGCATCCTACTGGTGGATCTTGCCAAGTGGCATATGCGGGCTCTGCAGTGGGACCTGAAGTTCCAGTGGGCACAGCATCAGGGGAATCTGTCCGATTGTGGTCAAATCTCCGAGGGCACTGCACGACAATTACAGTGGTGGCTGACGAACCAGAATTGGGTCAACGGCAGAACCATTTCCCTTCCCCAACAGTGTTGACGGATGCATCACTTGTGGGGTGGGGCGGCCACTGGGAGAGGCGGAGATCAGAGGCCTCTGGTCTCCGGCGGAGTCTGGGCTCCACATTAACCTTCTGGAGCTCCGGGTAATCCATCTTGCAGTAAAAGCATTCCTTCCCTCTGTCCGGGGAAGAGTAGTGCAGGTGTTTGCGGACATCACCACCACCATGTGGTACTGCAACAAACAGGGCGGGGTGTGGTCGTTGACTCTGTTAATAGGCTCTCCGTCTCTGGACATGGCTGGAACATCAGGGCATATCCCTGGTGGTTCAACACCTGGCAGGTTCACTGAACGCTAGGGTGGACAAACTCAGCCTAAGGGCCATTGATGGATCACGAATGGCGTCTTCACTCGGAGGTGGTGCAAGGTCTCCTTCAGCAGTGGGGAGAGCCTTGGTTAGATCTATTCGCCACGAAGACAACGTGCAATGTCAGCAATTCTGCACGTTGGAATTTCCAAGGCGGCACTCGCTAGGCGACGCTTTTCGTCGTGAGTGGAGTTGCGGTCTTCTATATGCCTTTTTGTCTATACCACTTGAGGAACTTCGATTTCCGATCGCGATCGAATCGACCCACCATTTTGTGCTCCGCCGCCATTTTGTGTTGCCATCACTCAGGCAGCACGGCAAACAAAGTCTATTCTGCTTTTTCTGCAGCTTCGTGTCAAAATAAGCCTTCTGCCTTTATTTACAAAGCTGGTGTTAGGACTGGCCGAGTACACTAATCCCTGTCTGGTTTTTCTAATCCCCCTCTCAACTATCTGTTGGTTCACACTATTCTTCTCTGACTTTATCTTATCGTCTGGCCTTCACTGTCCTCTGCTAGCATTCTCTCGTTTCACAACTGTCCTCCAACACACACAAACGTATCTCGCCACCTGCAAGTTTGTTACGAATCCGTTAATCAATTAGTTTGAGGGAGGGGTGACAAACACAGTTGGAGGAGAGGTTTCTTCGAGTCATCTGACACTTTTGTTTTCAAATCTCTCCTATTGGTTCTGTCCTGTTTTCCAACTTTCCTTATTAGCTCTTTCTTGTATGTGCTGGGTGTATACTTGGTTAATGTATATGTTACCTATATGGTATAAAAGTTTGTGCGCCACAGATTGAAGTGGCAGTCTTCTGAGAACCTACCTTGTGTACTTCTGGGATAACTGTACTAGCTGCAGCTAATAAATCTGATCTTCTAACGCCTAACAGAGTGTCCCGTGTCTCTGTGTAGCTGAGCAGGAGAACCCATGAGATTAAGGCGTACCCTGCGCCGCCAGGCCCAAAAGGTTCTGGTTCTTCACACTTCTACCCAGAGTGCTGGAGAAGATCAAGCGTGACCGGGTCCAAGTCATTCTTGTGGCTCCGGATTTTGCACAGAGAGTCTGGTATCCTGAGCTCTTACATGGCCACAGATCCTCCGATCAGACTGCCTCTTCAGGATGATCTCCTGTTGCAGGAGCAGGGGACGGTCCTCCACCCGAACCTGTCCAGCCTCCACCTCTGTGCGTGGAGATTGAGCAGTGACAGTTGACAGCCTTTGACCTTCCTCCCAAAGTCGGTGATGTTATATTGGCACCCAGGCGTCCTTCCACTAAGACGGTATACGCCTGCAGGTAGAACAAATTTGTGGCATGGTGCACAGCAAAGGCTGTGTATCCCCTTTCTAACCCTCTTTCTGAGGTTCTCTTTTACCTCTTTTCCTTGGCCCAGCAGGGCTCTGCTCTGGGCACTCTTAAGGGCTATCTCTCAGCCATTTCAGTCTTTCTTAGGCTTACTGATCGGCCTTCTCTTTTCAAGTCCCCTGTAGTAAATCGCTTTCTTAAGGGCATTACTCATCTTTTTCCTCCTGTTCACTTCGTAATGCCTCAGTGGGACTTGAACTTGGTTCTTACTTATCTGAGGTGCGCTCCCTTTGAGCCGATATATAACTGTCCTCTCAGACTTTTCACTTTAAAGACTGCCTTTCTGTTTGCCATCACCTTTGCTCGCAGTATGAGTGAGCTCCAGTGTCTTTCTTCAAAACCTCCTTTTCTGGCGGTTCATCCAGACACGGTTGTCCTTTGAACTCAACCCTCTTTTCTTCCCAAAGTAATTACTTCTTTCCACATTGGTCAAACCACCACTTTGCCTACCTTCTTTCCACCTCCACATCCTTCTAAGGAGGAAGAGAGGCTCCACCGTCTGCATCCTAAACATGTACTTTCTTTTTATTTGGATCGCACCAAGCAATTCCGGGTGGATGACCAGCTCTTTGTTGGCTACATGGGCGCCAAAAAAGGTTGGGCTGTGCACAAACGGCCCATCTCTAGGTGGGCTGTTTTGTGCATTAAAGCTTGCTACTCTTTGGCAAAGAAGGAGCCTCCAGTGTGACTGCGCGCCCACTCCACCAGGGCGACGGCAGCTACCACTGCTTTGGGACGGGGAGTCAATGACATCTGTCAGGTAGCTACGTGGGCATCTCTGCACGCGTTCCCAAAACACTACTGCCTGGACAACAACGTCCAGAGAAACGGCTTCTTTGGCCGTTCTGTTCTCCAGGACTTTCTCGTGTGAACTCGGTTCACAGACCCACCTCCCGGGTCGGTTTTGCTGGAGTATCTATTCTAAAGGTAAGGAATCTATAACTAATTGTCTCTTTCAAATAAACAAGTTACGTACCTTCGGTAATGATATATCTGTAAGAGACATAGATTAGTTATAGATTCCTTACTGCCCCACCCATCCTCCCCGTTCTACGAACTGACTTATAGGGTCAGGGAATCCCTTTCAGGGCCCTAATTTTGTGCAACAGTGGTCAGTGTCTTGCATGGCTCTGCGCTTCTGGCATGTAATGTCGTGTAAAAGAACTGATATCAGCGCGCGAGGGCGGCATCTAAGTAGCTACCGCTATGTCATCCCAGCGACTGCGACGCCAATGATGAACACGGAGCCGACCGATGCCCCCTATCGACGCACAGGGGTACGGCTGATGAAAACATTCTCCAGATCCAGTCTGACGCCTGGTGTTAATTCTAAAGGTAAGGAATCTAGAACTAATCTATGTCTCTTACAGATATATCGTTACCGAAGGTAAGTAACATGTTCTTTTGGTTGCCATCACCTCTGCTCGCAGGGTGAGTGAGCCTCAGGCTCTTTCTTCCAAACCTCCTTTCCTGGCTGTTAATCCAGACAAAATTGTCCTTCGCACAAAGCCTTCTTTCCTTCCCAAAGTGGTAACCTCTTTCCACATCGGACAGACTATCACTTTGCCCAGCTTCTTCCCACCCCTGCATCAGTGCCCTAGTTTTGTGCACCAGTGGTCAGTGTCTTGCATGGCTCTGCGCTTCTGGCGTGGAATGTCGTGTAAAGAGCTGACGTCAGCGCGCAGGGGCGGCATCTAAGTTGATACCGCAACGTCATTCCGGCGATCACGACGCCAACGATGATCGCGGAGTCGACCGACGCCACCTACCAACGTGCAGGGGTACTACTGAAGAACAAATTCTCTGTATCCAGTTTGACGCCTGGGGATAATTCTAAGGTGAGGAATCCATACCTAATATATCTCTTCTACAAATATATTGTTATCGAAGGTAAGTAACTTGTTGATTTGCTTTAAGACACTCACTAACACATACAGATATCTGCTGGCCGGAGATGAACACAATACTTTTCACTAGAAAGAGGTAAGTAGCACATAATGCACAGTGGTCACCAGGGGGAGACCAAACCATATACTAAAATAGGGGTATGCGAACCACGGCTCAAGTCAAGACTATACCCAGAAGACATAGAAGTGCCGGGGACCCAAGGAACCACCCGAGGTAAGTAACCAGGAGCCCCATGGAGACCTTGTGCAGAGTGGAAACACGACTGCGGGATCAATGCAAGTCAATGGGTAAGTTGCGGTTGCAAGTTTAAAGAAGAAGGACCCTTCCCAGTGGACCATGAATAAACCCAGTGGAAGACAGAAGGTTGGAGAGCCACCCCACCCATGGATACCTTAAGAACCAGGATACCTGCACCGGGAAAGCCAGGTGCATAGGTGTAAAGTGGCGTCAGAAACCGTCGTCGAACCCAATGATGGACTTCAGGAAGATGCCACTGCTGGGGAAGGTGAAAGTGTCCGGTGGAACCCAAAGGTGGAGTCAAGCTGTGAAGAACGTGCAAGGAGAGGGGACAGAGTCTATGCCACGATGTTGAGTGTTGCAGGAGAGCTGATGGTGACCTTGAAACTGCAGCTGTGGGAACCAGGCTATGCTGTGGAGGACCAGGACCTATATACGATCTGTCCCATGTCGGATGTCGGGAGTTGAGGGGTCGGTGTCCGGTGGGAGCACCAACAAGCCTTGGCAACTGCAACCAACATGGAAGTTGAAGAAGGTTCAGTGTGGGGACCAGCAAGGTCCTGGAGGCTCACCACAAGCAGGGAAGACAGGACAGGCCCGAGCAATCAGAGGAGCCCAAAGAATTCAAAGATTACTCTCAAGAGGACCCACAGGCCGGAGGCACTGGAGTCGCAAGAGGACCTTGAGCAGCTCACCAGAGATGCAAGCCCACGGTGCAAGTGATGCGGTGAGGATGAAGATCTTGGTCACAGGGGATGCTGGATGTTGGGGTTGCTTGGAGCCCGTAGATCTTGGTGGAAGGAAGCCAACAAGCCTTTGCAACTGCAAGTTGATGTGGTGCACAAGGGTTCAGTTCCTGCGGCTCCGACAAGGAATACTGGCCTCAAACTTGGTGAGAGAACAGGGCAGGTTTCGAGGGATGTGAAGAACCACGACCTGTGTTTCTGAGCCTTTTGGTGTCTGTGGGAGCCTAGGATTAGCATACCGGTCAGCTTAGTTGCAGTGCCTACAGATGCAGGGAAGTCACTCCTTCACTTCAAGGGAGATTCCTTCAGGTGTCTTGGATGCCCACAGGCCTTGGAAGGTTCCTGTATGATGCACAGGCACGGACATTGCAGCAGACGAGCAGGGCGACAAAATCAGGAGCAGCAGGAGTCTTCCCGGTTGCAGCATTGAAGCCCAGAACGAAGTCCAGAGTTCTCAGACGGTCAAAGATGTGGTGTCTGAAATGAATCTTGTTTCACGAACAATCTCGGGACCCACCCATAGGTAAGCCCTTAATTATCCTAAGGAAAGGGTTGGGACAATTCAGGGGTCACTGCCAAAGGAGGGGTTGGACAAGGGGGAGGATACTCCCCTGTCCTTTGACCAGTTTCACGCCTGAGCGGGAGCCAGGGCCTCCCTAAACTGGTTTGAACTGGACTATGCATGGAGGGCACCAAGTGTGCCCTGCACGCAGACTATGTGGCACTGGTAAGTGCTCCCACCCTGCATCAATACCCTAAATCTTGTCTGGGAGGTGGTCACACCTCCCTGTGACAGGATACCTATTGTTCTGCCTTCCCGTGCCTGAGCTTGGCTCAGCAGCAGGAGGGCAGAAATGTGTGTTTGGCTGGCAGCAGCCCTGGCTTTCTGTCCGGGTCTGGAAGACGGGTACCGGAAGCACTGAAGACCTCCCAAAGGAGCTTTACGGTGCATGGAATCATACCTCCTACACTGTTTTTACGGTGCATGGATTCATACCTCCCACACTGTTTTTACGGTGCATGGAATCATACCTCCCACACAGTTTTGGGTGTGGTGGTATGATTCCAACATGTTTGATATCAAGCATGATAGGATTCGTTCCACCTAGTTTTGAGATGGTCACCGCGTAATGACGCGGTGCCCCTCTATATGTCATATGGCTGTCTCAGAACCCGGGAGAATGGACTCCATAGGTTGTAGGGGTGTCATCCTCATGCTGGGGCACCATCACACTTAAAACCCTGCCTTTCTCATTGAATTGCCTGCCTTAGGGGTGACTTATAGGTTTTAAGTGCAGTGACTTTAGATATAGGGAAACCTATATCTTTTGTAAGCGGTGCTAGCACCAGTTTACACAGGCTGCAATGGCAGTCCTGTAGTTACCAACTGAGTGGTCTCCCATGGGTGGCATAATACATGCTTCAGCCCATGGGGGGTCCGTGGTGTATCTAAACCCTGGGTACCTTTGTACCATATACTTGGGACTGATACATGTACACCAGTGTCCAATCTGGGATGTACCTAAGTACTTACCAAACCAATTTAGAGGAACAAGCACAGAGACTGGGATCCCGATTAGCAGGATCCCAGTCAGACTAGTCAGAAACAGCACTACATTAAGCAAAAAGTGTGGGTAACCATAAAAGCAGATCCTACTTTCCTACAATGCTTCAGCCTTCAAGGGCCCTCTTTAGTACCCATGCCTAGGGTACCAGGGGTACTATGAACACCATGGAATTACGAGGGTGCTAAAGTCCTTTCCAATTGGGTTACAATCAACATGTCAATTTAGGGGGAAAACACTGGCACTGGAGCCTAGTTAGCAGGCTTCAGTGCACTGTCAGAGTCAAAAAACTGAATCTAGCAGTTCAAAAGGGGGCAATAGGTAGGGGGGACATCGGAAAAGAGAAGTCCAGCTTCCCACAATCGACCACAACCAGATTACGATATATGTCTTAAAATCATTGGGGAACAAACCCTTTATCTGAGCCATTCGGAACTCAAGGGAGTTTTGTGGCAACCCCCCCTGCCCCCCCCAACAGAGTGCCCAGCACATTCAAGCTATGATCCTGATGTGTCATCCTCATGGTAGCGGATTGGGCATGGTGAGTGTGGTTTCTAGAACTCCTGAGCTTGACCATCTGTCCTCTGATCAGGCTGTCACCTTGGAAGGATTTGTTTCCGCAGCAGCTGGGTAGGGATTTGCGCAATCTTCACTCCCATGCTTGGAGATTGAGCAGTGACAGTTGACTGCATTTGAACTCACTCCCGAGGCTGTAGATGTCATCTTGGCAGCCAGGCATCACTTGACAAAATTTGTATTTATCTGCTGTTGAAACAAGCTTGTGGTTTGGTGCAGTTTTCGACACATTGATACATTTCAAGCCAAGCTATCAAAAGAGTTGAGTTGCTTTTTTGTTATACCTATCCCAGCAAGGACTTGCTTTGGGCATAGTTTGGGTACCTATCGGCTCCTTCTGCTTTTTGAGGCTGCCAGATCAGCCTTCTTTGTTTAAATCATTCTTTGTGATGCATTTCTTGGAGGGTTTGCAACTTTTGTTTCCGCCCTTTCTCTTCATCATGCCCCAGTCGATCTTCACCTAGTCCTCATCTTCTTAATGTGTACTCCTTATGAACCAAAGTTGTCCATTACAACTTCTTATCTTCAAGACAATGTTTCTTATGCCGGGTGAGTGAGCCCTTTCTGTCCACCCACATTACACTGCTTTCTTTCCAGGCAAGCTGGTCCTGATAACCCGGGCTTCCTTTCTTCCAAAAGTGGTGACTCCTTTTGACATCTTGCAAAACATCACTGCTGGCATTCTTCGCTCTGCCTCTCCTCTCCAAGGAAGAGGAGAGACTCCATCAACAGCATCCTAAAAAGGTTCTTAGCTTTTACATCGCTTGTACCAGGGAACGTTGTGTGGAAGATCGGATGTTTGTGGGATTCACTGGAGCAAAAAAGGGCAGGGTAGTGTGGAAGAGGACCATTTAACGATTGATTATGCTCTGTATTAAAATATACTATGAATCGGCCATGGAGGAACACCAGAAGGTTTGCAGGCGCAATCACCAGAGACAAGGTTATCACTGCATTGGCACACAGAATATCTGTCCTGGTCATTTGCCAGGCTGCTGCATAGGTGTTATTCTGTACATTTATGAAGAACCTGGACAGCCAGGTCTGTTGAAATGGGGATTTTGCCTGCTCAGTCCTGCAGGACTTCTTGGTTAGAGCCAGTTCAAAGACCCATCATCTTGAAGGTAGTGCTATGTTATCTATTCTAAATGTGAGGAATCTGCGATTAGAAGTATATATCAAAAGGATAAGCTACACGTTAGTGATAGAGTCCTTACCTTAGAATATTCCCAGGCGTCAGATTGGATCCGGAAAGTTTTCGTCAGCAGTACCCCTGCGCGTCAGTAGGCGTCGTCGTGCGGCTCAGCGTACGTCGCTGGCGTCGTAGCTGCCGATATGACGTCGACGGAGCTACTTAGACACGGCCACGTTCGCTGACATCAGTTATTTCTTTTTCCGTGCCAGCAAGCGCAGATCCGAGAGAGAGCAGTGCTCCTAGTTATTACTTTAACTTGGTTTTTGAGAACTTGTTTCTCTTGTTTTGTCGAGTACTCGACTCCTGGTGCAGTAGGGATTCCCGGGTTTAAGTCCTGTAGGGCCTGCCGTCGGAACATGTCGGTGGCGGACCCCCACAAAGTGTGTCTCCTCTACTTGGGGCATGCCCATCACACCGAGGCGCGCCCCGATTGTCGGGCCATGGCGCCGAAACCTTTGCGGGAGACTTCCCGAAAGTTGTTGGAGGCCCGGCAATTGGTTCTGCGCCGATCGATGTCCCACTCCCGTGGGATTTGGAGGAACCGGTCGCGGAGCTGACACCATCGCTCGTCGGACTCAGGGACAGGAAAGTCAAGGTGCCATAAAAAGTCGAAGAAGTGAAGTCGCTCTTCGTCTACCCCTCACCGGTCGTGGGACGTGGTGGAGGGGGCGAGTGCTCACTCCCTCGCGGCTCCAGTGGAGCCTCCGTCGTTGCCTGCGGCCTATCCACCTTTCCCGGGTCCGCACATAACGCAGGAAGAAATACAGGTATTCCTGTCGGCCATGCGCTGTTTGTTTCCCACATCGGATCCCTCCAGAGCGCCTTCGGGCCCCGTGGAATGGTTAAGGTCTTAACTCTTAACTTTTACTCTGGCCTAATGGTTAAGGTGTTAACTCTTACTCTGGCTTAATGGTTAAGGTCTTAACTCTTACTCTGGCCTAATGGTTAAGGTCTTGACTCTTACTCTGGCCAAATGGTTAAGGTCTTAACTCTTACTCTGGCCTAATGGTTAAGGTCTTAAGTCTTACTCTGGCCGAATGGTTAAGGTCTTAACTCTTACCTGGCCTAATGGTTAAGGTCTTAACTCTTACTCTGGCCTAATGGTTAAGGTCTTAACTCTTACCTGGTCTAATGGTTAAGGTCTTAGACTCTTACTCCGGCCTACTGGTTAAGGTCCAAGCTCTTACTCTGGCCTAATGGTTAAGGTCTTAGACTCTTACTCTGGCCTACTGGTTAAGGTCTTAACTCTTACTCTGGCCTAATGGTTAAGGTCTTAACTCTAACTCTGGCCTACTGGTTAAGGTCTTAACTGGTTATGGTCTTGACTCTTACTCTGGCCTAATGGTAAAGGTCTTAGACTCTTACTCTGGCCTAATAGTCAAGGTTTGAGTCTTACTCTGGCCTAATGGTTAAGGTCTTAACTCTTCCTCTGGCCTAATGGTTAAGGTCTTAAGTCTTACTCTGGCCTAATGGCTAAGGTCTTTGCTCTTACTCTGGACTACTGATTAAGGTCTTAGACTCGTACTCTGGCCTAATGGTAAAGGTCTTAACTCTTACTCTGGCCTAATGGCTAAGGTCTTAACTCTTACTCTGGCCTAATGGTTAAGGTCTTAGATTCTTACTCTGGCCTAATGGTTAAGGTCTTAACTCTTACTCTGGCCTAATGGTTAAGGTCCTAGACTCTTATCCTTGCCTAATGCTTAAGGTCTTAGACTCTTTCTCTGGCCTAATGGTCAAGGTCTTTGCTCTTACTCTGGCCTACTGGTTAAGGTCTTAACTCTTACTCTGGCCTAATGGCTAAGATCTTAGACTCTTACTCTGGCCTAATGGTTAAGGTCTTAACTCTAACTCTTGCCTTATGGTTAAGGTCTTAACTCTTACTCTGGCATAATGGTTAAGGTCTTAGACTCTTACTCTTGCCTAATTGTTAAGGTCTTAACTCTTACTCGTGCCTAATGGTTAAGGTCTTAGTCTCTTACTCTGGCCTAATGGTTAAGGTCTTAGACTCTTACTCTGGCCTAATTGTTAAGGTCTTAACTCATATTCTGGCCTAATGGTTAACGTCTTAGACTCTTACTCTGGCCTAATGGTTAAGGTCTAAACTCTTACTCTGGCCTAATGGTTAAGGTCTTAGACTCTTACTCTGGCGTACTGGTTAAGGTCTTAAACTCTTACTCTGGCCTAATGGTTAAGGTCTTGAATCTTACTCTGGCCTAATCGCTAAGGTCCTAGTCTCTTACTCTGGCCTAATGGTTAAGGTCTTAACTCTTACTCTGGCCTACTGGTTAAGGTCTTTGCTCTTATCTGGCCTACTGGTTAAGGTCTTATCTCTTACTCTGGCCTAATGGTTAAGGTCTTAACTCTTAACTCTTACTCTGGCCTAATGGTTAAGGTCTTAACTCTTACTCTGGCCTAATGGTTAAGGTCTTAGACTCTTACTCTGGCCTAATGGTTACGGTCTTAAACTCTTACTCTGGCCTAATGGTTAAGGTCTTGACTCTTACTCTGGAGTAATGGTTAAGGTCTCAACTCATATTCTGGCCTAATGGTTAAGGTCTTAGACTCTTACTCTGGCCTAATGGTTAAGGTCTTAACTCTTACTCTGGCCTAATGGTTAAGGTCTTAGACTGTTACTCTGGCCTACTGGTTAAGGTCTTACACTCTTATTCTGGCCTAATGGTTAAGGTCTTGACTCTTACTCTGGCCTAATGGTTAAGGTCCTAGTCTCTTACTCTGGCCTAATGGTTAAGGTCTTAACTCTTACTCTGGCCTAATGGTTAAGGTCTTAACTTTTACTCTGGCCTAATGGTTAAGGTCTTAACACTTAATCTGGCCTAATGGTTAAAGTCTTTGCTCTTATTCTGGCCTACTGGTTAAGGTCTTATACTATTACTCTGGCCTAATGGTTAAGGTCTTAACTCTTACTCTGGCCTAATGGTTAAGGTCTTAGACTCTTACTCTGGCCTACTGGTGAAGGTCTTAACTCTTACTCTGGCCAAATGGTTAAGGTCTTAACTCTTAACTTTTACTCTGGCCTAATGGTTAAGGTCTTAACTCTTACTCTGGCCTAATGGTTAAGGTCTTAACTCTTACTCTGGCCTAATGGTTAAGGTCTTGACTCTTACTCTGGCCAAATGGTTAAGGTCTTAACTCTTACTCTGGCCTAATGGTTAAGGTCTTGAGTCTTACTCTGGCCGAATGGTTAAGGTCTTAACTCTTACCTGGCCTAATGGTTAAGGTCTTAACTCTTACTCTGGCCTAATGGTTAAGGTCTTAACTCTTACCTGGCCTAATGGTTAAGGTCTTAGACTCTTACTCTGGCCTACTGGTTAAGGTCCTAGCTCTTACTCTGGCCTAATTGTTAAGGTCTTAGACTCTTACTCTGGCCTACTGGTTAAGGTCTTAACTCTTACTCTAGCCTAATGGTTAAGGTCTTAACTCTAACTCTGGCCTACTGGTTAAGGTCTTAACTGGTTATGGTCTTGAGTCTTACTTTGGCTTAATGGTAAAGGTCTTAGACTCTTACTCTGGCCTAATAGTCAGGGTTTGAGTCTTACTCTGGCCTAATGGTTAAGGTCTTAACTCTTACTCTGGCCTAATGGTTAAGGTCTTGACTCTTACTCTTGCCTAATGGTTAAGGTCCTAGTCTCTTACTCTGGCCTACTGGTTAAGGTCTTAACTCTTACTCTGGCCTAATGGCTAAGATCTTAGACTCTTACTCTGGCCTAATGGTTAAGGTCTTAACTCTAACTCTTGCCTTATGGTTAAGGTCTTAACTCTTACTCTGGCATAATGGTTAAGGTCTTAGACTCTTACCCTTGCCTAATTGTTAAGGTCTTAACTCTTACTCTTGCCTAATGGTTAAGGTCTTAGTCTCTTACTCTGGCCTAATGGTTAAGGTCTTAGACTCTTACTCTGGCCTAATTGTTAAGGTCTTAACTCATATTCTGGCCTAATGGTTAACGTCTTAGACTCTTACTCTGGCCTAATGGTTAAGGTCTAAACTCTTACTCTGGCCTAATGGTTAAGGTCTTAGACTCTTACGCTGGCGTACTGGTTAAGGTCTTAAACTCTTACTCTGGCCTAATGGTTAAGGTCTTGACTCTTACGCTGGCCTAATCGCTAAGGTCCTAGTCTCTTACTCTGGCCTAATGGTTAAGGTCTTAACTCTTACTCTGGCCTACTGGTTAAGGTCTTTGCTCTTATCTGGCCTACTGGTTAAGGTCTTATCTCTTACTCTGGCCTAATGGTTAAGGTCTTAACTCTTAACTCTTACTCTGGCCTAATGGTTAAGGTCTTAACTCTTACTCTGGCCTAATGGTTAAGGTCTTAGACTCTTACTCTGGCCTAATGGTTACGGTCTTAAACTCTTACTCTGGCCTAATGGTTAAGGTCTTGACTCTTACTCTGGAGTAATGGTTAAGGTCTCAACTCATATTCTGGCCTAATGGTTAAGGTCTTAGACTCTTACTCTGGCCTAATGGTTAAGGTCTTAACTCTTACTCTGGCCTAATGGTTAAGGTCTTAGACTGTTACTCTGGCCTACTGGTTAAGGTCTTAAACTCTTACTCTGGCCTAATGGTTAAGGTCTTGACTCTTACTCTGGCCTAATGGTTAAGGTCCTAGTCTCTTACTCTGGCCTAATGGTTAAGGTCTTAACTCTTACTCTGGCCTAATGGTTAAGGTCTTAACTTTTACTCTGGCCTAATGGTTAAGGTCTTAACACTTAATCTGGCCTAATGGTTAACGTCGTTGCTCTTATTCTGGCCTACTGGTTAAGGTCTTAGACTATTACTCTGGCCTAATGGTTAAGGTCTTAACTCTTACTCTGGCCTAATGGTTAAGGTCTTAACTCTTACTCTGGCCTAATGGTTAAGGTCTTAGACTCTTACTCTGGCCTACTGGTGAAGGTCTTAACTCTTACTCTGGCCAAATGGTTAAGGTCTTAACTCTTAACTTTTACTCTGGCCTAATGGTTAAGGTCTTGACTCTTACTCTGGCCAAATGGTTAAGGTCTTAACTCTTACTCTGGCCTAATGGTTAAGGTCTTAAGTCTTACTCTGGCTGAATGGTTAAGGTCTTAACTCTTACCTGGCCTAATGGTTAAGGTCTTAACTCTTACTCTGGCCTAATGGTTAAGGTCTTAACTCTTACCTGGCCTAATGGTTAAGGTCTTAGACTCTTACTCTGGCCTACTGGTTAAGGTCCTAGCTCTTACTCTGGCCTAATGGTTAAGGTCTTAGACTCTTACTCTGGCCTACTGGTTAAGGTCTTAACTCTTACTCTAGCCTAATGGTTAAGGTCTTAACTCTAACTCTGGCCTACTGGTTAAGGTCTTAACTGGTTATGGTCTTGACTCTTACTTTGGCTTAATGGTAAAGGTCTTATACTCTTACTCTGGCCTAATAGTCAGGGTTTGAGTCTTACTCTGGCCTAATGGTTAAGGTCTTAACTCTTACTCTGGCCTAATGGTTAAGGTCCTAGTCTCTTACTCTGGCCTACTGGTTAAGGTCTTAACTCTTACTCTGGCCTAATGGTTAAGGTCTCAACTCTAACTCTGGCCTACTGGTTAAGGTCTTAACTGGTTATGGTCTTGACTCTTACTGTGGCTTAATGGTAAAGGTCTTAGACTCTTACTCTGGCCTAATAGTCAGGGTTTGAGTCTTACTCTGGCCTAATGGTTAAGCTCTTAACTCTTACTCTGGCCTAATGGTTAAGGTCTTAGACTCTTACTCTGGCCTAATAGTCAGGGTTTGAGTCTTACTCTGGCCTAATGGTTAAGGTCTTAACTCTTACTCTGGCCTAATGGTTAAGGTCTTAGACTCTTACTCTGGCCTACTGGTTAAGGTCTTAAACTCTTACTCTGGCCTAATGGTTAAGGTCTTAACATTTAATATGGCCTAATGGTTAAGGTCTTTGCTCTTACTCTGGCCTACTGGTTAAGGTCTTAGACTCTTACTCTGGCCTAATGGTTAAGGTCTTAACTCTTACTCTGGCCTAATGGTTAAGGTCTTAACTCTTACTCTGGCCTAATGGTTAAGGTCTTGACCCTCACTCTGGCCAAATGGTTAAGCTCTCAACTCTTACTCTGGCCTAATGGTTAAGGTCTTAAGTCTTACTCTGACCGAATGGTTAAGGTCTTAACTCTTACCTGGCCTAATGGTTAAGGTCTTAACTCTTACTTTGGCCTAATGGTTAAGGTCTTAACTCTTACCTGGCCTAATGGTTAAGGTCTTAGACTCTTACTCTGGCCTACTTGTTAGGTCCTAGCTCTTACTCTGGCCTAATGGTTAAGGTCTTAGACTCTTACTCTGGCCTACTGGTTAAGGTCTTAACTCTTACTCTGGCCTAATGGTTAAGGTCTTAACTCTAACTCTGGCCTACTGGTTAAGGTCTTAACTGGTTATGGTCTTGACTCTTACTCTGGCTTAATGGTAAAGGTCTTAGACTCTTACTCTGGCCTAATAGTCAGGGTTTGAGTCTTACTCTGGCCTCATGGTTAAGGTCTTAACTCTTACTCTGGCCTAATGGTTAAGGTCTTGACTCTTACTCTGGCCTAATGGTTAAGGTCCTAGTCTCTTACTCTGGCCTACTGGTTAAGGTCTTAACTCTTACTCTGGCCTAATGGTTAAGGTCTTAACTCTAACTCTGGCCTACTGGTTAAGGTCTTAACTGGTTATGGTCTTGACTCTTACTCTGGCTTAATGGTAAAGGTCTTAGACTCTTACTCTGGCCTAATAGTCAGGGTTTGAGTATTACTCTGGCCTAATGGTTAAGGTCTTAACTCTTACTCTGGCCTAATGGTTAAGGTCTTAACTCTTACTCTGGCCTAATGGTTAAGGTCTTAACTCTAACTCTGGCCTACTGGTTAAGGTCTTAACTGGTTATGGTCTTGACTCTTACTGTGGCTTAATGGTAAAGGTCTTAGACTCTTACTCTGGCCTAATAGTCAGGGTTTGAGTCTTACTCTGGCCTAATGGTTAAGCTCTTAACTCTTACTCTGGCCTAATGGTTAAGGTCTTAGACTCTTACTCTGGCCTAATAGTCAGGGTTTGAGTCTTACTCTGGCCTAATGGTTAAGGTCTTAACTCTTACTCTGGCCTAATGGTTAAGGTCTTAGACTCTTACTCTGGCCTACTGGTTAAGGTCTTAGACTCTTACTCGGGCGAATGGTTAAGGTCTTAACTCTTACTCTGGCCTAATGGTTAAGGTCTTAACTCTTACTCTGGCCTAATGGTTAAGGTCTTGACCCTCACTCTGGCCAAATGGTTAAGGTCTCAACTCTTACTCTGGCCTAATGGTTAAGGTCTTAAGTCTTACTCTGACCGAATGGTTAAGGTCTTAACTCTTACCTGGCCTAATGGTTAAGGTCTTAACTCTTACTTTGGCCTAATGGTTAAGGTCTTAACTCTTACCTGGCCTAATGGTTAAGGTCTTAGACTCTTACTCTGGCCTACTTGTTAGGTCCTAGCTCTTACTCTGGCCTAATGGTTAAGGTCTTAGACTCTTACTCTGGCCTACTGGTTAAGGTCTTAACTCTTACTCTGGCCTAATGGTTAAGGTCTTAACTCTAACTCTGGCCTACTGGTTAAGGTCTTAACTGGTTATGGTCTTGACTCTTACTCTGGCTTAATGGTAAAGGTCTTAGACTCTTACTCTGGCCTAATAGTCAGGGTTTGAGTCTTACCCTGGCCTCATGGTTAAGGTCTTAACTCTTACTCTGGCCTAATGGTTAAGGTCTTGACTCTTACTCTGGCCTAATGGTTAAGGTCCTAGTCTCTTACTCTGGCCTACTGGTTAAGGTCTTAACTCTTACTCTGGCCTAATGGTTAAGGTCTTAACTCTAAATCTGGCCTACTGGTTAAGGTCTTAACTGGTTATGGTCTTGACTCTTACTCTGGCTTAATGGTAAAGGTCTTAGACTCTTACTCTGGCCTAATAGTCAGGGTTTGAGTATTACTCTGGCCTAATGGTTAAGGTCTTAACTCTTACTCTGGCCTAATGGTTAAGGTCTTGACTCTTACTCTGGCCTAATGGCTAAGGTCCTAGTCTCTTACTCTGGCCTAATGGTTAAGGTCTTAACTCTTACTCTGGCCTACTGGTTAAGGTCTTTGCTCTTATCTGGCCTACTGGTTAAGGTCTTATCTCTTACTCTGGCCTAATGGTTAAGGTCCTAACTCTTAACTCTTACTCTGGCCTAATGGTTAAGGTCTTAACTCTTACTCTGGCCTAATGGTTAAGGTCTTAGACTCTTACTCTGGCCTAATGGTTACGGTCTTAAACTCTTACTCTGGCCTAATGGTTAAGGTCTTGACTCTTACTCTGGAGTAATGGTTAAGGTCTCAACTCATATTCTGGCCTAATGGTTAAGGTCTTGACTCTTACTCTGGCCTAATGGTTAAGGTCCTAGTCTCTTACTCTGGCCTAATGGTTAAGGTCTTAACTCTAACTCTGGCCTAATGGTTAAGGTCTTAACTCTTACTCTGGCCTACTGGTTAAGGTCTTATCTTAATCTGGCCTAATGGTTAAAGTCTTTGCTCTTATTCTGGCCTACTGGTTAAGGTCTTAGACTATTACTCTGGCCTAATGGTTAAGGTCTTAACTCTTACTCTGGCCTAATGGTTAAGGTCTTAACTCTTACTCTGGCCTAATGGTTAAGGTCTTAGACTCTTACTCTGGCCTACTGGTGAAGGTCTTAACTCTTACTCTGGCCAAATGGTTATGGTGTTAACTCTTAACTTTTACTCTGGCCTAATGGTTAAGGTCTTAACTCTTACTCTGGCCTAATGGATAAGGTCTTAACTCTTACTCTGGCCTAATGGTTAAGGTCTTGACTCTGACTCTGGCCAAATGGTTAAGGTCTTAACTCTTACTCTGGCCTAATGGTTAAGGTCTTAAGTCTTACTCTGGCCTAATGGTTAAGGTCCTAACTCTAACTCTTTCCTACTGGTTAAGGTCTTAACAGGTTATGGTCTTGACTCTTACTCTGGCTTAATGGTAAAAGTCTTAGACTCTTACTCTGGCCTAATAGTCAGGGTTTGAGTCTTACTCTGGCCTAATGGTTAAGGTCTTAACTCTTACTCTGACCTAATGGTTAAGGTCTTGACTCTTACTCTGGCCTAATGGTTAAGGTCCTAGTCTCTTACTCTGGCCTACTGGTTAAGGTCTTAACTCTTACTCTGGCCTAATGGTTAAGGTCTTAACTCTTACTCTGGCCTACTGGTTAAGGTCTTTGCTCTTATCTGGCCTACTGGTTAAGGTCTTATCTCTTACTCTGGCCTAATGGTTAAGGTCTTAACTCTTAACTCTTGCTCTGGCCTAATGGTTAAGGTCTTAACTCTATCTCTGGCCTAATGGTTAAGGTCTTGACTCTTACTCTGGCCTAATGGTTAAGGTCCTAGTCTCTTACTGTGGCCTAATGGTTAAGGTCTTAACTCTTACTCTGGCCTAATGGTTAAGGTCTTAACTCTTACTCTGGCCTAATGGTTAAGGTCTTAACACTTAATCTGGCCTAATGGTTAAAGTCTTTGCTCTTATTCTGGCCTACTGGTTAAGGTCTTTGCTCTTATCTGGCCTACTGGTTAAGGTCTTATCTCTTACTCTGGCCTAATGGTTAAGGTCTTAACTCTTAACTCTTGCTCTGGCCTAATGGTTAAGGTCTTAACTCTATCTCTGGCCTAATGGTTAAGGTCTTGACTCTTACTCTGGCCTAATGGTTAAGGTCCTAGTCTCTTACTGTGGCCTAATAGTTAAGGTCTTAACTCTTACTCTGGCCTAATGGTTAAGGTCTTAACTCTTACCTGGCCTAATGGTTAAGGTCTTAGACTCTTACACTGGCCTACTGGTTAAGGTCCTAGCTCTTACTCTGGCCTAATGGTTAAGGTCTTAACTCTTACTCTGGCCTAATGGTTAAGGTCTTAACACTTAATCTGGCCTAATGGTTAAAGTCTTTGCTCTTATTCTGGCCTACTGGTTAAGGTCTTAGACTATTACTCTGGCCTAATGGTTAAGGTCTTAACTCTTACTCTGGCCTAATGGTTAAGGTCTTAACTCTTACTCTGGCCTAATGGTTAAGGTCTTAGACTCTTACTCTGGCCTACTGGTGAAGGTCTTAACTCTTACTCTGGCCAAATGGTTAAGGTCTTAACTCTTAACTTTTACTCTGGCCTAATGGTTAAGGTCTTAACTCTTACTCTGGCCTAATGGTTAAGGTCTTAACTCTAACTCTGGCCTACTGGTTAAGGTCTTAACAGGTTATGGTCTTGACTCTTACTCTGGCTTAATGGTAAAAGTCTTAGACTCTTACTCTGGCCTAATAGTCAGGGTTTGAGTCTTACTCTGGCCTAATGGTTAAGGTCTTAACTCTTACTCTGACCTAATGGTTAAGGTCTTGACTCTTACTCTGGCCTAATGGTTAAGGTCCTAGTCTCTTACTCTGGCCTACTGGTTAAGGTCTTAACTCTTACTCTGGCCTAATGGTTAAGGTCTTAACTCTTACTCTGGCCTACTGGTTAAGGTCTTTGCTCTTATCTGGCCTACTGGTTAAGGTCTTATCTCTTACTCTGGCCTAATGGTTAAGGTCTTAACTCTTAACTCTTGCTCTGGCCTAATGGTTAAGGTCTTAACTCTATCTCTGGCCTAATGGTTAAGGTCTTGACTCTTACTCTGGCCTAATGGTTAAGGTCCTAGTCTCTTACTGTGGCCTAATGGTTAAGGTCTTAACTCTTACTCTGGCCTAATGGTTAAGGTCTTAACTCTTACTCTGGCCTAATGGTTAAGGTCTTAACACTTAATCTGGCCTAATGGTTAAAGTCTTTGCTCTTATTCTGGCCTACTGGTTAAGGTCTTAGACTATTACTCTGGCCTAATGGTTAAGGTCTTAACTCTTACTCTGGCCTAATGGTTAAGGTCTTAACTCTTACTCTGGCCTAATGGTTAAGGTCTTAACTCTTACTCTGGCCTAATGGTTAAGGTCTTAACTCTTACTCTGGCCTAATGGTTAAGGTCTTAGACTCTTACTCTGGCCTACTGGTGAAGGTCTTAACTCTTACACTGGCCAAATGGTTAAGGTCTTAACTCTTAACTTTTACTCTGGCCTAATGGTTACGGTCTTAACTCTTACTCTGGCCTAATGGTTAAGGTCTTAACTCTAACTCTGGCCTACTGGTTAAGGTCTTAACTGGTTATGGTCTTGACTCTTACTCTGGCTTAATGGTAAAGGTCTTAGACTCTTACTCTGGCCGAATAGTCAGGGTTTGAGTCTTACTCTGGCCTACTGGTGAAGGTCTTAACTCTTACTCTGGCCAAATGGTTAAGGTCTTAACTCTTAACTTTTACTCTGGCCTAATGGTTAAGGTCTTAACTCTTACTCTGGCCTAATGGTTAAGGTCTTAACTCTTACTCTGGCCTAATGGTTAAGGTCTTGACTCTTACTCTGGCCAAATGGTTAAGGTCTTATCTCTTACTCTGGCCTAATGGTTAAGGTCTTAAGTCTTACTCTGGCCGAATGGTTAAGGTCTTAACTCTTACCTGGCCTAATAGTTAAGGTCTTAACTCTTACTCTGGCCTAATGGTTAAGGTCTTAACTCTTACCTGGCCTAATGGTTAAGGTCTTAGACTCTTACACTGGCCTACTGGTTAAGGTCCTAGCTCTTACTCTGGCCTAATGGTTAAGGTCTTAACTCTTACTCTGGCCTAATGGTTAAGGTCTTAACACTTAATCTGGCCTAATGGTTAAAGTCTTTGCTCTTATTCTGGCCTACTGGTTAAGGTCTTAGACTATTACTCTGGCCTAATGGTTAAGGTCTTAACTCTTACTCTGGCCTAATGGTTAAGGTCTTAACTCTTACTCTGGCCTAATGGTTAAGGTCTTAGACTCTTACTCTGGCCTACTGGTGAAGGTCTTAACTCTTACTCTGGCCAAATGGTTAAGGTCTTAACTCTTAACTTTTACTCTGGCCTAATGGTTAAGGTCTTAACTCTTACTCTGGCCTAATGGTTAAGGTCTTAACTCTAACTCTGGCCTACTGGTTAAGGTCTTAACTGGTTATGGTCTTGACTCTTACTCTGGCTTAATGGTAAAGGTCTTAGACTCTTACTCTGGCCTAATAGTCAGGGTTTGAGTCTTACTCTGGCCTACTGGTGAAGGTCTTAACTCTTACTCTGGCCAAATGGTTAAGGTCTTAACTCTTAACTTTTACTCTGGCCTAATGGTTAAGGTCTTAACTCTTACTCTGGCCTAATGGTTAAGGTCTTAACTCTTACTCTGGCCTAATGGTTAAGGTCTTGACTCTTACTCTGGCCTAATGGTTAAGGTCCTAGTCTCTTACTGTGGCCTAATGGTTACGGTCTTAAACTCTTACTCTGGCCTAATGGTTAAGGTCTTGACTCTTACTCTGGAGTAATGGTTAAGGTCTCAACTCATATTCTGGCCTAATGGTTAAGGTCTTGACTCTTACTCTGGCCTAATGGTTAAGGTCCTAGTCTCTTACTCTGGCCTAATGGTTAAGGTCTTAACTCTAACTCTGGCCTAATGGTTAAGGTCTTGACTCTTACTCTGGAGTAATGGTTAAGGTCTCAACTCATATTCTGGCCTAATGGTTAAGGTCTTGACTCTTACTCTGGCCTAATGGTTAAGGTCCTAGTCTCTTACTCTGGCCTAATGGTTAAGGTCTTAACTCTAACTCTGGCCTAATGGTTAAGGTCTTAACTCTTACTCTGGCCTACTGGTTAAGGTCTTAACTTAATCTGGCCTAATGGTTAAAGTCTTTGCTCTTATTCTGGCCTACTGGTTAAGGTCTTAGACTATTACTCTGGCCTAATGGTTAAGGTCTTAACTCTTACTCTGGCCTAATGGTTAAGGTCTTAACTCTTACTCTGGCCTAATGGTTAAGGTCTTAGACTCTTACTCTGGCCTACTGGTGAAGGTCTTAACTCTTACTCTGGCCAAATGGTTAAGGTCTTAACTCTTAACTTTTACTCTGGCCTAATGGTTAAGGTCTTAACTCTTACTCTGGCCTAATGGATAAGGTCTTAACTCTTACTCTGGCCTAATGGTTAAGGTCTTGACTCTTACTCTGGCCAAATGGTTAAGGTCTTAACTCTTACTCTGGCCTAATGGTTAAGGTCTTAAGTCTTACTCTGGCCCAATGGTTAAGGTCCTAACTCTAACTCTGGCCTACTGGTTAAGGTCTTAACAGGTTATGGTCTTGACTCTTACTCTGGCTTAATGGTAAAAGTCTTAGACTCTTACTCTGGCCTAATAGTCAGGGTTTGAGTCTTACTCTGGCCTAATGGTTAAGGTCTTAACTCTTACTCTGACCTAATGGTTAAGGTCTTGACTCTTACTCTGGCCTAATGGTTAAGGTCCTAGTCTCTTACTCTGGCCTACTGGTTAAGGTCTTAACTCTTACTCTGGCCTAATGGTTAAGGTCTTAACTCTTACTCTGGCCTACTGGTTAAGGTCTTAACAGGTTATGGTCTTGACTCTTACTCTGGCTTAATGGTAAAAGTCTTAGACTCTTACTCTGGCCTAATAGTCAGGGTTTGAGTCTTACTCTGGCCTAATGGTTAAGGTCTTAACTCTTACTCTGACCTAATGGTTAAGGTCTTGACTCTTACTCTGGCCTAATGGTTAAGGTCCTAGTCTCTTACTCTGGCCTACTGGTTAAGGTCTTAACTCTTACTCTGGCCTAATGGTTAAGGTCTTAACTCTTACTCTGGCCTACTGGTTAAGGTCTTTGCTCTTATCTGGCCTACTGGTTAAGGTCTTATCTCTTACTCTGGCCTAATGGTTAAGGTCTTAACTCTTAACTCTTACTCTGGCCTAATGGTTAAGGTCTTAACTCTTACTCTGGCCTAATGGTTAAGGTCTTGACTCTTACTCTGGCCTAATGGTTAAGGTCCTAGTCTCTTACTGTGGCCTAATGGTTAAGGTCTTAACTCTTACTCTGGCCTAATGGTTAAGGTCTTAACTCTTACTCTGGCCTAATGGTTAAGGTCTTAACACTTAATCTGGCCTAATGGTTAAAGTCTTTGCTCTTATTCTGGCCTACTGGTTAAGGTCTTAGACTATTACTCTGGCCTAATGGTTAAGGTCTTAACTCTTACTCTGGCCTAATGGTTAAGGTCTTAACTCTTACTCTGGCCTAATGGTTAAGGTCTTAGACTCTTACTCTGGCCTACTGGTGAAGGTCTTAACTCTTACTCTGGCCAAATGGTTAAGGTCTTAACTCTTAACTTTTACTCTGGCCTAATGGTTAAGGTCTTAACTCTTACTCTGGCTTAATGGTAAAGGTCTTAGACTCTTACTCTGGCCTAATAGTCAGGGTTTGAGTCTTACTCTGGCCTACTGGTGAAGGTCTTAACTCTTACTCTGGCCAAATGGTTAAGGTCTTAACTCTTAACTTTTACTCTGGCCTATTGGTTAAGGTCTTAACTCTTACTCTGGCCTAATGGTTAAGGTCTTAACTCTTACTCTGGCCTAATTGTTAAGGTCTTGACTCTTACTCTGGCCAAATGGTTAAGGTCTTAACTCTTACTCTGGCCTAATAGTTAAGGTCTTAAGTCTTACTCTGGCCGAATGGTTAAGGTCTTAACTCTTACCTGGCCTAATAGTTAAGGTCTTAACTCTTACTCTGGCCTAATGGTTAAGGTTTTAACTCTTACCTGGCCTAATGGTTAAGGTCTTAGACTCTTACTCTGGCCTACTGGTTAAGGTCCTAGCTCTTACTCTGGCCTAATGGTTAAGGTCTTAACTCTTACTCTGGCCTACTGGTTAAGGTCTTTGCTCTTATCTGGCCTACTGGTTAAGGTCTTATCTCTTACTCTGGCCTAATGGTTAAGGTCTTAACTCTTAACTCTTACTCTGGCCTAATGGTTAAGGTCTTAACTCTTACTCTGGCCTAATGGTTAAGGTCTTGACTCTTACTCTGGCCTAATGGTTAAGGTCCTAGTCTCTTACTCTGGCCTAATGGTTAAGGTCTTAACTCTTACTCTGGCCTAATGGTTAAGGTCTTAACTCTTACTCTGGCCTAATGGTTAAGGTCTTGACTCTTACTCTGGCCTAATGGCTAAGGTCCTAGTCTCTTACTCTGGCCTAATGGTTAAGGTCTTAACTCTTACTCTGGCCTACTGGTTAAGGTCGTTGCCCTTATCTGGCCTACTGGTTAAGGTCTTATCTCTTACTCTGGCCTAATGGTTAAGGTCTTAACTCTTAACTCTTACTCTGGCCTAATGGTTAAGGTCTTAACTCTTACTGCGGCCTAATGGTTAAGGTCTTAACTCTTACTCCGGCCTAATGGTTAAGGTCTTAACTCTTACTCTGGCCTAATGGTTAAGGTCTTGACTCTTACTCTGGCCAAATGGTTAAGGTCTTAACTCTTACTCTGGCCTAATGGTTAAGGTCTTAAGTCTTACTCTGGCCGAATGGTTAAGGTCTTAACTCTTACCTGGCCTAATGGTTAAGGTCTTAACTCTTACTCTGGCCTAATGGTTAAGGTCTTAACTCTTACCTGGCCTAATGGTTAAGGTCTTAGACTCTTACTCTGGCCTACTGGTTAAGGTCCTAGCTCTTACTCTGGCCTAATGGTTAAGGTCTTAGACTCTTAATCTGGCCTACTGGTTAAGGTCTTAACTCTTACTCTGGCCTAATGGTTAAGGTCTTAACTCTAACTCTGGCCTACTGGTTAAGGTCTTAACAGGTTATGGTCTTGACTCTTACTCTGGCTTAGTGGTTAAGGTCTTAACTCTTACCTGGCCTAATGGTTAAGGTCTTAGACTCTTACTCTGGCCTACTGGTTAAGGTCCTAGCTCTTACTCTCTCCTAATGGTTAAGGTATTAGACTCTTACTCTGGCCTACTGGTTAAGGTCTTAACTCTTACTCTGGCCTAATGGTTAAGGTCTTGACTCTTACTCTGGAGTAATGGTTAAGGTCTCAAATCATATTCTGGCCTAATGGTTAAGGTCTTAGACTCTTACTCTGGCCTAATGGTTAAGGTCTTAACTCTTACTCTGGCCTAATGGTTAAGGTCTTAACTCTTACTCTGGCCTAATGGTTAAGGTCTTAGACTGTTACTCTGGCCTACTGGTTAAGGTCTTAAACTCTTACTCTGGCCTAATGGTTAAGGTCTTAACTCTTACTCTGGCCTAATGGTTAAGGTCTTAACTCTTACTCTGGCCTAATGGTTAAGGTCTTAACACTTAATCTGGCCTAATAGTTAAAGTCTTTGCTCTTAGTCTGGCCTACTGGTTAAGGTCTTAGACTATTACTCTGGCCTAATGGTTAAGGTCTTAACTCTTACTCTGGCCTAATGGTTAAGGTCTTAACTCTAACTCTGGCCTACTGGTTAAGGTCTTAGACTCTTACTCTGGCCTAATGGTTAAGGTCCTAGTCTCTTACTCTGGCCTAATGGTTAAGGTCTTAACTCTTACTCTGGCCTAATGGTTAAGGTCTTAACTCTTACTGTGGCCTAATGGTTAAGGTCTTAACACTTAATCTGGCCTAATGGTTAAGGTCTTAGACTATTACTCTGGCCTAATGGTTAACGTCTTAACTCTTACTCTGGCCTAATGGTTAAGGTCTTAGACTATTACTCTGGCCTAATGGTTAAGGTCATAACTCTTACTCTGGCCTAATGGTTAAGGTCTTAACTCTTAACTCTTACTCTGGCCTAATGGTTAAGGTCTTAACTCTTACTCTGGCCTAATGGTTAAGTTCTTAGACTCTTACTCTGGCCTAATGGTTAAGGTCCTAGTCTCTTACTCTGGCCTAATGGTTAAGGTCTTAACTCTTACTGTGGCCTAATGGTTAAGGTCTTAACACTTAATCTGGCCTAATGGTTAAAGTCTTTGCTCTTATTCTGGCCTACTGGTTAAGGTCTTAGACTATTACTCTGGCCTAATGGTTAAGGTCTTAACTCTTACTCTGGCCTAATGGTTAAGGTCTTAACTCTTACTCTGGCCTAATGGTTAAGGTCTTAGACTCTTACTCTGGCCTACTGGTGAAGGTCTTAACTCTTACTCTGGCCAAATGGTTAAGGTCTTAACTCTTAACTGTTACTCTGGCCTAATGGTTAAGGTCTTAACTCTTACTCTGGCCTAATGGTTAATGTAGGAGAGTGGAATCTGACTAATGGTTGCCCCCAACTTTTTGCCTGGTATTTAAGTGGTTTTTGACTAGTCTGGCTGGGATCCTGCTATCCAGGACCCCAGCCTATCTGCTTTCTCCCTAAAACCGTTGTGAGTACTCTAGGTACAAACATAATTGGATGCTGGGCATGCCCTTCCAGTCCCTTGTAGATGGTACCCTAGGTACCCAGGGCATGGGTCCCCCAGTAGGCCTACCAGGGCTGCAGCACTTATTGTGCCACCCTGGGACAGCCACCCAAACTGACACCACCAGGCCACTACTGTAGCCTGGGTAAGGTGGTGCTAGCACCCCTTACAGGGACGTAGGTACCCTATGTCCCATACCATTACAACACATATACTCTCATAGGTCACCCCTATGGCAGGCCCTGGTAATCCTACAGGGCTGGGTGCTGAGGTATGTGTGAGGGGGGACCCCTACATGAGTAGGACCTCTCTGCAACCTTCGTAACACCGTTACTGGGTTGTTTGTAGTGTAGCCATACCATATACTCTACCGCATTATAAGTTATTGCGTCATCGCTGTAACTTGGGACTGGCTACACAGAACCATATCGTGTTTGGTGTCAAACATGAAGGAATCATACCCCCAGTCCAGCCATGGGCATGGGGGCACGATTCCCCCTTGCTAGGAGGGTGATATGGGAAAAGCGGTATATTTTAGACACCAATTTAAAAGTGCACATGTACCACAAAATGGCTACTGTTCGCCACCTACACGACTCTGGCTGGCTGTTTCTGGGGAAAATCCCAGCCTCTCCAGCTGGACAATAGGGCTCCTGTGGCAGGGAGGTGCCAGCACCTCCCCAGACAGGATAATGTGGATTGGAACAGGGTGGGTGCACCAAATGTCCATTCAGAGTTGCACGTAGGCAGCTGCAGAGCCCCAACTCTGCATACACCGCCTGGAACCGGTTCAGGGGCATCCTGCCCCTCGCCCAGGTGGGAAACACACAAAGGGGAGTGGGTGTAGCCACCCTTTCCCGCCTCTACTCTGATTGGTAGGCTCTATTTTGGACCATCCCCTAATCTTGGGGATATATGGGAATAACTTTGCCCTAGAGCCTTAGATTCGTACAGGACTTCACAGAACTGACCTTCGACGAGCTGCTGCCCAGCTGACTGAAGAAATCTCCCTTGGGATAAAGGAGTTATCCCCCTGCTTGGCAGGCACCTAAAAGACTACAAGATACCCGGTTGGAACTTCGTTGCTCTCACGACCTTCGACGCCTTCCAGCAACCTCGAGGTGGGTCTCCAGTGCATCCCAGCGTCCTGTGAGTGTGCCCAGCAAGTCTGAGCACCCTGGACCACGTGGGTGTCGAGATCCCCGCATACCCCGAGACACCGGCCACCTCTTGTCCAGCACACGACCCCGACCAGTGGGGAAGTTGTGCTTTGGCCCATTCTTGAGCCAACCTTCAAGCAGCATTTGTGCCGACTCTCAGCTTCCTGGCCCGCTCCGGTGGCCCGTGGGAGCACTTTTACGCACTCCATTTTGCTGCCTTCCGCGGTCCCTTGTCTCTCGACTTGTGGGCCCTGACGGAGGACAATCTTCCTTTCTAAGAGTTCCCCTGGTTGCTCCAGGCCTGCTCTACGCTCCCTGCAAAGGAGAGCACCCTCAGACCTCGTGGGTCTGCACCAGCAGCTGCTTTGTTCATCTTGCGTGGGTTGCGGTTGCCAATGCTTAGTGGATCCAATCGGGACACTAACACCGCAGCGACCCTCAGCCGACGTGGGACAGTCGCCCTCCAGAAGCTGGCCTTCCTTGAAGCCTCCCGGAGCCCGTGACTGCAGAGCCCAGCTGTACCTTCCACACCTGAAGCACCCGACATCCACGAGCTCCTTCCTGTGAGCTCCCTGGTCACTGTGCTGTGACCCAGACTCTGTCCCCTCTGCTTTCAGGTTCATCTTTGTCTTTTCTTCAACTTTAATCTTCACGACTTCAGCGACACTTCCAGCTAGCAGCAGTTTGGACTCCTTTTCCATAGAAAATCAGCCCGCGACCCGACACCAGAATCGACCTATGCACCCGGCTTCCCTGGGGCAGGTAACAGTGGTACTTCGGTACTTCCGTGGTGGTGGGCTCTCCAAAGCCTTAAGTCTCAAGCCTTAACTTTGTACTGTTGTTAGAAGTGTCCTTAAACCTTAATTATTCAACCGCGACATTCTCCATAGGCTAACATTGCGATCCCGATAGCAGCTTCTCGCACTGCACACGCCTCCCGTGGGTCCCCTTCCTCTTAACTGTGGGTGGATTCTTAAGGGGCCAGCGATCCTGAATGCCCTAGGCATTGCCTGTAGAATTGTCGTGGTTCTTATACCACTATTTTAGTATATGGTTTGGTCCCCCCCTGGGGCCCATTGATTTCTGTGCTATTTATTGTGTTTAGAAATGCTTGTTTGAATTGTAACTTTGCCACTAGCCACATAAAGTGACTGTGGGATTCTGTCTAGAATAAATACATATATTTTATATATATACCTGTGTGGGCTACTCTTTCATTTGGTTATTCAAGAGGTTATTATGGTAAAACAATAAGCTTAACACTCCTTCAAGACTTAGCCTGAAGGCTGCTCTCCACAGCTACCACTAGGATAGCTTTCTTTAAAGGTTGTCTTAAACCTACCATCAATAAGAGTCGAATTGGACTGGTGCAAGGTGTCCCTATAACTAGGAACAGCATATGCCAGGCCAACTTCTCACATTGGTGTGCAGCGGTTGGATTCAAGCTTGCCATTGTTTTACCAGATAACAAATTGAATTTCTAAAGTGAAAGCCACAAGGTACCAAAGGTACATATAAATTCAAGCTAGAATACAATAAGTTCTACTGAACTTGGAGTTGTGTGTAGAGGGTCTAGCACACCTTGACTACAACTCAAGAGAGGGTTCAGTAGGCCACACTTAGTGTAGGTAGATACATCACTACACTAAACATGTCTTCAAGTGGCACTAAGGCTATGGAAGGACCCCAGAGGGTCCCAGTAGATAAGTATGATAATTTCACCTTTGCTGAGCTCAGGGAAATGTGCACCCTTAGGAAACTGAAGACAGAAAGAGGTGCCAACACAAAACGTCTCAAAGAGATCCTGCTCATAGCAGACTTTATGGAGTCCATAGGATCCAGAGGGATGGACAACGTGGGTGGGCACCCCTCAGAAGAGGACACTCCCAGAGTGGAATCTGAAGAGGAACAGGAAGAGGATGAAAATCCTGACCTGGAAGACACAAACCACTCACAGCATGGAAGTGATGGCCCAAGAGGCACTCCTTCCACCCTTAAAAGGAGAGTGGTGGGTCCAAGAAGGAACAGATCCCCCTCAGTGGGATCCAACCATTCTAAGGGATCCAAAGGGTCCTCTGCCTCTTCTCAGAGAAGAGAATCCTCTCATGAGAGGAAATGCAGACTGATCAAATTTGAGCAGGCTAAGCTTCAGCTTAAAAGAGAACAGTTAGCATTAGACAGGGAAACCCTGGAGCTTCAGAAAGCTTCAAAGAAATGGGGTCTAGAGATCCCTGGTGGCAGTGATGAAACCCCTAGAGTTAGAGAGAGAGTCCCTGACAATAGGAACCTCCACAAGATTGTGCCCCCCTATCAGAATGGGGATGATATTCACAAATGGATATCTGCTCTTGAAAGGGCCTGTAGAGTACAGAGGGTCCCTGTAGAGCAGTGGGCAGCAATCCTGTGGCTCTCCTTTTCAGATAAAGGGAGAGACAAGCTCCTCTCTGTAAGAGAAGAGGATGCTGATGATTATTATATCTTGAAAGCTGCTTTAATAGATGGGTTTGGCTTAACCACTGATCAATACAGACTTAAGTTCAGAGACACCCAGAAAGCACAGAATCAAGATTGGGTAGACTTTGTGGATTGTGCAACCAAGGCACTGGAAGGTTGGTTAAATGGCAGTAAAGTTAATGATTATCAAGGATTGTATAATCTCATTATGAGGGAGCAGATTCTTAATAATTGTCAGAACCAACTTTTACACCAGCACCTGGTGGACTCTGATCTGACCTCTCCCCAAGAATTGGGAAAGAAGGCAGACAAATGGGTCAGAACCAGGATCAGGCCTAAGAACCAAGTTGGTGACCAGAAGAAGGATTCCACTAAGCCCAAAGAGAAAGGTGGGGATGATAAACAAGAAAAGTCATCTGAAGGGCCCCAACAAACCAGTGCTGGGGGTGGGTCCCAAAATACTTCCTCTAATACCAAGAAACCCTATTGCCATGTCTGTAAGAAACCTGGCCACTGGAAAACTGACTCCAGCTGTCCTAAAAATGGCAATAAAGAAAATGTTCCTCCAAAACCAGCTCCAACACCTCCTGTTACTACTAGTAGTAATCCCCCAGGTGGTGGGAGCGCACCCAAAAACTTAGTTGGGTTCTCTTTGGGGACACCAGTGGAGTCTGGCCTAGCCAGGTCCCCTGCATTAGCAACTATGGTCTGTGATGGTGGCATGGGGTTTGCCAACTTTACCATGAGCCCCAGTATTCTGGGCAGGTACAGACAAGAACCAATAATCAATGGTCAGAAGGCTGTGGCCTATAAGGACACAGGGGCCAGTGTCACCATGGTGACCAAGAGGCTAGTGCCCCTAGATCAGCTTTTACCTGGGTTTAGCTATCAGGTGACCAACATTGATGGAGTCAGGAAAGATCATCCCATGGCAGTGATAAATCTCAGCTGGGGAGGAGTCACTGGCCCCAAGAGGGTGGCAGTGTCCCCAAACTTGCCTGTAGATTGTTTACTGGGGAATGATCTAGAAATCTCAGCCTGGGCTGAGGTTGACCACAAGGCCCATTTGAAAATGGTAGGAATTCCTGAGAGAGTGGATGAGACCCTGCGGGCCTCACCTCCACCCCAGGAGAAAATAGAAAGAGTGAAGCCTGAAACTATGGATCACTCTACACAAACAGAGAGCATAGGGGAGGAAGAGCAGTCTTCCCCCCACCAGACTACAGGTAAAGGGCAAGTTTCTCAGGGAACTGACCCTGCCCCTTGTGAAGTAACTGCCCCAGAAGTGGACAGGCTTGACCTGCCCACCTCTCTGATGGCAGGGGATCCTTCCAAGGTGGTGCCCAGTCTGGAGCAGGTATCCTGCCCCTCTCTACCCTGCCTCAGTCAGCCCAGGGCTGCAGAGGTCAGGGAGGCCAGTGGACCCTTACTGGGCCCCTGTCCAGAGGAACCCCCTCATCAAGAGATTAGGGACACCCAGCAGAGTAGTTTCAGCCAGGTGAATATTCCTCTACAAACTGAGGGATCCCCCTTACCCCTAGGTATAGGCACCCCTCAAATGGATGTTGTTGAGCACAGGGAAACCTGGGGCCTAGCTGCCCCAAACCTTCCAGTGCCCTCCACTATTCCAGCCAAAGGGATCCAACCCCCAGCTGTAGGCAGCCAGAGGTTGACCCTTAGGGCCAGATACGACACCGTCCTGGGCAGAAAGGCTTCCATAGTGGCCAGTGATCTGAGGAGGCTGAGACCAACCCAAGTAGGGTCTCACTTCCAGACTCAGACACCCCACCAGCCCACCTCTGACCCAAAAACCAATACAGGTAATTTCCCTAGACTTTGGAGAAACTCTAGAACCCCTTGGGGTAGGATTTCCCAAGTGGACCATGACACAGGGAGCAACCATGTTAGTACAGGTTCTTCCTTATATGGCCACTCAGGAAATAAAGGCTTATCTGGACAAGGTTAGCCTTATCTCCTTTCGTTTGGGGGGGGGTTATGTAGGAGAGTGGAATCTGACTAATGGTTGCCCCCAACTTTTTGCCTGGTATTTAAGTGGTTTTTGACTAGTCTGGCTGGGATCCTGCTATCCAGGACCCCAGCCTATCTGCTTTCTCCCTAAAACCGTTGTGAGTACTCTAGGTACAAACATAATTGGATGCTGGGCATGCCCTTCCAGTCCCTTGTAGATGGTACCCTAGGTACCCAGGGCATGGGTCCCCCAGTAGGCCTACCAGGGCTGCAGCACTTATTGTGCCACCCTGGGACAGCCACCCAAACTGACACCACCAGGCCACTACTGTAGCCTGGGTAAGGTGGTGCTAGCACCCCTTACAGGGACGTAGGTACCCTATGTCCCATACCATTACAACACATATACTCTCATAGGTCACCCCTATGGCAGGCCCTGGTAATCCTACAGGGCTGGGTGCTGAGGTATGTGTGAGGGGGGACCCCTACATGAGTAGGACCTCTCTGCAACCTTCGTAACACCGTTACTGGGTTGTTTGTAGTGTAGCCATACCATATACTCTACCGCATTATAAGTTATTGCGTCATCGCTGTAACTTGGGACTGGCTACACAGAACCATATCGTGTTTGGTGTCAAACATGAAGGAATCATACCCCCAGTCCAGCCATGGGCATGGGGGCACGATTCCCCCTTGCTAGGAGGGTGATATGGGAAAAGCGGTATATTTTAGACACCAATTTAAAAGTGCACATGTACCACAAAATGGCTACTGTTCGCCACCTACACGACTCTGGCTGGCTGTTGCTGGGGAAAATCCCAGCCTCTCCAGCTGGACAATAGGGCTCCTGTGGCAGGGAGGTGCCAGCACCTCCCCAGACAGGATAATGTGGATTGGAACAGGGTGGGTGCACCAAATGTCCATTCAGAGTTGCACGTAGGCAGCTGCAGAGCCCCAACTCTGCATACACCGCCTGGAACCGGTTCAGGGGCATCCTGCCCCTCGCCCAGGCGGGAAACACACAAAGGGGAGTGGGTGTAGCCACCCTTTCCCGCCTCTACTCTGATTGGTAGGCTCTATTTTGGACCATCCCCTAATCTTGGGGATATATGGGAATAACTTTGCCCTAGAGCCTTAGATTCGTACAGGACTTCACAGAACTGACCTTCGACGAGCTGCTGCCCAGCTGACTGAAGAAATCTCCCTTGGGATAAAGGAGTTATCCCCCTGCTTGGCAGGCACCTAAAAGACTACAAGATACCCGGTTGGAACTTCGTTGCTCTCACGACCTTCGACGCCTTCCAGCAACCTCGAGGTGGGTCTCCAGTGCATCCCAGCGTCCTGTGAGTGTGCCCAGCAAGTCTGAGCACCCTGGACCACGTGGGTGTCGAGATCCCCGCATACCCCGAGACACCGGCCACCTCTTGTCCAGCACACGACCCCGACCAGTGGGGAAGTTGTGCTTTGGCCCATTCTTGAGCCAACCTTCAAGCAGCATTTGTGCCGACTCTCAGCTTCCTGGCCCGCTCCGGTGGCCCGTGGGAGCACTTTTACGCACTCCATTTTGCTGCCTTCCGCGGTCCCTTGTCTCTCGACTTGTGGGCCCTGACGGAGGACAATCTTCCTTTCTAAGAGTTCCCCTGGTTGCTCCAGGCCTGCTCTACGCTCCCTGCAAAGGAGAGCACCCTCAGACCTCGTGGGTCTGCACCAGCAGCTGCTTTGTTCATCTTGCGTGGGTTGCGGTTGCCAATGCTTAGTGGATCCAATCGGGACACTAACACCGCAGCAACCCTCAGCCGACGTGGGACAGTCGCCCTCCAGAAGCTGGCCTTCCTTGAAGCCTCCCGGAGCCCGTGACTGCAGAGCCCAGCTGTACCTTCCACACCTGAAGCACCCGACATCCACGAGCTCCTTCCTGTGAGCTCCCTGGTCACTGTGCTGTGACCCAGACTCTGTCCCCTCTGCTTTCAGGTTCATCTTTGTCTTTTCTTCAACTTTAATCTTCACGACTTCAGCGACACTTCCAGCTAGCAGCAGTTTGGACTCCTTTTCCATAGAAAATCAGCCCGCGACCCGACACCAGAATCGACCTATGCACCCGGCTTCCCTGGGGCAGGTAACAGTGGTACTTCGGTACTTCCGTGGTGGTGGGCTCTCCAAAGCCTTAAGTCTCAAGCCTTAACTTTGTACTGTTGTTAGAAGTGTCCTTAAACCTTAATTATTCAACCGCGACATTCTCCATAGGCTAACATTGCGATCCCGATAGCAGCTTCTCGCACTGCACACGCCTCCCGTGGGTCCCCTTCCTCTTAACTGTGGGTGGATTCTTAAGGGGCCAGCGATCCTGAATGCCCTAGGCATTGCCTGTAGAATTGTCGTGGTTCTTATACCACTATTTTAGTATATGGTTTGGTCCCCCCCTGGGGCCCATTGATTTCTGTGCTATTTATTGTGTTTAGAAATGCTTGTTTGAATTGTAACTTTGCCACTAGCCACATAAAGTGACTGTGGGATTCTGTCTAGAATAAATACATATATTTTATATATATACCTGTGTGGGCTACTCTTTCATTTGGTTATTCAAGAGGTTATTATGGTAAAACAATAAGCTTAACACTCCTTCAAGACTTAGCCTGAAGGCTGCTCTCCACAGCTACCACTAGGATAGCTTTCTTTAAAGGTTGTCTTAAACCTACCATCAATAAGAGTCGAATTGGACTGGTGCAAGGTGTCCCTATAACTAGGAACAGCATATGCCAGGCCAACTTCTCACAGTTAACGTCTTAACTCTTACTCTGGCCTAATGGTTAAGGTCTTGACTCTTACTCTGGCCAAATGGTTAAGGTCTTAACTCTTACTCTGGCCTAATGGTTAAGGTCTTAAGTCTTACTCTGGCCGAATGGTTAAGGTCTTAACTCTTACCTGGCCTAATGGTTAAGGTCTTAACTCTTACTCTGGCCTAATGGTTAAGGTCTTAACTCTTACCTGGCCTAATGGTTAAGGTCTTAGACTCTTACTCTGGCCTACTGGTTAAGGTCCTAGCTCTTACTCTGGCCTAATGGTTAAGGTCTTAGACTCTTAATCTGGCCTACTGGTTAAGGTCTTAACTCTTACTCTGGCCTAATGGTTAAGGTCTTAACTCTAACTCTGGCCTACTGGTTAAGGTCTTAACAGGTTATGGTCTTGACTCTTACTCTGGCTTAATGGTTAAGGTCTTAACTCTTACCTGGCCTAATGGTTAAGGTCTTAGACTCTTACTCTGGCCTACTGGTTAAGGTCCTAGCTCTTACTCTGGCCTAATGGTTAAGGTATTAGACTCTTACTCTGGCCTACTGGTTAAGGTCTTAACTCTTACTCTGGCCTAATGGTTAAGGTCTTGACTCTTACTCTGGAGTAATGGTTAAGGTCTCAAATCATATTCTGGCCTAATGGTTAAGGTCTTAGACTCTTACTCTGGCCTAATGGTTAAGGTCTTAACTCTTACTCTGGCCTAATGGTTAAGGTCTTAACTCTTACTCTGGCCTAATGGTTAAGGTCTTAGACTCTTACTCTGGCCTAATGGTTAAGGTCTTGACTCTTACTCTGGCCTAATGGTTAAGGTCTTAACTCTATCTCTGGCCTAATGGTTAAGGTCTTGACTCTTACTCTGGCCTAATGGTTAAGGTCCTAGTCTCTTACTGTGGCCTAATGGTTAAGGTCTTAACTCTTACTCTGGCCTAATGGTTAAGGTCTTAACTCTTACTCTGGCCTAATGGTTAAGGTCTTAACACTTAATCTGGCCTAATGGTTAAAGTCTTTGCTCTTATTCTGGCCTACTGGTTAAGGTCTTAGACTATTACTCTGGCCTAATGGTTAAGGTCTTAACTCTTACTCTGGCCTAATGGTTAAGGTCTTAACTCTTACTCTGGCCTAATGGTTAAGGTCTTAACTCTTACTCTGGCCTAATGGTTAAGGTCTTAGACTCTTACTCTGGCCTACTGGTGAAGGTCTTAACTCTTACACTGGCCAAATGGTTAAGGTCTTAACTCTTAACTTTTACTCTGGCCTAATGGTTACGGTCTTAACTCTTACTCTGGCCTAATGGTTAAGGTCTTAACTCTAACTCTGGCCTACTGGTTAAGGTCTTAACTGGTTATGGTCTTGACTCTTACTCTGGCTTAATGGTAAAGGTCTTAGACTCTTACTCTGGCCGAATAGTCAGGGTTTGAGTCTTACTCTGGCCTACTGGTGAAGGTCTTAACTCTTACTCTGGCCAAATGGTTAAGGTCTTAACTCTTAACTTTTACTCTGGCCTAATGGTTAAGGTCTTAACTCTTACTCTGGCCTAATGGTTAAGGTCTTAACTCTTACTCTGGCCTAATGGTTAAGGTCTTGACTCTTACTCTGCCCAAATGGTTAAGGTCTTAACTCTTACTCTGGCCTAATGGTTAAGGTCTTAAGTCTTACTCTGGCCGAATGGTTAAGGTCTTAACTCTTACCTGGCCTAATAGTTAAGGTCTTAACTCTTACTCTGGCCTAATGGTTAAGGTCTTAACTCTTACCTGGCCTAATGGTTAAGGTCTTAGACTCTTACACTGGCCTACTGGTTAAGGTCCTAGCTCTTACTCTGGCCTAATGGTTAAGGTCTTAACTCTTACTCTGGCCTAATGGTTAAGGTCTTAACACTTAATCTGGCCTAATGGTTAAAGTCTTTGCTCTTATTCTGGCCTACTGGTTAAGGTCTTAGACTATTACTCTGGCCTAATGGTTAAGGTCTTAACTCTTACTCTGGCCTAATGGTTAAGGTCTTAACTCTTACTCTGGCCTAATGGTTAAGGTCTTAGACTCTTACTCTGGCCTACTGGTGAAGGTCTTAACTCTTACTCTGGCCAAATGGTTAAGGTCTTAACTCTTAACTTTTACTCTGGCCTAATGGTTAAGGTCTTAACTCTTACTCTGGCCTAATGGTTAAGGTCTTAACTCTAACTCTGGCCTACTGGTTAAGGTCTTAACTGGTTATGGTCTTGACTCTTACTCTGGCTTAATGGTAAAGGTCTTAGACTCTTACTCTGGCCTAATAGTCAGGGTTTGAGTCTTACTCTGGCCTACTGGTGAAGGTCTTAACTCTTACTCTGGCCAAATGGTTAAGGTCTTAACTCTTAACTTTTACTCTGGCCTAATGGTTAAGGTCTTAACTCTTACTCTGGCCTAATGGTTAAGGTCTTAACTCTTACTCTGGCCTAATGGTTAAGGTCTTGACTCTTACTCTGGCCTAATGGTTAAGGTCCTAGTCTCTTACTGTGGCCTAATGGTTACGGTCTTAAACTCTTACTCTGGCCTAATGGTTAAGGTCTTGACTCTTACTCTGGAGTAATGGTTAAGGTCTCAACTCATATTCTGGCCTAATGGTTAAGGTCTTGACTCTTACTCTGGCCTAATGGTTAAGGTCCTAGTCTCTTACTCTGGCCTAATGGTTAAGGTCTTAACTCTAACTCTGGCCTAATGGTTAAGGTCTTAACTCTTACTCTGGCCTACTGGTTAAGGTCTTAACTTAATCTGGCCTAATGGTTAAAGTCTTTGCTCTTATTCTGGCCTACTGGTTAAGGTCTTAGACTATTACTCTGGCCTAATGGTTAAGGTCTTAACTCTTACTCTGGCCTAAAGGTTAAGGTCTTAACTCTTACTCTGGCCTAATGGTTAAGGTCTTAGACTCTTACTCTGGCCTACTGGTGAAGGTCTTAACTCTTACTCTGGCCAAATGGTTAAGGTCTTAACTCTTAACTTTTACTCTGGCCTAATGGTTAAGGTCTTAACTCTTACTCTGGCCTAATGGATAAGGTCTTAACTCTTACTCTGGCCTAATGGTTAAGGTCTTGACTCTTACTCTGGCCAAATGGTTAAGGTCTTAACTCTTACTCTGGCCTAATGGTTAAGGTCTTAAGTCTTACTCTGGCCCAATGGTTAAGGTCCTAACTCTAACTCTGGCCTACTGGTTAAGGTCTTAACAGGTTATGGTCTTGACTCTTACTCTGGCTTAATGGTAAAAGTCTTAGACTCTTACTCTGGCCTAATAGTCAGGGTTTGAGTCTTACTCTGGCCTAATGGTTAAGGTCTTAACTCTTACTCTGACCTAATGGTTAAGGTCTTGACTCTTACTCTGGCCTAATGGTTAAGGTCCTAGTCTCTTACTCTGGCCTACTGGTTAAGGTCTTAACTCTTACTCTGGCCTAATGGTTAAGGTCTTAACTCTTACTCTGGCCTACTGGTTAAGGTCTTAACAGGTTATGGTCTTGACTCTTACTCTGGCTTAATGGTAAAAGTCTTAGACTCTTACTCTGGCCTAATAGTCAGGGTTTGAGTCTTACTCTGGCCTAATGGTTAAGGTCTTAACTCTTACTCTGACCTAATGGTTAAGGTCTTGACTCTTACTCTGGCCTAATGGTTAAGGTCCTAGTCTCTTACTCTGGCCTACTGGTTAAGGTCTTAACTCTTACTCTGGCCTAATGGTTAAGGTCTTAACTCTTACTCTGGCCTACTGGTTAAGGTCTTTGCTCTTATCTGGCCTACTGGTTAAGGTCTTATCTCTTACTCTGGCCTAATGGTTAAGGTCTTAACTCTTAACTCTTACTCTGGCCTAATGGTTAAGGTCTTAACTCTTACTCTGGCCTAATGGTTAAGGTCTTGACTCTTACTCTGGCCTAATGGTTAAGGTCCTAGTCTCTTACTGTGGCCTAATGGTTAAGGTCTTAACTCTTACTCTGGCCTAATGGTTAAGGTCTTAACTCTTACTCTGGCCTAATGGTTAAGGTCTTAACACTTAATCTGGCCTAATGGTTAAAGTCTTTGCTCTTATTCTGGCCTACTGGTTAAGGTCTTAGACTATTACTCTGGCCTAATGGTTAAGGTCTTAACTCTTACTCTGGCCTAATGGTTAAGGTCTTAACTCTTACTCTGGCCTAATGGTTAAGGTCTTAGACTCTTACTCTGGCCTACTGGTGAAGGTCTTAACTCTTACTCTGGCCAAATGGTTAAGGTCTTAACTCTTAACTTTTACTCTGGCCTAACGGTTAAGGTCTTAACTCTTACTCTGGCTTAATGGTAAAGGTCTTAGACTCTTACTCTGGCCTAATAGTCAGGGTTTGAGTCTTACTCTGGCCTACTGGTGAAGGTCTTAACTCTTACTCTGGCCAAATGGTTAAGGTCTTAACTCTTAACTTTTACTCTGGCCTATTGGTTAAGGTCTTAACTCTTACTCTGGCCTAATGGTTAAGGTCTTAACTCTTACTCTGGCCTAATTGTTAAGGTCTTGACTCTTACTCTGGCCAAATGGTTAAGGTCTTAACTCTTACTCTGGCCTAATAGTTAAGGTCTTAAGTCTTACTCTGGCCGAATGGTTAAGGTCTTAACTCTTACCTGGCCTAATAGTTAAGGTCTTAACTCTTACTCTGGCCTAATGGTTAAGGTTTTAACTCTTACCTGGCCTAATGGTTAAGGTCTTAGACTCTTACTCTGGCCTACTGGTTAAGGTCCTAGCTCTTACTCTGGCCTAATGGTTAAGGTCTTAACTCTTACTCTGGCCTACTGGTTAAGGTCTTTGCTCTTATCTGGCCTACTGGTTAAGGTCTTATCTCTTACTCTGGCCTAATGGTTAAGGTCTTAACTCTTAACTCTTACTCTGGCCTAATGGTTAAGGTCCTAACTCTTACTCTGGCCTAATGGTTAAGGTCTTGACTCTTACTCTGGCCTAATGGTTAAGGTCCTAGTCTCTTACTCTGGCCTAATGGTTAAGGTCTTAACTCTTACTCTGGCCTAATGGTTAAGGTCTTAACTCTTACTCTGGCCTAATGGTTAAGGTCTTGACTCTTACTCTGGCCTAATGGCTAAGGTCCTAGTCTCTTACTCTGGCCTAATGGTTAAGGTCTTAACTCTTACTCTGGCCTACTGGTTAAGGTCGTTGCCCTTATCTGGCCTACTGGTTAAGGTCTTATCTCTTACTCTGGCCTAATGGTTAAGGTCTTAACTCTTAACTCTTACTCTGGCCTAATGGTTAAGGTCTTAACTCTTACTGCGGCCTAATGGTTAAGGTCTTAACACTTAATCTGGCCTAATGGTTAAAGTCTTTGCTCTTATTCTGGCCTACTGGTTAAGGTCTTAGACTATTACTCTGGCCTAATGGTTAAGGGAGCCGCTCGCAACCTTGGATTGTGTGTTTACTGCTGGGGCTGACACGGAGAACTTCACTGCTGGACCGGGAGGCAGAGGACATTTTTACTTGCTTTTAGCCACCTCGGGACTGCGAGGACCAGGGCGCTTTGCTGCCTGCTGAACTGCCGCACCTGGTTCCTCTTCCCGACTCCTCCCCTTGCATCCATTTAGCGCCTCGCGGCCCCCGCTTCGCGGGAGCCGCTCGCAACCTTGGATTGTGTGTTTACTGCTGGGGCTGACACGGAGAACTTCACTGCTGGACCGGGAGGCAGAGGACATTTTTACTTGCTTTTAGCCACCTCGGGACTGCGAGGACCAGGGCGCTTTGCTGCCTGCTGAACTGCCGCACCTGGTTCCTCTTCCCGACTCCTCCCCTTGCATCCATTTAGCGCCTCGCGGCCCCCGCTTCGCGGGAGCCGCTCGCAACCTTGGATTGTGTGTTTACTGCTGGGGCTGACACGGAGAACTTCACTGCTGGACCGGGAGGCAGAGGACATTTTTACTTGCTTTTAGCCACCTCGGGACTGCGAGGACCAGGGCGCTTTGCTGCCTGCTGAACTGCCGCACCTGGTTCCTCTTCCCGACTCCTCCCCTTGCATCCATTTAGCGCCTCGCGGCCCCCGCTTCGCGGGAGCCGCTCGCAACCTTGGATTGTGTGTTTACTGCTGGGGCTGACACGGAGAACTTCACTGCTGGACCGGGAGGCAGAGGACATTTTTACTTGCTTTTAGCCACCTCGGGACTGCGAGGACCAGGGCGCTTTGCTGCCTGCTGAACTGCCGCACCTGGTTCCTCTTCCCGACTCCTCCCCTTCCCTATATTAGTCGCTCCCTGTCTCGCGTTAGCGGGACGCGTGCGGGGCGTAGTCCGGGGCGAAGACCGGGCAAAGAGCGGGCCGTTTGAGGCCGTTCGAGTACGGTCGAGGGAGGGCGTGGGGCACCTCAGTGTGTCTATAATCCATTACATACTAGGTGCTGTCGGTGACATTATGACCACGAGAGAAACCAGGAGCAAGAGTGCTATGGCGACGGGAAGGCCAACAGGTACATTGGATACGTACTTCGCTAAAGCTGGGTCCCTTCTTGTGGATGAGATTTCCATCCTTGAAAGACGTATCTCCCAAGAAATAGACTGGGTGAGGAGATCCTCCCTGGGACCCATCGCACATGCTGCCACCCCCGCCAAGCCATCAAGTCTCACAACACTTCCGGCAGGGGGCGAAGCGGGACTGCCTGCTCTTTTAGACTTATCTGATACCAACCGCTCCACTACCCCCTCCATTGACTGTGAAAATCCTGAGCATGCAGAGCTTAGCATCCTACCTCTCCCAAACTGCAAGGGCCCCTTAACACACACCACTGCTGAGGCAGCTGTCACTGAGCAGTCTATAAGCAAGACCCAGCCCACACAGCGGGAGAAGGAGGGAGCAATCCCGAAAATGGATAAAAGGGCAAACAAAACTAGGGGGGGTATCTCTAAAGCTACTAAAGTTAACCCTAGAGTTAGGGGAACCAAACAGGACATAGCTAGCAAAGGGCCGGCCTCATCCCGCAAACACGAAGCGATCCATCAACACACCCCGGATAAAAATCCTCCAAGCAAACAAAACGCAGCAGGGATGTATGACAGTATGTTCTCTGATTTACGTACTCTTGTGAGGGAACTGCTTAATCCCCTAGAAGACCGTCTGGCCAACATTGAAATTTGTCTAATAGACTTGCGCAAGGGATTACTAAGTTTAGCATCAGACCAAAGAACAGGTATGCATGCAATAGGTGGGCACTCTAGAGGGGTTCCCAATGTACCTAACTTATCTTCAGATTCCATCATCGCGCCCCCCTTACCCCCGACAGCCACCCTATTGGAAAAGGTGCAGCCGGCTCCTTTGCTAAAACCCGCCTCTGCACCACTCGCCACAGCATCTTCCAATAGGCAGAATTTATCTGGCACGGCCTCTGGTATTAATCAGGTAAAATCACCAAATGACGTAAGGAACCCCAAAGATAGGCAAGACAGTCAACAAGATAGGCGCATAGTGGTTAATCTGCCTCCAGAGGCTGCTGCCTATTCGGTTGTCCTGAAGGGAGTACCCCCGCTTGAGGGAACCGTGCTGGAACCATATGACGCTTTACATAACAAGGTTACTAGTTGGCTTAATACTCACAGGTCACTTCCACCCAATATTAGGGGAGAAATTCTCATGGTTAGAAGAGTCCCTTGGATTGGCCACACTGACAAGAATTGTGCTGGTGACTGTATAATTGTAAATTTTAGGAACCCCAAAATTGTGTCCTATATTTGCAATTGGACCGGGAACAAAGGGTCTACATCTATTGAAGTGGTCCCCTTGTCATATTTCTATCCCAATACTTTTAAGCCAATTTTGACCATTGATAATGGTTGGACCCGGGTTGGACCGTCCACGGATGGCTACAGAGTCAGGCCCACCAGTAATGCTCCACGCATAAACCTTGGTTACCTTTTTCATCCCAATAGATACAGCTGTCTTGAACAGACGGATTGACTCTTTAAGGGTCAGGGGCATGGTGTATGTGAAATAGATAGCGCCAGTCAAGAATATGGCGCCCCCTCACGGGTGATTCTGACATCTATTAATCCCCACGGTGAAGAAACTGAATCATCTAAAACCAAAATTGTCTTGGGTGGTACTAATAATAAGTTAAAACTGCCAGTTCCAACGTTTCATAAACCAGACCCGAAGGAACTATCCACTGTGGAAACATTCCTGCCCAGTCTTACGACTGTACTATTGGATGTTGCTCCGCCCAAAAGTGCTGGAAGTCTCCCTGACCCGCCTGACATCCCTTTAAAGGTTCTCTCCTGGAATGTCGCTGGCATTGCAAATAAACTTGACACGAGCGACTGGGAGTCCCTGATAGCTAACAGCGACATTTGTCTCTTTCAAGAGACTTGGGCAAGGGAGTCACTATCTAGAGTGGGGTATGCTGTGTTCGAAATCAATGCGACTTGGTCAGGAAGAGGGAGGCCCTCCGGAGGGTTGGCGATCTGGGTGGCTAGTCACATTGGGTGTAATGCGGAGTGTTTACCGACGCACTCGCAGGACATCCAGTGCGTCCTACTCAGGTGGCCTAACGCCTCGAGCTTAGCAATAATCAATGTATACTCCCGTCCCACCAAGCTGGCCATGGAATCTCCCACACTTGACGATCTTACTAGCTTCCTTGCCACCCTCCCTAATGACTCTAAGATAGTCTTGGGAGGCGACTTGAATTGTCATTTTGAGCCTTTAGAAGGCCTTAAGGAAGGAGCCCTTGTTGCGGAAGACGACCTTTGGGGCGTACCGCGATGTCAATCGCCATATGTCAAAATCTGGTCGCCCCTTGTAGTACAAATTTTGTCTTTAACGCTAAATTTTTCTTTAAGGGCATGTAATGGTCGCAGTACCTCAGATACACCCTCTGCATGCACTTTTAACAGGGTGAACCATGAATCCAGGTTAGACTACATCTTTGTTGATATCAGTCTCTGGCCCACGGTTCAGGATTTTAGAATAATACCAAGATCGGACAGTGATCATAACGCACTCGTAATGCTTATGGCGCACCCTAAAGGTGCCGATCGATCACTTGCCGTTAAGCCCAGCAAAGACCCCGGGAACTTGATAATTAGTTCCAACAGACGCAGGATCAAATGGGGGAAATTGGCGAGCTCCGAAGAGTCCCTAAGCAAGATTTTCCGGCTAGCACTCCCGAAGCTAATAGAAACGGACAATCTAATTTCACAGCCAAGAAATTTGGAATTCAACAAGAAATTAGCCCACATACATGAGGAACTGGTGGCCCTTTTAGGTGAGGTCTTTTACCCAGTGTTACCTCCAAGGAAAAATATAACTCGAACTTCAACCTGGTATAATGCATCTTGTAAAAAGGCCAAGTCTGAACTCCTGAAGGGCGTCAAAAAAGGATCAGACAAGAGCAAACTCGCTGAGCTTAGACAAATCTACAAGAAAACAATGGCAGTGGCGCGAGCCGAATGGGACTGGAATAAATGGCAGGATCTGACATCAGCACTGGAAGCGAAAGATCTGAGGAAATTTTGGTCCCTGGTAAATACTGGTATGCCAGACCCCAAAGCTGCAATTGAGCCAAATATTGCAGCATCTATATGGGAGGCCCATTTCGGCCAATTATACCAGGAACCACCCCAAACCGATGGTGGGAGCGACATGGTCTCCATTGTCGCTCCTGCCTTAGAACCAGCCTTAGAATTTACTCTTCCCGAGGTGGTAAATGTCATTCTAGCCCTTTCGAGGGGGAAGGCCCCTGGCCTTGACAGGTTGCCTGGCGATCTTTTTCGCTCATACGCAGATATATGGGGCCCTTATCTCCTTACACTCTTTAACGCCATTCTGGGTGGGATGGAGATTCCTTGTACTTGGCTGGGGGCTGAGATAGTGCCCATTTTCAAAAAGGGTTCGCCTCTGCTCCCAGCCAACTACAGGCCAATAAGCCTCATAGATGTCCCCCAGAAAATATACCCGCGCCTTCTCCTAAACCACCTTATGGAGTGGATGGAGGAAAATAAAATTCTCAGCCCCCTACAAGCTGGCTTCCGGAAAAACACGTCCACCATGGATCAGATCTTCCGCCTCGTACTCCTATACTGGAAAACTGTGACCATTGAGAGGGGAAGGCTGTACATGGTGTTCGTGGACCTGAAGTCAGCTTTTGACCTGGTCCCCAGGAAGAAACTATGGGAGACACTAATGGGGCTGGGAGTTCCACCCCATCTCCTAAATGCCATTACTAGGCTCCATGAAAACAACTTTGCACAGGTCAGGTATGGAAAGACGGGTGCGCTGACATCTAAATTCCCAGTTCGTAGAGGGGTCAGACAGGGTTGTGTCCTTGCCCCGACCCTGTTCTGCCTCTACGTTAACAATGTAATTGCTTATCTTGACAAGGTTCAAGATAATGACGCCCCGTCTTTGGCCGGCAGGAGGGTACCTGCCATTATGTTTGCGGACGATACCCTCCTGCTGTCCAAATCCCCGATGGGGATACAACGGATTTTAGATGGCTTTGGTCTTTTCTGTAGCCAATATGGCTTGGAAATAAATACAGGGAAGACCAAATTTATGATATTCAACCCTTCAGCCAAAACCAGACCCAATCCATCCCTGAGTTCAGTTACACTGGAGAGAGTAAAAACCTTTCAGTACCTAGGGGTAACGCTGCATGAGAACCTATCATGGGAACCTCACGTAGCAATCAGCCGTATGAAACTCGCACAACTGTCTGGGGGAATTTTGAAGGTAGCAAATTCCTCCACCTACAAACCAATTAGCCCGGCAGTTGCAATGTACAAGTCACAAGCTAAAGCAGCCGCATCCTACGGTGGAGAACTCTGGGGCTACAAGGCGGGCACAGGAATTATTAATGCAGAAAACAATTTTTTAAGGCGTCTCCTGGCCCTCCCCCGAGGCACACCCCTCCTTCCTTTAAGAATGGATATGGGTTTACCCTCTATAAAAGAGGACCTGGAACTTATGCCACTAAGGTTCTGGCATAGGCTCTGGTCCACTGTTGAGCTTCTACACTATAGGCAAGAGCTTGCACATGTCATGAATCTGAACTCCTGCGACAAAATTACCTGGCTAGTCTCGATAAAGAAAGAACTCTATAGGTTGGGACTACACGAACTATGGGACTCGCCAGAGCAAGGTTGTCTTGGGGTCTCCCGCAAACGTCTTGTGGGTATATATAGGGAACAATGTTATGCCTCCCTGGTCTCGGCATCTAACAAGGGGTCCTTGACTGACCGATTCCTAACTTTCAAGGACCATTATCAGTTTGAGGGATTTATGGACATTATTTTTCCCATTTTATCCAGAAAATTGTTTATACAATGGAGGCTAGGGACTCTCCCTATTAAAACTTTTACCCACAACTGGACAATAAAGAATGATAAAATCTGTCCAGGGTGTTGCAACCATGATGAGGTAGAAACCCACATTCTGTTCTTTTGCCCAGCATACAATAGACCAAGAAGATATTGGCTAGTCCCACTATGCAGAAACCTGGGCATTAGGAGTCACCAGCAGGTGTACAGAATACTGAAAACGAACACTGATCCGCACATAGTGTTTGCAGTTGCAAAATTTTTAACGGCTATGTGGCACATAAGGTCTATCATAAATAAGAACTGTGTTGGTTAATGAATTCCATTTTCTAGATGCCCGTAACATTTGTATATTGATTTTATTGCTTTTATCATGTTTGCACTTTTTGTGATGTTTTAAATGTCTTGTGTGATTCTATCTTTTATGGCCTAATTGGCCGAAATAAAGAAATTTTGGATTGGATTGGATTGGTTAAGGTCTTAACTCTTACTCTGGCCTAATGGTTAAGGTCTTAACTCTTACTCTGGCCTAATGGTTAAGGTCTTAGACTCTTACTCTGGCCTACTGGTGAAGGTCTTAACTCTTACTCTGGCCAAATGGTTAAGGTCTTAACTCTTAACTGTTACTCTGGCCTAATGGTTAAGGTCTTAACTCTTACTCTGGCCTAATGGTTAAGGTCTTAACTCTTACTCTGGCCTAATGGTTAAGGTCTTGACTCTTACTCTGGCCAAATGGTTAAGGTCTTAACTCTTACTCTGGCCTAATGGTTAAGGTCTTAAGTCTTACTCTGGCCGAATGGTTAAGGTCTTAACTCTTACCTGGCCTAATGGTTAAGGTCTTAACTCTTACTCTGGCCTAATGGTTAAGGTCTTAACTCTTACCTGGCCTAATGGTTAAGGTCTTAGACTCTTACTCTGGCCTACTGGTTAAGGTCCTAGCTCTTACTCTGGCCTAATGGTTAAGGTCTTAGACTCTTAATCTGGCCTACTGGTTAAGGTCTTAACTCTTACTCTGGCCTAATGGTTAAGGTCTTAACTCTAACTCTGGCCTACTGGTTAAGGTCTTAACAGGTTATGGTCTTGACTCTTACTCTGGCTTAGTGGTTAAGGTCTTAACTCTTACCTGGCCTAATGGTTAAGGTCTTAGACTCTTACTCTGGCCTACTGGTTAAGGTCCTAGCTCTTACTCTCTCCTAATGGTTAAGGTATTAGACTCTTACTCTGGCCTACTGGTTAAGGTCTTAACTCTTACTCTGGCCTAATGGTTAAGGTCTTGACTCTTACTCTGGAGTAATGGTTAAGGTCTCAAATCATATTCTGGCCTAATGGTTAAGGTCTTAGACTCTTACTCTGGCCTAATGGTTAAGGTCTTAACTCTTACTCTGGCCTAATGGTTAAGGTCTTAACTCTTACTCTGGCCTAATGGTTAAGGTCTTAGACTGTTACTCTGGCCTACTGGTTAAGGTCTTAAACTCTTACTCTGGCCTAATGGTTAAGGTCTTAACTCTTACTCTGGCCTAATGGTTAAGGTCTTAACTCTTACTCTGGCCTAATGGTTAAGGTCTTAACACTTAATCTGGCCTAATAGTTAAAGTCTTTGCTCTTAGTCTGGCCTACTGGTTAAGGTCTTAGACTATTACTCTGGCCTAATGGTTAAGGTCTTAACTCTTACTCTGGCCTAATGGTTAAGGTCTTAACTCTAACTCTGGCCTACTGGTTAAGGTCTTAGACTCTTACTCTGGCCTAATGGTTAAGGTCCTAGTCTCTTACTCTGGCCTAATGGTTAAGGTCTTAACTCTTACTCTGGCCTAATGGTTAAGGTCTTAACTCTTACTGTGGCCTAATGGTTAAGGTCTTAACACTTAATCTGGCCTAATGGTTAAGGTCTTAGACTATTACTCTGGCCTAATGGTTAACGTCTTAACTCTTACTCTGGCCTAATGGTTAAGGTCTTAGACTATTACTCTGGCCTAATGGTTAAGGTCATAACTCTTACTCTGGCCTAATGGTTAAGGTCTTAACTCTTAACTCTTACTCTGGCCTAATGGTTAAGGTCTTAACTCTTACTCTGGCCTAATGGTTAAGTTCTTAGACTCTTACTCTGGCCTAATGGTTAAGGTCCTAGTCTCTTACTCTGGCCTAATGGTTAAGGTCTTAACTCTTACTGTGGCCTAATGGTTAAGGTCTTAACACTTAATCTGGCCTAATGGTTAAAGTCTTTGCTCTTATTCTGGCCTACTGGTTAAGGTCTTAGACTATTACTCTGGCCTAATGGTTAAGGTCTTAACTCTTACTCTGGCCTAATGGTTAAGGTCTTAACTCTTACTCTGGCCTAATGGTTAAGGTCTTAGACTCTTACTCTGGCCTACTGGTGAAGGTCTTAACTCTTACTCTGGCCAAATGGTTAAGGTCTTAACTCTTAACTGTTACTCTGGCCTAATGGTTAAGGTCTTAACTCTTACTCTGGCCTAATGGTTAACGTCTTAACTCTTACTCTGGCCTAATGGTTAAGGTCTTGACTCTTACTCTGGCCAAATGGTTAAGGTCTTAACTCTTACTCTGGCCTAATGGTTAAGGTCTTAAGTCTTACTCTGGCCGAATGGTTAAGGTCTTAACTCTTACCTGGCCTAATGGTTAAGGTCTTAACTCTTACTCTGGCCTAATGGTTAAGGTCTTAACTCTTACCTGGCCTAATGGTTAAGGTCTTAGACTCTTACTCTGGCCTACTGGTTAAGGTCCTAGCTCTTACCCTGGCCTAATGGTTAAGGTCTTAGACTCTTAATCTGGCCTACTGGTTAAGGTCTTAACTCTTACTCTGGCCTAATGGTTAAGGTCTTAACTCTAACTCTGGCCTACTGGTTAAGGTCTTAACAGGTTATGGTCTTGACTCTTACTCTGGCTTAATGGTTAAGGTCTTAACTCTTACCTGGCCTAATGGTTAAGGTCTTAGACTCTTACTCTGGCCTACTGGTTAAGGTCCTAGCTCTTACTCTGGCCTAATGGTTAAGGTATTAGACTCTTACTCTGGCCTACTGGTTAAGGTCTTAACTCTTACTCTGGCCTAATGGTTACGGTCTTGACTCTTACTCTGGAGTAATGGTTAAGGTCTCAAATCATATTCTGGCCTAATGGTTAAGGTCTTAGACTCTTACTCTGGCCTAATGGTTAAGGTCTTAACTCTTACTCTGGCCTAATGGTTAAGGTCTTAACTCTTACTCTGGCCTAATGGTTAAGGTCTTAGACTCTTACTCTGGCCTAATGGTTAAGGTCTTGACTCTTACTCTGGCCTAATGGTTAAGGTCTTAACTCTTACTCTGGCCTAATGGTTAAGGTCTTAACTCTTACTCTGGCCTAATGGTTAAGGTCTTAACACTTAATCTGGCCTAATGGTTAAAGTCTTTGCTCTTAGTCTGGCCTACTGGTTAAGGTCTTAGACTATTACTCTGGCCTAATGGTTAAGGTCTTAACTCTTACTCTGGCCTAATGGTTAAGGTCTTAGACTCTTACTCTGGCCTACTGGTGAAGGTCTTAACTCTTACTCTGGCCAAATGGTTAAGGTCTTAACTCTTAACTTTTACTCTGGCCTAATGGTTAAGGTCTTAACTCTTACTCTGGCCTAATGGTTAAGGTCTTGACTCTTACTCTGGCCAAATGGTTAAGGTCTTAAGTCTTACTCTGGCCGAATGGTTAAGGTCTTAACTCTTACCTGGCCTAATGGTTAAGGTCTTAACTCTTACTCTGGCCTAATGGTTAAGGTCTTACCTCTTACCTGGCCTAATGGTTAAGGTCTTAGACTCTTACTCTGGCCTACTGGTTAAGGTTCTAGCTCTTACTCTGGCCTAATGGTTAAGGTCTTAGACTCTTACTCTGGCCTACTGGTTAAGGTCTTAACTCTTACTCTGGCCTAATGGTTAAGGTCTTAACTCTAACTCTGGCCTACTGGTTAAGGTCTTAACTGGTTATGGTCTTGACTCTTACTCTGGCTTAATGGTAAAGGTCTTAGACTCTTACTCTGGCCTAATAGTCAAGGTTTGAGTCTCACTCTGGCCTAATGGTTAAGGTCTTAACTCTTACTCTGGCCTAATGGTTAAGGTCTTGACTCTTACTCTGGCCTAATGGTTAAGGTGCTAGTCTCTTACTCTGGCCTACTGGTTAAGGTCTTAACTCTTACTCTGGCCTAATAGCTAAGGTCCTAGACTCGTACTCTGGCCTACTGGTTAAGGTCTTAACTCTTACTCTGACCTAATAGCTAAGGTCTTAACTCTTACTCTGGCCTAATAGTTAAGGTCTTAGACTATTACTCTGGCCTAATGGTTAAGGTCTTAACTCTTACTCTGGCCTAATGGTTAAGGTCTTAACTCTTACTCTGGCCTAATGGTTAAGGTCTTAGACTCTTACTCTGGCCTACTGGTGAAGGTCTTAACTCTTACTCTGGCCGAATGGTTAAGGTCTTAACTCTTAACTTTTACTCTGGCCTAATGGTTAAGGTCTTAACTCTTACTCTGGCCTAATGGTTAAGGTCTTAACTCTTACTCTGGCCTAATGGTTAAGGTCTTGACTCTTACTCTGGCCAAATGGTTATGGTCTTAACTCTTACTCTGGCCTAATGGTTAAGGTCTTAAGTCTTACTCTGGCCGAATGGTTAAGGTCTTAACTCTTACCTGGCCTAATGGTTAAGGTCTTAACTCTTACTCTGGCCTAATGGTTAAGGTCTTAACTCTTACCTGGCCTAATGGTTAAGGTCTTAAACTCTTACTCTGGCCTACTGGTTAAGGCCCTAGCTCTTACTCTGGTCTAATGGTTAAGGTCTTAGACTCTTACTCTGGCCTACTGGTTAAGGTCTTAACTCTTACTCTGACCTAATGGTTAAGGTCTTAACTCTAACTCTGGCCTACTGGTTAAGGTCTTAACAGATTATGGTCTTGACTCTTACTCTGGCTTAATGGTAAAGGTCTTAGACTCTTACTCTGGCCTAATAGTCAGGGTTTGAGTCTTACTCTGGCCTAATGGTTAAGGTCTTAACTCTTACTCTGGCCTAATGGTTAAGGTCTTGACTCTTACTCTGGCCTAATGGTTAAGGTCCTAGTCTCTTATTCTGGCCTACTGGTTAAGGTCTTAACTCTTACTCTGGCCTAATGGTTAAGGTCTTAACTCTAAGTCTGGCCTACTGGTTAAGGTCTTAACTGGATATGGTCTTGACTCTTACTCTGGCTTAATGGTAAAGGTCTTAGACTCTTACTCTGGCCTAATAGTCAGGGTTTGAGTCTTACTCTGGCCTAATGGTTAAGGTCTTAACTCTTACTCTGGCCTAATGGTTAAGGTCTTAGACTCTTACTCTGGCCTAATAGTCAGGGTTTGAGTCTTACTCTGGCCTAATGGTTAAGGTCTTAACTCTTACTCTGGCCTAATGGTTAAGGTCTTAGACTCTTACTCTGGCCTACTGGTTAAGGTCTTAAAGTCTTACTCTGGCCTAGTGGTTAAGGTCTTAACATTTAATCTGGCCTAATGGTTAAGGTCTTTGCTCTTACTCTGGCCTACTGGTTAGGGTCTTAGACTCTTACTCTGTCCAAATGGTTAAGGTCTTAACTCTTACTCTGGCCTAATGGTTAAGGTTTTAACACTTAATCTGGCCTAATGGTTAAAGTCTTTGCTCTTATTCTGGCCTACTGGTTAAGGTCTTAGACTATTACTCTGGCCTAATGGTTAAGATCTTAACTCTCACTCTGGCCTAATGGTTAAGGTCTTAACTCTTACTCTGGCCTAATGGTTAAGGTCTTAGACTCTTACTCTGGCCGAATGGTTAAGGTCTTAACTCTTAACTTTTACTCTGGCCTAATGGTTAAGGTCTTAACTCTTACTCTGGCCTAATGGGTAAGGTCTTAACTCTTACTCTGGCCTAATTGTTAAGGTCTTGACTCTTACTCTGGCCAAATGGTTAAGGTCTTAACTCTTACTCTAGCCTAATGGTTAAGGTCTTAAGTCTTACTCTGGCCGAATGGTTAAAGTCTTAACTCTTACCTGCCCTAATGGTTAAGGTCTTAACTCTTACTCTGGCCTAATAGTTAAGGTCTTAACTCTTAGCTGGCCTAATGGTTAAGGTCTTAGACTGTTACTCTGGCCTACTGGTTAAGGTCCTAGCTCTTACTCTGGCCTAATGGTTAAGGTCTTAGACTCTTACTCTGGCCTACTGGTTAAGGTCTTAACTCTTACTCTGGCCTAATGGTTAAGGTCTTAACTCTAACTCTGGCCTACTGGTTAAGGTCTTAACTGGTTATGGTCTTGACTCTTACTCTGGCTTAATGGTAAAGGTCTTAGACTCTTACTCTGGCCTAATAGTCAGGGTTTGAGTCTTACTCTGGCCTAATGGTTAAGGTCTTAACTCTTACTCTGACCTAATGGTTAAGGTCTTGACTCTTACTCTGGCCTAATGGTTAAGGTCCTAGTCTCTTACTCTGGCCTACTGGTTAAGGTCTTAACTCTTACTCTGGCCTAATGGTTAAGGTCTTAACTCTTACTCTGGCCTACTGGTTAAGGTCTTTGCTCTTATCTGGCCTACTGGTTAAGGTCTTATCTCTTACTCTGGCCTAATGGTTAAGGTCTTAACTCTTAACTCTTACTCTGGCCTAATGGTTAAGGTCTTAACTCTTACTCTGGCCTAATGGTTAAGGTCTTGACTCTTACTCTGGCCTAATGGTTAAGGTCCTAGTCTCTTACTGTGGCCTAATGGTTAAGGTCTTAACTCTTACTCTGGCCTAATGGTTAAGGTCTTAACTCTTACTCTGGCCTAATGGTTAAGGTCTTAACACTTAATCTGGCCTAATGGTTAAAGTCTTTGCTCTTATTCTGGCCTACTGGTTAAGGTCTTAGACTATTACTCTGGCCTAATGGTTAAGGTCTTAACTCTTACTCTGGCCTAATGGTTAAGGTCTTAACTCTTACTCTGGCCTAATGGTTAAGGTCTTAGACTCTTACTCTGGCCTACTGGTGAAGGTCTTAACTCTTACTCTGGCCAAATGGTTAAGGTCTTAACTCTTAACTTTTACTCTGGCCTAATGGTTAAGGTCTTAACTCTTACTCTGGCCTAATGGTTAAGGTCTTAACTCTTACTCTGGCCTAATGGTTAAGGTCTTGACTCTTACTCTGGCCAAATGGTTAAGGTCTTAACTCTTACTCTGGCCTAATGGTTAAGGTCTTAAGTCTTACTCTGGCCGAATAGTTAAGGTCTTAACTCTTACCTGGCCTAATAGTTAAGGTCTTAACTCTTACTCTGGCCTAATGGTTAAGGTCTTAACTCTTACCTGGCCTAATGGTTAAGGTCTTAGACTCTTACTCTGGCCTACTGGTTAAGGTCCTAGCTCTTACTCTGGCCTAATGGTTAAGGTCTTAACTCTTACTCTGGCCTAATGGTTAAGGTCTTAACACTTAATCTGGCCTAATGGTTAAAGTCTTTGCTCTTATTCTGGCCTACTGGTTAAGGTCTTAGACTATTACTCTGGCCTAATGGTTAAGGTCTTAACTCTTACTCTGGCCTAATGGTTAAGGTCTTAACTCTTACTCTGGCCTAATGGTTAAGGTCTTAGACTCTTACTCTGGCCTACTGGTGAAGGTCTTAACTCTTACTCTGGCCAAATGGTTAAGGTCTTAACTCTTAACTGTTACTCTGGCCTAATGGTTAAGGTCTTAACTCTTACTCTGGCCTAATGGTTAAGGTCTTAGCCTCTTACTCTGGCCTAATGGTTAAGGTCCTAGTCTCTTACTCTGGCCTAATGGTTAAGGTCTTAACTCTTACTCTGGCCTAATGGTTAAGGTCTTAACTCTTACTCTGGCCTAATGGTTAAGGTCTTGACTCTTACTCTGGCCTAATGGCTAAGGTCCTAGTCTCTTACTCTGGCCTAATGGTTAAGGTCTTAACTCTTACTCTGGCCTACTGGTTAAGGTCGTTGCCCTTATCTGGCCTACTGGTTAAGGTCTTATCTCTTACTCTGGCCTAATGGTTAAGGTCTTAACTCTTAACTCTTACTCTGGCCTAATGGTTAAGGTCTTAACTCTTACTGCGGCCTAATGGTTAAGGTCTTAACACTTAATCTGGCCTAATGGTTAAAGTCTTTGCTCTTATTCTGGCCTACTGGTTAAGGTCTTAGACTATTACTCTGGCCTAATGGTTAAGGTCTTAACTCTTACTCTGGCCTAATGGTTAAGGTCTTAACTCTTACTCTGGCCTAATGGTTAAGGTCTTAGACTCTTACTCTGGCCTACTGGTGAAGGTCTTAACTCTTACTCTGGCCAAATGGTTAAGGTCTTAACTCTTAACTGTTACTCTGGCCTAATGGTTAAGGTCTTAACTCTTACTCTGGCCTAATGGTTAAGGTCTTAACTCTTACTCTGGCCTAATGGTTAAGGTCTTGACTCTTACTCTGGCCAAATGGTTAAGGTCTTAACTCTTACTCTGGCCTAATGGTTAAGGTCTTAAGTCTTACTCTGGCCGAATGGTTAAGGTCTTAACTCTTACCTGGCCTAATGGTTAAGGTCTTAACTCTTACTCTGGCCTAATGGTTAAGGTCTTAACTCTTACCTGGCCTAATGGTTAAGGTCTTAGACTCTTACTCTGGCCTACTGGTTAAGGTCCTAGCTCTTACTCTGGCCTAATGGTTAAGGTCTTAGACTCTTAATCTGGCCTACTGGTTAAGGTCTTAACTCTTACTCTGGCCTAATGGTTAAGGTCTTAACTCTAACTCTGGCCTACTGGTTAAGGTCTTAACAGGTTATGGTCTTGACTCTTACTCTGGCTTAGTGGTTAAGGTCTTAACTCTTACCTGGCCTAATGGTTAAGGTCTTAGACTCTTACTCTGGCCTACTGGTTAAGGTCCTAGCTCTTACTCTCTCCTAATGGTTAAGGTATTAGACTCTTACTCTGGCCTACTGGTTAAGGTCTTAACTCTTACTCTGGCCTAATGGTTAAGGCCTTGACTCTTACTCTGGAGTAATGGTTAAGGTCTCAAATCATATTCTGGCCTAATGGTTAAGGTCTTAGACTCTTACTCTGGCCTAATGGTTAAGGTCTTAACTCTTACTCTGGCCTAATGGTTAAGGTCTTAACTCTTACTCTGGCCTAATGGTTAAGGTCTTAGACTGTTACTCTGGCCTACTGGTTAAGGTCTTAAACTCTTACTCTGGCCTAATGGTTAAGGTCTTAACTCTTACTCTGGCCTAATGGTTAAGGTCTTAACTCTTACTCTGGCCTAATGGTTAAGGTCTTAACACTTAATCTGGCCTAATAGTTAAAGTCTTTGCTCTTAGTCTGGCCTACTGGTTAAGGTCTTAGACTATTACTCTGGCCTAATGGTTAAGGTCTTAACTCTTACTCTGGCCTAATGGTTAAGGTCTTAACTCTAACTCTGGCCTACTGGTTAAGGTCTTAGACTCTTACTCTGGCCTAATGGTTAAGGTCCTAGTCTCTTACTCTGGCCTAATGGTTAAGGTCTTAACTCTTACTCTGGCTGTAGGAGAGTGGCATCGACTGCATAGTTGCCCCCAACTTTTTGCTGATGTTTTGACTGTTTTTATGACTTTAGCCAGGCTGTGGCCCTGCTATCCAGGACCCCAGCCTATCTGCTTCCTCTGACAAACTATGTGGGTACCCTAGGTACCAACCAATTGGATGCTGGGCATGCCCTTCCAGTCCCTTGTAGATGGTACCCTAGGTACCCAGGGCATGGGTCCCCCAGTAGGCCTACCAGGGCTGCAGCACTTATTGTGCCACCCTGGGACAGCCACCCAAACTGACACCACCAGGCCACTACTGTAGCCTGGGTAAGGTGGTGCTAGCACCCCTTACAGGGACGTAGGTACCCTATGTTCCATACCATACAACACGTATACTCTCATAGGTCACCCCTATGGCAGGCCCTGGTAATCCTACAGGGCTGGGTGCTGAGGTATGTGTGAGGGGGGACCCCTACGTGAGTAGGACCTCTCTGCAACCTTCGTAAAATCGTTACTGGGTTGTTTGTAGTGTAGCCATACCATATACTCTTAACCGCATTATAAGTTATTGCGTCATCGCTGTAACTTGGGACTGGCTACACAGAACCATATCGTGTTTGGTGTCAAACATGAAGGAATCATACCCCCAGTCCAGCCATGGGCATGGGGGCACGATTCCCCCTTGCTAGGAGGGTGATATGGGAAAAGCGGTAGAATTTGGAAACCAATTTAAAAGTGCACATGTACCACAAAATGGCTACTGTTCGCCACCTACACGACTCTGGCTGGCTGTTGCTGGGGAAAACCCCAGCCTCGCCATCTGGACAATAGGGCTCCTGTGGCAGGGAGGTGCCAGCACCTCCCCAGACAGGATATGTGGATTGGAACAGGGTGGGTGCACCAAAAGTCCATTCAGAGTTGCACGTAGGCAGCTGCAGAGCCCCAATTCTGCATACACCGCCTGGAACCGGTTCAGGGGCATTCTGCCCCTCGCCCAGGCGGGAAACACACAAAGGGGAGTGGGTGTAGCCACCCTTTCCCGCCTCTACTCTGATTGGTAGGCTCTATTTGGACCATCCCCTAATCTTGGGGATATATGGGAATAACTTTGCCCTAGAGCCTTAGATTCGTACAGGACTTAACAGAACTGACCTTCGACGAGCTGCTGCCCAGCTGACTGAAGAAATCTCCCTTGGGATAAAGGAGTTATCCCCCTGCTTGGCAGGCACCTAAAAGACTACAAGATACCCGGTTGGGACTTCGTTGCTCTCACGACCTTCGACGCCTTCCAGCAACCTCGAGGTGGGTCTCCAGTGCATCCCAGCGTCCTGTGAGTGTGCCCAGCAAGTCTGAGCACCCTGGACCACGTGGGTGTCGAGATCCCCGCATACCCCGAGACACCGGCCACCTCTTGTCCAGCACACGACCCCGACCAGTGGGGAAGTTGTGCTTTGGCCCATTCTTGAGCCAACCTTCAAGCAGCATTTGTGCCGACTCTCAGCTCCCTGGCCCGCTCCGGTGGCCCGTGGGAGCCCTTTTACGCACTCCATTTTGCTGCCTTCCGCGGTCCCTTGTCCCTCGACTTGTGGGCCTTGACGGAGGACAAACTTCCTTTCTAAGAGTTCCCCTGGTTGCTCCAGGCCTGCTCTACGCTCCCTGCAAAGGAGAGCACCCTCAGACCTCGTGGGTCTGCACCAGCAGCTGCTTTGTTCATCTTGCGTGGGTTGCGGTTGCCAATGCTTAGTGGATCCAATCGGGACACTAACACCGCAGCGACCCTCAGCCGACGTGGGACAGTCGCCCTCCAGAAGCTGGCCTTCCTTGAAGCCTCCCGGAGCCCGTGACTGCAGAGACCAGCTGTACCTTCCACACCTGAAGCACCCGACATCCACGAGCTCCTTCCTGTGAGCTCCCTGGTCACTGTACTGTGACCCAGACTCTGTCCCCTCTGCTTTCAGGTTCATCTTTGTCTTTTCTTCAACTTTAATCTTCACGACTTCAGCGACACTTCCAGCTAGCAGCAGTTTGGACTCCTTTTCCATAGAAAATCAGCCCGCGACCCGACACCAGAATCGACCTATGCACCCGGCTTCCCTGGGGCAGGTAACAGTGGTACTTCGGTACTCCCGTGGTGGTGGGCTCTCCAAAGCCTTAAGTCTCAAGCCTTAACTTTGTACTGTTGTTAGAAGTGTCCTTAAACCTTAATTATTCAACCGCGACATTCTCCATAGGCTAACATTGCGATCCCGACAGCAGCTTCTTGCACTGCACACGCCTCCCGTGGGTCCCCTTCCTCTCAACTGTGGGTGGATTCTTAAGGGGCCAGCGATCCTGAATGCCCTAGGCATTGCCTGTAGAATTGTCGTGGTTCTTATACCACTATTTTAGTATATGGTTAGGTCCCCCCCTGGGGCCCATTGATTTCTGTGCTATTTATTGTGTTTAGAAATGCTTGTTTGAATTGTAACTTTGCCACTAGCCACATAAAGTGACTGTGGGATTCTGTCTAGAATAAATACATATATTTTATATATATACCTGTGTGGGCTACTCTTTCATTTGGTTATTCAAGAGGTTATTATGGTAAAACAATAAGCTTAACACTCCTTCAAGACTTAGCCTGAAGGCTGCTCTCCACAGCTACCACTAGGATAGCTTTCTTTAAAGGTTGTCTTAAACCTACCATCAATAGGAGTCGAATTGGACTGGTGCAAGGTGTCCCTATACCTAGGAACAGCATATGCCAGGCCAACTTCTCACATTGGTGTGCAGCGGTTGGATTCAAGCTTGCCATTGTTTTACCAGATAACAAATTGAATTTCTAAAGTGGAAGCCACAAGGTACCAAAGGTACATATAAATTCAAGCTAGAATACAATAAGTTCTACTGAACTTGGAGTTGTGTGTAGAGGGTTTAGCACACCTTGACTACAACTCAAGAGAGGGTTCAGTAGGCCACACTTAGTGTAGGTAGATACATCACTACACTAAACATGTCTTCAGGTGGCACTAAGGCTATGGAAGGACCCCAGAGGGTCCCAGTAGATAAGTATGATAATTTCACCTTTGCAGAGCTCAGGGAAATGTGCACCCTTAGGGGACTGAAGACAGAAAGAGGTGCCAACACAAAACGTCTCAAGGAGATCCTGCTCATAGCAGACTTTATGGAGTCCATAGGATCCAGAGGGACGGACAGAGTGGGTGGGCACCCCTCAGAAGAGGACACTCCCAGAGTGGAATCTGAAGAGGAGCAGGAAGAGGATGAAAATCCTGACCTGGAAGAAACAGACCACTCACAGCATGGAGGTGATGGCTCAAGAGGCACTCCCTCCACCCTTAAAAGGGGAGTGGTGGATCCAAGAAGGAACAGATCCCCCTCAGTGGGATCCAACCATTCTAGGAGATCCAAAGGGTCCTCTGCCTCTTCTCGGAGAAGAGAATCCTCTCATGAGAGGAAATGCAGACTGATCAAATTTGAGCAGGCTAAGCTTGAGCTTAAAAGAGAACAGTTAGCATTGGACAGGGAAACCCTGGAGCTTCAGAAAGCTTCAAGAAAGTGGGGTCTAGAGATCCCTGGTGGCAGTAAGGAAACCCCTAGAGTTAGAGAGAAAGTCCCTGACAATAGGAACCTCCACAAGATTGTGCCCCCCTATCAGAATGGGGATGATATCCACAAATGGATATCTGCTCTTGAAAGGGCCTGTAGAGTACAGAGGGTCCCAGTAGAGCAGTGGGCAGCAATCCTGTGGCTCTCCTTTTCAGATAAAGGAAGAGACAAGCTCCTCTCTGTAAGAGAAGAGGATGCTGATGATTATTATATCCTGAAAGATGCTTTAATAGATGGGTTTGGCTTAACCACTGATCAGTACAGACTTAAGTTCAGAGACACCCAGAAAGCACAAAATCAGGATTGGGTAGACTTTGTGGATTGTGCAACCAAGGCACTGGAAGGTTGGTTAACTGGCAGCAAAGTAGATGATTATACAGGATTATACAATCTCATAATGAGGGAGCAGATCCTTAACAATTGTCAGAACCAGCTCTTACATCAGCACCTGGTGGACTCTGATCTGACCTCTCCCCAAGAATTGGGAAAGAAGGCAGACAAATGGGTCAGAACCAGGATTAAGCAAAAGGTCCAGCCCTTGGGAGGTGCAACTAAAAAAGAAGATGCCAAAAACTCTGACAAGGGTGGGGAAAAGGGAAAAGACCAGCAGTCTTCAACAGGCCCCCAAAAAGCAGCTTCTGAGACTACCAAGAAAAACAAATCCAAACAACCAAGGAAGCCATGGTGTAAGTACTGTAAACAGACTACCCATTGGACTTCAGACTGTAATAAGGCCAAAGACTCCACAAGCACCACACCAGCCCCTAAGGCTCCTGTTCCCCCTAGTACAGTTACAGGTGTTGGTGCACAGAACAAGGGCATAGTAGGGTTGACCCTGGGATCTGGAGAGGACTCTGGCCTAGTCAGAACTCCTACTCAGGCTGTGCTAGTTTGTGATGGGGACTTGTCCCTGTTTGTGAGCCCCAGTGGTCTGGGCAAATACAGACAACAGCCAACCATAAATGGAAGGGAGTCACTAGCTTACAGGGATACAGGGGCCAGTGTCACTATGGTGACTAAGGACCTTGTGGACCCTAACCAGATCATACTTGGAGAGACATACCAAGTGACCAATGCTAGCAACGTTAGTACAGACCATGCTCTAGCTGTTGTGAACTTCTCCTGGGGAGGGGTAACTGGCCTCAAGAAAGTTGTGGTGAGTGCAGACCTACCTGTTGAATGTTTACTAGGGAATGATTTGGAGACCTCAGCATGGGCTGAGGTGGAGCTAAGTACCCATGCAGCAATGTTGGGTATATCAGCAGAAGTATTTGCCCTGACAAGGTCAAAAGCAAAGCTGACAGGAACTGAACAGGCCTTGGATCCTGGAAGAATGGACCAAGGACCTTCCAAGAGGAGGAGTAGCAGGGGTAAGGCCGAGCCTTCCCCCCAGGATCAGTCTGTAGAAACTCTTTTAGCAGAAGAGGATCTAGCTCCTGAAGAAGGAACTGCCCCAGAGGAACTGGAACCTGATCAGGTTGAGTTCTTGGGGGCAGGGGGACCTTCTAGGGCAGACTTGAGCCTGGAGCAGCAGAGCTGCCCCACTCTTGAACCCCTCAGACAGCAAGCTGCTGCTGAGGCTGCAGGGGATGCCAGTGGGACCCATAAGATTTATTGGGATGAAGGGCTCCTTTACTCTGAGGGTCGAGACCCCAAGCCTGGTGCAGCCAGGAGGTTGGTTATACCTCAGAAGTTTAGGAGCTTCCTGCTCACACTGGCCCATGATATCCCCTTAGCAGGACACCTGGGCCAAAATAAGACTTGGGACAGAATTGTCCCACACTTTCATTGGCCCCACATGAGTGAAGACTGTAAGAGCTTTTGCAGCTCTTGCATTACCTGCCAAGCAAGTGGCAAGGCAGGTAAATCCACCAAGGCCCCCCTGATACCATTACCTGTGGTGGGGGTGCCCTTTGAGCGGGTGGGGATTGACATCGTTGGTCCCTTAGACCCCCCAACAGCATCTGGGCACAGGTTCATTTTAGTGGTAGTGGATCATGCCACTAGATACCCAGAAGCTATTCCCCTTAGGACCATCACAGCTCCTGTGGTGGCAAGGGCCCTCCTTGGAGTCTTCTCTAGGGTGGGGTTCCCTAAGGAGGTATTGTCTGACAGAGGTACAAACTTTATGAGTAGTTACCTGAAGGCAATGTGGAAGGAGTGTGGGGTTAACTACCAGTTCACCACCCCTTACCATCCTCAATGCAATGGTCTTGTTGAAAGGTTCAACAAGACCCTAAAGGGTATGATTAAAGGGCTACCAGAAAAGCTTAGGCGAAAATGGGATGTTCTTCTGCCCTGCCTTCTCTTTGCATACAGAGAGGTGCCACAGAAGGGGGTTGGCTACAGCCCCTTTGAACTTCTGTTTGGCCATCCTGTTAGAGGGCCACTTTGTCTAGTGAAGGAGGGATGGGAGCAACCTCTCAAACCCCCTAAACAGGACATAGTGGACTACGTACTTGGTCTCCGCTCCCGGATGGCTGAGTATATGAAGAAGGCAACTAAAAACCTGGAGGCAAGTCAGGAATTACAGAAAGCCTGGCATGACCAAAAGGCTGTCCTGGTGGTGTACCAGCCAGGACAGAAGGTATGGGTGTTGGAGCCAGTGGCCCCAGCAGCTCTCCAAGACAAGTGGAGTGGACCCCATACCATTTTGGAGAAAAAGGGAGAGGTTACCTACCTGGTCGACCTTGGCACTCCCAGAAGTCCCCACAGGGTACTTCATGTGAATAGATTGAAAGCATATGTGGACAGGGCTGACATGGGCTTGCTCATGGCAACAGATGAGGGACAGGAGGAAGAGAGTGACCCTCTCCCAGACCTGCTCTCTCAGAACCCTGATGATGGGTCAGTTGATGGAGTGGCCTTGGCAGGCAGCCTCACTGCCCAGCAGCAAGCAGATTGTAGACAGGTTCTGCAAAGATACAGACATATGTTTTCTCTGACTCCTAGTCAGACCACCTGGTGCACTCACGAAGTGGACACTGGGGACAGTCTGCCTGTCAAGAATAAGATCTACAGGCAACCTGACCATGTCAGGGACTGCATACGGACTGAAGTCCAAAAGATGTTGGAGTTGGGAGTAATTGAGCCCTCAGATAGCCCTTGGGCTAGCCCAGTAGTCCTAGTACCAAAACCTCACACCCAGGGTGGTAAGAGAGAGATGAGGTTTTGTGTAGACTACAGGGGTCTCAATGCAGTCACTAAGACTGATGCTCATCCAATTCCCAGAGCAGATGAGCTCATAGATAGGTTGGCCTCAGCCAAATATCTGAGCACATTTGATCTGACAGCTGGCTACTGGCAGATAAGGTTAGCTGAGTCTGCAAAAGCCAAAACTGCATTTTCTACCCCTAGTGGGCATTATCAATTTATTGTGATGCCCTTTGGTTTGAAAAATGCGCCTGCCACTTTTCAAAGGTTGGTGAACCAAGTCCTCTCAGGCCTGGAAGACTTTAGTGCAGCATATCTGGATGATATTGCTGTCTTTAGCTCCACCTGGGAAGATCACCTGATCCACCTGAGGGAAGTTTTAGAAGCCCTGCAGAAGGCTGGGCTCACTATCAAGGCTACTAAGTGCCAGATAGGGCAGAGTCAGGTTGTATACCTGGGACACCTTGTAGGAGGAGGCCAGGTTCAACCTTTACAGAGCAAAATCCAGACCATCATGGACTGGGTTGCTCCAACCACCCAGACTCAGGTTCGAGCTTTCTTGGGCCTGACTGGTTATTATAGGAGATTTGTGAAAGGATATGGATCCATAGTGACCCCCTTGAATGATCTCACCTCCAAGAGGATGCCCAAAAAGGTTCAGTGGACTGTCAGCTGTCAGAAAGCTTTTGATGACCTTAAACAGGCAATGTGCTCTGCTCCAGTGCTCCAAAGCCCCAACTACTCCAAAGAATTCATAGTTCAAACTGATGCTTCAGAGGTGGGGGTAGGTGCTGTGTTATCACAACTGAATGAGGAGGGCCAGGATCAACCAGTAGCTTTCATTAGCAGAAGGTTGACCCCCAGAGAGAAACGTTGGTCAGCCATAGAGAGGGAGGCCTTTGCTGTGGTCTGGGCCCTGAAGAAGCTGAGGCCATACTTGTTTGGTACTCACTTCATTGTTCAGACAGACCATAAGCCCCTCCTATGGCTAAAACAGATGAAGGGTGAAAACCCCAAACTACTCAGGTGGTCCATTTCCCTACAGGGGATGGACTATACAGTGGAACATAGACCTGGGAGCAACCATGCCAATGCAGATGGCCTCTCCAGATATTTCCACTTAGAACATGAAGACTCAACTGGTCAAGGTTAGTTTAATGTCCCTGCGTTTGGGGGGGGGTTGTGTAGGAGAGTGGCATCGACTGCATAGTTGCCCCCAACTTTTTGCTGATGTTTTGACTGTTTTTATGACTTTAGCCAGGCTGTGGCCCTGCTATCCAGGACCCCAGCCTATCTGCTTCCTCTGACAAACTATGTGGGTACCCTAGGTACCAACCAATTGGATGCTGGGCATGCCCTTCCAGTCCCTTGTAGATGGTACCCTAGGTACCCAGGGCATGGGTCCCCCAGTAGGCCTACCAGGGCTGCAGCACTTATTGTGCCACCCTGGGACAGCCACCCAAACTGACACCACCAGGCCACTACTGTAGCCTGGGTAAGGTGGTGCTAGCACCCCTTACAGGGACGTAGGTACCCTATGTTCCATACCATACAACACGTATACTCTCATAGGTCACCCCTATGGCAGGCCCTGGTAATCCTACAGGGCTGGGTGCTGAGGTATGTGTGAGGGGGGACCCCTACGTGAGTAGGACCTCTCTGCAACCTTCGTAAAATCGTTACTGGGTTGTTTGTAGTGTAGCCATACCATATACTCTTAACCGCATTATAAGTTATTGCGTCATCGCTGTAACTTGGGACTGGCTACACAGAACCATATCGTGTTTGGTGTCAAACATGAAGGAATCATACCCCCAGTCCAGCCATGGGCATGGGGGCACGATTCCCCCTTGCTAGGAGGGTGATATGGGAAAAGCGGTAGAATTTGGAAACCAATTTAAAAGTGCACATGTACCACAAAATGGCTACTGTTCGCCACCTACACGACTCTGGCTGGCTGTTGCTGGGGAAAACCCCAGCCTCGCCATCTGGACAATAGGGCTCCTGTGGCAGGGAGGTGCCAGCACCTCCCCAGACAGGATATGTGGATTGGAACAGGGTGGGTGCACCAAAAGTCCATTCAGAGTTGCACGTAGGCAGCTGCAGAGCCCCAATTCTGCATACACCGCCTGGAACCGGTTCAGGGGCATTCTGCCCCTCGCCCAGGCGGGAAACACACAAAGGGGAGTGGGTGTAGCCACCCTTTCCCGCCTCTACTCTGATTGGTAGGCTCTATTTGGACCATCCCCTAATCTTGGGGATATATGGGAATAACTTTGCCCTAGAGCCTTAGATTCGTACAGGACTTAACAGAACTGACCTTCGACGAGCTGCTGCCCAGCTGACTGAAGAAATCTCCCTTGGGATAAAGGAGTTATCCCCCTGCTTGGCAGGCACCTAAAAGACTACAAGATACCCGGTTGGGACTTCGTTGCTCTCACGACCTTCGACGCCTTCCAGCAACCTCGAGGTGGGTCTCCAGTGCATCCCAGCGTCCTGTGAGTGTGCCCAGCAAGTCTGAGCACCCTGGACCACGTGGGTGTCGAGATCCCCGCATACCCCGAGACACCGGCCACCTCTTGTCCAGCACACGACCCCGACCAGTGGGGAAGTTGTGCTTTGGCCCATTCTTGAGCCAACCTTCAAGCAGCATTTGTGCCGACTCTCAGCTCCCTGGCCCGCTCCGGTGGCCCGTGGGAGCCCTTTTACGCACTCCATTTTGCTGCCTTCCGCGGTCCCTTGTCCCTCGACTTGTGGGCCTTGACGGAGGACAAACTTCCTTTCTAAGAGTTCCCCTGGTTGCTCCAGGCCTGCTCTACGCTCCCTGCAAAGGAGAGCACCCTCAGACCTCGTGGGTCTGCACCAGCAGCTGCTTTGTTCATCTTGCGTGGGTTGCGGTTGCCAATGCTTAGTGGATCCAATCGGGACACTAACACCGCAGCGACCCTCAGCCGACGTGGGACAGTCGCCCTCCAGAAGCTGGCCTTCCTTGAAGCCTCCCGGAGCCCGTGACTGCAGAGACCAGCTGTACCTTCCACACCTGAAGCACCCGACATCCACGAGCTCCTTCCTGTGAGCTCCCTGGTCACTGTACTGTGACCCAGACTCTGTCCCCTCTGCTTTCAGGTTCATCTTTGTCTTTTCTTCAACTTTAATCTTCACGACTTCAGCGACACTTCCAGCTAGCAGCAGTTTGGACTCCTTTTCCATAGAAAATCAGCCCGCGACCCGACACCAGAATCGACCTATGCACCCGGCTTCCCTGGGGCAGGTAACAGTGGTACTTCGGTACTCCCGTGGTGGTGGGCTCTCCAAAGCCTTAAGTCTCAAGCCTTAACTTTGTACTGTTGTTAGAAGTGTCCTTAAACCTTAATTATTCAACCGCGACATTCTCCATAGGCTAACATTGCGATCCCGACAGCAGCTTCTTGCACTGCACACGCCTCCCGTGGGTCCCCTTCCTCTCAACTGTGGGTGGATTCTTAAGGGGCCAGCGATCCTGAATGCCCTAGGCATTGCCTGTAGAATTGTCGTGGTTCTTATACCACTATTTTAGTATATGGTTAGGTCCCCCCCTGGGGCCCATTGATTTCTGTGCTATTTATTGTGTTTAGAAATGCTTGTTTGAATTGTAACTTTGCCACTAGCCACATAAAGTGACTGTGGGATTCTGTCTAGAATAAATACATATATTTTATATATATACCTGTGTGGGCTACTCTTTCATTTGGTTATTCAAGAGGTTATTATGGTAAAACAATAAGCTTAACACTCCTTCAAGACTTAGCCTGAAGGCTGCTCTCCACAGCTACCACTAGGATAGCTTTCTTTAAAGGTTGTCTTAAACCTACCATCAATAGGAGTCGAATTGGACTGGTGCAAGGTGTCCCTATACCTAGGAACAGCATATGCCAGGCCAACTTCTCACACTGGCCTAATGGTTAAGGTCTTAACTCTTACTGTGGCCTAATGGTTAAGGTCTTAACACTTAATCTGGCCTAATGGTTAAGGTCTTAGACTATTACTCTGGCCTAATGGTTAACGTCTTAACTCTTACTCTGGCCTAATGGTTAAGGTCTTAGACTATTACTCTGGCCTAATGGTTAAGGTCATAACTCTTACTCTGGCCTAATGGTTAAGGTCTTAACTCTTAACTCTTACTCTGGCCTAATGGTTAAGGTCTTAACTCTTACTCTGGCCTAATGGTTAAGTTCTTAGACTCTTACTCTGGCCTAATGGTTAAGGTCCTAGTCTCTTACTCTGGCCTAATGGTTAAGGTCTTAACTCTTACTGTGGCCTAATGGTTAAGGTCTTAACACTTAATCTGGCCTAATGGTTAAAGTCTTTGCTCTTATTCTGGCCTACTGGTTAAGGTCTTAGACTATTACTCTGGCCTAATGGTTAAGGTCTTAACTCTTACTCTGGCCTAATGGTTAAGGTCTTAACTCTTACTCTGGCCTAATGGTTAAGGTCTTAGACTCTTACTCTGGCCTACTGGTGAAGGTCTTAACTCTTACTCTGGCCAAATGGTTAAGGTCTTAACTCTTAACTGTTACTCTGGCCTAATGGTTAAGGTCTTAACTCTTACTCTGGCCTAATGGTTAACGTCTTAACTCTTACTCTGGCCTAATGGTTAAGGTCTTGACTCTTACTCTGGCCAAATGGTTAAGGTCTTAACTCTTACTCTGGCCTAATGGTTAAGGTCTTAAGTCTTACTCTGGCCGAATGGTTAAGGTCTTAACTCTTACCTGGCCTAATGGTTAAGGTCTTAACTCTTACTCTGGCCTAATGGTTAAGGTCTTAACTCTTACCTGGCCTAATGGTTAAGGTCTTAGACTCTTACTCTGGCCTACTGGTTAAGGTCCTAGCTCTTACCCTGGCCTAATGGTTAAGGTCTTAGACTCTTAATCTGGCCTACTGGTTAAGGTCTTAACTCTTACTCTGGCCTAATGGTTAAGGTCTTAACTCTAACTCTGGCCTACTGGTTAAGGTCTTAACAGGTTATGGTCTTGACTCTTACTCTGGCTTAATGGTTAAGGTCTTAACTCTTACCTGGCCTAATGGTTAAGGTCTTAGACTCTTACTCTGGCCTACTGGTTAAGGTCCTAGCTCTTACTCTGGCCTAATGGTTAAGGTATTAGACTCTTACTCTGGCCTACTGGTTAAGGTCTTAACTCTTACTCTGGCCTAATGGTTAAGGTCTTGACTCTTACTCTGGAGTAATGGTTAAGGTCTCAAATCATATTCTGGCCTAATGGTTAAGGTCTTAGACTCTTACTCTGGCCTAATGGTTAAGGTCTTAACTCTTACTCTGGCCTAATGGTTAAGGTCTTAACTCTTACTCTGGCCTAATGGTTAAGGTCTTAGACTCTTACTCTGGCCTAATGGTTAAGGTCTTGACTCTTACTCTGGCCTAATGGTTAAGGTCTTAACTCTTACTCTGGCCTAATGGTTAAGGTCTTAACTCTTACTCTGGCCTAATGGTTAAGGTCTTAACACTTAATCTGGCCTAATGGTTAAAGTCTTTGCTCTTAGTCTGGCCTACTGGTTAAGGTCTTAGACTATTACTCTGGCCTAATGGTTAAGGTCTTAACTCTTACTCTGGCCTAATGGTTAAGGTCTTAGACTCTTACTCTGGCCTACTGGTGAAGGTCTTAACTCTTACTCTGGCCAAATGGTTAAGGTCTTAACTCTTAACTTTTACTCTGGCCTAATGGTTAAGGTCTTAACTCTTACTCTGGCCTAATGGTTAAGGTCTTGACTCTTACTCTGGCCAAATGGTTAAGGTCTTAAGTCTTACTCTGGCCGAATGGTTAAGGTCTTAACTCTTACCTGGCCTAATGGTTAAGGTCTTAACTCTTACTCTGGCCTAATGGTTAAGGTCTTACCTCTTACCTGGCCTAATGGTTAAGGTCTTAGACTCTTACTCTGGCCTACTGGTTAAGGTTCTAGCTCTTACTCTGGCCTAATGGTTAAGGTCTTAGACTCTTACTCTGGCCTACTGGTTAAGGTCTTAACTCTTACTCTGGCCTAATGGTTAAGGTCTTAACTCTAACTCTGGCCTACTGGTTAAGGTCTTAACTGGTTATGGTCTTGACTCTTACTCTGGCTTAATGGTAAAGGTCTTAGACTCTTACTCTGGCCTAATAGTCAAGGTTTGAGTCTCACTCTGGCCTAATGGTTAAGGTCTTAACTCTTACTCTGGCCTAATGGTTAAGGTCTTGACTCTTACTCTGGCCTAATGGTTAAGGTGCTAGTCTCTTACTCTGGCCTACTGGTTAAGGTCTTAACTCTTACTCTGGCCTAATAGCTAAGGTCCTAGACTCGTACTCTGGCCTACTGGTTAAGGTCTTAACTCTTACTCTGACCTAATAGCTAAGGTCTTAACTCTTACTCTGGCCTAATAGTTAAGGTCTTAGACTATTACTCTGGCCTAATGGTTAAGGTCTTAACTCTTACTCTGGCCTAATGGTTAAGGTCTTAACTCTTACTCTGGCCTAATGGTTAAGGTCTTAGACTCTTACTCTGGCCTACTGGTGAAGGTCTTAACTCTTACTCTGGCCGAATGGTTAAGGTCTTAACTCTTAACTTTTACTCTGGCCTAATGGTTAAGGTCTTAACTCTTACTCTGGCCTAATGGTTAAGGTCTTAACTCTTACTCTGGCCTAATGGTTAAGGTCTTGACTCTTACTCTGGCCAAATGGTTATGGTCTTAACTCTTACTCTGGCCTAATGGTTAAGGTCTTAAGTCTTACTCTGGCCGAATGGTTAAGGTCTTAACTCTTACCTGGCCTAATGGTTAAGGTCTTAACTCTTACTCTGGCCTAATGGTTAAGGTCTTAACTCTTACCTGGCCTAATGGTTAAGGTCTTAAACTCTTACTCTGGCCTACTGGTTAAGGCCCTAGCTCTTACTCTGGTCTAATGGTTAAGGTCTTAGACTCTTACTCTGGCCTACTGGTTAAGGTCTTAACTCTTACTCTGACCTAATGGTTAAGGTCTTAACTCTAACTCTGGCCTACTGGTTAAGGTCTTAACAGATTATGGTCTTGACTCTTACTCTGGCTTAATGGTAAAGGTCTTAGACTCTTACTCTGGCCTAATAGTCAGGGTTTGAGTCTTACTCTGGCCTAATGGTTAAGGTCTTAACTCTTACTCTGGCCTAATGGTTAAGGTCTTGACTCTTACTCTGGCCTAATGGTTAAGGTCCTAGTCTCTTATTCTGGCCTACTGGTTAAGGTCTTAACTCTTACTCTGGCCTAATGGTTAAGGTCTTAACTCTAAGTCTGGCCTACTGGTTAAGGTCTTAACTGGATATGGTCTTGACTCTTACTCTGGCTTAATGGTAAAGGTCTTAGACTCTTACTCTGGCCTAATAGTCAGGGTTTGAGTCTTACTCTGGCCTAATGGTTAAGGTCTTAACTCTTACTCTGGCCTAATGGTTAAGGTCTTAGACTCTTACTCTGGCCTAATAGTCAGGGTTTGAGTCTTACTCTGGCCTAATGGTTAAGGTCTTAACTCTTACTCTGGCCTAATGGTTAAGGTCTTAGACTCTTACTCTGGCCTACTGGTTAAGGTCTTAAAGTCTTACTCTGGCCTAGTGGTTAAGGTCTTAACATTTAATCTGGCCTAATGGTTAAGGTCTTTGCTCTTACTCTGGCCTACTGGTTAGGGTCTTAGACTCTTACTCTGGCCAAATGGTTAAGGTCTTAACTCTTACTCTGGCCTAATGGTTAAGGTTTTAACACTTAATCTGGCCTAATGGTTAAAGTCTTTGCTCTTATTCTGGCCTACTGGTTAAGGTCTTAGACTATTACTCTGGCCTAATGGTTAAGATCTTAACTCTCACTCTGGCCTAATGGTTAAGGTCTTAACTCTTACTCTGGCCTAATGGTTAAGGTCTTAGACTCTTACTCTGGCCGAATGGTTAAGGTCTTAACTCTTAACTTTTACTCTGGCCTAATGGTTAAGGTCTTAACTCTTACTCTGGCCTAATGGGTAAGGTCTTAACTCTTACTCTGGCCTAATTGTTAAGGTCTTGACTCTTACTCTGGCCAAATGGTTAAGGTCTTAACTCTTACTCTAGCCTAATGGTTAAGGTCTTAAGTCTTACTCTGGCCGAATGGTTAAAGTCTTAACTCTTACCTGCCCTAATGGTTAAGGTCTTAACTCTTACTCTGGCCTAATAGTTAAGGTCTTAACTCTTAGCTGGCCTAATGGTTAAGGTCTTAGACTGTTACTCTGGCCTACTGGTTAAGGTCCTAGCTCTTACTCTGGCCTAATGGTTAAGGTCTTAGACTCTTACTCTGGCCTACTGGTTAAGGTCTTAACTCTTACTCTGGCCTAATGGTTAAGGTCTTAACTCTAACTCTGGCCTACTGGTTAAGGTCTTAACTGGTTATGGTCTTGACTCTTACTCTGGCTTAATGGTAAAGGTCTTAGACTCTTACTCTGGCCTAATAGTCAGGGTTTGAGTCTTACTCTGGCCTAATGGTTAAGGTCTTAACTCTTACTCTGACCTAATGGTTAAGGTCTTGACTCTTACTCTGGCCTAATGGTTAAGGTCCTAGTCTCTTACTCTGGCCTACTGGTTAAGGTCTTAACTCTTACTCTGGCCTAATGGTTAAGGTCTTAACTCTTACTCTGGCCTACTGGTTAAGGTCTTTGCTCTTATCTGGCCTACTGGTTAAGGTCTTATCTCTTACTCTGGCCTAATGGTTAAGGTCTTAACTCTTAACTCTTACTCTGGCCTAATGGTTAAGGTCTTAACTCTTACTCTGGCCTAATGGTTAAGGTCTTGACTCTTACTCTGGCCTAATGGTTAAGGTCCTAGTCTCTTACTGTGGCCTAATGGTTAAGGTCTTAACTCTTACTCTGGCCTAATGGTTAAGGTCTTAACTCTTACTCTGGCCTAATGGTTAAGGTCTTAACACTTAATCTGGCCTAATGGTTAAAGTCTTTGCTCTTATTCTGGCCTACTGGTTAAGGTCTTAGACTATTACTCTGGCCTAATGGTTAAGGTCTTAACTCTTACTCTGGCCTAATGGTTAAGGTCTTAACTCTTACTCTGGCCTAATGGTTAAGGTCTTAGACTCTTACTCTGGCCTACTGGTGAAGGTCTTAACTCTTACTCTGGCCAAATGGTTAAGGTCTTAACTCTTAACTTTTACTCTGGCCTAATGGTTAAGGTCTTAACTCTTACTCTGGCCTAATGGTTAAGGTCTTAACTCTTACTCTGGCCTAATGGTTAAGGTCTTGACTCTTACTCTGGCCAAATGGTTAAGGTCTTAACTCTTACTCTGGCCTAATGGTTAAGGTCTTAAGTCTTACTCTGGCCGAATAGTTAAGGTCTTAACTCTTACCTGGCCTAATAGTTAAGGTCTTAACTCTTACTCTGGCCTAATGGTTAAGGTCTTAACTCTTACCTGGCCTAATGGTTAAGGTCTTAGACTCTTACTCTGGCCTACTGGTTAAGGTCCTAGCTCTTACTCTGGCCTAATGGTTAAGGTCTTAACTCTTACTCTGGCCTAATGGTTAAGGTCTTAACACTTAATCTGGCCTAATGGTTAAAGTCTTTGCTCTTATTCTGGCCTACTGGTTAAGGTCTTAGACTATTACTCTGGCCTAATGGTTAAGGTCTTAACTCTTACTCTGGCCTAATGGTTAAGGTCTTAACTCTTACTCTGGCCTAATGGTTAAGGTCTTAGACTCTTACTCTGGCCTACTGGTGAAGGTCTTAACTCTTACTCTGGCCAAATGGTTAAGGTCTTAACTCTTAACTGTTACTCTGGCCTAATGGTTAAGGTCTTAACTCTTACTCTGGCCTAATGGTTAAGGTCTTAACTCTTACTCTGGCCTAATGGTTAAGGTCTTAACTCTTACTCTGGCCTACTGGTTAAGGTCTTAGACTCTTACTCTGGCCTACTGGTGAAGGTCTTAACTCTTACTCTGGCCAAATGGTTAAGGTCTTAACTCTTAACTTTTACTCTGGCCTAATGGTTAAGGTCTTAACTCTTACTCTGGCCTAATGGTTAAGGTCTTAACTCTAACTCTGGCCTACTGGTTAAGGTCTTAACTGGTTATGGTCTTGACTCTTACTCTGGCTTAATGGTAAAGGTCTTAGACTCTTCCTCTGGCCTAATAGTCAGGGTTTGAGTCTTACTCTGGCCTACTGGTGAAGGTCTTAACTCTTACTCTGGCCAAATGGTTAAGGTCTTAACTCTTAACTTTTACTCTGGCCTAATGGTTAAGGTCTTAACTCTTACTCTGGCCTAATGGTTAAGGTCTTAACTCTTACTCTGGCCTAATGGTTAAGGTCTTAACTCTTACTCTGGCCAAATGGTTAAGGTCTTAAGTCTTACTCTGGCCGAATGGTTAAGGTCTTAACTCTTACCTGGCCTAATGGTTAAGGTCTTAACTCTTACTCTGGCCTAATGGTTAAGGTCTTACCTCTTACCTGGCCTAATGGTTAAGGTCTTAGACTCTTACTCTGGCCTACTGGTTAAGGTCTTAACTCTTACTCTGGCCTAATGGTTAAGGTCTTAACTCTAACTCTGGCCTACTGGTTAAGGTCTTAACTGGTTATGGTCTTGACTCTTACTCTGGCTTAATGGTAAAGGTCTTAGACTCTTACTCTGGCCTAATAGTCAAGGTTTGAGTCTCACTCTGGCCTAATGGTTAAGGTCTTAACTCTTACTCTGGCCTAATGGTTAAGGTCTTGACTCTTACTCTGGCCTAATGGTTAAGGTGCTAGTCTCTTACTCTGGCCTACTGGTTAAGGTCTTAACTCTTACTCTGGCCTAATAGCTAAGGTCCTAGACTCGTACTCTGGCCTACTGGTTAAGGTCTTAACTCTTACTCTGACCTAATAGCTAAGGTCTTAACTCTTACTCTGGCCTAATAGTTAAGGTCTTAGACTATTACTCTGGCCTAATGGTTAAGGTCTTAACTCTTACTCTGGCCTAATGGTTAAGGTCTTAACTCTTACTCTGGCCTAATGGTTAAGGTCTTAGACTCTTACTCTGGCCTACTGGTGAAGGTCTTAACTCTTACTCTGGCCGAATGGTTAAGGTCTTAACTCTTAACTTTTACTCTGGCCTAATGGTTAAGGTCTTAACTCTTACTCTGGCCTAATGGTTAAGGTCTTAACTCTTACTCTGGCCTAATGGTTAAGGTCTTGACTCTTACTCTGGCCAAATGGTTATGGTCTTAACTCTTACTCTGGCCTAATGGTTAAGGTCTTAAGTCTTACTCTGGCCGAATGGTTAAGGTCTTAACTCTTACCTGGCCTAATGGTTAAGGTCTTAACTCTTACTCTGGCCTAATGGTTAAGGTCTTAACTCTTACCTGGCCTAATGGTTAAGGTCTTAAACTCTTACTCTGGCCTACTGGTTAAGGCCCTAGCTCTTACTCTGGTCTAATGGTTAAGGTCTTAGACTCTTACTCTGGCCTACTGGTTAAGGTCTTAACTCTTACTCTGACCTAATGGTTAAGGTCTTAACTCTAACTCTGGCCTACTGGTTAAGGTCTTAACAGATTATGGTCTTGACTCTTACTCTGGCTTAATGGTAAAGGTCTTAGACTCTTACTCTGGCCTAATAGTCAGGGTTTGAGTCTTACTCTGGCCTAATGGTTAAGGTCTTAACTCTTACTCTGGCCTAATGGTTAAGGTCTTGACTCTTACTCTGGCCTAATGGTTAAGGTCCTAGTCTCTTATTCTGGCCTACTGGTTAAGGGCTTAACTCTTACTCTGGCCTAATGGTTAAGGTCTTAACTCTAAGTCTGGCCTACTGGTTAAGGTCTTAACTGGATATGGTCTTGACTCTTACTCTGGCTTAATGGTAAAGGTCTTAGACTCTTACTCTGGCCTAATAGTCAGGGTTTGAGTCTTACTCTGGCCTAATGGTTAAGGTCTTAACTCTTACTCTGGCCTAATGGTTAAGGTCTTAGACTCTTACTCTGGCCTAATAGTCAGGGTTTGAGTCTTACTCTGGCCTAATGGTTAAGGTCTTAACTCTTACTCTGGCCTAATGGTTAAGGTCTTAGACTCTTACTCTGGCCTACTGGTTAAGGTCTTAAAGTCTTACTCTGGCCTAGTGGTTAAGGTCTTAACATTTAATCTGGCCTAATGGTTAAGGTCTTTGCTCTTACTCTGGCCTACTGGTTAGGGTCTTAGACTCTTACTCTGGCCAAATGGTTAAGGTCTTAACTCTTACTCTGGCCTAATGGTTAAGGTTTTAACACTTAATCTGGCCTAATGGTTAAAGTCTTTGCTCTTATTCTGGCCTACTGGTTAAGGTCTTAGACTATTACTCTGGCCTAATGGTTAAGATCTTAACTCTCACTCTGGCCTAATGGTTAAGGTCTTAACTCTTACTCTGGCCTAATGGTTAAGGTCTTAGACTATTACTCTGGCCTAATGGTTAAGGTCTTAACTCTTACTCTGGCCTAATGGTTAAGGTCTTAACTCTTACTCTGGCCTAATGGTTAAGGTCTTAGACTCTTACTCTGGCCTACTGGTGAAGGTCTTAACTCTTACTCTGGCCGAATGGTTAAGGTCTTAACTCTTAACTTTTACTCTGGCCTAATGGTTAAGGTCTTAACTCTTACTCTGGCCTAATGGTTAAGGTCTTAACTCTTACTCTGGCCTAATGGTTAAGGTCTTGACTCTTACTCTGGCCAAATGGTTATGGTCTTAACTCTTACTCTGGCCTAATGGTTAAGGTCTTAAGTCTTACTCTGGCCGAATGGTTAAGGTCTTAACTCTTACCTGGCCTAATGGTTAAGGTCTTAACTCTTACTCTGGCCTAATGGTTAAGGTCTTAACTCTTACCTGGCCTAATGGTTAAGGTCTTAAACTCTTACTCTGGCCTACTGGTTAAGGCCCTAGCTCTTACTCTGGTCTAATGGTTAAGGTCTTAGACTCTTACTCTGGCCTACTGGTTAAGGTCTTAACTCTTACTCTGACCTAATGGTTAAGGTCTTAACTCTAACTCTGGCCTACTGGTTAAGGTCTTAACAGATTATGGTCTTGACTCTTACTCTGGCTTAATGGTAAAGGTCTTAGACTCTTACTCTGGCCTAATAGTCAGGGTTTGAGTCTTACTCTGGCCTAATGGTTAAGGTCTTAACTCTTACTCTGGCCTAATGGTTAAGGTCTTGACTCTTACTCTGGCCTAATGGTTAAGGTCCTAGTCTCTTATTCTGGCCTACTGGTTAAGGGCTTAACTCTTACTCTGGCCTAATGGTTAAGGTCTTAACTCTAAGTCTGGCCTACTGGTTAAGGTCTTAACTGGATATGGTCTTGACTCTTACTCTGGCTTAATGGTAAAGGTCTTAGACTCTTACTCTGGCCTAATAGTCAGGGTTTGAGTCTTACTCTGGCCTAATGGTTAAGGTCTTAACTCTTACTCTGGCCTAATGGTTAAGGTCTTAGACTCTTACTCTGGCCTAATAGTCAGGGTTTGAGTCTTACTCTGGCCTAATGGTTAAGGTCTTAACTCTTACTCTGGCCTAATGGTTAAGGTCTTAGACTCTTACTCTGGCCTACTGGTTAAGGTCTTAAAGTCTTACTCTGGCCTAGTGGTTAAGGTCTTAACATTTAATCTGGCCTAATGGTTAAGGTCTTTGCTCTTACTCTGGCCTACTGGTTAGGGTCTTAGACTCTTACTCTGGCCAAATGGTTAAGGTCTTAACTCTTACTCTGGCCTAATGGTTAAGGTTTTAACACTTAATCTGGCCTAATGGTTAAAGTCTTTGCTCTTATTCTGGCCTACTGGTTAAGGTCTTAGACTATTACTCTGGCCTAATGGTTAAGATCTTAACTCTCACTCTGGCCTAATGGTTAAGGTCTTAACTCTTACTCTGGCCTAATGGTTAAGGTCTTAGACTCTTACTCTGGCCGAATGGTTAAGGTCTTAACTCTTAACTTTTACTCTGGCCTAATGGTTAAGGTCTTAACTCTTACTCTGGCCTAATGGGTAAGGTCTTAACTCTTACTCTGGCCTAATTGTTAAGGTCTTGACTCTTACTCTGGCCAAATGGTTAAGGTCTTAACTCTTACTCTAGCCTAATGGTTAAGGTCTTAAGTCTTACTCTGGCCGAATGGTTAAAGTCTTAACTCTTACCTGCCCTAATGGTTAAGGTCGTAACTCTTACTCTGGCCTAATAGTTAAGGTCTTAACTCTTAGCTGGCCTAATGGTTAAGGTCTTAGACTGTTACTCTGGCCTACTGGTTAAGGTCCTAGCTCTTACTCTGGCCTAATGGTTAAGGTCTTAGACTCTTACTCTGGCCTACTGGTTAAGGTCTTAACTCTTACTCTGGCCTAATGGTTAAGGTCTTAACTCTAACTCTGGCCTACTGGTTAAGGTCTTAACTGGTTATGGTCTTGACTCTTACTCTGGCTTAATGGTAAAGGTCTTAGACTCTTACTCTGGCCTAATAGTCAGGGTTTGAGTCTTACTCTGGCCTAATGGTTAAGGTCTTAACTCTTACTCTGACCTAATGGTTAAGGTCTTGACTCTTACTCTGGCCTAATGGTTAAGGTCCTAGTCTCTTACTCTGGCCTACTGGTTAAGGTCTTAACTCTTACTCTGGCCTAATGGTTAAGGTCTTAACTCTTACTCTGGCCTACTGGTTAAGGTCTTTGCTCTTATCTGGCCTACTGGTTAAGGTCTTATCTCTTACTCTGGCCTAATGGTTAAGGTCTTAACTCTTAACTCTTACTCTGGCCTAATGGTTAAGGTCTTAACTCTTACTCTGGCCTAATGGTTAAGGTCTTGACTCTTACTCTGGCCTAATGGTTAAGGTCCTAGTCTCTTACTGTGGCCTAATGGTTAAGGTCTTAACTCTTACTCTGGCCTAATGGTTAAGGTCTTAACTCTTACTCTGGCCTAATGGTTAAGGTCTTAACACTTAATCTGGCCTAATGGTTAAAGTCTTTGCTCTTATTCTGGCCTACTGGTTAAGGTCTTAGACTATTACTCTGGCCTAATGGTTAAGGTCTTAACTCTTACTCTGGCCTAATGGTTAAGGTCTTAACTCTTACTCTGGCCTAATGGTTAAGGTCTTAGACTCTTACTCTGGCCTACTGGTGAAGGTCTTAACTCTTACTCTGGCCAAATGGTTAAGGTCTTAACTCTTAACTTTTACTCTGGCCTAATGGTTAAGGTCTTAACTCTTACTCTGGCCTAATGGTTAAGGTCTTAACTCTTACTCTGGCCTAATGGTTAAGGTCTTGACTCTTACTCTGGCCAAATGGTTAAGGTCTTAACTCTTACTCTGGCCTAATGGTTAAGGTCTTAAGTCTTACTCTGGCCGAATGGTTAAGGTCTTAACTCTTACCTGGCCTAATAGTTAAGGTCTTAACTCTTACTCTGGCCTAATGGTTAAGGTCTTAACTCTTACCTGGCCTAATGGTTAAGGTCTTAGACTCTTACTCTGGCCTACTGGTTAAGGTCCTAGCTCTTACTCTGGCCTAATGGTTAAGGTCTTAACTCTTACTCTGGCCTAATGGTTAAGGTCTTAACACTTAATCTGGCCTAATGGTTAAAGCCTTTGCTCTTATTCTGGCCTACTGGTTAAGGTCTTAGACTATTACTCTGGCCTAATGGTTAAGGTCTTAACTCTTACTCTGGCCTAATGGTTAAGGTCTTAACTCTTACTCTGGCCTAATGGTTAAGGTCTTAGACTCTTACTCTGGCCTACTGGTGAAGGTCTTAACTCTTACTCTGGCCAAATGGTTAAGGTCTTAACTCTTAACTGTTACTCTGGCCTAATGGTTAAGGTCTTAACTCTTACTCTGGCCTAATGGTTAAGGTCTTAACTCTTACTCTGGCCTAATGGTTAAGGTCTTAACTCTTACTCTGGCCTAATGGTTAAGGTCTTAGACTCTTACTCTGGCCTACTGGTGAAGGTCTTAACTCTTACTCTGGCCAAATGGTTAAGGTCTTAACTCTTAACTTTTACTCTGGCCTAATGGTTAAGGTCTTAACTCTTACTCTGGCCTAATGGTTAAGGTCTTAACTCTAACTCTGGCCTACTGGTTAAGGTCTTAACTGGTTATGGTCTTGACTCTTACTCTGGCTTAATGGTAAAGGTCTTAGACTCTTCCTCTGGCCTAATAGTCAGGGTTTGAGTCTTACTCTGGCCTACTGGTGAAGGTCTTAACTCTTACTCTGGCCAAATGGTTAAGGTCTTAACTCTTAACTTTTACTCTGGCCTAATGGTTAAGGTCTTAACTCTTACTCTGGCCTAATGGTTAAGGTCTTAACTCTTACTCTGGCCTAATGGTTAAGGTCTTGACTCTTACTCTGGCCAAATGGTTAAGGTCTTAACTCTTACTCTGGCCTAATAGTTAAGGTCTTAAGTCTTACTCTGGCCGAATGGTTAAGGTCTTAACTCTTACCTGGCCTAATAGTTAAGGTCTTAACTCTTACTCTGGCCTAATGGTTAAGGTCTTAACTCTTACCTGGCCTAATGGTTAAGGTCTTAGACTCTTACTCTGGCCTACTGGTTAAGGTCCTAGCTCTTACTCTGGCCTAATGGTTAAGGTCTTAACTCTTACTCTGGCCTACTGGTTAAGGTCTTTGCTCTTATCTGGCCTACTGGTTAAGGTCTTATCTCTTACTCTGGCCTAATGGTTAAGGTCTTAACTCTTAACTCTTACTCTGGCCTAATGGTTAAGGTCTTAGACTCTTACTCTGGCCGAATGGTTAAGGTCTTAACTCTTAACTTTTACTCTGGCCTAATGGTTAAGGTCTTAACTCTTACTCTGGCCTAATGGGTAAGGTCTTAACTCTTACTCTGGCCTAATAGTCAAGGTTTGAGTCTCACTCTGGCCTAATGGTTAAGGTCTTAACTCTTACTCTGGCCTAATGGTTAAGGTCTTGACTCTTACTCTGGCCTAATGGTTAAGGTGCTAGTCTCTTACTCTGGCCTACTGGTTAAGGTCTTAACTCTTACTCTGGCCTAATAGCTAAGGTCCTAGACTCGTACTCTGGCCTACTGGTTAAGGTCTTAACTCTTACTCTGACCTAATAGCTAAGGTCTTAACTCTTACTCTGGCCTAATAGTTAAGGTCTTAGACTATTACTCTGGCCTAATGGTTAAGGTCTTAACTCTTACTCTGGCCTAATGGTTAAGGTCTTAACTCTTACTCTGGCCTAATGGTTAAGGTCTTAGACTCTTACTCTGGCCTACTGGTGAAGGTCTTAACTCTTACTCTGGCCGAATGGTTAAGGTCTTAACTCTTAACTTTTACTCTGGCCTAATGGTTAAGGTCTTAACTCTTACTCTGGCCTAATGGTTAAGGTCTTAACTCTTACTCTGGCCTAATGGTTAAGGTCTTGACTCTTACTCTGGCCAAATGGTTATGGTCTTAACTCTTACTCTGGCCTAATGGTTAAGGTCTTAAGTCTTACTCTGGCCGAATGGTTAAGGTCTTAACTCTTACCTGGCCTAATGGTTAAGGTCTTAACTCTTACTCTGGCCTAATGGTTAAGGTCTTAACTCTTACCTGGCCTAATGGTTAAGGTCTTAAACTCTTACTCTGGCCTACTGGTTAAGGCCCTAGCTCTTACTCTGGTCTAATGGTTAAGGTCTTAGACTCTTACTCTGGCCTACTGGTTAAGGTCTTAACTCTTACTCTGACCTAATGGTTAAGGTCTTAACTCTAACTCTGGCCTACTGGTTAAGGTCTTAACAGATTATGGTCTTGACTCTTACTCTGGCTTAATGGTAAAGGTCTTAGACTCTTACTCTGGCCTAATAGTCAGGGTTTGAGTCTTACTCTGGCCTAATGGTTAAGGTCTTAACTCTTACTCTGGCCTAATGGTTAAGGTCTTGACTCTTACTCTGGCCTAATGGTTAAGGTCCTAGTCTCTTATTCTGGCCTACTGGTTAAGGGCTTAACTCTTACTCTGGCCTAATGGTTAAGGTCTTAACTCTAAGTCTGGCCTACTGGTTAAGGTCTTAACTGGATATGGTCTTGACTCTTACTCTGGCTTAATGGTAAAGGTCTTAGACTCTTACTCTGGCCTAATAGTCAGGGTTTGAGTCTTACTCTGGCCTAATGGTTAAGGTCTTAACTCTTACTCTGGCCTAATGGTTAAGGTCTTAGACTCTTACTCTGGCCTAATAGTCAGGGTTTGAGTCTTACTCTGGCCTAATGGTTAAGGTCTTAACTCTTACTCTGGCCTAATGGTTAAGGTCTTAGACTCTTACTCTGGCCTACTGGTTAAGGTCTTAAAGTCTTACTCTGGCCTAGTGGTTAAGGTCTTAACATTTAATCTGGCCTAATGGTTAAGGTCTTTGCTCTTACTCTGGCCTACTGGTTAGGGTCTTAGACTCTTACTCTGGCCAAATGGTTAAGGTCTTAACTCTTACTCTGGCCTAATGGTTAAGGTTTTAACACTTAATCTGGCCTAATGGTTAAAGTCTTTGCTCTTATTCTGGCCTACTGGTTAAGGTCTTAGACTATTACTCTGGCCTAATGGTTAAGATCTTAACTCTCACTCTGGCCTAATGGTTAAGGTCTTAACTCTTACTCTGGCCTAATGGTTAAGGTCTTAGACTCTTACTCTGGCCGAATGGTTAAGGTCTTAACTCTTAACTTTTACTCTGGCCTAATGGTTAAGGTCTTAACTCTTACTCTGGCCTAATGGGTAAGGTCTTAACTCTTACTCTGGCCTAATTGTTAAGGTCTTGACTCTTACTCTGGCCAAATGGTTAAGGTCTTAACTCTTACTCTAGCCTAATGGTTAAGGTCTTAAGTCTTACTCTGGCCGAATGGTTAAAGTCTTAACTCTTACCTGCCCTAATGGTTAAGGTCGTAACTCTTACTCTGGCCTAATAGTTAAGGTCTTAACTCTTAGCTGGCCTAATGGTTAAGGTCTTAGACTGTTACTCTGGCCTACTGGTTAAGGTCCTAGCTCTTACTCTGGCCTAATGGTTAAGGTCTTAGACTCTTACTCTGGCCTACTGGTTAAGGTCTTAACTCTTACTCTGGCCTAATGGTTAAGGTCTTAACTCTAACTCTGGCCTACTGGTTAAGGTCTTAACTGGTTATGGTCTTGACTCTTACTCTGGCTTAATGGTAAAGGTCTTAGACTCTTACTCTGGCCTAATAGTCAGGGTTTGAGTCTTACTCTGGCCTAATGGTTAAGGTCTTAACTCTTACTCTGACCTAATGGTTAAGGTCTTGACTCTTACTCTGGCCTAATGGTTAAGGTCCTAGTCTCTTACTCTGGCCTACTGGTTAAGGTCTTAACTCTTACTCTGGCCTAATGGTTAAGGTCTTAACTCTTACTCTGGCCTACTGGTTAAGGTCTTTGCTCTTATCTGGCCTACTGGTTAAGGTCTTATCTCTTACTCTGGCCTAATGGTTAAGGTCTTAACTCTTAACTCTTACTCTGGCCTAATGGTTAAGGTCTTAACTCTTACTCTGGCCTAATGGTTAAGGTCTTGACTCTTACTCTGGCCTAATGGTTAAGGTCCTAGTCTCTTACTGTGGCCTAATGGTTAAGGTCTTAACTCTTACTCTGGCCTAATGGTTAAGGTCTTAACTCTTACTCTGGCCTAATGGTTAAGGTCTTAACACTTAATCTGGCCTAATGGTTAAAGTCTTTGCTCTTATTCTGGCCTACTGGTTAAGGTCTTAGACTATTACTCTGGCCTAATGGTTAAGGTCTTAACTCTTACTCTGGCCTAATGGTTAAGGTCTTAACTCTTACTCTGGCCTAATGGTTAAGGTCTTAGACTCTTACTCTGGCCTACTGGTGAAGGTCTTAACTCTTACTCTGGCCAAATGGTTAAGGTCTTAACTCTTAACTTTTACTCTGGCCTAATGGTTAAGGTCTTAACTCTTACTCTGGCCTAATGGTTAAGGTCTTAACTCTTACTCTGGCCTAATGGTTAAGGTCTTGACTCTTACTCTGGCCAAATGGTTAAGGTCTTAACTCTTACTCTGGCCTAATGGTTAAGGTCTTAAGTCTTACTCTGGCCGAATGGTTAAGGTCTTAACTCTTACCTGGCCTAATAGTTAAGGTCTTAACTCTTACTCTGGCCTAATGGTTAAGGTCTTAACTCTTACCTGGCCTAATGGTTAAGGTCTTAGACTCTTACTCTGGCCTACTGGTTAAGGTCCTAGCTCTTACTCTGGCCTAATGGTTAAGGTCTTAACTCTTACTCTGGCCTAATGGTTAAGGTCTTAACACTTAATCTGGCCTAATGGTTAAAGCCTTTGCTCTTATTCTGGCCTACTGGTTAAGGTCTTAGACTATTACTCTGGCCTAATGGTTAAGGTCTTAACTCTTACTCTGGCCTAATGGTTAAGGTCTTAACTCTTACTCTGGCCTAATGGTTAAGGTCTTAGACTCTTACTCTGGCCTACTGGTGAAGGTCTTAACTCTTACTCTGGCCAAATGGTTAAGGTCTTAACTCTTAACTGTTACTCTGGCCTAATGGTTAAGGTCTTAACTCTTACTCTGGCCTAATGGTTAAGGTCTTAACTCTTACTCTGGCCTAATGGTTAAGGTCTTAACTCTTACTCTGGCCTAATGGTTAAGGTCTTAGACTCTTACTCTGGCCTACTGGTGAAGGTCTTAACTCTTACTCTGGCCAAATGGTTAAGGTCTTAACTCTTAACTTTTACTCTGGCCTAATGGTTAAGGTCTTAACTCTTACTCTGGCCTAATGGTTAAGGTCTTAACTCTAACTCTGGCCTACTGGTTAAGGTCTTAACTGGTTATGGTCTTGACTCTTACTCTGGCTTAATGGTAAAGGTCTTAGACTCTTCCTCTGGCCTAATAGTCAGGGTTTGAGTCTTACTCTGGCCTACTGGTGAAGGTCTTAACTCTTACTCTGGCCAAATGGTTAAGGTCTTAACTCTTAACTTTTACTCTGGCCTAATGGTTAAGGTCTTAACTCTTACTCTGGCCTAATGGTTAAGGTCTTAACTCTTACTCTGGCCTAATGGTTAAGGTCTTGACTCTTACTCTGGCCAAATGGTTAAGGTCTTAACTCTTACTCTGGCCTAATAGTTAAGGTCTTAAGTCTTACTCTGGCCGAATGGTTAAGGTCTTAACTCTTACCTGGCCTAATAGTTAAGGTCTTAACTCTTACTCTGGCCTAATGGTTAAGGTCTTAACTCTTACCTGGCCTAATGGTTAAGGTCTTAGACTCTTACTCTGGCCTACTGGTTAAGGTCCTAGCTCTTACTCTGGCCTAATGGTTAAGGTCTTAACTCTTACTCTGGCCTACTGGTTAAGGTCTTTGCTCTTATCTGGCCTACTGGTTAAGGTCTTATCTCTTACTCTGGCCTAATGGTTAAGGTCTTAACTCTTAACTCTTACTCTGGCCTAATGGTTAAGGTCTTAGACTCTTACTCTGGCCGAATGGTTAAGGTCTTAACTCTTAACTTTTACTCTGGCCTAATGGTTAAGGTCTTAACTCTTACTCTGGCCTAATGGGTAAGGTCTTAACTCTTACTCTGGCCTAATTGTTAAGGTCTTGACTCTTACTCTGGCCAAATGGTTAAGGTCTTAACTCTTACTCTAGCCTAATGGTTAAGGTCTTAAGTCTTACTCTGGCCGAATGGTTAAAGTCTTAACTCTTACCTGCCCTAATGGTTAAGGTCGTAACTCTTACTCTGGCCTAATAGTTAAGGTCTTAACTCTTAGCTGGCCTAATGGTTAAGGTCTTAGACTGTTACTCTGGCCTACTGGTTAAGGTCCTAGCTCTTACTCTGGCCTAATGGTTAAGGTCTTAGACTCTTACTCTGGCCTACTGGTTAAGGTCTTAACTCTTACTCTGGCCTAATGGTTAAGGTCTTAACTCTAACTCTGGCCTACTGGTTAAGGTCTTAACTGGTTATGGTCTTGACTCTTACTCTGGCTTAATGGTAAAGGTCTTAGACTCTTACTCTGGCCTAATAGTCAGGGTTTGAGTCTTACTCTGGCCTAATGGTTAAGGTCTTAACTCTTACTCTGACCTAATGGTTAAGGTCTTGACTCTTACTCTGGCCTAATGGTTAAGGTCCTAGTCTCTTACTCTGGCCTACTGGTTAAGGTCTTAACTCTTACTCTGGCCTAATGGTTAAGGTCTTAACTCTTACTCTGGCCTACTGGTTAAGGTCTTTGCTCTTATCTGGCCTACTGGTTAAGGTCTTATCTCTTACTCTGGCCTAATGGTTAAGGTCTTAACTCTTAACTCTTACTCTGGCCTAATGGTTAAGGTCTTAACTCTTACTCTGGCCTAATGGTTAAGGTCTTGACTCTTACTCTGGCCTAATGGTTAAGGTCCTAGTCTCTTACTGTGGCCTAATGGTTAAGGTCTTAACTCTTACTCTGGCCTAATGGTTAAGGTCTTAACTCTTACTCTGGCCTAATGGTTAAGGTCTTAACACTTAATCTGGCCTAATGGTTAAAGTCTTTGCTCTTATTCTGGCCTACTGGTTAAGGTCTTAGACTATTACTCTGGCCTAATGGTTAAGGTCTTAACTCTTACTCTGGCCTAATGGTTAAGGTCTTAACTCTTACTCTGGCCTAATGGTTAAGGTCTTAGACTCTTACTCTGGCCTACTGGTGAAGGTCTTAACTCTTACTCTGGCCAAATGGTTAAGGTCTTAACTCTTAACTTTTACTCTGGCCTAATGGTTAAGGTCTTAACTCTTACTCTGGCCTAATGGTTAAGGTCTTAACTCTTACTCTGGCCTAATGGTTAAGGTCTTGACTCTTACTCTGGCCAAATGGTTAAGGTCTTAACTCTTACTCTGGCCTAATGGTTAAGGTCTTAAGTCTTACTCTGGCCGAATGGTTAAGGTCTTAACTCTTACCTGGCCTAATAGTTAAGGTCTTAACTCTTACTCTGGCCTAATGGTTAAGGTCTTAACTCTTACCTGGCCTAATGGTTAAGGTCTTAGACTCTTACTCTGGCCTACTGGTTAAGGTCCTAGCTCTTACTCTGGCCTAATGGTTAAGGTCTTAACTCTTACTCTGGCCTAATGGTTAAGGTCTTAACACTTAATCTGGCCTAATGGTTAAAGCCTTTGCTCTTATTCTGGCCTACTGGTTAAGGTCTTAGACTATTACTCTGGCCTAATGGTTAAGGTCTTAACTCTTACTCTGGCCTAATGGTTAAGGTCTTAACTCTTACTCTGGCCTAATGGTTAAGGTCTTAGACTCTTACTCTGGCCTACTGGTGAAGGTCTTAACTCTTACTCTGGCCAAATGGTTAAGGTCTTAACTCTTAACTGTTACTCTGGCCTAATGGTTAAGGTCTTAACTCTTACTCTGGCCTAATGGTTAAGGTCTTAACTCTTACTCTGGCCTAATGGTTAAGGTCTTAACTCTTACTCTGGCCTAATGGTTAAGGTCTTAGACTCTTACTCTGGCCTACTGGTGAAGGTCTTAACTCTTACTCTGGCCAAATGGTTAAGGTCTTAACTCTTAACTTTTACTCTGGCCTAATGGTTAAGGTCTTAACTCTTACTCTGGCCTAATGGTTAAGGTCTTAACTCTAACTCTGGCCTACTGGTTAAGGTCTTAACTGGTTATGGTCTTGACTCTTACTCTGGCTTAATGGTAAAGGTCTTAGACTCTTCCTCTGGCCTAATAGTCAGGGTTTGAGTCTTACTCTGGCCTACTGGTGAAGGTCTTAACTCTTACTCTGGCCAAATGGTTAAGGTCTTAACTCTTAACTTTTACTCTGGCCTAATGGTTAAGGTCTTAACTCTTACTCTGGCCTAATGGTTAAGGTCTTAACTCTTACTCTGGCCTAATGGTTAAGGTCTTGACTCTTACTCTGGCCAAATGGTTAAGGTCTTAACTCTTACTCTGGCCTAATAGTTAAGGTCTTAAGTCTTACTCTGGCCGAATGGTTAAGGTCTTAACTCTTACCTGGCCTAATAGTTAAGGTCTTAACTCTTACTCTGGCCTAATGGTTAAGGTCTTAACTCTTACCTGGCCTAATGGTTAAGGTCTTAGACTCTTACTCTGGCCTACTGGTTAAGGTCCTAGCTCTTACTCTGGCCTAATGGTTAAGGTCTTAACTCTTACTCTGGCCTACTGGTTAAGGTCTTTGCTCTTATCTGGCCTACTGGTTAAGGTCTTATCTCTTACTCTGGCCTAATGGTTAAGGTCTTAACTCTTAACTCTTACTCTGGCCTAATGGTTAAGGTCTTAACTCTTACTCTGTCCTAATGGTTAAGGTCTTGACTCTTACTCTGGCCTAATGGTTAAGGTCCTAGTCTCTTACTCTGGCCTAATGGTTAAGGTCTTAACTCTTACTCTGGCCTAATGGTTAAGGTCTTAACTCTTACTCTGGCCTAATGGTTAAGGTCTTGACTCTTACTCTGGCCAAATGGCTAAGGTCCTAGTCTCTTACTCTGGCCTAATGGTTAAGGTCTTAACTCTTACTCTGGCCTACTGGTTAAGGTCTTTGCTCTTATCTGGCCTACTGGTTAAGGTCTTATCTCTTACTCTGGCCTAATGGTTAAGGTCTTAACTCTTACTCTGGCCTAATGGTTAAGGTCTTAGCCTCTTACTCTGGCCTAATGGTTAAGGTCCTAGTCTCTTACTCTGGCCTAATGGTTAAGGTCTTAACTCTTACTCTGGCCTAATGGTTAAGATCTTAACTCTTACTGCGGCCGAATGGTTAAGGTCTTAACACTTAATCTGGCCTAATGGTTAAAGTCTTTGCTCTTATTCTGGCCTACTGGTTAAGGTCTTAGACTATTACTCTGGCCTAATGGTTAAGGTCTTAACTCTTACTCTGGCCTAATGGTTAAGGTCTTAACTCTTACTCTGGCCTAATGGTTAAGGTCTTAGACTCTTACTCTGGCCTACTGGTGAAGGTCTTAACTCTTACTCTGGCCAAATGGTTAAGGTCTTAACTCTTAACTGTTACTCTGGCTTAATGGTTAAGGTCTTAACTCTTACTCTGGCCTAATGGTTAAGGTCTTAACTCTTACTCTGGCCTAATGGTTAAGGTCTTGACTCTTACTCTGGCCAAATGGTTAAGGTCTTAACTCTTACTCTGGCCTAATGGTTAAGGTCTTAAGTCTTACTCTGGCCGAATGGTTAAGGTCTTAACTCTTACCTGGCCTAATGGTTAAGGTCTTAACTCTTACTCTGGCCTAATGGTTAAGGTCTTAACTCTTACCTGGCCTAATGGTTAAGGTCTTAGACTCTTACTCTGGCCTACTGGTTAAGGTCCTAGCTCTTACTCTGGCCTAATGGTTAAGGTCTTAGACACTTAATCTGGCCTACTGGTTAAGGACTTAACTCTTACTCTGGCCTAATGGTTAAGGTCTTAACTCTAACTCTGGCCTACTGGTTAAGGTCTTAACAGGTTATGGTCTTGACTCTTACTCTGGCTTAGTGGTTAAGGTCTTAACTCTTACCTGGCCTAATGGTTAAGGTCTTAGACTCTTACTCTGGCCTACTGGTTAAGGTCCTAGCTCTTACTCTCTCCTAATGGTTAAGGTATTAGACTCTTACTCTGGCCTACTGGTTAAGGTCTTAACTCTTACTCTGGCCTAATGGTTAAGGTCTTGACTCTTACTCTGTAGTAATGGTTAAGGTCTCAAATCATATTCTGGCCTAATGGTTAAGGTCTTAGACTCTTACTCTGGCCTAATGGTTAAGGTCTTAACTCTTACTCTGGCCTAATGGTTAAGGTCTTAACTCTTACTCTGGCCTAATGGTTAAGGTCTTAGACTGTTACTCTGGCCTACTGGTTAAGGTCTTAAACTCTTACTCTGGCCTAATGGTTAAGGTCTTGACTCTTACTCTGGCCTAATGGTTAAGGTCTTAACTCTTACTCTGGCCTAATGGTTAAGGTCTTAACTCTTACTCTGTCCTAATGGTTAAGGTCTTAACACTTAATCTGGCCTAATGGTTAAAGTCTTTGCTCTTAGTCTGGCCTACTGGTTAAGGTCTTAGACTATTACTCTGGCCTAATGGTTAAGGTCTTAACTCTTACTCTGGCCTAATGGTTAAGGTCTTAACTCTAACTCTGGCCTACTGGTTAAGGTCTTAGACTCTTACTCTGGCCTAATGGTTAAGGTCCTAGTCTCTTACTCTGGCCTAATGGTTAAGGTCTTAACTCTTACTCTGGCCTAATGGTTAAGGTCTTAACTCTTACTGTGGCCTAATGGTTAATGTCTTAACACTTAATCTGGCCTAATGGTTAAAGTCTTTGCTCTTATTCTGGCCTACTGGTTAAGGTCTTAGACTATTACTCTGGCCTAATGGTTAAGGTCTTAACTCTTACTCTGGCCTAATGGTTAAGGTCTTAACTCTTACTCTGGCCTAATAGTTAAGGTCTTAGACTATTACTCTGGCCTAATGGTTAAGGTCTTAACTCTTACTCTGGCCTAATGGTTAAGGTCTTAACTCTTAACTCTTACTCTGGCCTAATGGTTAAGGTCTTAACTCTTACTCTGGCCTAATGGTTAAGGTCTTAGACTCTTACTCTGGCCTAATGGTTAAGGTCCTAGTCTCTTACTCTGGCCTAATGGTTAAGGTCTTAACTCTTACTCTGGCCTAATGGTTAAGGTCTTAACTCTTACTGCGGCCTAATGGTTAAGGTCTTAACACTTAATCTGGCCTAATGGTTAAAGTCTTTGCTCTTATTCTGGCCTACTGGTTAAGGTCTTAGACTATTACTCTGGCCTAATGGTTAAGGTCTTAACTCTTACTCTGGCCTAATGGTTAAGGTCTTAACTCTTACTCTGGCCTAATGGTTAAGGTCTTAGACTCTTCCTCTGGCCTACTGGTGAAGGTCTTAACTCTTACTCTGGCCAAATGGTTAAGGTCTTAACTCTTAACTGTTACTCTGGCCTAATGGTTAAGGTCTTAACTCTTACTCTGGCCTAATGGTTAAGGTCTTAACTCTTACTCTGGCCTAATGGTTAAGGTCTTGACTCTTACTCTGGACAAATGGTTAAGGTCTTAACTCTTACTCTGGCCTAATGGTTAAGGTCTTAAGTCTTACTCTGGCCGAATGGTTAAGGTCTTAACTCTTACCTGGCCTAATGGTTAAGGTCTTAACTCTTACTCTGGCCTAATGGTTAAGGTCTTAACTCTTACCTGGCCTAATGGTTAAGGTCTTAGACTCTTACTCTGGCCTACTGGTTAAGGTCCTAGCTCTTACTCTGGCCTAATGGTTAAGGTCTTAGACTCTTAATCTGGCCTACTGGTTAAGGTCTTAACTCTTACTCTGGCCTAATGGTTAAGGTCTTAACTCTAACTCTGGCCTACTGGTTAAGGTCTTAACAGGTTATGGTCTTGACTCTTACTCTGGCTTAATGGTTAAGGTCTTAACTCTTACCTGGCCTAATGGTTAAGGTCTTAGACTCTTACTCTGGCCTACTGGTTAAGGTCCTAGCTCTTACTCTGGCCTAATGGTTAAGGTATTAGACTCTTACTCTGGCCTACTGGTTAAGGTCTTAACTCTTACTCTGGCCTAATGGTTAAGGTCTTGACTCTTACTCTGGAGTAATGGTTAAGGTCTCAAATCATATTCTGGCCTAATGGTTAAGGTCTTAGACTCTTACTCTGGCCTAATGGTTAAGGTCTTAACTCTTACTCTGGCCTAATGGTTAAGGTCTTAACTCTTACTCTGGCCTAATGGTTAAGGTCTTAGACTGTTACTCTGGCCTACTGGTTAAGGTCTTAAACTCTTACTCTGGCCTAATGGTTAAGGTCTTGACTCTTACTCTGGCCTAATGGTTAAGGTCTTAACTCTTACTCTGGCCTGATGGTTAAGGTCTTAACTCTTACTCTGGCCTAATGGTTAAGGTCTTAACACTTAATCTGGCCTAATGGTTAAAGTCTTTGCTCTTAGTCTGGCCTACTGGTTAAGGTCTTAGACTATTACTCTGGCCTAATGGTTAAGGTATTAACTCTTACTCTGGCCTAATGGTTAAGGTCTTAGACTATTACTCTGGCCTAATGGTTAAGGTCTTAACTCTTACTCTGGCCTAATGGTTAAGGTCTTAACTCTAACTCTGGCCTACTGGTTAAGGTCTTAGACTCTTACTCTGGCCTAATGGTTAAGGTCCTAGTCTCTTACTCTGGCCTAATGGTTAAGGTCTTAACTCTTACTCTGGCCTAATGGTTAAGGTCTTAACTCTTACTGTGGCCTAATGGTTAAGGTCTTAACACTTAATCTGGCCTAATGGTTAAAGTCTTTGCTCTTATTCTGGCCTACTGGTTAAGGTCTTAGACTATTACTCTGGCCTAATGGTTAAGGTCTTAACTCTTACTCTGGCCTAATGGTTAAGGTCTTAACTCTTACTCTGGCCTAATAGTTAAGGTCTTAGACTATTTCTCTGGCCTAATGGTTAAGGTCTTAACTCTACTCTGGCCTAATGGTTAAGGTCTTAACTCTTAACTCTTACTCTGGCCTGATGGTTAAGGTCTTAACTCTTACTCTGGCCTAATGGTTAAGGTCTTAGACTCTTACTCTGGCCTAATGGTTAAGGTCCTAGTCTCTTACTCTGGCCTAATGGTTAAGGTCTTAACTCTTACTCTGGCCTAATGGTTAAGGTCTTAACTCTTACTGTGGCCTAATGGTTAAGGTCTTAACACTTAATCTGGCCTAATGGTTAAAGTCTTTGCTCTTATTCTGGCCTACTGGTTAAGGTCTTAGACTATTACTCTGGCCTAATGGTTAAGGTCTTAACTCTTACTCTGGCCTAATGGTTAAGGTCTTAACTCTTACTCTGGCCTAATGGTTAAGGTCTTAGACTCTTACTCTGGCCTACTGGTGAAGGTCTTAACTCTTACTCTGGCCAAATGGTTAAGGTCTTAACTCTTAACTGTTACTCTGGCCTAATGGTTAAGGTCTTAACTCTTACTCTGGCCTAATGGTTAAGGTCTTAACTCTTACTCTGGCCTAATGGTTAAGGTCTTGACTCTTACTCTGGCCAAATGGTTAAGGTCTTAACTCTTACTCTGGCCTAATGGTTAAGGTCTTAAGTCTTACTCTGGCCGAATTGTGGTAAATTTAAATTACCTGTACTTAATTTATGCGGTAAAGTTCAATAAGGATAACTCAGAATAAATAAGAGGCAGAATCCGTGATATTTGAGGTTTTAAAAGGGATTTATTCCTTAGAAAGGAATTGGTTCGAACCAGGCAATCGGGTTCCGTCACCACGAAGGTTCGGGAAGGGATCGAGCATACTTTATTGACAGGTTATCATATATATAGTCAATGCATTACAGTAAAGGCAGATGCAGAAGGCGTAACAGTTGAGAGGAGAGATAAGAATACACATACGTAATAAAAAAGGCGTTGTAATAGGCGTGCATAAGGGCGTGTACTAGAAACGTCATTATGAGGATGTCACAGGTGGGTGGTTCCATAAGAGAATCCTGCAATGTCAGCAGAAATACATGGCAGAGATGCGCGTGCAGCAGCATGACGTGTGATTGACGTGTAACTGGAGGGTGAAGGGGACTTTGACATTTAGTCCTACATGAGGAGACAGAAGTCTGGGATGTCAGAACAACCTAATCCCAAATCGTATCTAATATCTTGTGTTTAAGGAACTGTATTATCTGGAAGGAAAGGTCTCTCGGGAAGAGGCTATTCTATACTGACTGCTAGTGCGTGTATAAGCGTCTACGTGTCTACATGAGATGCGAAGGGGCATGGGCCTACCATGGCAACAGGAGCTATGAATTACTTGCACGGAGACAGTAAGGCCGGGCCCTTTACTCTATAGCTGGAAGGATGTTTACCTAAACTACTAGACAGGAATGTATTTTTCGAGGAGCGGAGCAGATAACTTGAAGGCAAAATACAGTCTTGGCAGGCAACAGGCCGAGTCAGGCACCGTTAGCCGCGCAGGGAGTAAGACAAAGGTCATGGATACAGATGCAGGTCCAGGCTGGAGCATTCAGAGGCAGAAGGCAGGAAAAGACTCGATGGCAGAATTCAGGCCTAACTTGCCATAGCTGAAAAACGTGAAAGGTGCTCCATATAAAGACGGTGGCAAGGCATACTTAGGAACGGAATATTCGACCCATTCAGGGTGGATCTGACAAAGGACATGTTAACGTTGGACGCAAATGTATTTACGTCTTCATAGCTGGAAGTGGAGGGAACATACATGTACTTGTAGCACGTACATGGAGCTGTTGGGGTCTAAGATAGGGGACACAATTGATCATAAAAATTCATATTTCCTCATTTCCTCCTTGTCCCCTACGGACCCTTCATGATATATCGATCCTCATGAATCCATCAATCTGTTCATGTAACATCATTTGCTCTTCTTTCTTCTTACAGGATTTTGAATGAGAATTTGAATGTGGAATACATGATGTGGCACACAGGCCACAAATCGCTGGCCCACATTGTAGACACAGGCAGCAACTGAATACTATGAGAAGGGCAATACCTAGGAAGGATAGGACCTTCCATCCCCAGGCTGACAACACACTCCAGAACCAACCAGACCAAGTCCAGGTGCCTGGATTCTGGTGTATCTGACTTGCAATCTTATGAAGACGAGTTATGGCTTTATATACTGATGGCGCGTTTTCTGGAATGAAAACACAGCAGCTTGATCCGATGACTCTACAGGCTCCGCCCCTATCGGCCAGGATGACGTCAAGGACAAGACGATTTTGGAGAACAACAATCCGCATCGCAGACTGCTCCTCCGTTAAGTTGCCTAGGGCAGAAGTAGTTTCATTTACTACTGCTTCAAGGGTTCGGGTTAATTTGCGTATCAGTTTACTATTAGAGACAACACCTATGTAGGGAAAGAGACCTTTATTGAAGTCTGTGTATTGTTCCCATGCCGTTTCAGTGTAGTCGACAATCGGGAGATCTCTCTGGGGTCTATTGTGTACTAGATGGATATTTCTATGATAATCAGGAGGGGCTAGGAAAACAGGTGGCAGAAGGAATGCAATGTAACAGGTACCATCCCAATCTAGAGGTAAACGTATATATGCGGTATGACCACAAATGAAGTAGGAATGACGGGAAGCTCTAAATGTAGACTTGCCTTGATCACTGAATTCGATCACAGTAGTACATTTACTATGACCCAGGTGTACTGAACCATTCTTTCTTGCACATAATTCACCTTTGACTGGTAATACTGACATAGCAGGCAAGACTGGTGCAGCTTCGGATTCAACATTCAGAATCATGAGGTTAAGTGTAAAGTTACCTAATCCATATACTTCGTTTTCTAGATCAGTTCCTGTCCTTTTGGGAAGTCCCTCTTTGTTAGGGTAGCAGGCTTTAAGCAAAACTAAGTTCAGGTTTCCCCATACCCAGTTGCCCTGGTAAACTACGGTATTTGAATCCAAAGAATTAATCAAACTAAACCATGCACCACAGGAACCATTGTGTGTGAACGGATACGGAAAGAGGGGTAGAACTCCCTTGTATTTCTGGTAGGGAGGGAGTCGGCCACATATCCAACAATTTGTAGCGTTGTTGGTCTGATGGGAGTGATGTAACATACTAATGAATGTGTTGTTGCGCAGCGCAAGTCTGTAGGGCAACTCATGCGGAGGTAATTCGCTAAAAGAGTGTTCGGCAGTAACATTGAAAGCAGAACGTGCACGCTTGAAAATAGGGTAGTATATGTGCAACAGTATACTTGCAGCAATAATCAGAAGATTTAGAAAAAACATAATCAATAATGTCACTATACAGTGACTACGAAGTGATTTACAATATGCACGTTTCTTGAGCTGTTGCTGTCTATCTCTCTCTCTATTTCGGTCTAGAGGATACATGTCAGAAACTAATTTAACCGATTCACCTAGGAGAGGACTTAAACAATTAAACTGTCTGACTTGCTAGACCTTAGTTTCAGTTTATATTCCTGGGAAGCAGTTTTCTCGACCAGGGGGAGTTTTGAGTCAGTCTGTGGAGGAGGGCAGGGCTGAGAGTTCAAATCAGAAGGCAGTCCGTGAAATTTCTTGATGTGGCTCGAGTGCAGCCAACCCTTGCGACCCTCAATCTTCACTGCAGTCCTCGTGGTTAGAAGTACTAATTTCGGCGTTTGCCAGCGAGGCTCCAGCGGGCTCCTCCTGTCGAAATTTCTTATAAACACGTAATCACCGGGAACCACTTCATGGGGCTTCACCTCGGTGTTGTCGGGAAAGGCTGCAGCTACCTGTGAACGGCAAGATTGTAGTGCAGACATCAAGGAAGCAAGGTAATCTGTCAGCATATTACAATCAACATCAGTGATTTTACGAGGTATAGGCGTCCCCCACATATTTGGTGGCCTACCGAAGACCACCTCGTACGGGGATAGCCCTGTTCGAGAATGTGCTATCATTCTCATGTAAAAGAGCGCAGCTGGTAAAGCTACTATCCAGTCGACGCCTTTCTCTCTGCAGATTTTAGAAAGTCGAATTTTCAGAGTCTGATTATGACGCTCCACGAGACCTGCTGCCTCGGGATGCCGGACACAGTGGAATTTCCACTGATAGCCTAACAGGAGTGTAATGTGTTTCACTAGCTCGGATGAGAACGGCTGACCGTTATCTGAGTACACGATACGGGGCAAACCATACCGTGGGAATAATTCTCGAACCAGCTGCTTGGCAGTGGTCGGAGCAGTGTAATCTGGGACTGGATATGCTTCTGTCCATCGGGAAAGTGCGCATACAACTACGAGGACATATTTGAATCCTCGACAACGTTCCATCTGGATATAATCCATCTGGAGGACTTCAAAAGGGTGATCGGGAGGTTGAAATCCACCTTGCTCTACAGGAATGCCTTTACCTGGGTTGAACTGACAACAAATCATGCAAGTACGCACTTTCTGTTTGGCTGCTGCTCGTAAGTGTTTATTGAACCAGATGTTTTGAATACTGTCTAGCATAGCTTTCTCCCCTAGATGCGCTGGACTATGTATTGTGTTAATGATAACTTGAACCATGGAGTCGGGGAGAAACCATGTAGATTTTCCCTTCGTCATCCATCCCTGATCTGTTTGGATCCCTCCTAGTTCAGTCCATTTCTTGATTTCCTCTGGTGTAGCATGTGTCTGTATGTCAATTACATCAAGGGCGGGATCCCTAACTGTCATGCAGTGTGTGGATGTCGGAACTATTGTCTTTGTCAAGTCAGTTGCATGAGTCCGATTCTGCGCTGTTTGCTTAGCTGTTCGGTCTGCCAGGTCGTTACCCTGGGAAATGATATCGGTGACTTTTGTATGGGCCTTGCACTTCATGATAGATATCGCAGTAGGCAGATGTATTGCGTCTAACAGAGCTTGAATGAGGGGACCGTGTTGAATGTTGGCACCATGAGAAGTTAAATAACCTCTCTCTCGCCAGAGGACTCCGAAGTCGTGTACAACTCCGAATGCATAACGTGAATCTGTGTATATGTTAACTCTCTTATTTTTGGCTTGAATACAGGCTTGTGTCAGAGCGATGAGCTCTGCTGCTTGAGCTGACAAGGTGTCAATACAATATGTTTCAATAACTTCGGTGTCTGTCGTGACTGCGTAAGCGGCCACTAACTCTCCTGTACTTGTTCTCATGCATGAACCATCCACATAAAGTGTCAGGTCTGGATCTGGTAATGGAATGTCTGTCAAGTCTTGTCTGGGTTTCGTCGTAATAGTAATGACTTCAATACAATCATGTGCCAATGGGTCTGTTCCACTTAATGGCAAAAGTGTGGCAGGATTTAATGTACTACAGCGTCTGATTTCTATGTGTGGCTGAAACAATGTCAATTCATAACCTGTCAGTCGTGCTATAGTCAAGTGCTGGGTCTGTGTTCGGTTTAAAAGAACTTCCACGGAATGTGGAACTTGCACTGTCAATTGATGTCCTAATACTATGGAATCGCTTTGTCTGATTGCTAAAGCTGTCGCTGCGACTGATTTCAGGCACGTAGGCAGAGCCTGGGCTACTGGATCTAATGTGCTAGAAAAGTAAGCACACGGTTTGTGTGAACCTGCTTGTTCCTGAGTGAGTACTGACAAGGCAGTACCTTCGCGTTCTGTGACAAATAGTGTAAAAGGCTTACTGTAACATGGTGTCGCTAAAACAGGTGCTTGACATAAGGCTTTCTTTAAGTCTTCAAAAGCTTGTGTATGTTCCTGAGTCCAAGGGAGGACAGTCGATGTCGCTGCCTCCTGGGTTGTCAACTGAATGAGTGGCTTTACTAGAAATGCATATTGGGGAATCCATTGTCTACAGTACGAAGTGAGGCCTATGAAGGCCCGCACCTCCTTTTGTGTCTTGGGTGGTGACATGTTTACAATTAACTGGATGCGGTCAGGTGTGAGCTGTCTCCCCCCTTTGGACAGCAAGTGCCCAAGGTACACAACTTGCTGAACACAGAATTGCAGCTTCGAAGTGGACACCTTGTGCCCCTTGTCGGCCAGAAAATGTAAAACCGTCAGTGATGCTTTTTCACATTCGGGCTCGCTTCGGGCGGTGATCAGCAGATCATCGACATACTGAAGCAGGGCAGTGTTAACAGGCATGTGGATACTGTCAAGTTGTCTTTTCAGTGCTTGGCTATAGATGCTGGGGCTTTCTGTGAATCCTTGAGGTGCGCGTGCAAATTTGAAACTTCGTCCATTTAAACAGAATCCGAACAAATATTGGCTTTCCGGATCGATTGGGACGCTAAAGAAGGCGTTCTTGAGGTCAATGACAGTAAAGAACGTTGCTTCTGAATCAATAGCTGTCAATAATGAAGAGATATCTGGAACCACGGGATACTGTGGTACAATGCATTTATTCAATTCGCGCAGGTCAATAATTAATCGATAAACTGGGGGTGCTTTTGGATCAGTACGTTTAAGAATTGGAATGATAGGAGAATTACATACATTGGAGTCGGTTTCCACAACCACTCCTTGTGCAATGAGCTCGTCAATGATTTGCAGCAAAGCCACTACAGCATCTGGAGGTAACTTGTATTGTCGAATTCGTGGTAATACCACTCCTGCTTTGAGTGTGACTCGATATGGTGTAATGTGCATACAACCTACATCAGTGGGGCCTTGTGCCCATAAATGTGCAGGGACATTCTGTAACCGGCGATCTATATCCTTCAATACGTAGTGACCTTCCGGGGAACAACATATTACAGCTCCTAGAGCTTTCAGTGTCTTTATACCTAACAAGTTTTCTGGACATGATTTTGTAAGCAATAAATCTGTAGTCCGTGTCAATGGACCAACTGCAAGAGGAAGAGGTTGCGATACTTCGTTAACAATAGGCTTTCCTGAAAATCCAAGGGAAACATTCTGTGAGCCTGAGAGGGGTGCCCCTGGAACCTCGTCGTGACTTATAGTTGTTCTGCTTGCCCCTGTATCAATTAAAAACTTTCTGTCTTTCCCCAATACTTGACTATGTACATAAGGACCCTCTTGATCTACGGGAACCTCAATAAGAGGCAAGCCAACCTCCCTCTCTAGGCTGTTTCATGTGTATCGCTGATAATCGGGATAGTCATTTTGTGCATACTGGTACATCTGTTGTGTCGTGTTTTGTGTTGTGGCAATAGGCTGTGGCTGCGGTACTGCTACGGTCTGTTGTGAAGCTTGCATAGGCTGTACATTCTGAGGTACTTGTGGTTGGATCGGGTCTTGTCTAGGTGGACGCGGTCTCTCCTTGGTTTTACCCGTAGAGATATTGTGTTTCAGAACTGCACAATCGTTTATATAATGACCTGGCTGTTTACAATAGTTGCATGTCCCTTTAACAGGAGCCGCTGAATTACTGGACTGTGTCGCACCCTTTTTATGACCGTCAGCTGGAACTGACTGAGCAACGAGCATTTTCATTTTCGTGTCTTTCATACGTCTTTGTTCGTGTTCTTGTTCTTCTCTAATTCTATTCTGGTGGTACTGTAACATTTGTAACATTTGTGACGGGGTATTAGCTTGCCAAGTGCTCTCGACTTTCAATACTCTGTTCTTAACCTGGGGTAGGGAATTCTCGACTAATTTTGTTACAAAGAGATGTGGATATGAATCGCTACTTGCTTTCAGGCCGCTATTAATACCAAAACATTTTTCAAATCGGGAATAAAAATCACTAGTGTCTTCATCGGGTTTCTGTTTGCAGGCTGAGATTGCACCCCAGTCTTCCTTTTTCGTAGTTAATAAACGTGGCAATACTTGTACTAACAATCCTGGTAACGCTTTAGTTTTGTCCCCAAGCCCTAGGCCTGGAGTTCGGGTATTTTCTTCGTTTTCTAATGCCGCCCAATCAATCTTTTGCTCTCCCACCTCCCATTCTTTTTCTTTGAGTTTTTCGTAAATACCGGCAGGCAATAATACTTTTAATATTTTCATAATGTCAGGATAGGTATAATCACCCATGAGTAACATGTCTTTTATTTCACGGTGAAAACCTGCTGGATCTTTGTCATGGCTGGGCACTAATTTTTTCATTTCCAATAGTTCTATTTTAGTTATGGGCGTGTACACAAACACGCGTCTAAAAGTATTATCATCATTTTTAACTGGGTGCACTTCGCGTAAGGGATTCTGTCTGTCTATGTAATAAATTTTTCTTTCCATGGAGGGAGCTGGATCAAGCTGTGGATTAGGTTGTGGACACAGGAAGGCACTGTATCTGTGCCGATATTCTAGAATTACTTTAATTAGATCGGTACCTAGACCTCTCCATTTCTTCATGAGTAGTTCTATCAGTATATCAGGTAGGGGACCAGGATCGGAGTGTTGACCTTTATACACTATAAGGAGGTGTTGTATCATGTACATACCAGCTAAACGCTGTTCGTCTGGTGAAAGATTCAAAAACGTGTGTACTAGCGCGTCATCACTATATTTATCAGAACTGTCAGCCCATTGTACTGCTGACCTGGCTAAATCTTGTTCATCCATAGAATCGAGTACATGGTACCCTATTCGTTCTTGAAGTATTTTATCAGTAGCCTGAAATAAGTGTTCGGGGGTCTTTGGATTTGACACGGCTGCTTGAAAAATTCTCTTACTTTCTGGACGTATCGGACGCATTGAACTATTAAAAGATCTTCCCTTACCTATATAAGCTATCATTTCTCTAGCTGGTAATTGTAATTGTCCCGTTGTCGTTTCTGGTTGTTCCTCCTCCTCTGAGGATTCAGTCTTATCTGCATCTATTTCTCTTTCAGGCTGTTCTCTTTCATGTATTTGTTCTACTGTTTTTCGGATCCTTCGGTACATATTTTCTATACTATTCTGTTTATCATGTTTTCCGTCTGCTATATTCTGGCCCCATTTGTTAAGTGCTTTCATTTCTTCCGGGTCTATACCAGGCCTATCTCTGTTTCTTACCAAGCAGTTTATGAAGAAGCGTAACAACAGTTTTTGCGTATCCACTTTCTGGTATGCCATGGCTTCACCAATACTTTCGGGACCTTGCCCTGTTTGGACAAAGTGATATATTTTGTCTAGATGATCAATCATTCCTGGTAGTATCATTAAATAGTTCGCAACTCGTCGTAGACGTACTGATGATAGCATCATTCTGTCGTCTTTACCGGGTACTGGATCATATCTACAGTCAGTAAGAGGCTCTTTAAGTATATCGTAACTCGCTGTTTGAGGTGTACGTTGGTGTGCTAAATCCCTATAAGTCAATCGATGTGTTGGTGGTGGCGTATGAAAACCTCCTGTCGCACCTCCTGAGGTGCCAGGTCCAAAAGGATTTGTTGGATGTAAGGTAGGGAGAATAGGTGCAGGAAGGAGTGGAGGAACAGGCGGAAGGTTTGGAACGGAAAGAGGAGTATGTTGCTGCAGAGGTGGGGGCAGATTATCTCGGGGTCGAGCGCCGTTAGCAGGTGGTGTGCGCGGCGGCGGAACATTAACATATTCGGGGGCTGCATCGTCTAAATAGGAAGAAAGGAAAATGTCCTTTGCGGTCTTGTGGTGCAATTTAGTCGGAAACAATGAAGGTGGCGGATCTTTTGGTACTTCCAGGGTGGCCTTAGGTAAACCCTCGGCCAGAAGAGGATACATACCATTCATAAGAGTGTTTCGTTGTCTGTCTATTTGTTCTGCTTTTACTCGGATACCTTCCTCAACTAATACGTTTTCTCGGGCTTTGTCTGAATCCTCCCTACTTTTCTCTTCTTTTCTGAGCGCTTTCTCTGTGCGTCTATGCGATTCTTTACGCCATAATTCAATGGCATCTTTCTGTGACTGTCTGGCTTTCTTTTTCCATAATGCTTCTTCTACTCTCATGATGCGATCTGCATCCCATGTCCCAGCAGCGGGCCATCTCTGATTCTCTGCTAAATCCTTGGTGTAGTCCACCCACAAATCGAGATACAATACGGCATCTAGGCCATGTTTATGGTACATAAAGTACCCTGGAGTTTCCCTAGGTGGAATGGGAACGGCTTCCTCGAGTATCCCTTTTCTAGTTTTTATCTGTCTTAATTTTGAGAAGAACGGCATCTTAGACCTTGCTACTTGATTCTGACTCGGACTTGAACACAATTTATACAATAAACACAGTAATGAAGATCGAACAATCACTCATACCACAATATTTAAAACATATTAAAACATTTTAAAACGAACAACAATAATTAGAATAAAACTAGCTAACTGCATAATACTGGATGTACTGCTAAACAGTACAGATACACCGCTAGAACAGTGCAGACCGGGTCTGTGTACCCAAACCCGTCTTGACCGGCACAAATTAATGCGCACGTCTAGATGCGTCCCCGGCAACGGTACTCACCGGGAAGCACGGAACGGAAGGCCTCGGAAACTCTGGACTGGACTGGACCGGACTGGACTCGACTCGACTCGACTCGTGACGTAGATACTTCGGAACTTCGGAACCTGGTGGGCCTCTGTATACCTCGGATCTTGCTCTCTCAGCTAGGCTCTGGTCGGGATCCTCCGCACTCCTCACCGCCTCGTCTGGGTGTTGATCGCAGCCTCAGTCACCTCCGTTGGCCTGAGGGAGGTACAGGAAATCCTGCGGGTACGCGTAGTTGTCCGTCCGGCTGTGGCAGGGGACCGGGTCTGCAATGCACCTCCGGCGCGTGGGGTGGGGGAGGAGTCCCTGTTCGGGCACCAATTATGTGGTAAATTTAAATTACCTGTACTTAATTTATGCGGTAAAGTTCAATAAGGATAACTCAGAATAAATAAGAGGCAGAATCCGTGATATTTGAGGTTTTAAAAGGGATTTATTCCTTAGAAAGGAATTGGTTCGAACCAGGCAATCGGGTTCCGTCACCACGAAGGTTCGGGAAGGGATCGAGCATACTTTATTGACAGGTTATCATATATATAGTCAATGCATTACAGTAAAGGCAGATGCAGAAGGCGTAACAGTTGAGAGGAGAGATAAGAATACACATACGTAATAAAAAAGGCGTTGTAATAGGCGTGCATAAGGGCGTGTACTAGAAACGTCATTATGAGGATGTCACAGGTGGGTGGTTCCATAAGAGAATCCTGCAATGTCAGCAGAAATACATGGCAGAGATGCGCGTGCAGCAGCATGACGTGTGATTGACGTGTAACTGGAGGGTGAAGGGGACTTTGACATTTAGTCCTACATGAGGAGACAGAAGTCTGGGATGTCAGAACAACCTAATCCCAAATCGTATCTAATATCTTGTGTTTAAGGAACTGTATTATCTGGAAGGAAAGGTCTCTCGGGCAGAGGCTATTCTATACTGACTGCTAGTGCGTGTATAAGCGTCTACGTGTCTACATGAGATGCGAAGGGGCATGGGCCTACCATGGCAACAGGAGCTATGAATTACTTGCACGGAGACAGTAAGGCCGGGCCCTTTACTCTATAGCTGGAAGGATGTTTACCTAAACTACTAGACAGGAATGTATTTTTCGAGGAGCGGAGCAGATAACTTGAAGGCAAAATACAGTCTTGGCAGGCAACAGGCCGAGCCAGGCACCGTTAGCCGCGCAGGGAGTAAGACAAAGGTCATGGATACAGATGCAGGTCCAGGCTGGAGCATTCAGAGGCAGAAGGCAGGAAAAGACTCGATGGCAGAATTCAGGCCTAACTTGCCATAGCTGAAAAACGTGAAAGGTGCTCCATATAAAGACGGTGGCAAGGCATACTTAGGAACGGAATATTCGACCCATTCAGGGTGGATCTGACAAAGGACATGTTAACGTTGGACGCAAATGTATTTACGTCTTCATAGCTGGAAGTGGAGGGAACATACATGTACTTGTAGCACGTACATGGAGCCGTTGGGGTCTAAGATAGGGGACACAATTGATCATAAAAATTCATATTTCCTCAGAATGGTTAAGGTCTTAACTCTTACCTGGCCTAATGGTTAAGGTCTTAACTCTTACTCTGGCCTAATGGTTAAGGTCTTAACTCTTACCTGGCCTAATGGTTAAGGTCTTAGACTCTTACTCTGGCCTACTGGTTAAGGTCCTAGCTCTTACTCTGGCCTAATGGTTAAGGTCTTAGACTCTTAATCTGGCCTACTGGTTAAGGTCTTAACTCTTACTCTGGCCTAATGGTTAAGGTCTTAACTCTAACTCTGGCCTACTGGTTAAGGTCTTAACAGGTTATGGTCTTGACTCTTACTCTGGCTTAATGGTTAAGGTCTTAACTCTTACCTGGCCTAATGGTTAAGGTCTTAGACTCTTACTCTGGCCTACTGGTTAAGGTCCTAGCTCCTACTCTGGCCTAATGGTTAAGGTATTAGACTCTTACTCTGGCCTACTGGTTAAGGTCTTAACTCTTACTCTGGCCTAATGGTTAAGGTCTTGACTCTTACTCTGGAGTAATGGTTAAGGTCTCAAATCATATTCTGGCCTAATGGTTAAGGTCTTAGACTCTTACTCTGGCCTAATGGTTAAGGTCTTAACTCTTACTCTGGCCTAATGGTTAAGGTCTTAACTCTTACTCTGGCCTAATGGTTAAGGTCTTAGACTGTCACTCTGGCCTACTGGTTATGGTCTTAAACTCTTACTCTGGCCTAATGGTTAAGGTCTTGACTCTTACTCTGGCCTAATGGTTAAGGTCTTAACTCTTACTCTGGCCTAATGGTTAAGGTCTTAACTCTTACTCTGGCCTAATGGTTAAGGTCTTAACACTTAATCTGGCCTAATGGTTAAAGTCTTTGCTCTTAGTCTGGCCTACTGGTTAAGGTCTTAGACTATTACTTTGGCCTAATGGTTAAGGTCTTAACTCTTACTCTGGCCTAATGGTTAAGGTCTTAGACTCTTACTCTGGCCTACTGGTGAAGGTCTTAACTCTTACTCTGGCCAAATGGTTAAGGTCTTAACTCTTAACTTTTACTCTGGCCTAATGGTTAAGGTCTTAACTCTTACTCTGGCCTAATGGTTAAGGTCTTGACTCTTACTCTGGCCAAATGATTAAGGTCTTAACTCTTACTCTGGCCTAATGGTTAAGGTCTTAAGTCTTACTCTGGCCGAATGGTTAAGGTCTTAACTCTTACCTGGCCTAATGGTTAAGGTCTTAACTCTTACTCTGGCCTAATGGTTAAGGTCTTAACTCTTGTGAGAAGTTGGCCTGGCATATGCTGTTCCTAGTTATAGGGACACCTTGCACCAGTCCAATTCGACTCCTATTGATGGTAGGTTTAAGACAACCTTTAAAGAAAGCTATCCTAGTGGTAGCTGTGGAGAGCAGCCTTCAGGCTAAGTCTTGAAGGAGTGTTAAGCTTATTGTTTTACCATAATAACCTCTTGAATAACCAAATGAAAGAGTAGCCCACACAGGTATATATATAAAATATATGTATTTATTCTAGACAGAATCCCACAGTCACTTTATGTGGCTAGTAGCAAAGTTACAATTCAAACAAGCATTTCTAAACACAATAAATAGCACAGAAATCAATGGGCCCCAGGGGGGGACCAAACCATATACTAAAATAGTGGTATAAGAACCACGACAATTCTACAGGCAATGCCTAGGGCATTCAGGATCGCTGGCCCCTTAAGAATCCACCCACAGTTAAGAGGAAGGGGACCCACGGGAGGCGTGTGCAGTGCGAGAAGTTGCTGTCGGGATCGCAATGTTAGCCTATGGAGAATGTCGCGGTTGAATAATTAAGGTTTAAGGACACTTCAAACAACAGTACAAAGTTAAGGCTTGAGACTTAAGGCTTTGGAGAGCCCACCACCACGGAAGTACCGAAGTACCACTGTTACCTGCCCCAGGGAAGCCGGGTGCATAGGTCGATTCTGGTGTCGGGTCGCGGGCTGATTTTCTATGGAAAAGGAGTCCAAACTGCTGCTAGCTGGAAGTGTCGCTGAAGTCGTGAAGATTGAAGTTGAAGAAAAGACAAAGATGAACCTGAAAGCAGAGGGGACAGAGTCTGGGTCACAGCACAGTGACCAGGGAGCTCACAGGAAGGAGCTCGTGGATGTCGGGTGCTTCAGGTGTGGAAGGTACAGCTGGGCTCTGCAGTCACGGGCTCCGGGAGGCTTCAAGGAAGGCCAGCTTCTGGAGGGCGACTGTCCCACGTCGGCTGAGGGTCGCTGCGGTGTTAGTGTCCCGATTGGATCCACTAAGCATTGGCAACCGCAACCCACGCAAGATGAACAAAGCAGCTGCTGGTGCAGACCCACGTGGTCTGAGGGTGCTCTCCTTTGCAGGGAGCGTAGAGCAGGCCTGGAGCAACCAGGGGAACTCTTAGAAAAGAAGATTGTCCTCCGTCAGGGCCCACAAGTCGAGAGACAAGGGACCGCGGAAGGCAGCAAAATGGAGTGCGTAAAAGGGCTCCCACGGGCCACCGGAGCGGGCCAGGGAGCTGAGGGTCGGCACAAATGCTGCTTGAAGGTTGGCTCAAGAAATGGGCCAAAGCACAACTTCCCCACTGGTCGGGGTCGTGTGCTGGACAAGAGGTGGCCGGTGTCTCGGGGTATTTGGGGATCTCGACACCCACGTGGTCCAGGGTGCTCAGACTTGCTGGGCACGCTCACAGGACGCTGGGATGCACTGGAGACCCACCTCGAGGTTGCTGGAAGGCGTCGAAGGTCGTGAGAGCAACGAAGTTCCAACCGGGTATCTTGTAGTCTTTTAGGTGCCTGCCAAGCAGGGGGATAACTCCTTTATCCCAAGGGAGATTTCTTCAGTCAGCTGGGCAGCAGCTCATCGAAGGTCAGTTCTGTGAAGTCCTGTACGAATCTAAGGCTCTAGGGCAAAGTTATTCCCATATATCCCCAAGATTAGGGGATGGTCCAAAATAGAGCCTACCAATCAGAGTAGAGGCGGGAAAGGGTGGCTACACCCACTCCCCTTTGTGTGTTTCCCGCCTGGGCGAGGGGCAGGATGCCCCTGAACCGGTTCCAGGCGGTGTATGCAGAATTGGGGCTCTGCAGCTGCCTACGTGCAACTCTGAATGGACTTTTGGTGCACCCACCCTGTTCCAATCCACATATCCTGTCTGGGGAGGTGCTGGCACCTCCCTGCCACAGGAGCCCTATTGTCCAGATGGCGAGGCTGGGGTTTTCCCCAGCAACAGCCAGCCAGAGTCGTGTAGGTGGCGGACAGTAGCCATTTTGTGGTACATGTGCACTTTTAAATTGGTTTCCAAATTCTACCGCTTTTCCCATATCACCCTCCTAGCAAGGGGGAATCATGCCCCCATGCCCATGGCTGGACTGGGGGTATGATTCCTTCATGTTTGACACCAAACACGATATGGTTCTGTGTAGCCACTCCTAAGTTACAGCGATGATGCAATAACTTATAATGCGGTTAAGAGTATATGGTATGGCTACACTACAAACAACCCAGTAACGTTTTTACGAAGGTTGTAGAGAGGTCCTACTCACGTAGGGGTCCCCCCTCACACATACCTCAGCACCCAGCCCTGTAGGATTACCAGGGCCTGCCATAGGGGTGACCTATGAGAGTATATGTGTTGTATGGTATGGGACATAGGGTACCTACATCCCTGTAAGGGGTGCTAGCACCACCTTACCCAGGCTACAGTAGTGGCCTGGTGGTGTCAGTTTGGGTGGCTGTCCCAGGGTGGCACAATAAGTGCTGCAGCCCTGGTAGGCCTACTGGGGGACCCATGCCCTGGGTACCTAGGGTACCATCTACCAGGGACTGGTAGGGCATGTCCAGCATCCAATTATGTTTGTACCTAGAGTACTCACAACAGTTTTAGGGAGAAAGCAGATAGGCTGGGGTCCTGGATAGCAGGATCCCAGCCAGACTAGTCAAAAACCACTTAAATACCAGGCAAAAAGTTGGGGGCAACCATTAGTCAGATTCCACTCTCCTACATAACCCCCCCCCAAACGAAAGGAGATAAGGCTAACCTTGTCCAGATAAGCCTTTATTTCCTGAGTGGCCATATAAGGAAGAACCTGTACTAACATGGTTGCTCCCTGTGTCATGGTCCACTTGGGAAATCCTACCCCAAGGGGTTCTAGAGTTTCTCCAAAGTCTAGGGAAATTACCTGTATTGGTTTTTGGGTCAGAGGTGGGCTGGTGGGGTGTCTGAGTCTGGAAGTGAGACCCTACTTGGGTTGGTCTCAACCTCCTCAGATCACTGGCCACTATGGAAGCCTTTCTGCCCATGACTGTGTCATATCTGGCCCTAAGGGTCAACCTCTGGCTGCCTACAGCTGGGGGTTGGATCCCTTTGGCTGGAATAGTGGAGGGCACTGGAAGGTTTGGGGCAGCTAGGCCCCAGGTTTCCCTGTGCTCAACAACATCCATTTGAGGGGTGCCTATACCTAGGGGTAAGGGGGATCGCTCAGTTTGTAGAGGAATATTCACCTGGCTGAAACTACTCTGCTGGGTGTCCCTGATCTGTTGATGAGGGGGTTCCTCTGGGCAGGGGCCCAATAGGGGTCCACTGACCTCCCTGACCTCTGCAGCCCTGGGCTGACTGAGGCAGGGTAGAGAGGGGCAGGATACCTGCTCCAGACTGGGTACCACCTTGGAAGGATCCCCTGCCATCAGAGAGGTGGGCAGGTCAGGCCTGTCCACTTCTGGGGCAGTTACTTCACAAGGGGCAGGATCAGTTCCCTGAGAAACTGGACCTTTACCTGTAGTCTGGTGGGGGGAAGACTGCTCCTCCTCCCCTATGCTCTCTGTTTGGGTAGAGTGATCCATAGTTTCAGGCTTCACTCTTTCTATTTTCTCCTGGGGTGGAGGTGAGGCCCTCAGGGTCTCATCCACTCTCTCAGGGATTCCTACCATTTTCAAATGGGCCTTGTGGTCAACCTCAGCCCAGGCTGAGATTTCTAGATCATTCCCCAGTAGACAATCTACAGGCAAGTTTGGGGACACTGCCACTCTCTTGGGGCCAGTGACTCCTCCCCAGCTGAGATTTATCACTGCCATGGGATGATCTGTCCTGATTCCATCAATGTTGGTCACCTGATAGCTAAACCCAGGTAAAAGCTGATCTAGGGGCACTAGCCTCTTGGTCACCATGGTGACACTGGCCCCTGTGTCCTTATAGGCCTTCTGACCATTGATTATTGGTTCTTGTCTGTACCTGCCCAGAATACTGGGGCTCATGGTAAAGTTGGCAAACCCCATGCCACCATCACAGACCATAGTTGCTAATGCAGGGGACCTGGCTAGGCCAGAGTCCACTGGTGTCCCCAAAGAGAACCCAACTAAGTTTTTGGGTGCACTCCCACCACCTGGGGGATTACTACTAGTAGTAACAGGAGGTGTTGGAGCTGGTTTTGGAGGAACATTTTCTTTATTGCCATTCTTAGGACAGCTGGAGTCAGTCTTCCAGTGGCCAGGTTTCTTACACACATGGCAATATGGTTTCTTGTTATTAGAGGAAGTATTTTGGGACCCACCCCCAGCACTGGGTTGTTGGGGCCCTTCAGAGGACTTTTCTTGTTTATCATCCCCACCTTTCTCTTTGGGCTTAGTGGAATCCTTCTTCTGGTCACCAACTTGGTTCTTAGGCCTAATCCTGGTTCTGACCCATTTGTCTGCCTTCTTTCCCAATTCTTGGGGAGAGGTCAGATCAGAGTCCACCAGGTGCTGGTGTAAAAGTTGGTTCTGACAATTATTAAGAATCTGCTCCCTCATAATGAGATTATACAATCCTTGATAATCATTAACTTTACTGCCATTTAACCAACCTTCCAGTGCCTTGGTTGCACAATCCACAAAGTCTACCCAATCTTGATTCTGTGCTTTCTGGGTGTCTCTGAACTTAAGTCTGTATTGATCAGTGGTTAAGCCAAACCCATCTATTAAAGCAGCTTTCAAGATATAATAATCATCAGCATCCTCTTCTCTTACAGAGAGGAGCTTGTCTCTTCCTTTATCTGAAAAGGAGAGCCACAGGATTGCTGCCCACTGCTCTACTGGGACCCTCTGTACTTTACAGGCCCTTTCAAGAGCAGATATCCATTTGTGGATATCATCCCCATTCTGATAGGGGGGCACAATCTTGTGGAGGTTCCTATTGTCAGGGACTTTCTCTCTAACTCTAGGGGTTTCCTTACTGCCACCAGGGATCTCTAGACCCCACTTTCTTGAAGCTTTCTGAAGCTCCAGGGTTTCCCTGTCCAATGCTAACTGTTCTCTTTTAAGCTCAAGCTTAGCCTGCTCAAATTTGATCAGTCTGCATTTCCTCTCATGAGAGGTTTCTCTTCTCTGAGAAGAGGCAGAGGATCCTTTGGATCCCCTAGAATGGTTGGATCCCACTGAGGGGGATCTGTTCCTTCTGGGGTCCACCACTCTCCTTTTAAGGGTGGAGGGAGTGCCTCTTGGGCCATCACCTCCATGCTGTGAGTGGTTTGTGTCTTCCAGGTCAGGATTTTCATCCTCTTCCTGTTCCTCTTCAGATTCCACTCTGGGAGTGTCCTCTTCTGAGGGGTGCCCACCCACGTTGTCCGTCCCTCTGGATCCTATGGACTCCATAAAGTCTGCTATGAGCAGGATCTCTTTGAGACGTTTTGTGTTGGCACCTCTTTCTGTCTTCAGTCTCCTAAGGGTGCACATTTCCCTGAGCTCAGCAAAGGTGAAATTATCATACTTATCTACTGGGACCCTCTGGGGTCCTTCCATAGCCTTAGTGCCACTTGAAGACATGTTTAGTGTAGTGATGTATCTACCTACACTAAGTGTGGCCTACTGGACCCTCTCTTGAGTTGTAGTCAAGGTGTGCTAGACCCTCTACACACAACTCCAAGTTCAGTAGAACTTATTGTATTCTAGCTTGAATTTATATGTACCTTTGGTACCTTGTGGCTTTCACTTTAGAAATTCAATGTGTTATCTGGTAAAACAATGGCAAGCTTGAATCCAACCGCTGCACACCAATGTGAGAAGTTGGCCTGGCATATGCTGTTCCTAGTTATAGGGACACCTTGCACCAGTCCAATTCGACTCCTATTGATGGTAGGTTTAAGACAACCTTTAAAGAAAGCTATCCTAGTGGTAGCTGTGGAGAGCAGCCTTCAGGCTAAGTCTTGAAGGAGTGTTAAGCTTATTGTTTTACCATAATAACCTCTTGAATAACCAAATGAAAGAGTAGCCCACACAGGTATATATATAAAATATATGTATTTATTCTAGACAGAATCCCACAGTCACTTTATGTGGCTAGTGGCAAAGTTACAATTCAAACAAGCATTTCTAAACACAATAAATAGCACAGAAATCAATGGGCCCCAGGGGGGGACCAAACCATATACTAAAATAGTGGTATAAGAACCACGACAATTCTACAGGCAATGCCTAGGGCATTCAGGATCGCTGGCCCCTTAAGAATCCACCCACAGTTAAGAGGAAGGGGACCCACGGGAGGCGTGTGCAGTGCGAGAAGTTGCTGTCGGGATCGCAATGTTAGCCTATGGAGAATGTCGCGGTTGAATAATTAAGGTTTAAGGACACTTCTAACAACAGTACAAAGTTAAGGCTTGAGACTTAAGGCTTTGGAGAGCCCACCACCACGGAAGTACCGAAGTACCACTGTTACCTGCCCCAGGGAAGCCGGGTGCATAGGTCGATTCTGGTGTCGGGTCGCGGGCTGATTTTCTATGGAAAAGGAGTCCAAACTGCTGCTAGCTGGAAGTGTCGCTGAAGTCGTGAAGATTGAAGTTGAAGAAAAGACAAAGATGAACCTGAAAGCAGAGGGGACAGAGTCTGGGTCACAGCACAGTGACCAGGGAGCTCACAGGAAGGAGCTCGTGGATGTCGGGTGCTTCAGGTGTGGAAGGTACAGCTGGGCTCTGCAGTCACGGGCTCCGGGAGGCTTCAAGGAAGGCCAGCTTCTGGAGGGCGACTGTCCCATGTCGGCTGAGGGTCGCTGTGGTGTTAGTGTCCCGATTGGATCCACTAAGCATTGGCAACCGCAACCCATGCAAGATGAACAAAGCAGCTGCTGGTGCAGACCCACGTGGTCTGAGGGTGCTCTCCTTTGCAGGGAGCGTAGAGCAAGCCTGGAGCAACCAGGGGAACTCTTAGAAAAGAAGATTGTCCTCCGTCAGGGCCCACAAGTCGAGAGACAAGGGACCGCGGAAGGCAGCAAAATGGAGTGCGTAAAAGGGCTCCCACGGGCCACCGGAGCGGGCCAGGGAGCTGAGGGTCGGCACAAATGCTGCTTGAAGGTTGGCTCAAGAAATGGGCCAAAGCACAACTTCCCCACTGGTCGGGGTCGTGTGCTGGACAAGAGGTGGCCGGTGTCTCGGGGTATGCGGGGATCTCGACACCCACGTGGTCCAGGGTGCTCAGACTTGCTGGGCACGCTCACAGGACGCTGGGATGCACTGGAGACCCACCTCGAGGTTGCTGGAAGGCGTCGAAGGTCGTGAGAGCAACGAAGTTCCAACCGGGTATCTTGTAGTCTTTTAGGTGCCTGCCAAGCAGGGGGATAACTCCTTTATCCCAAGGGAGATTTCTTCAGTCAGCTGGGCAGCAGCTTGTCGAAGGTCAGTTCTGTGAAGTCCTGTACGAATCTAAGGCTCTAGGGCAAAGTTATTCCCATATATCCCCAAGATTAGGGGATGGTCCAAAATAGAGCCTACCAATCAGAGTAGAGGCGGGAAAGGGTGGCTACACCCACTCCCCTTTGTGTGTTTCCTGCCTGGGCGAGGGGCAGGATGCCCCTGAACCGGTTCCAGGCGGTGTATGCAGAATTGGGGCTCTGCAGCTGCCTACGTGCAACTCTGAATGGACTTTTGGTGCACCCACCCTGTTCCAATCCACATATCCTGTCTGGGGAGGTGCTGGCACCTCCCTGCCACAGGAGCCCTATTGTCCAGATGGCGAGGCTGGGGTTTTCCCCAGCAACAGCCAGCCAGAGTCGTGTAGGTGGCGGACAGTAGCCATTTTGTGGTACATGTGCACTTTTAAATTGGTTTCCAAATTCTACCGCTTTTCCCATATCACCCTCCTAGCAAGGGGGAATCGTGCCCCCATGCCCATGGCTGGACTGTGGGTATGATTCCTTCATGTTTGACACCAAACACGATATGGTTCTGTGTAGCCACTCCTAAGTTACAGCGATGATGCAATAACTTATAATGCGGTTAAGAGTATATGGTATGGCTACACTACAAACAACCCAGTAACGTTTTTACGAAGGTTGTAGAGAGGTCCTACTCACGTAGGGGTCCCCCCTCACACATACCTCAGCACCCAGCCCTGTAGGATTACCAGGGCCTGCCATAGGGGTGACCTATGAGAGTATATGTGTTGTATGGTATGGGACATAGGGTACCTACATCCCTGTAAGGGGTGCTAGCACCACCTTACCCAGGCTACAGTAGTGGCCTGGTGGTGTCAGTTTGGGTGGCTGTCCCAGGGTGGCACAATAAGTGCTGCAGCCCTGGTAGGCCTACTGGGGGACCCATGCCCTGGGTACCTAGGGTACCATCTACCAGGGACTGGTAGGGCATGTCCAGCATCCAATTATGTTTGTACCTAGAGTACTCACAACAGTTTTAGGGAGAAAGCAGATAGGCTGGGGTCCTGGATAGCAGGATCCCAGCCAGACTAGTCAAAAACCACTTAAATACCAGGCAAAAAGTTGGGGGCAACCATTAGTCAGATTCCACTCTCCTACAACTCTTACCTGGCCTAATGGTTAAGGTCTTAGACTCTTACTCTGGCCTACTGGTTAAGGTTCTAGCTCTTACTCTGGCCTAATGGTTAAGGTCTTAGACTCTTACTCTGGCCTACTGGTTAAGGTCTTAACTCTTACTCTGGCCTAATGGTTAAGGTCTTAACTCTAACTCTGGCCTACTGGTTAAGGTCTTAACTGGTTATGGTCTTGACTCTTACTCTGGCTTAATGGTAAAGGTCTTAGACTCTTACTCTGGCCTAATAGTCAGGGTTTGAGTCTCACTCTGGCCTAATGGTTAAGGTCTTAACTCTTACTCTGGCCTAATGGTTAAGGTCTTGACTCTTACTCTGGCCTAATGGTTAAGGTGCTAGTCTCTTACTCTGGCCTACTGGTTAAGGTCTTAACTCTTACTCTGGCCTAATAGCTAAGGTCCTAGACTCGTACTCTGGCCTACTGGTTAAGGTCTTAACTCTTACTCTGACCTAATAGGTAAGGTCTTAACTCTTACTCTGGCCTAATAGTTAAGGTCTTAGACTATTACTCTGGCCTAATGGTTAAGGTCTTAACTCTTACTCTGGCCTAATGGTTAAGGTCTTAACTCTTACTCTGGCCTAATGGTTAAGGTCTTAGACTCTTACTCTGGCCTACTGGTGAAGGTCTTAACTCTTACTCTGGCCGAATGGTTAAGGTCTTAACTCTTAACTTTTACTCTGGCCTAATGGTTAAGGTCTTAACTCTTACTCTGGCCTAATGGTTAAGGTCTTAACTCTTACTCTGGCCTAATGGTTAAGGTCTTGACTCTTACTCTGGCCAAATGATTATGGTCTTAACTCTTACTCTGGCCTAATGGTTAAGGTCTTAAGTCTTACTCTGGCCGAATGGTTAAGGTCTTAACTCTTACCTGGCCTAATGGTTAAGGTCTTAACTCTTACTCTGGCCTAATGGTTAAGGTCTTAACTCTTACCTGGCCTAATGGTTAAGGTCTTAAACTCTTACTTTGGCCTACTGGTTAAGGTCCTAGCTCTTACTCTGGTCTAATGGTTAAGGTCTTAGACTCTTACTCTGGCCTACTGGTTAAGGTCTTAACTCTTACTCTGACCTAATGGTTAAGGTCTTAACTCTAACTCTGGCCTACTGGTTAAGGTCTTAACAGATTATGGTCTTGACTCTTACTCTGGCTTAATGGTAAAGGTCTTAGACTCTTACTCTGGCCTAATAGTCAGGGTTTGAGTCTTACTCTGGCCTAATGGTTAAGGTCTTAACTCTTACTCTGGCCTAATGGTTAAGGTCTTGACTCTTACTCTGGCCTAATGGTTAAGGTGCTAGTCTCTTACTCTGGCCTACTGGTTAAGGTCTTAACTCTAACTCTGGCCTACTGGTTAAGGTCTTAACTGGTTATGGTCTTGACTCTTACTCTGGCTTAATGGTAAAGGTCTTAGACTCTTACTCTGGCCTAATAGTCAGGGTTTGAGTCTCACTCTGGCCTAATGGTTAAGGTCTTAACTCTTACTCTGGCCTAATGGTTAAGGTCTTGACTCTTACTCTGGCCTAATGGTTAAGGTGCTAGTCTCTTACTCTGGCCTACTGGTTAAGGTCTTAACTCTTACTCTGGCCTAATAGCTAAGGTCCTAGACTCGTACTCTGGCCTACTGGTTAAGGTCTTAACTCTTACTCTGACCTAATAGGTAAGGTCTTAACTCTTACTCTGGCCTAATAGTTAAGGTCTTAGACTATTACTCTGGCCTAATGGTTAAGGTCTTAACTCTTACTCTGGCCTAATGGTTAAGGTCTTAACTCTTACTCTGGCCTAATGGTTAAGGTCTTAGACTCTTACTCTGGCCTACTGGTGAAGGTCTTAACTCTTACTCTGGCCGAATGGTTAAGGTCTTAACTCTTAACTTTTACTCTGGCCTAATGGTTAAGGTCTTAACTCTTACTCTGGCCTAATGGTTAAGGTCTTAACTCTTACTCTGGCCTAATGGTTAAGGTCTTGACTCTTACTCTGGCCAAATGATTATGGTCTTAACTCTTACTCTGGCCTAATGGTTAAGGTCTTAAGTCTTACTCTGGCCGAATGGTTAAGGTCTTAACTCTTACCTGGCCTAATGGTTAAGGTCTTAACTCTTACTCTGGCCTAATGGTTAAGGTCTTAACTCTTACCTGGCCTAATGGTTAAGGTCTTAAACTCTTACTTTGGCCTACTGGTTAAGGTCCTAGCTCTTACTCTGGTCTAATGGTTAAGGTCTTAGACTCTTACTCTGGCCTACTGGTTAAGGTCTTAACTCTTACTCTGACCTAATGGTTAAGGTCTTAACTCTAACTCTGGCCTACTGGTTAAGGTCTTAACAGATTATGGTCTTGACTCTTACTCTGGCTTAATGGTAAAGGTCTTAGACTCTTACTCTGGCCTAATAGTCAGGGTTTGAGTCTTACTCTGGCCTAATGGTTAAGGTCTTAACTCTTACTCTGGCCTAATGGTTAAGGTCTTGACTCTTACTTTGGCCTAATGGTTAAGGTCCTAGTCTCTTACTCTGGCCTACTGGTTAAGGTCTTAACTCTTACTCTGGCCTAATGGTTAAGGTCTTAACTCTAACTCTGGCCTACTGGTTAAGGTCTTAACTGGTTATGGTCTTGACTCTTACTCTGGCTTAATGGTAAAGGTCTTAGACTCTTACTCTGGCCTAATAGTCAGGGTTTGAGTCTTACTCTGGCCTAATGGTTAAGGTCTTAACTCTTACTCTGGCCTAATGGTTAAGGTCTTAGACTCTTACTCTGGCCTAATAGTCAGGGTTTGAGTCTTACTCTGGCCTAATGGTTAAGGTCTTAACTCTTACTCTGGCCTAATGGTTAAGGTCTTGGACTCTTACTCTGGCCTACTGGTTAAGGTCTTAAACTCTTACTCTGGCCTAATGGTTAAGGTCTTAACATTTAATCTGGCCTAATGGTTAAGGTCTTTGCTCTTACTCTGGCCTACTGGTTAGGGTCTTAGACTCTTACTCTGGCCAAATGGTTAAGGTCTTAACTCTTACTCTGGCCTAATGGTTAAGGTTTTAACACTTAATCTGGCCTAATGGTTAAAGTCTTTGCTCTTATTCTGGCCTACTGGTTAAGGTCTTAGACTATTACTCTGGCCTAATGGTTAAGGTCTTAACTCTCACTCTGGCCTAATGGTTAAGGTCTTAACTCTTACTCTTGCCTAATGGTTAAGGTCTTAGACTCTTACTCTGGCCGAATGGTTAAGGTCTTAACTCTTAACTTTTACTCTGGCCTAATGGTTAAGGTCTTAACTCTTACTCTGGCCTAATGGGTAAGGTCTTAACTCTTACTCTGGCCTAATGGTTAAGGTCTTGACTCTTACTCTGGCCAAATGGTTAAGGTCTTAACTCTTACTCTAGCCTAATGGTTAAGGTCTTAAGTCTTACTCTGGCCGAATGGTTATTGTCTTAACTCTTACCTGCCCTAATGGTTAAGGTCTTAACTCTTACTCTGGCCTAATAGTTAAGGTCTTAACTCTTAGCTGGCCTAATGGTTAAGGTCTTAGACTGTTACTCTGGCCTACTGGTTAAGGTCCTAGCTCTTACTCTGGCCTAATGGTTAAGGTCTTAGACTCTTACTCTGGCCTACTGGTTAAGGTCTTAACTCTTACTCTGGCCTAATGGTTAAGGTCTTAACTCTAACTCTGGCCTACTGGTTAAGGTCTTAACTGGTTATGGTCTTGACTCTTACTCTGGCTTAATGGTAAAGGTCTTAGACTCTTACTCTGGCCTAATAGTCAGGGTTTGAGTCTTACTCTGGCCTAATGGTTAAGGTCTTAACTCTTACTCTGACCTAATGGTTAAGGTCTTGACTCTTACTCTGGCCTAATGGTTAATGTCCTAGTCTCTTACTCTGGCCTACTGGTTAAGGTCTTAACTCTTACTCTGGCCTAATGGTTAAGGTCTTAACTCTTACTCTGGCCTACTGGTTAAGGTCTTTGCTCTTATCGGGCCTACTGGTTAAGGTCTTATCTCTTACTCTGGCCTAATGGTTAAGGTCTTAACTCTTAACTCTTACTCTGGCCTAATGGTTAAGGTCTTAACTCTTACTCTGGCCTAATGGTTAAGGTCTTGACTCTTACTCTGGCCTAATGGTTAAGGTCCCAGTCTCTTACTGTGGCCTAATGGTTAAGGTCTTAACTCTTACTCTGGCCTAATGGTTAAGGTCTTAACTCTTACTCTGGCCTAATGGTTAAGGTCTTAACACTTAATCTGGCCTAATGGTTAAAGTCTTTGCTCTTATTCTGGCCTACTGGTTAAGGTCTTAGACTATTACTCTGGCCTAATGTTTAAGGTCTTAACTCTTACTCTGGCCTAATGGTTAAGGTCTTAACTCTTACTCTGGCCTAATGGTTAAGGTCTTAGACTCTTACTCTGGCCTACTGGTGAAGGTCTTAACTCTTACTCTGGCCAAATGGTTAAGGTCTTAACTCTTAACTTTTACTCTGGCCTAATGGTTAAGGTCTTAACTCTTACTCTGGCCTAATGGTTAAGGTCTTAACTCTTACTCTGGCCTAATGGTTAAGGTCTTGACTCTTACTCTGGCCAAATGGTTAAGGTCTTAACTCTTACTCTGGCCTAATGGTTAAGGTCTTAAGTCTTACTCTGGCCGAATGGTTAAGGTCTTAACTCTTACCTGGCCTAATAGTTAAGGTCTTAACTCTTACTCTGGCCTAATGGTTAAGGTCTTAACTCTTACCTGGCCTAATGGTTAAGGTCTTAGACTCTTACTCTGGCCTACTGGTTAAGGTCCTAGCTCTTACTCTGGCCTAATGGTTAAGGTCTTAACTCTTACTCTGGCCTAATGGTTAAGGTCTTAACACTTAATCTGGCCTAATGGTTAAAGTCTTTGCTCTTATTCTGGCCTACTGGTTAAGGTCTTAGACTATTACTCTGGCCTAATGGTTAAGGTCTTAACTCTTACTCTGGCCTAATGGTTAAGGTCTTAACTCTTACTCTGGCCTTATGGTTAAGGTCTTAGACTCTTACTCTGGCCTACTGGTGACGGTCTTAACTCTTACTCTGGCCAAATGGTTAAGGTCTTAACTCTTAACTGTTACTCTGGCCTAATGGTTAAGGTCTTAACTCTTACTCTGGCCTAATGGTTAAGGTCTTAACTCTTACTCTGGCCAAATGGTTAAGGTCTTAACTCTTAACTTTTACTCTGGCCTAATGGTTAAGGTCTTAACTCTTACTCTGGCCTAATGGTTAAGGTCTTAACTCTAACTCTGGCCTACTGGTTAAGGTCTTAACTGGTTATGGTCTTGACTCTTACTCTGGCTTAATGGTAAAGGTCTTAGACTCTTACTCTGGCCTAATAGTCAGGGTTTGAGTCTTACTCTGGCCTACTGGTGAAGGTCTTAACTCTTACTCTGGCCAAATGGTTAAGGTCTTAACTCTTAACTTTTACTCTGGCCTAATGGTTAAGGTCTTAACTCTTACTCTGGCCTAATGGTTAAGGTCTTAACTCTTACTCTGGCCAAATGGTTAAGGTCTTAACTCTTACTCTGGCCTAATAGTTAAGGTCTTAAGTCTTACTCTGGCCGAATGGTTAAGGTCTTAACTCTTACCTGGCCTAATAGTTAAGGTCTTAACTCTTACTCTGGCCTAATGGTTAAGGTCTTAACTCTTACCTGGCCTAATGGTTAAGGTCCTAGCTCTTACTCTGGCCTAATGGTTAAGGTCTTAACTCTTACTCTGGCCTACTGGTTAAGGTCTTTGCTCTTATCTGGCCTACTGGTTAAGGTCTTATCTCTTACTCTGGCCTAATGGTTAAGGTCTTAACTCTTAACTCTTACTCTGGCCTAATGGTTAAGGTCTTAACTCTTACTCTGGCCTAATGGTTAAGGTCTTAGACTCTTACTCTGGGTTGCTGGTTTAGGTCTTAACTCTTACTCTGGCCTAATGGTTAAGGTCTCAGACTCTTACTCTGACCTAATGGTTAAGGTCTTAACTCTTACTCTGGCCTAATGGTTAAGGTCTTAGACTCTTACTCTGGCCTAATGGTTACGGTCTTAAACTCTTACTCTGGCCTAATGGTTAAGGTCTTAACTCTTACTCTGGCCTAATGGTTAAGGTCTTAACTCTTACTCTGGCCTAATGGTTAAGGTCTTAACTCTTACTCTGACCTAATGGTTAAGGTCTTGACTCTTACTCCGGCCTATTGGTTAAGGTCCTAGTCTCTTACTCTGGCCTACTGGTTAAGGTCTTAACTCTTACTCTGGCCTAATGGTTAAGGTCTTAACTCTTACTCTGGCCTACTGGTTAAGGTCTTTGCTCTTATCTGGCCTACTGGTTAAGGTCTTATCTCTTACTCTGGCCTAATGGTTAAGGTCTTAACTCTTAACTCTTACTCTGGCCTAATGGTTAAGGTCTTAACTCTTACTCTGGCCAAATGGTTAAGGTCTTGACTCTTACTCTGGCCTAATGGTTAAGGTCCTAGTCTCTTACTGTGGCCTAATGGTTAAGGTCTTAACTCTTACTCTGGCCTAATGGTTAAGGTCTTAACTCTTACTCTGGCCTAATGGTTAAGGTCTTGACTCTTACTCTGGCCTAATGGCTAAGGTCCTAGTCTCTTACTCTGGCCTAATGGTTAAGGTCTTAACTCTTACTCTGGCCTACTGGTTAAGGTTTTTGCTCTTATCTGGCCTACTGGTTAAGGTCTTATCTCTTACTCTGGCCTCATGGTTAAGGTCTTAACTCTTAACTCTTACTCTGGCCTAATGGTTAAGGTCTTAACTCTTACTCTGGCCTAATGGTTAAGGTCTTAGACTCTTACTCTGGCCTAATGGTTAAGGTCCTAGTCTCTTACTCTGGCCTAATGGTTAAGGTCTTAACTCTTACTCTGGCCTAATGGTTAAGGTCTTAACTCTTACTGCGGCCTAATGGTTAAGGTCTTAACTCTTACTCTGGCCTAATGGTTAAGGTCTTAACTCTTACTCTGGCCTAATGGTTAAGGTCTTAGACTTTTACTCTGGGTTGCTGGTTTAGGTCTTAACTCTTACTCTGGCCTAATGGTTAAGGTCTCAGACTTTTACTCTGACCTAATGGTTAAGGTCTTAACTCTTACTCTGGCCTAATGGTTAAGGTCTTAGACTCTTACTCTGGCCTAATGGTTACGGTCTTAAACTCTTACTCTGGCCTAATGGTTAAGGTCTTAACTCTTACTCTGGCCTAATGGTTAAGGTCTTAACTCTTACTCTGGCCTAATGGTTAAGGTCTTAACTCTTACTCTGACCTAATGGTTAAGGTCTTGACTCTTACTCCGGCCTATTGGTTAAGGTCCTAGTCTCTTACTCTGGCCTACTGGTTAAGGTCTTAACTCTTACTCTGGCCTAATGGTTAAGGTCTTAACTCTTACTCTGGCCTACTGGTTAAGGTCTTTGCTCTTATCTGGCCTACTGGTTAAGGTCTTAACTCTTACTCTGACCTAATGGTTAAGGTCTTGACTCTTACTCCGGCCTATTGGTTAAGGTCCTAGTCTCTTACTCTGGCCTAATGGTTAAGGTCTTAACTCTTACTCTGGCCTACTGGTTAAGGTCTTTGCTCTTATCTGGCCTACTGGTTAAGGTCTTATCTCTTACTCTGGCCTCATGGTTAAGGTCTTAACTCTTAACTCTTACTCTGGCCTAATGGTTAAGGTCTTAACTCTTACTCTGGCCTAATGGTTAAGGTCTTAGACTCTTACTCTGGCCTAATGGTTAAGGTCCTAGTCTCTTACTCTGGCCTAATGGTTAAGGTCTTAACTCTTACTCTGGCCTAATGGTTAAGGTCTTAACTCTTACTGCGGCCTAATGGTTAAGGTCTTAACACTTAATCTGGCCTAATGGTTAAAGTCTTTGCTCTTATTCTGGCCTACTGGTTAAGGTCTTAGACTATTACTCTGGCCTAATGGTTAAGGTCTTAACTCTTACTCTGGCCTAATGGTTAAGGTCTTAACTCTTACTCTGGCCTAATGGTTAAGGTCTTAGACTCTTACTCTGGCCTACTGGTGAAGGTCTTAACTCTTACTCTGGCCAAATGGTTAAGGTCTTAACTCTTAACTGTTACTCTGGCCTAATGGTTAAGGTCTTAACTCTTACTCTGGCCTAATGGTTAAGGTCTTAACTCTTACTCTGGCCTAATGGTTAAGGTCTTGACTCTTACTCTGGCCAAATGGTTAAGGTCTTAACTCTTACTCTGGCCTAATGGTTAAGGTCTTAAGTCTTACTCTGGCCGAATGGTTAAGGTCTTAACTCTTACCTGGCCTAATGGTTAAGGTCTTAACTCTTACTCTGGCCTAATGGTTAAGGTCTTAACTCTTACCTGGCCTAATGGTTAAGGTCTTAGACTCTTACTCTGGCCTACTGGTTAAGGTCCTAGCTCTTACTCTGGCCTAATGGTCAAGGTCTTAGACTCTTAATCTGGCCTACTGGTTAAGGTCTTAACTCTTACTCTGGCCTAATGGTTAAGGTCTTAACTCTAACTCTGGCCTACTGGTTAAGGTCTTAACAGGTTATGGTCTTGACTCTTACTCTGGCTTAATGGTTAAGGTCTTAAGTCTTACCTGGCCTAATGGTTAAGGTCTTAGACTCTTACTCTGGCCTACTGGTTAAGGTCCTAGCTCTTACTCTGGCCTAATGGTTAAGGTATTAGACTCTTACTCTGGCCTACTGGTTAAGGTCTTAACTCTTACTCTGGCCTAATGGTTAAGGTCTTGACTCTTACTCTGGAGTAATGGTTAAGGTCTCAAATCATATTCTGGCCTAATGGTTAAGGTCTTAGACTCTTACTCTGGCCTAATGGTTAAGGTCTTAACTCTTACTCTGGCCTAATGGTTAAGGTCTTAACTCTTACTCTGGCCTAATGGTTAAGGTCTTATACTGTTACTCTGGCCTACTGGTTAAGGTCTTAACTCTTACTCTGACCTAATAGCTAAGGTCTTAACTCTTACTCTGGCCTAATAGTTAAGGTCTTAGACTATTACTCTGGCCTAATGGTTAAGGTCTTAACTCTTACTCTGGCCTAATGGTTAAGGTCTTAACTCTTACTCTGGCCTAATGGTTAAGGTCTTAGACTCTTACTCTGGCCTACTGGTGAAGGTCTTAACTCTTACTCTGGCCGAATGGTTAAGGTCTTAACTCTTAACTTTTACTCTGGCCTAATGGTTAAGGTCTTAACTCATACTCTGGCCTAATGGTTAAGGTCTTAACTCTTACTCTGGCCTAATGGTTAAGGTCTTGACTCTTACTCTGGCCAAATGGTTATGGTCTTAACTCTTACTCTGGCCTAATGGTTAAGGTCTTAAGTCTTACTCTGGCCGAATGGTTAAGGTCTTAACTCTTACCTGGCCTAATGGTTAAGGTCTTAACTCTTACCTGGCCTAATGGTTAAGGTCTTAAACTCTTACTCTGGCCTACTGGTTAAGGTCCTAGCTCTTACTCTGGTCTAATGGTTAAGGTCTTAGACTCTTACTCAGGCCTACTGGTTAAGGTCTTAACTCTTACTCTGACCTAATGGTTAAGGTCTTAACTCTAACTCTGGCCTACTGGTTAAGGTCTTAACAGATTATGGTCTTGACTCTTACTCTGGCCAAATGGTTAAGGTCTTAACTCTTAACTTTTACTCTGGCCTAATGGTTAAGGTCTTAACTCTTACTCTGGCCTAATGGTTAAGGTCTTAACTCTTACTCTGGCCAAATGGTTAAGGTCTTAACTCTTACTCTGGCCTAATAGTTAAGGTCTTAAGTCTTACTCTGGCCGAATGGTTAAGGTCTTAACTCTTACCTGGCCTAATAGTTAAGGTCTTAACTCTTACTCTGGCCTAATGGTTAAGGTCTTAACTCTTACCTGGCCTAATGGTTAAGGTCCTAGCTCTTACTCTGGCCTAATGGTTAAGGTCTTAACTCTTACTCTGGCCTACTGGTTAAGGTCTTTGCTCTTTTCTGGCCTACTGGTTAAGGTCTTATCTCTTACTCTGGCCTAATGGTTAAGGTCTTAACTCTTACCTGGCCTAATGGTTAAGGTCTTAAACTCTTACTCTGGCCTACTGGTTAAGGTCCTAGCTCTTACTCTGGTCTAATGGTTAAGGTCTTAGACTCTTACTCTGGCCTACTGGTTAAGGTCTTAACTCTTACTCTGACCTAATGGTTAAGGTCTTAACTCTAACTCTGGCTTACTGGTTAAGGTCTTAACAGATTATGGTCTTGACTCTTACTCTGGCCTAATGGTTAAGGTCTTAACTCTTACTCTGGCCAAATGGTTAAGGTCTTAACTCTTACTCTGGCCTAATAGTTAAGGTCTTAAGTCTTACTCTGGCCGAATGGTTAAGGTCTTAACTCTTACCTGGCCCAATAGTTAAGGTCTTAACTCTTACTCTGGCCTAATGGTTAAGGTCTTAACTCTTACCTGGCCTAATGGTTAAGGTCCTAGCTCTTACTCTGGCCTAATGGTTAAGGTCTTAACTCTTACTCTGGCCTACTGGTTAAGGTCTTTGCTCTTATCTGGCCTACTGGTTAAGGTCTTATCTCTTACTCTGGCCTAATGGTTAAGGTCTTAACTCTTAACTCTTACTCTGGCCTAATGGTTAAGGTCTTAACTCTTACTCTGGCCTAATGGTTAAGGTCTTAGACTCTTACTCTGGGTTGCTGGTTTAGGTCTTAACTCTTACTCTGGCCTAATGGTTAAGGTCTCAGACTCTTACTCTGACCTAATGGTTAAGGTCTTAACTCTTACTCTGGCCTAATGGTTAAGGTCTTAGACTCTTACTCTGGCCTAATGGTTACGGTCTTAAACTCTTACTCTGGCCTAATGGTTAAGGTCTTAACTCTTACTCTGGCCTAATGGTTAAGGTCTTAACTCTTACTCTGGCCTAATGGTTAAGGTCTTAACTCTTACTCTGACCTAATGGTTAAGGTCTTGACTCTTACTCCGGCCTAATGGTTAAGGTCCTAGTCTCTTACTCTGGCCTACTGGTTAAGGTCTTAACTCTTACTCTGGCCTAATGGTTAAGGTCTTAACTCTTACTCTGGCCTACTGGTTAAGGTCTTTGCTCTTATCTGGCCTACTGGTTAAGGTCTTATCTCTTACTCTGGCCTAATGGTTAAGGTCTTAACTCTTAACTCTTACTCTGGCCTAATGGTTAAGGTCTTAACTCTTACTCTGGCCAAATGGTTAAGGTCTTGACTCTTACTCTGGCCTAATGGTTAAGGTCCTAGTCTCTTACTGTGGCCTAATGGTTAAGGTCTTAACTCTTACTCTGGCCTAATGGTTAAGGTCTTAACTCTTACTCTGGCCTAATGGTTAAGGTCTTGACTCTTACTCTGGCCTAATGGCTAAGGTCCTAGTCTCTTACTCTGGCCTAATGGTTAAGGTCTTAACTCTTACTCTGGCCTACTGGTTAAGGTCTTTGCTCTTATCTGGCCTACTGGTTAAGGTCTTATCTCTTACTCTGGCCTCATGGTTAAGGTCTTAACTCTTAACTCTTACTCTGGCCTAATGGTTAAGGTCTTAACTCTTACTCTGGCCTAATGGTTAAGGTCTTAGACTCTTACTCTGGCCTAATGGTTAAGGTCCTAGTCTCTTACTCTGGCCTAATGGTTAAGGTCTTAACTCTTACTCTGGCCTAATGGTTAAGGTCTTAACTCTTACTGCGGCCTAATGGTTAAGGTCTTAACACTTAATCTGGCCTAATGGTTAAAGTCTTTGCTCTTATTCTGGCCTACTGGTTGAGGTCTTAGACTATTACTCTGGCCTAATGGTTAAGGTCTTAACTCTTACTCTGGCCTAATGGTTAAGGTCTTAACTCTTACTCTGGCCTAATGGTTAAGGTCTTAGACTCTTACTCTGGCCTACTGGTGAAGGTCTTAACTCTTACTCTGGCCAAATGGTTAAGGTCTTAACTCTTAACTGTTACTCTGGCCTAATGGTTAAGGTCTTAACTCTTACTCTGGCCTAATGGTTAAGGTCTTAACTCTTACTCTGGCCTAATGGTTAAGGTCTTGACTCTTACTCTGGCCAAATGGTTAAGGTCTTAACTCTTACTCTGGCCTAATGGTTAAGGTCTTAAGTCTTACTCTGGCCGAATGGTTAAGGTCTTAACTCTTACCTGGCCTAATGGTTAAGGTCTTAACTCTTACTCTGGCCTAATGGTTAAGGTCTTAACTCTTACCTGGCCTAATGGTTAAGGTCTTAGACTCTTACTCTGGCCTACTGGTTAAGGTCCTAGCTCTTACTCTGGCCTAATGGTTAAGGTCTTAGACTCTTAATCTGGCCTACTGGTTAAGGTCTTAACTCTTACTCTGGCCTAATGGTTAAGGTCTTAACTCTAACTCTGGCCTACTGGTTAAGGTCTTAACAGGTTATGGTCTTGACTCTTACTCTGGCTTAATGGTTAAGGTCTTAAGTCTTACCTGGCCTAATGGTTAAGGTCTTAGACTCTTACTCTGGCCTACTGGTTAAGGTCCTAGCTCTTACTCTGGCCTAATGGTTAAGGTATTAGACTCTTACTCTGGCCTACTGGTTAAGGTCTTAACTCTTACTCTGGCCTAATGGTTAAGGTCTTGACTCTTACTCTGGAGTAATGGTTAAGGTCTCAAATCATATTCTGGCCTAATGGTTAAGGTCTTAGACTCTTACTCTGGCCTAATGGTTAAGGTCTTAACTCTTACTCTGGCCTAATGGTTAAGGTCTTAACTCTTACTCTGGCCTAATGGTTAAGGTCTTAGACTGTTACTCTGGCCTACTGGTTAAGGTCTTAACTCTTACTCTGACCTAATAGCTAAGGTCTTAACTCTTACTCTGGCCTAATAGTTAAGGTCTTAGACTATTACTCTGGCCTAATGGTTAAGGTCTTAACTCTTACTCTGGCCTAATGGTTAAGGTCTTAACTCTTACTCTGGCCTAATGGTTAAGGTCTTAGACTCTTACTCTGGCCTACTGGTGAAGGTCTTAACTCTTACTCTGGCCGAATGGTTAAGGTCTTAACTCTTAACTTTTACTCTGGCCTAATGGTTAAGGTCTTAACTCTTACTCTGGCCTAATGGTTAAGGTCTTAACTCTTACTCTGGCCTAATGGTTAAGGTCTTGACTCTTACTCTGGCCAAATGGTTATGGTCTTAACTCTTACACTGGCCTAATGGTTAAGGTCTTAAGTCTTACTCTGGCCGAATGGTTAAGGTCTTAACTCTTACCTGGCCTAATGGTTAAGGTCTTAACTCTTACTCTGGCCTAATGGTTAAGGTCTTAACTCTTACCTGGCCTAATGGTTAAGGTCTTAAACTCTTACTCTGGCCTACTGGTTAAGGTCCTAGCTCTTACTCTGGTCTAATGGTTAAGGTCTTAGACTCTTACTCTGGCCTACTGGTTAAGGTCTTAACTCTTACTCTGACCTAATGGTTAAGGTCTTAACTCTAACTCTGGCCTACTGGTTAAGGTCTTAACAGATTATGGTCTTGACTCTTACTCTGGCTTAATGGTAAAGGTCTTAGACTCTTACTCTGGCCAAATGGTTAAGGTCTTAACTCTTACTCTGGCCTAATGGTTAAGGTTTTAACACTTAATCTGGCCTAATGGTTAAAGTCTTTGCTCTTATTCTGGCCTACTGGTTAAGGTCTTAGACTATTACTCTGGCCTAATGGTTAAGGTCTTAACTCTCACTCTGGCCTAATGGTTAAGGTCTTAACTCTTACTCTTGCCTAATGGTTAAGGTCTTAGACTCTTACTCTGGCTGAATGGTTAAGGTCTTAACTCTTAACTTTTACTCTGGCCTAATGGTTAAGGTCTTAACTCTTACTCTGGCCTAATGGGTAAGGTCTTAACTCTTACTCTGGCCTAATGGTTAAGGTCTTGACTCTTACTCTGGCCAAATGGTTAAGGTCTTAACTCTTACTCTAGCCTAATGGTTAAGGTCTTAAGTCTTACTCTGGCCGAATGGTTAAGGTCTTAACTCTTACCTGCCCTAATGGTTAAGGTCTTAACTCTTACTCTGGCCTAATAGTTAAGGTCTTAACTCTTAGCTGGCCTAATGGTTAAGGTCTTAGACTGTTACTCTGGCCTACTGGTTAAGGTCCTAGCTCTTACTCTGGCCTAATGGTTAAGGTCTTAGACTCTTACTCTGGCCTACTGGTTAAGGTCTTAACTCTTACTCTGGCCTAATGGTTAAGGTCTTAACTCTAACTCTGGCCTACTGGTTAAGGTCTTAACTGGTTATGGTCTTGACTCTTACTCTGGCTTAATGGTAAAGGTCTTAGACTCTTACTCTGGCCTAATAGTCAGGGTTTGAGTCTTACTCTGGCCTAATGGTTAAGGTCTTAACTCTTACTCTGACCTAATGGTTAAGGTCTTGACTCTTACTCTGGCCTAATGGTTAATGTCCTAGTCTCTTACTCTGGCCTACTGGTTAAGGTCTTAACTCTTACTCTGGCCTAATGGTTAAGGTCTTAACTCTTACTCTGGCCTACTGGTTAAGGTCTTTGCTCTTATCTGGCCTACTGGTTAAGGTCTTATCTCTTACTCTGGCCTAATGGTTAAGGTCTTAACTCTTAACTCTTACTCTGGCCTAATGGTTAAGGTCTTAACTCTTACTCTGGCCTAATGGTTAAGGTCTTGACTCTTACTCTGGCCTAATGGTTAAGGTCCTAGTCTCTTACTGTGGCCTAATGGTTAAGGTCTTAACTCTTACTCTGGCCTAATGGTTAAGGTCTTAACTCTTACTCTGGCCTAATGGTTAAGGTCTTAACACTTAATCTGGCCTAATGGTTAAAGTCTTTGCTCTTATTCTGGCCTACTGGTTAAGGTCTTAGACTATTACTCTGGCCTAATGGTTAAGGTCTTAACTCTTACTCTGGCCTAATGGTTAAGGTCTTAACTCTTACTCTGGCCTAATGGTTAAGGTCTTAGACTCTTACTCTGGCCTACTGGTGGAGGTCTTAACTCTTACTCTGGCCAAATGGTTAAGGTCTTAACTCTTAACTTTTACTCTGGCCTAATGGTTAAGGTCTTAACTCTTACTCTGGCCTAATGGTTAAGGTCTTAACTCTTACTCTGGCCTAATGGTTAAGGTCTTGACTCTTACTCTGGCCAAATGGTTAAGGTCTTAACTCTTACTCTGGCCTAATGGTTAAGGTCTTAAGTCTTACTCTGGCCGAATGGTTAAGGTCTTAACTCTTACCTGGCCTAATAGTTAAGGTCTTAACTCTTACTCTGGTCTAATGGTTAAGGTCTTAACTCTTACCTGGCCTAATGGTTAAGGTCTTAGACTCTTACTCTGGCCTACTGGTTAAGGTCCTAGCTCTTACTCTGGCCTAATGGTTAAGGTCTTAACTCTTACTCTGGCCTAATGGTTAAGGTCTTAACACTTAATCTGGCCTAATGGTTAAAGTCTTTGCTCTTATTCTGGCCTACTGGTTAAGGTCTTAGACTATTACTCTGGCCTAATGGTTAAGGTCTTAACTCTTACTCTGGCCTAATGGTTAAGGTCTTAACTCTTACTCTGGCCTAATGGTTAAGGTCTTAGACTCTTACTCTGGCCTACTGGTGACGGTCTTAACTCTTACTCTGGCCAAATGGTTAAGGTCTTAACTCTTAACTGTTACTCTGGCCTAATGGTTAAGGTCTTAACTCTTACTCTGGCCTAATGGTTAAGGTCTTAACTCTTACTCTGGCCTAATGGTTAAGGTCTTAACTCTTACTCTGGCCTAATGGTTAAGGTCTTAGACTCTTACTCTGGCCTACTGGTGAAGGTCTTAACTCTTACTCTGGCCAAATGGTTAAGGTCTTAACTCTTAACTTTTACTCTGGCCTAATGGTTAAGGTCTTAACTCTTACTCTGGCCTAATGGTTAAGGTCTTAACTCTAACTCTGGCCTACTGGTTAAGGTCTTAACTGGTTATGGTCTTGACTCTTACTCTGGCTTAATGGTAAAGGTCTTAGACTCTTACTCTGGCCTAATAGTCAGGGTTTGAGTCTTACTCTGGCCTACTGGTGAAGGTCTTAACTCTTACTCTGGCCAAATGGTTAAGGTCTTAACTCTTAACTTTTACTCTGGCCTAATGGTTAAGGTCTTAACTCTTACTCTGGCCTAATGGTTAAGGTCTTAACTCTTACTCTGGCCAAATGGTTAAGGTCTTAACTCTTACTCTGGCCTAATGGTTAAGGTCTTGACTCTTACTCTGGCCAAATGGTTAAGGTCTTAACTCTTACTCTAGCCTAATGGTTAAGGTCTTAAGTCTTACTCTGGCCGAATGGTTAAGGTCTTAACTCTTACCTGCCCTAATGGTTAAGGTCTTAACTCTTACTCTGGCCTAATGGTTAAGGTCTTAACTCTTACTCTGGCCAAATGGTTAAGGTCCTAGCTCTTACTCTGGCCTAATGGTTAAGGTCTTAGACTCTTACTCTGGCCTACTGGTTAAGGTCTTAACTCTTACTCTGGCCTAATGGTTAAGGTCTTAACTCTAACTCTGGCCTACTGGTTAAGGTCTTAACTGGTTATGGTCTTGACTCTTACTCTGGCTTAATAGTCAGGGTTTGAGTCTTACTCTGGCCTAATGGTTAAGGTCTTAACTCTTACTCTGGCCTAATGGTTAAGGTCTTAAGTCTTACTCTGGCCTAATGGATAAGGTCTTTGCTCTTACTCTGGACTACTGATTAAGGTCTTAGACTCGTACTCTTGCCTAATGGTAAAGGTCTTAACTCTTACTCTGGCCTAATGGCTAAGGTCTTAACTCTTACTCTGGCCTAATGGTTAAGGTCTTAGATTCTTACTCTGGCCTAATGGTTAAGGTCTTAACTCTTACTCTGGCCTAATGGTTAAAGTCCTAGACTCTTATCCTAGCCTAATGCTTAAGGTCTTAGACTCTTTCTCTGGCCTAATGGTTAAGGTCTTTGCTCTTACTCTGGCCTACTGGTTAAGGTCTTAACTCTAACTCTTGCCTTATGGTTAAGGTCTTAGACTCTTACTCTTGCCTAATGGTTAAGGTCTTAGACTGTTACTCTGGCCTACTGGTTAAGGTCTTAAACTCTTACTCTGGCCTAATGGTTAAGGTCTTGACTCTTACTCTGGCCTAATGGTTAAGGTCTTAACTCTTACTCTGGCCTAATGGTTACGGTCTTAACTCTTACTCTGGCCTAATGGTTAAGGTCTTAACACTTAATCTGGCCTAATGGTTAAAGTCTTTGCTCTTATTCTGGCCTACTGGTTAAGGTCTTAGACTATTACTCTGGCCTAATGGTTAAGGTCTTAACTCTTACTCTGGCCTAATGGTTAAGGTCTTAACTCTTACTCTGGCCTAATGGTTAAGGTCTTAGACTCTTATTCTGGCCTAATGGTTACGGTGTTAAACTCTTACTCTGGCCAAATGGTTAAGGTCTTAACTCTTAACTTTTACTCTGGCCTAATGGTTAAGGTCTTAACTCTTACTCTGGCCTAATGGTTAGGGTCTTAACTCTTACTCTGGCCTAATGGTTAAGGTCTTGACTCTTACTCTGGCCAAATGGTTAAGGTCTTAACTCTTACTCTGGCCTAATGGTTAAGGTCTTAAGTCTTACTCTGGCCGAATGGTTAAGGTCTTAACTCTTACCTGGCCTAATGGTTAAGGTCTTAACTCTTACTCTGGCCTAATGGTTAAGGTCTTAACTCTTACCTGGCCTAATGGTTAAGGTCTTAGACTCTTACTCAGGCCTACTGGTTAAGGTCCTAGCTCTTACTCTGGCCTAATGGTTAAGGTCTTAGACTCTTACTCTGGCCTAATGGTTAAGGTCTTAACTCTTACTCTGGCCTACCGGTTAAGGTCTTAACTGGTTATGGTCTTGACTCTTACTCTGGCTTAATGGTAAAAGTCTTAGACTCTTACTCTGGCCTAATAGTCAGGGTTTGAGTCTCACTCTGGCCTAATGGTTAAGGTCTTAACTCTTACTCTGGCCTAATGGTTAAGGTCTTGACACTTACTCTGGCCTAATGGTTAAGGTGCTAGTCTCTTACTCTGGCCTACTGGTTAAGGTCTTAACTCTTACTCTGGCCTAATAGCTAAGGTCCTAGACTCGTACTCTGGCCTACTGGTTAAGGTCTTAACTCTTACTCTGACCTAATAGCTAAGGTCTTAACTCTTACTCTGGCCTAATAGCTAAGGTCTTAGACTATTACTCTGGCCTAATGGTTAAGGTCTTAACTCTTACTCTGGCCTAATGGTTAAGGTCTTAGACTGTTACTCTGGCCTACTGGTTAAGGTCTTAAACTCTTACTCTGGCCTAATGGTTAAGGTCTTGACTCTTACTCTGGCCTAATGGTTAAGGTCTTAACTCTTACTCTGGCCTAATGGTTACGGTCTTAACTCTTACTCTGGCCTAATGGTTAAGGTCTTAACACTTAATCTGGCCTAATGGTTAAAGTCTTTGCTCTTATTCTGGCCTACTGGTTAAGGTCTTAGACTATTACTCTGGCCTAATGGTTAAGGTCTTAACTCTTACTCTGGCCTAATGGTTAAGGTCTTAACTCTTACTCTGGCCTAATGGTTAAGGTCTTAACTCTTACTCTGGCCTAATGGTTAAAGTCCTAGACTCTTATCCTAGCCTAATGCTTAAGGTCTTAGACTCTTTCTCTGGCCTAATGGTTAAGGTCTTTGCTCTTACTCTGGCCTACTGGTTAAGGTCTTAACTCTAACTCTTGCCTTATGGTTAAGGTCTTAGACTCTTACTCTTGCCTAATGGTTAAGGTCTTAGACTGTTACTCTGGCCTACTGGTTAAGGTCTTAAACTCTTACTCTGGCCTAATGGTTAAGGTCTTGACTCTTACTCTGGCCTAATGGTTAAGGTCTTAACTCTTACTCTGGCCTAATGGTTACGGTCTTAACTCTTACTCTGGCCTAATGGTTAAGGTCTTAACACTTAATCTGGCCTAATGGTTAAAGTCTTTGCTCTTATTCTGGCCTACTGGTTAAGGTCTTAGACTATTACTCTGGCCTAATGGTTAAGGTCTTAACTCTTACTCTGGCCTAATGGTTAAGGTCTTAACTCTTACTCTGGCCTAATGGTTAAGGTCTTAGACTCTTATTCTGGCCTAATGGTTACGGTGTTAAACTCTTACTCTGGCCAAATGGTTAAGGTCTTAACTCTTAACTTTTACTCTGGCCTAATGGTTAAGGTCTTAACTCTTACTCTGGCCTAATGGTTAGGGTCTTAACTCTTACTCTGGCCTAATGGTTAAGGTCTTGACTCTTACTCTGGCCAAATGGTTAAGGTCTTAACTCTTACTCTGGCCTAATGGTTAAGGTCTTAAGTCTTACTCTGGCCGAATGGTTAAGGTCTTAACTCTTACCTGGCCTAATGGTTAAGGTCTTAACTCTTACTCTGGCCTAATGGTTAAGGTCTTAACTCTTACCTGGCCTAATGGTTAAGGTCTTAGACTCTTACTCAGGCCTACTGGTTAAGGTCCTAGCTCTTACTCTGGCCTAATGGTTAAGGTCTTAGACTCTTACTCTGGCCTAATGGTTAAGGTCTTAACTCTTACTCTGGCCTACCGGTTAAGGTCTTAACTGGTTATGGTCTTGACTCTTACTCTGGCTTAATGGTAAAAGTCTTAGACTCTTACTCTGGCCTAATAGTCAGGGTTTGAGTCTCACTCTGGCCTAATGGTTAAGGTCTTAACTCTTACTCTGGCCTAATGGTTAAGGTCTTGACACTTACTCTGGCCTAATGGTTAAGGTGCTAGTCTCTTACTCTGGCCTACTGGTTAAGGTCTTAACTCTTACTCTGGCCTAATAGCTAAGGTCCTAGACTCGTACTCTGGCCTACTGGTTAAGGTCTTAACTCTTACTCTGACCTAATAGCTAAGGTCTTAACTCTTACTCTGGCCTAATAGCTAAGGTCTTAGACTATTACTCTGGCCTAATGGTTAAGGTCTTAACTCTTACTCTGGCCTAATGGTTAAGGTCTTAGACTGTTACTCTGGCCTACTGGTTAAGGTCTTAAACTCTTACTCTGGCCTAATGGTTAAGGTCTTGACTCTTACTCTGGCCTAATGGTTAAGGTCTTAACTCTTACTCTGGCCTAATGGTTACGGTCTTAACTCTTACTCTGGCCTAATGGTTAAGGTCTTAACACTTAATCTGGCCTAATGGTTAAAGTCTTTGCTCTTATTCTGGCCTACTGGTTAAGGTCTTAGACTATTACTCTGGCCTAATGGTTAAGGTCTTAACTCTTACTCTGGCCTAATGGTTAAGGTCTTAACTCTTACTCTGGCCTAATGGTTAAGGTCTTAGACTCTTATTCTGGCCTAATGGTTACGGTGTTAAACTCTTACTCTGGCCAAATGGTTAAGGTCTTAACTCTTACCTGGCCTAATGGTTAAGGTCTTAGACTCTTACTCAGGCCTACTGGTTAAGGTCCTAGCTCTTACTCTGGCCTAATGGTTAAGGTCTTAGACTCTTACTCTGGCCTAATGGTTAAGGTCTTAACTCTTACTCTGGCCTAATGGTTAGGGTCTTAACTCTTACTCTGGCCTAATGGTTAAGGTCTTGACTCTTACTCTGGCCAAATGGTTAAGGTCTTAACTCTTACTCTGGCCTAATGGTTAAGGTCTTAAGTCTTACTCTGGCCGAATGGTTAAGGTCTTAACTCTTACCTGGCCTAATGGTTAAGGTCTTAACTCTTACTCTGGCCTAATGGTTAAGGTCTTAACTCTTACCTGGCCTAATGGTTAAGGTCTTAGACTCTTACTCAGGCCTACTGGTTAAGGTCCTAGCTCTTACTCTGGCCTAATGGTTAAGGTCTTAGACTCTTACTCTGGCCTAATGGTTAAGGTCTTAACTCTTACTCTGGCCTAATGGTTAGGGTCTTAACTCTTACTCTGGCCTAATGGTTAAGGTCTTGACTCTTACTCTGGCCAAATGGTTAAGGTCTTAACTCTTACTCTGGCCTAATGGTTAAGGTCTTAAGTCTTACTCTGGCCGAATGGTTAAGGTCTTAACTCTTACCTGGCCTAATGGTTAAGGTCTTAACTCTTACTCTGGCCTAATGGTTAAGGTCTTAACTCTTACCTGGCCTAATGGTTAAGGTCTTAGACTCTTACTCAGGCCTACTGGTTAAGGTCCTAGCTCTTACTCTGGCCTAATGGTTAAGGTCTTAGACTCTTACTCTGGCCTAATAGTCAGGGTTTGAGTCTCACTCTGGCCTAATGGTTAAGGTCTTAACTCTTACTCTGGCCTAATGGTTAAGGTCTTGACACTTACTCTGGCCTAATGGTTAAGGTGCTAGTCTCTTACTCTGGCCTACTGGTTAAGGTCTTAACTCTTACTCTGGCCTAATAGCTAAGGTCCTAGACTCGTACTCTGGCCTACTGGTTAAGGTCTTAACTCTTACTCTGACCTAATAGCTAAGGTCTTAACTCTTACTCTGGCCTAATAGCTAAGGTCTTAGACTATTACTCTGGCCTAATGGTTAAGGTCTTAACTCTTACTCTGGCCTAATGGTTAAGGTCTTAGACTCTTACTCTGGCCTACTGGTGAAGGTCTTAACTCTTACTCTGGCCGAATGGTTAAGGTCTTAACTCTTAACTTTTACTCTGGCCTAATGGTTAAGGTCTTAACTCTTACTCTGGCCTAATGGGTAAGGTTTTAACTCTTACTCTGGCCTAATGGTTAAGGTCTTGACTCTTACTCTGGCCAAATGGTTAAGGTCTTAACTCTTACTCTGGCCTAATGGTTAAGGTCTTAAGTCTTACTCTGGCCGAATGGTTAAGGTCTTAACTCTTACCTGGCCGAATGGTTAAGGTCTTAACTCTTACCTGGCCTAATGGTTAAGGTCTTAACTCTTACTCTGGCCTAATGGTTAAGGTCTTAACTCTTACCTGGCCTAATGGTTAAGGTCTTAGACTCTTACTCTGGCCTACTGGTTAAGGTCCTAGCTCTTACTTTGATCTAATGGTTAAGGTCTTATACTCTTACTGTGGCCTACTGGTTAAGGTCTTAACTCTTACTCTGGCCTAATGGTTAAGGTCTTAACTCTAACTCTGGCCTACTGGTTAAGGTCTTAACAGGTTATGGTCTTGACTCTTACTCTGGCTTAATGGTAAAGGTCTTAGACTCTTACTCTGGCCTAATAGTCAGGGTTTGAGTCTTACTCTGGCCTAATGGTTAAGGTCTTAACTCTTACTCTGGCCTAATGGTCAAGGTCTTGTCTCTTACTCTGGCCTAATGGTTAAGGTCCTAGTCTCTTACTCTGGCCTACTGGTTAAGGTCTTAACTCTTACTCTGGCCTAATGGTTAAGGTCTTAACTCTAACTCTTGCCTACTGGTTAAGGTCTTAACTGGTTATGGTCTTGACTCTTACTCTGGCTTAATGGTAAAGGTCTTAGACTCTTACTCTGGCCTAATAGTCAGGGTTTGAGTCTTACTCTGGCCTAATGGTTAAGGTCTTAACTCTTACTCTGGCCTAATGGTTAAGGTCTTAGACTCTTACTCTGGCCTAATAGTCAGGGTTTGAGTCTTACTCTGGCCTAATGGTTAAGGTCTTAACTCTTACTCTGGCCTAATGGTTAAGGTCTTAGACTCTTACTCTGGCCTACTGGTTAAGGTCTTAAACTCTTACTCTGGCCTAATGGTTAAGGTCTTAACATTTAATCTGGCCTAATGGTTAAGGTCTTTGCTCTTACTCTGGCCTACTGGTTAAGGTCTTAGACTCTTACTCTGGCCTAATGGTTAAGGTCTTAACTCTTACTCTGGCCTAATGGTTAAGGTCTTAACTCTTACTCTGGCCTAATGGTTAAGGTCTTGACCCTTACTCTGGCCAAATGGTTAAGGTCTCAACTCTTACTCTGGCCTAATGGTTAAGGTCTTAAGTCTTACTCTGACCGAATGGTTAAGGTCTTAACTCTTACCTGGCCTAATGGTTAAGGTCTTAACTCTTACTCTGGCCTAATGGATAAGGTCTTAACTCTTACCTGGCCTAATGGTTAAGGTCTTAGACTCTTACTCTGGCCTACTTGTTAAGGTCCTAGCTCTTACTCTGGCCTAATGGTTAAGGTCTTAGACTGTTACTCTGGCCTACTGGTTAAGGTCTTAACTCTTACTCTGGCCTAATGGTTAAGGTCTTAACTCTAACTCTGGCCTACTGGTTAAGGTCTTAACTGGTTATGGTCTTGACTCTTACTCTGGCTTAATGGTAAAGGTCTTAGACTCTTACTCTGGCCTAATAGTCAGGGTTTGAGTCTTACTCTGGCCTAATGGTTAAGGTCTTAACTCTTACTCTGGCCTAATGGTTAAGGTCTTGACTCTTACTCTGGCCTAATGGTTAAGGTCCTAGTCTCTTACTTTGGCCTACTGGTTAAGGTCTTAACTCTTACTCTGGCCTAATGGTTAAGGTCTTAACTCTAACTCTGGCCTACTGGTTAAGGTCTTAACTGGTTATGGTCTTGACTCTTACTCTGGCTTAATGGTAAAGGTCTTAGACTCTTACTCTGGCCTAATAGTCAGGGTTTGAGTCTTACTCTGGCCTAATGGTTAAGGTCTTAACTCTCACTCTGGCCTAATGGTTAAGGTCTTGACTCTTACTCTGGCCTAATGGCTAAGGTCCTAGTCTCTTACTCTGGCCTAATGGTTAAGGTCTTAACTCTTACTCTGGCCTACTGGTTAAGGTCTTTGCTCTTATCTGGCCTACTGGTTAAGGTCTTATCTCTTACTCTGGCCTAATGGTTAAGGTCTTAACTCTTAACTCTTACTCTGGCCTAATGGTTAAGGTCTTAACTCTTACTCTGGCCTAATGGTTAAGGTCTTAGACTCTTACTCTGGCCTAATGGTTAAGGTCTTGACTCTTACTCTGGAGTAATGGTTAAGGTCTCAACTCATATTCTGGCCTAATGGTTAAGGTCTTAGACTCTTACTCTAGCCTAATGGTTAAGGTCTTAACTCTTACTCTGGCCTAATGGTTAAGGTCTTAACTCTTACTCTGGCCTAATGGTTAAGGTCTTAGACTGTTACTCTGGCTTACTGGTTAAGGTCTTAAACTCTTACTCTGGCCTAATGGTTAAGGTCTTGACTCTTACTCTGGCATAATGGTTAAGGTCCTAGTCTCTTACTCTGGCTTAATGGTTAAGGTCTTAACTCTAACTCTGGCCCAATGGTTAAGGTCTTAACTCTTACTCTGGCCCAATGGTTAAGGTCTTAACACTTAATCTGGCCTAATGGTTAAAGTCTTTGCTCTTATTCTGGCCTACTGGTTAAGGTCTTAGACTATTACTCTGGCCTAATGGTTAAGGTCTTAACTCTTACTCTGGCCTAATGGTTAAGGTCTTAACTCTTACTCTGGCCTAATGGTTAAGGTCTTAGACTCTTACTCTGGCCTACTGGTGAAGGTCTTAACTCTTACTCTGGCCAAATGGTTAAGGTCTTAACTCTTAACTTTTACTCTGGCCTAATGGTTAAGGTCTTAACTCTTACTCTGGCCTAATGGATAAGGTCTTAACTCTTACTCTGGCCTAATGGTTAAGGTCTTGACTCTTACTCTGGCCAAATGGTTAAGGTCTTAACTCTTACTCTGGCCTAATGGTTAAGGTCTTAAGTCTTACTCTGGTCGAATGGTTAAGGTCTTAACTCTTACCTGGCCTAATGGTTAAGGTCTTAACTCTTACTCTGGCCTAATGGTTAAGGTCTTAACTCTTACCTGGCCTAATGGTTAAGGTCTTAGACTATTACTCTGGCCTACTGGTTAAGGTCCTAGCTCTTACTCTGGCCTAATGGTTAAGGTCTTAGACTCTTACTGTGGCCTACTGGTTAAGGTCTTAACTCTTACTCTGGCCTAATGGTTAAGGTCCTAACTCTAACTCTGGCCTACTGGTTAAGGTCTTAACAGGTTATGGTCTTGACTCTTACTCTGGCTTAATGGTAAAAGTCTTAGACTCTTACTCTGGCCTAATAGTCAGGGTTTGAGTCTTACTCTGGCCTAATGGTTAAGGTCTTAACTCTTACTCTGGCCTAATGGTTAAGGTCTTGACTATTACTCTGGCCTAATGGTTAAGGTCCTAGTCTCTTACTCTGGCCTACTGGTTAAGGTCTTAACTCTTACTCTGGCCTAATGGTTAAGGTCTTAACTCTAACTCTGGCCTACTGGTTAAGGTCTTAACTGGTTATGGTCTTGACTCTTACTCTGGCTTAATGGTAAAGGTCTTAGACTCTTACTCTGGCCTAATAGTCAGGGTTTGAGTCTTACTCTGGCCTACTGGTGAAGGTCTTAACTCTTACTCTGGCCAAATGGTTAAGGTCTTAACTCTTAACTTTTACTCTGGCCTAATGGTTAAGGTCTTAACTCTTACTCTGGCCTAATGGTTAAGGTCTTAACTCTTACTCTGGCCTAATGGTTAAGGTCTTGACTCTTACTCTGGCCAAATGGTTAAGGTCTTAACTCTTACTCTGGCCTAATGGTTAAGGTCTTAAGTCTTACTCTGGCCGAATGGTTAAGGTCTTAACTCTTACCTGGCCTAATAGTTAAGGTCTTAACTCTTACTCTGGCCTAATGGTTAAGGTCTTAACTCTTACCTGGCCTAATGGTTAAGGTCTTAGACTCTTACTCTGGCCTACTGGTTAAGGTCCTAGCTCTTACTCTGGCCTAATGGTTAAGGTCTTAGACTCTTACTGTGGCCTACTGGTTAAGGTATTAACTCTTACTCTGGCCTAATGGTTAAGGTCGTAACTCTAACTCTGGCCTACTGGTTAAGGTCTTAACAGGTTATGGTCTTGACTCTTACTCTGGCTTAATGGTAAAGGTCTTAGACTCTTACTCTGGCCTAATAGTCAGGGTTTGAGTCTTACTCTGGCCTAATGGTTAAGGTCTTAACTCTTACTCTGGCCTAATGGTTAAGGTCTTGACTCTTACTCTGGCCTAATGGCTAAGGTCCTAGTCTCTTACTCTGGCCTAATGGTTAAGGTCTTAACTCTTACTCTGGCCGACTGGTTAAGGTCTTTGCTCTTATCTGGCCTACTGGTTAAGGTCTTATCTCTTACTCTGGCCTAATGGTTAAGGTCTTAACTCTTAACTCTTACTCTGGCCTAGTGGTTAAGGTCTTAACTCTTACTCTGGCCTACTGGTTAAGGTCTTGACTCTTACTCTGGCCTAATGGTTAAGGTCCTAGTCTCTTACTCTGGCCTAATGGTTAAGGTCTTAACTCTTACTCTGGCCTAATGGTTAAGGTCTTAACTCTTACTCTGGCCTAATGGTTAAGGTCTTAACTCTTACTCTGGCCTAATGGTTAAGGTCTTAGACTCTTACTCTGGCCTACTGGTGAAGGTCTTAACTCTTACTCTGGCCAAATGGTTAAGGTCTTAACTCTTAACTTTTACTCTGGCCTAATGGTTAAGGTCTTAACTCTTACTCTGGCCTAATGGTTAAGGTCTTAACTCTTACTGGCCTAATGGTTAAGGTCTTGACTCTTACTCTGGCCAAATGGTTAAGGTCTTAACTCTTACTCTGGCCTAATGGTTAAGGTCTTAAGTCTTACTCTGGCCGAATGGTTAAGGTCTTAACTCTTACCTGGCCTAATAGTTAAGGTCTTAACTCTTACTCTGGCCTAATGGTTAAGGTCTTAAGTCTTACTCTGGCCTAATGGGTAAGGTCTTAACTCTTACTCTGGCCTAATGGTTAAGGTCTTGACTCTTACTCTGGCCAAATGGTTAAGGTCTTAACTCTTACTCTAGCCTAATGGTTAAGGTCTTAAGTCTTACTCTGGCCGAATGGTTAAGGTCTTAACTCTTACCTGCCCTAATGGTTAAGGTCTTAACTCTTACTCTGGCCTAATAGTTAAGGTCTTAACTCTTAGCTGGCCTAATGGTTAAGGTCTTAGACTGTTACTCTGGCCTACTGGTTAAGGTCCTAGCTCTTACTCTGGCCTAATGGTTAAGGTCTTAGACTCTTACTCTGGCCTACTGGTTAAGGTCTTAACTCTTACTCTGGCCTAATGGTTAAGGTCTTAACTCTAACTCTGGCCTACTGGTTAAGGTCTTAACTGGTTATGGTCTTGACTCTTACTCTCGCTTAATGGTAAAGGTCTTAGACTCTTACTCTGGCCTAATAGTCAGGGTTTGAGTCTTACTCTGGCCTAATGGTTAAGGTCTTAACTCTTACTCTGGCCTAATGGTTAAGGTCTTAAGTCTTACTCTGGCCTAATGGATAAGGTCTTTGCTCTTACTCTGGACTACTGATTAAGGTCTTAGACTCGTACTCTTGCCTAATGGTAAAGGTCTTAACTCTTACTCTGGCCTAATGGCTAAGGTCTTAACTCTTACTCTGGCCTAATGGTTAAGGTCTTAGATTCTTACTCTGGCCTAATGGTTAAAGTCCTAGACTCTTATCCTAGCCTAATGCTTATGGTCTTAGACTCTTTCTCTGGCCTAATGGTTAAGGTCTTTGCTCTTACTCTGGCCTACTGGTTAAGGTCTTAACTCTAACTCTTGCCTTATGGTTAAGGTCTAAGACTCTTACTCTTGCCTAATGGTTAAGGTCTTAGACTGTTACTCTGGCCTACTGGTTAAGGTCTTAAACTCTTACTCTGGCCTAATGGTTAAGGTCTTAACTCTTACTCTGGCCTAATGGTTAAGGTCTTAACTCTTACTCTGGCCTAATGGTTAAGGTCTTAACACTTAATCTGGCCTAATGGTTAAAGTCTTTGCTCTTATTCTGGCCTACTGGTTAAGGTCTTAGACTATTACTCTGGCCTAATGGTTAAGGTCTTAACTCTTACTCTGGCCTAATGGTTAAGGTCTTAACTCTTACTCTGGCCTAATGGTTAAGGTCTTAGACTCTTATTCTGGCCTAATGGTTACGGTGTTAAACTCTTACTCTGGCCAAATGGTTAAGGTCTTAACTCTTAACTTTTACTCTGGCCTACTGGGTAAGGTCTTAACTGGTTATGGTCTTGACTCTTACTCTGGCTTAATGGTAAAGGTCTTAGACTCTTACTCTGGCCTAATAGTCAGGGTTTGAGTCTTACTCTGGCCTAATGGTTAAGGTCTTAACTCTTACTCTGGCCTAATGGTTAAGGTCTTAGACTCTTACTCTGGCCTAATAGTCAGGGTTTGAGTCTTACTCTGGCCTAATGGTTAAGGTCTTAACTCTTACTCTGGCCTAATGGTTAAGGTCTTAGACTCTTACTCTGGCCTACTGGTTAAGGTCTTAAACTCTTACTCTGGCCTAATGGTTAAGGTCTTAACATTTAATCTGGCCTAATGGTTAAGGTCTTTGCTCTTACTCTGGCCTACTGGTTAAGGTCTTAGACTCTTACTCTGGCCTAATGGTTAAGGTCTTAACTCTTACTCTGGCCTAATGGTTAAGGTCTTAACTCTTACTCTGGCCTAATGGTTAAGGTCTTGACCCTTACTCTGGCCAAATGGTTAAGGTCTCAACTCTTACTCTGGCCTAATGGTTAAGGTCTTAAGTCTTACTCTGACCGAATGGTTAAGGTCTTAACTCTTACCTGGCCTAATGGTTAAGGTCTTAACTCTTACTCTGGCCTAATGGATAAGGTCCTAACTCTTACCTGGCCTAATGGTTAAGGTCTTAGACTCTTACTCTGGCCTACTTGTTAAGGTCCTAGCTCTTACTCTGGCCTAATGGTTAAGGTCTTAACTCTAACTCTGGCCTACCGGTTAAGGTCTTAGACTCTTACTCTGGCCTAATGGTTAAGGTCTTAACTCTTACTCTGGCCTAATGGTTAAGGTCTTAACTCTTACTCTGGCCTAATGGTTAAGGTCTTAAGTCTTACTCTGGCCGAATGGTTAAGGTCTTAACTCTTACCTGGCCTAATGGTTAAGGTCTTAACTCTTACTCTGGCCTAATGGTTAAGGTCTTAACTCTTACCTGGCCTAATGGTTAAGGTCTTAGACTCTTACTCAGGCCTACTGGTTAAGGTCCTAGCTCTTACTCTGGCCTAATGGTTAAGGTCTTAGACTCTTACTCTGGCCTAATGGTTAAGGTCTTAACTCTAACTCTGGCCTACCGGTTAAGGTCTTAACTGGTTATGGTCTTGACTCTTACTCTGGCTTAATGGTAAAAGTCTTAGACTCTTACTCTGGCCTAATAGTCAGGGTTTGAGTCTCACTCTGGCCTAATGGTTAAGGTCTTAACTCTTACTCTGGCCTAATGGTTAAGGTCTTGACACTTACTCTGGCCTAATGGTTAAGGTGCTAGTCTCTTACTCTGGCCTACTGGTTAAGGTCTTAACTCTTACTCTGGCCTAATAGCTAAGGTCCTAGACTCGTACTCTGGCCTACTGGTTAAGGTCTTAACTCTTACTCTGACCTAATAGCTAAGGTCTTAACTCTTACTCTGGCCTAATAGCTAAGGTCTTAGACTATTACTCTGGCCTAATGGTTAAGGTCTTAACTCTTACTCTGGCCTAATGGTTAAGGTCTTAGACTCTTACTCTGGCCTACTGGTGAAGGTCTTAACTCTTACTCTGGCCGAATGGTTAAGGTCTTAACTCTTAACTTTTACTCTGGCCTAATGGTTAAGGTCTTAACTCTTACTCTGGCCTAATGGGTAAGGTTTTAACTCTTACTCTGGCCTAATGGTTAAGGTCTTGACTCTTACTCTGGCCAAATGGTTAAGGTCTTAACTCTTACTCTGGCCTAATGGTTAAGGTCTTAAGTCTTACTCTGGCCGAATGGTTAAGGTCTTAACTCTTACCTGGCCGAATGGTTAAGGTCTTAACTCTTACCTGGCCTAATGGTTAAGGTCTTAACTCTTACTCTGGCCTAATGGTTAAGGTCTTAACTCTTACCTGGCCTAATGGTTAAGGTCTTAGACTCTTACTCTGGCCTACTGGTTAAGGTCCTAGCTCTTACTTTGATCTAATGGTTAAGGTCTTATACTCTTACTGTGGCCTACTGGTTAAGGTCTTAACTCTTACTCTGGCCTAATGGTTAAGGTCTTAACTCTAACTCTGGCCTACTGGTTAAGGTCTTAACAGGTTATGGTCTTGACTCTTACTCTGGCTTAATGGTAAAGGTCTTAGACTCTTACTCTGGCCTAATAGTCAGGGTTTGAGTCTTACTCTGGCCTAATGGTTAAGGTCTTAACTCTTACTCTGGCCTAATGGTCAAGGTCTTGTCTCTTACTCTGGCCTAATGGTTAAGGTCCTAGTCTCTTACTCTGGCCTACTGGTTAAGGTCTTAACTCTTACTCTGGCCTAATGGTTAAGGTCTTTGTAGGAGAGTGGAATCTGACTAATGGTTGCCCCCAACTTTTTGCCTGGTATTTAAGTGGTTTTTGACTAGTCTGGCTGGGATCCTGCTATCCAGGACCCCAGCCTATCTGCTTTCTCCCTAAAACTGTTGTGAGTACTCTAGGTACAAACATAATTGGATGCTGGGCATGCCCATCCAGTCCCTTGTAGATGGTACCCTAGGTACCCAGGGCATGGGTCCCCCAGTAGGCCTACCAGGGCTGCAGCACTTATTGTGCCACCCTGGGACAGCCACCCAAACTGACACCACCAGGCCACTACTGTAGCCTGGGTAAGGTGGTGCTAGCACCCCTTACAGGGATGTAGGTACCCTATGTCCCATACAATTACAACACATATACTCTCATAGGTCACCCCTATGGCAGGCCCTGGTAATCCTGCAGGGCTGGGTGCTGAGGTATGTGTGAGGGGGGACCCCTACGTGAGTAGGACCTCTCTGCAGCCTTCGTAAAATCGTTACTGGGTTGTTTGTAGTGTAGCCATACCATATACTCTTAACCGCATTATAAGTTATTGCGTCATCGCTGTAACTTGGGACTGGCTACACAGAACCATATCGTGTTTGGTGTCAAACATGAAGGAATCATACCCCCAGTCCAGCCATGGGCAGGGGGGCACGATTCCCCCTTGCTAGGAGGGTGATATGGGAAAAGCGGTAGAATTTGGAAACCAATTTAAAAGTGCACATGTACCACAAAATGGCTACTGTTCGCCACCTACACGACTCTGGCTGGCTGTTGCTGGGGAAAACCCCAGCCTCGCCATCTGGACAATAGGGCTCCTGTGGCAGGGAGGTGCCAGCACCTCCCCAGACAGGATATGTGGATTGGAACAGGGTGGGTGCACCAAAAGTCCATTCAGAGTTGCACGTAGGCAGCTGCAGAGCCCCAATTCTGCATACACCGCCTGGAACCGGTTCAGGGGCATCCTGCCCCTCGCCCAGGCGGGAAACACACAAAGGGGAGTGGGTGTAGCCACCCTTTCCCGCCTCTACTCTGATTGGTAGGCTCTATTTTGGACCATCCCCTAATCTTGGGGATATATGGGAATAACTTTGCCCTAGAGCCTTAGATTCGTACAGGACTTCACAGAACTGACCTTCGACGAGCTGCTGCCCAGCTGACTGAAGAAATCTCCCTTGGGATAAAGGAGTTATCCCCCTGCTTGGCAGGCACCTAAAAGACTACAAGATACCCGGTTGGAACTTCGTTGCTCTCACGACCTTCGACGCCTTCCAGCAACCTCGAGGTGGGTCTCCAGTGCATCCCAGCGTCCTGTGAGTGTGCCCAGCAAGTCTGAGTACCCTGGACCACGTGGGTGTCGAGATCCCCGCATACCCCGAGACACCGGCCACCTCTTGTCCAGCACACGACCCCGACCAGTGGGGAAGTTGTGCTTTGGCCCATTCTTGAGCCAACCTTCAAGCAGCATTTGTGCCGACTCTCAGCTCCCTGGCCCGCTCCGGTGGCCCGTGGGAGCACTTTTACGCACTCCATTTTGCTGCCTTCCGCGGTCCCTTGTCTCTCGACTTGTGGGCCCTGACGGAGGACAATCTTCCTTTCTAAGAGTTCCCCTGGTTGCTCCAGGCCTGCTCTACGCTCCCTGCAAAGGAGAGCACCCTCAGACCTCGTGGGTCTGCACCAGCAGCTGCTTTGTTCATCTTGCGTGGGTTGCGGTTGCCAATGCTTAGTGGATCCAATCGGGACACTAACACCGCAGCGACCCTCAGCCGACGTGGGACAGTCGCCCTCCAGAAGCTGGCCTTCCTTGAAGCCTCCCGGAGCCCGTGACTGCAGAGCCCAGCTGTACCTTCCACACCTGAAGCACCCGACATCCACGAGCTCCTTCCTGTGAGCTCCCTGGTCACTGTGCTGTGACCCAGACTCTGTCCCCTCTGCTTTCAGGTTCATCTTTGTCTTTTCTTCAACTTTAATCTTCACGACTTCAGCGACACTTCCAGCTAGCAGCAGTTTGGACTCCTTTTCCATAGAAAATCAGCCCGCGACCCGACACCAGAATCGACCTATGCACCCGGCTTCCCTGGGGCAGGTAACAGTGGTACTTCGGTACTCCCGTGGTGGTGGGCTCTCCAAAGCCTTAAGTCTCAAGCCTTAACTTTGTACTGTTGTTAGAAGTGTCCTTAAACCTTAATTATTCAACCGCGACATTCTCCATAGGCTAACATTGCGATCCCGACAGCAGCTTCTCGCACTGCACACGCCTCCCGTGGGTCCCCTTCCTCTTAACTGTGGGTGGATTCTTAAGGGGCCAGCGATCCTGAATGCCCTAGGCATTGCCTGTAGAATTGTCGTGGTTCTTATACCACTATTTTAGTATATGGTTTGGTCCCCCCCTGGGGCCCATTGATTTCTGTGCTATTTATTGTGTTTAGAAATGCTTGTTTGAATTGTAACTTTGCCACTAGCCACAGAAAGTGACTGTGGGATTCTGTCTAGAATAAATACATATATTTTATATATATACCTGTGTGGGCTACTCTTTCATTTGGTTATTCAAGAGGTTATTATGGTAAAACAATAAGCTTAACACTCCTTCAAGACTTAGCCTGAAGGCTGCTCTCCACAGCTACCACTAGGATAGCTTTCTTTAAAGGTTGTCTTAAACCTACCATCAATAAGAGTCGAATTGGACTGGTGCAAGGTGTCCCTATAACTAGGAACAGCATATGCCAGGCCAACTTCTCACATTGGTGTGCAGCGGTTGGATTCAAGCTTGCCATTGTTTTACCAAATAACAAATTGAATTTCTAAAGTGAAAGCCACAAGGTACCAAAGGTACATATAAATTCAAGCTAGAATACAATAAGTTCTACTGAACTTGGAGTTGTGTGTAGAGGGTTTAGCACACCTTGACTACAACTCAAGAGAGGGTTCAGTAGGCCACACTTAGTGTAGGTAGATACATCACTACACTAAACATGTCTTCAGGTGGCACTAAGGCTATGGAAGGACCCCAGAGGGTCCCAGTAGATAAGTATGATAATTTCACCTTTGCTGAGCTCAGGGAAATGTGCACCCTTAGGAAACTGAAGACAGAAAGAGGTGCCAACACAAAACGTCTCAAAGAGATCCTGCTTATAGCAGACTTTATGGAGTCCATAGGATCCAGAGGGATGGACAACGTGGGTGGGCACCCCTCAGAAGAGGACACTCCCAGAGTGGAATCTGAAGAGGAACAGGAAGAGGATGAAAATCCTGACCTGGAAGAAACAAACCACTCACAGCATGGAGGTGATGGCCCAAGAGGCACTCCCTCCACCCTTAAAAGGGGAGTGGTGGGTCCAAGAAGGAACAGATCCCCCTCAGTGGGATCCAACCATTCTAAGGGATCCAAAGGGTCCTCTGCCTCTTCTCAGAGAAGAGAAACCTCTCATGAGAGGAAATGCAGACTGATCAAATTTGAGCAGGCTAAGCTTGAGCTTAAAAGAGAACAGTTAGCATTAGACAGGGAAACCCTGGAGCTTCAGAAAGCTTCAAGAAAGTGGGGTCTAGAGATCCCTGGTGGCAGTAATGAAACCCCTAGAGTTAGAGAGAGAGTCCCTGACAATAGGAACCTCCACAAGATTGTGCCCCCCTATCAGAATGGGGATGATATCCACAAATGGATATCTGCTCTTGAAAGGGCCTGTAGAGTACAGAGGGTCCCTGGAGAGCAGTGGGCAGCAATCCTGTGGCTCTCCTTTTCAGATAAAGGGAGAGACAAGCTCCTCTCTGTAAGAGAAGAGGATGCTGATGATTATTATATCTTGAAAGCTGCTTTAATAGATGGGTTTGGCTTAACCACTGATCAATACAGACTTAAGTTCAGAGACACCCAGAAAGCACAGAATCAAGATTGGGTAGACTTTGTGGATTGTGCAACCAAGGCACTGGAAGGTTGGTTAAATGGCAGTAAAGTTAATGATTATCAAGGATTGTATAATCTCATTATGAGGGAGCAGATTCTTAATAATTGTCAGAACCAACTTTTACACCAGCACCTGGTGGACTCTGATCTGACCTCTCCCCAAGAATTGGGAAAGAAGGCAGACAAATGGGTCAGAACCAGGATTAGGCCTAAGAACCACGTTGGTGACCAGAAGAAGGATTCCACTAAGCCCAAAGAGAAAGGTGGGGATGATAAACAAGAAAAGTCCTCTGAAGGGCCCCAACAAACCAGTGCTGGGGGTGGGTCCCAAAATCCTTCCTCTAATAACAAGAAGCCCTATTGCCATGTCTGTAAGAAACCTGGCCACTGGAAAACTGACTCCAGCTGTCCTAAAAATGGCAATAAAGAAAATGTTCCTCCAAAACCTGCTCCAACACCTCCTGTTACTACTAGTAGTAATCCCCCAGGTGGTGGGAGTGCACCCAAAAACTTAGTTGGGTTCTCTTTGGGGACACCAGTGGACTCTGGCCTAGCCAGGTCCCCTGCATTAGCAACAATGGTCTGTGATGGTGGCATGGGGTTTGCCAACTTTACCATGAGCCCCAGTATTCTGGGCAGGTACAGACAAGAACCAATAATCAATGGTCAGAAGGCTGTGGCCTATAAGGACACAGGGGCCACTGTCACCATGGTGACCAAGAGGCTAGTGCCCCTAGATCAGCTTTTACCTGGGTTTAGCTATCAGGTGACCAACATTGATGGAATCAGGACAGATCATCCCATGGCAGTGATAAATCTCAGCTGGGGAGGAGTCACTGGCCCCAAGAGAGTGGCAGTGTCCCCAAACTTGCCTGTAGATTGTCTACTGGGGAATGATCTAGAAATCTCAGCCTGGGCTGAGGTTGACCACAAGGCCCATTTGAAAATGGTAGGAATTCCTGAGAGAGTGGATGAGACCCTGAGGGCCTCACCTCCACCCCAGGAGGAAATAGAAAGAGTGAAGCCTGAAACTATGGATCACTCTACACAAACAGAGAGCATAGGGGAGGAAGAGCAGTCTTCCCCCCACCAGACTACAGGTAAAGGTCCAGTTTCTCAGGGAACTGACCCTGCCCCTTGTGAAGTAACTGCCCCAGAAGTGGACAGGCTTGGCCTGCCCACCTCTCTGATGGCAGGGGATCCTTACAAGGTGGTACCCAGTCTGGAGCAGGTATCCTGCCCCTCTCTACCCTGCCTCAGTCAGCCCAGGGCTGCAGAGGTCAGGGAGGTCAGTGGACCCTTATTGGGCCCCTGCCCAGAGGAACCCCCTCATCAACAGATTAGGGACACCCAGCAGAGTAGTTTCAGCCAGGTGAATATTCCTCTACAAACTGAGGGATCCCCCTTACCCCTAGGTATAGGCACCCCTCAAATGGATGTTGTTGAGCACAGGGAAACCTGGGGCCTAGCTGCCCCAAACCTTCCAGTGCCCTCCACTATTCCAGCCAAAGGGATCCAACCCCCAGCTGTAGGCAGCCAGAGGTTGACCCTTAGGGCCAGATATGACACCGTCCTGGGCAGAAAGGCTTCCATAGTGGCCAGTGATCTGAGGAGGTTGAGACCAACCCAAGTAGGGTCTCACTTCCAGACTCAGACACCCCACCAGCCCACCTCTGACCCAAAAACCAATACAGGTAATTTCCCTAGACTTTGGAGAAACTCTAGAACCCCTTGGGGTAGGATTTCCCAAGTGGACCATGACACAGGGAGCAACCATGTTAGTACAGGTTCTTCCTTATATGGCCACTCAGGAAATAAAGGCTTATCTGGACAAGGTTAGCCTTATCTCCTTTCGTTTGGGGGGGGGTTATGTAGGAGAGTGGAATCTGACTAATGGTTGCCCCCAACTTTTTGCCTGGTATTTAAGTGGTTTTTGACTAGTCTGGCTGGGATCCTGCTATCCAGGACCCCAGCCTATCTGCTTTCTCCCTAAAACTGTTGTGAGTACTCTAGGTACAAACATAATTGGATGCTGGGCATGCCCATCCAGTCCCTTGTAGATGGTACCCTAGGTACCCAGGGCATGGGTCCCCCAGTAGGCCTACCAGGGCTGCAGCACTTATTGTGCCACCCTGGGACAGCCACCCAAACTGACACCACCAGGCCACTACTGTAGCCTGGGTAAGGTGGTGCTAGCACCCCTTACAGGGATGTAGGTACCCTATGTCCCATACAATTACAACACATATACTCTCATAGGTCACCCCTATGGCAGGCCCTGGTAATCCTGCAGGGCTGGGTGCTGAGGTATGTGTGAGGGGGGACCCCTACGTGAGTAGGACCTCTCTGCAGCCTTCGTAAAATCGTTACTGGGTTGTTTGTAGTGTAGCCATACCATATACTCTTAACCGCATTATAAGTTATTGCGTCATCGCTGTAACTTGGGACTGGCTACACAGAACCATATCGTGTTTGGTGTCAAACATGAAGGAATCATACCCCCAGTCCAGCCATGGGCAGGGGGGCACGATTCCCCCTTGCTAGGAGGGTGATATGGGAAAAGCGGTAGAATTTGGAAACCAATTTAAAAGTGCACATGTACCACAAAATGGCTACTGTTCGCCACCTACACGACTCTGGCTGGCTGTTGCTGGGGAAAACCCCAGCCTCGCCATCTGGACAATAGGGCTCCTGTGGCAGGGAGGTGCCAGCACCTCCCCAGACAGGATATGTGGATTGGAACAGGGTGGGTGCACCAAAAGTCCATTCAGAGTTGCACGTAGGCAGCTGCAGAGCCCCAATTCTGCATACACCGCCTGGAACCGGTTCAGGGGCATCCTGCCCCTCGCCCAGGCGGGAAACACACAAAGGGGAGTGGGTGTAGCCACCCTTTCCCGCCTCTACTCTGATTGGTAGGCTCTATTTTGGACCATCCCCTAATCTTGGGGATATATGGGAATAACTTTGCCCTAGAGCCTTAGATTCGTACAGGACTTCACAGAACTGACCTTCGACGAGCTGCTGCCCAGCTGACTGAAGAAATCTTCCTTGGGATAAAGGAGTTATCCCCCTGCTTGGCAGGCACCTAAAAGACTACAAGATACCCGGTTGGAACTTCGTTGCTCTCACGACCTTCGACGCCTTCCAGCAACCTCGAGGTGGGTCTCCAGTGCATCCCAGCGTCCTGTGAGTGTGCCCAGCAAGTCTGAGCACCCTGGACCACGTGGGTGTCGAGATCCCCGCATACCCCGAGACACCGGCCACCTCTTGTCCAGCACACGACCCCGACCAGTGGGGAAGTTGTGCTTTGGCCCATTCTTGAGCCAACCTTCAAGCAGCATTTGTGCCGACTCTCAGCTCCCTGGCCCGCTCCGGTGGCCCGTGGGAGCACTTTTACGCACTCCATTTTGCTGCCTTCCGCGGTCCCTTGTCTCTCGACTTGTGGGCCCTGACGGAGGACAATCTTCCTTTCTAAGAGTTCCCCTGGTTGCTCCAGGCCTGCTCTACGCTCCCTGCAAAGGAGAGCACCCTCAGACCTCGTGGGTCTGCACCAGCAGCTGCTTTGTTCATCTTGCGTGGGTTGCGGTTGCCAATGCTTAGTGGATCCAATCGGGACACTAACACCGCAGCGACCCTCAGCCGACGTGGGACAGTCGCCCTCCAGAAGCTGGCCTTCCTTGAAGCCTCCCGGAGCCCGTGACTGCAGAGCCCAGCTGTACCTTCCACACCTGAAGCACCCGACATCCACGAGCTCCTTCCTGTGAGCTCCCTGGTCACTGTGCTGTGACCCAGACTCTGTCCCCTCTGCTTTCAGGTTCATCTTTGTCTTTTCTTCAACTTTAATCTTCACGACTTCAGCGACACTTCCAGCTAGCAGCAGTTTGGACTCCTTTTCCATAGAAAATCAGCCCGCGACCCGACACCAGAATCGACCTATGCACCCGGCTTCCCTGGGGCAGGTAACAGTGGTACTTCGGTACTCCCGTGGTGGTGGGCTCTCCAAAGCCTTAAGTCTCAAGCCTTAACTTTGTACTGTTGTTAGAAGTGTCCTTAAACCTTAATTATTCAACCGCGACATTCTCCATAGGCTAACATTGCGATCCCGACAGCAGCTTCTCGCACTGCACACGCCTCCCGTGGGTCCCCTTCCTCTTAACTGTGGGTGGATTCTTAAGGGGCCAGCGATCCTGAATGCCCTAGGCATTGCCTGTAGAATTGTCGTGGTTCTTATACCACTATTTTAGTATATGGTTTGGTCCCCCCCTGGGGCCCATTGATTTCTGTGCTATTTATTGTGTTTAGAAATGCTTGTTTGAATTGTAACTTTGCCACTAGCCACAGAAAGTGACTGTGGGATTCTGTCTAGAATAAATACATATATTTTATATATATACCTGTGTGGGCTACTCTTTCATTTGGTTATTCAAGAGGTTATTATGGTAAAACAATAAGCTTAACACTCCTTCAAGACTTAGCCTGAAGGCTGCTCTCCACAGCTACCACTAGGATAGCTTTCTTTAAAGGTTGTCTTAAACCTACCATCAATAAGAGTCGAATTGGACTGGTGCAAGGTGTCCCTATAACTAGGAACAGCATATGCCAGGCCAACTTCTCACAGTCTTAGACTCTTACTCTGGCCTAATAGTCAGGGTTTGAGTCTTACTCTGGCCTAATGGTTAAGGTCTTAACTCTTACTCTGGCCTAATGGTTAAGGTCTTAGACTCTTACTCTGGCCTACTGGTTAAGGTCTTAAACTCTCACTCTGGCCTAATGGTTAAGGTCTTAACATTTAATCTGGCCTAATGGTTAAGGTCTTTGCTCTTACTCTGGCCTACTGGTTAAGGTCTTAGACTCTTACTCTGGCCTAATGGTTAAGGTCTTAACTCTTACTCTGGCCTAATGGTTAAGGTCTTAACTCTTACTCTGGCCTAATGGTTAAGGTCTTGACCCTTACTCTGGCCAAATGGTTAAGGTCTCAACTCTTACTCTGGCCTAATGGTTAAGGTCTTAAGTCTTACTCTGACCGAATGGTTAAGGTCTTAACTCTTACCTGGCCTAATGGTTAAGGTCTTAACTCTTACTCTGGCCTAATGGATAAGGTCTTAACTCTTACCTGGCCTAATGGTTAAGGTCTTAGACTCTTACTCTGGCCTACTTGTTAAGGTCCTAGCTCTTACTCTGGCCTAATGGTTAAGGTCTTAGACTGTTACTCTGGCCTACTGGTTAAGGTCTTAACTCTTACTCTGGCCTAATGGTTAAGGTCTTAACTCTAACTCTGGCCTACTGGTTAAGGTCTTAACTGGTTATGGTCTTGACTCTTACTCTGGCTTAATGGTAAAGGTCTTAGACTCTTACTCTGGCCTAATAGTCAGGGTTTGAGTCTTACTCTGGCCTAATGGTTAAGGTCTTAACTCTTACTCTGGCCTAATGGTTAAGGTCTTGACTCTTACTCTGGCCTAATGGTTAAGGTCCTAGTCTCTTACTTTGGCCTACTGGTTAAGGTCTTAACTCTTACTCTGGCCTAATGGTTAAGGTCTTAACTCTAACTCTGGCCTACTGGTTAAGGTCTTAACTGGTTATGGTCTTGACTCTTACTCTGGCTTAATGGTAAAGGTCTTAGACTCTTACTCTGGCCTAATAGTCAGGGTTTGAGTCTTACTCTGGCCTAATGGTTAAGGTCTTAACTCTCACTCTGGCCTAATGGTTAAGGTCTTGACTCTTACTCTGGCCTAATGGCTAAGGTCCTAGTCTCTTACTCTGGCCTAATGGTTAAGGTCTTAACTCTTACTCTGGCCTACTGGTTAAGGTCTTTGCTCTTATCTGGCCTACTGGTTAAGGTCTTATCTCTTACTCTGGCCTAATGGTTAAGGTCTTAACTCTTAACTCTTACTCTGGCCTAATGGTTAAGGTCTTAACTCTTACTCTGGCCTAATGGTTAAGGTCTTAGACTCTTACTCTGGCCTAATGGTTAAGGTCTTGACTCTTACTCTGGAGTAATGGTTAAGGTCTCAACTCATATTCTGGCCTAATGGTTAAGGTCTTAGACTCTTACTCTAGCCTAATGGTTAAGGTCTTAACTCTTACTCTGGCCTAATGGTTAAGGTCTTAACTCTTACTCTGGCCTAATGGTTAAGGTCTTAGACTGTTACTCTGGCCTACTGGTTAAGGTCTTAACTCTTACTCTGGCCTAATGGTTAAGGTCTTAACTCTAACTCTGGCCTACTGGTTAAGGTCTTAACAGGTTATGGTCTTGACTCTTACTCTGGCTTAATGGTAAAGGTCTTAGACTCTTACTCTGGCCTAATAGTCAGGGTTTGAGTCTTACTCTGGCCTAATGGTTAAGGTCTTAACTCTTACTCTGGCCTAATGGTTAAGGTTTTGACTCTTACTCTGGCCTAATGGTTAAGGTCCTAGTCTCTTACTCTGGCCTACTGGTTAAGGTCTTAACTCTTACTCTGGCCTAATGGTTAAGGTCTTAACTCTAACTCTGGCCTACTGGTTAAGGTCTTAACTGGTTATGGTCTTGACTCTTACTCTGGCTTAATGTTAAAGGTCTTAGACTCTTACTGTGGCCTAATAGTCAGGATTTGAGACTTACTCTGGCCTAATGGTTAAGGTCTTAACTCTTACTCTGGCCTAATGGTTAAGGTCTTAGACTCTTACTCTGGCCTAATAGTCAGGGTTTGAGTCTTACTCTGGCCTAATGGTTAAGGTCTTAACTCTTACTCTGGCCTAATGGTGAAGGTCTTAGACTCTTACTCTGGCCTAATGGTTAATGTCTTAACATTTAATCTGGCCTAATGGTTAAGGTCTTTGCTCTTACTCTGGCCTACTGGTTAAGGTCTTAGACTCTTACTCGGGCCTAATGGTTCAGGTCTTAACTCTTACTCTGGCCTAATGGTTAAGGTCTTAACACTTAATCTGGCCTAATGGTTAAAGTCTTTGCTCTTATTCTGGCCTACTGGTTAAGGTCTTAGACTATTACTCTGGCCTAATGGTTAAGGTCTTCACCCTTACTCTGGCCTAAAGGTTAAGGTCTTAACTCTTACTCTGGCCTAATGGTTAGGGTCTTAGACTCTTACTCTGGCCAAATGGTTAAGGTCTTAACTCTTAACTTTTACTCTGGCCTAACGGTTAAGGTCTTAACTCTTACTCTGGCCTAATGGGTAAGGTCTTAACTCTTACTCTGGCCTAATAGTTAAGGTCTTGACTCTTACTCTGGCCAAATGGTTAAGGTCTTAACTCTTACTCTGGCCTAATGGTTAAGGTCTTAACTCTTACTCTGGCCTAATAGTTAAGGTCTTAGACTATTACTCTGGCCTAATGGTTAAGGTCTTAACTCTTACTCTGGCCTAATGGTTAAGGTCTTAACTCTTACTCTGGCCTAATGGTTAAGGTCTTAGACTCTTACTCTGGCCTACTGGTGAAGGTCTTAACTCTTACTCTGGCCGAATGGTTAAGGTCTTAACTCTTAACTTTTACTCTGGCCTAATGGTTAAGGTCTTAACTCTTACTCTGGCCTAATGGTTAAGGTCTTAACTCTTACTCTGGCCTAATGGTTAAGGTCTTGACTCTTACTCTGGCCAAATGGTTATGGTCTTAACTCTTACTCTGGCCTAATGGTTAAGGTCTTAAGTCTTACTCTGGCCGAATGGTTAAGGTCTTAACTCTTACCTGGCCTAATGGTTAAGGTCTTAACTCTGACTCTGGCCTAATGGTTAAGGTCTTAACTCTTACCTGGCCTAATGGTTAAGGTCTTAAACTCTTACTCTGGCCGAATGGTTAAGGTCCTAGCTCTTACTCTGGTCTAATGGTTAAGGTCTTAGACTCTTACTCTGGCCTACTGGTTAAGGTCTTAACTCTTACTCTGGCCTAATGGTTAAGGTCTTAACTCTAACTCTGGCCTACTGGTTAAGGTCTTAACAGATTATGGTCTTGACTCTTACTCTGGCTTAATGGTAAAGGTCTTAGACTCTTACTCTGGCCTAATAGTCAGGGTTTGAGTCTTACTCTGGCCTAATGGTTAAGGTCTTAACTCTTACTCTGGCCTAATGGTTAAGGTCTTGACTCTTACTCTGGCCTAATGGTTAAGGTCCTAGTCTCTTACTCTGGCCTAATGGTTAAGGTCTTAACTCTTACTCTGGCCTAATGGTTAAGGTCTTAACTCTAACTCTGGCCTACTGGTTAAGGTCTTAACTGGTTATGGTCTTGACTCTTACTCTGGCTTAATGGTAAAGGTCTTAGACTCTTACTCTGGCCTAATAGTCAGGGTTTGAGTCTTACTCTGGCCTAATGGTTAAGGTCTTAACTCTTACTCTGGCCTAATGGTTAAGGTCTTAGACTCTTACTCTGGCCTAATAGTCAGGGTTTGAGTCTTACTCTGGCCTAATGGTTAAGGTCTTAACTCTTACTCTGGCCTAATGGTTAAGGTCTTAGACTCTTACTCTGGCCTAATGGTTAAGGTCTTAACATTTAATCTGGCCTAATGGTTAAGGTCTTTGCTCTTACTCTGGCCTACTGGTTAGGGTCTTAGACTCTTACTCTGGCCAAATGGTTAAGGTCTTAACTCTTACTCTGGCCTAATGGTTAAGGTTTTAACACTTAATCTGGCCTAATGGTTAAAGTCTTTGCTCTTATTCTGGCCTACTGGTTAAGGTCTTAGACTATTACTCTGGCCTAATGGTTAAGGTCTTAACTCTCACTCTGGCCTAATGGTTAAGGTCTTAACTCTTACTCTGGCCTAATGGTTAAGGTCTTAGACTCTTACTCTGGCCGAATGGTTAAGGTCTTAACTCTTAACTTTTACTCTGGCCTAATGGTTAAGGTCTTAACTCTTACTCTGGCCTAATGGGTAAGGTCTTAACTCTTACTCTGGCCTAATGGTTAAGGTCTTGACTCTTACTCTGGCCAAATGGTTAAGGTCTTAACTCTTACTCTGGCCTAATGGTTAAGGTCTTGACTCTTACTCTGGCCAAATGGTTAAGGTCTTAAGTCTTACTCTGGCCGAATGGTTAAGGTCTTAACTCTTACCTGGCCTAATGGTTAAGGTCTTAACTCTTACTCTGGCCTAATGGTTAAGGTCTTAACTCTTACCTGGCCTAATGGTTAAGGTCTTAGACTATTACTCTGGCCTACTGGTTAAGGTCCTAGCTCTTACTCTGGCCTAATGGTTAAGGTCTTAGACTCTTACTGTGGCCTACTGGTTAAGGTCTTAACTCTTACTCTGGCCTAATGGTTAAGGTCCTAACTCTAACTCTGGCCTACTGGTTAAGGTCTTAACAGGTTATGGTCTTGACTCTTACTCTGGCTTAATGGTAAAAGTCTTAGACTCTTACTCTGGCCTAATAGTCAGGGTTTGAGTCTTACTCTGGCCTAATGGTTAAGGTCTTAACTCTTACTCTGGCCTAATGGTTAAGGTCTTGACTATTACTCTGGCCTAATGGTTAAGGTCCTAGTCTCTTACTCTGGCCTACTGGTTAAGGTCTTAACTCTTACTCTGGCCTAATGGTTAAGGTCTTAACTCTAACTCTGGCCTACTGGTTAAGGTCTTAACTGGTTATGGTCTTGACTCTTACTCTGGCTTAATGGTAAAGGTCTTAGACTCTTACTCTGGCCTAATAGTCAGGGTTTGAGTCTTACTCTGGCCTACTGGTGAAGGTCTTAACTCTTACTCTGGCCAAATGGTTAAGGTCTTAACTCTTAACTTTTACTCTGGCCTAATGGTTAAGGTCTTAACTCTTACTCTGGCCTAATGGTTAAGGTCTTAACTCTTACTCTGGCCTAATGGTTAAGGTCTTGACTCTTACTCTGGCCAAATGGTTAAGGTCTTAACTCTTACTCTGGCCTAATGGTTAAGGTCTTAAGTCTTACTCTGGCCGAATGGTTAAGGTCTTAACTCTTACCTGGCCTAATAGTTAAGGTCTTAACTCTTACTCTGGCCTAATGGTTAAGGTCTTAACTCTTACCTGGCCTAATGGTTAAGGTCTTAGACTCTTACTCTGGCCTACTGGTTAAGGTCCTAGCTCTTACTCTGGCCTAATGGTTAAGGTCTTAGACTCTTACTGTGGCCTACTGGTTAAGGTATTAACTCTTACTCTGGCCTAATGGTTAAGGTCTTAACTCTAACTCTGGCCTACGGGTTAAGGTCTTAACAGGTTATGGTCTTGACTCTTACTCTGGCTTAATGGTAAAGGTCTTAGACTCTTACTCTGGCCTAATAGTCAGGGTTTGACTCTTACTCTGGCCTAATGGTTAAGGTCTTAACTCTTACTCTGGCCTAATGGTTAAGGTCTTGACTCTTACTCTGGCCTAATGGCTAAGGTCCTAGTCTCTTACTCTGGCCTAATGGTTAAGGTCTTAACTCTTACTCTGGCCGACTGGTTAAGGTCTTTGCTCTTATCTGGCCTACTGGTTAAGGTCTTATCTCTTACTCTGGCCTAATGGTTAAGGTCTTAACTCTTAACTCTTACTCTGGCCTAGTGGTTAAGGTCTTAACTCTTACTCTGGCCTACTGGTTAAGGTCTTGACTCTTACTCTGGCCTAATGGTTAAGGTCCTAGTCTCTTACTCTGGCCTAATGGTTAAGGTCTTAACTCTTACTCTGGCCTAATGGTTAAGGTCTTAACTCTTAATCTGGCCTAATGGTTAAGGTCTTAACTCTTACTCTGGCCTAATGGTTAAGGTCTTAGACTCTTACTCTGGCCTACTGGTGAAGGTCTTAACTCTTACTCTGGCCAAATGGTTAAGGTCTTAACTCTTAACTTTTACTCTGGCCTAATGGTTAAGGTCTTAACTCTTACTCTGGCCTAATGGTTAAGGTCTTAACTCTTACTCTGGCCTAATGGTTAAGGTCTTAACTCTTACTCTGGCCTAATGGTTAAGGTCTTGACTCTTACTCTGGCCAAATGGTTAAGGTCTTAACTCTTACTCTGGCCTAATGGTTAAGGTCTTAATTCTTAATCTGGCCGAATGGTTAAGGTCTTAACTCTTACCTGGCCTAATGGTTAAGGTCTTAACTCTTACTCTGGCCTAATGGTTAAGGTATTAACTCTTACCTGGCCTAATGGTTAAGGTCTTAGACTCTTACTCTGGCCTACTGGTTAAGGTCCTAGCTCTTACTCTGGCCAAACGGTTAAGGTCTTAGACTCTTAATCTGGCCTACTGGTTAAGGTCTTAACTCTTACTCTGGCCTAATGGTTAAGGTCTTAACTCTAACTCTGGCCTACTGGTTAAGGTCTTAACAGGTTATGGTCTTGACTCTTACTCTGGCTTAATGGTAAAGGTCTTAGACTCTTATTCTGGCCTAATAGTCAGGGTTTGAGTCTTACTCTGGCCTAATGGTTAAGGTCTTAACTCTTACTCTGGCCTAATGGTTAAGGTCTTTGCTCTTACTCTGGCCTACTGGTTAAGGTCTTAGACTCTTACTCTGGCCTAATGGTTAAGGTCTTAACTCTTACTCTGGCCTAATGGTTAAGGTCTTAACTCTTACTCTGGCCTAATGGTTAAGGTCTTGACCCTTACTCTGGCCAAATGGTTAAGGTCTCAACTCTTACTCTGGCCTAATGGTTAAGGTCTTAAGTCTTACTCTGACCGAATGGTTAAGGTCTTAACTCTTACCTGGCCTAATGGTTAAGGTCTTAACTCTTACTCTGGCCTAATGGATAAGGTCTTAACTCTTACCTGGCCTAATGGTTAAGGTCTTAGACTCTTACTCTGGCCTACTTGTTAAGGTCCTAGCTCTTACTCTGGCCTAATGGTTAAGGTCTTAACTCTAACTCTGGCCTACCGGTTAAGGTCTTAGACTCTTACTCTGGCCTAATGGTTAAGGTCTTAACTCTTACTCTGGCCTAATGGTTAAGGTCTTAACTCTTACTCTGGCCTAATGGTTAAGGTCTTAAGTCTTACTCTGGCCGAATGGTTAAGGTCTTAACTCTTACCTGGCCTAATGGTTAAGGTCTTAACTCTTACTCTGGCCTAATGGTTAAGGTCTTAACTCTTACCTGGCCTAATGGTTAAGGTCTTAGACTCTTACTCAGGCCTACTGGTTAAGGTCCTAGCTCTTACTCTGGCCTAATGGTTAAGGTCTTAGACTCTTACTCTGGCCTAATGGTTAAGGTCTTAACTCTAACTCTGGCCTACCGGTTAAGGTCTTAACTGGTTATGGTCTTGACTCTTACTCTGGCTTAATGGTAAAAGTCTTAGACTCTTACTCTGGCCTAATAGTCAGGGTTTGAGTCTCACTCTGGCCTAATGGTTAAGGTCTTAACTCTTACTCTGGCCTAATGGTTAAGGTCTTGACACTTACTCTGGCCTAATGGTTAAGGTGCTAGTCTCTTACTCTGGCCTACTGGTTAAGGTCTTAACTCTTACTCTGGCCTAATAGCTAAGGTCCTAGACTCGTACTCTGGCCTACTGGTTAAGGTCTTAACTCTTACTCTGACCTAATAGCTAAGGTCTTAACTCTTACTCTGGCCTAATAGCTAAGGTCTTAGACTATTACTCTGGCCTAATGGTTAAGGTCTTAACTCTTACTCTGGCCTAATGGTTAAGGTCTTAGACTCTTACTCTGGCCTACTGGTGAAGGTCTTAACTCTTACTCTGGCCGAATGGTTAAGGTCTTAACTCTTAACTTTTACTCTGGCCTAATGGTTAAGGTCTTAACTCTTACTCTGGCCTAATGGGTAAGGTTTTAACTCTTACTCTGGCCTAATGGTTAAGGTCTTGACTCTTACTCTGGCCAAATGGTTAAGGTCTTAACTCTTACTCTGGCCTAATGGTTAAGGTCTTAAGTCTTACTCTGGCCGAATGGTTAAGGTCTTAACTCTTACCTGGCCGAATGGTTAAGGTCTTAACTCTTACCTGGCCTAATGGTTAAGGTCTTAACTCTTACTCTGGCCTAATGGTTAAGGTCTTAACTCTTACCTGGCCTAATGGTTAAGGTCTTAGACTCTTACTCTGGCCTACTGGTTAAGGTCCTAGCTCTTACTTTGATCTAATGGTTAAGGTCTTATACTCTTACTGTGGCCTACTGGTTAAGGTCTTAACTCTTACTCTGGCCTAATGGTTAAGGTCTTAACTCTAACTCTGGCCTACTGGTTAAGGTCTTAACAGGTTATGGTCTTGACTCTTACTCTGGCTTAATGGTAAAGGTCTTAGACTCTTACTCTGGCCTAATAGTCAGGGTTTGAGTCTTACTCTGGCCTAATGGTTAAGGTCTTAACTCTTACTCTGGCCTAATGGTCAAGGTCTTGTCTCTTACTCTGGCCTAATGGTTAAGGTCCTAGTCTCTTACTCTGGCCTACTGGTTAAGGTCTTAACTCTTACTCTGGCCTAATGGTTAAGGTCTTAACTCTAACTCTGGCCTACTGGTTAAGGTCTTAACTGGTTATGGTCTTGACTCTTACTCTGGCTTAATGGTAAAGGTCTTAGACTCTTACTCTGGCCTAATAGTCAGGGTTTGAGTCTTACTCTGGCCTAATGGTTAAGGTCTTAACTCTTACTCTGGCCTAATGGTTAAGGTCTTAGACTCTTACTCTGGCCTAATAGTCAGGGTTTGAGTCTTACTCTGGCCTAATGGTTAAGGTCTTAACTCTTACTCTGGCCTAATGGTTAAGGTCGTAGACTCTTACTCTGGCCTACTGGTTAAGGTCTTAAACTCTTACTCTGGCCTAATGGTTAAGGTCTTAACATTTAATCTGGCCTAATGGTTAAGGTCTTTGCTCTTACTCTGGCCTACTGGTTAAGGTCTTAGACTCTTACTCTGGCCTAATGGTTAAGGTCTTAACTCTTACTCTGGCCTAATGGTTAAGGTCTTAACTCTTACTCTGGCCTAATGGTTAAGGTCTTGACCCTTACTCTGGCCAAATGGTTAAGGTCTCAACTCTTACTCTGGCCTAATGGTTAAGGTCTTAAGTCTTACTCTGACCGAATGGTTAAGGTCTTAACTCTTACCTGGCCTAATGGTTAAGGTCTTAACTCTTACTCTGGCCTAATGGATAAGGTCTTAACTCTTACCTGGCCTAATGGTTAAGGTCTTAGACTCTTACTCTGGCCTACTTGTTAAGGTCCTAGCTCTTACTCTGGCCTAATGGTTAAGGTCTTAGACTGTTACTCTGGCCTACTGGTTAAGGTCTTAACTCTTACTCTGGCCTAATGGTTAAGGTCTTAACTCTAACTCTGGCCTACTGGTTAAGGTCTTAACTGGTTATGGTCTTGACTCTTACTCTGGCTTAATGGTAAAGGTCTTAGACTCTTACTCTGGCCTAATAGTCAGGGTTTGAGTCTTACTCTGGCCTAATGGTTAAGGTCTTAACTCTTACTCTGGCCTAATGGTTAAGGTCTTGACTCTTACTCTGGCCTAATGGTTAAGGTCCTAGTCTCTTACTTTGGCCTACTGGTTAAGGTCTTAACTCTTACTCTGGCCTAATGGTTAAGGTCTTAACTCTAACTCTGGCCTACTGGTTAAGGTCTTAACTGGTTATGGTCTTGACTATTACTCTGGCTTAATGGTAAAGGTCTTAGACTCTTACTCTGGCCTAATAGTCAGGGTTTGAGTCTTACTCTGGCCTAATGGTTAAGGTCTTAACTCTCACTCTGGCCTAATGGTTAAGGTCTTGACTCTTACTCTGGCCTAATGGCTAAGGTCCTAGTCTCTTACTCTGGCCTAATGGTTAAGGTCTTAACTCTTACTCTGGCCTACTGGTTAAGGTCTTTGCTCTTATCTGGCCTACTGGTTAAGGTCTTATCTCTTACTCTGGCCTAATGGTTAAGGTCTTAACTCTTAACTCTTACTCTGGCCTAATGGTTAAGGTCTTAACTCTTACTCTGGCCTAATGGTTAAGGTCTTAGACTCTTACTCTGGCCTAATGGTTAAGGTCTTGACTCTTACTCTGGAGTAATGGTTAAGGTCTCAACTCATATTCTGGCCTAATGGTTAAGGTCTTAGACTCTTACTCTAGCCTAATGGTTAAGGTCTTAACTCTTACTCTGGCCTAATGGTTAAGGTCTTAACTCTTACTCTGGCCTAATGGTTAAGGTCTTAGACTGTTACTCTGGCCTACTGGTTAAGGTCTTAAACTCTTACTCTGGCCTAATGGTTAAGGTCTTGACTCTTACTCTGGCCTAATGGTTAAGGTCCTAGTCTCTTACTCTGGCCTAATGGTTAAGGTCTTAACTCTAACTCTGGCCCAATGGTTAAGGTCTTAACTCTTACTCTGGCCTAATGGTTAAGGTCTTAACACTTAATCTGGCCTAATGGTTAAAGTCTTTGCTCTTATTCTGGCCTACTGGTTAAGGTCTTAGACTATTACTCTGGCCTAATGGTTAAGGTCTTAACTCTTACTCTGGCCTAATGGTTAAGGTCTTAACTCTTACTCTGGCCTAATGGTTAAGGTCTTAGACTCTTACTCTGGCCTACTGGTGAAGGTCTTAACTCTTACTCTGGCCAAATGGTTAAGGTCTTAACTCTTAACTTTTACTCTGGCCTAATGGTTAAGGTCTTAACTCTTACTCTGGCCTAATGGATAAGGTCTTAACTCTTACTCTGGCCTAATGGTTAAGGTCTTGACTCTTACTCTGGCCAAATGGTTAAGGTCTTAAGTCTTACTCTGGCTGAATGGTTAAGGTCTTAACTCTTACCTGGCCTAATGGTTAAGGTCTTAACTCTTACTCTGGCCTAATGGTTAAGGTCTTAACTCTTACCTGGCCTAATGGTTAAGGTCTTAGACTATTACTCTGGCCTACTGGTTAAGGTCCTAGCTCTTACTCTGGCCTAATGGTTAAGGTCTTAGACTCTTACTGTGGCCTACTGGTTAAGGTCTTAACTCTTACTCTGGCCTAATGGTTAAGGTCCTAACTCTAACTCTGGCCTACTGGTTAAGGTCTTAACAGGTTATGGTCTTGACTCTTACTCTGGCTTAATGGTAAAAGTCTTAGACTCTTACTCTGGCCTAATAGTCAGGGTTTGAGTCTTACTCTGGCCTAATGGTTAAGGTCTTAACTCTTACTCTGGCCTAATGGTTAAGGTCTTGACTATTACTCTGGCCTAATGGTTAAGGTCCTAGTCTCTTACTCTGGCCTACTGGTTAAGGTCTTAACTCTTACTCTGGCCTAATGGTTAAGGTCTTAACTCTAACTCTGGCCTACTGGTTAAGGTCTTAACTGGTTATGGTCTTGACTCTTACTCTGGCTTAATGGTAAAGGTCTTAGACTCTTACTCTGGCCTAATAGTCAGGGTTTGAGTCTTACTCTGGCCTACTGGTGAAGGTCTTAACTCTTACTCTGGCCAAATGGTTAAGGTCTTAACTCTTAACTTTTACTTTGGCCTAATGGTTAAGGTCTTAACTCTTACTCTGGCCTAATGGTTAAGGTCTTAACTCTTACTCTGGCCTAATGGTTAAGGTCTTGACTCTTACTCTGGCCAAATGGTTAAGGTCTTAACTCTTACTCTGGCCTAATGGTTAAGGTCTTAAGTCTTACTCTGGCCGAATGGTTAAGGTCTTAACTCTTACCTGGCCTAATAGTTAAGGTCTTAACTCTTACTCTGGCCTAATGGTTAAGGTCTTAACTCTTACCTGGCCTAATGGTTAAGGTCTTAGACTCTTACTCTGGCCTACTGGTTAAGGTCCTAGCTCTTACTCTGGCCTAATGGTTAAGGTCTTAGACTCTTACTGTGGCCTACTGGTTAAGGTATTAACTCTTACTCTGGCCTAATGGTTAAGGTCTTAACTCTAACTCTGGCCTACGGGTTAAGGTCTTAACAGGTTATGGTCTTGACTCTTACTCTGGCTTAATGGTAAAGGTCTTAGACTCTTACTCTGGCCTAATAGTCAGGGTTTGACTCTTACTCTGGCCTAATGGTTAAGGTCTTAACTCTTACTCTGGCCTAATGGTTAAGGTCTTGACTCTTACTCTGGCCTAATGGCTAAGGTCCTAGTCTCTTACTCTGGCCTAATGGTTAAGGTCTTAACTCTTACTCTGGCCGACTGGTTAAGGTCTTTGCTCTTATCTGGCCTACTGGTTAAGGTCTTATCTCTTACTCTGGCCTAATGGTTAAGGTCTTAACTCTTAACTCTTACTCTGGCCTAGTGGTTAAGGTCTTAACTCTTACTCTGGCCTACTGGTTAAGGTCTTGACTCTTACTCTGGCCTAATGGTTAAGGTCCTAGTCTCTTACTCTGGCCTAATGGTTAAGGTCTTAACTCTTACTCTGGCCTAATGGTTAAGGTCTTAACTCTTACTCTGGCCTAATGGTTAAGGTCTTAACTCTTACTCTGGCCTAATGGTTAAGGTCTTAGACTCTTACTCTGGCCTACTGGTGAAGGTCTTAACTCTTACTCTGGCCAAATGGTTAAGGTCTTAACTCTTAACTTTTACTCTGGCCTAATGGTTAAGGTCTTAACTCTTACTCTGGCCTAATGGTTAAGGTCTTAACTCTTACTCTGGCCTAATGGTTAAGGTCTTGACTCTTACTCTGGCCAAATGGTTAAGGTCTTAACTCTTACTCTGGCCTAATGGTTAAGGTCTTAATTCTTAATCTGGCCGAATGGTTAAGGTCTTAACTCTTACCTGGCCTAATGGTTAAGGTCTTAACTCTTACTCTGGCCTAATGGTTAAGGTCTTAACTCTTACCTGGCCTAATGGTTAAGGTCTTAGACTCTTACTCTGGCCTACTGGTTAAGGTCCTAGCTCTTACTCTGGCCAAACGGTTAAGGTCTTAGACTCTTAATCTGGCCTACTGGTTAAGGTCTTAACTCTTACTCTGGCCTAATGGTTAAGGTCTTAACTCTAACTCTGGCCTACTGGTTAAGGTCTTAACAGGTTATGGTCTTGACTCTTACTCTGGCTTAATGGTAAAGGTCTTAGACTCTTACTCTGGCCTAATAGTCAGGGTTTGAGTCTTACTCTGGCCTAATGGTTAAGGTCTTAACTCTTACTCTGGCCTAATGGTTAAGGTCTTTGCTCTTACTCTGGCCTACTGGTTAAGGTCTTAGACTCTTACTCTGGCCTAATGGTTAAGGTCTTAACTCTTACTCTGGCCTAATGGTTAAGGTCTTAACTCTTACTCTGGCCTAATGGTTAAGGTCTTGACCCTTACTCTGGCCAAATGGTTAAGGTCTCAACTCTTACTCTGGCCTAATGGTTAAGGTCTTAAGTCTTACTCTGACCGAATGGTTAAGGTCTTAACTCTTACCTGGCCTAATGGTTAAGGTCTTAACTCTTACTCTGGCCTAATGGATAAGGTCTTAACTCTTACCTGGCCTAATGGTTAAGGTCTTAGACTCTTACTCTGGCCTACTTGTTAAGGTCCTAGCTCTTACTCTGGCCTAATGGTTAAGGTCTTAACTCTAACTCTGGCCTACCGGTTAAGGTCTTAGACTCTTACTCTGGCCTAATGGTTAAGGTCTTAACTCTTACTCTGGCCTAATGGTTAAGGTCTTAACTCTTACTCTGGCCTAATGGTTAAGGTCTTAAGTCTTACTCTGGCCGAATGGTTAAGGTCTTAACTCTTACCTGGCCTAATGGTTAAGGTCTTAACTCTTACTCTGGCCTAATGGTTAAGGTCTTAACTCTAACTCTGGCCTACCGGTTAAGGTCTTAGACTCTTACTCTGGCCTAATGGTTAAGGTCTTAACTCTTACTCTGGCCTAATGGTTAAGGTCTTAAGTCTTACTCTGGCCGAATGGTTAAGGTCTTAACTCTTACCTGGCCTAATGGTTAAGGTCTTAACTCTTACTCTGGCCTAATGGTTAAGGTCTTAACTCTTACCTGGCCTAATGGTTAAGGTCTTAGACTCTTACTCAGGCCTACTGGTTAAGGTCCTAGCTCTTACTCTGGCCTAATGGTTAAGGTCTTAGACTCTTACTCTGGCCTAATGGTTAAGGTCTTAACTCTTACTCTGGCCTAATGGTTAAGGTCTTAACTCTTACCTGGCCTAATGGTTAAGGTCTTAGACTATTACTCTGGCCTACTGGTTAAGGTCCTAGCTCTTACTCTGGCCTAATGGTTAAGGTCTTAGACTCTTACTGTGGCCTACTGGTTAAGGTCTTAACTCTTACTCTGGCCTAATGGTTAAGGTCCTAACTCTAACTCTGGCCTACTGGTTAAGGTCTTAACAGGTTATGGTCTTGACTCTTACTCTGGCTTAATGGTAAAAGTCTTAGACTCTTACTCTGGCCTAATAGTCAGGGTTTGAGTCTCACTCTGGCCTAATGGTTAAGGTCTTAACTCTTACTCTGGCCTAATGGTTAAGGTCTTGACACTTACTCTGGCCTAATGGTTAAGGTGCTAGTCTCTTACTCTGGCCTACTGGTTAAGGTCTTAACTCTTACTCTGGCCTAATAGCTAAGGTCCTAGACTCGTACTCTGGCCTACTGGTTAAGGTCTTAACTCTTACTCTGACCTAATAGCTAAGGTCTTAACTCTTACTCTGGCCTAATAGCTAAGGTCTTAGACTATTACTCTGGCCTAATGGTTAAGGTCTTAACTCTTACTCTGGCCTAATGGTTAAGGTCTTAGACTCTTACTCTGGCCTACTGGTGAAGGTCTTAACTCTTACTCTGGCCGAATGGTTAAGGTCTTAACTCTTAACTTTTACTCTGGCCTAATGGTTAAGGTCTTAACTCTTACTCTGGCCTAATAGGTAAGGTTTTAACTCTTACTCTGGCCTAATGGTTAAGGTCTTGACTCTTACTCTGGCCAAATGGTTAAGGTCTTAACTCTTACTCTGGCCTAATGGTTAAGGTCTTAAGTCTTACTCTGGCCGAATGGTTAAGGTCTTAACTCTTACCTGGCCGAATGGTTAAGGTCTTAACTCTTACCTGGCCTAATGGTTAAGGTCTTAACTCTTACTCTGGCCTAATGGTTAAGGTCTTAACTCTTACCTGGCCTAATGGTTAAGGTCTTAGACTCTTACTCTGGCCTACTGGTTAAGGTCCCAGCTCTTACTTTGATCTAATGGTTAAGGTCTTATACTCTTACTGTGGCCTACTGGTTAAGGTCTTAACTCTTACTCTGGCCTAATGGTTAAGGTCTTAACTCTAACTCTGGCCTACTGGTTAAGGTCTTAACAGGTTATGGTCTTGACTCTTACTCTGGCTTAATGGTAAAGGTCTTAGACTCTTACTCTGGCCTAATAGTCAGGGTTTGAGTCTTACTCTGGCCTAATGGTTAAGGTCTTAACTCTTACTCTGGCCTAATGGTCAAGGTCTTGTCTCTTACTCTGGCCTAATGGTTAAGGTCCTAGTCTCTTACTCTGGCCTACTGGTTAAGGTCTTAACTCTTACTCTGGCCTAATGGTTAAGGTCTTATCTCTAACTCTGGCCTACTGGTTAAGGTCTTAACTGGTTATGGTCTTGACTCTTACTCTGGCTTAATGGTAAAGGTCTTAGACTCTTACTCTGGCCTAATAGTCAGGGTTTGAGTCTTACTCTGGCCTAATGGTTAAGGTCTTAACTCTTACTCTGGCCTAATGGTTAAGGTCTTAGACTCTTACTCTGGCCTAATAGTCAGGGTTTGAGTCTTACTCTGGCCTAATGGTTAAGGTCTTAACTCTTACTCTGGCCTAATGGTTAAGGTCGTAGACTCTTACTCTGGCCTACTGGTTAAGGTCTTAAGCTCTTACTCTGGCCTAATGGTTAAGGTCTTAACATTTAATCTGGCCTAATGGTTAAGGTCTTTGCTCTTACTCTGGCCTACTGGTTAAGGTCTTAGACTCTTACTCTGGCCTAATGGTTAAGGTCTTAACTCTTACTCTGGCCTAATGGTTAAGGTCTTAACTCTTACTCTGGCCTAATGGTTAAGGTCTTGACCCTTACTCTGGCCAAATGGTTAAGGTCTCAACTCTTACTCTGGCCTAATGGTTAAGGTCTTAAGTCTTACTCTGACCGAATGGTTAAGGTCTTAACTCTTACCTGGCCTAATGGTTAAGGTCTTAACTCTTACTCTGGCCTAATGGATAAGGTCTTAACTCTTACCTGGCCTAATGGTTAAGGTCTTAGACTCTTACTCTGGCCTACTTGTTAAGGTCCTAGCTCTTACTCTGGCCTAATGGTTAAGGTCTTAGACTGTTACTATGGCCTACTGGTTAAGGTCTTAACTCTTACTCTGGCCTAATGGTTAAGGTCTTAACTCTAACTCTGGCCTACTGGTTAAGGTCTTAACTGGTTATGGTCTTGACTCTTACTCTGGCTTAATGGTAAAGGTCTTAGACTCTTACTCTGGCCTAATAGTCAGGGTTTGAGTCTTACTCTGGCCTAATGGTTAAGGTCTTAACTCTTACTCTGGCCTAATGGTTAAGGTCTTGACTCTTACTCTGGCCTAATTGTTAAGGTCCTAGTCTCTTACTTTGGCCTACTGGTTAAGGTCTTAACTCTTACTCTGGCCTAATGGTTAAGGTCTTAACTCTAACTCTGGCCTACTGGTTAAGGTCTTAACTGGTTATGGTCTTGACTCTTACTCTGGCTTAATGGTAAAGGTCTTAGACTCTTACTCTGGCCTAATAGTCAGGGTTTGAGTCTTACTCTGGCCTAATGGTTAAGGTCTTAACTCTCACTCTGGCCTAATGGTTAAGGTCTTGACTCTTACTCTGGCCTAATGGCTAAGGTCCTAGTCTCTTACTCTGGCCTAATGGTTAAGGTCTTAACTCTTACTCTGGCCTACTGGTTAAGGTCTTTGCTCTTATCTGGCCTACTGGTTAAGGTCTTATCTCTTACTCTGGCCTAATGGTTAAGGTCTTAACTCTTAACTCTTACTCTGGCCTAATGGTTAAGGTCTTAACTCTTACTCTGGCCTAATGGTTAAGGTCTTAGACTCTTACTCTGGCCTAATGGTTAAGGTCTTGACTCTTACTCTGGAGTAATGGTTAAGGTCTCAACTCATATTCTGGCCTAATGGTTAAGGTCTTAGACTCTTACTCTAGACTAATGGTTAAGGTCTTAACTCTTACTCTGGCCTAATGGTTAAGGTCTTAACTCTTACTCTGGCCTAATGGTTAAGGTCTTAGACTGTTACTCTGGCCTACTGGTTAAGGTCTTAAACTCTTACTCTGGCCTAATGGTTAAGGTCTTGACTCTTACTCTGGCCTAATGGTTAAGGTCCTAGTCTCTTACTCTGGCCTAATGGTTAAGGTCTTAACTCTAACTCTGGCCCAATGGTTAAGGTCTTAACTCTTACTCTGGCCTAATGGTTAAGGTCTTAACACTTAATCTGGCCTAATGGTTAAAGTCTTTGCTCTTATTCTGGCCTACTGGTTAAGGTCTTAGACTATTACTCTGGCCTAATGGTTAAGGTCTTAACTCTTACTCTGGCCTAATGGTTAAGGTCTTAACTCTTACTCTGGCCTAATGGTTAAGGTCTTAGACTCTTACTCTGGCCTACTGGTGAAGGTCTTAACTCTTACTCTGGCCAAATGGTTAAGGTCTTAACTCTTAACTTTTACTCTGGCCTAATGGTTAAGGTCTTAACTCTTACTCTGGCCTAATGGATAAGGTCTTAACTCTTACTCTGGCCTAATGGTTAAGGTCTTGACTCTTACTCTGGCCAAATGGTTAAGGTCTTAAGTCTTACTCTGGCTGAATGGTTAAGGTCTTAACTCTTACCTGGCCTAATGGTTAAGGTCTTAACTCTTACTCTGGCCTAATGGTTAAGGTCTTAACTCTTACCTGGCCTAATGGTTAAGGTCTTAGACTATTACTCTGGCCTACTGGTTAAGGTCCTAGCTCTTACTCTGGCCTAATGGTTAAGGTCTTAGACTGTTACTGTGGCCTACTGGTTAAGGTCTTAACTCTTACTCTGGCCTAATGGTTAAGGTCCTAACTCTAACTCTGGCCTACTGGTTAAGGTCTTAACAGGTTATGGTCTTGACTCTTACTCTGGCTTAATGGTAAAAGTCTTAGACTCTTACTCTGGCCTAATAGTCAGGGTTTGAGTCTTACTCTGGCCTAATGGTTAAGGTCTTAACTCTTACTCTGGCCTAATGGTTAAGGTCTTGACTATTACTCTGGCCTAATGGTTAAGGTCCTAGTCTCTTACTCTGGCCTACTGGTTAAGGTCTTAACTCTTACTCTGGCCTAATGGTTAAGGTCTTAACTCTAACTCTGGCCTACTGGTTAAGGTCTTAACTGGTTATGGTCTTGACTCTTACTCTGGCTTAATGGTAAAGGTCTTAGACTCTTACTCTGGCCTAATTGTCAGGGTTTGAGTCTTACTCTGGCCTACTGGTGAAGGTCTTAACTCTTACTCTGGCCAAATGGTTAAGGTCTTAACTCTTAACTTTTACTCTGGCCTAATGGTTAAGGTCTTAACTCTTACTCTGGCCTAATGGTTAAGGTCTTAACTCTTACTCTGGCCTAATGGTTAAGGTCTTGACTCTTACTCTGGCCAAATTGTTAAGGTCTTAACTCTTACTCTGGCCTAATGGTTAAGGTCTTAAGTCTTACTCTGGCCGAATGGTTAAGGTCTTAACTCTTACCTGGCCTAATAGTTAAGGTCTTAACTCTTACTCTGGCCTAATGGTTAAGGTCTTAACTCTTACCTGGCCTAATGGTTAAGGTCTTAGACTCTTACTCTGGCCTACTGGTTAAGGTCCTAGCTCTTACTCTGGCCTAATGGTTAAGGTCTTAGACTCTTACTGTGGCCTACTGGTTAAGGTATTAACTCTTACTCTGGCCTAATGGTTAAGGTCTTAACTCTAACTCTGGCCTACGGGTTAAGGTCTTAACAGGTTATGGTCTTGACTCTTACTCTGGCTTAATGGTAAAGGTCTTAGACTCTTACTCTGGCCTAATAGTCAGGGTTTGAGTCTTACTCTGGCCTAATGGTTAAGGTCTTAACTCTTACTCTGGCCTAATGGTTAAGGTCTTGACTCTTACTCTGGCCTAATGGCTAAGGTCCTAGTCTCTTACTCTGGCCTAATGGTTAAGGTCTTAACTCTTACTCTGGCCGACTGGTTAAGGTCTTTGCTCTTATCTGGCCTACTGGTTAAGGTCTTATCTCTTACTCTGGCCTAATGGTTAAGGTCTTAACTCTTAACTCTTACTCTGGCCTAGTGGTTAAGGTCTTAACTCTTACTCTGGCCTACTGGTTAAGGTCTTGACTCTTACTCTGGCCTAATGGTTAAGGTCCTAGTCTCTTACTCTGGCCTAATGGTTAAGGTCTTAACTCTTACTCTGGCCTAATGGTTAAGGTCTTAACTCTTACTCTGGCCTAATGGTTAAGGTCTTAACTCTTACTCTGGCCTAATGGTTAAGGTCTTAGACTCTTACTCTGGCCTACTGGTGAAGGTCTTAACTCTTACTCTGGCCAAATGGTTAAGGTCTTAACTCTTAACTTTTACTCTGGCCTAATGGTTAAGGTCTTAACTCTTACTCTGGCCTAATGGTTAAGGTCTTAACTCTTACTCTGGCCTAATGGTTAAGGTCTTAACTCTTACTCTGGCCTAATGGTTAAGGTCTTGACTCTTACTCTGGCCAAATGGTTAAGGTCTTAACTCTTACTCTGGCCTAATGGTTAAGGTCTTAATTCTTAATCTGGCCGAATGGTTAAGGTCTTAACTCTTACCTGGCCTAATGGTTAAGGTCTTAACTCTTACTCTGGCCTAATGGTTAAGGTCTTAACTCTTACCTGGCCTAATGGTTAAGGTCTTAGACTCTTACTCTGGCCTACTGGTTAAGGTCCTAGCTCTTACTCTGGCCAAACGGTTAAGGTCTTAGACTCTTAATCTGGCCTACTGGTTAAGGTCTTAACTCTTACTCTGGCCTAATGGTTAAGGTCTTAACTCTAACTCTGGCCTACTGGTTAAGGTCTTAACAGGTTATGGTCTTGACTCTTACTCTGGCTTAATGGTAAAGGTCTTAGACTCTTACTCTGGCCTAATAGTCAGGGTTTGAGTCTTACTCTGGCCTAATGGTTAAGGTCTTAACTCTTACTCTGGCCTAATGGTTAAGGTTTTGACTCTTACTCTGGCCTAATGGTTAAGGTCCTAGTCTCTTACTCTGGCCTACTGGTTAAGGTCTTAACTCTTACTCTGGCCTAATGGTTAAGGTCTTAACTCTAACTCTGGCCTACTGGTTAAGGTCTTAACTGGTTATGGTCTTGACTCTTACTCTGGCTTAATGTTAAAGGTCTTAGACTCTTACTGTGGCCTAATAGTCAGGATTTGAGACTTACTCTGGCCTAATGGTTAAGGTCTTAACTCTTACTCTGGCCTAATGGTTAAGGTCTTAGACTCTTACTCTGGCCTAATAGTCAGGGTTTGAGTCTTACTCTGGCCTAATGGTTAAGGTCTTAACTCTTACTCTGGCCTAATGGTGAAGGTCTTAGACTCTTACTCTGGCCTAATGGTTAATGTCTTAACATTTAATCTGGCCTAATGGTTAAGGTCTTTGCTCTTACTCTGGCCTACTGGTTAAGGTCTTAGACTCTTACTCGGGCCTAATGGTTCAGGTCTTAACTCTTACTCTGGCCTAATGGTTAAGGTCTTAACACTTAATCTGGCCTAATGGTTAAAGTCTTTGCTCTTATTCTGGCCTACTGGTTAAGGTCTTAGACTATTACTCTGGCCTAATGGTTAAGGTCTTCACCCTTACTCTGGCCTAATGGTTAAGGTCTTAACTCTTACTCTGGCCTAATGGTTAGGGTCTTAGACTCTTACTCTGGCCAAATGGTTAAGGTCTTAACTCTTAACTTTTACTCTGGCCTAACGGTTAAGGTCTTAACTCTTACTCTGGCCTAATGGGTAAGGTCTTAACTCTTACTCTGGCCTAATAGTTAAGGTCTTGACTCTTACTCTGGCCAAATGGTTAAGGTCTTAACTCTTACTCTGGCCTAATGGTTAAGGTCTTAACTCTTACTCTGGCCTAATAGTTAAGGTCTTAGACTATTACTCTGGCCTAATGGTTAAGGTCTTAACTCTTACTCTGGCCTAATGGTTAAGGTCTTAACTCTTACTCTGGCCTAATGGTTAAGGTCTTAGACTCTTACTCTGGCCTACTGGTGAAGGTCTTAACTCTTACTCTGGCCGAATGGTTAAGGTCTTAACTCTTAACTTTTACTCTGGCCTAATGGTTAAGGTCTTAACTCTTACTCTGGCCTAATGGTTAAGGTCTTAACTCTTACTCTGGCCTAATGGTTAAGGTCTTGACTCTTACTCTGGCCAAATGGTTATGGTCTTAACTCTTACTCTGGCCTAATGGTCAAGGTCTTAAGTCTTACTCTGGCCGAATGGTTAAGGTCTTAACTCTTACCTGGCCTAATGGTTAAGGTCTTAACTCTGACTCTGGCCTAATGGTTAAGGTCTTAACTCTTACCTGGCCTAATGGTTAAGGTCTTAAACTCTTACTCTGGCCGAATGGTTAAGGTCCTAGCTCTTACTCTGGTCTAATGGTTAAGGTCTTAGACTCTTACTCTGGCCTACTGGTTAAGGTCTTAACTCTTACTCTGGCCTAATGGTTAAGGTCTTAACTCTAACTCTGGCCTACTGGTTAAGGTCTTAACAGATTATGGTCTTGACTCTTACTCTGGCTTAATGGTAAAGGTCTTAGACTCTTACTCTGGCCTAATAGTCAGGGTTTGAGTCTTACTCTGGCCTAATGGTTAAGGTCTTAACTCTTACTCTGGCCTAATGGTTAAGGTCTTGACTCTTACTCTGGCCTAATGGTTAAGGTCCTAGTCTCTTACTCTGGCCTAATGGTTAAGGTCTTAACTCTTACTCTGGCCTAATGGTTAAGGTCTTAACTCTAACTCTGGCCTACTGGTTAAGGTCTTAACTGGTTATGGTCTTGACTCTTACTCTGGCTTAATGGTAAAGGTCTTAGACTCTTACTCTGGCCTAATAGTCAGGGTTTGAGTCTTACTCTGGCCTAATGGTTAAGGTCTTAACTCTTACTCTGGCCTAATGGTTAAGGTCTTAGACTCTTACTCTGGCCTAATAGTCAGGGTTTGAGTCTTACTCTGGCCTAATGGTTAAGGTCTTAACTCTTACTCTGGCCTAATGGTTAAGGTCTTAGACTCTTACTCTGGCCTAATGGTTAAGGTCTTAACATTTAATCTGGCCTAATGGTTAAGGTCTTTGCTCTTACTCTGGCCTACTGGTTAGGGTCTTAGACTCTTACTCTGGCCAAATGGTTAAGGTCTTAACTCTTACTCTGGCCTAATGGTTAAGGTTTTAACACTTAATCTGGCCTAATGGTTAAAGTCTTTGCTCTTATTCTGGCCTACTGGTTAAGGTCTTAGACTATTACTCTGGCCTAATGGTTAAGGTCTTAACTCTCACTCTGGCCTAATGGTTAAGGTCTTAACTCTTACTCTGGCCTAATGGTTAAGGTCTTAGACTCTTACTCTGGCCGAATGGTTAAGGTCTTAACTCTTAACTTTTGCTCTGGCCTAATGGTTAAGGTCTTAACTCTTACTCTGGCCTAATGGGTAAGGTCTTAACTCTTACTCTGGCCTAATGGTTAAGGTCTTGACTCTTACTCTGGCCAAATGGTTAAGGTCTTAACTCTTACTCTAGCCTAATGGTTAAGGTCTTAAGTCTTACTCTGGCCGAATGGTTAAGGTCTTAACTCTTACCTGGCCTAATGGTTAAGGTCTTAACTCTTACTCTGGCCTAATGGTTAAGGTCTTAACTCTTACCTGGCCTAATGGTTAAGGTCTTAGACTCTTACTCTGGCCTACTGGTTAAGGTCCTAGCTCTTACTTTGATCTAATGGTTAAGGTCTTATACTCTTACTGTGGCCTACTGGTTAAGGTCTTAACTCTTACTCTGGCCTAATGGTTAAGGTCTTAACTCTAACTCTGGCCTACTGGTTAAGGTCTTAACAGGTTATGGTCTTGACTCTTACTCTGGCTTAATGGTAAAGGTCTTAGACTCTTACTCTGGCCTAATAGTCAGGGTTTGAGTCTTACTCTGGCCTAATGGTTAAGGTCTTAACTCTTACTCTGGCCTAATGGTCAAGGTCTTGTCTCTTACTCTGGCCTAATGGTTAAGGTCCTAGTCTCTTACTCTGGCCTACTGGTTAAGGTCTTAACTCTTACTCTGGCCTAATGGTTAAGGTCTTAACTCTAACTCTGGCCTACTGGTTAAGGTCTTAACTGGTTATGGTCTTGACTCTTACTCTGGCTTAATGGTAAAGGTCTTAGACTCTTACTCTGGCCTAATAGTCAGGGTTTGAGTCTTACTCTGGCCTAATGGTTAAGGTCTTAACTCTTACTCTGGCCTAATGGTTAAGGTCTTAGACTCTTACTCTGGCCTAATAGTCAGGGTTTGAGTCTTACTCTGGCCTAATGGTTAAGGTCTTAACTCTTACTCTGGCCTAATGGTTAAGGTCTTAGACTCTTACTCTGGCCTACTGGTTAAGGTCTTAAACTCTTACTCTGGCCTAATGGTTAAGGTCTTAACATTTAATCTGGCCTAATGGTTAAGGTCTTTGCTCTTACTCTGGCCTACTGGTTAAGGTCTTAGACTCTTACTCTGGCCTAATGGTTAAGGTCTTAACTCTTACTCTGGCCTAATGGTTAAGGTCTTAACTCTTACTCTGGCCTAATGGTTAAGGTCTTGACCCTTACTCTGGCCAAATGGTTAAGGTCTCAACTCTTACTCTGGCCTAATGGTTAAGGTCTTAAGTCTTACTCTGACCGAATGGTTAAGGTCTTAACTCTTACCTGGCCTAATGGTTAAGGTCTTAACTCTTACTCTGGCCTAATGGATAAGGTCTTAACTCTTACCTGGCCTAATGGTTAAGGTCTTAGACTCTTACTCTGGCCTACTTGTTAAGGTCCTAGCTCTTACTCTGGCCTAATGGTTAAGGTCTTAGACTGTTACTCTGGCCTACTGGTTAAGGTCTTAACTCTTACTCTGGCCTAATGGTTAAGGTTTTAACTCTAACTCTGGCCTAATAGTCAGGGTTTGAGTCTTACTCTGGCCTAATGGTTAAGGTCTTAACTCTTACTCTGGCCTAATGGTTAAGGTCTTGACTCTTACTCTGGCCTAATGGTTAAGGTCCTAGGGGCATATGTATCAAACCCTTTTCCCGTTCGCAAACGGGCCGATTCTGAGAATCGGGCCTTTTGCGAACGGGAAAAGGCCTTTTGGGATGTATCATCCCAAAAGGGCATTGCAAATGCGATTCTCTATTTTGCGATTGCATTTAAGGAATCACAAATTGCGATTCCTTAAATGCAATGTATGAAGCCTAGAAAAATTGCAATTTGGCCGTAAGAAATCGCAAATTACCACCAACTTCAAGTTGGTGTTAATTTGCGATTTCATTGAAAAATGCACTTTTTGGCATTTTTTAAAGTGCCATGTGACGCACAGACATGCCCTTAGGGCATGTATGTGCGCCACATGTGCATACAAACATATTTCAGGGGTGCAAAAGGGTGTCCTTTTGACACCCTAGCACCCTTGGAATTGCATTCTCATTTTGTGATTCTCACATTGCGAATCGCAAAATGAGAATGTTTTCCCATTCATTCCTATGGGCCTCCTAGCCCATAGGAATGAATGGGAAGGTTTTCCCTAATTGCGATTAGCAATTTGCTAATCGCAATTAAGGAATGCCAAGGAGTCGCAAAACATTTGCAAATTTTTTATTACATCCCGTTTTGCAATTCTAAAATAGCGATTCCCTAAAAATCGCTATTTGAGAATTGCAAAAACGGAACTTGATACATATGCCCCTCAGTCTCTTACTTTGGCCTACTGGTTAAGGTCTTAACTCTTACTCTGGCCTAATGGTTAAGGTCTTAACTCTAACTCTGGCCTACTGGTTAAGGTCTTAACTGGTTATGGTCTTGACTCTTACTCTGGCTTAATGGTAAAGGTCTTAGACTCTTACTCTGGCCTAATAGTCAGGGTTTGAGTCTTACTCTGGCCTAATGGTTAAGGTCTTAACTCTCACTCTGGCCTAATGGTTAAGGTCTTGACTCTTACTCTGGCCTAATGGCTAAGGTCCTAGTCTCTTACTCTGGCCTAATGGTTAAGGTCTTAACTCTTACTCTGGCCTACTGGTTAAGGTCTTTGCTCTTATCTGGCCTACTGGTTAAGGTCTTATCTCTTACTCTGGCCTAATGGTTAAGGTCTTAACTCTTAACTCTTACTCTGGCCTAATGGTTAAGGTCGTAACTCTTACTCTGGCCTAATGGTTAAGGTCTTAGACTCCTACTCTGGCCTAATGGTTAAGGTCTTGACTCTTACTCTGGAGTAATGGTTAAGGTCTCAACTCATATTCTGGCCTAATGGTTAAGGTCTTAGACTCTTACTCTGGCCTAATGGTTAAGGTCTTAACTCTTACTCTGGCCTAATGGTTAAGGTCTTAACTCTTACTCTGGCCTAATGGTTAAAATCTTAGACTGTTACTCTGGCCTACTGGGTAAGGTCTTAAACTCTTACTCTGGCCTAATGGTTAAGGTCTTGACTCTTACTCTGGCCTAATGGTTAAGGTCCTAGTCTCTTACTCTGGCCTAATGGTTAAGGTCTTAACTCTTACTCTGGCCTAATGGTTAAGGTCTTGACTCTTACTCTGGCCTAATGGTTAAGGTCCTAGTCTCTTACTTTGGCCTACTGGTTAAGGTCTTAACTCTTACTCTGGCCTAATGGTTAAGGTCTTAACTCTAACTCTGGCCTACTGGTTAAGGTCTTAACTGGTTATGGTCTTGACTCTTACTCTGGCTTAATGGTAAAGGTCTTAGACTCTTACTCTGGCCTAATAGTCAGGGTTTGAGTCTTACTCTGGCCTAATGGTTAAGGTCTTAACTCTCACTCTGGCCTAATGGTTAAGGTCTTGACTCTTACTCTGGCCTAATGGCTAAGGTCCTAGTCTCTTACTCTGGCCTAATGGTTAAGGTCTTAACTCTTACTCTGGCCTACTGGTTAAGGTCTTTGCTCTTATCTGGCCTACTGGTTAAGGTCTTATCTCCTACTCTGGCCTAATGGTTAAGGTCTTAACTCTTAACTCTTACTCTGGCCTAATGGTTAAGGTCGTAACTCTTACTCTGGCCTAATGGTTAAGGTCTTAGACTCCTACTCTGGCCTAATGGTTAAGGTCTTGACTCTTACTCTGGAGTAATGGTTAAGGTCTCAACTCATATTCTGGCCTAATGGTTAAGGTCTTAGACTCTTACTCTGGCCTAATGGTTAAGGTCTTAACTCTTACTCTGGCCTAATGGTTAAGGTCTTAACTCTTACTCTGGCCTAATGGTTAAAATCTTAGACTGTTACTCTGGCCTACTGGTTAAGGTCTTAAACTCTTACTCTGGCCTAATGGTTAAGGTCTTGACTCTTACTCTGGCCTAATGGTTAAGGTCCTAGTCTCTTACTCTGGCCTAATGGTTAAGGTCTTAACTCTTACTCTGGCCTAATGGTTAAGGTCTTGACTCTTACTCTGGCCTAATGGTTAAGGTCCTAGTCTCTAACTCTGGCCCAATGGTTAAGGTCTTAACTCTTACTCTGGCCTAATGGTTAAGGTCTTAACACTTAATCTGGCCTAATGGTTAAAGTCTTTGCTCTTATTCTGGCCTACTGGTTAAGGTCTTAGACTATTACTCTGGCCTAATGGTTAAGGTCTTAACTCTTACTCTGGCCTAATGGTTAAGGTCTTAACTCTTACTCTGGCCTAATGGTTAAGGTCTTAGACTCTTACTCTGGCCTACTGGTGAAGGTCTTAACTCTTACTCTGGCCAAATGGTTAAGGTCTTAACTCTTAACTGTTACTCTGGCCTAATGGTTAAGGTCTTAACTCTTACTCTGGCCTAATGGATAAGGTCTTAACTCTTACTCTGGCCTAATGGTTAAGGTCTTGACTCTTACTCTGGCCAAATGGTTAAGGTCTTAACTCTTACTCTGGCCTAATGGTTAAGGTCTTAAGTCTTACTCTGGCCGAATGGTTAAGGTCTTAACTCTTACCTGGCCTAATGGTTAAGGTCTTAACTCTTACTCTGGCCTAATGGTTAAGGTCTTAACTCTTACCTGGCCTAATGGTTAAGGTCTTAGACTATTACTCTGGCCTACTGGTTAAGGTCCTAGCTCTTACTCTGGCCTAATGGTTAAGGTCTTAGACTCTTACTGTGGCCTACTGGTTAAGGTCTTAACTCTTACTCTGGCCTAATGGTTAAGGTCCTAACTCTAACTCTGGCCTACCGGTTAAGGTCTTAACAGGTTATGGTCTTGACTCTTACTCTGGCTTAATGGTAAAAGTCTTAGACTCTTACTCTGGCCTAATAGTCAGGGTTTGAGTCTTACTCTGGCCTAATGGTTAAGGTCTTAACTCTTACTCTGGCCTAATGGTTAAGGTCTTGACTATTACTCTGGCCTAATGGTTAAGGTCCTAGTCTCTTACTCTGGCCTACTGGTTAAGGTCTTAACTCTTACTCTGGCCTAATGGTTAAGGTCTTAACTCTAACTCTGGCCTACTGGTTAAGGTCTTAACTGGTTATGGTCTTACTCTGGCCTAATAGTCAGGGTTTGAGTCTTACTCTGGCCTAATGGTTAAGGTCTTAACTCTCACTCTGGCCTAATGGTTAAGGTCTTGACTCTTACTCTGGCCTAATGGCTAAGGTCCTAGTCTCTTACTCTGGCCTAATGGTTAAGGTCTTAACTCTTACTCTGGCCTACTGGTTAAGGTCTTTGCTCTTATCTGGCCTACTGGTTAAGGTCTTATCTCTTACTCTGGCCTAATGGTTAAGGTCTTAACTCTTAACTCTTACTCTGGCCTAATGGTTAAGGTCTTAACTCTTACTCTGGCCTAATGGTTAAGGTCTTAGACTCTTACTCTGGCCTAATGGTTAAGGTCTTGACTCTTACTCTAGAGTAATGGTTAAGGTCTCAACTCATATTCTGGCCTAAAGGTTAAGGTCTTAGACTCTTACTCTGGCCTAATGGTTAAGGTCTTAACTCTTACTCTGGCCTAATGGTTAAGGTCTTAACTCTTACTCTGGCCTAATGGTTAAGGTCTTAGACTGTTACTCTGGCCTACTGGTTAAGGTCTTAAACTCTTACTCTGGCCTAATGGTTAAGGTCTTGACTCTTACTCTGGCCTAATGGTTAAGGTCCTAGTCTCTTACTCTGGCCTACTGGTTAAGGTCTTAACTCTTACTCTGGCCTAATGGTTAAGGTCTTAACTCTAACTCTGGCCTACTGGTTAAGGTCTTAACTGGTTATGGTCTTGACTCTTACTCTGGCTTAATGTTAAAGGTCTTAGACTCTTACTGTGGCCTAATAGTCAGGATTTGAGACTTACTCTGGCCTAATGGTTAAGGTCTTAACTCTTACTCTGGCCTAATGGTTAAGGTCTTAGACTCTTACTCTGGCCTAATAGTCAGGGTTTGAGTCTTACTCTGGCCTAATGGTTAAGGTCTTAACTCTTACTCTGGCCTAATGGTGAAGGTCTTAGACTCTTACTCTGGCCTAATGGTTAATGTCTTAACATTTAATCTGGCCTAATGGTTAAGGTCTTTGCTCTTACTCTGGCCTACTGGTTAAGGTCTTAGACTCTTACTCGGGCCTAATGGTTCAGGTCTTAACTCTTACTCTGGCCTAATGGTTAAGGTCTTAACACTTAATCTGGCCTAATGGTTAAAGTCTTTGCTCTTATTCTGGCCTACTGGTTAAGGTCTTAGACTATTACTCTGGCCTAATGGTTAAGGTCTTAACCCTTACTCTGGCCTAATGGTTAAGGTCTTAACTCTTACTCTGGCCTAATGGTTAGGGTCTTAGACTCTTACTCTGGCCAAATGGTTAAGGTCTTAACTCTTAACTTTTACTCTGGCCTAACGGTTAAGGTCTTAACTCTTACTCTGGCCTAATGGGTAAGGTCTTAACTCTTACTCTGGCCTAATAGTTAAGGTCTTGACTCTTACTCTGGCCAAATGGTTAAGGTCTTAACTCTTACTCTGGCCTAATGGTTAAGGTCTTAACTCTTACTCTGGCCTAATAGTTAAGGTCTTAGACTATTACTCTGGCCTAATGGTTAAGGTCTTAACTCTTACTCTGGCCTAATGGTTAAGGTCTTAACTCTTACTCTGGCCTAATGGTTAAGGTCTTAGACTCTTACTCTGGCCTACTGGTGAAGGTCTTAACTCTTACTCTGGCCGAATGGTTAAGGTCTTAACTCTTAACTTTTACTCTGGCCTAATGGTTAAGGTCTTAACTCTTACTCTGGCCTAATGGTTAAGGTCTTAACTCTTACTCTGGCCTAATGGTTAAGGTCTTGACTCTTACTCTGGCCAAATGGTTATGGTCTTAACTCTTACTCTGGCCTAATGGTTAAGGTCTTAAGTCTTACTCTGGCCGAATGGTTAAGGTCTTAACTCTTACCTGGCCTAATGGTTAAGGTCTTAACTCTTACTCTGGCCTAATGGTTACGGTCTTAACTCTTACCTGGCCTAATGGTTAAGGTCTTAAACTCTTACTCTGGCCTACTGGTTAAGGTCCTAGCTCTTACTCTAGTCTAATGGTTAAGGTCTTAGACTCTTACTCTGGCCTACTGGTTAAGGTCTTAACTCTTACTCTGGCCTAATGGCTAAGGTCTTAACTCTAACTCTGGCCTACTGGTTAAGGTCTTAACAGATTATGGTCTTGACTCTTACTCTGGCTTAATGGTAAAGGTCTTAGACTCTTACTCTGGCCTAATAGTCAGGGTTTGAGTCTTACTCTGGCCTAATGGTTAAGGTCTTAACTCTTACTCTGGCCTAATGGTTAAGGTCTTGACTCTTACTCTGGCCTAATGGTTAAGGTCCTAGTCTCTTACTCTGGCCTACTGGTTAAGGTCTTAACTCTTACTCTGGCCTAATGGTTAAGGTCTTAACTCTAACTCTGGCCTACTGGTTAAGGTCTTAACTGGTTATGGTCTTGACTCTTACTCTGGCTTAATGGTAAAGGTCTTAGACTCTTACACTGGCCTAATAGTCAGGGTTTGAGTCTTACTCTGGCCTAATGGTTAAGGTCTTAACTCTTACTCTGGCCTAATGGTTAAGGTCTTAGACTCTTACTCTGGCCTAATAGTCAGGGTTTGAGTCTTACTCTGGCCTAATGGTTAAGGTCTTAACTCTTACTCTGGCCTAATGGTTAAGGTCTTAGACTCTTACTCTGGCCTAATGGTTAAGGTCTTAACATTTAATCTGGCCTAATGGTTAAGGTCTTTGCTCTTACTCTGGCCTACTGGTTAGGGTCTTAGACTCTTACTCTGGCCAAATGGTTAAGGTCTTAACTCTTACTCTGGCCTAATGGTTAAGGTTTTAACACTTAATCTGGCCTAATGGTTAAAGTCTTTGCTCTTATTCTGGCCTACTGGTTAAGGTCTTAGACTATTACTCTGGCCTAATGGTTAAGGTCTTAACTCTCACTCTGGCCTAATGGTTAAGGTCTTAACTCTTACTCTGGCCTAATGGTTAAGGTCTTAGACTCTTACTCTGGCCGAATGGTTAAGGTCTTAACTCTTAACTTTTACTCTGGCCTAATGGTTAAGGTCTTAACTCTTACTCTGGCCTAATGGGTAAGGTCTTAACTCTTACTCTGGCCTAATGGTTAAGGTCTTGACTCTTACTCTGGCCAAATGGTTAAGGTCTTAACTCTTACTCTAGCCTAATGGTTAAGGTCTTAAGTCTTACTCTGGCCGAATGGTTAAGGTCTTAATTCTTACCTGGCCTAATGGTTAAGGTCTTAACTCTTACTCTGGCCTAATGGTTAAGGTCTTAACTCTTACCTGGCCTAATGGTTAAGGTCTTAGACTCTTACTCTGGCCTACTGGTTAAGGTCCTAGCTCTTACTTTGATCTAATGGTTAAGGTCTTATACTCTTACTGTGGCCTACTGGTTAAGGTCTTAACTCTTACTCTGGCCTAATGGTTAAGGTCTTAACTCTAACTCTGGCCTACTGGTTAAGGTCTTAACAGGTTATGGTCTTGACTCTTACTCTGGCTTAATGGTAAAGGTCTTAGACTCTTACTCTGGCCTAATAGTCAGGGTTTGAGTCTTACTCTGGCCTAATGGTTAAGGTCTTAACTCTTACTCTGGCCTAATGGTCAAGGTCTTGTCTCTTACTCTGGCCTAATGGTTAAGGTCCTAGTCTCTTACTCTGGCCTACTGGTTAAGGTCTTAACTCTTACTCTGGCCTAATGGTTAAGGTCTTAACTCTAACTCTGGCCTACTGGTTAAGGTCTTAACTGGTTATGGTCTTGACTCTTACTCTGGCTTAATGGTAAAGGTCTTAGACTCTTACTCTGGCCTAATAGTCAGGGTTTGAGTCTTACTCTGGCCTAATGGTTAAGGTCTTAACTCTTACTCTGGCCTAATGGTTAAGGTCTTGACTCTTACTCTGGCCTAATGGTTAAGGTCCTAGTCTCTTACTCTGGCCTACTGGTTAAGGTCTTAACTCTTACTCTGGCCTAATGGTTAAGGTCTTAACTCTAACTCTGGCCTACTGGTTAAGGTCTTAACTGGTTATGGTCTTGACTCTTACTCTGGCTTAATGGTAAAGGTCTTAGACTCTTACACTGGCCTAATAGTCAGGGTTTGAGTCTTACTCTGGCCTAATGGTTAAGGTCTTAACTCTTACTCTGGCCTAATGGTTAAGGTCTTAGACTCTTACTCTGGCCTAATAGTCAGGGTTTGAGTCTTACTCTGGCCTAATGGTTAAGGTCTTAACTCTTACTCTGGCCTAATGGTTAAGGTCTTAGACTCTTACTCTGGCCTAATGGTTAAGGTCTTAACATTTAATCTGGCCTAATGGTTAAGGTCTTTGCTCTTACTCTGGCCTACTGGTTAGGGTCTTAGACTCTTACTCTGGCCAAATGGTTAAGGTCTTAACTCTTACTCTGGCCTAATGGTTAAGGTTTTAACACTTAATCTGGCCTAATGGTTAAAGTCTTTGCTCTTATTCTGGCCTACTGGTTAAGGTCTTAGACTATTACTCTGGCCTAATGGTTAAGGTCTTAACTCTCACTCTGGCCTAATGGTTAAGGTCTTAACTCTTACTCTGGCCTAATGGTTAAGGTCTTAGACTCTTACTCTGGCCGAATGGTTAAGGTCTTAACTCTTAACTTTTACTCTGGCCTAATGGTTAAGGTCTTAACTCTTACTCTGGCCTAATGGGTAAGGTCTTAACTCTTACTCTGGCCTAATGGTTAAGGTCTTGACTCTTACTCTGGCCAAATGGTTAAGGTCTTAACTCTTACTCTAGCCTAATGGTTAAGGTCTTAAGTCTTACTCTGGCCGAATGGTTAAGGTCTTAACTCTTACCTGGCCTAATGGTTAAGGTCTTAACTCTTACTCTGGCCTAATGGTTAAGGTCTTAACTCTTACCTGGCCTAAAGGTTAAGGTCTTAGACTCTTACTCTGGCCTACTGGTTAAGGTCCTAGCTCTTACTTTGATCTAATGGTTAAGGTCTTATACTCTTACTGTGGCCTACTGGTTAAGGTCTTAACTCTTACTCTGGCCTAATGGTTAAGGTCTTAACTCTAACTCTGGCCTACTGGTTAAGGTCTTAACAGGTTATGGTCTTGACTCTTACTCTGGCTTAATGGTAAAGGTCTTAGACTCTTACTCTGGCCTAAAAGTCAGGGTTTGAGTCTTACTCTGGCCTAATGGTTAAGGTCTTAACTGTTACTCTGGCCTAATGGTCAAGGTCTTGTCTCTTACTCTGGCCTAATGGTTAAGGTCCTAGTCTCTTACTCTGGCCTACTGGTTAAGGTCTTAACTCTTACTCTGGCCTAATGGTTAAGGTCTTAACTCTAACTCTGGCCTACTGGTTAAGGTCTTAACTGGTTATGGTCTTGACTCTTACTCTGGCTTAATGGTAAAGGTCTTAGACTCTTACTCTGGCCTAATAGTCAGGGTTTGAGTCTTACTCTGGCCTAATGGTTAAGGTCTTAACTCTTACTCTGGCCTAATGGTTAAGGTCTTAGACTCTTACTCTGGCCTAATAGTCAGGGTTTGAGTCTTACTCTGGCCTAATGGTTAAGGTCTTAACTCTTACTCTGGCCTAATGGTTAAGGTCTTAGACTCTTACTCTGGCCTACTGGTTAAGGTCTTAAACTCTTACTCTGGCCTAATGGTTAAGGTCTTAACATTTAATCTGGCCTAATGGTTAAGGTCTTTGCTCTTACTCTGGCCTACTGGTTAAGGTCTTAGACTCTTACTCTGGCCTAATGGTTAAGGTCTTAACTCTTACTCTGGCCTAATGGTTAAGGTCTTAACTCTTACTCTGGCCTAATGGTTAAGGTCTTGACCCTTACTCTGGCCAAATGGTTAAGGTCTCAACTCTTACTCTGGCCTAATGGTTAAGGTCTTAAGTCTTACTCTGACCGAATGGTTAAGGTCTTAACTCTTACCTGGCCTAATGGTTAAGGTCTTAACTCTTACTCTGGCCTAATGGATAAGGTCTTAACTCTTACCTGGCCTAATGGTTAAGGTCTTAGACTCTTACTCTGGCCTACTTGTTAAGGTCCTAGCTCTTACTCTGGCCTAATGGTTAAGGTCTTAACTCTAACTCTGGCCTACTGGTTAAGGTCTTAACTGGTTATGGTCTTGACTCTTACTCTGGCTTAATGGTAAAGGTCTTAGACTCTTACTCTGGCCTAATAGTCAGGGTTTGAGTCTTACTCTGGCCTAATGGTTAAGGTCTTAACTCTTACTCTGGCCTAATGGTTAAGGTCTTGACTCTTACTCTGGCCTAATGGTTAAGGTCCTAGTCTCTTACTTTGGCCTACTGGTTAAGGTCTTAACTCTTACTCTGGCCTAATGGTTAAGGTCTTAACTCTAACTCTGGCCTACTGGTTAAGGTCTTAACTGGTTATGGTCTTGACTCTTACTCTGGCTTAATGGTAAAGGTCTTAGACTCTTACTCTGGCCTAATAGTCAGGGTTTGAGTCTTACTCTGGCCTAATGGTTAAGGTCTTAACTCTCACTCTGGCCTAATGGTTAAGGTCTTGACTCTTACTCTGGCCTAATGGCTAAGGTCCTAGTCTCTTACTCTGGCCTAATGGTTAAGGTCTTAACTCTTACTCTGGCCTACTGGTTAAGGTCTTTGCTCTTATCTGGCCTACTGGTTAAGGTCTTATCTCTTACTCTGGCCTAATGGTTAAGGTCTTAACTCTTAACTCTTACTCTGGCCTAATGGTTAAGGTCTTAACTCTTACTCTGGCCTAATGGTTAAGGTCTTAGACTCCTACTCTGGCCTAATGGTTAAGGTCTTGACTCTTACTCTGGAGTAATGGTTAAGGTCTCAACTCATATTCTGGCCTAATGGTTAAGGTCTTAGACTCTTACTCTGGCCTAATGGTTAAGGTCTTAACTCTTACTCTGGCCTAATGGTTAAGGTCTTAACTCTTACTCTGGCCTAATGGTTAAAATCTTAGACTGTTACTCTGGCCTACTGGTTAAGGTCTTAAACTCTTACTCTGGCCTAATGGTTAAGGTCTTGACTCTTACTCTGGCCTAATGGTTAAGGTCCTAGTCTCTTACTCTGGCCTAATGGTTAAGGTCTTAACTCTAACTCTGGCCCAATGGTTAAGGTCTTAACTCTTACTCTGGCCTAATGGTTAAGGTCTTAACACTTAATCTGGCCTAATGGTTAAAGTCTTTGCTCTTATTCTGGCCTACTGGTTAAGGTCTTAGACTATTACTCTGGCCTAATGGTTAAGGTCTTAACTCTTACTCTGGCCTAATGGTTAAGGTCTTAACTCTTACTCTGGCCTAATGGTTAAGGTCTTAGACTCTTACTCTGGCCTACTGGTGAAGGTCTTAACTCTTACTCTGGCCAAATGGTTAAGGTCTTAACTCTTAACTTTTACTCTGGCCTAATGGTTAAGGTCTTAACTCTTACTCTGGCCTAATGGATAAGGTCTTAACTCTTACTCTGGCCTAATGGTTAAGGTCTTGACTCTTACTCTGGCCAAATGGTTAAGGTCTTAACTCTTACTCTGGCCTAATGGTTAAGGTCTTAAGTCTTACTCTGGCCGAATGGTTAAGGTCTTAACTCTTACCTGGCCTAATGGTTAAGGTCTTAACTCTTACTCTGGCCTAATGGTTAAGGTCTTAACTCTTACCTGGCCTAATGGTTAAGGTCTTAGACTATTACTCTGGCCTACTGGTTAAGGTCCTAGCTCTTACTCTGGCCTAATGGTTAAGGTCTTAGACTCTTACTGTGGCCTACTGGTTAAGGTCTTAACTCTTACTCTGGCCTAATGGTTAAGGTCCTAACTCTAACTCTGGCCTACTGGTTAAGGTCTTAACAGGTTATGGTCTTGACTCTTACTCTGGCTTAATGGTAAAAGTCTTAGACTCTTACTCTGGCCTAATAGTCAGGGTTTGAGTCTTACTCTGGCCTAATGGTTAAGGTCTTAACTCTTACTCTGGCCTAATGGTTAAGGTCTTGACTATTACTCTGGCCTAATGGTTAAGGTCCTAGTCTCTTACTCTGGCCTACTGGTTAAGGTCTTAACTCTTACTCTGGCCTAATGGTTAAGGTCTTAACTCTAACTCTGGCCTACTGGTTAAGGTCTTAACTGGTTATGGTCTTACTCTGGCCTAATAGTCAGGGTTTGAGTCTTACTCTGGCCTAATGGTTAAGGTATTAACTCTCACTCTGGCCTAATGGTTAAGGTCTTGACTCTTACTCTTGCCTAATGGCTAAGGTCCTAGTCTCTTACTCTGGCCTAATGGTTAAGGTCTTAACTCTTACTCTGGCCTACTGGTTAAGGTCTTTGCTCTTATCTGGCCTACTGGTTAAGGTCTTATCTCTTACTCTGGCCTAATGGTTAAGGTCTTAACTCTTAACTCTTACTCTGGCCTAATGGTTAAGGTCTTAACTCTTACTCTGGCCTAATGGTTAAGGTCTTAGACTCTTACTCTGGCCTAATGGTTAAGGTCTTGACTCTTACTCTGGAGTAATGGTTAAGGTCTCAACTCATATTCTGGCCTAATGGTTAAGGTCTTAGACTCTTACTCTGGCCTAATGGTTAAGGTCTTAACTCTTACTCTGGCCTAATGGTTAAGGTCTTAACTCTTACTCTGGCCTAATGGTTAAGGTCTTAGACTGTTACTCTGGCCTACTGGTTAATGTCTTAAACTCTTACTCTGGCCTAATGGTTAAGGTCTTGACTCTTACTCTGGCCTAATGGTTAAGGTCCTAGTCTCTTACTCTGGCCTAATGGTTAAGGTCTTAACTCTAACTCTGGCCCAATGGTTAAGGTCTTAACTCTTACTCTGGCCTAATGGTTAAGGTCTTAACACTTAATCTGGCCTAATGGTTAAAGTCTTTGCTCTTATTCTGGCCTACTGGTTAAGGTCTTAGACTATTACTCTGGCCTAATGGTTAAGGTCTTAACTCTTACTCTGGCCTAATGGTTAAGGTCTTAACTCTTACTCTGGCCTAATGGTTAAGGTCTTAGACTCTTACTCTGGCCTACTGGTGAAGGTCTTAACTCTTACTCTGGCCAAATGGTTAAGGTCTTAACTCTTAACTTTTACTCTGGCCTAATGGTTAAGGTCTTAACTCTTACTCTGGCCTAATGGATAAGGTCTTAACTCTTACTCTGGCCTAATGGTTAAGGTCTTGACTCTTACTCTGGCCAAATGGTTAAGGTCTTAACTCTTACTCTGGCCTAATGGTTAAGGTCTTAAGTCTTACTCTGGCCGAATGGTTAAGGTCTTAACTCTTACCTGGCCTAATGGTTAAGGTCTTAACTCTTACTCTGGCCTAATGGTTAAGGTCTTAACTCTTACCTGGCCTAATGGTTAAGGTCTTAGACTATTACTCCGGCCTACTGGTTAAGGTCCTAGCTCTTACTCTGGCCTAATGGTTAAGGTCTTAGACTCTTACTGTGGCCTACTGGTTAAGTTCTTAACTCTTACTCTGGCCTAATGGTTAAGGTCCTAACTCTAACTCTGGCCTACTGGTTAAGGTCTTAACAGGTTATGGTCTTGACTCTTACTCTGGCTTAATGGTAAAAGTCTTAGACTCTTACTCTGGCCTAATAGTCAGGGTTTGAGTCTTACTCTGGCCTAATGGTTAAGGTCTTAACTCTTACTCTGGCCTAATGGTTAAGGTCTTGACTATTACTCTGGCCTAATGGTTAAGGTCCTAGTCTCTTACTCTGGCCTACTGGTTAAGGTCTTAACTCTTACTCTGGCCTAATGGTTAAGGTCTTAACTCTAACTCTGGCCTACTGGTTAAGGTCTTAACTGGTTATGGTCTTGACTCTTACTCTGGCTTAATGGTAAAGGTCTTAGACTCTTACTCTGGCCTAATAGTCAGGGTTTGAGTCTTACTCTGGCCTACTGGTGAAGGTCTTAACTCTTACTCTGGCCAAATGGTTAAGGTCTTAACTCTTAACTTTTACTCTGGCCTAATGGTTAAGGTCTTAACTCTTACTCTGGCCTAATGGTTAAGGTTTTGACTCTTACTCTGGCCTAATGGTTAAGGTCCTAGTCTCTTACTCTGGCCTACTGGTTAAGGTCTTAACTCTTACTCTGGCCTAATGGTTAAGGTCTTAACTCTAACTCTGGCCTACTGGTTAAGGTCTTAACTGGTTATGGTCTTGACTCTTACTCTGGCTTAATGTTAAAGGTCTTAGACTCTTACTGTGGCCTAATAGTCAGGATTTGAGACTTACTCAGGCCTAATGGTTAAGGTCTTAACTCTTACTCTGGCCTAATGGTTAAGGTCTTAGACTCTTACTCTGGCCTAATAGTCAGGGTTTGAGTCTTACTCTGGCCTAATGGTTAAGGTCTTAACTTTTACTCTGGCCTAATGGTGAAGGTCTTAGACTCTTACTCTGGCCTAATGGTTAATGTCGTAACATTTAATCTGGCCTAATGGTTAAGGTCTTTGCTCTTACTCTGGCCTACTGGTTAAGGACTTAGACTCTTACTCGGGCCTATTTGTTCAGGTCTTAACTCTTACTCTGGCCTAATGGTTAAGGTCTTAACACTTAATCTGGCCTAATGGTTAAAGTCTTTGCTCTTATTCTGGCCTACTGGTTAAGGTCTTAGACTATTACTCTGGCCTAATGGTTAAGGTCTTAACCCTTACTCTGGCCTAATGGTTAAGGTCTTAACTCTTACTCTGGCCTAATGGTTAGGGTCTTAGACTCTTACTCTGGCCAAATGGTTAAGGTCTTAACTCTTAACTTTTACTCTGGCCTAACGGTTAAGGTCTTAACTCTTACTCTGGCCTAATGGGTAAGGTCTTAACTCTTACTCTGGTCTAATAGTTAAGGTCTTGACTCTTACTCTGGCCAAATGGTTAAGGTCTTAACTCTTACTCTGGCCTAATGGTTAAGGTCTTAACTCTTACTCTGGCCTAATAGTTAAGGTCTTAGACTATTACTCTGGCCTAATGGTTAAGGTCTTAACTCTTACTCTGGCCTAATGGTTAAGGTCTTAACTCTTACTCTGGCCTAATGGTTAAGGTCTTAGACTCTTACTCTGGCCTACTGGTGAAGGTCTTAACTCTTACTCTGGCCGAATGGTTAAGGTCTTAACTCTTAACTTTTACTCTGGCCTAATGGTTAAGGTCTTAACTCTTACTCTGGCCTAATGGTTAAGGTCTTGACTCTTACTCTGGCCAAATGGTTATGGTCTTAACTCTTACTCTGGCCTAATGGTTAAGGTCTTAAGTCTTACTCTGGCCGAATGGTTAAGGTCTTAACTCTTACCTGGCCTAATGGTTAAGGTCTTAACTCTTACTCTGGCCTAATGGTTACGGTCTTAACTCTTACCTGGCCTAATGGTTAAGGTCTTAAACTCTTACTCTGGCCTACTGGTTAAGGTCCTAGCTCTTACTCTAGTCTAATGGTTAAGGTCTTAGACTCTTACTCTGGCCTACTGGTTAAGGTCTTAACTCTTACTCTGGCCTAATGGCTAAGGTCTTAACTCTAACTCTGGCCTACTGGTTAAGGTCTTAACAGATTATGGTCTTGACTCTTACTCTGGCTTAATGGTAAAGGTCTTAGACTCTTACTCTGGCCTAATAGTCAGGGTTTGAGTCTTACTCTGGCCTAATGGTTAAGGTCTTAACTCTTACTCTGGCCTAATGGTTAAGGTCTTGACTCTTACTCTGGCCTAATGGTTAAGGTCCTAGTCTCTTACTCTGGCCTACTGGTTAAGGTCTTAACTCTTACTCTGGCCTAATGGTTAAGGTCTTAACTCTAACTCTGGCCTACTGGTTAAGGTCTTAACTGGTTATGGTCTTGACTCTTACTCTGGCTTAATGGTAAAGGTCTTAGACTCTTACACTGGCCTAATAGTCAGGGTTTGAGTCTTACTCTGGCCTAATGGTTAAGGTCTTAACTCTTACTCTGGCCTAATGGTTAAGGTCTTAGACTCTTACTCTGGCCTAATAGTCAGGGTTTGAGTCTTACTCTGGCCTAATGGTTAAGGTCTTAACTCTTACTCTGGCCTAATGGTTAAGGTCTTAGACTCTTACTCTGGCCTAATGGTTAAGGTCTTAACATTTAATCTGGCCTAATGGTTAAGGTCTTTGCTCTTACTCTGGCCTACTGGTTAGGGTCTTAGACTCTTACTCTGGCCAAATGGTTAAGGTCTTAACTCTTACTCTGGCCTAATGGTTAAGGTTTTAACACTTAATCTGGCCTAATGGTTAAAGTCTTTGCTCTTATTCTGGCCTACTGGTTAAGGTCTTAGACTATTACTCTGGCCTAATGGTTAAGGTCTTAACTCTCACTCTGGCCTAATGGTTAAGGTCTTAACTCTTACTCTGGCCTAATGGTTAAGGTCTTAGACTCTTACTCTGGCCGAATGGTTAAGGTCTTAACTCTTAACTTTTACTCTGGCCTAATGGTTAAGGTCTTAACTCTTACTCTGGCCTAATGGGTAAGGTCTTAACTCTTACTCTGGCCTAATGGTTAAGGTCTTGACTCTTACTCTGGCCAAATGGTTAAGGTCTTAACTCTTACTCTAGCCTAATGGTTAAGGTCTTAAGTCTTACTCTGGCCGAATGGTTAAGGTCTTAACTCTTACCTGGCCTAATGGTTAAGGTCTTAACTCTTACTCTGGCCTAATGGTTAAGGTCTTAACTCTTACCTGGCCTAATGGTTAAGGTCTTAGACTCTTACTCTGGCCTACTGGTTAAGGTCCTAGCTCTTACTTTGATCTAATGGTTAAGGTCTTATACTCTTACTGTGGCCTACTGGTTAAGGTCTTAACTCTTACTCTGGCCTAATGGTTAAGGTCTTAACTCTAACTCTGGCCTACTGGTTAAGGTCTTAACAGGTTATGGTCTTGACTCTTACTCTGGCTTAATGGTAAAGGTCTTAGACTCTTACTCTGGCCTAATAGTCAGGGTTTGAGTCTTACTCTGGCCTAATGGTTAAGGTCTTAACTCTTACTCTGGCCTAATGGTCAAGGTCTTGTCTCTTACTCTGGCCTAATGGTTAAGGTCCTAGTCTCTTACTCTGGCCTACTGGTTAAGGTCTTAACTCTTACTCTGGCCTAATGGTTAAGGTCTTAACTCTAACTCTGGCCTACTGGTTAAGGTCTTAACTGGTTATGGTCTTGACTCTTACTCTGGCTTAATGGTAAAGGTCTTAGACTCTTACTCTGGCCTAATAGTCAGGGTTTGAGTCTTACTCTGGCCTAATGGTTAAGGTCTTAACTCTTACTCTGGCCTAATGGTTAAGGTCTTGACTCTTACTCTGGCCTAATGGTTAAGGTCCTAGTCTCTTACTCTGGCCTACTGGTTAAGGTCTTAACTCTTACTCTGGCCTAATGGTTAAGGTCTTAACTCTAACTCTGGCCTACTGGTTAAGGTCTTAACTGGTTATGGTCTTGACTCTTACTCTGGCTTAATGGTAAAGGTCTTAGACTCTTACACTGGCCCAATAGTCAGGGTTTGAGTCTTACTCTGGCCTAATGGTTAAGGTCTTAACTCTTACTCTGGCCTAATGGTTAAGGTCTTAGACTCTTACTCTGGCCTAATAGTCAGGGTTTGAGTCTTACTCTGGCCTAATGGTTAAGGTCTTAACTCTTACTCTGGCCTAATGGTTAAGGTCTTAGACTCTTACTCTGGCCTAATGGTTAAGGTCTTAACATTTAATCTGGCCTAATGGTTAAGGTCTTTGCTCTTACTCTGGCCTACTGGTTAGGGTCTTAGACTCTTACTCTGGCCAAATGGTTAAGGTCTTAACTTTTACTCTGGCCTAATGGTTAAGGTTTTAACACTTAATCTGGCCTAATGGTTAAAGTCTTTGCTCTTATTCTGGCCTACTGGTTAAGGTCTTAGACTATTACTCTGGCCTAATGGTTAAGGTCTTAACTCTCACTCTGGCCTAATGGTTAAGGTCTTAACTCTTACTCTGGCCTAATGGTTAAGGTCTTAGACTCTTACTCTGGCCGAATGGTTAAGGTCTTAACTCTTAACTTTTACTCTGGCCTAATGGTTAAGGTCTTAACTCTTACTCTGGCCTAATGGGTAAGGTCTTAACTCTTACTCTGGCCTAATGGTTAAGGTCTTGACTCTTACTCTGGCCAAATGGTTAAGGTCTTAACTCTTACTCTAGCCTAATGGTTAAGGTCTTAAGTCTTACTCTGGCCGAATGGTTAAGGTCTTAACTCTTACCTGGCCTAATGGTTAAGGTCTTAACTCTTACTCTGGCCTAATGGTTAAGGTCTTAACTCTTACCTGGCCTAATGGTTAAGGTCTTAGACTCTTACTCTGGCCTACTGGTTAAGGTCCTAGCTCTTACTTTGATCTAATGGTTAAGGTCTTATACTCTTACTGTGGCCTACTGGTTAAGGTCTTAACTCTTACTCTGGCCTAATGGTTAAGGTCTTAACTCTAACTCTGGCCTACTGGTTAAGGTCTTAACAGGTTATGGTCTTGACTCTTACTCTGGCTTAATGGTAAAGGTCTTAGACTCTTACTCTGGCCTAAAAGTCAGGGTTTGAGTCTTACTCTGGCCTAATGGTTAAGGTCTTAACTCTTACTCTGGCCTAATGGTCAAGGTCTTGTCTCTTACTCTGGCCTAATGGTTAAGGTCCTAGTCTCTTACTCTGGCCTACTGGTTAAGGTCTTAACTCTTACTCTGGCCTAATGGTTAAGGTCTTAACTCTAACTCTGGCCTACTGGTTAAGGTCTTAACTGGTTATGGTCTTGACTCTTACTCTGGCTTAATGGTAAAGGTCTTAGACTCTTACTCTGGCCTAATAGTCAGGGTTTGAGTCTTACTCTGGCCTAATGGTTAAGGTCTTAACTCTTACTCTGGCCTAATGGTTAAGGTCTTAGACTCTTACTCTGGCCTAATAGTCAGGGTTTGAGTCTTACTCTGGCCTAATGGTTAAGGTCTTAACTCTTACTCTGGCCTAATGGTTAAGGTCTTAGACTCTTACTCTGGCCTACTGGTTAAGGTCTTAAACTCTTACTCTGGCCTAATGGTTAAGGTCTTAACATTTAATCTGGCCTAATGGTTAAGGTCTTTGCTCTTACTCTGGCCTACTGGTTAAGGTCTTAGACTCTTACTCTGGCCTAATGGTTAAGGTCTTAACTCTTACTCTGGCCTAATGGTTAAGGTCTTAACTCTTACTCTGGCCTAATGGTTAAGGTCTTGACCCTTACTCTGGCCAAATGGTTAAGGTCTCAACTCTTACTCTGGCCTAATGGTTAAGGTCTTAAGTCTTACTCTGACCGAATGGTTAAGGTCTTAACTCTTACCTGGCCTAATGGTTAAGGTCTTAACTCTTACTCTGGCCTAATGGATAAGGTCTTAACTCTTACCTGGCCTAATGGTTAAGGTCTTAGACTCTTACTCTGGCCTACTTGTTAAGGTCCTAGCTCTTACTCTGGCCTAATGGTTAAGGTCTTAACTCTAACTCTGGCCTACTGGTTAAGGTCTTAACTGGTTATGGTCTTGACTCTTACTCTGGCTTAATGGTAAAGGTCTTAGACTCTTACTCTGGCCTAATAGTCAGGGTTTGAGTCTTACTCTGGCCTAATGGTTAAGGTCTTAACTCTTACTCTGGCCTAATGGTTAAGGTCTTGACTCTTACTCTGGCCTAATGGTTAAGGTCCTAGTCTCTTACTTTGGCCTACTGGTTAAGGTCTTAACTCTTACTCTGGCCTAATGGTTAAGGTCTTAACTCTAACTCTGGCCTACTGGTTAAGGTCTTAACTGGTTATGGTCTTGACTCTTACTCTGGCTTAATGGTAAAGGTCTTAGACTCTTACTCTGGCCTAATAGTCAGGGTTTGAGTCTTACTCTGGCCTAATGGTTAAGGTCTTAACTCTCACTCTGGCCTAATGGTTAAGGTCTTGACTCTTACTCTGGCCTAATGGCTAAGGTCCTAGTCTCTTACTCTGGCCTAATGGTTAAGGTCTTAACTCTTACTCTGGCCTACTGGTTAAGGTCTTTGCTCTTATCTGGCCTACTGGTTAAGGTCTTATCTCTTACTCTGGCCTAATGGTTAAGGTCTTAACTCTTAACTCTTACTCTGGCCTAATGGTTAAGGTCTTAACTCTTACTCTGGCCTAATGGTTAAGGTCTTAGACTCCTACTCTGGCCTAATGGTTAAGGTCTTGACTCTTACTCTGGAGTAATGGTTAAGGTCTCAACTCATATTCTGGCCTAATGGTTAAGGTCTTAGACTCTTACTCTGGCCTAATGGTTAAGGTCTTAACTCTTACTCTGGCCTAATGGTTAAGGTCTTAACTCTTACTCTGGCCTAATGGTTAAAATCTTAGACTGTTACTCTGGCCTACTGGTTAAGGTCTTAAACTCTTACTCTGGCCTAATGGTTAAGGTCTTGACTCTTACTCTGGCCTAATGGTTAAGGTCCTAGTCTCTTACTCTGGCCTAATGGTTAAGGTCTTAACTCTAACTCTGGCCCAATGGTTAAGGTCTTAACTCTTACTCTGGCCTAATGGTTAAGGTCTTAACACTTAATCTGGCCTAATGGTTAAAGTCTTTGCTCTTATTCTGGCCTACTGGTTAAGGTCTTAGACTATTACTCTGGCCTAATGGTTAAGGTCTTAACTCTTACTCTGGCCTAATGGTTAAGGTCTTAACTCTTACTCTGGCCTAATGGTTAAGGTCTTAGACTCTTACTCTGGCCTACTGGTGAAGGTCTTAACTCTTACTCTGGCCAAATGGTTAAGGTCTTAACTCTTAACTTTTACTCTGGCCTAATGGTTAAGGTCTTAACTCTTACTCTGGCCTAATGGATAAGGTCTTAACTCTTACTCTGGCCTAATGGTTAAGGTCTTGACTCTTACTCTGGCCAAATGGTTAAGGTCTTAACTCTTACTCTGGCCTAATGGTTAAGGTCTTGACTATTACTCTGGCCTAATGGTTAAGGTCCTAGTCTCTTACTCTGGCCTACTGGTTAAGGTCTTAACTCTTACTCTGGCCTAATGGTTAAGGTCTTAACTCTAACTCTGGCCTACTGGTTAAGGTCTTAACTGGTTATGGTCTTACTCTGGCCTAATAGTCAGGGTTTGAGTCTTACTCTGGCCTAATGGTTAAGGTATTAACTCTCACTCTGGCCTAATGGTTAAGGTCTTGACTCTTACTCTGGCCTAATGGCTAAGGTCCTAGTCTCTTACTCTGGCCTAATGGTTAAGGTCTTAACTCTTACTCTGGCCTACTGGTTAAGGTCTTTGCTCTTATCTGGCCTACTGGTTAAGGTCTTATCTCTTACTCTGGCCTAATGGTTAAGGTCTTAACTCTTAACTCTTACTCTGGCCTAATGGTTAAGGTCTTAACTCTTACTCTGGCCTAATGGTTAAGGTCTTAGACTCTTACTCTGGCCTAATGGTTAAGGTCTTGACTCTTACTCTGGAGTAATGGTTAAGGTCTCAACTCATATTCTGGCCTAATGGTTAAGGTCTTAGACTCTTACTCTGGCCTAATGGTTAAGGTCTTAACTCTTACTCTGGCCTAATGGTTAAGGTCTTAACTCTTACTCTGGCCTAATGGTTAAGGTCTTAGACTGTTACTCTGGCCTACTGGTTAATGTCTTAAACTCTTACTCTGGCCTAATGGTTAAGGTCTTGACTCTTACTCTGGCCTAATGGTTAAGGTCCTAGTCTCTTACTCTGGCCTAATGGTTAAGGTCTTAACTCTAACTCTGGCCCAATGGTTAAGGTCTTAACTCTTACTCTGGCCTAATGGTTAAGGTCTTAACACTTAATCTGGCCTAATGGTTAAAGTCTTTGCTCTTATTCTGGCCTACTGGTTAAGGTCTTAGACTATTACTCTGGCCTAATGGTTAAGGTCTTAACTCTTACTCTGGCCTAATGGTTAAGGTCTTAACTCTTACTCTGGCCTAATGGTTAAGGTCTTAGACTCTTACTCTGGCCTACTGGTGAAGGTCTTAACTCTTACTCTGGCCAAATGGTTAAGGTCTTAACTCTTAACTTTTACTCTGGCCTAATGGTTAAGGTCTTAACTCTTACTCTGGCCTAATGGATAAGGTCTTAACTCTTACTCTGGCCTAATGGTTAAGGTCTTGACTCTTACTCTGGCCAAATGGTTAAGGTCTTAACTCTTACTCTGGCCTAATGGTTAAGGTCTTAAGTCTTACTCTGGCCGAATGGTTAAGGTCTTAACTCTTACCTGGCCTAATGGTTAAGGTCTTAACTCTTACTCTGGCCTAATGGTTAAGGTCTTAACTCTTACCTGGCCTAATGGTTAAGGTCTTAGACTATTACTCCGGCCTACTGGTTAAGGTCCTAGCTCTTACTCTGGCCTAATGGTTAAGGTCTTAGACTCTTACTGTGGCCTACTGGTTAAGTTCTTAACTCTTACTCTGGCCTAATGGTTAAGGTCCTAACTCTAACTCTGGCCTACTGGTTAAGGTCTTAACAGGTTATGGTCTTGACTCTTACTCTGGCTTAATGGTAAAAGTCTTAGACTCTTACTCTGGCCTAATAGTCAGGGTTTGAGTCTTACTCTGGCCTAATGGTTAAGGTCTTAACTCTTACTCTGGCCTAATGGTTAAGGTCTTGACTATTACTCTGGCCTAATGGTTAAGGTCCTAGTCTCTTACTCTGGCCTACTGGTTAAGGTCTTAACTCTTACTCTGGCCTAATGGTTAAGGTCTTAACTCTAACTCTGGCCTACTGGTTAAGGTCTTAACTGGTTATGGTCTTGACTCTTACTCTGGCTTAATGGTAAAGGTCTTAGACTCTTACTCTGGCCTAATAGTCAGGGTTTGAGTCTTACTCTGGCCTACTGGTGAAGGTCTTAACTCTTACTCTGGCCAAATGGTTAAGGTCTTAACTCTTAACTTTTACTCTGGCCTAATGGTTAAGGTCTTAACTCTTACTCTGGCCTAATGGTTAAGGTTTTGACTCTTACTCTGGCCTAATGGTTAAGGTCCTAGTCTCTTACTCTGGCCTACTGGTTAAGGTCTTAACTCTTACTCTGGCCTAATGGTTAAGGTCTTAACTCTAACTCTGGCCTACTGGTTAAGGTCTTAACTGGTTATGGTCTTGACTCTTACTCTGGCTTAATGTTAAAGGTCTTAGACTCTTACTGTGGCCTAATAGTCAGGATTTGAGACTTACTCAGGCCTAATGGTTAAGGTCTTAACTCTTACTCTGGCCTAATGGTTAAGGTCTTAGACTCTTACTCTGGCCTAATAGTCAGGGTTTGAGTCTTACTCTGGCCTAATGGTTAAGGTCTTAACTTTTACTCTGGCCTAATGGTGAAGGTCTTAGACTCTTACTCTGGCCTAATGGTTAATGTCTTAACATTTAATCTGGCCTAATGGTTAAGGTCTTTGCTCTTACTCTGGCCTACTGGTTAAGGACTTAGACTCTTACTCGGGCCTAATGGTTCAGGTCTTAACTCTTACTCTGGCCTAATGGTTAAGGTCTTAACACTTAATCTGGCCTAATGGTTAAAGTCTTTGCTCTTATTCTGGCCTACTGGTTAAGGTCTTAGACTATTACTCTGGCCTAATGGTTAAGGTCTTAACCCTTACTCTGGCCTAATGGTTAAGGTCTTAACTCTTACTCTGGCCTAATGGTTAGGGTCTTAGACTCTTACTCTGGCCAAATGGTTAAGGTCTTAACTCTTAACTTTTACTCTGGCCTAACGGTTAAGGTCTTAACTCTTACTCTGGCCTAATGGGTAAGGTCTTAACTCTTACTCTGGTCTAATAGTTAAGGTCTTGACTCTTACTCTGGCCAAATGGTTAAGGTCTTAACTCTTACTCTGGCCTAATGGTTAAGGTCTTAACTCTTACTCTGGCCTAATAGTTAAGGTCTTAGACTATTACTCTGGCCTAATGGTTAAGGTCTTAACTCTTACTCTGGCCTAATGGTTAAGGTCTTAACTCTTACTCTGGCCTAATGGTTAAGGTCTTAGACTCTTACTCTGGCCTACTGGTGAAGGTCTTAACTCTTACTCTGGCCGAATGGTTAAGGTCTTAACTCTTAACTTTTACTCTGGCCTAATGGTTAAGGTCTTAACTCTTACTCTGGCCTAATGGTTAAGGTCTTAACTCTTACTCTGGCCTAATGGTTAAGGTCTTGACTCTTACTCTGGCCAAATGGTTATGGTCTTAACTCTTACTCTGGCCTAATGGTTAAGGTCTTAAGTCTTACTCTGGCCGAATGGTTAAGGTCTTAACTCTTACCTGGCCTAATGGTTAAGGTCTTAACTCTTACTCTGGCCTAATGGTTAAGGTCTTAACTCTTACCTGGCCTAATGGTTAAGGTCTTAAACTCTTACTCTGGCCTACTGGTTAAGGTCCTAGCTCTTACTCTGGTCTAATGGTTAAGGTCTTAGACTCTTACTCTGGCCTACTGGTTAAGGTCTTAACTCTTACTCTGGCCTAATGGTTAAGGTCTTAACTCTAACTCTGGCCTACTGGTTAAGGTCTTAACAGATTATGGTCTTGACTCTTACTCTGGCTTAATGGTAAAGGTCTTAGACTCTTACTCTGGCCTAATAGTCAGGGTTTGAGTCTTACTCTGGCCTAATGGTTAAGGTCTTAACTCTTACTCTGGCCTAATGGTTAAGGTCTTAGACTCTTACTCTGGCCTAATAGTCAGGGTTTGAGTCTTACTCTGGCCTAATGGTTAAGGTCTTAACTCTTACTCTGGCCTAATGGTTAAGGTCTTAGACTCTTACTCTGGCCTAATGGTTAAGGTCTTAACATTTAATCTGGCCTAATGGTTAAGGTCTTTGCTCTTACTCTGGCCTACTGGTTAGGGTCTTAGACTCTTACTCTGGCCAAATGGTTAAGGTCTTAACTCTTACTCTGGCCTAATGGTTAAGGTTTTAACACTTAATCTGGCCTAATGGTTAAAGTCTTTGCTCTTATTCTGGCCTACTGGTTAAGGTCTTAGACTATTACTCTGGCCTAATGGTTAAGGTCTTAACTCTCACTCTGGCCTAATGGTTAAGGTCTTAACTCTTACTCTGGCCTAATGGTTAAGGTCTTAGACTCTTACTCTGGCCGAATGGTTAAGGTCTTAACTCTTAACTTTTACTCTGGCCTAATGGTTAAGGTCTTAACTCTTACTCTGGCCTAATGGGTACGGTCTTAACTCTTACTCTGGCCTAATGGTTAAGGTCTTGACTCTTACTCTGGCCAAATGGTTAAGGTCTTAACTCTTACTCTAGCCTAATGGTTAAGGTCTTAAGTCTTACTCTGGCCGAATGGTTAAGGTCTTAACTCTTACCTGGCCTAATGGTTAAGGTCTTAACTCTTACTCTGGCCTAATGGTTAAGGTCTTAACTCTTACCTGGCCTAATGGTTAAGGTCTTAGACTCTTACTCTGGCCTACTGGTTAAGGTCCTAGCTCTTACTTTGATCTAATGGTTAAGGTCTTATACTCTTACTGTGGCCTACTGGTTAAGGTCTTAACTCTTACTCTGGCCTAATGGTTAAGGTCTTAACTCTTACTCTGGCCTACTGGTTAAGGTCTTAACAGGTTATGGTCTTGACTCTTACTCTGGCTTAATGGTAAAGGTCTTAGACTCTTACTCTGGCCTAATAGTCAGGGTTTGAGTCTTACTCTGGCCTAATGGTTAAGGTCTTAACTCTTACTCTGGCCTAATGGTCAAGGTCTTGTCTCTTACTCTGGCCTAATGGTTAAGGTCCTAGTCTCTTACTCTGGCCTACTGGTTAAGGTCTTAACTCTTACTCTGGCCTAATGGGTAAGGTCTTAACTCTTACTCTGGCCTAATGGTTAAGGTCTTAGACTCTTACTCTGGCCTACTGGTGAAGGTCTTAACTCTTACTCTGGCCGAATGGTTAAGGTCTTAACTCTTAACTTTTACTCTGGCCTAATGGTTAAGGTCTTAACTCTTACTCTGGCCTAATGGTTAAGGTCTTAACTCTTACTCTGGCCTAATGGTTAAGGTCTTGACTCTTACTCTGGCCAAATGGTTATGGTCTTAACTCTTACTCTGGCCTAATGGTTAAGGTCTTAAGTCTTACTCTGGCCGAATGGTTAAGGTCTTAACTCTTACCTGGCCTAATGGTTAAGGTCTTAACTCTTACTCTGGCCTAATGGTTAAGGTCTTAACTCTTACCTGGCCTAATGGTTAAGGTCTTAAACTCTTACTCTGGCCTACTGGTTAAGGTCCTAGCTCGTACTCTGGTCTAATGGTTAAGGTCTTAGACTCTTACTCTGGCCTACTGGTTAAGGTCTTAACTCTTACTCTGGCCTAATGGCTAAGGTCTTAACTCTAACTCTGGCCTACTGGTTAAGGTCTTAACAGATTATGGTCTTGACTCTTACTCTGGCTTAATGGTAAAGGTCTTAGACTCTTACTCTGGCCTAATAGTCAGGGTTTGAGTCTTACTCTGGCCTAATGGTTAAGGTCTTAACTCTTACTCTGGCCTAATGGTTAAGGTCTTGACTCTTACTCTGGCCTAATGGTTAAGGTCCTAGTCTCTTACTCTGGCCTACTGGTTAAGGTCTTAACTCTTACTCTGGCCTAATGGTTAAGGTTTTAACTCTAACTCTGGCCTACTGGTTAAGGTCTTAACTGGTTATGGTCTTGACTCTTACTCTGGCTTAATGGTAAAGGTCTTAGACTCTTACTCTGGCCTAATAGTCAGGGTTTGAGTCTTACTCTGGCCTAATGGTTAAGGTCTTAACTCTTACTCTGGCCTAATGGTTAAGGTCTTAGACTCTTACTCTGGCCTAATAGTCAGGGTTTGAGTCTTACTCTGGCCTAATGGTTAAGGTCTTAACTCTTACTCTGGCCTAATGGTTAAGGTCTTAGACTCTTACTCTGGCCTAATGGTTAAGGTCTTAACATTTAATCTGGCCTAATGGTTAAGGTCTTTGCTCTTACTCTGGCCTACTGGTTAGGGTCTTAGACTCTTACTCTGGCCAAATGGTTAAGGTCTTAACTCTTACTCTGGCCTAATGGTTAAGGTTTTAACACTTAATCTGGCCTAATGGTTAAAGTCTTTGCTCTTATTCTGGCCTACTGGTTAAGGTCTTAGACTATTACTCTGGCCTTATGGTTAAGGTCTTAACTCTCACTCTGGCCTAATGGTTAAGGTCTGAACTCTTACTCTGGCCTAATGGTTAAGGTCTTAGACTCTTACTCTGGCCGAATGGTTAAGGTCTTAACTCTTAACTTTTACTCTGGCCTAATGGTTAAGGTCTTAACTCTTACTCTGGCCTAATGGGTAAGGTCTTAACTCTTACTCTGGCCTAATGGTTAAGGTCTTGACTCTTACTCTGGCCAAATGGTTAAGGTCTTAACTCTTACTCTAGCCTAATCGTTAAGGTCTTAAGTCTTACTCTGGCCGAATGGTTAATGTCTTAATTCTTACCTGGCCTAATGGTTAAGGTCTTAACTCTTACTCTGGCCTAATGGTTAAGGTCTTAACTCTTACCTGGCCTAATGGTTAAGGTCTTAGACTCTTACTCTGGCCTACTGGTTAAGGTCCTAGCTCTTACTTTGATCTAATGGTTAAGGTCTTATACTCTTACTGTGGCCTACTGGTTAAGGTCTTAACTCTTACTCTGGCCTAATGGTTAAGGTCTTAACTCTAACTCTGGCCTACTGGTTAAGGTCTTAACAGGTTATGGTCTTGACTCTTACTCTGGCTTAATGGTAAAGGTCTTAGACTCTTACTCTGGCCTAATAGTCAGGGTTTGAGTCTTACTCTGGCCTAATGGTTAAGGTCTTAACTCTTACTCTGGCCTAATGGTCAAGGTCTTGTCTCTTACTCTGGCCTAATGGTTAAGGTCCTAGTCTCTTACTCTGGCCTACTGGTTAAGGTCTTAACTCTTACTCTGGCCTAATGGTTAAGGTCTTAACTCTAACTCTGGCCTACTGGTTAAGGTCTTAACTGGTTATGGTCTTGCCTCTTACTCTGGCTTAATGGTAAAGGTCTTAGACTCTTACTCTGGCCTAATAGTCAGGGTTTTAGTCTTACTCTGGCCTAATGGTTAAGGTCTTAACTCTTACTCTGGCCTAATGGTTAAGGTCTTAGACTCTTACTCTGGCCTAATAGTCAGGGTTTGAGTCTTACTCTGGCCTAATGGTTAAGGTCTTAACTCTTACTCTGGCCTAATGGTTAAGGTCTTAGACTCTTACTCTGGCCTACTGGTTAAGGTCTTAAACTCTTACTCTGGCCTAATGGTTAAGGTCTTAACATTTAATCTGGCCTAATGGTTAAGGTCTTTGCTCTTACTCTGGCCTACTGGTTAAGGTCTTAGACTCTTACTCTGGCCTAATGGTTAAGGTCTTAACTCTTACTCTGGCCTAATGGTTAAGGTCTTAACTCTTACTCTGGCCTAATGGTTAAGGTCTTGACCCTTACTCTGGCCAAATGGTTAAGGTCTCAACTCTTACTCTGGCCTAATGGTTAAGGTCTTAAGTCTTACTCTGACCGAATGGTTAAGGTCTTAACTCTTACCTGGCCTAATGGTTAAGGTCTTAACTCTTACTCTGGCCTAATGGATAAGGTCTTAACTCTTACCTGGCCTAATGGTTAAGGTCTTAGACTCTTACTCTGGCCTACTTGTTAAGGTCCTAGCTCTTACTCTGGCCTAATGGTTAAGGTCTTAGACTGTTACTCTGGCCTACTGGTTAAGGTCTTAACTCTTACTCTGGCCTAATGGTTAAGGTTTTAACTCTAACTCTGGCCTACTGGTTAAGGTCTTAACTGGTTATGGTCTTGACTCTTACTCTGGCTTAATGGTAAAGGTCTTAGACTCTTACTCTGGCCTAATAGTCAGGGTTTGAGTCTTACTCTGGCCTAATGGTTAAGGTCTTAACTCTTACTCTGGCCTAATGGTTAAGGTCTTGACTCTTACTCTGGCCTAATGGTTAAGGTCCTAGTCTCTTACTTTGGCCTACTGGTTAAGGTCTTAACTCTTACTCTGGCCTAATGGTTAAGGTCTTAACTCTAACTCTGGCCTACTGGTTAAGGTCTTAACTGGTTATGGTCTTGACTCTTACTCTGGCTTAATGGTAAAGGTCTTAGACTCTTACTCTGGCCTAATAGTCAGGGTTTGAGTCTTACTCTGGCCTAATGGTTAAGGTCTTAACTCTCACTCTGGCCTAATGGTTAAGGTCTTGACTCTTACTCTGGCCTAATGGCTAAGGTCCTAGTCTCTTACTCTGGCCTAATGGTTAAGGTCTTAACTCTTACTCTGGCCTACTGGTTAAGGTCTTTGCTCTTATCTGGCCTACTGGTTAAGGTCTTATCTCTTACTCTGGCCTAATGGTTAAGGTCTTAACTCTTAACTCTTACTCTGGCCTAATGGTTAAGGTCTTAACTCTTACTCTGGCCTAATGGTTAAGGTCTTAGACTCCTACTCTGGCCTAATGGTTAAGGTCTTGACTCTTACTCTGGAGTAATGGTTAAGGTCTCAACTCATATTCTGGCCTAATGGTTAAGGTCTTAGACTCTTACTCTGGCCTAATGGTTAAGGTCTTAACTCCTACTCTGGCCTAATGGTTAAGGTCTTAACTCTTACTCTGGCCTAATGGTTAAAATCTTAGACTGTTACTCTGGCCTACTGGTTAAGGTCTTAAACTCTTACTCTGGCCTAATGGTTAAGGTCTTGACTCTTACTCTGGCCTAATGGTTAAGGTCCTAGTCTCTTACTCTGGCCTAATGGTTAAGGTCTTAACTCTAACTCTGGCCCAATGGTTAAGGTCTTAACTCTTACTCTGGCCTAATGGTTAAGGTCTTAACACTTAATCTGGCCTAATGGTTAAAGTCTTTGCTCTTATTCTGGCCTACTGGTTAAGGTCGTAGACTATTACTCTGGCCTAATGGTTAAGGTCTTAACTCTTACTCTGGCCTAATGGTTAAGGTCTTAACTCTTACTCTGGCCTAATGGTTAAGGTCTTAGACTCTTACTCTGGCCTATTGGTGAAGGTCTTAACTCTTACTCTGGCCAAATGGTTAAGGTCTTAACTCTTAACTTTTACTCTGGCCTAATGGTTAAGGTCTTAACTCTTACTCTGGCCTAATGGTTAAGGTCTTAACTCTTACTCTGGCCTAATGGTTAAGGTCTTGACTCTTACTCTGGCCAAATGGTTAAGGTCTTAACTCTTACTCTGGCCTAATGGTTAAGGTCATAAGTCTTACTCTGGCCGAATGGTTAAGGTCGTAACTCTTACATGGCCTAATGGTTAAGGTCTTAACTCTTACTCTGGCCTAATGGTTAAGGTCTTAACTCTTACCTGGCCTAATGGTTAAGGTCTTAGACTATTACTCTGGCCTACTGGTTAAGGTCCTAGCTCTTACTCTGGCCTAATGGTTAAGGTCTTAGACTCTTACTGTGGCCTACTGGTTAAGGTCTTAACTCTTACTCTGGCCTAATGGTTAAGGTCCTAACTCTAACTCTGGCCAACTGGTTAAGGTCTTAACAGGTTATGGTCTTGACTCTTACTCTGGCTTAATGGTAAAAGTCTTAGACTCTTACTCTGGCCTAATAGTCAGGGTTTGAGTCTTACTCTGGCCTAATGGTTAAGGTCTTAACTCTTACTCTGGCCTAATGGTTAAGGTCTTGACTATTACTCTGGCCTAATGGTTAAGGTCCTAGTCTCTTACTCTGGCCTACTGGTTAAGGTCTTAACTCTTACTCTGGCCTAATGGTTAAGGTCTTAACTCTAACTCTGGCCTACTGGTTAAGGTCTTAACTGGTTATGGTCTTACTCTGGCCTAATAGTCAGGGTTTGAGTCTTACTCTTGCCTAATGGTTAAGGTCTTAACTCTCACTCTGGCCTAATGGTTAAGGTCTTGACTCTTACTCTGGCCTAATGGCTAAGGTCCTAGTCTCTTACTCTGGCCTAATGGTTAAGGTCTTAACTCTTACTCTGGCCTACTGGTTAAGGTCTTTGCTCTTATCTGGCCTACTGGTTAAGGTCTTATCTCTTACTCTGGCCTAATGGTTAAGGTCTTAACTCTTAACTCTTACTCAGGCCTAATGGTTAAGGTCTTAACTCTTACTCTGGCCTAATGGTTAAGGTCTTAGACTCTTACTCTGGCCTAATGGTTAAGGTCTTGACTCTTACTCTGGAGTAATGGTTAAGGTCTCAACTCATATTCTGGCCTAATGGTTAAGGTCTTAGACTCTTACTCTGGCCTAATGGTTAAGGTCTTAACTCTTACTCTGGCCTAATGGTTAAGGTCTTAACTCTTACTCTGGCCTAATGGTTAAGGTCTTAGACTGTTACTCTGGCCTACTGGTTAAGGTCTTAAACTCTTACTCTGGCCTAATGGTTAAGGTCTTGACTCTTACTCTGGCCTAATGGTTAAGGTCCTAGTCTCTTACTCTGGCCTACTGGTTAAGGTCTTAACTCTTACTCTGGCCTAATGGTTAAGGTCTTAACTCTAAATCTGGCCTACTGGTTAAGGTCTTAACTGGTTATGGTCTTGACTCTTACTCTGGCTTAATGTTAAAGGTCTTAGACTCTTACTGTGGCCTAATAGTCAGGATTTGAGACTTACTCTGGCCTAATGGTTAAGGTCTTAACTCTTACTCTGGCCTAATGGTTAAGGTCTTAGACTCTTACTCTGGCCTAATAGTCAGGGTTTGAGTCTTACTCTGGCCTAATGGTTAAGGTCTTAACTCTTACTCTGGCCTAATGGTGAAGGTCTTAGACTCTTACTCTGGCCTAATGGTTAATGTCTTAACATTTAATCTGGCCTAATGGTTAAGGTCTTTGCTCTTACTCTGGCCTACTGGTTAAGGTCTTAGAATCTTACTCGGGCCTAATGGTTCAGGTCTTAACTCTTACTCTGGCCTAATGGTTAAGGTCTTAACACTTAATCTGGCCTAATGGTTAAAGTCTTTGCTCTTATTCTGGCCTACTGGTTAAGGTCTTAGACTATTACTCTGGCCTAATGGTTAAGGTCTTAACCCTTACTCTGGCCTAATGGTTAAGGTCTTAACTCTTACTCTGGCCTAATGGTTAGGGTCTTAGACTCTTACTCTGGCCAAATGGTTAAGGTCTTAACTCTTAACTTTTACTCTGGCCTAACGGTTAAGGTCTTAACTCTTACTCTGGCCTAATGGGTAAGGTCTTAACTCTTACTCTGGCCTAATAGTTAAGGTCTTGACTCTTACTCTGGCCAAATGGTTAAGGTCTTAACTCTTACTCTGGCCTAATGGTTAAGGTCTTAACTCTTACTCTGGCCTAATAGTTAAGGTCTTAGACTATTACTCTGGCCTAATGGTTAAGGTCTTAACTCTTACTCTGGCCTAATGGGTAAGGTCTTAACTCTTACTCTGGCCTAATGGTTAAGGTCTTAGACTCTTACTCTGGCCTACTGGTGAAGGTCTTAACTCTTACTCTGGCCGAATGGTTAAGGTCTTAACTCTTAACTTTTACTCTGGCCTAATGGTTAAGGTCTTAACTCTTACTCTGGCCTAATGGTTAAGGTCTTAACTCTTACTCTGGCCTAATGGTTAAGGTCTTGACTCTTACTCTGGCCAAATGGTTATGGTCTTAACTCTTACTCTGGCCTAATGGTTAAGGTCTTAAGTCTTACTCTGGCCGAATGGTTAAGGTCTTAACTCTTACCTGGCCTAATGGTTAAGGTCTTAACTCTTACTCTGGCCTAATGGTTAAGGTCTTAACTCTTACCTGGCCTAATGGTTAAGGTCTTAAACTCTTACTCTGGCCTACTGGTTAAGGTCCTAGCTCGTACTCTGGTCTAATGGTTAAGGTCTTAGACTCTTACTCTGGCCTACTGGTTAAGGTCTTAACTCTTACTCTGGCCTAATGGCTAAGGTCTTAACTCTAACTCTGGCCTACTGGTTAAGGTCTTAACAGATTATGGTCTTGACTCTTACTCTGGCTTAATGGTAAAGGTCTTAGACTCTTACTCTGGCCTAATAGTCAGGGTTTGAGTCTTACTCTGGCCTAATGGTTAAGGTCTTAACTCTTACTCTGGCCTAATGGTTAAGGTCTTGACTCTTACTCTGGCCTAATGGTTAAGGTCCTAGTCTCTTACTCTGGCCTACTGGTTAAGGTCTTAACTCTTACTCTGGCCTAATGGTTAAGGTTTTAACTCTAACTCTGGCCTACTGGTTAAGGTCTTAACTGGTTATGGTCTTGACTCTTACTCTGGCTTAATGGTAAAGGTCTTAGACTCTTACTCTGGCCTAATAGTCAGGGTTTGAGTCTTACTCTGGCCTAATGGTTAAGGTCTTAACTCTTACTCTGGCCTAATGGTTAAGGTCTTAGACTCTTACTCTGGCCTAATAGTCAGGGTTTGAGTCTTACTCTGGCCTAATGGTTAAGGTCTTAACTCTTACTCTGGCCTAATGGTTAAGGTCTTAGACTCTTACTCTGGCCTAATGGTTAAGGTCTTAACATTTAATCTGGCCTAATGGTTAAGGTCTTTGCTCTTACTCTGGCCTACTGGTTAGGGTCTTAGACTCTTACTCTGGCCAAATGGTTAAGGTCTTAACTCTTACTCTGGCCTAATGGTTAAGGTTTTAACACTTAATCTGGCCTAATGGTTAAAGTCTTTGCTCTTATTCTGGCCTACTGGTTAAGGTCTTAGACTATTACTCTGGCCTTATGGTTAAGGTCTTAACTCTCACTCTGGCCTAATGGTTAAGGTCTGAACTCTTACTCTGGCCTAATGGTTAAGGTCTTAGACTCTTACTCTGGCCGAATGGTTAAGGTCTTAACTCTTAACTTTTACTCTGGCCTAATGGTTAAGGTCTTAACTCTTACTCTGGCCTAATGGGTAAGGTCTTAACTCTTACTCTGGCCTAATGGTTAAGGTCTTGACTCTTACTCTGGCCAAATGGTTAAGGTCTTAACTCTTACTCTAGCCTAATCGTTAAGGTCTTAAGTCTTACTCTGGCCGAATGGTTAATGTCTTAACTCTTACCTGGCCTAATGGTTAAGGTCTTAACTCTTACTCTGGCCTAATGGTTAAGGTCTTAACTCTTACCTGGCCTAATGGTTAAGGTCTTAGACTCTTACTCTGGCCTACTGGTTAAGGTCCTAGCTCTTACTTTGATCTAATGGTTAAGGTCTTATACTCTTACTGTGGCCTACTGGTTAAGGTCTTAACTCTTACTCTGGCCTAATGGTTAAGGTCTTAACTCTAACTCTGGCCTACTGGTTAAGGTCTTAACAGGTTATGGTCTTGACTCTTACTCTGGCTTAATGGTAAAGGTCTTAGACTCTTACTCTGGCCTAATAGTCAGGGTTTGAGTCTTACTCTGGCCTAATGGTTAAGGTCTTAACTCTTACTCTGGCCTAATGGTCAAGGTCTTGTCTCTTACTCTGGCCTAATGGTTAAGGTCCTAGTCTCTTACTCTGGCCTACTGGTTAAGGTCTTAACTCTTACTCTGGCCTAATGGTTAAGGTCTTAACTCTAACTCTGGCCTACTGGTTAAGGTCTTAACTGGTTATGGTCTTGACTCTTACTCTGGCTTAATGGTAAAGGTCTTAGACTCTTACTCTGGCCTAATAGTCAGGGTTTTAGTCTTACTCTGGCCTAATGGTTAAGGTCTTAACTCTTACTCTGGCCTAATGGTTAAGGTCTTAGACTCTTACTCTGGCCTAATAGTCAGGGTTTGAGTCTTACTCTGGCCTAATGGTTAAGGTCTTAACTCTTACTCTGGCCTAATGGTTAAGGTCTTAGACTCTTACTCTGGCCTACTGGTTAAGGTCTTAAACTCTTACTCTGGCCTAATGGTTAAGGTCTTAACATTTAATCTGGCCTAATGGTTAAGGTCTTTGCTCTTACTCTGGCCTACTGGTTAAGGTCTTAGACTCTTACTCTGGCCTAATGGTTAAGGTCTTAACTCTTACTCTGGCCTAATGTTTAAGGTCTTAACTCTTACTCTGGCCTAATGGTTAAGGTCTTGACCCTTACTCTGGCCAAATGGTTAAGGTCTCAACTCTTACTCTGGCCTAATGGTTAAGGTCTTAAGTCTTACTCTGACCGAATGGTTAAGGTCTTAACTCTTACCTGGCCTAATGGTTAAGGTCTTAACTCTTACTCTGGCCTAATGGATAAGGTCTTAACTCTTACCTGGCCTAATGGTTAAGGTCTTAGACTCTTACTCTGGCCTACTTGTTAAGGTCCTAGCTCTTACTCTGGCCTAATGGTTAAGGTCTTAGACTGTTACTCTGGCCTACTGGTTAAGGTCTTAACTCTTACTCTGGCCTAATGGTTAAGGTTTTAACTCTAACTCTGGCCTACTGGTTAAGGTCTTAACTGGTTATGGTCTTGACTCTTACTCTGGCTTAATGGTAAAGGTCTTAGACTCTTACTCTGGCCTAATAGTCAGGGTTTGAGTCTTACTCTGGCCTAATGGTTAAGGTCTTAACTCTTACTCTGGCCTAATGGTTAAGGTCTTGACTCTTACTCTGGCCTAATGGTTAAGGTCCTAGTCTCTTACTTTGGCCTACTGGTTAAGGTCTTAACTCTTACTCTGGCCTAATGGTTAAGGTCTTAACTCTAACTCTGGCCTACTGGTTAAGGTCTTAACTGGTTATGGTCTTGACTCTTACTCTGGCTTAATGGTAAAGGTCTTAGACTCTTACTCTGGCCTAATAGTCAGGGTTTGAGTCTTACTCTGGCCTAATGGTTAAGGTCTTAACTCTCACTCTGGCCTAATGGTTAAGGTCTTGACTCTTACTCTGGCCTAATGGCTAAGGTCCTAGTCTCTTACTCTGGCCTAATGGTTAAGGTCTTAACTCTTACTCTGGCCTACTGGTTAAGGTCTTTGCTCTTATCTGGCCTACTGGTTAAGGTCTTATCTCTTACTCTGGCCTAATGGTTAAGGTCTTAACTCTTAACTCTTACTCTGGCCTAATGGTTAAGGTCTTAACTCTTACTCTGGCCTAATGGTTAAGGTCTTAGACTCCTACTCTGGCCTAATGGTTAAGGTCTTGACTCTTACTCTGGAGTAATGGTTAAGGTCTCAACTCATATTCTGGCCTAATGGTTAAGGTCTTAGACTCTTACTCTGGCCTAATGGTTAAGGTCTTAACTCCTACTCTGGCCTAATGGTTAAGGTCTTAACTCTTACTCTGGCCTAATGGTTAAAATCTTAGACTGTTACTCTGGCCTACTGGTTAAGGTCTTAAACTCTTACTCTGGCCTAATGGTTAAGGTCTTGACTCTTACTCTGGCCTAATGGTTAAGGTCCTAGTCTCTTACTCTGGCCTAATGGTTAAGGTCTTAACTCTAACTCTGGCCCAATGGTTAAGGTCTTAACTCTTACTCTGGCCTAATGGTTAAGGTCTTAACACTTAATCTGGCCTAATGGTTAAAGTCTTTGCTCTTATTCTGGCCTACTGGTTAAGGTCTTAGACTATTACTCTGGCCTAATGGTTAAGGTCTTAACTCTTACTCTGGCCTAATGGTTAAGGTCTTAACTCTTACTCTGGCCTAATGGTTAAGGTCTTAGACTCTTACTCTGGCCTATTGGTGAAGGTCTTAACTCTTACTCTGGCCAAATGGTTAAGGTCTTAACTCTTAACTTTTACTCTGGCCTAATGGTTAAGGTCTTAACTCTTACTCTGGCCTAATGGTTAAGGTCTTAACTCTTACTCTGGCCTAATGGTTAAGGTCTTGACTCTTACTCTGGCCAAATGGTTAAGGTCTTAACTCTTACTCTGGCCTAATGGTTAAGGTCATAAGTCTTACTCTGGCCGAATGGTTAAGGTCGTAACTCTTACCTGGCCTAATGGTTAAGGTCTTAACTCTTACTCTGGCCTAATGGTTAAGGTCTTAACTCTTACCTGGCCTAATGGTTAAGGTCTTAGACTATTACTCTGGCCTACTGGTTAAGGTCCTAGCTCTTACTCTGGCCTAATGGTTAAGGTCTTAGACTCTTACTGTGGCCTACTGGTTAAGGTCTTAACTCTTACTCTGGCCTAATGGTTAAGGTCCTAACTCTAACTCTGGCCAACTGGTTAAGGTCTTAACAGGTTATGGTCTTGACTCTTACTCTGGCTTAATGGTAAAAGTCTTAGACTCTTACTCTGGCCTAATAGTCAGGGTTTGAGTCTTACTCTGGCCTAATGGTTAAGGTCTTAACTCTTACTCTGGCCTAATGGTTAAGGTCTTGACTATTACTCTGGCCTAATGGTTAAGGTCCTAGTCTCTTACTCTGGCCTACTGGTTAAGGTCTTAACTCTTACTCTGGCCTAATGGTTAAGGTCTTAACTCTAACTCTGGCCTACTGGTTAAGGTCTTAACTGGTTATGGTCTTACTCTGGCCTGATAGTCAGGGTTTGAGTCTTACTCTGGCCTAATGGTTAAGGTCTTAACTCTCACTCTGGCCTAATGGTTAAGGTCTTGACTCTTACTCTGGCCTAATGGCTAAGGTCCTAGTCTCTTACTCTGGCCTAATGGTTAAGGTCTTAACTCTTACTCTGGCCTACTGGTTAAGGTCTTTGCTCTTATCTGGCCTACTGGTTAAGGTCTTATCTCTTACTCTGGCCTAATGGTTAAGGTCTTAACTCTTAACTCTTACTCAGGCCTAATGGTTAAGGTCTTAACTCTTACTCTGGCCTAATGGTTAAGGTCTTAGACTCTTACTCTGGCCTAATGGTTAAGGTCTTGACTCTTACTCTGGAGTAATGGTTAAGGTCTCAACTCATATTCTGGCCTAATGGTTAAGGTCTTAGACTCTTACTCTGGCCTAATGGTTAAGGTCTTAACTCTTACTCTGGCCTAATGGTTAAGGTCTTAACTCTTACTCTGGCCTAATGGTTAAGGTCTTAGACTGTTACTCTGGCCTACTGGTTAAGGTCTTAAACTCTTACTCTGGCCTAATGGTTAAGGTCTTGACTCTTACTCTGGCCTAATGGTTAAGGTCTTAGTCTCTTACTCTGGCCTAATGGTTAAGGTCTTAACTCTAACTCTGGCCCAATGGTTAAGGTCTTAACTCTTACTCTGGCCTAATGGTTAAGGTCTTAACACTTAATCTGGCCTAATGGTTAAAGTCTTTGCTCTTATTCTGGCCTACTGGTTAAGGTCTTAGACTATTACTATGGCCTAATGGTTAAGGTCTTAACTCTTACTCTGGCCTAATGGTTAAGGTCTTAACTCTTACTCTGGCCTAATGGTTAAGGTCTTAGACTCTTACTCTGGCCTACTGGTGAAGGTCTTAACTCTTACTCTGGCCAAATGGTTAAGGTCTTAACTCTTAACTTTTACTCTGGCCTAATGGTTAAGGTCTTAACTCTTACTCTGGCCTAATGGATAAGGTCTTAACTCTTACTCTGGCCTAATGGTTAAGGTCTTGACTCTTACTCTGGCCAAATGGTTAAGGTCTTAACTCTTACTCTGGCCTAATGGTTAAGGTCTTAAGTCTTACTCTGGCCGAATGGTTAAGGTCTTAACTCTTACCTGGCCTAATGGTTAAGGTCTTAACTCTTACTCTGGCCTAATGGTTAAGGTCTTAACTCTTACCTGGCCTAATGGTTAAGGTCTTAGACTATTACTCCGGCCTACTGGTTAAGGTCCTAGCTCTTACTCTGGCCTAATGGTTAAGGTCTTAGACTCTTACTGTGGCCTACTGGTTAAGGTCTTAACTCTTACTCTGGCATAATGGTTAAGGTCCTAACTCTATCTCTGGCCTACTGGTTAAGGTCTTAACAGGTTATGGTCTTGACTCTTACTCTGGCTTAATGGTAAAAGTCTTAGACTCTTACTCTGGCCTAATAGTCAGGGTTTGAGTCTTACTCTGGCCTAATGGTTAAGGTCTTAACTCTTACTCTGGCCCAATGGTTAAGGTCTTGACTATTACTCTGGCCTAATGGTTAAGGTCCTAGTCTCTTACTCTGGCCTACTGGTTAAGGTCTTAACTCTTACTCTGGCCTAATGGTTAAGGTCTTAGACTCTTACTCTGGCCTACTGGTTAAGGTCTTAAACTCTTACTCTGGCCTAATGGTTAAGGTCTTAACATTTAATCTGGCCTAATGGTTAAGGTCTTTGCTCTTACTCTGGCCTACTGGTTAAGGTCTTAGACTCTTACTCTGGCCTAATGGTTAAGGTCTTAACTCTTACTCTGGCCTAATGGTTAAGGTCTTAACTCTTACTCTGGCCTAATGGTTAAGGTCTTGACCCTTACTCTGGCCAAATGGTTAAGGTCTCAACTCTTACTCTGGCCTAATGGTTAAGGTCTTAAGTCTTACTCTGACCGAATGGTTAAGGTCTTAACTCTTACCTGGCCTAATGGTTAAGGTCTTAACTCTTACTCTGGCCTAATGGATAAGGTCTTAACTCTTACCTGGCCTAATGGTTAAGGTCTTAGACTCTTACTCTGGCCTACTTGTTAAGGTCCTAGCTCTTACTCTGGCCTAATGGTTAAGGTCTTAGACTGTTACTCTGGCCTACTGGTTAAGGTCTTAACTCTTACTCTGGCCTAATGGTTAAGGTTTTAACTCTAACTCTGGCCTACTGGTTAAGGTCTTAACTGGTTATGGTCTTGACTCTTACTCTGGCTTAATGGTAAAGGTCTTAGACTCTTACTCTGGCCTAATAGTCAGGGTTTGAGTCTTACTCTGGCCTAATGGTTAAGGTCTTAACTCTTACTCTGGCCTAATGGTTAAGGTCTTGACTCTTACTCTGGCCTAATGGTTAAGGTCCTAGTCTCTTACTTTGGCCTACTGGTTAAGGTCTTAACTCTTACTCTGGCCTAATGGTTAAGGTCTTAACTCTAACTCTGGCCTACTGGTTAAGGTCTTAACTGGTTATGGTCTTGACTCTTACTCTGGCTTAATGGTAAAGGTCTTAGACTCTTACTCTGGCCTAATAGTCAGGGTTTGAGTCTTACTCTGGCCTAATGGTTAAGGTCTTAACTCTCACTCTGGCCTAATGGTTAAGGTCTTGACTCTTACTCTGGCCTAATGGCTAAGGTCCTAGTCTCTTACTCTGGCCTAATGGTTAAGGTCTTAACTCTTACTCTGGCCTACTGGTTAAGGTCTTTGCTCTTATCTGGCCTACTGGTTAAGGTCTTATCTCTTACTCTGGCCTAATGGTTAAGGTCTTAACTCTTAACTCTTACTCTGGCCTAATGGTTAAGGTCTTAGACTCCTACTCTGGCCTAATGGTTAAGGTCTTGACTCTTACTCTGGAGTAATGGTTAAGGTCTCAACTCATATTCTGGCCTAATGGTTAAGGTCTTAGACTCTTACTCTGGCCTAATGGTTAAGGTCTTAACTCCTACTCTGGCCTAATGGTTAAGGTCTTAACTCTTACTCTGGCCTAATGGTTAAAATCTTAGACTGTTACTCTGGCCTACTGGTTAAGGTCTTAAACTCTTACTCTGGCCTAATGGTTAAGGTCTTGACTCTTACTCTGGCCTAATGGTTAAGGTCCTAGTCTCTTACTCTGGCCTAATGGTTAAGGTCTTAACTCTAACTCTGGCCCAATGGTTAAGGTCTTAACTCTTACTCTGGCCTAATGGTTAAGGTCTTAACACTTAATCTGGCCTAATGGTTAAAGTCTTTGCTCTTATTCTGGCCTACTGGTTAAGGTCGTAGACTATTACTCTGGCCTAATGGTTAAGGTCTTAACTCTTACTCTGGCCTAATGGTTAAGGTCTTAACTCTTACTCTGGCCTAATGGTTAAGGTCTTAGACTCTTACTCTGGCCTATTGGTGAAGGTCTTAACTCTTACTCTGGCCAAATGGTTAAGGTCTTAACTCTTAACTTTTACTCTGGCCTAATGGTTAAGGTCTTAACTCTTACTCTGGCCTAATGGTTAAGGTCTTAACTCTTACTCTGGCCTAATGGTTAAGGTCTTGACTCTTACTCTGGCCAAATGGTTAAGGTCTTAACTCTTACTCTGGCCTAATGGTTAAGGTCATAAGTCTTACTCTGGCCGAATGGTTAAGGTCGTAACTCTTACATGGCCTAATGGTTAAGGTCTTAACTCTTACTCTGGCCTAATGGTTAAGGTCTTAACTCTTACCTGGCCTAATGGTTAAGGTCTTAGACTATTACTCTGGCCTACTGGTTAAGGTCCTAGCTCTTACTCTGGCCTAATGGTTAAGGTCTTAGACTCTTACTGTGGCCTACTGGTTAAGGTCTTAACTCTTACTCTGGCCTAATGGTTAAGGTCCTAACTCTAACTCTGGCCAACTGGTTAAGGTCTTAACAGGTTATGGTCTTGACTCTTACTCTGGCTTAATGGTAAAGGTCTTAGACTCTTACTCTGGCCTAATAGTCAGGGTTTGAGTCTTACTCTGGCCTAATGGTTAAGGTCTTAACTCTCACTCTGGCCTAATGGTTAAGGTCTTGACTCTTACTCTGGCCTAATGGCTAAGGTCCTAGTCTCTTACTCTGGCCTAATGGTTAAGGTCTTAACTCTTACTCTGGCCTACTGGTTAAGGTCTTTGCTCTTATCTGGCCTACTGGTTAAGGTCTTATCTCTTACTCTGGCCTAATGGTTAAGGTCTTAACTCTTAACTCTTACTCTGGCCTAATGGTTAAGGTCTTAGACTCCTACTCTGGCCTAATGGTTAAGGTCTTGACTCTTACTCTGGAGTAATGGTTAAGGTCTCAACTCATATTCTGGCCTAATGGTTAAGGTCTTAGACTCTTACTCTGGCCTAATGGTTAAGGTCTTAACTCCTACTCTGGCCTAATGGTTAAGGTCTTAACTCTTACTCTGGCCTAATGGTTAAGGTCTTAACTCTTACCTGGCCCAATGGTTAAGGTCTTAGACTATTACTCTGGCCTACTGGTTAAGGTCCTAGCTCTTACTCTGGCCTAATGGTTAAGGTCTTAGACTCTTACTGTGGCCTACTGGTTAAGGTCTTAACTCTTACTCTGGCCTAATGGTTAAGGTCCTAACTCTAACTCTGGCCAACTGGTTAAGGTCTTAACAGGTTATGGTCTTGACTCTTACTCTGGCTTAATGGTAAAGGTCTTAGACTCTTACTCTGGCCTAATAGTCAGGGTTTGAGTCTTACTCTGGCCTAATGGTTAAGGTCTTAACTCTCACTCTGGCCTAATGGTTAAGGTCTTGACTCTTACTCTGGCCTAATGGCTAAGGTCCTAGTCTCTTACTCTGGCCTAATGGTTAAGGTCTTAACTCTTACTCTGGCCTACTGGTTAAGGTCTTTGCTCTTATCTGGCCTACTGGTTAAGGTCTTATCTCTTACTCTGGCCTAATGGTTAAGGTCTTAACTCTTAACTCTTACTCTGGCCTAATGGTTAAGGTCTTAGACTCCTACTCTGGCCTAATGGTTAAGGTCTTGACTCTTACTCTGGAGTAATGGTTAAGGTCTCAACTCATATTCTGGCCTAATGGTTAAGGTCTTAGACTCTTACTCTGGCCTAATGGTTAAGGTCTTAACTCCTACTCTGGCCTAATGGTTAAGGTCTTAACTCTTACTCTGGCCTAATGGTTAAAATCTTAGACTGTTACTCTGGCCTACTGGTTAAGGTCTTAAACTCTTACTCTGGCCTAATGGTTAAGGTCTTGACTCTTACTCTGGCCTAATGGTTAAGGTCCTAGTCTCTTACTCTGGCCTAATGGTTAAGGTCTTAACTCTAACTCTGGCCCAATGGTTAAGGTCTTAACTCTTACTCTGGCCTAATGGTTAAGGTCTTAACACTTAATCTGGCCTAATGGTTAAAGTCTTTGCTCTTATTCTGGCCTACTGGTTAAGGTCGTAGACTATTACTCTGGCCTAATAGTTAAGGTCTTAACTCTTACTCTGGCCTAATGGTTAAGGTCTTAACTCTTACTCTGGCCTAATGGTTAAGGTCTTAGACTCTTACTCTGGCCTATTGGTGAAGGTCTTAACTCTTTCTCTGGCCAAATGGTTAAGGTCTTAACTCTTAACTTTTACTCTGGCCTAATGGTTAAGGTCTTAACTCTTACTCTGGCCTAATGGTTAAGGTCTTAACTCTTACTCTGGCCTAATGGTTAAGGTCTTGACTCTTACTCTGGCCAAATGGTTAAGGTCTTAACTCTTACTCTGGCCTAATGGTTAAGGTCATAAGTCTTACTCTGGCCGAATGGTTAAGGTCGTAACTCTTACATGGCCTAATGGTTAAGGTCTTAACTCTTACTCTGGCCTAATGGTTAAGGTCTTAACTCTTACCTGGCCTAATGGTTAAGGTCTTAGACTATTACTCTGGCCTACTGGTTAAGGTCCTAGCTCTTACTCTGGCCTAATGGTTAAGGTCTTAGACTCTTACTGTGGCCTACTGGTTAAGGTCTTAACTCTTACTCTGGCCTAATGGTTAAGGTCCTAACTCTAACTCTGGCCAACTGGTTAAGGTCTTAACAGGTTATGGTCTTGACTCTTACTCTGGCTTAATGGTAAAAGTCTTAGACTCTTACTCTGGCCTAATAGTCAGGGTTTGAGTCTTACTCTGGCCTAATGGTTAAGGTCTTAACTCTTACTCTGGCCTAATGGTTAAGGTCTTGACTATTACTCTGGCCTAATGGTTAAGGTCCTAGTCTCTTACTCTGGCCTACTGGTTAAGGTCTTAACTCTTACTCTGGCCTAATGGTTAAGGTCTTAACTCTAACTCTGGCCTACTGGTTAAGGTCTTAACTGGTTATGGTCTTACTCTGGCCTAATAGTCAGGGTTTGAGTCTTACTCTGGCCTAATGGTTAAGGTCTTAACTCTCACTCTGGCCTAATGGTTAAGGTCTTGACTCTTACTCTGGCCTAATGGCTAAGGTCCTAGTCTCTTACTCTGGCCTAATGGTTAAGGTCTTAACTCTTACTCTGGCCTACTGGTTAAGGTCTTTGCTCTTATCTGGCCTACTGGTTAAGGTCTTATCTCTTACTCTGGCCTAATGGTTAAGGTCTTAACTCTTAACTCTTACTCAGGCCTAATGGTTAAGGTCTTAACTCTTACTCTGGCCTAATGGTTAAGGTCTTAGACTCTTACTCTGGCCTAATGGTTAAGGTCTTGACTCTTACTCTGGAGTAATGGTTAAGGTCTCAACTCATATTCTGGCCTAATGGTTAAGGTCTTAGACTCTTACTCTGGCCTAATGGTTAAGGTCTTAACTCTTACTCTGGCCTAATGGTTAAGGTCTTAACTCTTACTCTGGCCTAATGGTTAAGGTCTTAGACTGTTACTCTGGCCTACTGGTTAAGGTCTTAAACTCTTACTCTGGCCTAATGGTTAAGGTCTTGACTCTTACTCTGGCCTAATGGTTAAGGTCCTAGTCTCTTACTCTGGCCTACTGGTTAAGGTCTTAACTCTAACTCTGGCCTACTGGTTAAGGTCTTAACTGGTTATGGTCTTGACTCTTACTCTGGCTTAATGTTAAAGGTCTTAGACTCTTACTGTGGCCTAATAGTCAGGATTTGAGACTTACTCTGGCCTAATGGTTAAGGTCTTAACTCTTACTCTGGCCTAATGGTTAAGGTCTTAGACTCTTACTCTGGCCTAATAGTCAGGGTTTGAGTCTTACTCTGGCCTAATGGTTAAGGTCTTAACTCTTACTCTGGCCTAATGGTGAAGGTCTTAGACTCTTACTCTGGCCTAATGGTTAATGTCTTAACATTTAATCTGGCCTAATGGTTAAGGTCTTTGCTCTTACTCTGGCCTACTGGTTAAGGTCTTAGAATCTTACTCGGGCCTAATGGTTCAGGTCTTAACTCTTACTCTGGCCTAATGGTTAAGGTCTTAACACTTAATCTGGCCTAATGGTTAAAGTCTTTGCTCTTATTCTGGCCTACTGGTTAAGGTCTTAGACTATTACTCTGGCCTAATGGTTAAGGTCTTAACCCTTACTCTGGCCTAATGGTTAAGGTCTTAACTCTTACTCTGGCCTAATGGTTAGGGTCTTAGACTCTTACTCTGGCCAAATGGTTAAGGTCTTAACTCTTAACTTTTACTCTGGCCTAACGGTTAAGGTCTTAACTCTTACTCTGGCCTAATGGGTAAGGTCTTAACTCTTACTCTGGCCTAATAGTTAAGGTCTTGACTCTTACTCTGGCCAAATGGTTAAGGTCTTAACTCTTACTCTGGCCTAATGGTTAAGGTCTTAACTCTTACTCTGGCCTAATAGTTAAGGTCTTAGACTATTACTCTGGCCTAATGGTTAAGGTCTTAACTCTTACTCTGGCCTAATGGGTAAGGTCTTAACTCTTACTCTGGCCTAATGGTTAAGGTCTTAGACTCTTACTCTGGCCTACTGGTGAAGGTCTTAACTCTTACTCTGGCCGAATGGTTAAGGTCTTAACTCTTAACTTTTACTCTGGCCTAATGGTTAAGGTCTTAACTCTTACTCTGGCCTAATGGTTAAGGTCTTAACTCTTACTCTGGCCTAATGGTTAAGGTCTTGACTCTTACTCTGGCCAAATGGTTATGGTCTTAACTCTTACTCTGGCCTAATGGTTAAGGTCTTAAGTCTTACTCTGGCCGAATGGTTAAGGTCTTAACTCTTACCTGGCCTAATGGTTAAGGTCTTAACTCTTACTCTGGCCTAATGGTTAAGGTCTTAACTCTTACCTGGCCTAATGGTTAAGGTCTTAAACTCTTACTCTGGCCTACTGGTTAAGGTCCTAGCTCGTACTCTGGTCTAATGGTTAAGGTCTTAGACTCTTACTCTGGCCTACTGGTTAAGGTCTTAACTCTTACTCTGGCCTAATGGCTAAGGTCTTAACTCTAACTCTGGCCTACTGGTTAAGGTCTTAACAGATTATGGTCTTGACTCTTACTCTGGCTTAATGGTAAAGGTCTTAGACTCTTACTCTGGCCTAATAGTCAGGGTTTGAGTCTTACTCTGGCCTAATGGTTAAGGTCTTAACTCTTACTCTGGCCTAATGGTTAAGGTCTTGACTCTTACTCTGGCCTAATGGTTAAGGTCCTAGTCTCTTACTCTGGCCTACTGGTTAAGGTCTTAACTCTTACTCTGGCCTAATGGTTAAGGTTTTAACTCTAACTCTGGCCTACTGGTTAAGGTCTTAACTGGTTATGGTCTTGACTCTTACTCTGGCTTAATGGTAAAGGTCTTAGACTCTTACTCTGGCCTAATAGTCAGGGTTTGAGTCTTACTCTGGCCTAATGGTTAAGGTCTTAACTCTTACTCTGGCCTAATGGTTAAGGTCTTAGACTCTTACTCTGGCCTAATAGTCAGGGTTTGAGTCTTACTCTGGCCTAATGGTTAAGGTCTTAACTCTTACTCTGGCCTAATGGTTAAGGTCTTAGACTCTTACTCTGGCCTAATCGTTAAGGTCTTAACATTTAATCTGGCCTAATGGTTAAGGTCTTTGCTCTTACTCTGGCCTACTGGTTAGGGTCTTAGACTCTTACTCTGGCCAAATGGTTAAGGTCTTAACTCTTACTCTGGCCTAATGGTTAAGGTTTTAACACTTAATCTGGCCTAATGGTTAAAGTCTTTGCTCTTATTCTGGCCTACTGGTTAAGGTCTTAGACTATTACTCTGGCCTTATGGTTAAGGTCTTAACTCTCACTCTGGCCCAATGGTTAAGGTCTGAACTCTTACTCTGGCCTAATGGTTAAGGTCTTAGACTCTTACTCTGGCCGAATGGTTAAGGTCTTAACTCTTAACTTTTACTCTGGCCTAATGGTTAAGGTCTTAACTCTTACTCTGGCCTAATGGGTAAGGTCTTAACTCTTACTCTGGCCTAATGGTTAAGGTCTTGACTCTTACTCTGGCCAAATGGTTAAGGTCTTAACTCTTACTCTAGCCTAATCGTTAAGGTCTTAAGTCTTACTCTGGCCGAATGGTTAATGTCTTAACTCTTACCTGGCCTAATGGTTAAGGTCTTAACTCTTACTCTGGCCTAATGGTTAAGGTCTTAACTCTTACCTGGCCTAATGGTTAAGGTCTTAGACTCTTACTCTGGCCTACTGGTTAAGGTCCTAGCTCTTACTTTGATCTAATGGTTAAGGTCTTATACTCTTACTGTGGCCTACTGGTTAAGGTCTTAACTCTTACTCTGGCCTAATGGTTAAGGTCTTAACTCTAACTCTGGCCTACTGGTTAAGGTCTTAACAGGTTATGGTCTTGACTCTTACTCTGGCTTAATGGTAAAGGTCTTAGACTCTTACTCTGGCCTAATAGTCAGGGTTTGAGTCTTACTCTGGCCTAATGGTTAAGGTCTTAACTCTTACTCTGGCCTAATGGTCAAGGTCTTGTCTCTTACTCTGGCCTAATGGTTAAGGTCCTAGTCTCTTACTCTGGCCTACTGGTTAAGGTCTTAACTCTTACTCTGGCCTAATGGTTAAGGTCTTAACTCTAACTCTGGCCTACTGGTTAAGGTCTTAACTGGTTATGGTCTTGACTCTTACTCTGGCTTAATGGTAAAGGTCTTAGACTCTTACTCTGGCCTAATAGTCAGGGTTTTAGTCTTACTCTGGCCTAATGGTTAAGGTCTTAACTCTTACTCTGGCCTAATGGTTAAGGTCTTAGACTCTTACTCTGGCCTAATAGTCAGGGTTTGAGTCTTACTCTGGCCTAATGGTTAAGGTCTTAACTCTTACTCTGGCCTAATGGTTAAGGTCTTAGACTCTTACTCTGGCCTACTGGTTAAGGTCTTAAACTCTTACTCTGGCCTAATGGTTAAGGTCTTAACATTTAATCTGGCCTAATGGTTAAGGTCTTTGCTCTTACTCTGGCCTACTGGTTAAGGTCTTAGACTCTTACTCTGGCCTAATGGTTAAGGTCTTAACTCTTACTCTGGCCTAATGGTTAAGGTCTTAACTCTTACTCTGGCCTAATGGTTAAGGTCTTGACCCTTACTCTGGCCAAATGGTTAAGGTCTCAACTCTTACTCTGGCCTAATGGTTAAGGTCTTAAGTCTTACTCTGACCGAATGGTTAAGGTCTTAACTCTTACCTGGCCTAATGGTTAAGGTCTTAACTCTTACTCTGGCCTAATGGATAAGGTCTTAACTCTTACCTGGCCTAATGGTTAAGGTCTTAGACTCTTACTCTGGCCTACTTGTTAAGGTCCTAGCTCTTACTCTGGCCTAATGGTTAAGGTCTTAGACTGTTACTCTGGCCTACTGGTTAAGGTCTTAACTCTTACTCTGGCCTAATGGTTAAGGTTTTAACTCTAACTCTGGCCTACTGGTTAAGGTCTTAACTGGTTATGGTCTTGACTCTTACTCTGGCTTAATGGTAAAGGTCTTAGACTCTTACTCTGGCCTAATAGTCAGGGTTTGAGTCTTACTCTGGCCTAATGGTTAAGGTCTTAACTCTTACTCTGGCCTAATGGTTAAGGTCTTGACTCTTACTCTGGCCTAATGGTTAAGGTCCTAGTCTCTTACTTTGGCCTACTGGTTAAGGTCTTAACTCTTACTCTGGCCTAATGGTTAAGGTCTTAACTCTAACTCTGGCCTACTGGTTAAGGTCTTAACTGGTTATGGTCTTGACTCTTACTCTGGCTTAATGGTAAAGGTCTTAGACTCTTACTCTGGCCTAATAGTCAGGGTTTGAGTCTTACTCTGGCCTAATGGTTAAGGTCTTAACTCTCACTCTGGCCTAATGGTTAAGGTCTTGACTCTTACTCTGGCCTAATGGCTAAGGTCCTAGTCTCTTACTCTGGCCTAATGGTTAAGGTCTTAACTCTTACTCTGGCCTACTGGTTAAGGTCTTTGCTCTTATCTGGCCTACTGGTTAAGGTCTTATCTCTTACTCTGGCCTAATGGTTAAGGTCTTAACTCTTAACTCTTACTCTGGCCTAATGGTTAAGGTCTTAACTCTTACTCTGGCCTAATGGTTAAGGTCTTAGACTCCTACTCTGGCCTAATGGTTAAGGTCTTGACTCTTACTCTGGAGTAATGGTTAAGGTCTCAACTCATATTCTGGCCTAATGGTTAAGGTCTTAGACTCTTACTCTGGCCTAATGGTTAAGGTCTTAACTCCTACTCTGGCCTAATGGTTAAGGTCTTAACTCTTACTCTGGCCTAATGGTTAAAATCTTAGACTGTTACTCTGGCCTACTGGTTAAGGTCTTAAACTCTTACTCTGGCCTAATGGTTAAGGTCTTGACTCTTACTCTGGCCTAATGGTTAAGGTCCTAGTCTCTTACTCTGGCCTAATGGTTAAGGTCTTAACTCTAACTCTGGCCCAATGGTTAAGGTCTTAACTCTTACTCTGGCCAAATGGTTAAGGTCTTAACTCTTACTCTGGCCTAATGGTTAAGGTCTTAAGTCTTACTCTGGCCGAATGGTTAAGGTCTTAACTCTTACCTGGCCTAATGGTTAAGGTCTTAACTCTTACTCTGGCCTAATGGTTAAGGTCTTAACTCTTACCTGGCCTAATGGTTAAGGTCTTAGACTATTACTCTGGCCTACTGGTTAAGGTCCTAGCTCTTACTCTGGCCTAATGGTTAAGGTCTTAGACTCTTACTGTGGCCTACTGGTTAAGGTCTTAACTCTTACTCTGGCCTAATGGTTAAGGTCCTAACTCTAACTCTGGCCTACTGGTTAAGGTCTTAACAGGTTATGGTCTTGACTCTTACTCTGGCTTAATGGTAAAAGTCTTAGACTCTTACTCTGGCCTAATAGTCAGGGTTTGAGTCTTACTCTGGCCTAATGGTTAAGGTCTTAACTCTTACTCTGGCCTAATGGTTAAGGTCTTGACTATTACTCTGGCCTAATGGTTAAGGTCCTAGTCTCTTACTCTGGCCTACTGGTTAAGGTCTTAACTCTTACTCTGGCCTAATGGTTAAGGTCTTAACTCTAACTCTGGCCTACTGGTTAAGGTCTTAACTGGTTATGGTCTTACTCTGGCCTAATAGTCAGGGTTTGAGTCTTACTCTGGCCTAATGGTTAAGGTATTAACTCTCACTCTGGCCTAATGGTTAAGGTCTTGACTCTTACTCTGGCCTAATGGCTAAGGTCCTAGTCTCTTACTCTGGCCTAATGGTTAAGGTCTTAACTCTTACTCTGGCCTACTGGTTAAGGTCTTTGCTCTTATCTGGCCTACTGGTTAAGGTCTTATCTCTTACTCTGGCCTAATGGTTAAGGTCTTAACTCTTAACTCTTACTCTGGCCTAATGGTTAAGGTCTTAACTCTTACTCTGGCCTAATGGTTAAGGTCTTAGACTCTTACTCTGGCCTAATGGTTAAGGTCTTGACTCTTACTCTGGAGTAATGGTTAAGGTCTCAACTCATATTCTGGCCTAATGGTTAAGGTCTTAGACTCTTACTCTGGCCTAATGGTTAAGGTCTTAACTCTTACTCTGGCCTAATGGTTAAGGTCTTAACTCTTACTCTGGCCTAATGGTTAAGGTCTTAGACTGTTACTCTGGCCTACTGGTTAATGTCTTAAACTCTTACTCTGGCCTAATGGTTAAGGTCTTGACTCTTACTCTGGCCTAATGGTTAAGGTCCTAGTCTCTTACTCTGGCCTAATGGTTAAGGTCTTAACTCTAACTCTGGCCCAATGGTTAAGGTCTTAACTCTTACTCTGGCCTAATGGTTAAGGTCTTAACACTTAATCTGGCCTAATGGTTAAAGTCTTTGCTCTTATTCTGGCCTACTGGTTAAGGTCTTAGACTATTACTCTGGCCTAATGGTTAAGGTCTTAACTCTTACTCTGGCCTAATGGTTAAGGTCTTAACTCTTACTCTGGCCTAATGGTTAAGGTCTTAGACTCTTACTCTGGCCTACTGGTGAAGGTCTTAACTCTTATTCTGGCCAAATGGTTAAGGTCTTAACTCTTAACTTTTACTCTGGCCTAATGGTTAAGGTCTTAACTCTTACTCTGGCCTAATGGATAAGGTCTTAACTCTTACTCTGGCCTAATGGTTAAGGTCTTGACTCTTACTCTGGCCAAATGGTTAAGGTCTTAACTCTTACTCTGGCCTAATGGTTAAGGTCTTAAGTCTTACTCTGGCCGAATGGTTAAGGTCTTAACTCTTACCTGGCCTAATGGTTAAGGTCTTAACTCTTACTCTGGCCTAATGGTTAAGGTCTTAACTCTTACCTGGCCTAATGGTTAAGGTCTTAGACTATTACTCCGGCCTACTGGTTAAGGTCCTAGCTCTTACTCTGGCCTAATGGTTAAGGTCTTAGACTCTTACTGTGGCCTACTGGTTAAGTTCTTAACTCTTACTCTGGCCTAATGGTTAAGGTCCTAACTCTAACTCTGGCCTACTGGTTAAGGTCTTAACAGGTTATGGTCTTGACTCTTACTCTGGCTTAATGGTAAAAGTCTTAGACTCTTACTCTGGCCTAATAGTCAGGGTTTGAGTCTTACTCTGGCCTAATGGTTAAGGTCTTAACTCTTACTCTGGCCTAATGGTTAAGGTCTTGACTATTACTCTGGCCTAATGGTTAAGGTCCTAGTCTCTTACTCTGGCCTACTGGTTAAGGTCTTAACTCTTACTCTGGCCTAATGGTTAAGGTCTTAACTCTAACTCTGGCCTACTGGTTAAGGTCTTAACTGGTTATGGTCTTGACTCTTACTCTGGCTTAATGGTAAAGGTCTTAGACTCTTACTCTGGCCTAATAGTCAGGGTTTGAGTCTTACTCTGGCCTACTGGTGAAGGTCTTAACTCTTACTCTGGCCAAATGGTTAAGGTCTTAACTCTTAACTTTTACTCTGGCCTAATGGTTAAGGTCTTAACTCTTACTCTGGCCTAATGGTTAAGGTTTTGACTCTTACTCTGGCCTAATGGTTAAGGTCCTAGTCTCTTACTCTGGCCTACTGGTTAAGGTCTTAACTCTTACTCTGGCCTAATGGTTAAGGTCTTAACTCTAACTCTGGCCTACTGGTTAAGGTCTTAACTGGTTATGGTCTTGACTCTTACTCTGGCTTAATGTTAAAGGTCTTAGACTCTTACTGTGGCCTAATAGTCAGGATTTGAGACTTACTCAGGCCTAATGGTTAAGGTCTTAACTCTTACTCTGGCCTAATGGTTAAGGTCTTAGACTCTTACTCTGGCCTAATAGTCAGGGTTTGAGTCTTACTCTGGCCTAATGGTTAAGGTCTTAACTTTTACTCTGGCCTAATGGTGAAGGTCTTAGACTCTTACTCTGGCCTAATGGTTAATGTCTTAACATTTAATCTGGCCTAATGGTTAAGGTCTTTGCTCTTACTCTGGCCTACTGGTTAAGGACTTAGACTCTTACTCGGGCCTAATGGTTCAGGTCTTAACTCTTACTCTGGCCTAATGGTTAAGGTCTTAACACTTAATCTGGCCTAATGGTTAAAGTCTTTGCTCTTATTCTGGCCTACTGGTTAAGGTCTTAGACTATTACTCTGGCCTAATGGTTAAGGTCTTAACCCTTACTCTGGCCTAATGGTTAAGGTCTTAACTCTTACTCTGGCCTAATGGTTAGGGTCTTAGACTCTTACTCTGGCCAAATGGTTAAGGTCTTAACTCTTAACTTTTACTCTGGCCTAACGGTTAAGGTCTTAACTCTTACTCTGGCCTAATGGGTAAGGTCTTAACTCTTACTCTGGTCTAATAGTTAAGGTCTTGACTCTTACTCTGGCCAAATGGTTAAGGTCTTAACTCTTACTCTGGCCTAATGGTTAAGGTCTTAACTCTTACTCTGGCCTAATAGTTAAGGTCTTAGACTATTACTCTGGCCTAATGGTTAAGGTCTTAACTCTTACTCTGGCCTAATGGTTAAGGTCTTAACTCTTACTCTGGCCTAATGGTTAAGGTCTTAGACTCTTACTCTGGCCTACTGGTGAAGGTCTTAACTCTTACTCTGGCCTCTGGCCTAATGGTTAAGGTCTTAACTCTTACTCTGGCCTAATGGTTAAGGTCTTAACTCTTACTCTGGCCTAATGGTTAAGGTCTTGACTCTTACTCTGGCCAAATGGTTATGGTCTTAACTCTTACTCTGGCCTAATGGTTAAGGTCTTAAGTCTTACTCTGGCCGAATGGTTAAGGTCTTAACTCTTACCTGGCCTAATGGTTAAGGTCTTAACTCTTACTCTGGCCTAATGGTTAAGGTCTTAACTCTTACCTGGCCTAATGGTTAAGGTCTTAAACTCTTACTCTGGCCTACTGGTTAAGGTCCTAGCTCTTACTCTGGTCTAATGGTTAAGGTCTTAGACTCTTACTCTGGCCTACTGGTTAAGGTCTTAACTCTTACTCTGGCCTAATGGTTAAGGTCTTAACTCTAACTCTGGCCTACTGGTTAAGGTCTTAACAGATTATGGTCTTGACTCTTACTCTGGCTTAATGGTAAAGGTCTTAGACTCTTACTCTGGCCTAATAGTCAGGGTTTGAGTCTTACTCTGGCCTAATGGTTAAGGTCTTAACTCTTACTCTGGCCTAATGGTTAAGGTCTTAGACTCTTACTCTGGCCTAATAGTCAGGGTTTGAGTCTTACTCTGGCCTAATGGTTAAGGTCTTAACTCTTACTCTGGCCTAATGGTTAAGGTCTTAGACTCTTACTCTGGCCTAATGGTTAAGGTCTTAACATTTAATCTGGCCTAATGGTTAAGGTCTTTGCTCTTACTCTGGCCTACTGGTTAGGGTCTTAGACTCTTACTCTGGCCAAATGGTTAAGGTCTTAACTCTTACTCTGGCCTAATGGTTAAGGTTTTAACACTTAATCTGGCCTAATGGTTAAAGTCTTTGCTCTTATTCTGGCCTACTGGTTAAGGTCTTAGACTATTACTCTGGCCTAATGGTTAAGGTCTTAACTCTCACTCTGGCCTAATGGTTAAGGTCTTAACTCTTACTCTGGCCTAATGGTTAAGGTCTTAGACTCTTACTCTGGCCGAATGGTTAAGGTCTTAACTCTTAACTTTTACTCTGGCCTAATGGTTAAGGTCTTAACTCTTACTCTGGCCTAATGGGTACGGTCTTAACTCTTACTCTGGCCTAATGGTTAAGGTCTTGACTCTTACTCTGGCCAAATGGTTAAGGTCTTAACTCTTACTCTAGCCTAATGGTTAAGGTCTTAAGTCTTACTCTGGCCGAATGGTTAAGGTCTTAACTCTTACCTGGCCTAATGGTTAAGGTCTTAACTCTTACTCTGGCCTAATGGTTAAGGTCTTAACTCTTACCTGGCCTAATGGTTAAGGTCTTAGACTCTTACTCTGGCCTACTGGTTAAGGTCCTAGCTCTTACTTTGATCTAATGGTTAAGGTCTTATACTCTTACTGTGGCCTACTGGTTAAGGTCTTAACTCTTACTCTGGCCTAATGGTTAAGGTCTTAACTCTTACTCTGGCCTACTGGTTAAGGTCTTAACAGGTTATGGTCTTGACTCTTACTCTGGCTTAATGGTAAAGGTCTTAGACTCTTACTCTGGCCTAATAGTCAGGGTTTGAGTCTTACTCTGGCCTAATGGTTAAGGTCTTAACTCTTACTCTGGCCTAATGGTCAAGGTCTTGTCTCTTACTCTGGCCTAATGGTTAAGGTCCTAGTCTCTTACTCTGGCCTACTGGTTAAGGTCTTAACTCTTACTCTGGCCTAATGGGTAAGGTCTTAACTCTTACTCTGGCCTAATGGTTAAGGTCTTAGACTCTTACTCTGGCCTACTGGTGAAGGTCTTAACTCTTACTCTGGCCGAATGGTTAAGGTCTTAACTCTTAACTTTTACTCTGGCCTAATGGTTAAGGTCTTAACTCTTACTCTGGCCTAATGGTTAAGGTCTTAACTCTTACTCTGGCCTAATGGTTAAGGTCTTGACTCTTACTCTGGCCAAATGGTTATGGTCTTAACTCTTACTCTGGCCTAATGGTTAAGGTCTTAAGTCTTACTCTGGCCGAATGGTTAAGGTCTTAACTCTTACCTGGCCTAATGGTTAAGGTCTTAACTCTTACTCTGGCCTAATGGTTAAGGTCTTAACTCTTACCTGGCCTAATGGTTAAGGTCTTAAACTCTTACTCTGGCCTACTGGTTAAGGTCCTAGCTCGTACTCTGGTCTAATGGTTAAGGTCTTAGACTCTTACTCTGGCCTACTGGTTAAGGTCTTAACTCTTACTCTGGCCTAATGGCTAAGGTCTTAACTCTAACTCTGGCCTACTGGTTAAGGTCTTAACAGATTATGGTCTTGACTCTTACTCTGGCTTAATGGTAAAGGTCTTAGACTCTTACTCTGGCCTAATAGTCAGGGTTTGAGTCTTACTCTGGCCTAATGGTTAAGGTCTTAACTCTTACTCTGGCCTAATGGTTAAGGTCTTGACTCTTACTCTGGCCTAATGGTTAAGGTCCTAGTCTCTTACTCTGGCCTACTGGTTAAGGTCTTAACTCTTACTCTGGCCTAATGGTTAAGGTTTTAACTCTAACTCTGGCCTACTGGTTAAGGTCTTAACTGGTTATGGTCTTGACTCTTACTCTGGCTTAATGGTAAAGGTCTTAGACTCTTACTCTGGCCTAATAGTCAGGGTTTGAGTCTTACTCTGGCCTAATGGTTAAGGTCTTAACTCTTACTCTGGCCTAATGGTTAAGGTCTTAGACTCTTACTCTGGCCTAATAGTCAGGGTTTGAGTCTTACTCTGGCCTAATGGTTAAGGTCTTAACTCTTACTCTGGCCTAATGGTTAAGGTCTTAGACTCTTACTCTGGCCTAATGGTTAAGGTCTTAACATTTAATCTGGCCTAATGGTTAAGGTCTTTGCTCTTACTCTGGCCTACTGGTTAGGGTCTTAGACTCTTACTCTGGCCAAATGGTTAAGGTCTTAACTCTTACTCTGGCCTAATGGTTAAGGTTTTAACACTTAATCTGGCCTAATGGTTAAAGTCTTTGCTCTTATTCTGGCCTACTGGTTAAGGTCTTAGACTATTACTCTGGCCTTATGGTTAAGGTCTTAACTCTCACTCTGGCCTAATGGTTAAGGTCTGAACTCTTACTCTGGCCTAATGGTTAAGGTCTTAGACTCTTACTCTGGCCGAATGGTTAAGGTCTTAACTCTTAACTTTTACTCTGGCCTAATGGTTAAGGTCTTAACTCTTACTCTGGCCTAATGGGTAAGGTCTTAACTCTTACTCTGGCCTAATGGTTAAGGTCTTGACTCTTACTCTGGCCAAATGGTTAAGGTCTTAACTCTTACTCTAGCCTAATCGTTAAGGTCTTAAGTCTTACTCTGGCCGAATGGTTAATGTCTTAATTCTTACCTGGCCTAATGGTTAAGGTCTTAACTCTTACTCTGGCCTAATGGTTAAGGTCTTAACTCTTACCTGGCCTAATGGTTAAGGTCTTAGACTCTTACTCTGGCCTACTGGTTAAGGTCCTAGCTCTTACTTTGATCTAATGGTTAAGGTCTTATACTCTTACTGTGGCCTACTGGTTAAGGTCTTAACTCTTACTCTGGCCTAATGGTTAAGGTCTTAACTCTAACTCTGGCCTACTGGTTAAGGTCTTAACAGGTTATGGTCTTGACTCTTACTCTGGCTTAATGGTAAAGGTCTTAGACTCTTACTCTGGCCTAATAGTCAGGGTTTGAGTCTTACTCTGGCCTAATGGTTAAGGTCTTAACTCTTACTCTGGCCTAATGGTCAAGGTCTTGTCTCTTACTCTGGCCTAATGGTTAAGGTCCTAGTCTCTTACTCTGGCCTACTGGTTAAGGTCTTAACTCTTACTCTGGCCTAATGGTTAAGGTCTTAACTCTAACTCTGGCCTACTGGTTAAGGTCTTAACTGGTTATGGTCTTGCCTCTTACTCTGGCTTAATGGTAAAGGTCTTAGACTCTTACTCTGGCCTAATAGTCAGGGTTTTAGTCTTACTCTGGCCTAATGGTTAAGGTCTTAACTCTTACTCTGGCCTAATGGTTAAGGTCTTAGACTCTTACTCTGGCCTAATAGTCAGGGTTTGAGTCTTACTCTGGCCTAATGGTTAAGGTCTTAACTCTTACTCTGGCCTAATGGTTAAGGTCTTAGACTCTTACTCTGGCCTACTGGTTAAGGTCTTAAACTCTTACTCTGGCCTAATGGTTAAGGTCTTAACATTTAATCTGGCCTAATGGTTAAGGTCTTTGCTCTTACTCTGGCCTACTGGTTAAGGTCTTAGACTCTTACTCTGGCCTAATGGTTAAGGTCTTAACTCTTACTCTGGCCTAATGGTTAAGGTCTTAACTCTTACTCTGGCCTAATGGTTAAGGTCTTGACCCTTACTCTGGCCAAATGGTTAAGGTCTCAACTCTTACTCTGGCCTAATGGTTAAGGTCTTAAGTCTTACTCTGACCGAATGGTTAAGGTCTTAACTCTTACCTGGCCTAATGGTTAAGGTCTTAACTCTTACTCTGGCCTAATGGATAAGGTCTTAACTCTTACCTGGCCTAATGGTTAAGGTCTTAGACTCTTACTCTGGCCTACTTGTTAAGGTCCTAGCTCTTACTCTGGCCTAATGGTTAAGGTCTTAGACTGTTACTCTGGCCTACTGGTTAAGGTCTTAACTCTTACTCTGGCCTAATGGTTAAGGTTTTAACTCTAACTCTGGCCTACTGGTTAAGGTCTTAACTGGTTATGGTCTTGACTCTTACTCTGGCTTAATGGTAAAGGTCTTAGACTCTTACTCTGGCCTAATAGTCAGGGTTTGAGTCTTACTCTGGCCTAATGGTTAAGGTCTTAACTCTTACTCTGGCCTAATGGTTAAGGTCTTGACTCTTACTCTGGCCTAATGGTTAAGGTCCTAGTCTCTTACTTTGGCCTACTGGTTAAGGTCTTAACTCTTACTCTGGCCTAATGGTTAAGGTCTTAACTCTAACTCTGGCCTACTGGTTAAGGTCTTAACTGGTTATGGTCTTGACTCTTACTCTGGCTTAATGGTAAAGGTCTTAGACTCTTACTCTGGCCTAATAGTCAGGGTTTGAGTCTTACTCTGGCCTAATGGTTAAGGTCTTAACTCTCACTCTGGCCTAATGGTTAAGGTCTTGACTCTTACTCTGGCCTAATGGCTAAGGTCCTAGTCTCTTACTCTGGCCTAATGGTTAAGGTCTTAACTCTTACTCTGGCCTACTGGTTAAGGTCTTTGCTCTTATCTGGCCTACTGGTTAAGGTCTTATCTCTTACTCTGGCCTAATGGTTAAGGTCTTAACTCTTAACTCTTACTCTGGCCTAATGGTTAAGGTCTTAACTCTTACTCTGGCCTAATGGTTAAGGTCTTAGACTCCTACTCTGGCCTAATGGTTAAGGTCTTGACTCTTACTCTGGAGTAATGGTTAAGGTCTCAACTCATATTCTGGCCTAATGGTTAAGGTCTTAGACTCTTACTCTGGCCTAATGGTTAAGGTCTTAACTCCTACTCTGGCCTAATGGTTAAGGTCTTAACTCTTACTCTGGCCTAATGGTTAAAATCTTAGACTGTTACTCTGGCCTACTGGTTAAGGTCTTAAACTCTTACTCTGGCCTAATGGTTAAGGTCTTGACTCTTACTCTGGCCTAATGGTTAAGGTCCTAGTCTCTTACTCTGGCCTAATGGTTAAGGTCTTAACTCTAACTCTGGCCCAATGGTTAAGGTCTTAACTCTTACTCTGGCCTAATGGTTAAGGTCTTAACACTTAATCTGGCCTAATGGTTAAAGTCTTTGCTCTTATTCTGGCCTACTGGTTAAGGTCGTAGACTATTACTCTGGCCTAATGGTTAAGGTCTTAACTCTTACTCTGGCCTAATGGTTAAGGTCTTAACTCTTACTCTGGCCTAATGGTTAAGGTCTTAGACTCTTACTCTGGCCTATTGGTGAAGGTCTTAACTCTTACTCTGGCCAAATGGTTAAGGTCTTAACTCTTAACTTTTACTCTGGCCTAATGGTTAAGGTCTTAACTCTTACTCTGGCCTAATGGTTAAGGTCTTAACTCTTACTCTGGCCTAATGGTTAAGGTCTTGACTCTTACTCTGGCCAAATGGTTAAGGTCTTAACTCTTACTCTGGCCTAATGGTTAAGGTCATAAGTCTTACTCTGGCCGAATGGTTAAGGTCGTAACTCTTACATGGCCTAATGGTTAAGGTCTTAACTCTTACTCTGGCCTAATGGTTAAGGTCTTAACTCTTACCTGGCCTAATGGTTAAGGTCTTAGACTATTACTCTGGCCTACTGGTTAAGGTCCTAGCTCTTACTCTGGCCTAATGGTTAAGGTCTTAGACTCTTACTGTGGCCTACTGGTTAAGGTCTTAACTCTTACTCTGGCCTAATGGTTAAGGTCCTAACTCTAACTCTGGCCAACTGGTTAAGGTCTTAACAGGTTATGGTCTTGACTCTTACTCTGGCTTAATGGTAAAAGTCTTAGACTCTTACTCTGGCCTAATAGTCAGGGTTTGAGTCTTACTCTGGCCTAATGGTTAAGGTCTTAACTCTTACTCTGGCCTAATGGTTAAGGTCTTGACTATTACTCTGGCCTAATGGTTAAGGTCCTAGTCTCTTACTCTGGCCTACTGGTTAAGGTCTTAACTCTTACTCTGGCCTAATGGTTAAGGTCTTAACTCTAACTCTGGCCTACTGGTTAAGGTCTTAACTGGTTATGGTCTTACTCTGGCCTAATAGTCAGGGTTTGAGTCTTACTCTTGCCTAATGGTTAAGGTCTTAACTCTCACTCTGGCCTAATGGTTAAGGTCTTGACTCTTACTCTGGCCTAATGGCTAAGGTCCTAGTCTCTTACTCTGGCCTAATGGTTAAGGTCTTAACTCTTACTCTGGCCTACTGGTTAAGGTCTTTGCTCTTATCTGGCCTACTGGTTAAGGTCTTATCTCTTACTCTGGCCTAATGGTTAAGGTCTTAACTCTTAACTCTTACTCAGGCCTAATGGTTAAGGTCTTAACTCTTACTCTGGCCTAATGGTTAAGGTCTTAGACTCTTACTCTGGCCTAATGGTTAAGGTCTTGACTCTTACTCTGGAGTAATGGTTAAGGTCTCAACTCATATTCTGGCCTAATGGTTAAGGTCTTAGACTCTTACTCTGGCCTAATGGTTAAGGTCTTAACTCTTACTCTGGCCTAATGGTTAAGGTCTTAACTCTTACTCTGGCCTAATGGTTAAGGTCTTAGACTGTTACTCTGGCCTACTGGTTAAGGTCTTAAACTCTTACTCTGGCCTAATGGTTAAGGTCTTGACTCTTACTCTGGCCTAATGGTTAAGGTCCTAGTCTCTTACTCTGGCCTACTGGTTAAGGTCTTAACTCTTACTCTGGCCTAATGGTTAAGGTCTTAACTCTAAATCTGGCCTACTGGTTAAGGTCTTAACTGGTTATGGTCTTGACTCTTACTCTGGCTTAATGTTAAAGGTCTTAGACTCTTACTGTGGCCTAATAGTCAGGATTTGAGACTTACTCTGGCCTAATGGTTAAGGTCTTAACTCTTACTCTGGCCTAATGGTTAAGGTCTTAGACTCTTACTCTGGCCTAATAGTCAGGGTTTGAGTCTTACTCTGGCCTAATGGTTAAGGTCTTAACTCTTACTCTGGCCTAATGGTGAAGGTCTTAGACTCTTACTCTGGCCTAATGGTTAATGTCTTAACATTTAATCTGGCCTAATGGTTAAGGTCTTTGCTCTTACTCTGGCCTACTGGTTAAGGTCTTAGAATCTTACTCGGGCCTAATGGTTCAGGTCTTAACTCTTACTCTGGCCTAATGGTTAAGGTCTTAACACTTAATCTGGCCTAATGGTTAAAGTCTTTGCTCTTATTCTGGCCTACTGGTTAAGGTCTTAGACTATTACTCTGGCCTAATGGTTAAGGTCTTAACCCTTACTCTGGCCTAATGGTTAAGGTCTTAACTCTTACTCTGGCCTAATGGTTAGGGTCTTAGACTCTTACTCTGGCCAAATGGTTAAGGTCTTAACTCTTAACTTTTACTCTGGCCTAACGGTTAAGGTCTTAACTCTTACTCTGGCCTAATGGGTAAGGTCTTAACTCTTACTCTGGCCTAATAGTTAAGGTCTTGACTCTTACTCTGGCCAAATGGTTAAGGTCTTAACTCTTACTCTGGCCTAATGGTTAAGGTCTTAACTCTTACTCTGGCCTAATAGTTAAGGTCTTAGACTATTACTCTGGCCTAATGGTTAAGGTCTTAACTCTTACTCTGGCCTAATGGGTAAGGTCTTAACTCTTACTCTGGCCTAATGGTTAAGGTCTTAGACTCTTACTCTGGCCTACTGGTGAAGGTCTTAACTCTTACTCTGGCCGAATGGTTAAGGTCTTAACTCTTAACTTTTACTCTGGCCTAATGGTTAAGGTCTTAACTCTTACTCTGGCCTAATGGTTAAGGTCTTAACTCTTACTCTGGCCTAATGGTTAAGGTCTTGACTCTTACTCTGGCCAAATGGTTATGGTCTTAACTCTTACTCTGGCCTAATGGTTAAGGTCTTAAGTCTTACTCTGGCCGAATGGTTAAGGTCTTAACTCTTACCTGGCCTAATGGTTAAGGTCTTAACTCTTACTCTGGCCTAATGGTTAAGGTCTTAACTCTTACCTGGCCTAATGGTTAAGGTCTTAAACTCTTACTCTGGCCTACTGGTTAAGGTCCTAGCTCGTACTCTGGTCTAATGGTTAAGGTCTTAGACTCTTACTCTGGCCTACTGGTTAAGGTCTTAACTCTTACTCTGGCCTAATGGCTAAGGTCTTAACTCTAACTCTGGCCTACTGGTTAAGGTCTTAACAGATTATGGTCTTGACTCTTACTCTGGCTTAATGGTAAAGGTCTTAGACTCTTACTCTGGCCTAATAGTCAGGGTTTGAGTCTTACTCTGGCCTAATGGTTAAGGTCTTAACTCTTACTCTGGCCTAATGGTTAAGGTCTTGACTCTTACTCTGGCCTAATGGTTAAGGTCCTAGTCTCTTACTCTGGCCTACTGGTTAAGGTCTTAACTCTTACTCTGGCCTAATGGTTAAGGTTTTAACTCTAACTCTGGCCTACTGGTTAAGGTCTTAACTGGTTATGGTCTTGACTCTTACTCTGGCTTAATGGTAAAGGTCTTAGACTCTTACTCTGGCCTAATAGTCAGGGTTTGAGTCTTACTCTGGCCTAATGGTTAAGGTCTTAACTCTTACTCTGGCCTAATGGTTAAGGTCTTAGACTCTTACTCTGGCCTAATAGTCAGGGTTTGAGTCTTACTCTGGCCTAATGGTTAAGGTCTTAACTCTTACTCTGGCCTAATGGTTAAGGTCTTAGACTCTTACTCTGGCCTAATGGTTAAGGTCTTAACATTTAATCTGGCCTAATGGTTAAGGTCTTTGCTCTTACTCTGGCCTACTGGTTAGGGTCTTAGACTCTTACTCTGGCCAAATGGTTAAGGTCTTAACTCTTACTCTGGCCTAATGGTTAAGGTTTTAACACTTAATCTGGCCTAATGGTTAAAGTCTTTGCTCTTATTCTGGCCTACTGGTTAAGGTCTTAGACTATTACTCTGGCCTTATGGTTAAGGTCTTAACTCTCACTCTGGCCTAATGGTTAAGGTCTGAACTCTTACTCTGGCCTAATGGTTAAGGTCTTAGACTCTTACTCTGGCCGAATGGTTAAGGTCTTAACTCTTAACTTTTACTCTGGCCTAATGGTTAAGGTCTTAACTCTTACTCTGGCCTAATGGGTAAGGTCTTAACTCTTACTCTGGCCTAATGGTTAAGGTCTTGACTCTTACTCTGGCCAAATGGTTAAGGTCTTAACTCTTACTCTAGCCTAATCGTTAAGGTCTTAAGTCTTACTCTGGCCGAATGGTTAATGTCTTAACTCTTACCTGGCCTAATGGTTAAGGTCTTAACTCTTACTCTGGCCTAATGGTTAAGGTCTTAACTCTTACCTGGCCTAATGGTTAAGGTCTTAGACTCTTACTCTGGCCTACTGGTTAAGGTCCTAGCTCTTACTTTGATCTAATGGTTAAGGTCTTATACTCTTACTGTGGCCTACTGGTTAAGGTCTTAACTCTTACTCTGGCCTAATGGTTAAGGTCTTAACTCTAACTCTGGCCTACTGGTTAAGGTCTTAACAGGTTATGGTCTTGACTCTTACTCTGGCTTAATGGTAAAGGTCTTAGACTCTTACTCTGGCCTAATAGTCAGGGTTTGAGTCTTACTCTGGCCTAATGGTTAAGGTCTTAACTCTTACTCTGGCCTAATGGTCAAGGTCTTGTCTCTTACTCTGGCCTAATGGTTAAGGTCCTAGTCTCTTACTCTGGCCTACTGGTTAAGGTCTTAACTCTTACTCTGGCCTAATGGTTAAGGTCTTAACTCTAACTCTGGCCTACTGGTTAAGGTCTTAACTGGTTATGGTCTTGACTCTTACTCTGGCTTAATGGTAAAGGTCTTAGACTCTTACTCTGGCCTAATAGTCAGGGTTTTAGTCTTACTCTGGCCTAATGGTTAAGGTCTTAACTCTTACTCTGGCCTAATGGTTAAGGTCTTAGACTCTTACTCTGGCCTAATAGTCAGGGTTTGAGTCTTACTCTGGCCTAATGGTTAAGGTCTTAACTCTTACTCTGGCCTAATGGTTAAGGTCTTAGACTCTTACTCTGGCCTACTGGTTAAGGTCTTAAACTCTTACTCTGGCCTAATGGTTAAGGTCTTAACATTTAATCTGGCCTAATGGTTAAGGTCTTTGCTCTTACTCTGGCCTACTGGTTAAGGTCTTAGACTCTTACTCTGGCCTAATGGTTAAGGTCTTAACTCTTACTCTGGCCTAATGTTTAAGGTCTTAACTCTTACTCTGGCCTAATGGTTAAGGTCTTGACCCTTACTCTGGCCAAATGGTTAAGGTCTCAACTCTTACTCTGGCCTAATGGTTAAGGTCTTAAGTCTTACTCTGACCGAATGGTTAAGGTCTTAACTCTTACCTGGCCTAATGGTTAAGGTCTTAACTCTTACTCTGGCCTAATGGATAAGGTCTTAACTCTTACCTGGCCTAATGGTTAAGGTCTTAGACTCTTACTCTGGCCTACTTGTTAAGGTCCTAGCTCTTACTCTGGCCTAATGGTTAAGGTCTTAGACTGTTACTCTGGCCTACTGGTTAAGGTCTTAACTCTTACTCTGGCCTAATGGTTAAGGTTTTAACTCTAACTCTGGCCTACTGGTTAAGGTCTTAACTGGTTATGGTCTTGACTCTTACTCTGGCTTAATGGTAAAGGTCTTAGACTCTTACTCTGGCCTAATAGTCAGGGTTTGAGTCTTACTCTGGCCTAATGGTTAAGGTCTTAACTCTTACTCTGGCCTAATGGTTAAGGTCTTGACTCTTACTCTGGCCTAATGGTTAAGGTCCTAGTCTCTTACTTTGGCCTACTGGTTAAGGTCTTAACTCTTACTCTGGCCTAATGGTTAAGGTCTTAACTCTAACTCTGGCCTACTGGTTAAGGTCTTAACTGGTTATGGTCTTGACTCTTACTCTGGCTTAATGGTAAAGGTCTTAGACTCTTACTCTGGCCTAATAGTCAGGGTTTGAGTCTTACTCTGGCCTAATGGTTAAGGTCTTAACTCTCACTCTGGCCTAATGGTTAAGGTCTTGACTCTTACTCTGGCCTAATGGCTAAGGTCCTAGTCTCTTACTCTGGCCTAATGGTTAAGGTCTTAACTCTTACTCTGGCCTACTGGTTAAGGTCTTTGCTCTTATCTGGCCTACTGGTTAAGGTCTTATCTCTTACTCTGGCCTAATGGTTAAGGTCTTAACTCTTAACTCTTACTCTGGCCTAATGGTTAAGGTCTTAACTCTTACTCTGGCCTAATGGTTAAGGTCTTAGACTCCTACTCTGGCCTAATGGTTAAGGTCTTGACTCTTACTCTGGAGTAATGGTTAAGGTCTCAACTCATATTCTGGCCTAATGGTTAAGGTCTTAGACTCTTACTCTGGCCTAATGGTTAAGGTCTTAACTCCTACTCTGGCCTAATGGTTAAGGTCTTAACTCTTACTCTGGCCTAATGGTTAAAATCTTAGACTGTTACTCTGGCCTACTGGTTAAGGTCTTAAACTCTTACTCTGGCCTAATGGTTAAGGTCTTGACTCTTACTCTGGCCTAATGGTTAAGGTCCTAGTCTCTTACTCTGGCCTAATGGTTAAGGTCTTAACTCTAACTCTGGCCCAATGGTTAAGGTCTTAACTCTTACTCTGGCCTAATGGTTAAGGTCTTAACACTTAATCTGGCCTAATGGTTAAAGTCTTTGCTCTTATTCTGGCCTACTGGTTAAGGTCTTAGACTATTACTCTGGCCTAATGGTTAAGGTCTTAACTCTTACTCTGGCCTAATGGTTAAGGTCTTAACTCTTACTCTGGCCTAATGGTTAAGGTCTTAGACTCTTACTCTGGCCTATTGGTGAAGGTCTTAACTCTTACTCTGGCCAAATGGTTAAGGTCTTAACTCTTAACTTTTACTCTGGCCTAATGGTTAAGGTCTTAACTCTTACTCTGGCCTAATGGTTAAGGTCTTAACTCTTACTCTGGCCTAATGGTTAAGGTCTTGACTCTTACTCTGGCCAAATGGTTAAGGTCTTAACTCTTACTCTGGCCTAATGGTTAAGGTCATAAGTCTTACTCTGGCCGAATGGTTAAGGTCGTAACTCTTACCTGGCCTAATGGTTAAGGTCTTAACTCTTACTCTGGCCTAATGGTTAAGGTCTTAACTCTTACCTGGCCTAATGGTTAAGGTCTTAGACTATTACTCTGGCCTACTGGTTAAGGTCCTAGCTCTTACTCTGGCCTAATGGTTAAGGTCTTAGACTCTTACTGTGGCCTACTGGTTAAGGTCTTAACTCTTACTCTGGCCTAATGGTTAAGGTCCTAACTCTAACTCTGGCCAACTGGTTAAGGTCTTAACAGGTTATGGTCTTGACTCTTACTCTGGCTTAATGGTAAAAGTCTTAGACTCTTACTCTGGCCTAATAGTCAGGGTTTGAGTCTTACTCTGGCCTAATGGTTAAGGTCTTAACTCTTACTCTGGCCTAATGGTTAAGGTCTTGACTATTACTCTGGCCTAATGGTTAAGGTCCTAGTCTCTTACTCTGGCCTACTGGTTAAGGTCTTAACTCTTACTCTGGCCTAATGGTTAAGGTCTTAACTCTAACTCTGGCCTACTGGTTAAGGTCTTAACTGGTTATGGTCTTACTCTGGCCTGATAGTCAGGGTTTGAGTCTTACTCTGGCCTAATGGTTAAGGTCTTAACTCTCACTCTGGCCTAATGGTTAAGGTCTTGACTCTTACTCTGGCCTAATGGCTAAGGTCCTAGTCTCTTACTCTGGCCTAATGGTTAAGGTCTTAACTCTTACTCTGGCCTACTGGTTAAGGTCTTTGCTCTTATCTGGCCTACTGGTTAAGGTCTTATCTCTTACTCTGGCCTAATGGTTAAGGTCTTAACTCTTAACTCTTACTCAGGCCTAATGGTTAAGGTCTTAACTCTTACTCTGGCCTAATGGTTAAGGTCTTAGACTCTTACTCTGGCCTAATGGTTAAGGTCTTGACTCTTACTCTGGAGTAATGGTTAAGGTCTCAACTCATATTCTGGCCTAATGGTTAAGGTCTTAGACTCTTACTCTGGCCTAATGGTTAAGGTCTTAACTCTTACTCTGGCCTAATGGTTAAGGTCTTAACTCTTACTCTGGCCTAATGGTTAAGGTCTTAGACTGTTACTCTGGCCTACTGGTTAAGGTCTTAAACTCTTACTCTGGCCTAATGGTTAAGGTCTTGACTCTTACTCTGGCCTAATGGTTAAGGTCTTAGTCTCTTACTCTGGCCTAATGGTTAAGGTCTTAACTCTAACTCTGGCCCAATGGTTAAGGTCTTAACTCTTACTCTGGCCTAATGGTTAAGGTCTTAACACTTAATCTGGCCTAATGGTTAAAGTCTTTGCTCTTATTCTGGCCTACTGGTTAAGGTCTTAGACTATTACTATGGCCTAATGGTTAAGGTCTTAACTCTTACTCTGGCCTAATGGTTAAGGTCTTAACTCTTACTCTGGCCTAATGGTTAAGGTCTTAGACTCTTACTCTGGCCTACTGGTGAAGGTCTTAACTCTTACTCTGGCCAAATGGTTAAGGTCTTAACTCTTAACTTTTACTCTGGCCTAATGGTTAAGGTCTTAACTCTTACTCTGGCCTAATGGATAAGGTCTTAACTCTTACTCTGGCCTAATGGTTAAGGTCTTGACTCTTACTCTGGCCAAATGGTTAAGGTCTTAACTCTTACTCTGGCCTAATGGTTAAGGTCTTAAGTCTTACTCTGGCCGAATGGTTAAGGTCTTAACTCTTACCTGGCCTAATGGTTAAGGTCTTAACTCTTACTCTGGCCTAATGGTTAAGGTCTTAACTCTTACCTGGCCTAATGGTTAAGGTCTTAGACTATTACTCCGGCCTACTGGTTAAGGTCCTAGCTCTTACTCTGGCCTAATGGTTAAGGTCTTAGACTCTTACTGTGGCCTACTGGTTAAGGTCTTAACTCTTACTCTGGCATAATGGTTAAGGTCCTAACTCTATCTCTGGCCTACTGGTTAAGGTCTTAACAGGTTATGGTCTTGACTCTTACTCTGGCTTAATGGTAAAAGTCTTAGACTCTTACTCTGGCCTAATAGTCAGGGTTTGAGTCTTACTCTGGCCTAATGGTTAAGGTCTTAACTCTTACTCTGGCCCAATGGTTAAGGTCTTGACTATTACTCTGGCCTAATGGTTAAGGTCCTAGTCTCTTACTCTGGCCTACTGGTTAAGGTCTTAACTCTTACTCTGGCCTAATGGTTAAGGTCTTAGACTCTTACTCTGGCCTACTGGTTAAGGTCTTAAACTCTTACTCTGGCCTAATGGTTAAGGTCTTAACATTTAATCTGGCCTAATGGTTAAGGTCTTTGCTCTTACTCTGGCCTACTGGTTAAGGTCTTAGACTCTTACTCTGGCCTAATGGTTAAGGTCTTAACTCTTACTCTGGCCTAATGGTTAAGGTCTTAACTCTTACTCTGGCCTAATGGTTAAGGTCTTGACCCTTACTCTGGCCAAATGGTTAAGGTCTCAACTCTTACTCTGGCCTAATGGTTAAGGTCTTAAGTCTTACTCTGACCGAATGGTTAAGGTCTTAACTCTTACCTGGCCTAATGGTTAAGGTCTTAACTCTTACTCTGGCCTAATGGATAAGGTCTTAACTCTTACCTGGCCTAATGGTTAAGGTCTTAGACTCTTACTCTGGCCTACTTGTTAAGGTCCTAGCTCTTACTCTGGCCTAATGGTTAAGGTCTTAGACTGTTACTCTGGCCTACTGGTTAAGGTCTTAACTCTTACTCTGGCCTAATGGTTAAGGTTTTAACTCTAACTCTGGCCTACTGGTTAAGGTCTTAACTGGTTATGGTCTTGACTCTTACTCTGGCTTAATGGTAAAGGTCTTAGACTCTTACTCTGGCCTAATAGTCAGGGTTTGAGTCTTACTCTGGCCTAATGGTTAAGGTCTTAACTCTTACTCTGGCCTAATGGTTAAGGTCTTGACTCTTACTCTGGCCTAATGGTTAAGGTCCTAGTCTCTTACTTTGGCCTACTGGTTAAGGTCTTAACTCTTACTCTGGCCTAATGGTTAAGGTCTTAACTCTAACTCTGGCCTACTGGTTAAGGTCTTAACTGGTTATGGTCTTGACTCTTACTCTGGCTTAATGGTAAAGGTCTTAGACTCTTACTCTGGCCTAATAGTCAGGGTTTGAGTCTTACTCTGGCCTAATGGTTAAGGTCTTAACTCTCACTCTGGCCTAATGGTTAAGGTCTTGACTCTTACTCTGGCCTAATGGCTAAGGTCCTAGTCTCTTACTCTGGCCTAATGGTTAAGGTCTTAACTCTTACTCTGGCCTACTGGTTAAGGTCTTTGCTCTTATCTGGCCTACTGGTTAAGGTCTTATCTCTTACTCTGGCCTAATGGTTAAGGTCTTAACTCTTAACTCTTACTCTGGCCTAATGGTTAAGGTCTTAGACTCCTACTCTGGCCTAATGGTTAAGGTCTTGACTCTTACTCTGGAGTAATGGTTAAGGTCTCAACTCATATTCTGGCCTAATGGTTAAGGTCTTAGACTCTTACTCTGGCCTAATGGTTAAGGTCTTAACTCCTACTCTGGCCTAATGGTTAAGGTCTTAACTCTTACTCTGGCCTAATGGTTAAAATCTTAGACTGTTACTCTGGCCTACTGGTTAAGGTCTTAAACTCTTACTCTGGCCTAATGGTTAAGGTCTTGACTCTTACTCTGGCCTAATGGTTAAGGTCCTAGTCTCTTACTCTGGCCTAATGGTTAAGGTCTTAACTCTAACTCTGGCCCAATGGTTAAGGTCTTAACTCTTACTCTGGCCTAATGGTTAAGGTCTTAACACTTAATCTGGCCTAATGGTTAAAGTCTTTGCTCTTATTCTGGCCTACTGGTTAAGGTCGTAGACTATTACTCTGGCCTAATGGTTAAGGTCTTAACTCTTACTCTGGCCTAATGGTTAAGGTCTTAACTCTTACTCTGGCCTAATGGTTAAGGTCTTAGACTCTTACTCTGGCCTATTGGTGAAGGTCTTAACTCTTACTCTGGCCAAATGGTTAAGGTCTTAACTCTTAACTTTTACTCTGGCCTAATGGTTAAGGTCTTAACTCTTACTCTGGCCTAATGGTTAAGGTCTTAACTCTTACTCTGGCCTAATGGTTAAGGTCTTGACTCTTACTCTGGCCAAATGGTTAAGGTCTTAACTCTTACTCTGGCCTAATGGTTAAGGTCATAAGTCTTACTCTGGCCGAATGGTTAAGGTCGTAACTCTTACATGGCCTAATGGTTAAGGTCTTAACTCTTACTCTGGCCTAATGGTTAAGGTCTTAACTCTTACCTGGCCTAATGGTTAAGGTCTTAGACTATTACTCTGGCCTACTGGTTAAGGTCCTAGCTCTTACTCTGGCCTAATGGTTAAGGTCTTAGACTCTTACTGTGGCCTACTGGTTAAGGTCTTAACTCTTACTCTGGCCTAATGGTTAAGGTCCTAACTCTAACTCTGGCCAACTGGTTAAGGTCTTAACAGGTTATGGTCTTGACTCTTACTCTGGCTTAATGGTAAAGGTCTTAGACTCTTACTCTGGCCTAATAGTCAGGGTTTGAGTCTTACTCTGGCCTAATGGTTAAGGTCTTAACTCTCACTCTGGCCTAATGGTTAAGGTCTTGACTCTTACTCTGGCCTAATGGCTAAGGTCCTAGTCTCTTACTCTGGCCTAATGGTTAAGGTCTTAACTCTTACTCTGGCCTACTGGTTAAGGTCTTTGCTCTTATCTGGCCTACTGGTTAAGGTCTTATCTCTTACTCTGGCCTAATGGTTAAGGTCTTAACTCTTAACTCTTACTCTGGCCTAATGGTTAAGGTCTTAGACTCCTACTCTGGCCTAATGGTTAAGGTCTTGACTCTTACTCTGGAGTAATGGTTAAGGTCTCAACTCATATTCTGGCCTAATGGTTAAGGTCTTAGACTCTTACTCTGGCCTAATGGTTAAGGTCTTAACTCCTACTCTGGCCTAATGGTTAAGGTCTTAACTCTTACTCTGGCCTAATGGTTAAGGTCTTAACTCTTACCTGGCCCAATGGTTAAGGTCTTAGACTATTACTCTGGCCTACTGGTTAAGGTCCTAGCTCTTACTCTGGCCTAATGGTTAAGGTCTTAGACTCTTACTGTGGCCTACTGGTTAAGGTCTTAACTCTTACTCTGGCCTAATGGTTAAGGTCCTAACTCTAACTCTGGCCAACTGGTTAAGGTCTTAACAGGTTATGGTCTTGACTCTTACTCTGGCTTAATGGTAAAGGTCTTAGACTCTTACTCTGGCCTAATAGTCAGGGTTTGAGTCTTACTCTGGCCTAATGGTTAAGGTCTTAACTCTCACTCTGGCCTAATGGTTAAGGTCTTGACTCTTACTCTGGCCTAATGGCTAAGGTCCTAGTCTCTTACTCTGGCCTAATGGTTAAGGTCTTAACTCTTACTCTGGCCTACTGGTTAAGGTCTTTGCTCTTATCTGGCCTACTGGTTAAGGTCTTATCTCTTACTCTGGCCTAATGGTTAAGGTCTTAACTCTTAACTCTTACTCTGGCCTAATGGTTAAGGTCTTAGACTCCTACTCTGGCCTAATGGTTAAGGTCTTGACTCTTACTCTGGAGTAATGGTTAAGGTCTCAACTCATATTCTGGCCTAATGGTTAAGGTCTTAGACTCTTACTCTGGCCTAATGGTTAAGGTCTTAACTCCTACTCTGGCCTAATGGTTAAGGTCTTAACTCTTACTCTGGCCTAATGGTTAAAATCTTAGACTGTTACTCTGGCCTACTGGTTAAGGTCTTAAACTCTTACTCTGGCCTAATGGTTAAGGTCTTGACTCTTACTCTGGCCTAATGGTTAAGGTCCTAGTCTCTTACTCTGGCCTAATGGTTAAGGTCTTAACTCTAACTCTGGCCCAATGGTTAAGGTCTTAACTCTTACTCTGGCCTAATGGTTAAGGTCTTAACACTTAATCTGGCCTAATGGTTAAAGTCTTTGCTCTTATTCTGGCCTACTGGTTAAGGTCGTAGACTATTACTCTGGCCTAATGGTTAAGGTCTTAACTCTTACTCTGGCCTAATGGTTAAGGTCTTAACTCTTACTCTGGCCTAATGGTTAAGGTCTTAGACTCTTACTCTGGCCTATTGGTGAAGGTCTTAACTCTTTCTCTGGCCAAATGGTTAAGGTCTTAACTCTTAACTTTTACTCTGGCCTAATGGTTAAGGTCTTAACTCTTACTCTGGCCTAATGGTTAAGGTCTTAACTCTTACTCTGGCCTAATGGTTAAGGTCTTGACTCTTACTCTGGCCAAATGGTTAAGGTCTTAACTCTTACTCTGGCCTAATGGTTAAGGTCATAAGTCTTACTCTGGCCGAATGGTTAAGGTCGTAACTCTTACATGGCCTAATGGTTAAGGTCTTAACTCTTACTCTGGCCTAATGGTTAAGGTCTTAACTCTTACCTGGCCTAATGGTTAAGGTCTTAGACTATTACTCTGGCCTACTGGTTAAGGTCCTAGCTCTTACTCTGGCCTAATGGTTAAGGTCTTAGACTCTTACTGTGGCCTACTGGTTAAGGTCTTAACTCTTACTCTGGCCTAATGGTTAAGGTCCTAACTCTAACTCTGGCCAACTGGTTAAGGTCTTAACAGGTTATGGTCTTGACTCTTACTCTGGCTTAATGGTAAAAGTCTTAGACTCTTACTCTGGCCTAATAGTCAGGGTTTGAGTCTTACTCTGGCCTAATGGTTAAGGTCTTAACTCTTACTCTGGCCTAATGGTTAAGGTCTTGACTATTACTCTGGCCTAATGGTTAAGGTCCTAGTCTCTTACTCTGGCCTACTGGTTAAGGTCTTAACTCTTACTCTGGCCTAATGGTTAAGGTCTTAACTCTAACTCTGGCCTACTGGTTAAGGTCTTAACTGGTTATGGTCTTACTCTGGCCTAATAGTCAGGGTTTGAGTCTTACTCTGGCCTAATGGTTAAGGTCTTAACTCTCACTCTGGCCTAATGGTTAAGGTCTTGACTCTTACTCTGGCCTAATGGCTAAGGTCCTAGTCTCTTACTCTGGCCTAATGGTTAAGGTCTTAACTCTTACTCTGGCCTACTGGTTAAGGTCTTTGCTCTTATCTGGCCTACTGGTTAAGGTCTTATCTCTTACTCTGGCCTAATGGTTAAGGTCTTAACTCTTAACTCTTACTCAGGCCTAATGGTTAAGGTCTTAACTCTTACTCTGGCCTAATGGTTAAGGTCTTAGACTCTTACTCTGGCCTAATGGTTAAGGTCTTGACTCTTACTCTGGAGTAATGGTTAAGGTCTCAACTCATATTCTGGCCTAATGGTTAAGGTCTTAGACTCTTACTCTGGCCTAATGGTTAAGGTCTTAACTCTTACTCTGGCCTAATGGTTAAGGTCTTAACTCTTACTCTGGCCTAATGGTTAAGGTCTTAGACTGTTACTCTGGCCTACTGGTTAAGGTCTTAAACTCTTACTCTGGCCTAATGGTTAAGGTCTTGACTCTTACTCTGGCCTAATGGTTAAGGTCCTAGTCTCTTACTCTGGCCTACTGGTTAAGGTCTTAACTCTAACTCTGGCCTACTGGTTAAGGTCTTAACTGGTTATGGTCTTGACTCTTACTCTGGCTTAATGTTAAAGGTCTTAGACTCTTACTGTGGCCTAATAGTCAGGATTTGAGACTTACTCTGGCCTAATGGTTAAGGTCTTAACTCTTACTCTGGCCTAATGGTTAAGGTCTTAGACTCTTACTCTGGCCTAATAGTCAGGGTTTGAGTCTTACTCTGGCCTAATGGTTAAGGTCTTAACTCTTACTCTGGCCTAATGGTGAAGGTCTTAGACTCTTACTCTGGCCTAATGGTTAATGTCTTAACATTTAATCTGGCCTAATGGTTAAGGTCTTTGCTCTTACTCTGGCCTACTGGTTAAGGTCTTAGAATCTTACTCGGGCCTAATGGTTCAGGTCTTAACTCTTACTCTGGCCTAATGGTTAAGGTCTTAACACTTAATCTGGCCTAATGGTTAAAGTCTTTGCTCTTATTCTGGCCTACTGGTTAAGGTCTTAGACTATTACTCTGGCCTAATGGTTAAGGTCTTAACCCTTACTCTGGCCTAATGGTTAAGGTCTTAACTCTTACTCTGGCCTAATGGTTAGGGTCTTAGACTCTTACTCTGGCCAAATGGTTAAGGTCTTAACTCTTAACTTTTACTCTGGCCTAACGGTTAAGGTCTTAACTCTTACTCTGGCCTAATGGGTAAGGTCTTAACTCTTACTCTGGCCTAATAGTTAAGGTCTTGACTCTTACTCTGGCCAAATGGTTAAGGTCTTAACTCTTACTCTGGCCTAATGGTTAAGGTCTTAACTCTTACTCTGGCCTAATAGTTAAGGTCTTAGACTATTACTCTGGCCTAATGGTTAAGGTCTTAACTCTTACTCTGGCCTAATGGGTAAGGTCTTAACTCTTACTCTGGCCTAATGGTTAAGGTCTTAGACTCTTACTCTGGCCTACTGGTGAAGGTCTTAACTCTTACTCTGGCCGAATGGTTAAGGTCTTAACTCTTAACTTTTACTCTGGCCTAATGGTTAAGGTCTTAACTCTTACTCTGGCCTAATGGTTAAGGTCTTAACTCTTACTCTGGCCTAATGGTTAAGGTCTTGACTCTTACTCTGGCCAAATGGTTATGGTCTTAACTCTTACTCTGGCCTAATGGTTAAGGTCTTAAGTCTTACTCTGGCCGAATGGTTAAGGTCTTAACTCTTACCTGGCCTAATGGTTAAGGTCTTAACTCTTACTCTGGCCTAATGGTTAAGGTCTTAACTCTTACCTGGCCTAATGGTTAAGGTCTTAAACTCTTACTCTGGCCTACTGGTTAAGGTCCTAGCTCGTACTCTGGTCTAATGGTTAAGGTCTTAGACTCTTACTCTGGCCTACTGGTTAAGGTCTTAACTCTTACTCTGGCCTAATGGCTAAGGTCTTAACTCTAACTCTGGCCTACTGGTTAAGGTCTTAACAGATTATGGTCTTGACTCTTACTCTGGCTTAATGGTAAAGGTCTTAGACTCTTACTCTGGCCTAATAGTCAGGGTTTGAGTCTTACTCTGGCCTAATGGTTAAGGTCTTAACTCTTACTCTGGCCTAATGGTTAAGGTCTTGACTCTTACTCTGGCCTAATGGTTAAGGTCCTAGTCTCTTACTCTGGCCTACTGGTTAAGGTCTTAACTCTTACTCTGGCCTAATGGTTAAGGTTTTAACTCTAACTCTGGCCTACTGGTTAAGGTCTTAACTGGTTATGGTCTTGACTCTTACTCTGGCTTAATGGTAAAGGTCTTAGACTCTTACTCTGGCCTAATAGTCAGGGTTTGAGTCTTACTCTGGCCTAATGGTTAAGGTCTTAACTCTTACTCTGGCCTAATGGTTAAGGTCTTAGACTCTTACTCTGGCCTAATAGTCAGGGTTTGAGTCTTACTCTGGCCTAATGGTTAAGGTCTTAACTCTTACTCTGGCCTAATGGTTAAGGTCTTAGACTCTTACTCTGGCCTAATGGTTAAGGTCTTAACATTTAATCTGGCCTAATGGTTAAGGTCTTTGCTCTTACTCTGGCCTACTGGTTAGGGTCTTAGACTCTTACTCTGGCCAAATGGTTAAGGTCTTAACTCTTACTCTGGCCTAATGGTTAAGGTTTTAACACTTAATCTGGCCTAATGGTTAAAGTCTTTGCTCTTATTCTGGCCTACTGGTTAAGGTCTTAGACTATTACTCTGGCCTTATGGTTAAGGTCTTAACTCTCACTCTGGCCCAATGGTTAAGGTCTGAACTCTTACTCTGGCCTAATGGTTAAGGTCTTAGACTCTTACTCTGGCCGAATGGTTAAGGTCTTAACTCTTAACTTTTACTCTGGCCTAATGGTTAAGGTCTTAACTCTTACTCTGGCCTAATGGGTAAGGTCTTAACTCTTACTCTGGCCTAATGGTTAAGGTCTTGACTCTTACTCTGGCCAAATGGTTAAGGTCTTAACTCTTACTCTAGCCTAATCGTTAAGGTCTTAAGTCTTACTCTGGCCGAATGGTTAATGTCTTAACTCTTACCTGGCCTAATGGTTAAGGTCTTAACTCTTACTCTGGCCTAATGGTTAAGGTCTTAACTCTTACCTGGCCTAATGGTTAAGGTCTTAGACTCTTACTCTGGCCTACTGGTTAAGGTCCTAGCTCTTACTTTGATCTAATGGTTAAGGTCTTATACTCTTACTGTGGCCTACTGGTTAAGGTCTTAACTCTTACTCTGGCCTAATGGTTAAGGTCTTAACTCTAACTCTGGCCTACTGGTTAAGGTCTTAACAGGTTATGGTCTTGACTCTTACTCTGGCTTAATGGTAAAGGTCTTAGACTCTTACTCTGGCCTAATAGTCAGGGTTTGAGTCTTACTCTGGCCTAATGGTTAAGGTCTTAACTCTTACTCTGGCCTAATGGTCAAGGTCTTGTCTCTTACTCTGGCCTAATGGTTAAGGTCCTAGTCTCTTACTCTGGCCTACTGGTTAAGGTCTTAACTCTTACTCTGGCCTAATGGTTAAGGTCTTAACTCTAACTCTGGCCTACTGGTTAAGGTCTTAACTGGTTATGGTCTTGACTCTTACTCTGGCTTAATGGTAAAGGTCTTAGACTCTTACTCTGGCCTAATAGTCAGGGTTTTAGTCTTACTCTGGCCTAATGGTTAAGGTCTTAACTCTTACTCTGGCCTAATGGTTAAGGTCTTAGACTCTTACTCTGGCCTAATAGTCAGGGTTTGAGTCTTACTCTGGCCTAATGGTTAAGGTCTTAACTCTTACTCTGGCCTAATGGTTAAGGTCTTAGACTCTTACTCTGGCCTACTGGTTAAGGTCTTAAACTCTTACTCTGGCCTAATGGTTAAGGTCTTAACATTTAATCTGGCCTAATGGTTAAGGTCTTTGCTCTTACTCTGGCCTACTGGTTAAGGTCTTAGACTCTTACTCTGGCCTAATGGTTAAGGTCTTAACTCTTACTCTGGCCTAATGGTTAAGGTCTTAACTCTTACTCTGGCCTAATGGTTAAGGTCTTGACCCTTACTCTGGCCAAATGGTTAAGGTCTCAACTCTTACTCTGGCCTAATGGTTAAGGTCTTAAGTCTTACTCTGACCGAATGGTTAAGGTCTTAACTCTTACCTGGCCTAATGGTTAAGGTCTTAACTCTTACTCTGGCCTAATGGATAAGGTCTTAACTCTTACCTGGCCTAATGGTTAAGGTCTTAGACTCTTACTCTGGCCTACTTGTTAAGGTCCTAGCTCTTACTCTGGCCTAATGGTTAAGGTCTTAGACTGTTACTCTGGCCTACTGGTTAAGGTCTTAACTCTTACTCTGGCCTAATGGTTAAGGTTTTAACTCTAACTCTGGCCTACTGGTTAAGGTCTTAACTGGTTATGGTCTTGACTCTTACTCTGGCTTAATGGTAAAGGTCTTAGACTCTTACTCTGGCCTAATAGTCAGGGTTTGAGTCTTACTCTGGCCTAATGGTTAAGGTCTTAACTCTTACTCTGGCCTAATGGTTAAGGTCTTGACTCTTACTCTGGCCTAATGGTTAAGGTCCTAGTCTCTTACTTTGGCCTACTGGTTAAGGTCTTAACTCTTACTCTGGCCTAATGGTTAAGGTCTTAACTCTAACTCTGGCCTACTGGTTAAGGTCTTAACTGGTTATGGTCTTGACTCTTACTCTGGCTTAATGGTAAAGGTCTTAGACTCTTACTCTGGCCTAATAGTCAGGGTTTGAGTCTTACTCTGGCCTAATGGTTAAGGTCTTAACTCTCACTCTGGCCTAATGGTTAAGGTCTTGACTCTTACTCTGGCCTAATGGCTAAGGTCCTAGTCTCTTACTCTGGCCTAATGGTTAAGGTCTTAACTCTTACTCTGGCCTACTGGTTAAGGTCTTTGCTCTTATCTGGCCTACTGGTTAAGGTCTTATCTCTTACTCTGGCCTAATGGTTAAGGTCTTAACTCTTAACTCTTACTCTGGCCTAATGGTTAAGGTCTTAACTCTTACTCTGGCCTAATGGTTAAGGTCTTAGACTCCTACTCTGGCCTAATGGTTAAGGTCTTGACTCTTACTCTGGAGTAATGGTTAAGGTCTCAACTCATATTCTGGCCTAATGGTTAAGGTCTTAGACTCTTACTCTGGCCTAATGGTTAAGGTCTTAACTCCTACTCTGGCCTAATGGTTAAGGTCTTAACTCTTACTCTGGCCTAATGGTTAAAATCTTAGACTGTTACTCTGGCCTACTGGTTAAGGTCTTAAACTCTTACTCTGGCCTAATGGTTAAGGTCTTGACTCTTACTCTGGCCTAATGGTTAAGGTCCTAGTCTCTTACTCTGGCCTAATGGTTAAGGTCTTAACTCTAACTCTGGCCCAATGGTTAAGGTCTTAACTCTTACTCTGGCCAAATGGTTAAGGTCTTAACTCTTACTCTGGCCTAATGGTTAAGGTCTTAAGTCTTACTCTGGCCGAATGGTTAAGGTCTTAACTCTTACCTGGCCTAATGGTTAAGGTCTTAACTCTTACTCTGGCCTAATGGTTAAGGTCTTAACTCTTACCTGGCCTAATGGTTAAGGTCTTAGACTATTACTCTGGCCTACTGGTTAAGGTCCTAGCTCTTACTCTGGCCTAATGGTTAAGGTCTTAGACTCTTACTGTGGCCTACTGGTTAAGGTCTTAACTCTTACTCTGGCCTAATGGTTAAGGTCCTAACTCTAACTCTGGCCTACTGGTTAAGGTCTTAACAGGTTATGGTCTTGACTCTTACTCTGGCTTAATGGTAAAAGTCTTAGACTCTTACTCTGGCCTAATAGTCAGGGTTTGAGTCTTACTCTGGCCTAATGGTTAAGGTCTTAACTCTTACTCTGGCCTAATGGTTAAGGTCTTGACTATTACTCTGGCCTAATGGTTAAGGTCCTAGTCTCTTACTCTGGCCTACTGGTTAAGGTCTTAACTCTTACTCTGGCCTAATGGTTAAGGTCTTAACTCTAACTCTGGCCTACTGGTTAAGGTCTTAACTGGTTATGGTCTTACTCTGGCCTAATAGTCAGGGTTTGAGTCTTACTCTGGCCTAATGGTTAAGGTATTAACTCTCACTCTGGCCTAATGGTTAAGGTCTTGACTCTTACTCTGGCCTAATGGCTAAGGTCCTAGTCTCTTACTCTGGCCTAATGGTTAAGGTCTTAACTCTTACTCTGGCCTACTGGTTAAGGTCTTTGCTCTTATCTGGCCTACTGGTTAAGGTCTTATCTCTTACTCTGGCCTAATGGTTAAGGTCTTAACTCTTAACTCTTACTCTGGCCTAATGGTTAAGGTCTTAACTCTTACTCTGGCCTAATGGTTAAGGTCTTAGACTCTTACTCTGGCCTAATGGTTAAGGTCTTGACTCTTACTCTGGAGTAATGGTTAAGGTCTCAACTCATATTCTGGCCTAATGGTTAAGGTCTTAGACTCTTACTCTGGCCTAATGGTTAAGGTCTTAACTCTTACTCTGGCCTAATGGTTAAGGTCTTAACTCTTACTCTGGCCTAATGGTTAAGGTCTTAGACTGTTACTCTGGCCTACTGGTTAATGTCTTAAACTCTTACTCTGGCCTAATGGTTAAGGTCTTGACTCTTACTCTGGCCTAATGGTTAAGGTCCTAGTCTCTTACTCTGGCCTAATGGTTAAGGTCTTAACTCTAACTCTGGCCCAATGGTTAAGGTCTTAACTCTTACTCTGGCCTAATGGTTAAGGTCTTAACACTTAATCTGGCCTAATGGTTAAAGTCTTTGCTCTTATTCTGGCCTACTGGTTAAGGTCTTAGACTATTACTCTGGCCTAATGGTTAAGGTCTTAACTCTTACTCTGGCCTAATGGTTAAGGTCTTAACTCTTACTCTGGCCTAATGGTTAAGGTCTTAGACTCTTACTCTGGCCTACTGGTGAAGGTCTTAACTCTTATTCTGGCCAAATGGTTAAGGTCTTAACTCTTAACTTTTACTCTGGCCTAATGGTTAAGGTCTTAACTCTTACTCTGGCCTAATGGATAAGGTCTTAACTCTTACTCTGGCCTAATGGTTAAGGTCTTGACTCTTACTCTGGCCAAATGGTTAAGGTCTTAACTCTTACTCTGGCCTAATGGTTAAGGTCTTAAGTCTTACTCTGGCCGAATGGTTAAGGTCTTAACTCTTACCTGGCCTAATGGTTAAGGTCTTAACTCTTACTCTGGCCTAATGGTTAAGGTCTTAACTCTTACCTGGCCTAATGGTTAAGGTCTTAGACTATTACTCCGGCCTACTGGTTAAGGTCCTAGCTCTTACTCTGGCCTAATGGTTAAGGTCTTAGACTCTTACTGTGGCCTACTGGTTAAGTTCTTAACTCTTACTCTGGCCTAATGGTTAAGGTCCTAACTCTAACTCTGGCCTACTGGTTAAGGTCTTAACAGGTTATGGTCTTGACTCTTACTCTGGCTTAATGGTAAAAGTCTTAGACTCTTACTCTGGCCTAATAGTCAGGGTTTGAGTCTTACTCTGGCCTAATGGTTAAGGTCTTAACTCTTACTCTGGCCTAATGGTTAAGGTCTTGACTATTACTCTGGCCTAATGGTTAAGGTCCTAGTCTCTTACTCTGGCCTACTGGTTAAGGTCTTAACTCTTACTCTGGCCTAATGGTTAAGGTCTTAACTCTAACTCTGGCCTACTGGTTAAGGTCTTAACTGGTTATGGTCTTGACTCTTACTCTGGCTTAATGGTAAAGGTCTTAGACTCTTACTCTGGCCTAATAGTCAGGGTTTGAGTCTTACTCTGGCCTACTGGTGAAGGTCTTAACTCTTACTCTGGCCAAATGGTTAAGGTCTTAACTCTTAACTTTTACTCTGGCCTAATGGTTAAGGTCTTAACTCTTACTCTGGCCTAATGGTTAAGGTTTTGACTCTTACTCTGGCCTAATGGTTAAGGTCCTAGTCTCTTACTCTGGCCTACTGGTTAAGGTCTTAACTCTTACTCTGGCCTAATGGTTAAGGTCTTAACTCTAACTCTGGCCTACTGGTTAAGGTCTTAACTGGTTATGGTCTTGACTCTTACTCTGGCTTAATGTTAAAGGTCTTAGACTCTTACTGTGGCCTAATAGTCAGGATTTGAGACTTACTCAGGCCTAATGGTTAAGGTCTTAACTCTTACTCTGGCCTAATGGTTAAGGTCTTAGACTCTTACTCTGGCCTAATAGTCAGGGTTTGAGTCTTACTCTGGCCTAATGGTTAAGGTCTTAACTTTTACTCTGGCCTAATGGTGAAGGTCTTAGACTCTTACTCTGGCCTAATGGTTAATGTCTTAACATTTAATCTGGCCTAATGGTTAAGGTCTTTGCTCTTACTCTGGCCTACTGGTTAAGGACTTAGACTCTTACTCGGGCCTAATGGTTCAGGTCTTAACTCTTACTCTGGCCTAATGGTTAAGGTCTTAACACTTAATCTGGCCTAATGGTTAAAGTCTTTGCTCTTATTCTGGCCTACTGGTTAAGGTCTTAGACTATTACTCTGGCCTAATGGTTAAGGTCTTAACCCTTACTCTGGCCTAATGGTTAAGGTCTTAACTCTTACTCTGGCCTAATGGTTAGGGTCTTAGACTCTTACTCTGGCCAAATGGTTAAGGTCTTAACTCTTAACTTTTACTCTGGCCTAACGGTTAAGGTCTTAACTCTTACTCTGGCCTAATGGGTAAGGTCTTAACTCTTACTCTGGTCTAATAGTTAAGGTCTTGACTCTTACTCTGGCCAAATGGTTAAGGTCTTAACTCTTACTCTGGCCTAATGGTTAAGGTCTTAACTCTTACTCTGGCCTAATAGTTAAGGTCTTAGACTATTACTCTGGCCTAATGGTTAAGGTCTTAACTCTTACTCTGGCCTAATGGTTAAGGTCTTAACTCTTACTCTGGCCTAATGGTTAAGGTCTTAGACTCTTACTCTGGCCTACTGGTGAAGGTCTTAACTCTTACTCTGGCCGAATGGTTAAGGTCTTAACTCTTAACTTTTACTCTGGCCTAATGGTTAAGGTCTTAACTCTTACTCTGGCCTAATGGTTAAGGTCTTGACTCTTACTCTGGCCAAATGGTTATGGTCTTAACTCTTACTCTGGCCTAATGGTTAAGGTCTTAAGTCTTACTCTGGCCGAATGGTTAAGGTCTTAACTCTTACCTGGCCTAATGGTTAAGGTCTTAACTCTTACTCTGGCCTAATGGTTAAGGTCTTAACTCTTACCTGGCCTAATGGTTAAGGTCTTAAACTCTTACTCTGGCCTACTGGTTAAGGTCCTAGCTCTTACTCTGGTCTAATGGTTAAGGTCTTAGACTCTTACTCTGGCCTACTGGTTAAGGTCTTAACTCTTACTCTGGCCTAATGGTTAAGGTCTTAACTCTAACTCTGGCCTACTGGTTAAGGTCTTAACAGATTATGGTCTTGACTCTTACTCTGGCTTAATGGTAAAGGTCTTAGACTCTTACTCTGGCCTAATAGTCAGGGTTTGAGTCTTACTCTGGCCTAATGGTTAAGGTCTTAACTCTTACTCTGGCCTAATGGTTAAGGTCTTAGACTCTTACTCTGGCCTAATAGTCAGGGTTTGAGTCTTACTCTGGCCTAATGGTTAAGGTCTTAACTCTTACTCTGGCCTAATGGTTAAGGTCTTAGACTCTTACTCTGGCCTAATGGTTAAGGTCTTAACATTTAATCTGGCCTAATGGTTAAGGTCTTTGCTCTTACTCTGGCCTACTGGTTAGGGTCTTAGACTCTTACTCTGGCCAAATGGTTAAGGTCTTAACTCTTACTCTGGCCTAATGGTTAAGGTTTTAACACTTAATCTGGCCTAATGGTTAAAGTCTTTGCTCTTATTCTGGCCTACTGGTTAAGGTCTTAGACTATTACTCTGGCCTAATGGTTAAGGTCTTAACTCTCACTCTGGCCTAATGGTTAAGGTCTTAACTCTTACTCTGGCCTAATGGTTAAGGTCTTAGACTCTTACTCTGGCCGAATGGTTAAGGTCTTAACTCTTAACTTTTACTCTGGCCTAATGGTTAAGGTCTTAACTCTTACTCTGGCCTAATGGGTACGGTCTTAACTCTTACTCTGGCCTAATGGTTAAGGTCTTGACTCTTACTCTGGCCAAATGGTTAAGGTCTTAACTCTTACTCTAGCCTAATGGTTAAGGTCTTAAGTCTTACTCTGGCCGAATGGTTAAGGTCTTAACTCTTACCTGGCCTAATGGTTAAGGTCTTAACTCTTACTCTGGCCTAATGGTTAAGGTCTTAACTCTTACCTGGCCTAATGGTTAAGGTCTTAGACTCTTACTCTGGCCTACTGGTTAAGGTCCTAGCTCTTACTTTGATCTAATGGTTAAGGTCTTATACTCTTACTGTGGCCTACTGGTTAAGGTCTTAACTCTTACTCTGGCCTAATGGTTAAGGTCTTAACTCTAACTCTGGCCTACTGGTTAAGGTCTTAACAGGTTATGGTCTTGACTCTTACTCTGGCTTAATGGTAAAGGTCTTAGACTCTTACTCTGGCCTAATAGTCAGGGTTTGAGTCTTACTCTGGCCTAATGGTTAAGGTCTTAACTCTTACTCTGGCCTAATGGTCAAGGTCTTGTCTCTTACTCTGGCCTAATGGTTAAGGTCCTAGTCTCTTACTCTGGCCTACTGGTTAAGGTCTTAACTCTTACTCTGGCCTAATGGTTAAGGTCTTAACTCTAACTCTGGCCTACTGGTTAAGGTCTTAACTGGTTATGGTCTTGACTCTTACTCTGGCTTAATGGTAAAGGTCTTAGACTCTTACTCTGGCCTAATAGTCAGGGTTTGAGTCTTACTCTGGCCTAATGGTTAAGGTCTTAACTCTTACTCTGGCCTAATGGTTAAGGTCTTAGACTCTTACTCTGGCCTAATAGTCAGGGTTTGAGTCTTACTCTGGCCTAATGGTTAAGGTCTTAACTCTTACTCTGGCCTAATGGTTAAGGTCTCAACTCTTACTCTGGCCTAATGGTTAAGGTCTTGACCCTTACTCTGGCCGAATGGTTAAGGTCTCAACTCTTACTCTGGCCTAATGGTTAAGGTCTTAAGTCTTACTCTGACCGAATGGTTAAGGTCTTAACTCTTACCTGGCCTAATGGTTAAGGTCTTAACTCTTACTCTGGCCTAATGGATAAGGTCTTAACTCTTACCTGGCCTAATGGTTAAGGTCTTAGACTCTTACTCTGGCCTACTTGTTAAGGTCCTAGCTCTTACTCTGGCCTAATGGTTAAGGTCTTAGACTGTTACTCTGGCCTACTGGTTAAGGTCTTAACTCTTACTCTGGCCTAATGGTTAAGGTCTTAACTCTAACTCTGGCCTACTGGTTAAGGTCTTAACTGGTTATGGTCTTGACTCTTACTCTGGCTTAATGGTAAAGGTCTTAGACTCTTACTCTGGCCTAATAGTCAGGGTTTGAGTCTTACTCTGGCCTAATGGTTAAGGTCTTAACTCTTACTCTGGCCTAATGGTTAAGGTCTTAGACTCTTACTCTGGCCTAATAGTCAGGGTTTGAGTCTTACTCTGGCCTAATGGTTAAGGTCTTAACTCTTACTCTGGCCTAATGGTTAAGGTCTTAGACTCTTACTCTGGCCTACTGGTTAAGGTCTTAAACTCTTACTCTGGCCTAATGGTTAAGGTCTTAACATTTAATCTGGCCTAATGGTTAAGGTCTTTGCTCTTACTCTGGCCTACTGGTTAAGGTCTTAGACTCTTACTCTGGCCTAATGGTTAAGGTCTTAACTCTTACTCTGGCCTAATGGTTAAGGTCTTAACTCTTACTCTGGCCTAATGGTTAAGGTCTTGACCCTTACTCTGGCCAAATGGTTAAGGTCTCAACTCTTACTCTGGCCTAATGGTTAAGGTCTTAAGTCTTACTCTGACCGAATGGTTAAGGTCTTAACTCTTACCTGGCCTAATGGTTAAGGTCTTAACTCTTACTCTGGCCTAATGGATAAGGTCTTAACTCTTACCTGGCCTAATGGTTAAGGTCTTAGACTCTTACTCTGGCCTACTTGTTAAGGTCCTAGCTCTTACTCTGGCCTAATGGTTAAGGTCTTAGACTGTTACTCTGGCCTACTGGTTAAGGTCTTAACTCTTACTCTGGCCTAATGGTTAAGGTTTTAACTCTAACTCTGGCCTACTGGTGAAGGTCTTAACTGGTTATGGTCTTGACTCTTACTCTGGCTTAATGGTAAAGGTCTTAGACTCTTACTCTGGCCTAATAGTCAGGGTTTGAGTCTTACTCTGGCCTAATGGTTAAGGTCTTAACTCTTACTCTGGCCTAATGGTTAAGGTCTTGACTCTTACTCTGGCCTAATGGTTAAGGTCCTAGTCTCTTACTTTGGCCTACTGGTTAAGGTCTTAACTCTTACTCTGGCCTAATGGTTAAGGTCTTAACTCTAACTCTGGCCTACTGGTTAAGGTCTTAACTGGTTATGGTCTTGACTCTTACTCTGGCTTAATGGTAAAGGTCTTAGACTCTTACTCTGGCCTAATAGTCAGGGTTTGAGTCTTACTCTGGCCTAATGGTTAAGGTCTTAACTCTCACTCTGGCCTAATGGTTAAGGTCTTGACTCTTACTCTGGCCTAATGGCTAAGGTCCTAGTCTCTTACTCTGGCCTAATGGTTAAGGTCTTAACTCTTACTCTGGCCTACTGGTTAAGGTCTTTGCTCTTATCTGGCCTACTGGTTAAGGTCTTATCTCTTACTCTGGCCTAATGGTTAAGGTCTTAACTCTTAACTCTTACTCTGGCCTAATGGTTAAGGTCTTAACTCTTACTCTGGCCTAATGGTTAAGGTCTTAGACTCCTACTCTGGCCTAATGGTTAAGGTCTTGACTCTTACTCTGGAGTAATGGTTAAGGTCTCAACTCATATTCTGGCCTAATGGTTAAGGTCTTAGACTCTTACTCTGGCCTAATGGTTAAGGTCTTAACTCTTACTCTGGCCTAATGGTTAAGGTCTTAACTCTTACTCTGGCCTAATGGTTAAAATCTTAGACTGTTACTCTGGCCTACTGGTTAAGGTCTTAAACTCTTACTCTGGCCTAATGGTTAAGGTCTTGACTCTTACTCTGGCCTAATGGTTAAGGTCCTAGTCTCTTACTCTGGCCTAATGGTTAAGGTCTTAACTCTAACTCTGGCCCAATGGTTAAGGTCTTAACTCTTACTCTGGCCTAATGGTTAAGGTCTTAACACTTAATCTGGCCTAATGGTTAAAGTCTTTGCTCTTATTCTGGCCTACTGGTTAAGGTCTTAGACTATTACTCTGGCCTAATGGTTAAGGTCTTAACTCTTACTCTGGCCTAATGGTTAAGGTCTTAACTCTTACTCTGGCCTAATGGTTAAGGTCTTATACTCTTACTCTGGCCTACTGGTGAAGGTCTTAACTCTTACTCTGGCCAAATGGTTAAGGTCTTAACTCTTAACTTTTACTCTGGCCTAATGGTTAAGGTCTTAACTCTTACTCTGGCCTAATGGATAAGGTCTTAACTCTTACTCTGGCCTAATGGTTAAGGTCTTGACTCTTACTCTGGCCAAATGGTTAAGGTCTTAACTCTTACTCTGGCCTAATGGTTAAGGTCTTAAGTCTTACTCTGGCCGAATGGTTAAGGTCTTAACTCTTACCTCTCCTAATGGTTAAGGTTTTAACTCTTACTCTGGCCTAATGGTTAAGGTCTTAACTCTTACCTGGCCTAATGGTTAAGGTCTTAGACTATTACTCTGGCCTACTGGTTAAGGTCCTAGCTCTTACTCTGGCCTAATGGTTAAGGTCTTAGACTCTTACTGTGGCCTACTGGTTAAGGTCTTAACTCTTACTCTGGCCTAATGGTTAAGGTCCTAACTCTAACTCTGGCCTACTGGTTAAGGTCTTAACAGGTTATGGTCTTGACTCTTACTCTGGCTTAATGGTAAAAGTCTTAGACTCTTACTCTGGCCTAATAGTCAGGGTTTGAGTCTTACTCTGGCCTAATGGTTAAGGTCTTAACTCTTACTCTGGCCTAATGGTTAAGGTCTTGACTATTACTCTGGCCTAATGGTTAAGGTCCTAGTCTCTTACTCTGGCCTACTGGTTAAGGTCTTAACTCTTACTCTGGCCTAATGGTTAAGGTCTTAACTCTAACTCTGGCCTACTGGTTAAGGTCTTAACTGGTTATGGTCTTACTCTGGCCTAATAGTCAGGGTTTGAGTCTTACTCTGGCCTAATGGTTAAGGTCTTAACTCTCACTCTGGCCTAATGGTTAAGGTCTTGACTCTTACTCTGGCCTAATGGCTAAGGTCCTAGTCTCTTACTCTGGCCTAATGGTTAAGGTCTTAACTCTTACTCTGGCCTACTGGTTAAGGTCTTTGCTCTTATCTGGCCTACTGGTTAAGGTCTTATCTCTTACTCTGGCCTAATGGTTAAGGTCTTAACTCTTAACTCTTACTCTGGCCTAATGGTTAAGGTCTTAACTCTTACTCTGGCCTAATGGTTAAGGTCTTAGACTCTTACTCTGGCCTAATGGTTAAGGTCTTGACTCTTACTCTGGAGTAATGGTTAAGGTCTCAACTCATATTCTGGCCTAATGGTTAAGGTCTTAGACTCTTACTCTGGCCTAATGGTTAAGGTATTAACTCTTACTCTGGCCTAATGGTTAAGGTCTTAACTCTTACTCTGGCCTAATGGTTAAGGTCTTAGACTGTTACTCTGGCCTACTGGTTAAGGTCTTAAACTCTTACTCTGGCCTAATGGTTAAGGTCTTGACTCTTACTCTGGCCTAATGGTTAAGGTCCTAGTCTCTTACTCTGGCCTACTGGTTAAGGTCTTAACTCTTACTCTGGCCTAATGGTTAAGGTCTTAACTCTAACTCTGGCCTACTGGTTAAGGTCTTAACTGGTTATGGTCTTGACTCTTACTCTGGCTTAATGTTAAAGGTCTTAGACTCTTACTGTGGCCTAATAGTCAGGATTTGAGACTTACTCTGGCCTAATGGTTAAGGTCTTAACTCTTACTCTGGCCTAATGGTTAAGGTCTTAGACTCTTACTCTGGCCTAATAGTCAGGGTTTGAGTCTTACTCTGGCCTAATGGTTAAGGTCTTAACTCTTACTCTGGCCTAATGGTGAAGGTCTTAGACTCTTACTCTGGCCTAATGGTTAATGTCTTAACATTTAATCTGGCCTAATGGTTAAGGTCTTTGCTCTTACTCTGGCCTACTGGTTAAGGTCTTAGAATCTTACTCGGGCCTAATGGTTCAGGTCTTAACTCTTACTCTGGCCTAATGGTTAAGGTCTTAACACTTAATCTGGCCTAATGGTTAAAGTCTTTGCTCTTATTCTGGCCTACTGGTTAAGGTCTTAGACTATTACTCTGGCCTAATGGTTAAGGTCTTAACCCTTACTCTGGCCTAATGGTTAAGGTCTTAACTCTTACTCTGGCCTAATGGTTAGGGTCTTAGACTCTTACTCTGGCCAAATGGTTAAGGTCTTAACTCTTAACTTTTACTCTGGCCTAACGGTTAAGGTCTTAACTCTTACTCTGGCCTAATGGGTAAGGTCTTAACTCTTACTCTGGCCTAATAGTTAAGGTCTTGACTCTTACTCTGGCCAAATGGTTAAGGTCTTAACTCTTACTCTGGCCTAATGGTTAAGGTCTTAACTCTTACTCTGGCCTAATAGTTAAGGTCTTAGACTATTACTCTGGCCTAATGGTTAAGGTCTTAACTCTTACTCTGGCCTAATGGGTAAGGTCTTAACTCTTACTCTGGCCTAATGGTTAAGGTCTTAGACTCTTACTCTGGCCTACTGGTGAAGGTCTTAACTCTTACTCTGGCCGAATGGTTAAGGTCTTAACTCTTAACTTTTACTCTGGCCTAATGGTTAAGGTCTTAACTCTTACTCTGGCCTAATGGTTAAGGTCTTAACTCTTACTCTGGCCTAATGGTTAAGGTCTTGACTCTTACTCTGGCCAAATGGTTATGGTCTTAACTCTTACTCTGGCCTAATGGTTAAGGTCTTAAGTCTTACTCTGGCCGAATGGTTAAGGTCTTAACTCTTACCTGGCCTAATGGTTAAGGTCTTAACTCTTACTCTGGCCTAATGGTTAAGGTCTTAACTCTTACCTGGCCTAATGGTTAAGGTCTTAAACTCTTACTCTGGCCTACTGGTTAAGGTCCTAGCTCGTACTCTGGTCTAATGGTTAAGGTCTTAGACTCTTACTCTGGCCTACTGGTTAAGGTCTTAACTCTTACTCTGGCCTAATGGCTAAGGTCTTAACTCTAACTCTGGCCTACTGGTTAAGGTCTTAACAGATTATGGTCTTGACTCTTACTCTGGCTTAATGGTAAAGGTCTTAGACTCTTACTCTGGCCTAATAGTCAGGGTTTGAGTCTTACTCTGGCCTAATGGTTAAGGTCTTAACTCTTACTCTGGCCTAATGGTTAAGGTCTTGACTCTTACTCTGGCCTAATGGTTAAGGTCCTAGTCTCTTACTCTGGCCTACTGGTTAAGGTCTTAACTCTTACTCTGGCCTAATGGTTAAGGTTTTAACTCTAACTCTGGCCTACTGGTTAAGGTCTTAACTGGTTATGGTCTTGACTCTTACTCTGGCTTAATGGTAAAGGTCTTAGACTCTTACTCTGGCCTAATAGTCAGGGTTTGAGTCTTACTCTGGCCTAATGGTTAAGGTCTTAACTCTTACTCTGGCCTAATGGTTAAGGTCTTAGACTCTTACTCTGGCCTAATAGTCAGGGTTTGAGTCTTACTCTGGCCTAATGGTTAAGGTCTTAACTCTTACTCTGGCCTAATGGTTAAGGTCTTAGACTCTTACTCTGGCCTAATGGTTAAGGTCTTAACATTTAATCTGGCCTAATGGTTAAGGTCTTTGCTCTTACTCTGGCCTACTGGTTAGGGTCTTAGACTCTTACTCTGGCCAAATGGTTAAGGTCTTAACTCTTACTCTGGCCTAATGGTTAAGGTTTTAACACTTAATCTGGCCTAATGGTTAAAGTCTTTGCTCTTATTTTGGCCTACTGGTTAAGGTCTTAGACTATTACTCTGGCCTTATGGTTAAGGTCTTAACTCTCACTCTGGCCTAATGGTTAAGGTCTGAACTCTTACTCTGGCCTAATGGTTAAGGTCTTAGACTCTTACTCTGGCCGAATGGTTAAGGTCTTAACTCTTAACTTTTACTCTGGCCTAATGGTTAAGGTCTTAACTCTTACTCTGGCCTAATGGGTAAGGTCTTAACTCTTACTCTGGCCTAATGGTTAAGGTCTTGACTCTTACTCTGGCCAAATGGTTAAGGTCTTAACTCTTACTCTAGCCTAATCGTTAAGGTCTTAAGTCTTACTCTGGCCGAATGGTTAATGTCTTAATTCTTACCTGGCCTAATGGTTAAGGTCTTAACTCTTACTCTGGCCTAATGGTTAAGGTCTTAACTCTTACCTGGCCTAATGGTTAAGGTCTTAGACTCTTACTCTGGCCTACTGGTTAAGGTCCTAGCTCTTACTTTGATCTAATGGTTAAGGTCTTATACTCTTACTGTGGCCTACTGGTTAAGGTCTTAACTCTTACTCTGGCCTAATGGTTAAGGTCTTAACTCTAACTCTGGCCTACTGGTTAAGGTCTTAACAGGTTATGGTCTTGAATCTTACTCTGGCTTAATGGTAAAGGTCTTAGACTCTTACTCTGGCCTAATAGTCAGGGTTTGAGTCTTACTCTGGCCTAATGGTTAAGGTCTTAACTCTTACTCTGGCCTAATGGTCAAGGTCTTGTCTCTTACTCTGGCCTAATGGTTAAGGTCCTAGTCTCTTACTCTGGCCTACTGGTTAAGGTCTTAACTCTTACTCTGGCCTAATGGTTAAGGTCTTAACTCTAACTCTGGCCTACTGGTTAAGGTCTTAACTGGTTATGGTCTTGACTCTTACTCTGGCTTAATGGTAAAGGTCTTAGACTCTTACTCTGGCCTAATAGTCAGGGTTTTAGTCTTACTCTGGCCTAATGGTTAAGGTCTTAACTCTTACTCTGGCCTAATGGTTAAGGTCTTAGACTCTTACTCTGGCCTAATAGTCAGGGTTTGAGTCTTACTCTGGCCTAATGGTTAAGGTCTTAACTCTTACTCTGGCCTAATGGTTAAGGTCTTAGACTCTTACTCTGGCCTACTGGTTAAGGTCTTAAACTCTTACTCTGGCCTAATGGTTAAGGTCTTAACATTTAATCTGGCCTAATGGTTAAGGTCTTTGCTCTTACTCTGGCCTACTGGTTAAGGTCTTAGACTCTTACTCTGGCCTAATGGTTAAGGTCTTAACTCTTACTCTGGCCTAATGGTTAAGGTCTTAACTCTTACTCTGGCCTAATGGTTAAGGTCTTGACCCTTACTCTGGCCAAATGGTTAAGGTCTCAACTCTTACTCTGGCCTAATGGTTAAGGTCTTAAGTCTTACTCTGACCGAATGGTTAAGGTCTTAACTCTTACCTGGCCTAATGGTTAAGGTCTTAACTCTTACTCTGGCCTAATGGATAAGGTCTTAACTCTTACCTGGCCTAATGGTTAAGGTCTTAGACTCTTACTCTGGCCTACTTGTTAAGGTCCTAGCTCTTACTCTGGCCTAATGGTTAAGGTCTTAGACTGTTACTCTGGCCTACTGGTTAAGGTCTTAACTCTTACTCTGGCCTAATGGTTAAGGTTTTAACTCTAACTCTGGCCTACTGGTTAAGGTCTTAACTGGTTATGGTCTTGACTCTTACTCTGGCTTAATGGTAAAGGTCTTAGACTCTTACTCTGGCCTAATAGTCAGGGTTTGAGTCTTACTCTGGCCTAATGGTTAAGGTCTTAACTCTTACTCTGGCCTAATGGTTAAGGTCTTGACTCTTACTCTGGCCTAATGGTTAAGGTCCTAGTCTCTTACTTTGGCCTACTGGTTAAGGTCTTAACTCTTACTCTGGCCTAATGGTTAAGGTCTTAACTCTAACTCTGGCCTACTGGTTAAGGTCTTAACTGGTTATGGTCTTGACTCTTACTCTGGCTTAATGGTAAAGGTCTTAGACTCTTACTCTGGCCTAATAGTCAGGGTTTGAGTCTTACTCTGGCCTAATGGTTAAGGTCTTAACTCTCACTCTGGCCTAATGGTTAAGGTCTTGACTCTTACTCTGGCCTAATGGCTAAGGTCCTAGTCTCTTACTCTGGCCTAATGGTTAAGGTCTTAACTCTTACTCTGGCCTACTGGTTAAGGTCTTTGCTCTTATCTGGCCTACTGGTTAAGGTCTTATCTCTTACTCTGGCCTAATGGTTAAGGTCTTAACTCTTAACTCTTACTCTGGCCTAATGGTTAAGGTCTTAACTCTTACTCTGGCCTAATGGTTAAGGTCTTAGACTCCTACTCTGGCCTAATGGTTAAGGTCTTGACTCTTACTCTGGAGTAATGGTTAAGGTCTCAACTCATATTCTGGCCTAATGGTTAAGGTCTTAGACTCTTACTCTGGCCTAATGGTTAAGGTCTTAACTCCTACTCTGGCCTAATGGTTAAGGTCTTAACTCTTACTCTGGCCTAATGGTTAAAATCTTAGACTGTTACTCTGGCCTACTGGTTAAGGTCTTAAACTCTTACTCTGGCCTAATGGTTAAGGTCTTGACTCTTACTCTGGCCTAATGGTTAAGGTCCTAGTCTCTTACTCTGGCCTAATGGTTAAGGTCTTAACTCTAACTCTGGCCCAATGGTTAAGGTCTTAACTCTTACTCTGGCCTAATGGTTAAGGTCTTAACACTTAATCTGGCCTAATGGTTAAAGTCTTTGCTCTTATTCTGGCCTACTGGTTAAGGTCGTAGACTATTACTCTGGCCTAATGGTTAAGGTCTTAACTCTTACTCTGGCCTAATGGTTAAGGTCTTAACTCTTACTCTGGCCTAATGGTTAAGGTCTTAGACTCTTACTCTGGCCTATTGGTGAAGGTCTTAACTCTTACTCTGGCCAAATGGTTAAGGTCTTAACTCTTAACTTTTACTCTGGCCTAATGGTTAAGGTCTTAACTCTTACTCTGGCCTAATGGTTAAGGTCTTAACTCTTACTCTGGCCTAATGGTTAATGTCTTGACTCTTACTCTGGCCAAATGGTTAAGGTCTTAACTCTTACTCTGGCCTAATGGTTAAGGTCATAAGTCTTACTCTGGCCGAATGGTTAAGGTCGTAACTCTTACATGGCCTAATGGTTAAGGTCTTAACTCTTACTCTGGCCTAATGGTTAAGGTCTTAACTCTTACCTGGCCTAATGGTTAAGGTCTTAGACTATTACTCTGGCCTACTGGTTAAGGTCCTAGCTCTTACTCTGGCCTAATGGTTAAGGTCTTAGACTCTTACTGTGGCCTACTGGTTAAGGTCTTAACTCTTACTCTGGCCTAATGGTTAAGGTCCTAACTCTAACTCTGGCCAACTGGTTAAGGTCTTAACAGGTTATGGTCTTGACTCTTACTCTGGCTTAATGGTAAAAGTCTTAGACTCTTACTCTGGCCTAATAGTCAGGGTTTGAGTCTTACTCTGGCCTAATGGTTAAGGTCTTAACTCTTACTCTGGCCTAATGGTTAAGGTCTTGACTATTACTCTGGCCTAATGGTTAAGGTCCTAGTCTCTTACTCTGGCCTACTGGTTAAGGTCTTAACTCTTACTCTGGCCTAATGGTTAAGGTCTTAACTCTAACTCTGGCCTACTGGTTAAGGTCTTAACTGGTTATGGTCTTACTCTGGCCTAATAGTCAGGGTTTGAGTCTTACTCTGGCCTAATGGTTAAGGTCTTAACTCTCACTCTGGCCTAATGGTTAAGGTCTTGACTCTTACTCTGGCCTAATGGCTAAGGTCCTAGTCTCTTACTCTGGCCTAATGGTTAAGGTCTTAACTCTTACTCTGGCCTACTGGTTAAGGTCTTTGCTCTTATCTGGCCTACTGGTTAAGGTCTTATCTCTTACTTTGGCCTAATGGTTAAGGTCTTAACTCTTAACTCTTACTCAGGCCTAATGGTTAAGGTCTTAACTCTTACTCTGGCCTAATGGTTAAGGTCTTAGACTCTTACTCTGGCCTAATGGTTAAGGTCTTGACTCTTACTCTGGAGTAATGGTTAAGGTCTCAACTCATATTCTGGCCTAATGGTTAAGGTCTTAGACTCTTACTCTGGCCTAATGGTTAAGGTCTTAACTCTTACTCTGGCCTAATGGTTAAGGTCTTAACTCTTACTCTGGCCTAATGGTTAAGGTCTTAGACTGTTACTCTGGCCTACTGGTTAAGGTCTTAAACTCTTACTCTGGCCTAATGGTTAAGGTCTTGACTCTTACTCTGGCCTAATGGTTAAGGTCCTAGTCTCTTACTCTGGCCTACTGGTTAAGGTCTTAACTCTTACTCTGGCCTAATGGTTAAGGTCTTAACTCTAACTCTGGCCTACTGGTTAAGGTCTTAACTGGTTATGGTCTTGACTCTTACTCTGGCTTAATGTTAAAGGTCTTAGACTCTTACTGTGGCCTAATAGTCAGGATTTGAGACTTACTCTGGCCTAATGGTTAAGGTCTTAACTCTTACTCTGGCCTAATGGTTAAGGTCTTAGACTCTTACTCTGGCCTAATAGTCAGGGTTTGAGTCTTACTCTGGCCTAATGGTTAAGGTCTTAACTCTTACTCTGGCCTAATGGTGAAGGTCTTAGACTCTTACTCTGGCCTAATGGTTAATGTCTTAACATTTAATCTGGCCTAATGGTTAAGGTCTTTGCTCTTACTCTGGCCTACTGGTTAAGGTCTTAGAATCTTACTCGGGCCTAATGGTTCAGGTCTTAACTCTTACTCTGGCCTAATGGTTAAGGTCTTAACACTTAATCTGGCCTAATGGTTAAAGTCTTTGCTCTTATTCTGGCCTACTGGTTAAGGTCTTAGACTATTACTCTGGCCTAATGGTTAAGGTCTTAACCCTTACTCTGGCCTAATGGTTAAGGTCTTAACTCTTACTCTGGCCTAATGGTTAGGGTCTTAGACTCTTACTCTGGCCAAATGGTTAAGGTCTTAACTCTTAACTTTTACTCTGGCCTAACGGTTAAGGTCTTAACTCTTACTCTGGCCTAATGGGTAAGGTCTTAACTCTTACTCTGGCCTAATAGTTAAGGTCTTGACTCTTACTCTGGCCAAATGGTTAAGGTCTTAACTCTTACTCTGGCCTAATGGTTAAGGTCTTAACTCTTACTCTGGCCTAATAGTTAAGGTCTTAGACTATTACTCTGGCCTAATGGTTAAGGTCTTAACTCTTACTCTGGCCTAATGGGTAAGGTCTTAACTCTTACTCTGGCCTAATGGTTAAGGTCTTAGACTCTTACTCTGGCCTACTGGTGAAGGTCTTAACTCTTACTCTGGCCGAATGGTTAAGGTCTTAACTCTTAACTTTTACTCTGGCCTAATGGTTAAGGTCTTAACTCTTACTCTGGCCTAATGGTTAAGGTCTTAACTCTTACTCTGGCCTAATGGTTAAGGTCTTGACTCTTACTCTGGCCAAATGGTTATGGTCTTAACTCTTACTCTGGCCTAATGGTTAAGGTCTTAAGTCTTACTCTGGCCGAATGGTTAAGGTCTTAACTCTTACCTGGCCTAATGGTTAAGGTCTTAACTCTTACTCTGGCCTAATGGTTAAGGTCTTAACTCTTACCTGGCCTAATGGTTAAGGTCTTAAACTCTTACTCTGGCCTACTGGTTAAGGTCCTAGCTCGTACTCTGGTCTAATGGTTAAGGTCTTAGACTCTTACTCTGGCCTACTGGTTAAGGTCTTAACTCTTACTCTGGCCTAATGGCTAAGGTCTTAACTCTAACTCTGGCCTACTGGTTAAGGTCTTAACAGATTATGGTCTTGACTCTTACTCTGGCTTAATGGTAAAGGTCTTAGACTCTTACTCTGGCCTAATAGTGAGGGTTTGAGTCTTACTCTGGCCTAATGGTTAAGGTCTTAACTCTTACTCTGGCCTAATGGTTAAGGTCTTGACTCTTACTCTGGCCTAATGGTTAAGGTCCTAGTCTCTTACTCTGGCCTACTGGTTAAGGTCTTAACTCTTACTCTGGCCTAATGGTTAAGGTTTTAACTCTAACTCTGGCCTACTGGTTAAGGTCTTAACTGGTTATGGTCTTGACTCTTACTCTGGCTTAATGGTAAAGGTCTTAGACTCTTACTCTGGCCTAATAGTCAGGGTTTGAGTCTTACTCTGGCCTAATGGTTAAGGTCTTAACTCTTACTCTGGCCTAATGGTTAAGGTCTTAGACTCTTACTCTGGCCTAATAGTCAGGGTTTGAGTCTTACTCTGGCCTAATGGTTAAGGTCTTAACTCTTACTCTGGCCTAATGGTTAAGGTCTTAGACTCTTACTCTGGCCTAATGGTTAAGGTCTTAACATTTAATCTGGCCTAATGGTTAAGGTCTTTGCTCTTACTCTGGCCTACTGGTTAGGGTCTTAGACTCTTACTCTGGCCAAATGGTTAAGGTCTTAACTCTTACTCTGGCCTAATGGTTAAGGTTTTAACACTTAATCTGGCCTAATGGTTAAAGTCTTTGCTCTTATTCTGGCCTACTGGTTAAGGTCTTAGACTATTACTCTGGCCTTATGGTTAAGGTCTTAACTCTCACTCTGGCCTAATGGTTAAGGTCTGAACTCTTACTCTGGCCTAATGGTTAAGGTCTTAGACTCTTACTCTGGCCGAATGGTTAAGGTCTTAACTCTTAACTTTTACTCTGGCCTAATGGTTAAGGTCTTAACTCTTACTCTGGCCTAATGGGTAAGGTCTTAACTCTTACTCTGGCCTAATGGTTAAGGTCTTGACTCTTACTCTGGCCAAATGGTTAAGGTCTTAACTCTTACTCTAGCCTAATCGTTAAGGTCTTAAGTCTTACTCTGGCCGAATGGTTAATGTCTTAACTCTTACCTGGCCTAATGGTTAAGGTCTTAACTCTTACTCTGGCCTAATGGTTAAGGTCTTAACTCTTACCTGGCCTAATGGTTAAGGTCTTAGACTCTTACTCTGGCCTACTGGTTAAGGTCCTAGCTCTTACTTTGATCTAATGGTTAAGGTCTTATACTCTTACTGTGGCCTACTGGTTAAGGTCTTAACTCTTACTCTGGCCTAATGGTTAAGGTCTTAACTCTAACTCTGGCCTACTGGTTAAGGTCTTAACAGGTTATGGTCTTGACTCTTACTCTGGCTTAATGGTAAAGGTCTTAGACTCTTACTCTGGCCTAATAGTCAGGGTTTGAGTCTTACTCTGGCCTAATGGTTAAGGTCTTAACTCTTACTCTGGCCTAATGGTCAAGGTCTTGTCTCTTACTCTGGCCTAATGGTTAAGGTCCTAGTCTCTTACTCTGGCCTACTGGTTAAGGTCTTAACTCTTACTCTGGCCTAATGGTTAAGGTCTTAACTCTAACTCTGGCCTACTGGTTAAGGTCTTAACTGGTTATGGTCTTGACTCTTACTCTGGCTTAATGGTAAAGGTCTTAGACTCTTACTCTGGCCTAATAGTCAGGGTTTTAGTCTTACTCTGGCCTAATGGTTAAGGTCTTAACTCTTACTCTGGCCTAATGGTTAAGGTCTTAGACTCTTACTCTGGCCTAATAGTCAGGGTTTGAGTCTTACTCTGGCCTAATGGTTAAGGTCTTAACTCTTACTCTGGCCTAATGGTTAAGGTCTTAGACTCTTACTCTGGCCTACTGGTTAAGGTCTTAAACTCTTACTCTGGCCTAATGGTTAAGGTCTTAACATTTAATCTGGCCTAATGGTTAAGGTCTTTGCTCTTACTCTGGCCTACTGGTTAAGGTCTTAGACTCTTACTCTGGCCTAATGGTTAAGGTCTTAACTCTTACTCTGGCCTAATGGTTAAGGTCTTAACTCTTACTCTGGCCTAATGGTTAAGGTCTTGACCCTTACTCTGGCCAAATGGTTAAGGTCTCAACTCTTACTCTGGCCTAATGGTTAAGGTCTTAAGTCTTACTCTGACCGAATGGTTAAGGTCTTAACTCTTACCTGGCCTAATGGTTAAGGTCTTAACTCTTACTCTGGCCTAATGGATAAGGTCTTAACTCTTACCTGGCCTAATGGTTAAGGTCTTAGACTCTTACTCTGGCCTACTTGTTAAGGTCCTAGCTCTTACTCTGGCCTAATGGTTAAGGTCTTAGACTGTTACTCTGGCCTACTGGTTAAGGTCTTAACTCTTACTCTGGCCTAATGGTTAAGGTTTTAACTCTAACTCTGGCCTACTGGTTAAGGTCTTAACTGGTTATGGTCTTGACTCTTACTCTGGCTTAATGGTAAAGGTCTTAGACTCTTACTCTGGCCTAATAGTCAGGGTTTGAGTCTTACTCTGGCCTAATGGTTAAGGTCTTAACTCTTACTCTGGCCTAATGGTTAAGGTCTTGACTCTTACTCTGGCCTAATGGTTAAGGTCCTAGTCTCTTACTTTGGCCTACTGGTTAAGGTCTTAACTCTTACTCTGGCCTAATGGTTAAGGTCTTAACTCTAACTCTGGCCTACTGGTTAAGGTCTTAACTGGTTATGGTCTTGACTCTTACTCTGGCTTAATGGTAAAGGTCTTAGACTCTTACTCTGGCCTAATAGTCAGGGTTTGAGTCTTACTCTGGCCTAATGGTTAAGGTCTTAACTCTCACTCTGGCCTAATGGTTAAGGTCTTGACTCTTACTCTGGCCTAATGGCTAAGGTCCTAGTCTCTTACTCTGGCCTAATGGTTAAGGTCTTAACTCTTACTCTGGCCTACTGGTTAAGGTCTTTGCTCTTATCTGGCCTACTGGTTAAGGTCTTATCTCTTACTCTGGCCTAATGGTTAAGGTCTTAACTCTTAACTCTTACTCTGGCCTAATGGTTAAGGTCTTAACTCTTACTCTGGCCTAATGGTTAAGGTCTTAGACTCCTACTCTGGCCTAATGGTTAAGGTCTTGACTCTTACTCTGGAGTAATGGTTAAGGTCTCAACTCATATTCTGGCCTAATGGTTAAGGTCTTAGACTCTTACTCTGGCCTAATGGTTAAGGTCTTAACTCCTACTCTGGCCTAATGGTTAAGGTCTTAACTCTTACTCTGGCCTAATGGTTAAAATCTTAGACTGTTACTCTGGCCTACTGGTTAAGGTCTTAAACTCTTACTCTGGCCTAATGGTTAAGGTCTTGACTCTTACTCTGGCCTAATGGTTAAGGTCCTAGTCTCTTACTCTGGCCTAATGGTTAAGGTCTTAACTCTAACTCTGGCCCAATGGTTAAGGTCTTAACTCTTACTCTGGCCTAATGGTTAAGGTCTTAACACTTAATCTGGCCTAATGGTTAAAGTCTTTGCTCTTATTCTGGCCTACTGGTTAAGGTCTTAGACTATTACTCTGGCCTAATGGTTAAGGTCTTAACTCTTACTCTGGCCTAATGGTTAAGGTCTTAACTCTTACTCTGGCCTAATGGTTAAGGTCTTAGACTCTTACTCTGGCCTATTGGTGAAGGTCTTAACTCTTACTCTGGCCAAATGGTTAAGGTCTTAACTCTTAACTTTTACTCTGGCCTAATGGTTAAGGTCTTAACTCTTACTCTGGCCTAATGGTTAAGGTCTTAACTCTTACTCTGGCCTAATGGTTAAGGTCTTGACTCTTACTCTGGCCAAATGGTTAAGGTCTTAACTCTTACTCTGGCCTAATGGTTAAGGTCATAAGTCTTACTCTGGCCGAATGGTTAAGGTCGTAACTCTTACCTGGCCTAATGGTTAAGGTCTTAACTCTTACTCTGGCCTAATGGTTAAGGTCTTAACTCTTACCTGGCCTAATGGTTAAGGTCTTAGACTATTACTCTGGCCTACTGGTTAAGGTCCTAGCTCTTACTCTGGCCTAATGGTTAAGGTCTTAGACTCTTACTGTGGCCTACTGGTTAAGGTCTTAACTCTTACTCTGGCCTAATGGTTAAGGTCCTAACTCTAACTCTGGCCAACTGGTTAAGGTCTTAACAGGTTATGGTCTTGACTCTTACTCTGGCTTAATGGTAAAAGTCTTAGACTCTTACTCTGGCCTAATAGTCAGGGTTTGAGTCTTACTCTGGCCTAATGGTTAAGGTCTTAACTCTTACTCTGGCCTAATGGTTAAGGTCTTGACTATTACTCTGGCCTAATGGTTAAGGTCCTAGTCTCTTACTCTGGCCTACTGGTTAAGGTCTTAACTCTTACTCTGGCCTAATGGTTAAGGTCTTAACTCTAACTCTGGCCTACTGGTTAAGGTCTTAACTGGTTATGGTCTTACTCTGGCCTAATAGTCAGGGTTTGAGTCTTACTCTGGCCTAATGGTTAAGGTCTTAACTCTCACTCTGGCCTAATGGTTAAGGTCTTGACTCTTACTCTGGCCTAATGGCTAAGGTCCTATTCTCTTACTCTGGCCTAATGGTTAAGGTCTTAACTCTTACTCTGGCCTACTGGTTAAGGTCTTTGCTCTTATCTGGCCTACTGGTTAAGGTCTTATCTCTTACTCTGGCCTAATGGTTAAGGTCTTAACTCTTAACTCTTACTCAGGCCTAATGGTTAAGGTCTTAACTCTTACTCTGGCCTAATGGTTAAGGTCTTAGACTCTTACTCTGGCCTAATGGTTAAGGTCTTGACTCTTACTCTGGAGTAATGGTTAAGGTCTCAACTCATATTCTGGCCTAATGGTTAAGGTCTTAGACTCTTACTCTGGCCTAATGGTTAAGGTCTTAACTCTTACTCTGGCCTAATGGTTAAGGTCTTAACTCTTACTCTGGCCTAATGGTTAAGGTCTTAGACTGTTACTCTGGCCTACTGGTTAAGGTCTTAAACTCTTACTCTGGCCTAATGGTTAAGGTCTTGACTCTTACTCTGGCCTAATGGTTAAGGTCTTAGTCTCTTACTCTGGCCTAATGGTTAAGGTCTTAACTCTAACTCTGGCCCAATGGTTAAGGTCTTAACTCTTACTCTGGCCTAATGGTTAAGGTCTTAACACTTAATCTGGCCTAATGGTTAAAGTCTTTGCTCTTATTCTGGCCTACTGGTTAAGGTCTTAGACTATTACTATGGCCTAATGGTTAAGGTCTTAACTCTTACTCTGGCCTAATGGTTAAGGTCTTAACTCTTACTCTGGCCTAATGGTTAAGGTCTTAGACTCTTACTCTGGCCTACTGGTGAAGGTCTTAACTCTTACTCTGGCCAAATGGTTAAGGTCTTAACTCTTAACTTTTACTCTGGCCTAATGGTTAAGGTCTTAACTCTTACTCTGGCCTAATGGATAAGGTCTTAACTCTTACTCTGGCCTAATGGTTAAGGTCTTGACTCTTACTCTGGCCAAATGGTTAAGGTCTTAACTCTTACTCTGGCCTAATGGTTAAGGTCTTAAGTCTTACTCTGGCCGAATGGTTAAGGTCTTAACTCTTACCTGGCCTAATGGTTAAGGTCTTAACTCTTACTCTGGCCTAATGGTTAAGGTCTTAACTCTTACCTGGCCTAATGGTTAAGGTCTTAGACTATTACTCCGGCCTACTGGTTAAGGTCCTAGCTCTTACTCTGGCCTAATGGTTAAGGTCTTAGACTCTTACTGTGGCCTACTGGTTAAGGTCTTAACTCTTACTCTGGCATAATGGTTAAGGTCCTAACTCTAACTCTGGCCTACTGGTTAAGGTCTTAACAGGTTATGGTCTTGACTCTTACTCTGGCTAAATGGTAAAAGTCTTAGACTCTTACTCTGGCCTAATAGTCAGGGTTTGAGTCTTACTCTGGCCTAATGGTTAAGGTCTTAACTCTTACTCTGGCCTAATGGTTAAGGTCTTGACTATTACTCTGGCCTAATGGTTAAGGTCCTAGTCTCTTACTCTGGCCTACTGGTTAAGGTCTTAACTCTTACTCTGGCCTAATGGTTAAGGTCTTAGACTCTTACTCTGGCCTACTGGTTAAGGTCTTAAACTCTTACTCTGGCCTAATGGTTAAGGTCTTAACATTTAATCTGGCCTAATGGTTAAGGTCTTTGCTCTTACTCTGGCCTACTGGTTAAGGTCTTAGACTCTTACTCTGGCCTAATGGTTAAGGTCTTAACTCTTACTCTGGCCTAATGGTTAAGGTCTTAACTCTTACTCTGGCCTAATGGTTAAGGTCTTGACCCTTACTCTGGCCAAATGGTTAAGGTCTCAACTCTTACTCTGGCCTAATGGTTAAGGTCTTAAGTCTTACTCTGACCGAATGGTTAAGGTCTTAACTCTTACCTGGCCTAATGGTTAAGGTCTTAACTCTTACTCTGGCCTAATGGATAAGGTCTTAACTCTTACCTGGCCTAATGGTTAAGGTCTTAGACTCTTACTCTGGCCTACTTGTTAAGGTCCTAGCTCTTACTCTGGCCTAATGGTTAAGGTCTTAGACTGTTACTCTGGCCTACTGGTTAAGGTCTTAACTCTTACTCTGGCCTAATGGTTAAGGTTTTAACTCTAACTCTGGCCTACTGGTTAAGGTCTTAACTGGTTATGGTCTTGACTCTTACTCTGGCTTAATGGTAAAGGTCTTAGACTCTTACTCTGGCCTAATAGTCAGGGTTTGAGTCTTACTCTGGCCTAATGGTTAAGGTCTTAACTCTTACTCTGGCCTAATGGTTAAGGTCTTGACTCTTACTCTGGCCTAATGGTTAAGGTCCTAGTCTCTTACTTTGGCCTACTGGTTAAGGTCTTAACTCTTACTCTGGCCTAATGGTTAAGGTCTTAACTCTAACTCTGGCCTACTGGTTAAGGTCTTAACTGGTTATGGTCTTGACTCTTACTCTGGCTTAATGGTAAAGGTCTTAGACTCTTACTCTGGCCTAATAGTCAGGGTTTGAGTCTTACTCTGGCCTAATGGTTAAGGTCTTAACTCTCACTCTGGCCTAATGGTTAAGGTCTTGACTCTTACTCTGGCCTAATGGCTAAGGTCCTAGTCTCTTACTCTGGCCTAATGGTTAAGGTCTTAACTCTTACTCTGGCCTACTGGTTAAGGTCTTTGCTCTTATCTGGCCTACTGGTTAAGGTCTTATCTCTTACTCTGGCCTAATGGTTAAGGTCTTAACTCTTAACTCTTACTCTGGCCTAATGGTTAAGGTCTTAACTCTTACTCTGGCCTAATGGTTAAGGTCTTAGACTCCTACTCTGGCCTAATGGTTAAGGTCTTGACTCTTACTCTGGAGTAATGGTTAAGGTCTCAACTCATATTCTGGCCTAATGGTTAAGGTCTTAGACTCTTACTCTGGCCTAATGGTTAAGGTCTTAACTCCTACTCTGGCCTAATGGTTAAGGTCTTAACTCTTACTCTGGCCTAATGGTTAAAATCTTAGACTGTTACTCTGGCCTACTGGTTAAGGTCTTAAACTCTTACTCTGGCCTAATGGTTAAGGTCTTGACTCTTACTCTGGCCTAATGGTTAAGGTCCTAGTCTCTTACTCTGGCCTAATGGTTAAGGTCTTAACTCTAACTCTGGCCCAATGGTTAAGGTCTTAACTCTTACTCTGGCCTAATGGTTAAGGTCTTAACACTTAATCTGGCCTAATGGTTAAAGTCTTTGCTCTTATTCTGGCCTACTGGTTAAGGTCTTAGACTATTACTCTGGCCTAATGGTTAAGGTCTTAACTCTTACTCTGGCCTAATGGTTAAGGTCTTAACTCTTACTCTGGCCTAATGGTTAAGGTCTTAGACTCTTACTCTGGCCTATTGGTGAAGGTCTTAACTCTTACTCTGGCCAAATGGTTAAGGTCTTAACTCTTAACTTTTACTCTGGCCTAATGGTTAAGGTCTTAACTCTTACTCTGGCCTAATGGTTAAGGTCTTAACTCTTACTCTGGCCTAATGGTTAAGGTCTTGACTCTTACTCTGGCCAAATGGTTAAGGTCTTAACTCTTACTCTGGCCTAATGGTTAAGGTCATAAGTCTTACTCTGGCCGAATGGTTAAGGTCGTAACTCTTACCTGGCCTAATGGTTAAGGTCTTAACTCTTACTCTGGCCTAATGGTTAAGGTCTTAACTCTTACCTGGCCTAATGGTTAAGGTCTTAGACTATTACTCTGGCCTACTGGTTAAGGTCCTAGCTCTTACTCTGGCCTAATGGTTAAGGTCTTAGACTCTTACTGTGGCCTACTGGTTAAGGTCTTAACTCTTACTCTGGCCTAATGGTTAAGGTCCTAACTCTAACTCTGGCCAACTGGTTAAGGTCTTAACAGGTTATGGTCTTGACTCTTACTCTGGCTTAATGGTAAAAGTCTTAGACTCTTACTCTGGCCTAATAGTCAGGGTTTGAGTCTTACTCTGGCCTAATGGTTAAGGTCTTAACTCTTACTCTGGCCTAATGGTTAAGGTCTTGACTATTACTCTGGCCTAATGGTTAAGGTCCTAGTCTCTTACTCTGGCCTACTGGTTAAGGTCTTAACTCTTACTCTGGCCTAATGGTTAAGGTCTTAACTCTAACTCTGGCCTACTGGTTAAGGTCTTAACTGGTTATGGTCTTACTCTGGCCTAATAGTCAGGGTTTGAGTCTTACTCTGGCCTAATGGTTAAGGTCTTAACTCTCACTCTGGCCTAATGGTTAAGGTCTTGACTCTTACTCTGGCCTAATGGCTAAGGTCCTATTCTCTTACTCTGGCCTAATGGTTAAGGTCTTAACTCTTACTCTGGCCTACTGGTTAAGGTCTTTGCTCTTATCTGGCCTACTGGTTAAGGTCTTATCTCTTACTCTGGCCTAATGGTTAAGGTCTTAACTCTTAACTCTTACTCAGGCCTAATGGTTAAGGTCTTAACTCTTACTCTGGCCTAATGGTTAAGGTCTTAGACTCTTACTCTGGCCTAATGGTTAAGGTCTTGACTCTTACTCTGGAGTAATGGTTAAGGTCTCAACTCATATTCTGGCCTAATGGTTAAGGTCTTAGACTCTTACTCTGGCCTAATGGTTAAGGTCTTAACTCTTACTCTGGCCTAATGGTTAAGGTCTTAACTCTTACTCTGGCCTAATGGTTAAGGTCTTAGACTGTTACTCTGGCCTACTGGTTAAGGTCTTAAACTCTTACTCTGGCCTAATGGTTAAGGTCTTGACTCTTACTCTGGCCTAATGGTTAAGGTCTTAGTCTCTTACTCTGGCCTAATGGTTAAGGTCTTAACTCTAACTCTGGCCCAATGGTTAAGGTCTTAACTCTTACTCTGGCCTAATGGTTAAGGTCTTAACACTTAATCTGGCCTAATGGTTAAAGTCTTTGCTCTTATTCTGGCCTACTGGTTAAGGTCTTAGACTATTACTATGGCCTAATGGTTAAGGTCTTAACTCTTACTCTGGCCTAATGGTTAAGGTCTTAACTCTTACTCTGGCCTAATGGTTAAGGTCTTAGACTCTTACTCTGGCCTACTGGTGAAGGTCTTAACTCTTACTCTGGCCAAATGGTTAAGGTCTTAACTCTTAACTTTTACTCTGGCCTAATGGTTAAGGTCTTAACTCTTACTCTGGCCTAATGGATAAGGTCTTAACTCTTACTCTGGCCTAATGGTTAAGGTCTTGACTCTTACTCTGGCCAAATGGTTAAGGTCTTAACTCTTACTCTGGCCTAATGGTTAAGGTCTTAAGTCTTACTCTGGCCGAATGGTTAAGGTCTTAACTCTTACCTGGCCTAATGGTTAAGGTCTTAACTCTTACTCTGGCCTAATGGTTAAGGTCTTAACTCTTACCTGGCCTAATGGTTAAGGTCTTAGACTATTACTCCGGCCTACTGGTTAAGGTCCTAGCTCTTACTCTGGCCTAATGGTTAAGGTCTTAGACTCTTACTGTGGCCTACTGGTTAAGGTCTTAACTCTTACTCTGGCATAATGGTTAAGGTCCTAACTCTAACTCTGGCCTACTGGTTAAGGTCTTAACAGGTTATGGTCTTGACTCTTACTCTGGCTAAATGGTAAAAGTCTTAGACTCTTACTCTGGCCTAATAGTCAGGGTTTGAGTCTTACTCTGGCCTAATGGTTAAGGTCTTAACTCTTACTCTGGCCTAATGGTTAAGGTCTTGACTATTACTCTGGCCTAATGGTTAAGGTCCTAGTCTCTTACTCTGGCCTACTGGTTAAGGTCTTAACTCTTACTCTGGCCTAATGGTTAAGGTCTTAGACTCTTACTCTGGCCTACTGGTTAAGGTCTTAAACTCTTACTCTGGCCTAATGGTTAAGGTCTTAACATTTAATCTGGCCTAATGGTTAAGGTCTTTGCTCTTACTCTGGCCTACTGGTTAAGGTCTTAGACTCTTACTCTGGCCTAATGGTTAAGGTCTTAACTCTTACTCTGGCCTAATGGTTAAGGTCTTAACTCTTACTCTGGCCTAATGGTTAAGGTCTTGACCCTTACTCTGGCCAAATGGTTAAGGTCTCAACTCTTACTCTGGCCTAATGGTTAAGGTCTTAAGTCTTACTCTGACCGAATGGTTAAGGTCTTAACTCTTACCTGGCCTAATGGTTAAGGTCTTAACTCTTACTCTGGCCTAATGGATAAGGTCTTAACTCTTACCTGGCCTAATGGTTAAGGTCTTAGACTCTTACTCTGGCCTACTTGTTAAGGTCCTAGCTCTTACTCTGGCCTAATGGTTAAGGTCTTAGATTGTTACTCTGGCCTACTGGTTAAGGTCTTAACTCTTACTCTGGCCTAATGGTTAAGGTTTTAACTCTAACTCTGGCCTACTGGTTAAGGTCTTAACTGGTTATGGTCTTGACTCTTACTCTGGCTTAATGGTAAAGGTCTTAGACTCTTACTCTGGCCTAATAGTCAGGGTTTGAGTCTTACTCTGGCCTAATGTTTAAGGTCTTAACTCTTACTCTGGCCTAATGGTTAAGGTCTTGACTCTTACTCTGGCCTAATGGTTAAGGTCCTAGTCTCTTACTTTGGCCTACTGGTTAAGGTCTTAACTCTTACTCTGGCCTAATGGTTAAGGTCTTAACTCTAACTCTGGCCTACTGGTTAAGGTCTTAACTGGTTATGGTCTTGACTCTTACTCTGGCTTAATGGTAAAGGTCTTAGACTCTTACTCTGGCCTAATAGTCAGGGTTTGAGTCTTACTCTGGCCTAATGGTTAAGGTCTTAACTCTCACTCTGGCCTAATGGTTAAGGTCTTGACTCTTACTCTGGCCTAATGGCTAAGGTCCTAGTCTCTTACTCTGGCCTAATGGTTAAGGTCTTAACTCTTACTCTGGCCTACTGGTTAAGGTCTTTGCTCTTATCTGGCCTACTGGTTAAGGTCTTATCTCTTACTCTGGCCTAATGGTTAAGGTCTTAACTCTTAACTCTTACTCTGGCCTAATGGTTAAGGTCTTAACTCTTACTCTGGCCTAATGGTTAAGGTCTTAGACTCCTACTCTGGCCTAATGGTTAAGGTCTTGACTCTTACTCTGGAGTAATGGTTAAGGTCTCAACTCATATTCTGGCCTAATGGTTAAGGTCTTAGACTCTTACTCTGGCCTAATGGTTAAGGTCTTAACTCCTACTCTGGCCTAATGGTTAAGGTCTTAACTCTTACTCTGGCCTAATGGTTAAAATCTTAGACTGTTACTCTGGCCTACTGGTTAAGGTCTTAAACTCTTACTCTGGCCTAATGGTTAAGGTCTTGACTCTTACTCTGGCCTAATGGTTAAGGTCCTAGTCTCTTACTCTGGCCTAATGGTTAAGGTCTTAACTCTAACTCTGGCCCAATGGTTAAGGTCTTAACTCTTACTCTGGCCTAATGGTTAAGGTCTTAACACTTAATCTGGCCTAATGGTTAAAGTCTTTGCTCTTATTCTGGCCTACTGGTTAAGGTCGTAGACTATTACTCTGGCCTAATGGTTAAGGTCTTAACTCTTACTCTGGCCTAATGGTTAAGGTCTTAACTCTTACTCTGGCCTAATGGTTAAGGTCTTAGACTCTTACTCTGGCCTATTGGTGAAGGTCTTAACTCTTACTCTGGCCAAATGGTTAAGGTCTTAACTCTTAACTTTTACTCTGGCCTAATGGTTAAGGTCTTAACTCTTACTCTGGCCTAATGGTTAAGGTCTTAACTCTTACTCTGGCCTAATGGTTAAGGTCTTGACTCTTACTCTGGCCAAATGGTTAAGGTCTTAACTCTTACTCTGGCCTAATGGTTAAGGTCATAAGTCTTACTCTGGCCGAATGGTTAAGGTCGTAACTCTTACATGGCCTAATGGTTAAGGTCTTAACTCTTACTCTGGCCTAATGGTTAAGGTCTTAACTCTTACCTGGCCTAATGGTTAAGGTCTTAGACTATTACTCTGGCCTACTGGTTAAGGTCCTAGCTCTTACTCTGGCCTAATGGTTAAGGTCTTAGACTCTTACTGTGGCCTACTGGTTAAGGTCTTAACTCTTACTCTGGCCTAATGGTTAAGGTCCTAACTCTAACTCTGGCCAACTGGTTAAGGTCTTAACAGGTTATGGTCTTGACTCTTACTCTGGCTTAATGGTAAAAGTCTTAGACTCTTACTCTGGCCTAATAGTCAGGGTTTGAGTCTTACTCTGGCCTAATGGTTAAGGTCTTAACTCTTACTCTGGCCTAATGGTTAAGGTCTTGACTATTACTCTGGCCTAATGGTTAAGGTCCTAGTCTCTTACTCTGGCCTACTGGTTAAGGTCTTAACTCTTACTCTGGCCTAATGGTTAAGGTCTTAACTCTAACTCTGGCCTACTGGTTAAGGTCTTAACTGGTTATGGTCTTACTCTGGCCTAATAGTCAGGGTTTGAGTCTTACTCTGGCCTAATGGTTAAGGTCTTAACTCTCACTCTGGCCTAATGGTTAAGGTCTTGACTCTTACTCTGGCCTAATGGCTAAGGTCCTAGTCTCTTACTCTGGCCTAATGGTTAAGGTCTTAACTCTTACTCTGGCCTACTGGTTAAGGTCTTTGCTCTTATCTGGCCTACTGGTTAAGGTCTTATCTCTTACTCTGGCCTAATGGTTAAGGTCTTAACTCTTAACTCTTACTCAGGCCTAATGGTTAAGGTCTTAACTCTTACTCTGGCCTAATGGTTAAGGTCTTAGACTCTTACTCTGGCCTAATGGTTAAGGTCTTGACTCTTACTCTGGAGTAATGGTTAAGGTCTCAACTCATCTCCTGGCCTAATGGTTAAGGTCTTAGACTCTTACTCTGGCCTAATGGTTAAGGTCTTAACTCTTACTCTGGCCTAATGGTTAAGGTCTTAACTCTTACTCTGGCCTAATGGTTAAGGTCTTAGACTGTTACTCTGGCCTACTGGTTAAGGTCTTAAACTCTTACTCTGGCCTAATGGTTAAGGTCTTGACTCTTACTCTGGCCTAATGGTTAAGGTCCTAGTCTCTTACTCTGGCCTACTGGTTAAGGTCTTAACTCTTACTCTGGCCTAATGGTTAAGGTCTTAACTCTAACTCTGGCCTACTGGTTAAGGTCTTAACTGGTTATGGTCTTGACTCTTACTCTGGCTTAATGTTAAAGGTCTTAGACTCTTACTGTGGCCTAATAGTCAGGATTTGAGACTTACTCTGGCCTAATGGTTAAGGTCTTAACTCTTACTCTGGCCTAATGGTTAAGGTCTTAGACTCTTACTCTGGCCTAATAGTCAGGGTTTGAGTCTTACTCTGGCCTAATGGTTAAGGTCTTAACTCTTACTCTGGCCTAATGGTGAAGGTCTTAGACTCTTACTCTGGCCTAATGGTTAATGTCTTAACATTTAATCTGGCCTAATGGTTAAGGTCTTTGCTCTTACTCTGGCCTACTGGTTAAGGTCTTAGAATCTTACTCGGGCCTAATGGTTCAGGTCTTAACTCTTACTCTGGCCTAATGGTTAAGGTCTTAACACTTAATCTGGCCTAATGGTTAAAGTCTTTGCTCTTATTCTGGCCTACTGGTTAAGGTCTTAGACTATTACTCTGGCCTAATGGTTAAGGTCTTAACCCTCACTCTGGCCTAATGGTTAAGGTCTTAACTCTTACTCTGGCCTAATGGTTAGGGTCTTAGACTCTTACTCTGGCCAAATGGTTAAGGTCTTAACTCTTAACTTTTACTCTGGCCTAACGGTTAAGGTCTTAACTCTTACTCTGGCCTAATGGGTAAGGTCTTAACTCTTACTCTGGCCTAATAGTTAAGGTCTTGACTCTTACTCTGGCCAAATGGTTAAGGTCTTAACTCTTACTCTGGCCTAATGGTTAAGGTCTTAACTCTTACTCTGGCCTAATAGTTAAGGTCTTAGACTATTACTCTGGCCTAATGGTTAAGGTCTTAACTCTTACTCTGGCCTAATGGGTAAGGTCTTAACTCTTACTCTGGCCTAATGGTTAAGGTCTTAGACTCTTACTCTGGCCTACTGGTGAAGGTCTTAACTCTTACTCTGGCCGAATGGTTAAGGTCTTAACTCTTAACTTTTACTCTGGCCTAATGGTTAAGGTCTTAACTCTTACTCTGGCCTAATGGTTAAGGTCTTAACTCTTACTCTGGCCTAATGGTTAAGGTCTTGACTCTTACTCTGGCCAAATGGTTATGGTCTTAACTCTTACTCTGGCCTAATGGTTAAGGTCTTAAGTCTTACTCTGGCCGAATGGTTAAGGTCTTAACTCTTACCTGGCCTAATGGTTAAGGTCTTAACTCTTACTCTGGCCTAATGGTTAAGGTCTTAACTCTTACCTGGCCTAATGGTTAAGGTCTTAAACTCTTACTCTGGCCTACTGGTTAAGGTCCTAGCTCGTACTCTGGTCTAATGGTTAAGGTCTTAGACTCTTACTCTGGCCTACTGGTTAAGGTCTTAACTCTTACTCTGGCCTAATGGCTAAGGTCTTAACTCTAACTCTGGCCTACTGGTTAAGGTCTTAACAGATTATGGTCTTGACTCTTACTCTGGCTTAATGGTAAAGGTCTTAGACTCTTACTCTGGCCTAATAGTCAGGGTTTGAGTCTTACTCTGGCCTAATGGTTAAGGTCTTAACTCTTACTCTGGCCTAATGGTTAAGGTCTTGACTCTTACTCTGGCCTAATGGTTAAGGTCCTAGTCTCTTACTCTGGCCTACTGGTTAAGGTCTTAACTCTTACTCTGGCCTAATGGTTAAGGTTTTAACTCTAACTCTGGCCTACTGGTTAAGGTCTTAACTGGTTATGGTCTTGACTCTTACTCTGGCTTAATGGTAAAGGTCTTAGACTATTACTCTGGCCTAATAGTCAGGGTTTGAGTCTTACTCTGGCCTAATGGTTAAGGTCTTAACTCTTACTCTGGCCTAATGGTTAAGGTCTTAGACTCTTACTCTGGCCTAATAGTCAGGGTTTGAGTCTTACTCTGGCCTAATGGTTAAGGTCTTAACTCTTACTCTGGCCTAATGGTTAAGGTCTTAGACTCTTACTCTGGCCTAATGGTTAAGGTCTTAACATTTAATCTGGCCTAATGGTTAAGGTCTTTGCTCTTACTCTGGCCTACTGGTTAGGGTCTTAGACTCTTACTCTGGCCAAATGGTTAAGGTCTTAACTCTTACTCTGGCCTAATGGTTAAGGTTTTAACACTTAATCTGGCCTAATGGTTAAAGTCTTTGCTCTTATTCTGGCCTACTGGTTAAGGTCTTAGACTATTACTCTGGCCTTATGGTTAAGGTCTTAACTCTCACTCTGGCCTAATGGTTAAGGTCTGAACTCTTACTCTGGCCTAATGGTTAAGGTCTTAGACTCTTACTCTGGCCGAATGGTTAAGGTCTTAACTCTTAACTTTTACTCTGGCCTAATGGTTAAGGTCTTAACTCTTACTCTGGCCTAATGGGTAAGGTCTTAACTCTTACTCTGGCCTAATGGTTAAGGTCTTGACTCTTACTCTGGCCAAATGGTTAAGGTCTTAACTCTTACTCTAGCCTAATCGTTAAGGTCTTAAGTCTTACTCTGGCCGAATGGTTAATGTCTTAACTCTTACCTGGCCTAATGGTTAAGGTCTTAACTCTTACTCTGGCCTAATGGTTAAGGTCTTAACTCTTACCTGGCCTAATGGTTAAGGTCTTAGACTCTTACTCTGGCCTACTGGTTAAGGTCCTAGCTCTTACTTTGATCTAATGGTTAAGGTCTTATACTCTTACTGTGGCCTACTGGTTAAGGTCTTAATTCTTACTCTGGCCTAATGGATAAGGTCTTAACTCTAACTCTGGCCTACTGGTTAAGGTCTTAACAGGTTATGGTCTTGACTCTTACTCTGGCTTAATGGTAAAGGTCTTAGACTCTTACTCTGGCCTAATAGTCAGGGTTTGAGTCTTACTCTGGCCTAATGGTTAAGGTCTTAACTCTTACTCTGGCCTAATGGTCAAGGTCTTGTCTCTTACTCTGGCCTAATGGTTAAGGTCCTAGTCTCTTACTCTGGCCTACTGGTTAAGGTCTTAACTCTTACTCTGGCCTAATGGTTAAGGTCTTAACTCTAACTCTGGCCTACTGGTTAAGGTCTTAACTGGTTATGGTCTTGACTCTTACTCTGGCTTAATGGTAAAGGTCTTAGACTCTTACTCTGGCCTAATAGTCAGGGTTTTAGTCTTACTCTGGCCTAATGGTTAAGGTCTTAACTCTTACTCTGGCCTAATGGTTAAGGTCTTAGACTCTTACTCTGGCCTAATAGTCAGGGTTTGAGTCTTACTCTGGCCTAATGGTTAAGGTCTTAACTCTTACTCTGGCCTAATGGTTAAGGTCTTAGACTCTTACTCTGGCCTACTGGTTAAGGTCTTAAACTCTTACTCTGGCCTAATGGTTAAGGTCTTAACATTTAATCTGGCCTAATGGTTAAGGTCTTTGCTCTTACTCTGGCCTACTGGTTAAGGTCTTAGACTCTTACTCTGGCCTAATGGTTAAGGTCTTAACTCTTACTCTGGCCTAATGGTTAAGGTCTTAACTCTTACTCTGGCCTAATGGTTAAGGTCTTGACCCTTACTCTGGCCAAATGGTTAAGGTCTCAACTCTTACTCTGGCCTAATGGTTAAGGTCTTAAGTCTTACTCTGACCGAATGGTTAAGGTCTTAACTCTTACCTGGCCTAATGGTTAAGGTCTTAACTCTTACTCTGGCCTAATGGATAAGGTCTTAACTCTTACCTGGCCTAATGGTTAAGGTCTTAGACTCTTACTCTGGCCTACTTGTTAAGGTCCTAGCTCTTACTCTGGCCTAATGGTTAAGGTCTTAGACTGTTACTCTGGCCTACTGGTTAAGGTCTTAACTCTTACTCTGGCCTAATGGTTAAGGTTTTAACTCTAACTCTGGCCTACTGGTTAAGGTCTTAACTGGTTATGGTCTTGACTCTTACTCTGGCTTAATGGTAAAGGTCTTAGACTCTTACTCTGGCCTAATAGTCAGGGTTTGAGTCTTACTCTGGCCTAATGGTTAAGGTCTTAACTCTTACTCTGGCCTAATGGTTAAGGTCTTGACTCTTACTCTGGCCTAATGGTTAAGGTCCTAGTCTCTTACTTTGGCCTACTGGTTAAGGTCTTAACTCTTACTCTGGCCTAATGGTTAAGGTCTTAACTCTAACTCTGGCCTACTGGTTAAGGTCTTAACTGGTTATGGTCTTGACTCTTACTCTGGCTTAATGGTAAAGGTCTTAGACTCTTACTCTGGCCTAATAGTCAGGGTTTGAGTCTTACTCTGGCCTAATGGTTAAGGTCTTAACTCTCACTCTGGCCTAATGGTTAAGGTCTTGACTCTTACTCTGGCCTAATGGCTAAGGTCCTAGTCTCTTACTCTGGCCTAATGGTTAAGGTCTTAACTCTTACTCTGGCCTACTGGTTAAGGTCTTTGCTCTTATCTGGCCTACTGGTTAAGGTCTTATCTCTTACTCTGGCCTAATGGTTAAGGTCTTAACTCTTAACTCTTACTCTGGCCTAATGGTTAAGGTCTTAACTCTTACTCTGGCCTAATGGTTAAGGTCTTAGACTCCTACTCTGGCCTAATGGTTAAGGTCTTGACTCTTACTCTGGAGTAATGGTTAAGGTCTCAACTCATATTCTGGCCTAATGGTTAAGGTCTTAGACTCTTACTCTGGCCTAATGGTTAAGGTCTTAACTCCTACTCTGGCCTAATGGTTAAGGTCTTAACTCTTACTCTGGCCTAATGGTTAAAATCTTAGACTGTTACTCTGGCCTACTGGTTAAGGTCTTAAACTCTTACTCTGGCCTAATGGTTAAGGTCTTGACTCTTACTCTGGCCTAATGGTTAAGGTCCTAGTCTCTTACTCTGGCCTAATGGTTAAGGTCTTAACTCTAACTCTGGCCCAATGGTTAAGGTCTTAACTCTTACTCTGGCCTAATGGTTAAGGTCTTAACACTTAATCTGGCCTAATGGTTAAAGTCTTTGCTCTTATTCTGGCCTACTGGTTAAGGTCTTAGACTATTACTCTGGCCTAATGGTTAAGGTCTTAACTCTTACTCTGGCCTAATGGTTAAGGTCTTAACTCTTACTCTGGCCTAATGGTTAAGGTCTTAGACTCTTACTCTGGCCTATTGGTGAAGGTCTTAACTCTTACTCTGGCCAAATGGTTAAGGTCTTAACTCTTAACTTTTACTCTGGCCTAATGGTTAAGGTCTTAACTCTTACTCTGGCCTAATGGTTAAGGTCTTAACTCTTACTCTGGCCTAATGGTTAAGGTCTTGACTCTTACTCTGGCCAAATGGTTAAGGTCTTAACTCTTACTCTGGCCTAATGGTTAAGGTCATAAGTCTTACTCTGGCCGAATGGTTAAGGTCGTAACTCTTACCTGGCCTAATGGTTAAGGTCTTAACTCTTACTCTGGCCTAATGGTTAAGGTCTTAACTCTTACCTGGCCTAATGGTTAAGGTCTTAGACTATTACTCTGGCCTACTGGTTAAGGTCCTAGCTCTTACTCTGGCCTAATGGTTAAGGTCTTAGACTCTTACTGTGGCCTACTGGTTAAGGTCTTAACTCTTACTCTGGCCTAATGGTTAAGGTCCTAACTCTAACTCTGGCCAACTGGTTAAGGTCTTAACAGGTTATGGTCTTGACTCTTACTCTGGCTTAATGGTAAAAGTCTTAGACTCTTACTCTGGCCTAATAGTCAGGGTTTGAGTCTTACTCTGGCCTAATGGTTAAGGTCTTAACTCTTACTCTGGCCTAATGGTTAAGGTCTTGACTATTACTCTGGCCTAATGGTTAAGGTCCTAGTCTCTTACTCTGGCCTACTGGTTAAGGTCTTAACTCTTACTCTGGCCTAATGGTTAAGGTCTTAACTCTAACTCTGGCCTACTGGTTAAGGTCTTAACTGGTTATGGTCTTACTCTGGCCTAATAGTCAGGGTTTGAGTCTTACTCTGGCCTAATGGTTAAGGTCTTAACTCTCACTCTGGCCTAATGGTTAAGGTCTTGACTCTTACTCTGGCCTAATGGCTAAGGTCCTAGTCTCTTACTCTGGCCTAATGGTTAAGGTCTTAACTCTTACTCTGGCCTACTGGTTAAGGTCTTTGCTCTTATCTGGCCTACTGGTTAAGGTCTTATCTCTTACTCTGGCCTAATGGTTAAGGTCTTAACTCTTAACTCTTACTCAGGCCTAATGGTTAAGGTCTTAACTCTTACTCTGGCCTAATGGTTAAGGTCTTAGACTCTTACTCTGGCCTAATGGTTAAGGTCTTGACTCTTACTCTGGAGTAATGGTTAAGGTCTCAACTCATATTCTGGCCTAATGGTTAAGGTCTTAGACTCTTACTCTGGCCTAATGGTTAAGGTCTTAACTCTTACTCTGGCCTAATGGTTAAGGTCTTAACTCTTACTCTGGCCTAATGGTTAAGGTCTTAACATTTAATCTGGCCTAATGGTTAAGGTCTTTGCTCTTACTCTGGCCTACTGGTTAGGGTCTTAGACTCTTACTCTGGCCTAATGGTTAAGGTCTTAACTCTTACTCTGGCCTAATGGTTAAGGTCTTAGACTCTTACTCTGGCCAAATGGTTAAGGTCTTAACTCCTAACTTTTACTCTGGCCTAATGGTTAAGGTCTTAACTCTTACTCTGGCCTAATGGGTAAGGTCTTAACTCTTACTCTGGCCTAATGGTTAAGGTCTTAACTCTTACTCTAGCCTAATGGTTAAGGTCTTAAGTCTTACTCTGGCCGAATGGTTAAGGTCTTAACTCTTACCTGGCCTAATGGTTAAGGTCTTAACTCTTACTCTGGCCTAATGGTTAAGGTCTTAACTCTTACCTGGCCTAATGGTTAAGGTCTTAGACTCTTACTCTGGCCTACTGGTTAAGGTCCTAGCTCTTACTTTGATCTAATGGTTAAGGTCTTATACTCTTACTGTGGCCTACTGGTTAAGGTCTTAACTCTTACTCTGGCCTAATGGTTAAGGTCTTAACTCTAACTCTGGCCTACTGGTTAAGGTCTTAACAGGTTATGGTCTTGACTCTTACTCTGGCTTAATGGTAAAGGTCTTAGACTCTTACTCTGGCCTAATAGTCAGGGTTTGAGTCTTACTCTGGCCTAATGGTTAAGGTCTTAACTCTTACTCTGGCCTAATGGTCAAGGTCTTGTCTCTTACTCTGGCCTAATGGTTAAGGTCCTAGTCTCTTACTCTGGCCTACTGGTTAAGGTCTTAACTCTTACTCTGGCCTAATGGTTAAGGTCTTAACTCTAACTCTGGCCTACTGGTTAAGGTCTTAACTGGTTATGGTCTTGACTCTTACTCTGGCTTAATGGTAAAGGTCTTAGACTCTTACTCTGGCCTAATAGTCAGGGTTTGAGTCTTACTCTGGCCTAATGGTTAAGGTCTTAACTCTTACTCTGGCCTAATGGTTAAGGTCTTAGACTCTTACTCTGGCCTAATAGTCAGGGTTTGAGTCTTACTCTGGCCTAATGGTTAAGGTCTTAACTCTTACTCTGGCCTAATGGTTAAGGTCTTAGACTCTTACTCTGGCCTACTGGTTAAGGTCTTAAACTCTTACTCTGGCCTAATGGTTAAGGTCTTAACATTTAATCTGGCCTAATGGTTAAGGTCTTTGCTCTTACTCTGGCCTACTGGTTAAGGTCTTAGACTCTTACTCTGGCCTAATGGTTAAGGTCTTAACTCTTACTCTGGCCTAATGGTTAAGGTCTTAACTCTTACTCTGGCCTAATGGTTAAGGTCTTGACCCTTACTCTGGCCAAATGGTTAAGGTCTCAACTCTTACTCTGGCCTAATGGTTAAGGTCTTAAGTCTTACTCTGACCGAATGGTTAAGGTCTTAACTCTTACCTGGCCTAATGGTTAAGGTCTTAACTCTTACTCTGGCCTAATGGATAAGGTCTTAACTCTTACCTGGCCTAATGGTTAAGGTCTTAGACTCTTACTCTGGCCTACTTGTTAAGGTCCTAGCTCTTACTCTGGCCTAATGGTTAAGGTCTTAGACTGTTACTCTGGCCTACTGGTTAAGGTCTTAACTCTTACTCTGGCCTAATGGTTAAGGTCTTAACTCTAACTCTGGCCTACTGGTTAAGGTCTTAACTGGTTATGGTCTTGACTCTTACTCTGGCTTAATGGTAAAGGTCTTAGACTCTTACTCTGGCCTAATAGTCAGGGTTTGAGTCTTACTCTGGCCTAATGGTTAAGGTCTTAACTCTTACTCTGGCCTAATGGTTAAGGTCTTGACTCTTACTCTGGCCTAATGGTTAAGGTCCTAGTCTCTTACTTTGGCCTACTGGTTAAGGTCTTAACTCTTACTCTGGCCTAATGGTTAAGGTCTTAACTCTAACTCTGGCCTACTGGTTAAGGTCTTAACTGGTTATGGTCTTGACTCTTACTCTGGCTTAATGGTAAAGGTCTTAGACTCTTACTCTGGCCTAATAGTCAGGGTTTGAGTCTTACTCTGGCCTAATGGTTAAGGTCTTAACTCTCACTCTGGCCTAATGGTTAAGGTCTTGACTCTTACTCTGGCCTAATGGCTAAGGTCCTAGTCTCTTACTCTGGCCTAATGGTTAAGGTCTTAACTCTTACTCTGGCCTACTGGTTAAGGTCTTTGCTCTTATCTGGCCTACTGGTTAAGGTCTTATCTCTTACTCTGGCCTAATGGTTAAGGTCTTAACTCTTAACTCTTACTCTGGCCTAATGGTTAAGGTCTTAACTCTTACTCTGGCCTAATGGTTAAGGTCTTAGACTCCTACTCTGGCCTAATGGTTAAGGTCTTGACTCTTACTCTGGAGTAATGGTTAAGGTCTCAACTCATATTCTGGCCTAATGGTTAAGGTCTTAGACTCTTACTCTGGCCTAATGGTTAAGGTCTTAACTCTTACTCTGGCCTAATGGTTAAGGTCTTAACTCTTACTCTGGCCTAATGGTTAAGGTCTTAGACTGTTACTCTGGCCTACTGGTTAAGGTCTTAAACTCTTACTCTGGCCTAATGGTTAAGGTCTTGACTCTTACTCTGGCCTAATGGTTAAGGTCCTAGTCTCTTACTCTGGCCTAATGGTTAAGGTCTTAACTCTAACTCTGGCCCAATGGTTAAGGTCTTAACTCTTACTCTGGCCTAATGGTGAAGGTCTTAACACTTAATCTGGCCTAATGGTTAAAGTCTTTGCTCTTATTCTGGCCTACTGGTTAAGGTCTTAGACTATTACTCTGGCCTAATGGTTAAGGTCTTAACTCTTACTCTGGCCTAATGGTTAAGGTCTTAGACTCTTACTCTGGCCTACTGGTGAAGGTCTTAACTCTTACTCTGGCCAAATGGTTAAGGTCTTAACTCTTAACTTTTACTCTGGCCTAATGGTTAAGGTCTTAACTCTTACTCTGGCCTAATGGATAAGGTCTTAACTCTTACTCTGGCCTAATGGTTAAGGTCTTGACTCTTACTCTGGCCAAATGGTTAAGGTCTTAACTCTTACTCTGACCTAATGGTTAAGGTCTTAAGTCTTACTCTGGCCGAATGGTTAAGGTCTTAACTCTTACCTGGCCTAATGGTTATGGTCTTAACTCTTACTCTGGCCTAATGGTTAAGGTCTTAACTCTTACCTGGCCTAATGGTTAAGGTCTTAGACTATTACTCTGGCCTACTGGTTAAGGTCCTAGTTCTTACTCTGGCCTAATGGTTAAGGTCTTAGACTCTTACTGTGGCCTACTGGTTAAGGTCTTAACTCTTACTCTGGCCTAATGGTTAAGGTCCTAACTCTAACTCTGGCCTACTGGTTAAGGTCTTAACAGGTTATGGTCTTGACTCTTACTCTGGCTTAATGGTAAAAGTCTTAGACTCTTACTCTGGCCTAATAGTCAGGGTTTGAGTCTTACTCTGGCCTAATGGTTAAGGTCTTAACTCTTACTCTGGCCTAATGGTTAAGGTCTTGACTATTACTCTGGCCTAATGGTTAAGGTCCTAGTCTCTTACTCTGGCCTACTGGTTAAGGTCTTAACTCTTACTCTGGCCTAATGGTTAAGGTCTTAACTCTAACTCTGGCCTACTGGTTAAGGTCTTAACTGGTTATGGTCTTGACTCTTACTCTGGCTTAATGGTAAAGGTCTTAGACTCTTACTCTGGCCTAATAGTCAGGGTTTGAGTCTTACTCTGGCCTACTGGTGAAGGTCTTAACTCTTACTCTGGCCAAATGGTTAAGGTCTTAACTCTTAACTTTTACTCTGGCCTAATGGTTAAGGTCTTAACTCTTACTCTGGCCTAATGGTTAAGGTTTTGACTCTTACTCTGGCCTAATGGTTAAGGTCCTAGTCTCTTACTCTGGCCTACTGGTTAAGGTCTTAACTCTTACTCTGGCCTAATGGTTAAGGTCTTAACTCTAACTCTGGCCTACTGGTTAAGGTCTTAACTGGTTATGGTCTTGACTCTTACTCTGGCTTAATGTTAAAGGTCTTAGACTCTTACTGTGGCCTAATAGTCAGGATTTGAGACTTACTCTGGCCTAATGGTTAAGGTCTTAACTCTTACTCTGGCCTAATGGTTAAGGTCTTAGACTCTTACTCTGGCCTAATAGTCAGGGTTTGAGTCTTACTCTGGCCTAATGGTTAAGGTCTTAACTCTTACTCTGGCCTAATGGTGAAGGTCTTAGACTCTTACTCTGGCCTAATGGTTAATGTCTTAACATTTAATCTGGCCTAATGGTTAAGGTCATTGCTCTTACTCTGGCCTACTGGTTAAGGTCTTAGACTCTTACTCGGGCCTAATGGTTCAGGTCTTAACTCCTACTCTGGCCTAATGGTTAAGGTCTTAACACTTAATCTGGCCTAATGGTTAAAGTCTTTGCTCTTATTCTGGCCTACTGGTTAAGGTCTTAGACTATTACTCTGGCCTAATGGTTAAGGTCTTAACCTTTACTCTGGCCTAATGGTTAAGGTCTTAACTCTTACTCTGGCCTAATGGTTAGGGTCTTAGACTCTTACTCTGGCCAAATGGTTAAGGTCTTAACTCTTAACTTTTACTCTGGCCTAACGGTTAAGGTCTTAACTCTTACTCTGGCCTAATGGGTAAGGTCTTAACTCTTACTCTGGCCTAATAGTTAAGGTCTTGACTCTTACTCTGGCCAAATGGTTAAGGTCTTAACTCTTACTCTGGCCTAATGGTTAAGGTCTTAACTCTTACTCTGGCCTAATAGTTAAGGTCTTAGACTATTACTCTGGCCTAATGGTTAAGGTCTTAACTCTTACTCTGGCCTAATGGTTAAGGTCTTAACTCTTACTCTGGCCTAATGGTTAAGGTCTTAGACTCTTACTCTGGCCTACTGGTGAAGGTCTTAACTCTTACTCTGGCCGAATGGTTAAGGTCTTAACTCTTAACTTTTACTCTGGCCTAATGGTTAAGGTCTTAACTCTTACTCTGGCCTAATGGTTAAGGTCTTAACTCTTACTCTAGCCTAATGGTTAAGGTCTTGACTCTTACTCTGGCCAAATGGTTATGGTCTTAACTCTTACTCTGGCCTAATGGTTAAGGTCTTAACTCTTACTCTGGCCTAATGGTTAAGGTCTTAACTCTTACCTGGCCTAATGGTTAAGGTCTTAAACTCTTACTCTGGCCTACTGGTTAAGGTCCTAGCTCTTACTCTGGTCTAATGGTTAAGGTCTTAGACTCTTACTCTGGCCTACTGGTTAAGGTCTTAACTCTTACTCTGGCCTAATGGTTAAGGTCTTAACTCTTACTCTGGCCTAATAGTTAAGGTCTTAGACTATTACTCTGGCCTAATGGTTAAGGTCTTAACTCTTACTCTGGCCTAATGGTTAAGGTCTTAACTCTTACTCTGGCCTAATGGTTAAGGTCTTAACTCTTACTCTGGCCTAATGGTTAAGGTCTTGACTCTTACTCTGGCCAAATGGTTATGGTCTTAACTCTTACTCTGGCCTAATGGTTAAGGTCTTAAGTCTTACTCTGGCCGAATGGTTAAGGTCTTAACTCTTACCTGGCCTAATGGTTAAGGTCTTAACTCTTACTCTGGCCTAATGGTTAAGGTCTTAACTCTTACCTGGCCTAATGGTTAAGGTCTTAAAGTCTTACTCTGGCATAATGGGTAAGGTCTTAACTCTTACTCTGGCCTAATAGTTAAGGTCTTGACTCTTACTCTGGCCAAATGGTTAAGGTCTTAACTCTTACTCTGGCCTAATGGTTAAGGTCTTAACTCTTACTCTGGCCTAATAGTTAAGGTCTTAGACTATTACTCTGGCCTAATGGTTAAGGTCTTAACTCTTACTCTGGCCTAATGGTTAAGGTCTTAACTCTTACTCTGGCCTAATGGTTAAGGTCTTAGACTCTTACTCTGGCCTACTGGTGAAGGTCTTAACTCTTACTCTGGCCGAATGGTTAAGGTCTTAACTCTTAACTTTTACTCTGGCCTAATGGTTAAGGTCTTAACTCTTACTCTGGCCTAATGGTTAAGGTCTTAACTCTTACTCTGGCCTAATGGTTAAGGTCTTGACTCTTACTCTGGCCAAATGGTTATGGTCTTAACTCTTACTCTGGCCTAATGGTTAAGGTCTTAAGTCTTACTCTGGCCGAATGGTTAAGGTCTTAACTCTTACCTGGCCTAATGGTTAAGGTCTTAACTCTTACTCTGGCCTAATGGTTAAGGTCTTAACTCTTACCTGGCCTAATGGTTAAGGTCTTAAACTCTTACTCTGGCCTACTGGTTAAGGTCCTAGCTCTTACTCTGGTCTAATGGTTAAGGTCTTAGACTCTTACTCTGGCCTACTGGTTAAGGTCTTAACTCTTACTCTGGCCTAATGGTTAAGGTCTTAACTCTAACTCTGGCCTACTGGTTAAGGTCTTAACAGATTATGGTCTTGACTCTTACTCTGGCTTAATGGTAAAGGTCTTAGACTCTTACTCTGGCCTAATAGTCAGGGTTTGAGTCTTACTCTGGCCTAATGGTTAAGGTCTTAACTCTTACTCTGGCCTAATGGTTAAGGTCTTGACTCTTACTCTGGCCTAATGGTTAAGGGCCTAGTCTCTTACTCTGGCCTACTGGTTAAGGTCTTAACTCTTACTCTGGCCTAATGGTTAAGGTCTTAACTCTAACTCTGGCCTACTGGTTAAGGTCTTAACTGGTTATGGTCTTGACTCTTACTCTGGCTTAATGGTAAAGGTCTTAGACTCTTACTCTGGCCTAATAGTCAGGGTTTGAGTCTTACTCTGGCCTAATGGTTAAGGTCTTAACTCTTACTCTGGCCTAATGGTTAAGGTCTTAGACTCTTACTCTGGCCTAATAGTCAGGGTTTGAGTCTTACTCTGGCCTAATGGTTAAGGTCTTAACTCTTACTCTGGCCTAATGGTTAAGGTCTTAGACTCTTACTCTGGCCTAATGGTTAAGGTCTTAACATTTAATCTGGCCTAATGGTTAAGGTCTTTGCTCTTACTCTGGCCTACTGGTTAGGGTCTTAGACTCTTACTCTGGCCAAATGGTTAAGGTCTTAACTCTTACTCTGGCCTAATGGTTAAGGTTTTAACACTTAATCTGGCCTAATGGTTAAAGTCTTTGCTCTTATTCTGGCCTACTGGTTAAGGTCTTAGACTATTACTCTGGCCTAATGGTTAAGGTCTTAACTCTCACTCTGGCCTAATGGTTAAGGTCTTAACTCTTACTCTGGCCTAATGGTTAAGGTCTTAGACTCTTACTCTGGCCGAATGGTTAAGGTCTTAACTCTTAACTTTTACTCTGGCCTAATGGTTAAGGTCTTAACTCTTACTCTGGCCTAATGGGTAAGGTCTTAACTCTTACTCTGGCCTAATGGTTAAGGTCTTGACTCTTACTCTGGCCAAATGGTTAAGGTCTTAACTCTTACTCTAGCCTAATGGTTAAGGTCTTAAGTCTTACTCTGGCCGAATGGTTAAGGTCTTAACTCTTACCTGGCCTAATGGTTAAGGTCTTAACTCTTACTCTGGCCTAATGGTTAAGGTCTTAACTCTTACCTGGCCTAATGGTTAAGGTCTTAGACTCTTACTCTGGCCTACTGGTTAAGGTCCTAGCTCTTACTTTGATCTAATGGTTAAGGTCTTATACTCTTACTGTGGCCTACTGGTTAAGGTCTTAACTCTTACTCTGGCCTAATGGTTAAGGTCTTAACTCTAACTTTGGCCTACTGGTTAAGGTCTTAACAGGTTATGGTCTTGACTCTTACTCTGGCTTAATGGTAAAGGTCTTAGACTCTTACTCTGGCCTAATAGTCAGGGTTTGAGTCTTACTCTGGCCTAATGGTTAAGGTCTTAACTCTTACTCTGGCCTAATGGTCAAGGTCTTGTCTCTTACTCTGGCCTAATGGTTAAGGTCCTAGTCTCTTACTCTGGCCTACTGGTTAAGGTCTTAACTCTTACTCTGGCCTAATGGTTAAGGTCTTAACTCTAACTCTGGCCTACTGGTTAAGGTCTTAACTGGTTATGGTCTTGACTCTTACTCTGGCTTAATGGTAAAGGTCTTAGACTCTTACTCTGGCCTAATAGTCAGGGTTTGAGTCTTACTCTGGCCTAATGGTTAAGGTCTTAACTCTTACTCTGGCCTAATGGTTAAGGTCTTAGACTCTTACTCTGGCCTAATAGTCAGGGTTTGAGTCTTACTCTGGCCTAATGGTTAAGGTCTTAACTCTTACTCTGGCCTAATGGATAAGGTCTTAGACTCTTACTCTGGCCTACTGGTTAAGGTCTTAAACTCTTACTCTGGCCTAATGGTTAAGGTCTTAACATTTAATCTGGCCTAATGGTTAAGGTCTTTGCTCTTACTCTGGCCTACTGGTTAAGGTCTTAGACTCTTACTCTGGCCTAATGGTTAAGGTCTTAACTCTTACTCTGGCCTAATGGTTAAGGTCTTAACTCTTACTCTGGCCTAATGGTTAAGGTCTTGACCCTTACTCTGGCCAAATGGTTAAGGTCTCAACTCTTACTCTGGCCTAATGGTTAAGGTCTTAAGTCTTACTCTGACCGAATGGTTAAGGTCTTAACTCTTACCTGGCCTAATGGTTAAGGTCTTAACTCTTACTCTGGCCTAATGGATAAGGTCTTAACTCTTACCTGGCCTAATGGTTAAGGTCTTAGACTCTTACTCTGGCCTACTTGTTAAGGTCCTAGCTCTTACTCTGGCCTAATGGTTAAGGTCTTAGACTGTTACTCTGGCCTACTGGTTAAGGTCTTAACTCTTACTCTGGCCTAATGGTTAAGGTCTTAACTCTAACTCTGGCCTACTGGTTAAGGTCTTAACTGGTTATGGTCTTGAGTCTTACTCTGGCTTAATGGTGAAGGTCTTAGACTCTTACTCTGGCCTAATAGTCAGGGTTTGAGTCTTACTCTGGCCTAATGGTTAAGGTCTTAACTCTTACTCTGGCCTAATGGTTAAGGTCTTGACTCTTACTCTGGCCTAATGATTAAGGTCCTAGTCTCTTACTTTGGCCTACTGGTTAAGGTCTTAACTCTTACTCTGGCCTAATGGTTAAGGTCTTAACTCTAACTCTGGCCTACTGGTTAAGGTCTTAACTGGTTATGGTCTTGACTCTTACTCTGGCTTAATGGTAAAGGTCTTAGACTCTTACTCTGGCCTAATAGTCAGGGTTTGAGTCTTACTCTGGCCTAATGGTTAAGGTCTTAACTCTCACTCTGGCCTAATGGTTAAGGTCTTGACTCTTACTCTGGCCTAATGGCTAAGGTCCTAGTCTCTTACTCTGGCCTAATGGTTAAGGTCTTAACTCTTACTCTGGCCTACTGGTTAAGGTCTTTGCTCTTATCTGGCCTACTGGTTAAGGTCTTATCTCTTACTCTGGCCTAATGGTTAAGGTCTTAACTCTTAACTCTTACTCTGGCCTAATGGTTAAGGTCTTAACTCTTACTCTGGCCTAATGGTTAAGGTCTTAGACTCCTACTCTGGCCTAATGGTTAAGGTCTTGACTCTTACTCTGGAGTAATGGTTAAGGTCTCAACTCATATTCTGGCCTAATGGTTAAGGTCTTAGACTCTTACTCTGGCCTAATGGTTAAGGTCTTAACTCTTACTCTGGCCTAATGGTTAAGGTCTTAACTCTTACTCTGGCCTAATGGTTAAGGTCTTAGACTGTTACTCTGGCCTACTGGTTAAGGTCTTAAACTCTTACTCTGGCCTAATGGTTAAGGTCTTGACTCTTACTCTGGCCTAATGGTTAAGGTCCTAGTCTCTTACTCTGGCCTAATGGTTAAGGTCTTAACTCTAACTCTGGCCCAATGGTTAAGGTCTTAACTCTTACTCTGGCCTAATGGTTAAGGTCTTAACACTTAATCTGGCCTAATGGTTAAAGTCTTTGCTCTTATTCTGGCCTACTGGTTAAGGTCTTAGACTATTACTCTGGCCTAATGGTTAAGGTCTTAACTCTTACTCTGGCCTAATGGTTAAGGTCTTAACTCTTACTCTGGCCTAATGGTTAAGGTCTTAGACTCTTACTCTGGCCTACTGGTGAAGGTCTTAACTCTTACTCTGGCCAAATGGTTAAGGTCTTAACTCTTAACTTTTACTCTGGCCTAATGGTTAAGGTCTTAACTCTTACTCTGGCCTAATGGATAAGGTCTTAACTCTTACTCTGGCCTAATGGTTAAGGTCTTGACTCTTACTCTGGCCAAATGGTTAAGGTCTTAACTCTTACTCTGACCTAATGGTTAAGGTCTTAAGTCTTACTCTGGCCGAATGGTTAAGGTCTTAACTCTTACCTGGCCTAATGGTTAAGGTCTTAACTCTTACTCTGGCCTAATGGTTAAGGTCTTAACTCTTACCTGGCCTAATGGTTAAGGTCTTAGACTATTACTCTGGCCTACTGGTTAAGGTCCTAGCTCTTACTCTGGCCTAATGGTTAAGGTCTTAGACTCTTACTGTGGCCTACTGGTTAAGGTCTTAACTCTTACTCTGGCCTAATGGTTAAGGTCCTAACTCTAACTCTGGCCTACTGGTTAAGGTCTTAACAGGTTATGGTCTTGACTCTTACTCTGGCTTAATGGTAAAAGTCTTAGACTCTTACTCTGGCCTAATAGTCAGGGTTTGAGTCTTACTCTGGCCTAATGGTTAAGGTCTTAACTCTTACTCTGGCCTAATGGTTAAGGTCTTGACTATTACTCTGGCCTAATGGTTAAGGTCCTAGTCTCTTACTCTGGCCTACTGGTTAAGGTCTTAACTCTTACTCTGGCCTAATGGTTAAGGTCTTAACTCTAACTCTGGCCTACTGGTTAAGGTCTTAACTGGTTATGGTCTTGACTCTTACTCTGGCTTAATGGTAAAGGTCTTAGACTCTTACTCTGGCCTAATAGTCAGGGTTTGAGTCTTACTCTGGCCTACTGGTGAAGGTCTTAACTCTTACTCTGGCCAAATGGTTAAGGTCTTAACTCTTAACTTTTACTCTGGCCTAATGGTTAAGGTCTTAACTCTTACTCTGGCCTAATGGTTAAGGTTTTGACTCTTACTCTGGCCTAATGGTTAAGGGCCTAGTCTCTTACTCTGGCCTACTGGTTAAGGTCTTAACTCTTACTCTGGCCTAATGGTTAAGGTCTTAACTCTAACTCTGGCCTACTGGTTAAGGTCTTAACTGGTTATGGTCTTGACTCTTACTCTGGCTTAATGTTAAAGGTCTTAGACTCTTACTGTGGCCTAATAGTCAGGATTTGAGACTTACTCTGGCCTAATGGTTAAGGTCTTAACTCTTACTCTGGCCTAATGGTTAAGGTCTTAGACTCTTACTCTGGCCTAATAGTCAGGGTTTGAGTCTTACTCTGGCCTAATGGTTAAGGTCTTAACTCTTACTCTGGCCTAATGGTGAATGTCTTAGACTCTTACTCTGGCCTAATGGTTAATGTCTTAACATTTAATCTGGCCTAATGGTTAAGGTCTTTGCTCTTACTCTGGCCTACTGGTTAAGGTCTTAGACTCTTACTCGGGCCTAATGGTTCAGGTCTTAACTCTTACTCTGGCCTAATGGTTAAGGTCTTAACACTTAATCTGGCCTAATGGTTAAAGTCTTTGCTCTTATTCTGGCCTACTGGTTAAGGTCTTAGACTATTACTCTGGCCTAATGGTTAAGGTCTTAACCTTTACTCTGGCCTAATGGTTAAGGTCTTAACTCTTACTCTGGCCTAATGGTTAGGGTCTTAGACTCTTACTCTGGCCAAATGGTTAAGGTCTTAACTCTTAACTTTTACTCTGGCCTAACGGTTAAGGTCTTAACTCTTACTCTGGCCTAATGGGTAAGGTCTTAACTCTTACTCTGGCCTAATAGTTAAGGTCTTGACTCTTACTCTGGCCAAATGGTTAAGGTCTTAACTCTTACTCTGGCCTAATGGTTAAGGTCTTAACTCTTACTCTGGCCTAATAGTTAAGGTCTTAGACTATTACTCTGGCCTAATGGTTAAGGTCTTAACTCTTACTCTGGCCTAATAGTTAAGGTCTTAACTCTTACTCTGGCCTAATGGTTAAGGTCTTAGACTCTTACTCTGGCCTACTGGTGAAGGTCTTAACTCTTACTCTGGCCGAATGGTTAAGGTCTTAACTCTTAACTTTTACTCTGGCCTAATGGTTAAGGTCTTAACTCTTACTCTGGCCTAATGGTTAAGGTCTTAACTCTTACTCTGGCCTAATGGTTAAGGTCTTGACTCTTACTCTGGCCAAATGGTTATGGTCTTAACTCTTACTCTGGCCTAATGGTTAAGGTCTTAAGTCTTACTCTGGCCGAATGGTTAAGGTCTTAACTCTTACCTGGCCTAATGGTTAAGGTCTTAACTCTTACTCTGGCCTAATGGTTAAGGTCTTAACTCTTACCTGGCCTAATGGTTAAGGTCTTAAACTCTTACTCTGGCCTACTGGTTAAGGTCCTAGCTCTTACTCTCGTCTAATGGTTAAGGTCTTAGACTCTTACTCTGGCCTACTGGTTAAGGTCTTAACTCTTACTCTGGCCTAATGGTTAAGGTCTTAACTCTAACTCTGGCCTACTGGTTAAGGTCTTAACAGATTATGGTCTTGACTCTTACTCTGGCTTAATGGTAAAGGTCTTAGACTCTTACTCTGGCCTAATAGTCAGGGTTTGAGTCTTACTCTGGCCTAATGGTTGAGGTCTTAACTCTTACTCTGGCCTAATGGTTAAGGTCTTGACTCTTACTCTGGCCTAATGGTTAAGGTCCTAGTCTCTTACTCTGGCCTACTGGTTAAGGTCTTAACTCTTACTCTGGCCTAATGGTTAAGGTCTTAACTCTAACTCTGGCCTACTGGTTAAGGTCTTAACTGGTTATGGTCTTGACTCTTACTCTGGCTTAATGGTAAAGGTCTTAGACTCTTACTCTGGCCTAATAGTCAGGGTTTGAGTCTTACTCTGGCCTAATGGTTAAGGTCTTAACTCTTACTCTGGCCTAATGGTTAAGGTCTTAGACTCTTACTCTGGCCTAATAGTCAGGGTTTGAGTCTTACTCTGGCCTAATGGTTAAGGTCTTAACTCTTACTCTGGCCTAATGGTTAAGGTCTTAGACTCTTACTCTGGCCTAATGGTTAAGGTCTTAACATTTAATCTGGCCTAATGGTTAAGGTCTTTGCTCTTACTCTGGCCTACTGGTTAGGGTCTTAGACTCTTACTCTGGCCAAATGGTTAAGGTCTTAACTCTTACTCTGGCCTAATGGTTAAGGTTTTAACACTTAATCTGGCCTAATGGTTAAAGTCTTTGCTCTTATTCTGGCCTACTGGTTAAGGTCTTAGACTATTACTCTGGCCTAATGGTTAAGGTCTTAACTCTCACTCTGGCCTAATGGTTAAGGTCTTAACTCTTACTCTGGCCTAATGGTTAAGGTCTTAGACTCTTACTCTGGCCGAATGGTTAAGGTCTTAACTCTTAACTTTTACTCTGGCCTAATGGTTAAGGTCTTAACTCTTACTCTGGCCTAATGGGTAAGGTCTTAACTCTTACTCTGGCCTAATGGTTAAGGTCTTGACTCTTACTCTGGCCAAATGGTTAAGGTCTTAACTCTTACTCTAGCCTAATGGTTAAGGTCTTAAGTCTTACTCTGGCCGAATGGTTAAGGTCTTAACTCTTACCTGGCCTAATGGTTAAGGTCTTAACTCTTACTCTGGCCTAATGGTTAAGGTCTTAACTCTTACCTGGCCTAATGGTTAAGGTCTTAGACTCTTACTCTGGCCTACTGGTTAAGGTCCTAGCTCTTACTTTGATCTAATGGTTAAGGTCTTATACTCTTACTGTGGCCTACTGGTTAAGGTCTTAACTCTTACTCTGGCCTAATGGTTAAGGTCTTAACTCTAACTCTGGCCTACTGGTTAAGGTCTTAACAGGTTATGGTCTTGACTCTTACTCTGGCTTAATGGTAAAGGTCTTAGACTCTTACTCTGGCCTAATAGTCAGGGTTTGAGTCTTACTCTGGCCTAATGGTTAAGGTCTTAACTCTTACTCTGGCCTAATGGTCAAGGTCTTGTCTCTTACTCTGGCCTAATGGTTAAGGTCCTAGTCTCTTACTCTGGCCTACTGGTTAAGGTCTTAACTCTTACTCTGGCTTAATGGTTAAGGTCTTCACTCTAACTCTGGCCTACTGGGTAAGGTCTTAACTGGTTATGGTCTTGACTCTTACTCTGGCTTAATGGTAAAGGTCTTAGACTCTTACTCTGGCCTAATAGTCAGGGTTTGAGTCTTACTCTGGCCTACTGGTGAAGGTCTTAGACTATTACTCTGGCCTAATGGTTAAGGTCTTAACCTTTACTCTGGCCTAATGGTTAAGGTCTTAACTCTTACTCTGGCCTAATGGTTAGGGTCTTAGACTCTTACTCTGGCCAAATGGTTAAGGTCTTAACTCTTAACTTTTACTCTGGCCTAACGGTTAAGGTCTTAACTCTTACTCTGGCCTAATGGGTAAGGTCTTAACTCTTACTCTGGCCTAATAGTTAAGGTCTTGACTCTTACTCTGGCCAAATGGTTAAGGTCTTAACTCTTACTCTGGCCTAATGGTTAAGGTCTTAACTCTTACTCTGGCCTAATAGTTAAGGTCTTAGACTATTACTCTGGCCTAATGGTTAAGGTCTTAACTCTTACTCTGGCCTAATGGTTAAGGTCTTAACTCTTACTCTGGCCTAATGGTTAAGGTCTTAGACTCTTACTCTGGCCTACTGGTGAAGGTCTTAACTCTTACTCTGGCCGAATGGTTAAGGTCTTAACTCTTAACTTTTACTCTGGCCTAATGGTTAAGGTCTTAACTCTTACTCTGGCCTAATGGTTAAGGTCTTAACTCTTACTCTGGCCTAATGGTTAAGGTCTTGACTCTTACTCTGGCCAAATGGTTATGGTCTTAACTCTTACTCTGGCCTAATGGTTAAGGTCTTAAGTCTTACTCTGGCCGAATGGTTAAGGTCTTAACTCTTACCTGGCCTAATGGTTAAGGTCTTAACTCTTACTCTGGCCTAATGGTTAAGGTCTTAACTCTTACCTGGCCTAATGGTTAAGGTCTTAAACTCTTACTCTGGCCTACTGGTTAAGGTCCTAGCTCTTACTCTGGTCTAATGGTTAAGGTCTTAGACTCTTACTCTGGCCTACTGGTTAAGGTCTTAACTCTTACTCTGGCCTAATGGTTAAGGTCTTAACTCTAACTCTGGCCTACTGGTTAAGGTCTTAACAGATTATGGTCTTGACTCTTACTCTGGCTTAATGGTAAAGGTCTTAGACTCTTACTCTGGCCTAATAGTCAGGGTTTGAGTCTTACTCTGGCCTAATGGTTGAGGTCTTAACTCTTACTCTGGCCTAATGGTTAAGGTCTTGACTCTTACTCTGGCCTAATGGTTAAGGTCCTAGTCTCTTACTCTGGCCTACTGGTTAAGGTCTTAACTCTTACTCTGGCCTAATGGTTAAGGTCTTAACTCTAACTCTGGCCTACTGGTTAAGGTCTTAACTGGTTATGGTCTTGACTCTTACTCTGGCTTAATGGTAAAGGTCTTAGACTCTTACTCTGGCCTAATAGTCAGGGTTTGAGTCTTACTCTGGCCTAATGGTTAAGGTCTTAACTCTTACTCTGGCCTAATGGTTAAGGTCTTAGACTCTTACTCTGGCCTAATAGTCAGGGTTTGAGTCTTACTCTGGCCTAATGGTTAAGGTCTTAACTCTTACTCTGGCCTAATGGTTAAGGTCTTAGACTCTTACTCTGGCCTAATGGTTAAGGTCTTAACATTTAATCTGGCCTAATGGTTAAGGTCTTTGCTCTTACTCTGGCCTACTGGTTAGGGTCTTAGACTCTTACTCTGGCCAAATGGTTAAGGTCTTAACTCTTACTCTGGCCTAATGGTTAAGGTTTTAACACTTAATCTGGCCTAATGGTTAAAGTCTTTGCTCTTATTCTGGCCTACTGGTTAAGGTCTTAGACTATTACTCTGGCCTAATGGTTAAGGTCTTAACTCTCACTCTGGCCTAATGGTTAAGGTCTTAACTCTTACTCTGGCCTAATGGTTAAGGTCTTAGACTCTTACTCTGGCCGAATGGTTAAGGTCTTAACTCTTAACTTTTACTCTGGCCTAATGGTTAAGGTCTTAACTCTTACTCTGGCCTAATGGGTAAGGTCTTAACGCTTACTCTGGCCTAATGGTTAAGGTCTTGACTCTTACTCTGGCCAAATGGTTAAGGTCTTAACTCTTACTCTAGCCTAATGGTTAAGGTCTTAAGTCTTACTCTGGCCGAATGGTTAAGGTCTTAACTCTTACCTGGCCTAATGGTTAAGGTCTTAACTCTTACTCTGGCCTAATGGTTAAGGTCTTAACTCTTACCTGGCCTAATGGTTAAGGTCTTAGACTCTTACTCTGGCCTACTGGTTAAGGTCCTAGCTCTTACTTTGATCTAATGGTTAAGGTCTTATACTCTTACTGTGGCCTACTGGTTAAGGTCTTAACTCTTACTCTGGCCTAATGGTTAAGGTCTTAACTCTAACTCTGGCCTACTGGTTAAGGTCTTAACAGGTTATGGTCTTGACTCTTACTCTGGCTTAATGGTAAAGGTCTTAGACTCTTACTCTGGCCTAATAGTCAGGGTTTGAGTCTTACTCTGGCCTAATGGTTAAGGTCTTAACTCTTACTCTGGCCTAATGGTCAAGGTCTTGTCTCTTACTCTGGCCTAATGGTTAAGGTCCTAGTCTCTTACTCTGGCCTACTGGTTAAGGTCTTAACTCTTACTCTGGCCTAATGGTTAAGGTCTTAACTCTAACTCTGGCCTACTGGTTAAGGTCTTAACTGGTTATGGTCTTGACTCTTACTCTGGCTTAATGGTAAAGGTCTTAGACTCTTACTCTGGCCTAATAGTCAGGGTTTGAGTCTTACTCTGGCCTAATGGTTAAGGTCTTAACTCTTACTCTGGCCTAATGGTTAAGGTCTTAGACTCTTACTCTGGCCTAATAGTCAGGGTTTGAGTCTTACTCTGGCCTAATGGTTAAGGTCTTAACTCTTACTCTGGCCTAATGGTTAAGGTCTTAGACTCTTACTCTGGCCTACTGGTTAAGGTCTTAAACTCTTACTCTGGCCTAATGGTTAAGGTCTTAACATTTAATCTGGCCTAATGGTTAAGGTCTTTGCTCTTACTCTGGCCTACTGGTTAAGGTCTTAGACTCTTACTCTGGCCTAATGGTTAAGGTCTTAACTCTTACTCTGGCCTAATGGTTAAGGTCTTAACTCTTACTCTGGCCTAATGGTTAAGGTCTTGACCCTTACTCTGGCCAAATGGTTAAGGTCTCAACTCTTACTCTGGCCTAATGGTTAAGGTCTTAAGTCTTACTCTGACAGAATGGTTAAGGTCTTAACTCTTACCTGGCCTAATGGTTAAGGTCTTAACTCTTACTCTGGCCTAATGGATAAGGTCTTAACTCTTACCTGGCCTAATGGTTAAGGTCTTAGACTCTTACTCTGGCCTACTTGTTAAGATCCTAGCTCTTACTCTGGCCTAATGGTTAAGGTCTTAGACTGTTACTCTGGCCTACTGGTTAAGGTCTTAACTCTTACTCTGGCCTAATGGTTAAGGTCTTAACTCTAACTCTGGCCTACTGGTTAAGGTCTTAACTGGTTATGGTCTTGACTCTTACTCTGGCTTAATGGTAAAGGTCTTAGACTCTTACTCTGGCCTAATAGTCAGGGTTTGAGTCTTACTCTGGCCTAATGGTTAAGGTCTTAACTCTTACTCTGGCCTAATGGTTAAGGTCTTGACTCTTACTCTGGCCTAATGGTTAAGGTCCTAGTCTCTTACTTTGGCCTACTGGTTAAGGTCTTAACTCTTACTCTGGCCTAATGGTTAAGGTCTTAACTCTAACTCTGGCCTACTGGTTAAGGTCTTAACTGGTTATGGTCTTGACTCTTACTCTGGCTTAATGGTAAAGGTCTTAGACTCTTACTCTGGCCTAATAGTCAGGGTTTGAGTCTTACTCTGGCCTAATGGTTAAGGACTTGACTCTTACTCTGGCCTAATGGCTAAGGTCCTAGTCTCTTACTCTGGCCTAATGGTTAAGGTCTTAACTCTTACTCTGGCCTACTGGTTAACCCCTTGCATGCCCGCCCCTTTCCCCGCCCAGTGCCGCGCTTAACATTAGCGGGCGGAGTTCATGACGAGCTGGACTCGTCATGGGCACAGCGCCACCGCAGCCCATGACGAGTCCAGCTCGTCATGGGCACTGAAGGGGTTAAGGTCTTTGCTCTTATCTGGCCTACTGGTTAAGGTCTTATCTCTTACTCTGGCCTAATGGTTAAGGTCTTAACTCTTAACTCTTACTCTGGCCTAATGGTTAAGGTCTTAACTCTTACTCTGGCCTAATGGTTAAGGTCTTAGACTCCTACTCTGGCCTAATGGTTAAGGTCTTGACTCTTACTCTGGAGTAATGGTTAAGGTCTCAACTCATATTCTGGCCTAATGGTTAAGGTCTTAGACTCTTACTCTGGCCTAATGGTTAAGGTCTTAACTCTTACTCTGGCCTAATGGTTAAGGTCTTAACTCTTACTCTGGCCTAATGGTTAAGGTCTTAGACTGTTACTCTGGCCTACTGGTTAAGGTCTTAAACTCTTACTCTGGCCTAATGGTTAAGGTCTTGACTCTTACTCTGGCCTAATGGTTAAGGTCCTAGTCTCTTACTCTGGCCTAATGGTTAAGGTCTTAACTCTAACTCTGGCCCAATGGTTAAGGTCTTAACTCTTACCCTGGCCTAATGGTTAAGGTCTTAACACTTAATCTGGCCTAATGGTTAAAGTCTTTGCTCTTATTCTGGCCTACTGGTTAAGGTCTTAGACTATTACTCTGGCCTAATGGTTAAGGTCTTAACTCTTACTCTGGCCTAATGGTTAAGGTCTTAACTCTTACTCTGGCCTAATGGTTAAGGTCTTAGACTCTTACTCTGGCCTACTGGTGAAGGTCTTAACTCTTACTCTGGCCAAATGGTTAAGGTCTTAACTCTTAACTTTTACTCTGGCCTAATGGTTAAGGTCTTAACTCTTACTCTGGCCTAATGGATAAGGTCTTAACTCTTACTCTGGCCTAATGGTTAAGGTCTTGACTCTTACTCTGGCCAAATGGTTAAGGTCTTAACTCTTACTCTGGCCTAATGGTTAAGGTCTTAAGTCTTACTCTGGCCGAATGGTTAAGGTCTTAACTCTTACCTGGCCTAATGGTTAAGGTCTTAACTCTTACTCTGGCCTAATGGTTAAGGTCTTAACTCTTACCTGGCCTAATGGTTAAGGTCTTAGACTATTACTCTGGCCTACTGGTTAAGGTCCTAGCTCTTACTCTGGCCTAATGGTTAAGGTCTTAGACTCTTACTGTGGCCTACTGGTTAAGGTCTTAACTCTTACTCTGGCCTAATGGTTAAGGTCCTAACTCTAACTCTGACCTACTGGTTAAGGTCTTAACAGGTTATGGTCTTGACTCTTACTCTGGCTTAATGGTAAAAGTCTTAGACTCTTACTCTGGCCTAATAGTCAGGGTTTGAGTCTTACTCTGGCCTAATGGTTAAGGTCTTAACTCTTACTCTGGCCTAATGGTTAAGGTCTTGACTATTACTCTGGCCTAATGGTTAAGGTCCTAGTCTCTTACTCTGGCCTACTGGTTAAGGTCTTAACTCTTACTCTGGCCTAATGGTTAAGGTCTTAACTCTAACTCTGGCCTACTGGTTAAGGTCTTAACTGGTTATGGTCTTACTCTGGCCTAATAGTCAGGGTTTGAGTCTTACTCTGGCCTAATGGTTAAGGTCTTAACTCTCACTCTGGCCTAATGGTTAAGGTCTTGACTCTTACTCTGGCCTAATGGCTAAGGTCCTAGTCTCTTACTCTGGCCTAATGGTTAAGGTCTTAACTCTTACTCTGGCCTACTGGTTAAGGTCTTTGCTCTTATCTGGCCTACTGGTTAAGGTCTTATCTCTTACTCTGGCCTAATGGTTAAGGTCTTAACTCTTAACTCTTACTCTGGCCTAATGGTTAAGGTCTTAACTCTTACTCTGGCCTAATGGTTAAGGTCTTAGACTCTTACTCTGGCCTAATGGTTAAGGTCTTGACTCTTACTCTGGAGTAATGGTTAAGGTCTCAACTCATATTCTGGCCTAATGGTTAAGGTCTTAGACTCTTACTCTGGCCTAATGGTTAAGGTCTTAACTCTTACTCTGGCCTAATGGTTAAGGTCTTAACTCTTACTCTGGCCTAATGGTTAAGGTCTTAGACTGTTACTCTGGCCTACTGGTTAAGGTCTTAAACTCTTACTCTGGCCTAATGGTTAAGGTCTTGACTCTTACTCTGGCCTAATGGTTAAGGTCCTAGTCTCTTACTCTGGCCTAATGGTTAAGGTCTTAACTCTAACTCTGGCCCAATGGTTAAGGTCTTAACTCTTACTCTGGCCTAATGGTTAAGGTCTTAACACTTAATCTGGCCTAATGGTTAAAGTCTTTGCTCTTATTCTGGCCTACTGGTTAAGGTCTTAGACTATTACTCTGGCCTAATGGTTAAGGTCTTAACTCTTACTCTGGCCTAATGGTTAAGGTCTTAACTCTTACTCTGGCCTAATGGTTAAGGTCTTAGACTCTTACTCTGGCCTACTGGTGAAGGTCTTAACTCTTACTCTGGCCAAATGGTTAAGGTCTTAACTCTTAACTTTTACTCTGGCCTAACGGTTAAGGTCTTAACTCTTACTCTGGCCTAATGGATAAGGTCTTAACTTTTACTCTGGCCTAATGGTTAAGGTCTTGACTCTTACTCTGGCCAAATGGTTAAGGTCTTAACTCTTACTCTGGCCTAATGGTTAAGGTCTTAAGTCTTACTCTGGCCGAATGGTTAAGGTCTTAACTCTTACCTGGCCTAATGGTTAAGGTCTTAACTCTTACTCTGGCCTAATGGTTAAGGTCTTAACTCTTACCTGGCCTAATGGTTAAGGTCTTAGACTATTACTCCGGCCTACTGGTTAAGGTCCTAGCTCTTACTCTGGCCTAATGGTTAAGGTCTTAGACTCTTACTGTGGCCTACTGGTTAAGGTCTTAACTCTTACTCTGGCCTAATGGTTAAGGTCCTAACTCTAACTCTGGCCTACTGGTTAAGGTCTTAACAGGTTATGGTCTTGACTCTTACTCTGGCTTAATGGTAAAAGTCTTAGACTCTTACTCTGGCCTAATAGTCAGGGTTTGAGTCTTACTCTGGCCTAATGGTTAAGGTCTTAACTCTTACTCGGGCCCAATGGTTAAGGTCTTGACTATTACTCTGGCCTAATGGTTAAGGTCCTAGTCTCTTACTCTGGCCTACTGGTTAAGGTCTTAACTCTTACTCTGGCCTAATGGTTAAGGTCTTAACTCTAACTCTGGCCTACTGGTTAAGGTCTTAACTGGTTATGGTCTTGACTCTTACTCTGGCTTAATGGTAAAGGTCTTAGACTCTTACTCTGGCCTAATAGTCAGGGTTTGAGTCTTACTCTGGCCTACTGGTGAAGGTCTTAACTCTTACTCTGGCCAAATGGTTAAGGTCTTAACTCTTAACTTTTACTCTGGCCTAATGGTTAAGGTCTTAACTCTTACTCTGGCCTAATGGTTAAGGTTTTGACTCTTACTCTGGCCTAATGGTTAAGGTCCTAGTCTCTTACTCTGGCCTACTGGTTAAGGTCTTAACTCTTACTCTGGCCTAATGGTTAAGGTCTTAACTCTAACTCTGGCCTACTGGTTAAGGTCTTAACTGGTTATGGTCTTGACTCTTACTCTGGCTTAATGTTAAAGGTCTTAGACTCTTACTGTGGCCTAATAGTCAGGATTTGAGACTTACTCTGGCCTAATGGTTAAGGTCTTAACTCTTACTCTGGCCTAATGGTTAAGGTCTTAGACTCTTACTCTGGCCTAATAGTCAGGGTTTGAGTCTTACTCTGGCCTAATGGTTAAGGTCTTAACTCTTACTCTGGCCTAATGGTGAAGGTCTTAGACTCTTACTCTGGCCTAATGGTTAATGTCTTAACATTTAATCTGGCCTAATGGTTAAGGTCTTTGCTCTTACTCTGGCCTACTGGTTAAGGTCTTAGACTCTTACTCAGGCCTAATGGTTCAGGTCTTAACTCTTACTCTGGCCTAATGGTTAAGGTCTTAACACTTAATCTGGCCTAATGGTTAAAGTCTTTGCTCTTATTCTGGCCTACTGGTTAAGGTCTTAGACTATTACTCTGGCCTAATGGTTAAGGTCTTAACCCTTACTCTGGCCTAATGGTTAAGGTCTTAACTCTTACTCTGGCCTAATGGTTAGGGTCTTAGACTCTTACTCTGGCCAAATGGTTAAGGTCTTAACTCTTAACTTTTACTCTGGCCTAACGGTTAAGGTCTTAACTCTTACTCTGGCCTAATGGGTAAGGTCTTAACTCTTACTCTGGCCTACTAGTTAAGGTCTTGACTCTTACTCTGGCCAAATGGTTAAGGTCTTAACTCTTACTCTGGCCTAATGGTTAAGGTCTTAACTCTTACTCTGGCCTAATAGTTAAGGTCTTAGACTATTACTCTGGCCTAATGGTTAAGGTCTTAACTCTTACTCTGGCCTAATGGTTAAGGTCTTAACTCTTACTCTGGCCTATTGGTGAAGGTCTTAACTCTTACTCTGGCCAAATGGTTAAGGTCTTAACTCTTAACTTTTACTCTGGCCTAATGGTTAAGGTCTTAACTCTTACTCTGGCCTAATGGTTAAGGTCTTAACTCTTACTCTGGCCTAATGGTTAAGGTCTTGACTCTTACTCTGGCCAAATGGTTATGGTCTTAACTCTTACTCTGGCCTAATGGTTAAGGTCTTAAGTCTTACTCTGGCCGAATGGTTAAGGTCTTAACTCTTACCTGGCCTAATGGTTAAGGTCTTAACTCTTACTCTGGCCTAATGGTTAAGGTCTTAACTCTTACCTGGCCTAATGGTTAAGGTCTTAAACTCTTACTCTGGCCTACTGGTTAAGGTCCTAGCTCTTACTCTGGTCTAATGGTTAAGGTCTTAGACTCTTACTCTGGCCTACTGGTTAAGGTCTTAACTCTTACTCTGGCCTAATGGTTAAGGTCTTAACTCTAACTCTGGCCTACTGGTTAAGGTCTTAACAGATTATGGTCTTGACTCTTACTCTGGCTTAATGGTAAAGGTCTTAGACTCTTACTCTGGCCTAATAGTCAGGGTTTGAGTCTTACTCTGGCCTAATGGTTAAGGTCTTAACTCTTACTCTGGCCTAATGGTTAAGGTCTTGACTCTTACTCTGGCCTAATGGTTAAGGTCCTAGTCTCTTACTCTGGCCTACTGGTTAAGGTCTTAACTCTTACTCTGGCCTAATGGTTAAGGTCTTAACTCTAACTCTGGCCTACTGGTTAAGGTCTTAACTGGTTATGGTCTTGACTCTTACTCTGGCTTAATGGTAAAGGTCTTAGACTCTTACTCTGGCCTAATAGTCAGGGTTTGAGTCTTACTCTGGCCTAATGGTTAAGGTCTTAACTCTTACTCTGGCCTAATGGTTAAGGTCTTAGACTCTTACTCTGGCCTAATAGTCAGGGTTTGAGTCTTACTCTGGCCTAATGGTTAAGGTCTTAACTCTTACTCTGGCCTAATGGTTAAGGTCTTAGACTCTTACTCTGGCCTAATGGTTAAGGTCTTAACATTTAATCTGGCCTAATGGTTAAGGTCTTTGCTCTTACTCTGGCCTACTGGTTAGGGTCTTAGACTCTTACTCTGGCCAAATGGTTAAGGTCTTAACTCTTACTCTGGCCTAATGGTTAAGGTTTTAACACTTAATCTGGCCTAATGGTTAAAGTCTTTGCTCTTATTCTGGCCTACTGGTTAAGGTCTTAGACTATTACTCTGGCCTAATGGTTAAGGTCTTAACTCTCACTCTGGCCTAATGGTTAAGGTCTGACTCTTAACTCTTACTCTGGCCGAATGGTTAAGGTCTTAACTCTTAACTTTTACTCTGGCCTAATGGTTAAGGTCTTAACTCTTACTCTGGCCTAATGGGTAAGGTCTTAACTCTTACTCTGGCCTAATGGTTAAGGTCTTGACTCTTACTCTGGCCAAATGGTTAAGGTCTTAACTCTTACTCTAGCCTAATGGTTAAGGTCTTAAGTCTTACTCTGGCCGAATGGTTAAGGTCTTAACTCTTACCTGGCCTAATGGTTAAGGTCTTAACTCTTACTCTGGCCTAATGGTTAAGGTCCTAACTCTTACCTGGCCTAATGGTTAAGGTCTTAGACTCTTACTCTGGCCTACTGGTTAAGGTCCTAGCTCTTACTTTGATCTAATGGTTAAGGTCTTATACTCTTACTGTGGCCTACTGGTTAAGGTCTTAACTCTTACTCTGGCCTAATGGTTAAGGTCTTAACTCTAACTCTGGCCTACTGGTTAAGGTCTTAACAGGTTATGGTCTTGACTCTTACTCTGGCTTAATGGTAAAGGTCTTAGACTCTTACTCTGGCCTAATAGTCAGGGTTTGAGTCTTACTCTGGCCTAATGGTTAAGGTCTTAACTCTTACTCTGGCCTAATGGTCAAGGTCTTGTCTCTTACTCTGGCCTAATGGTTAAGGTCCTAGTCTCTTACTCTGGCCTACTGGTTAAGGTCTTAACTCTTACTCTGGCCTAATGGTTAAGGTCTTAACTCTAACTCTGGCCTACTGGTTAAGGTCTTAACTGGTTATGGTCTTGACTCTTACTCTGGCTTAATGGTAAAGGTCTTAGACTCTTACTCTGGCCTAATAGTCAGGGTTTGAGTCTTACTCTGGCCTAAAGGTTAAGGTCTTAACTCTTACTCTGGCCTAATGGTTAAGGTCTTAGACTCTTACTCTGGCCTAATAGTCAGGGTTTGAGTCTTACTCTGGCCTAATGGTTAAGGTCTTAACTCTTACTCTGGCCTAATGGTTAAGGTCTTAGACTCTTACTCTGGCCTACTGGTTAAGGTCTTAAACTCTTACTCTGGCCTAATGGTTAAGGTCTTAACATTTAATCTGGCCTAATGGTTAAGGTCTTTGCTCTTACTCTGGCCTACTGGTTAAGGTCTTAGACTCTTACTCTGGCCTAATGGTTAAGGTCTTAACTCTTACTCTGGCCTAATGGTTAAGGTCTTAACTCTTACTCTGGCCTAATGGTTAAGGTCTTGACCCTTACTCTGGCCAAATGGTTAAGGTCTCAACTCTTACTCTGGCCTAATGGTTAAGGTCTTAAGTCTTACTCTGACCGAATGGTTAAGGTCTTAACTCTTACCTGGCCTAATGGTTAAGGTCTTAACTCTTACTCTGGCCTAATAGATAAGGTCTTAACTCTTACCTGGCCTAATGGTTAAGGTCTTAGACTCTTACTCTGGCCTACTTGTTAAGGTCCTAGCTCTTACTCTGGCCTAATGGTTAAGGTCTTAGACTGTTACTCTGGCCTACTGGTTAAGGTCTTAACTCTTACTCTGGCCTAATGGTTAAGGTCTTAACTCTAACTCTGGCCTACTGGTTAAGGTCTTAACTGGTTATGGTCTTGACTCTTACTCTGGCTTAATGGTAAAGGTCTTAGACTCTTACTCTGGCCTAATAGTCAGGGTTTGAGTCTTACTCTGGCCTAATGGTTAAGGTCTTAACTCTTACTCTGGCCTAATGGTTAAGGTCTTGACTCTTACTCTGGCCTAATGGTTAAGGTCCTAGTCTCTTACTTTGGCCTACTGGTTAAGGTCTTAACTCTTACTCTGGCCTAATGGTTAAGGTCTTAACTCTAACTCTGGCCTACTGGTTAAGGTCTTAACTGGTTATGGTCTTGACTCTTACTCTGGCTTAATGGTAAAGGTCTTAGACTCTTACTCTGGCCTAATAGTCAGGGTTTGAGTCTTACTCTGGCCTAATGGTTAAGGTCTTAACTCTCACTCGGGCCTAATGGTTAAGGTCTTGACTCTTACTCTGGCCTAATGGCTAAGGTCCTAGTCTCTTACTCTGGCCTAATGGTTAAGGTCTTAACTCTTACTCTGGCCTACTGGTTAAGGTCTTTGCTCTTATCTGGCCTACTGGTTAAGGTCTTATCTCTTACTCTGGCCTAATGGTTAAGGTCTTAACTCTTAACTCTTACTCTGGCCTAATGGTTAAGGTCTTAACTCTTACTCTGGCCTAATGGTTAAGGTCTTAGACTCCTACTCTGGCCTAATGGTTAAGGTCTTGACTCTTACTCTGGAGTAATGGTTAAGGTCTCAACTCATATTCTGGCCTAATGGTTAAGGTCTTAGACTCTTACTCTGGCCTAATGGTTAAGGTCTTAACTCTTACTCTGGCCTAATGGTTAAGGTCTTAACTCTTACTCTGGCCTAATGGTTAAGGTCTTAGACTGTTACTCTGGCCTACTGGTTAAGGTCTTAAACTCTTACTCTGGCCTAATGGTTAAGGTCTTGACTCTTACTCTGGCCTAATGGTTAAGGTCCTAGTCTCTTACTCTGGCCTAATGGTTAAGGTCTTAACTCTAACTCTGGCCCAATGGTTAAGGTCTTAACTCTTACTCTGGCCTAATGGTTAAGGTCTTAACACTTAATCTGGCCTAATGGTTAAAGTCTTTGCTCTTATTCTGGCCTACTGGTTAAGGTCTTAGACTATTACTCTGGCCTAATGGTTAAGGTCTTAACTCTTACTCTGGCCTAATGGTTAAGGTCTTAACTCTTACTCTGGCCTAATGGTTAAGGTCTTAGACTCTTACTCTGGCCTACTGGTGAAGGTCTTAACTCTTACTCTGGCCAAATGGTTAAGGTCTTAACTCTTAACTTTTACTCTGGCCTAATGGTTAAGGTCTTAACTCTTACTCTGGCCTAATGGATAAGGTCTTAACTCTTACTCTGGCCTAATGGTTAAGGTCTTGACTCTTACTCTGGCCAAATGGGTAAGGTCTTAACTCTTACTCTGGCCTAATGGTTAAGGTCTTAAGTCTTACTCTGGCCGAATGGTTAAGGTCTTAACTCTTACCTGGCCTAATGGTTAAGGTCTTAACTCTTACTCTGGCCTAATGGTTAAGGTCTTAACTCTTACCTGGCCTAATGGTTAAGGTCTTAGACTATTACTCTGGCCTACTGGTTAAGGTCCTAGGTCTTACTCTGGCCTAATGGTTAAGGTCTTAGACTCTTACTGTGGCCTACTGGTTAAGGTCTTAACTCTTACTCTGGCCTAATGGTTAAGGTCCTAACTCTAACTCTGGCCTACTGGTTAAGGTCTTAACAGGTTATGGTCTTGACTCTTACTCTGGCTTAATGGTAAAAGTCTTAGACTCTTACTCTGGCCTAATAGTCAGGGTTTGAGTCTTACTCTGGCCTAATGGTTAAGGTCTTAACTCTTACTCTGGCCTAATGGTTAAGGTCTTGACTATTACTCTGGCCTAATGGTTAAGGTCCTAGTCTCTTACTCTGGCCTACTGGTTAAGGTCTTAACTCTTACTCTGCCCTAATGGTTAAGGTCTTAACTCTAACTCTGGCCTACTGGTTAAGGTCTTAACTGGTTATGGTCTTGACTCTTACTCTGGCTTAATGGTAAAGGTCTTAGACTCTTACTCTGGCCTAATAGTCAGGGTTTGAGTCTTACTCTGGCCTACTGGTGAAGGTCTTAACTCTTACTCTGGCCAAATGGTTAAGGTCTTAACTCTTAACTTTTACTCTGGCCTAATGGTTAAGGTCTTAACTCTTACTCTGGCCTAATGGTTAAGGTTTTGACTCTTACTCTGGCCTAATGGTTAAGGTCCTAGTCTCTTACTCTGGCCTACTGGTTAAGGTCTTAACTCTTACTCTGGCCTAATGGTTAAGGTCTTAACTCTAACTCTGGCCTACTGGTTAAGGTCTTAACTGGTTATGGTCTTGACTCTTACTCTGGCTTAATGTTAAAGGTCTTAGACTCTTACTGTGGCCTAATAGTCAGGATTTGAGACTTACTCTGGCCTAATGGTTAAGGTCTTAACTCTTACTCTGGCCTAATGGTTAAGGTCTTAGACTCTTACTCTGGCCTAATAGTCAGGGTTTGAGTCTTACTCTGGCCTAATGGTTAAGGTCTTAACTCTTACTCTGGCCTAATGGTGAAGGTCTTAGACTCTTACTCTGGCCTAATGGTTAATGTCTTAACATTTAATCTGGCCTAATGGTTAAGGTCTTTGCTCTTACTCTGGCCTACTGGTTAAGGTCTTAGACTCTTACTCGGGCCTAATGGTTCAGGTCTTAACTCTTACTCTGGCCTAATGGTTAAGGTCTTAACACTTAATCTGGCCTAATGGTTAAAGTCTTTGCTCTTATTCTGGCCTACTGGTTAAGGTCTTAGACTATTACTCTGGCCTAATGGTTAAGGTCTTAACCCTTACTCTGGCCTAATGGTTAAGGTCTTAACTCTTACTCTGGCCTAATGGTTAGGGTCTTAGACTCTTACTCTGGCCAAATGGTTAAGGTCTTAACTCTTAACTTTTACTCTGGCCTAACGGTTAAGGTCTTAACTCTTACTCTGGCCTAATGGGTAAGGTCTTAACTCTTACTCTGGCCTAATGGGTAAGGTCTTAACTCTTACTCTGGCCTAATAGTTAAGGTCTTGACTCTTACTCTGGCCAAATGGTTAAGGTCTTAACTCTTACTCTGGCCTAATGGTTAAGGTCTTAACTCTTACTCTGGCCTAATAGTTAAGGTCTTAGACTATTACTCTGGCCTAATGGTTAAGGTCTTGACTCTTACTCTGGCCTAATGGCTAAGGTCCTAGTCTCTTACTCTGGCCTAATGGTTAAGGTCTTAACTCTTACTCTGGCCTACTGGTTAAGGTCTTTGCTCTTATCTGGCCTACTGGTTAAGGTCTTATCTCTTACTCTGGCCTAATGGTTAAGGTCTTAACTCTTAACTCTTACTCTGGCCTAATGGTTAAGGTCTTAACTCTTACTCTGGCCTAATGGTTAAGGTCTTAGACTCTTACTCTGGCCTAATGGTTAAGGTCTTGACTCTTACTCTGGAGTAATGGTTAAGGTCTCAACTCATATTCTGGCCTAATGGTTAAGGTCTTAGACTCTTACTCTGGCCTAATGGTTAAGGTCTTAACTCTTACTCTGGCCTAATGGTTAAGGTCTTAACTCTTACTCTGGCCTAATGGTTAAGGTCTTAGACTGTTACTCTGGCCTACTGGTTAAGGTCTTAAACTCTTACTCTGGCCTAATGGTTAAGGTCTTGACTCTTACTCTGGCCTAATGGTTAAGGTCCTAGTCTCTTACTCTGGCCTAATGGTTAAGGTCTTAACTCTAACTCTGGCCCAATGGTTAAGGTCTTAACTCTTACTCTGGCCTAATGGTTAAGGTCTTAACACTTAATCTGGCCTAATGGTTAAAGTCTTTGCTCTTATTCTGGCCTACTGGTTAAGGTCTTAGACTATTACTCTGGCCTAATGGTTAAGGTCTTAACTCTTACTCTGGCCTAATGGTTAAGGTCTTAACTCTTACTCTGGCCTAATGGTTAAGGTCTTAGACTCTTACTCTGGCCTACTGGTGAAGGTCTTAACTCTTACTCTGGCCAAATGGTTAAGGTCTTAACTCTTAACTTTTACTCTGGCCTAACGGTTAAGGTCTTAACTCTTACTCTGGCCTAATGGATAAGGTCTTAACTCTTACTCTGGCCTAATGGTTAAGGTCTTGACTCTTACTCTGGCGAAATGGTTAAGGTCTTAACTCTTACTCTGGCCTAATGGTTAAGGTCTTAAGTCTTACTCTGGCCGAATGGTTAAGGTCTTAACTCTTACCTGGCCTAATGGTTAAGGTCTTAACTCTTACTCTGGCCTAATGGTTAAGGTCTTAACTCTTACCTGGCCTAATGGTTAAGGTCTTAGACTATTACTCCGGCCTACTGGTTAAGGTCCTAGCTCTTACTCTGGCCTAATGGTTAAGGTCTTAGACTCTTACTGTGGCCTACTGGTTAAGGTCTTAACTCTTACTCTGGCCTAATGGTTAAGGTCCTAACTCTAACTCTGGCCTACTGGTTAAGGTCTTAACAGGTTATGGTCTTGACTCTTACTCTGGCTTAATGGTAAAAGTCTTAGACTCTTACTCTGGCCTAATAGTCAGGGTTTGAGTCTTACTCTGGCCTAATGGTTAAGGTCTTAACTCTTACTCTGGCCTAATGGTTAAGGTCTTGACTATTACTCTGGCCTAATGGTTAAGGTCCTAGTCTCTTACTCTGGCCTACTGGTTAAGGTCTTAACTCTTACTCTGGCCTAATGGTTAAGGTCTTAACTCTAACTCTGGCCTACTGGTTAAGGTCTTAACTGGTTATGGTCTTGACTCTTACTCTGGCTTAATGTTAAAGGTCTTAGACTCTTACTGTGGCCTAATAGTCAGGATTTGAGACTTACTCTGGCCTAATGGTTAAGGTCTTAACTCTTACTCTGGCCTAATGGTTAAGGTCTTAGACTCTTACTCTGGCCTAATAGTCAGGGGTTGAGTCTTACTCTGGCCTAATGGTTAAGGTCTTAACTCTTACTCTGGCCTAATGGTGAAGGTCTTAGACTCTTACTCTGGCCTAATGGTTAATGTCTTAACATTTAATCTGGCCTAATGGTTAAGGTCTTTGCTCTTACTCTGGCCTACTGGTTAAGGTCTTAGACTCTTACTCGGGCCTAATGGTTCAGGTCTTAACTCTTACTCTGGCCTAATGGTTAAGGTCTTAACACTTAATCTGGCCTAATGGTTAAAGTCTTTGCTCTTATTCTGGCCTACTGGTTAAGGTCTTAGACTATTACTCTGGCCTAATGGTTAAGGTCTTAACCCTTACTCTGGCCTAATGGTTAAGGTCTTAACTCTTACTCTGGCCTAATGGTTAGGGTCTTAGACTCTTACTCTGGCCAAATGGTTAAGGTCTTAACTCTTACTCTGGCCTAATAGTTAAGGTCTTGACTCTTACTCTGGCCAAATGGTTAAGGTCTTAACTCTTACTCTGGCCTAATGGTTAAGGTCTTAACTCTTACTCTGGCCTAATAGTTAAGGTCTTAGACTATTACTCTGGCCTAATGGTTAAGGTCTTAACTCTTACTCTGGCCTAATGGTTAAGGTCTTAACTCTTACTCTGGCCTAATGGTTAAGGTCTTAGACTCTTACTCTGGCCTACTGGTGAAGGTCTTAACTCTTACTCTGGCCGAATGGTTAAGGTCTTAACTCTTAACTTTTACTCTGGCCTAATGGTTAAGGTCTTAACTCTTACTCTGGCCTAATGGTTAAGGTCTTAACTCTTACTCTGGCCTAATGGTTAAGGTCTTGACTCTTACTCTGGCCAAATGGTTATGGTCTTAACTCTTACTCTGGCCTAATGGTTAAGGTCTTAAGTCTTACTCTGGCCGAATGGTTAAGGTCTTAACTCTTACCTGGCCTAATGGTTAAGGTCTTAACTCTTACTCTGGCCTAATGGTTAAGGTCTTAACTCTTACCTGGCCTAATGGTTAAGGTCTTAAACTCTTACTCTGGCCTACTGGTTAAGGTCCTAGCTCTTACTCTGGTCTAATGGTTAAGGTCTTAGACTCTTACTCTGGCCTACTGGTTAAGGTCTTAACTCTTACTCTGGCCTAATGGTTAAGGTCTTAACTCTAACTCTGGCCTACTGGTTAAGGTCTTAACAGATTATGGTCTTGACTCTTACTCTGGCTTAATGGTAAAGGTCTTAGACTCTTACTCTGGCCTAATAGTCAGGGTTTGAGTCTTACTCTGGCCTAATGGTTAAGGTCTTAACTCTTACTCTGGCCTAATGGTTAAGGTCTTGACTCTTACTCTGGCCTAATGGTTAAGGTCCTAGTCTCTTACTCTGGCCTACTGGTTAAGGTCTTAACTCTTACTCTGGCCTAATGGTTAAGGTCTTAACTCTAACTCTGGCCTACTGGTTAAGGTCTTAACTGGTTATGGTCTTGACTCTTACTCTGGCTTAATGGTAAAGGTCTTAGACTCTTACTCTGGCCTAATAGTCAGGGTTTGAGTCTTACTCTGGCCTAATGGTTAAGGTCTTAACTCTTACTCTGGCCTAATGGTTAAGGTCTTAGACTCTTACTCTGGCCTAATAGTCAGGGTTTGAGTCTTACTCTGGCCTAATGGTTAAGGTCTTAACTCTTACTCTGGCCTAATGGTTAAGGTCTTAGACTCTTACTCTGGCCTAATGGTTAAGGTCTTAACATTTAATCTGGCCTAATGGTTAAGGTCTTTGCTCTTACTCTGGCCTACTGGTTAGGGTCTTAGACTCTTACTCTGGCCAAATGGTTAAGGTCTTAACTCTTACTCTGGCCTAATGGTTAAGGTTTTAACACTTAATCTGGCCTAATGGTTAAAGTCTTTGCTCTTATTCTGGCCTACTGGTTAAGGTCTTAGACTATTACTCTGGCCTAATGGTTAAGGTCTTAACTCTCACTCTGGCCTAATGGTTAAGGTCTTAACTCTTACTCTGGCCTAATGGTTAAGGTCTTAGACTCTTACTCTGGCCGAATGGTTAAGGTCTTAACTCTTAACTTTTACTCTGGCTTAATGGTTAAGGTCTTAACTCTTACTCTGGCCTAATGGGTAAGGTCTTAACTCTTACTCTGGCCTAATGGTTAAGGTCTTGACTCTTACTCTGGCCAAATGGTTAAGGTCTTAACTCTTACTCTAGCCTAATGGTTAAGGTCTTAAGTCTTACTCTGGCCGAATGGTTAAGGTCTTAACTCTTACCTGGCCTAATGGTTAAGGTCTTAACTCTTACTCTGGCCTAATGGTTAAGGTCTTAACTCTTACCTGGCCTAATGGTTAAGGTCTTAGACTCTTACTCTGGCCTACTGGTTAAGGTCCTAGCTCTTACTTTGATCTAATGGTTAAGGTCTTATACTCTTACTGTGGCCTACTGGTTAAGGTCTTAACTCTTACTCTGGCCTAATGGTTAAGGTCTTAACTCTAACTCTGGCCTACTGGTTAAGGTCTTAACAGGTTATGGTCTTGACTCTTACTCTGGCTTAATGGTAAAGGTCTTAGACTCTTACTCTGGCCTAATAGTCAGGGTTTGAGTCTTACTCTGGCCTAATGGTTAAGGTCTTAACTCTTACTCTGGCCTAATGGTCAAGGTCTTGTCTCTTACTCTGGCCTAATGGTTAAGGTCCTAGTCTCTTACTCTGGCCTACTGGTTAAGGTCTTAACTCTTACTCTGGCCTAATGGTTAAGGTCTTAACTCTAACTCTGGCCTACTGGTTAAGGTCTTAACTGGTTATGGTCTTGACTCTTACTCTGGCTTAATGGTAAAGGTCTTAGACTCTTACTCTGGCCTAATAGTCAGGGTTTGAGTCTTACTCTGGCCTAATGGTTAAGGTCTTAACTCTTACTCTGGCCTAATGGTTAAGGTCTTAGACTCTTACTCTGGCCTAATAGTCAGGGTTTGAGTCTTACTCTGGCCTAATGGTTAAGGTCTTAACTCTTACTCTGGCCTAATGGTTAAGGTCTTAGACTCTTACTCTGGCCTACTGGTTAAGGTCTTAAACTCTTACTCTGGCCTAATGGTTAAGGTCTTAACATTTAATCTGGCCTAATGGTTAAGGTCTTTGCTCTTACTCTGGCCTACTGGTTAAGGTCTTAGACTCTTACTCTGGCCTAATGGTTAAGGTCTTAACTCTTACTCTGGCCTAATGGTTAAGGTCTTAACTCTTACTCTGGCCTAATGGTTAAGGTCTTGACCCTTACTCTGGCCAAATGGTTAAGGTCTCAACTCTTACTCTGGCCTAATGGTTAAGGTCTTAAGTCTTACTCTGACCGAATGGTTAAGGTCTTAACTCTTACCTGGCCTAATGGTTAAGGTCTTAACTCTTACTCTGGCCTAATGGATAAGGTCTTAACTCTTACCTGGCCTAATGGTTAAGGTCTTAGACTCTTACTCTGGCCTACTTGTTAGGGTCCTAGCTCTTACTCTGGCCTAATGGTTAAGGTCTTAGACTGTTACTCTGGCCTACTGGTTAAGGTCTTAACTCTTACTCTGGCCTAATGGTTAAGGTCTTAACTCTAACTCTGGCCTACTGGTTAAGGTCTTAACTGGTTATGGTCTTGACTCTTACTCTGGCTTAATGGTAAAGGTCTTAGACTCTTACTCTGGCCTAATAGTCAGGGTTTGAGTCTTACTCTGGCCTAATGGTTAAGGTCTTAACTCTTACTCTGGCCTAATGGTTAAGGTCTTGACTCTTACTCTGGCCTAATGGTTAAGGTCCTAGTCTCTTACTTTGGCCTACTGGTTAAGGTCTTAACTCTTACTCTGGCCTAATGGTTAAGGTCTTAACTCTAACTCTGGCCTACTGGTTAAGGTCTTAACTGGTTATGGTCTTGACTCTTACTCTGGCTTAATGGTAAAGGTCTTAGACTCTTACTCTGGCCTAATAGTCAGGGTTTGAGTCTTACTCTGGCCTAATGGTTAAGGTCTTAACTCTCACTCTGGCCTAATGGTTAAGGTCTTGACTCTTACTCTGGCCTAATGGCTAAGGTCCTAGTCTCTTACTCTGGCCTAATGGTTAAGGTCTTAACTCTTACTCTGGCCTACTGGTTAAGGTCTTTGCTCTTATCTGGCCTACTGGTTAAGGTCTTATCTCTTACTCTGGCCTAATGGTTAAGGTCTTAACTCTTAACTCTTACTCTGGCCTAATGGTTAAGGTCTTAACTCTTACTCTGGCCTAATGGTTAAGGTCTTAGACTCCTACTCTGGCCTAATGGTTAAGGTCTTGACTCTTACTCTGGAGTAATGGTTAAGGTCTCAACTCATATTCTGGCCTAATGGTTAAGGTCTTAGACTCTTACTCTGGCCTAATGGTTAAGGTCTTAACTCTTACTCTGGCCTAATGGTTAAGGTCTTAACTCTTACTCTGGCCTAATGGTTAAGGTCTTAGACTGTTACTCTGGCCTACTGGTTAAGGTCTTAAACTCTTACTCTGGCCTAATGGTTAAGGTCTTGACTCTTACTCTGGCCTAATGGTTAAGGTCCTAGTCTCTTACTCTGGCCTAATGGTTAAGGTCTTAACTCTAACTCTGGCCCAATGGTTAAGGTCTTAACTCTTACTCTGGCCTAATGGTTAAGGTCTTAACACTTAATCTGGCCTAATGGTTAAAGTCTTTGCTCTTATTCTGGCCTACTGGTTAAGGTCTTAGACTATTACTCTGGCCTAATGGTTAAGGTCTTAACTCTTACTCTGGCCTAATGGTTAAGGTCTTAACTCTTACTCTGGCCTAATGGTTAAGGTCTTAGACTCTTACTCTGGCCTACTGGTGAAGGTCTTAACTCTTACTCTGGCCAAATGGTTAAGGTCTTAACTCTTAACTTTTACTCTGGCCTAATGGTTAAGGTCTTAACTCTTACTCTGGCCTAATGGATAAGGTCTTAACTCTTACTCTGGCCTAATGGTTAAGGTCTTGACTCTTACTCTGGCCAAATGGTTAAGGTCTTAACTCTTACTCTGGCCTAATGGTTAAGGTCTTAAGTCTTACTCTGGCCGAATGGTTAAGGTCTTAACTCTTACCTGGCCTAATGGTTAAGGTCTTAACTCTTACTCTGGCCTAATGGTTAAGGTCTTAACTCTTACCTGGCCTAATGGTTAAGGTCTTAGACTATTACTCTGGCCTACTGGTTAAGGTCCTAGCTCTTACTCTGGCCTAATGGTTAAGGTCTTAGACTCTTACTGTGGCCTACTGGTTAAGGTCTTAACTCTTACTCTGGCCTAATGGTTAAGGTCCTAACTCTAACTCTGGCCTACTGGTTAAGGTCTTAACAGGTTATGGTCTTGACTCTTACTCTGGCTTAATGGTAAAAGTCTTAGACTCTTACTCTGGCCTAATAGTCAGGGTTTGAGTCTTACTCTGGCCTAATGGTTAAGGTCTTAACTCTTACTCTGGCCTAATGGTTAAGGTCTTGACTATTACTCTGGCCTAATGGTTAAGGTCCTAGTCTCTTACTCTGGCCTACTGGTTAAGGTCTTAACTCTTACTCTGGCCTAATGGTTAAGGTCTTAACTCTAACTCTGGCCTACTGGTTAAGGTCTTAACTGGTTATGGTCTTGACTCTTACTCTGGCTTAATGGTAAAGGTCTTAGACTCTTACTCTGGCCTAATAGTCAGGGTTTGAGTCTTACTCTGGCCTACTGGTGAAGGTATTAACTCTTACTCTGGCCAAATGGTTAAGGTCTTAACTCTTAACTTTTACTCTGGCCTAATGGTTAAGGTCTTAACTCTTACTCTGGCCTAATGGTTAAGGTTTTGACTCTTACTCTGGCCTAATGGTTAAGGTCCTAGTCTCTTACTCTGGCCTACTGGTTAAGGTCTTAACTCTTACTCTGGCCTAATGGTTAAGGTCTTAACTCTAACTCTGGCCTACTGGTTAAGGTCTTAACTGGTTATGGTCTTGACTCTTACTCTGGCTTAATGTTAAAGGTCTTAGACTCTTACTGTGGCCTAATAGTCAGGATTTGAGACTTACTCTGGCCTAATGGTTAAGGTCTTAACTCTTACTCTGGCCTAATGGTTAAGGTCTTAGACTCTTACTCTGGCCTAATAGTCAGGGTTTGAGTCTTACTCTGGCCTAAGGGTTAAGGTCTTAACTCTTACTCTGGCCTAATGGTGAAGGTCTTATACTCTTACTCTGGCCTAATGGTTAATGTCTTAACATTTAATCTGGCCTAATGGTTAAGGTCTTTGCTCTTACTCTGGCCTACTGGTTAAGGTCTTAGACTCTTACTCGGGCCTAATGGTTCAGGTCTTAACTCTTACTCTGGCCTAATGGTTAAGGTCTTAACACTTAATCTGGCCTAATGGTTAAAGTCTTTGCTCTTATTCTGGCCTACTGGTTAAGGTCTTAGACTATTACTCTGGCCTAATGGTTAAGGTCTTAACCCTTACTCTGGCCTAATGGTTAAGGTCTTAACTCTTACTCTGGCCTAATGGTTAGGGTCTTAGACTCTTACTCTGGCCAAATGGTTAAGGTCTTAACTCTTAACTTTTACTCTGGCCTAACGGTTAAGGTCTTAACTCTTACTCTGGCCTAATGGGTAAGGTCTTAACTCTTACTCTGGCCTAATAGTTAAGGTCTTGACTCTTACTCTGGCCAAATGGTTAAGGTCTTAACTCTTACTCTGGCCTAATGGTTAAGGTCTTAACTCTTACTCTGGCCTAATAGTTAAGGTCTTAGACTATTACTCTGGCCTAATGGTTAAGGTCTTAACTCTTACTCTGGCCAAATGGTTAAGGTCTTAACTCTTACTCTGGCCTAATGGTTAAGGTCTTAGACTCTTACTCTGGCCTACTGGTGAAGGTCTTAACTCTTACTCTGGCCGAATGGTTAAGGTCTTAACTCTTAACTTTTACTCTGGCCTAATGGTTAAGGTCTTAACTCTTACTCTGGCCTAATGGTTAAGGTCTTAACTCTTACTCTGGCCTAATGGTTAAGGTCTTGACTCTTACTCTGGCCAAATGGTTATGGTCTTAACTCTTACTCTGGCCTAATGGTTAAGGTCTTAAGTCTTACTCTGGCCGAATGGTTATGGTCTTAACTCTTACCTGGCCTAATGGTTAAGGTCTTAACTCTTACTCTGGCCTAATGGTTAAGGTCTTAACTCTTACCTGGCCTAATGGTTAAGGTCTTAAACTCTTACTCTAGCCTACTGGTTAAGGTCCTAGCTCTTACTCTGGTCTAATGGTTAAGGTCTTAGACTCTTACTCTGGCCTACTGGTTAAGGTCTTAACTCTTACTCTGGCCTAATGGTTAAGGTCTTAACTCTAACTCTGGCCTACTGGTTAAGGTCTTAACAGATTATGGTCTTGACTCTTACTCTGGCTTAATGGTAAAGGTCTTAGACTCTTACTCTGGCCTAATAGTCAGGGTTTGAGTCTTACTCTGGCCTAATGGTTAAGGTCTTAACTCTTACTCTGGCCTAATGGTTAAGGTCTTGACTCTTACTCTGGCCTAATGGTTAAGGTCCTAGTCTCTTACTCTGGTCTACTGGTTAAGGTCTTAACTCTTACTCTGGCCTAATGGTTAAGGTCTTAACTCTAACTCTGGCCTACTGGTTAAGGTCTTAACTGGTTATGGTCTTGACTCTTACTCTGGCTTAATGGTAAAGGTCTTAGACTCTTACTCTGGCCTAATAGTCAGGGTTTGAGTCTTACTCTGGCCTAAAGGTTAAGGTCTTAACTCTTACTCTGGCCTACTGGTTAAGGTCTTAACTGGTTATGGTCTTGACTCTTACTCTGGCTTAATGGTAAAGGTCTTACACTCTTACTCTGGCCTAATAGTCAGGGTTTGAGTCTTACTCTGGCCTAATGGTTAAGGTCTTAACTCTTACTCTGGCCTAATGGTTAAGGTCTTAGACTCTTACTCTGGCCTAATAGTCAGGGTTTGAGTCTTACTCTGGCCTAATGGTTAAGGTCTTAACTCTTACTCTGGCCTAATGGTTAAGGTCTTAGACTCTTACTCTGGCCTACTGGTTAAGGTCTTAAACTCTTACTCTGGCCTAATGGTTAAGGTCTTAACATTTAATCTGGCCTAATGGTTAAGGTCTTTGCTCTTACTCTGGCCTACTGGTTAAGGTCTTAGACTCTTACTCTGGCCTAATGGTTAAGGTCTTAACTCTTACTCTGGCCTAATGGTTAAGGTCTTAACTCTTACTCTGGCCTAATGGTTAAGGTCTTGACCCTTACTCTGGCCAAATGGTTAAGGTCTCAACTCTTACTCTGGCCTAATGGTTAAGGTCTTAAGTCTTACTCTGACCGAATGGTTAAGGTCTTAACTCTTACCTGGCCTAATGGTTAAGGTCTTAACTCTTACTCTGGCCTAATGGATAAGGTCTTAACTCTTACCTGGCCTAATGGTTAAGGTCTTAGACTCTTACTCTGGCCTACTTGTTAAGGTCCTAGCTCTTACTCTGGCCTAATGGTTAAGGTCTTAGACTGTTACTCTGGCCTACTGGTTAAGGTCTTAACTCTTACTCTGGCCTAATGGTTAAGGTCTTAACTCTAACTCTGGCCTACTGGTTAAGGTCTTAACTGGTTATGGTCTTGACTCTTACTCTGGCTTAATGGTAAAGGTCTTAGACTCTTACTCTGGCCTAATAGTCAGGGTTTGAGTCTTACTCTGGCCTAATGGTTAAGGTCTTAACTCTTACTCTTGCCTAATGGTTAAGGTCTTGACTCTTACTCTGGCCTAATGGTTAAGGTCCTAGTCTCTTACTTTGGCCTACTGGTTAAGGTCTTAACTCTTACTCTGGCCTAATGGTTAAGGTCTTAACTCTAACTCTGGCCTACTGGTTAAGGTCTTAACTGGTTATGGTCTTGACTCTTACTCTGGCTTAATGGTAAAGGTCTTAGACTCTTACTCTGGCCTAATAGTCAGGGTTTGAGTCTTACTCTGGCCTAATGGTTAAGGTCTTAACTCTCACTCTGGCCTAATGGTTAAGGTCTTGACTCTTACTCTGGCCTAATGGCTAAGGTCCTAGTCTCTTACTCTGGCCTAATGGTTAAGGTCTTAACTCTTACTCTGGCCTACTGGTTAAGGTCTTTGCTCTTATCTGGCCTACTGGTTAAGGTCTTATCTCTTACTCTGGCCTAATGGTTAAGGTCTTAACTCTTAACTCTTACTCTGGCCTAATGGTTAAGGTCTTAACTCTAACTCTGGCCTAATGGTTAAGGTCTTAGACTCCTACTCTGGCCTAATGGTTAAGGGCTTGACTCTTACTCCGGAGTAATGGTTAAGGTCTCAACTCATATTCTGGCCTAATGGTTAAGGTCTTAGACTCTTACTCTGGCCTAATGGTTAAGGTCTTAACTCTTACTCTGGCCTAATGGTTAAGGTCTTAACTCTTACTCTGGCCTAATGGTTAAGGTCTTAGACTGTTACTCTGGCCTACTGGTTAAGGTCTTAAACTCTTACTCTGGCCTAATGGTTAAGGTCTTAGACTCTTACTCTGGCCTAATGGTTAAGGTCTTAACATTTAATCTGGCCTAATGGTTAAGGTCTTTGCTCTTACTCTGGCCTACTGGTTAGGGTCTTAGACTCTTACTCTGGCCAAATGGTTAAGGTCTTAACTCTTACTCTGGCCTAATGGTTAAGGTTTTAACACTTAATCTGGCCTAATGGTTAAAGTCTTTGCTCTTATTCTGGCCTACTGGTTAAGGTCTTAGACTATTACTCTGGCCTAATGGTTAAGGTCTTAACTCTCACTCTGGCCTAATGGTTAAGGTCTTAACTCTTACTCTGGCCTAATGGTTAAGGTCTTAGACTCTTACTCTGGCCGAATGGTTAAGGTCTTAACTCTTAACTTTTACTCTGGCCTAATGGTTAAGGTCTTAACTCTTACTCTGGCCTAATGGGTAAGGTCTTAACTCTTACTCTGGCCTAATGGTTAAGGTCTTGACTCTTACTCTGGCCAAATGGTTAAGGTCTTAACTCTTACTCTAGCCTAATGGTTAAGGTCTTAAGTCTTACTCTGGCCGAATGGTTAAGGTCTTAACTCTTACCTGGCCTAATGGTTAAGGTCTTAACTCTTACTCTGGCCTAATGGTTAAGGTCTTAACTCTTACCTGGCCTAATGGTTAAGGTCTTAGACTCTTACTCTGGCCTACTGGTTAAGGTCCTAGCTCTTACTTTGATCTAATGGTTAAGGTCTTATACTCTTACTGTGGCCTACTGGTTAAGGTCTTAACTCTTACTCTGGCCTAATGGTTAAGGTCTTAACTCTAACTCTGGCCTACTGGTTAAGGTCTTAACAGGTTATGGTGTTGACTCTTACTCTGGCTTAATGGTAAAGGTCTTAGACTCTTACTCTGGCCTAATAGTCAGGGTTTGAGTCTTACTCTGGCCTAATGGTTAAGGTCTTAACTCTTACTCTGGCCTAATGGTCAAGGTCTTGTCTCTTACTCTGGCCTAATGGTTAAGGTCCTAGTCTCTTACTCTGGCCTACTGGTTAAGGTCTTAACTCTTACTCTGGCATAATGGTTAAGGTCTTAACTCTAACTCTGGCCTACTGGTTAAGGTCTTAACTGGTTATGGTCTTGACTCTTACTCTGGCTTAATGGTAAAGGTCTTACACTCTTACTCTGGCCTAATAGTCAGGGTTTGAGTCTTACTCTGGCCTAATGGTTAAGGTCTTAACTCTTACTCTGGCCTAATGGTTAAGGTCTTAGACTCTTACTCTGGCCTAATAGTCAGGGTTTGAGTCTTACTCTGGCCTAATGGTTAAGGTCTTAACTCTTACTCTGGCCTAATGGTTAAGGTCTTAGACTCTTACTCTGGCCTACTGGTTAAGGTCTTAAACTCTTACTCTGGCCTAATGGTTAAGGTCTTAACATTTAATCTGGCCTAATGGTTAAGGTCTTTGCTCTTACTCTGGCCTACTGGTTAAGGTCTTAGACTCTTACTCTGGCCTAATGGTTAAGGTCTTAACTCTTACTCTGGCCTAATGGTTAAGGTCTTAACTCTTACTCTGGCCTAATGGTTAAGGTCTTGACCCTTACTCTGGCCAAATGGTTAAGGTCTCAACTCTTACTCTGGCCTAATGGTTAAGGTCTTAAGTCTTACTCTGACCGAATGGTTAAGGTCTTAACTCTTACCTGGCCTAATGGTTAAGGTCTTAACTCTTACTCTGGCCTAATGGATAAGGTCTTAACTCTTACCTGGCCTAATGGTTAAGGTCTTAGACTCTTACTCTGGCCTACTTGTTAAGGTCCTAGCTCTTACTCTGGCCTAATGGTTAAGGTCTTAGACTGTTACTCTGGCCTACTGGTTAAGGTCTTAACTCTTACTCTGGCCTAATGGTTAAGGTCTTAACTCTAACTCTGGCCTACTGGTTAAGGTCTTAACTGGTTATGGTCTTGACTCTTACTCTGGCTTAATGGTAAAGGTCTTAGACTCTTACTCTGGCCTAATAGTCAGGGTTTGAGTCTTACTCTGGCCTAATGGTTAAGGTCTTAACTCTTACTCTGGCCTAATGGTTAAGGTCTTGACTCTTACTCTGGCCTAATGGTTAAGGTCCTAGTCTCTTACTTTGGCCTACTGGTTAAGGTCTTAACTCTTACTCTGGCCTAATGGTTAAGGTCTTAACTCTAACTCTGGCCTACTGGTTAAGGTCTTAACTGGTTATGGTCTTGACTCTTACTCTGGCTTAATGGTAAAGGTCTTAGACTCTTACTCTGGCCTAATAGTCAGGGTTTGAGTCTTACTCTGGCCTAATGGTTAAGGTCTTAACTCTCACTCTGGCCTAATGGTTAAGGTCTTGACTCTTACTCTGGCCTAATGGCTAAGGTCCTAGTCTCTTACTCTGGCCTAATGGTTAAGGTCTTAACTCTTACTCTGGCCTACTGGTTAAGGTCTTTGCTCTTATCTGGCCTACTGGTTAAGGTCTTATCTCTTATTCTGGCCTAATGGTTAAGGTCTTAACTCTTAACTCTTACTCTGGCCTAATGGTTAAGGTCTTAACTCTTACTCTGGCCTAATGGTTAAGGTCTTAGACTCCTACTCTGGCCTAATGGTTAAGGGCTTGACTCTTACTCTGGAGTAATGGTTAAGGTCTCAACTCATATTCTGGCCTAATGGTTAAGGTCTTAGACTCTTACTCTGGCCTAATGGTTAAGGTCTTAACTCTTACTCTGGCCTAATGGTTAAGGTCTTAACTCTTACTCTGGCCTAATGGTTAAGGTCTTAGACTGTTACTCTGGCCTACTGGTTAAGGTCTTAAACTCTTACTCTGGCCTAATGGTTAAGGTCTTAACTCTTACTCTGGCCTAATGGTTAAGGTCCTAGTCTCTTACTCTGGCCCAATGGTTAAGGTCTTAACTCTTACTCTGGCCTAATGGTTAAGGTCTTAACACTTAATCTGGCCTAATGGTTAAAGTCTTTGCTCTTATTCTGGCCTACTGGTTAAGGTCTTAGACTATTACTCTGGCCTAATGGTTAAGGTCTTAACTCTTACTCTGGCCTAATGGTTAAGGTCTTAACTCTTACTCTGGCCTAATGGTTAAGGTCTTAGACTCTTACTCTGGCCTACTGGTGAAGGTCTTAACTCTTACTCTGGCCAAATGGTTAAGGTCTTAACTCTTAACTTTTACTCTGGCCTAATGGTTAAGGTCTTAACTCTTACTCTGGCCTAATGGATAAGGTCTTAACTCTTACTCTGGCCTAATGGTTAAGGTCTTGACTCTTACTCTGGCCAAATGGTTAAGGTCTTAACTCTTACTCTGGCCTAATGGTTAAGGTCTTAAGTCTTACTCTGGCCGAATGGTTAAGGTCTTAACTCTTACCTGGCCTAATGGTTAAGGTCTTAACTCTTACTCTGGCCTAATGGTTAAGGTCTTAACTCTTACCTGGCCTAATGGTTAAGGTCTTAGACTATTACTCTGGCCTACTGGTTAAGGTCCTAGCTCTTACTCTGGCCTAATGGTTAAGGTCTTAGACTCTTACTGTGGCCTACTGGTTAAGGTCTTAACTCTTACTCTGGCCTAATGGTTAAGGTCCTAACTCTAACTCTGGCCTACTGGTTAAGGTCTTAACAGGTTATGGTCTTGACTCTTACTCTGGCTTAATGGTAAAAGTCTTAGACTCTTACTCTGGCCTAATAGTCAGGGTTTGAGTCTTACTCTGGCCTAATGGTTAAGGTCTTAACTCTTACTCTGGCCTAATGGTTAAGGTCTTGACTATTACTCTGGCCTAATGGTTAAGGTCCTAGTCTCTTACTCTGGCCTACTGGTTAAGGTCTTAACTCTTACTCTGGCCTAATGGTTAAGGTCTTAACTCTAACTCTGGCCTACTGGTTAAGGTCTTAACTGGTTATGGTCTTGACTCTTACTCTGGCTTAATGGTAAAGGTCTTAGACTCTTACTCTGGCCTAATAGTCAGGGTTTGAGTCGTACTCTGGCCTACTGGTGAAGGTCTTAACTCTTACTCTGGCCAAATGGTTAAGGTCTTAACTCTTAACTTTTACTCTGGCCTAATGGTTAAGGTCTTAACTCTTACTCTGGCCTAATGGTTAAGGTTTTGACTCTTACTCTGGCCTAATGGTTAAGGTCCTAGTCTCTTACTCTGGCCTACTGGTTAAGGTCTTAACTCTTACTCTGGCCTAATGGTTAAGGTCTTAACTCTAACTCTAGCCTACTGGTTAAGGTCTTAACTGGTTATGGTCTTGACTCTTACTCTGGCTTAATGTTAAAGGTCTTAGACTCTTACTGTGGCCTAATAGTCAGGATTTGAGACTTACTCTGGCCTAATGGTTAAGGTCTTAACTCTTACTCTGGCCTAATGGTTAAGGTCTTAGACTCTTACTCTGGCCTAATAGTCAGGGTTTGAGTCTTACTCTGGCCTAATGGTTAAGGTCTTAACTCTTACTCTGGCCTAATGGTGAAGGTCTTAGACTCTTACTCTGGCCTAATGGTTAATGTCTTAACATTTAATCTGGCCTAATGGTTAAGGTCTTTGCTCTTACTCTGGCCTACTGGTTAAGGTCTTAGACTCTTACTCTGGCCTAATGGTTCAGGTCTTAACTCTTACTCTGGCCTAATGGTTAAGGTCTTAACACTTAATCTGGCCTAATGGTTAAAGTCTTTGCTCTTATTCTGGCCTACTGGTTAAGGTCTTAGACTATTACTCTGGCCTAATGGTTAAGGTCTTAACCCTTACTCTGGCCTAATGGTTAAGGTCTTAACTCTTACTCTGGCCTAATGGTTAGGGTCTTAGACTCTTACTCTGGCCAAATGGTTAAGGTCTTAACTCTTAACTTTTACTCTGGCCTAACGGTTAAGGTCTTAACTCTTACTCTGGCCTAATGGGTAAGGTCTTAACTCTTACTCTGGCCTAATAGTTAAGGTCTTGACTCTTACTCTGGCCAAATGGTTAAGGTCTTAACTCTTACTCTGGCCTAATGGTTAAGGTCTTAACTCTTACTCTGGCCTAATAGTTAAGGTCTTAGACTATAACTCTGGCCTAATGGTTAAGGTCTTAACTCTTACTCTGGCCAAATGGTTATGGTCTTAACTCTTACTCTGGCCTAATGGTTAAGGTCTTAGACTCTTACTCTGGCCTACTGGTTAAGGTCTTAACTCTTACTCTGGCCGAATGGTTAAGGTCTTAACTCTTAACTTTTACTCTGGCCTAATGGTTAAGGTCTTAACTCTTACTCTGGCCTAATGGTTAAGGTCTTAACTCTTACTCTGGCCTAATGGTTAAGGTCTTGACTCTTACTCTGGCCAAATGGTTATGGTCTTAACTCTTACTCTGGCCTAATGGTTAAGGTCTTAAGTCTTACTCTGGCCGAATGGTTAAGGTCTTAACTCTTACCTGGCCTAATGGTTAAGGTCTTAACTCTTACTCTGGCCTAATGGTTAAGGTCTTAACTCTTACCTGGCCTAATGGTTAAGGTCTTAAACTCTTACTCTGGCCTACTGGTTAAGGTCCTAGCTCTTACTCTGGTCTAATGGTTAAGGTCTTAGACTCTTACTCTGGCCTACTGGTTAAGGTCTTAACTCTTACTCTGGCCTAATGGTTAAGGTCTTAACTCTAACTCTGGCCTACTGGTTAAGGTCTTAACAGATTATGGTCTTGACTCTTACTCTGGCTTAATGGTAAAGGTCTTAGACTCTTACTCTGGCCTAATAGTCAGGGTTTGAGTCTTACTCTGGCCTAATGGTTAAGGTCTTAACTCTTACTCTGGCCTAATGGTTAAGGTCTTGACTCTTACTCTGGCCTAATGGTTAAGGTCCTAGTCTCTTACTCTGGCCTACTGGTTAAGGTCTTAACTCTTACTCTGGCCTAATGGTTAAGGTCTTAACTCTAACTCTGGCCTACTGGTTAAGGTCTTAACTGGTTATGGTCTTGACTCTTACTCTGGCTTAATGGTAAAGGTCTTAGACTCTTACTCTGGCCTAATAGTCAGGGTTTGAGTCTTACTCTGGCCTAATGGTTAAGGTCTTAACTCTTACTCTGGCCTAATGGTTAAGGTCTTAGACTCTTACTCTGGCCTAATAGTCAGGGTTTGAGTCTTACTCTGGCCTAATGGTTAAGGTCTTAACTCTTACTCTGGCCTAATGGTTAAGGTCTTAGACTCTTACTCTGGCCTAATGGTTAAGGTCTTAACATTTAATCTGGCCTAATGGTTAAGGTCTTTGCTCTTACTCTGGCCTACTGGTTAGGGTCTTAGACTCTTACTCTGGCCAAATGGTTAAGGTCTTAACTCTTACTCTGGCCTAATGGTTAAGGTTTTAACACTTAATCTGGCCTAATGGTTAAAGTCTTTGCTCTTATTCTGGCCTACTGGTTAAGGTCTTAGACTATTACTCTGGCCTAATGGTTAAGGTCTTAACTCTCACTCTGGCCTAATGGTTAAGGTCTTAACTCTTACTCTGGCCTAATGGTTAAGGTCTTAGACTCTTACTCTGGCCGAATGGTTAAGGTCTTAACTCTTAACTTTTACTCTGGCCTAATGGTTAAGGTCTTAACTCTTACTCTGGCCTAATGGGTAAGGTCTTAACTCTTACTCTGGCCTAATGGTTAAGGTCTTGACTCTTACTCTGGCCAAATGGTTAAGGTCTTAACTCTTACTCTAGCCTAATGGTTAAGGTCTTAAGTCTTACTCTGGCCGAATGGTTAAGGTCTTAACTCTTACCTGGCCTAATGGTTAAGGTCTTAACTCTTACTCTGGCCTAATGGTTAAGGTCTTAACTCTTACCTGGCCTAATGGTTAAGGTCTTAGACTCTTACTCTGGCCTACTGGTTAAGGTCCTAGCTCTTACTTTGATCTAATGGTTAAGGTCTTATACTCTTACTGTGGCCTACTGGTTAAGGTCTTAACTCTTACTCTGGCCTAATGGTTAAGGTCTTAACTCTAACTCTGGCCTACTGGTTAAGGTCTTAACAGGTTATGGTCTTGACTCTTAATCTGGCTTAATGGTAAAGGTCTTAGACTCTTACTCTGGCCTAATAGTCAGGGTTTGAGTCTTACTCTGGCCTAATGGTTAAGGTCTTAACTCTTACTCTGGCCTAATGGTCAAGGTCTTGTCTCTTACTCTGGCCTAATGGTTAAGGTCCTAGTCTCTTACTCTGGCCTACTGGTTAAGGTCTTAACTCTTACTCTGGCCTAATGGTTAAGGTCTTAACTCTAACTCTGGCCTACTGGTTAAGGTCTTAACTGGTTATGGTCTTGACTCTTACTCTGGCTTAATGGTAAAGGTCTTAGACTCTTACTCTGGCCTAATAGTCAGGGTTTGAGTCTTACTCTGGCCTAATGGTTAAGGTCTTAACTCTTACTCTGGCCTAATGGTTAAGGTCTTAGACTCTTACTCTGGCCTAATAGTCAGGGTTTGAGTCTTACTCTGGCCTAATGGTTAAGGTCTTAACTCTTACTCTGGCCTAATGGTTAAGGTCTTAGACTCTTACTCTGGCCTACTGGTTAAGGTCTTAAACTCTTACTCTGGCCTAATGGTTAAGGTCTTAACATTTAATCTGGCCTAATGGTTAAGGTCTTTGCTCTTACTCTGGCCTACTGGTTAAGGTCTTAGACTCTTACTCTGGCCTAATGGTTAAGGTCTTAACTCTTACTCTGGCCTAATGGTTAAGGTCTTAACTCTTACTCTGGCCTAATGGTTAAGGTCTTGACCCTTACTCTGGCCAAATGGTTAAGGTCTCAACTCTTACTCTGGCCTAATGGTTAAGGTCTTAAGTCTTACTCTGACCGAATGGTTAAGGTCTTAACTCTTACCTGGCCTAATGGTTAAGGTCTTAACTCTTACTCTGGCCTAATGGATAAGGTCTTAACTCTTACCTGGCCTAATGGTTAAGGTCTTAGACTCTTACTCTGGCCTACTTGTTAAGGTCCTAGCTCTTACTCTGGCCTAATGGTTAAGGTCTTAGACTGTTACTCTGGCCTACTGGTTAAGGTCTTAACTCTTACTCTGGCCTAATGGTTAAGGTCTTAACTCTAACTCTGGCCTACTGGTTAAGGTCTTAACTGGTTATGGTCTTGACTCTTACTCTGGCTTAATGGTAAAGGTCTTAGACTCTTACTCTGGCCTAATAGTCAGGGTTTGAGTCTTACTCTGGCCTAATGGTTAAGGTCTTAACTCTTACTCTGGCCTAATGGTTAAGGTCTTGACTCTTACTCTGGCCTAATGGTTAAGGTCCTAGTCTCTTACTTTGGCCTACTGGTTAAGGTCTTAACTCTTACTCTGGCCTAATGGTTAAGGTCTTAACTCTAACTCTGGCCTACTGGTTAAGGTCTTAACTGGTTATGGTCTTGACTCTTACTCTGGCTTAATGGTAAAGGTCTTAGACTCTTACTCTGGCCTAATAGTCAGGGTTTGAGTCTTACTCTGGCCTAATGGTTAAGGTCTTAACTCTCACTCTGGCCTAATGGTTAAGGTCTTGACTCTTACTCTGGCCTAATGGCTAAGGTCCTAGTCTCTTACTCTGGCCTAATGGTTAAGGTCTTAACTCTTACTCTGGCCTACTGGTTAAGGTCTTTGCTCTTATCTGGCCTACTGGTTAAGGTCTTATCTCTTACTCTGGCCTAATGGTTAAGGTCTTAACTCTTAACTCTTACTCTGGCCTAATGGTTAAGGTCTTAACTCTTACTCTGGCCTAATGGTTAAGGTCTTAGACTCCTACTCTGGCCTAATGGTTAAGGTCTTGACTCTTACTCTGGAGTAATGGTTAAGGTCTCAACTCATATTCTGGCCTAATGGTTAAGGTCTTAGACTCTTACTCTGGCCTAATGGTTAAGGTCTTAACTCTTACTCTGGCCTAATGGTTAAGGTCTTAACTCTTACTCTGGCCTAATGGTTAAGGTCTTAGACTGTTACTCTGGCCTACTGGTTAAGGTCTTAAACTCTTACTCTGGCCTAATGGTTAAGGTCTTGACTCTTACTCTGGCCTAATGGTTAAGGTCCTAGTCTCTTACTCTGGCCTAATGGTTAAGGTCTTAACTCTAACTCTGGCCCAATGGTTAAGGTCTTAACTCTTACTCTGGCCTAATGGTTAAGGTCTTAACACTTAATCTGGCCTAATGGTTAAAGTCTTTGCTCTTATTCTGGCCTACTGGTTAAGGTCTTAGACTATTACTCTGGCCTAATGGTTAAGGTCTTAACTCTTACTCTGGCCTAATGGTTAAGGTCTTAACTCTTACTCTGGCCTAATGGTTAAGGTCTTAGACTCTTACTCTGGCCTACTGGTGAAGGTCTTAACTCTTACTCTGGCCAAATGGTTAAGGTCTTAACTCTTAACTTTTACTCTGGCCTAATGGTTAAGGTCTTAACTCTTACTCTGGCCTAATGGATAAGGTCTTAACTCTTACTCTGGCCTAATGGTTAAGGTCTTGACTCTTACTCTGGCCAAATGGTTAAGGTCTTAACTCTTACTCTGGCCTAATGGTTAAGGTCTTAAGTCTTACTCTGGCCGAATGGTTAAGGTCTTAACTCTTACCTGGCCTAATGGTTAAGGTCTTAACTCTTACTCTGGCCTAATGGTTAAGGTCTTAACTCTTACCTGGCCTAATGGTTAAGGTCTTAGACTATTACTCTGGCCTACTGGTTAAGGTCCTAGGTCTTACTCTGGCCTAATGGTTAAGGTCTTAGACTCTTACTGTGGCCTACTGGTTAAGGTCTTAACTCTTACTCTGGCCTAATGGTTAAGGTCCTAACTCTAACTCTGGCCTACTGGTTAAGGTCTTAACAGGTTATGGTCTTGACTCTTACTCTGGCTTAATGGTAAAAGTCTTAGACTCTTACTCTGGCCTAATAGTCAGGGTTTGAGTCTTACTCTGGCCTAATGGTTAAGGTCTTAACTCTTACTCTGGCCTAATGGTTAAGGTCTTGACTATTACTCTGGCCTAATGGTTAAGGTCCTAGTCTCTTACTCTGGCCTACTGGTTAAGGTCTTAACTCTTACTCTGGCCTAATGGTTAAGGTCTTAACTCTAACTCTGGCCTACTGGTTAAGGTCTTAACTGGTTATGGTCTTGACTCTTACTCTGGCTTAATGGTAAAGGTCTTAGACTCTTACTCTGGCCTAATAGTCAGGGTTTGAGTCTTACTCTGGCCTACTGGTGAAGGTCTTAACTCTTACTCTGGCCAAATGGTTAAGGTCTTAACTCTTAACTTTTACTCTGGCCTAATGGTTAAGGTCTTAACTCTTACTCTGGCCTAATGGTTAAGGTTTTGACTCTTACTCTGGCCTAATGGTTAAGGTCCTAGTCTCTTACTCTGGCCTACTGGTTAAGGTCTTAACTCTTACTCTGGCCTAATGGTTAAGGTCTTAACATTTAATCTGGCCTAATGGTTAAGGTCTTTGCTCTTACTCTGGCCTACTGGTTAAGGTCTTAGACTCTTACTCTGGCCTAATGGTTAAGGTCTTAACTCTTACTCTGGCCTAATGGTTAAGGTCTTAACTCTTACTCTGGCCTAATGGTTAAGGTCTTGACCCTTACTCTGGCCAAATGGTTAAGGTCTCAACTCTTACTCTGGCCTAATGGTTAAGGTCTTAAGTCTTACTCTGACCGAATGGTTAAGGTCTTAACTCTTACCTGGCCTAATGGTTAAGGTCTTAACTCTTACTCTGGCCTAATGGATAAGGTCTTAACTCTTACCTGGCCTAATGGTTAAGGTCTTAGACTCTTACTCTGGCCTACTTGTTAAGGTCCTAGCTCTTACTCTGGCCTAATGGTTAAGGTCTTAGACTGTTACTCTGGCCTACTGGTTAAGGTCTTAACTCTTACTCTGGCCTAATGGTTAAGGTCTTAACTCTAACTCTGGCCTACTGGTTAAGGTCTTAACTGGTTATGGTCTTGACTCTTACTCTGGCTTAATGGTAAAGGTCTTAGACTCTTACTCTGGCCTAATAGTCAGGGTTTGAGTCTTACTCTGGCCTAATGGTTAAGGTCTTAACTCTTACTCTGGCCTAATGGTTAAGGTCTTGACTCTTACTCTGGCCTAATGGTTAAGGTCCTAGTCTCTTACTTTGGCCTACTGGTTAAGGTCTTAACTCTTACTCTGGCCTAATGGTTAAGGTCTTAACTCTAACTCTGGCCTACTGGTTAAGGTCTTAACTGGTTATGGTCTTGACTCTTACTCTGGCTTAATGGTAAAGGTCTTAGACTCTTACTCTGGCCTAATAGTCAGGGTTTGAGTCTTACTCTGGCCTAATGGTTAAGGTCTTAACTCTCACTCTGGCCTAATGGTTAAGGTCTTGACTCTTACTCTGGCCTAATGGCTAAGGTCCTAGTCTCTTACTCTGGCCTAATGGTTAAGGTCTTAACTCTTACTCTGGCCTACTGGTTAAGGTCTTTGCTCTTATCTGGCCTACTGGTTAAGGTCTTATCTCTTACTCTGGCCTAATGGTTAAGGTCTTAACTCTTAACTCTTACTCTGGCCTAATGGTTAAGGTCTTAACTCTTACTCTGGCCTAATGGTTAAGGTCTTAGACTCCTACTCTGGCCTAATGGTTAAGGTCTTGACTCTTACTCTGGAGTAATGGTTAAGGTCTCAACTCATATTCTGGCCTAATGGTTAAGGTCTTAGACTCTTACTCTGGCCTAATGGTTAAGGTCTTAACTCTTACTCTGGCCTAATGGTTAAGGTCTTAACTCTTACTCTGGCCTAATGGTTAAGGTCTTAGACTGTTACTCTGGCCTACTGGTTAAGGTCTTAAACTCTTACTCTGGCCTAATGGTTAAGGTCTTGACTCTTACTCTGGCCTAATGGTTAAGGTCCTAGTCTCTTACTCTGGCCTAATGGTTAAGGTCTTAACTCTAACTCTGGCCCAATGGTTAAGGTCTTAACTCTTACTCTGGCCTAATGGTTAAGGTCTTAACACTTAATCTGGCCTAATGGTTAAAGTCTTTGCTCTTATTCTGGCCTACTGGTTAAGGTCTTAGACTATTACTCTGGCCTAATGGTTAAGGTCTTAACTCTTACTCTGGCCTAATGGTTAAGGTCTTAACTCTTACTCTGGCCTAATGGTTAAGGTCTTAGACTCTTACTCTGGCCTACTGGTGAAGGTCTTAACTCTTACTCTGGCCAAATGGTTAAGGTCTTAACTCTTAACTTTTACTCTGGCCTAATGGTTAAGGTCTTAACTCTTACTCTGGCCTAATGGATAAGGTCTTAACTCTTACTCTGGCCTAATGGTTAAGGTCTTGACTCTTACTCTGGCCAAATGGTTAAGGTCTTAACTCTTACTCTGGCCTAATGGTTAAGGTCTTAAGTCTTACTCTGGCCGAATGGTTAAGGTCTTAACTCTTACCTGGCCTAATGGTTAAGGTCTTAACTCTTACTCTGGCCTAATGGTTAAGGTCTTAACTCTTACCTGGCCTAATGGTTAAGGTCTTAGACTATTACTCTGGCCTACTGGTTAAGGTCCTAGGTCTTACTCTGGCCTAATGGTTAAGGTCTTAGACTCTTACTGTGGCCTACTGGTTAAGGTCTTAACTCTTACTCTGGCCTAATGGTTAAGGTCCTAACTCTAACTCTGGCCTACTGGTTAAGGTCTTAACAGGTTATGGTCTTGACTCTTACTCTGGCTTAATGGTAAAAGTCTTAGACTCTTACTCTGGCCTAATAGTCAGGGTTTGAGTCTTACTCTGGCCTAATGGTTAAGGTCTTAACTCTTACTCTGGCCTAATGGTTAAGGTCTTGACTATTACTCTGGCCTAATGGTTAAGGTCCTAGTCTCTTACTCTGGCCTACTGGTTAAGGTCTTAACTCTTACTCTGGCCTAATGGTTAAGGTCTTAACTCTAACTCTGGCCTACTGGTTAAGGTCTTAACTGGTTATGGTCTTGACTCTTACTCTGGCTTAATGGTAAAGGTCTTAGACTCTTACTCTGGCCTAATAGTCAGGGTTTGAGTCTTACTCTGGCCTACTGGTGAAGGTCTTAACTCTTACTCTGGCCAAATGGTTAAGGTCTTAACTCTTAACTTTTACTCTGGCCTAATGGTTAAGGTCTTAACTCTTACTCTGGCCTAATGGTTAAGGTTTTGACTCTTACTCTGGCCTAATGGTTAAGGTCCTAGTCTCTTACTCTGGCCTACTGGTTAAGGTCTTAACTCTTACTCTGGCCTAATGGTTAAGGTCTTAACTCTAACTCTGGCCTACTGGTTAAGGTCTTAACTGGTTATGGTCTTGACTCTTACTCTGGCTTAATGTTAAAGGTCTTAGACTCTTACTGTGGCCTAATAGTCAGGATTTGAGACTTACTCTGGCCTAATGGTTAAGGTCTTAACTCTTACTCTGGCCTAATGGTTAAGGTCTTAGACTCTTACTCTGGCCTAATAGTCAGGGTTTGAGTCTTACTCTGGCCTAATGGTTAAGGTCTTAACTCTTACTCTGGCCTAATGGTGAAGGTCTTAGACTCTTACTCTGGCCTAATGGTTAATGTCTTAACATTTAATCTGGCCTAATGGTTAAGGTCTTTGCTCTTACTCTGGCCTACTGGTTAAGGTCTTAGACTCTTACTCGGGCCTAATGGTTCAGGTCTTAACTCTTACTCTGGCCTAATGGTTAAGGTCTTAACACTTAATCTGGCCTAATGGTTAAAGTCTTTGCTCTTATTCTGGCCTACTGGTTAAGGTCTTAGACTATTACTCTGGCCTAATGGTTAAGGTCTTAACCCTTACTCTGGCCTAATGGTTAAGGTCTTAACTCTTACTCTGGCCTAATGGTTAGGGTCTTAGACTCTTACTCTGGCCAAATGGTTAAGGTCTTAACTCTTAACTTTTACTCTGGCCTAACGGTTAAGGTCTTAACTCTTACTCTGGCCTAATGGGTAAGGTCTTAACTCTTACTCTGGCCTAATAGTTAAGGTCTTGACTCTTACTCTGGCCAAATGGTTAAGGTCTTAACTCTTACTCTGGCCTAATGGTTAAGGTCTTAACTCTTACTCTGGCCTAATAGTTAAGGTCTTAGACTATTACTCTGGCCTAATGGTTAAGGTCTTGACTCTTACTCTGGCCTAATGGCTAAGGTCCTAGTCTCTTACTCTGGCCTACTGGTTAAGGTCTTAACTCTTACTCTGGCCTACTGGTTAAGGTCTTTGCTCTTATCTGGCCTACTGGTTAAGGTCTTATCTCTTACTCTGGCCTAATGGTTAAGGTCTTAACTCTTAACTCTTACTCTGGCCTAATGGTTAAGGTCTTAACTCTTACTCTGGCCTAATGGTTAAGGTCTTAGACTCTTACTCTGGCCTAATGGTTAAGGTCTTGACTCTTACTCTGGAGTAATGGTTAAGGTCTCAACTCATATTCTGGCCTAATGGTTAAGGTCTTAGACTCTTACTCTGGCCTAATGGTTAAGGTCTTAACTCTTACTCTGGCCTAATGGTTAAGGTCTTAACTCTTACTCTGGCCTAATGGTTAAGGTCTTAGACTGTTACTCTGGCCTACTGGTTAAGGTCTTAAACTCTTACTCTGGCCTAATGGTTAAGGTCTTGACTCTTACTCTGGCCTAATGGTTAAGGTCCTAGTCTCTTACTCTGGCCTAATGGTTAAGGTCTTAACTCTAACTCTGGCCCAATGGTTAAGGTCTTAACTCTTACTCTGGCCTAATGGTTAAAGTCTTAACACTTAATCTGGCCTAATGGTTAAAGTCTTTGCTCTTATTCTGGCCTACTGGTTAAGGTCTTAGACTATTACTCTGGCCTAATGGTTAAGGTCTTAACTCTTACTCTGGCCTAATGGTTAAGGTCTTAACTCTTACTCTGGCCTAATGGTTAAAGTCTTAGACTCTTACTCTGGCCTACTGGGGAAGGTCTTAACTCTTACTCTGGCCAAATGGTTAAGGTCTTAACTCTTAACTTTTACTCTGGCCTAACGGTTAAGGTCTTAACTCTTACTCTGGCCTAATGGATAAGGTCTTAACTCTTACTCTGGCCTAATGGTTAAGGTCTTGACTCTTACTCTGGCCAAATGGTTAAGGTCTTAACTCTTACTCTGGCCTAATGGTTAAGGTCTTAAGTCTTACTCTGGCCGAATGGTTAAGGTCTTAACTCTTACCTGGCCTAATGGTTAAGGTCTTAACTCTTACTCTGGCCTAATGGTTAAGGTCTTAACTCTTACCTGGCCTAATGGTTAAGGTCTTAGACTATTACTCCGGCCTACTGGTTAAGGTCCTAGCTCTTACTCTGGCCTAATGGTTAAGGTCTTAGACTCTTACTGTGGCCTACTGGTTAAGGTCTTAACTCTTACTCTGGCCTAATGGTTAAGGTCTTAACTCTAACTCTGGCCTACTGGTTAAGGTCTTAACTGGTTATGGTCTTGACTCTTACTCTGGCTTAATGGTAAAGGTCTTAGACTCTTACTCTGGCCTAATAGTCAGGGTTTGAGTCTTACTCTGGCCTAATGGTTAAGGTCTTAACTCTTACTCTGGCCTAATGGTTAAGGTCTTAGACTCTTACTCTGGCCTAATAGTCAGGGTTTGAGTCTTACTCTGGCCTACTGGTGAAGGTCTTAACTCTTACTCTGGCCAAATGGTTAAGGTCTTAACTCTTAACTTTTACTCTGGCCTAATGGTTAAGGTCCTAACTCTTACTCTGGCCTAATGGTTAAGGTTTTGACTCTTACTCTGGCCTAATGGTTAAGGTCCTAGTCTCTTACTCTGGCCTACTGGTTAAGGTCTTAACTCTTACTCTGGCCTAATGGTTAAGGTCTTAACTCTAACTCTGGCCTACTGGTTAAGGTCTTAACTGGTTATGGTCTTGACTCTTACTCTGGCTTAATGTTAAAGGTCTTAGACTCTTACTGTGGCCTAATAGTCAGGATTTGAGACTTACTCTGGCCTAATGGTTAAGGTCTTAACTCTTACTCTGGCCTAATGGTTAAGGTCTTAGACTCTTACTCTGGCCTAATAGTCAGGGTTTGAGTCTTACTCTGGCCTAATGGTTAAGGTCTTAACTCTTACTCTGGCCTAATGGTGAAGGTCTTAGACTCTTACTCTGGCCTAATGGTTAATGTCTTAACATTTAATCTGGCCTAATGGTTAAGGTCTTTGCTCTTACTCTGGCCTACTGGTTAAGGTCTTAGACTCTTACTCGGGCCTAATGGTTCAGGTCTTAACTCTTACTCTGGCCTAATGGTTAAGGTCTTAACACTTAATCTGGCCTAATGGTTAAAGTCTTTGCTCTTATTCTGGCCTACTGGTTAAGGTCTTAGACTATTACTCTGGCCTAATGGTTAAGGTCTTAACCCTTACTCTGGCCTAATGGTTAAGGTCTTAACTCTTACTCTGGCCTAATGGTTAGGGTCTTAGACTCTTACTCTGGCCAAATGGTTAAGGTCTTAACTCTTAACTTTTACTCTGGCCTAACGGTTAAGGTCTTAACTCTTACTCTGGCCTAATGGGTAAGGTCTTAACTCTTACTCTGGCCTAATAGTTAAGGTCTTGACTCTTACTCTGGCCAAATGGTTAAGGTCTTAACTCTTACTCTGGCCTAATGGTTAAGGTCTTAACTCTTACTCTGGCCTAATAGTTAAGGTCTTAGACTATTACTCTGGCCTAATGGTTAAGGTCTTAACTCTTACTCTGGCCTAATGGTTAAGGTCTTAACTCTTACTCTGGCCTAATGGTTAAGGTCTTAGACTCTTACTCTGGCCTACTGGTGAAGGTCTTAACTCTTACTCTGGCCGAATGGTTAAGGTCTTAACTCTTAACTTTTACTCTGGCCTAATGGTTAAGGTCTTAACTCTTACTCTGGCCTAATGGTTAAGGTCTTAACTCTTACTCTGGCCTAATGGTTAAGGTCTTGACTCTTACTCTGGCCAAATGGTTATGGTCTTAACTCTTACTCTGGCCTAATGGTTAAGGTCTTAAGTCTTACTCTGGCCGAATGGTTAAGGTCTTAACTCTTACCTGGCCTAATGGTTAAGGTCTTAACTCTTACTCTGGCCTAATGGTTAAGGTCTTAACTCTTACTCTGGCCTAATGGTTAAGGTCTTAGACTCTTACTCTGGCCTAATGGTTAAGGTCTTGACTCTTACTCTGGAGTAATGGTTAAGGTCTCAACTCATATTCTGGCCTAATGGTTAAGGTCTTAGACTCTTACTCTGGCCTAATGGTTAAGGTCTTAACTCTTACTCTGGCCTAATGGTTAAGGTCTTAGACTGTTACTCTGGCCTACTGGTTAAGGTCTTAAACTCTTACTCTGGCCTAATGGTTAAGGTCTTGACTCTTACTCTGGCCTAATGGTTAAGGTCCTAGTCTCTTACTCTGGCCTAATGGTTAAGGTCTTAACTCTAACTCTGGCCCAATGGTTAAGGTCTTAACTCTTACTCTGGCCTAATGGTTAAGGTCTTAACACTTAATCTGGCCTAATGGTTAAAGTCTTTGCTCTTATTCTGGCCTACTGGTTAAGGTCTTAGACTATTACTCTGGCCTAATGGTTAAGGTCTTAACCCTTACTCTGGCCTAATGGTTAAGGTCTTAACTCTTACTCTGGCCTAATGGTTAGGGTCTTAGACTCTTACTCTGGCCAAATGGTTAAGGTCTTAACTCTTAACTTTTACTCTGGCCTAACGGTTAAGGTCTTAACTCTTACTCTGGCCTAATGGGTAAGGTCTTAACTCTTACTCTGGCCTAATAGTTAAGGTCTTGACTCTTACTCTGGCCAAATGGTTAAGGTCTTAACTCTTACTCTGGCCTAATGGTTAAGGTCTTAACTCTTACTCTGGCCTAATAGTTAAGGTCTTAGACTATTACTCTGGCCTAATGGTTAAGGTCTTGACTCTTACTCTGGCCTAATGGCTAAGGTCCTAGTCTCTTACTCTGGCCTACTGGTTAAGGTCTTAACTCTTACTCTGGCCTACTGGTTAAGGTCTTTGCTCTTATCTGGCCTACTGGTTAAGGTCTTATCTCTTACTCTGGCCTAATGGTTAAGGTCTTAACTCTTAACTCTTACTCTGGCCTAATGGGTAAGGTCTTAACTCTTACTCTGGCCTAATGGTTAAGGTCTTAGACTCTTACTCTGGCCTAATGGTTAAGGTCTTGACTCTTACTCTGGAGTAATGGTTAAGGTCTCAACTCATATTCTGGCCTAATGGTTAAGGTCTTAGACTCTTACTCTGGCCTAATGGTTAAGGTCTTAACTCTTACTCTGGCCTAATGGTTAAGGTCTTAACTCTTACTCTGGCCTAATGGTTAAGGTCTTAGACTGTTACTCTGGCCTACTGGTTAAGGTCTTAAACTCTTACTCTGGCCTAATGGTTAAGGTCTTGACTCTTACTCTGGCCTAATGGTTAAGGTCCTAGTCTCTTACTCTGGCCTAATGGTTAAGGTCTTAACTCTAACTCTGGCCCAATGGTTAAGGTCTTAACTCTTACTCTGGCCTAATGGTTAAAGTCTTAACACTTAATCTGGCCTAATGGTTAAAGTCTTTGCTCTTATTCTGGCCTACTGGTTAAGGTCTTAGACTATTACTCTGGCCTAATGGTTAAGGTCTTAACTCTTACTCTGGCCTAATGGTTAAGGTCTTAACTCTTACTCTGGCCTAATGGTTAAGGTCTTAGACTCTTACTCTGGCCTACTGGTGAAGGTCTTAACTCTTACTCTGGCCAAATGGTTAAGGTCTTAACTCTTAACTTTTACTCTGGCCTAACGGTTAAGGTCTTAACTCTTACTCTGGCCTAATGGATAAGGTCTTAACTCTTACTCTGGCCTAATGGTTAAGGTCTTGACTCTTACTCTGGCCAAATGGTTAAGGTCTTAACTCTTACTCTGGCCTAATGGTTAAGGTCTTAAGTCTTACTCTGGCCGAATGGTTAAGGTCTTAACTCTTACCTGGCCTAATGGTTAAGGTCTTAACTCTTACTCTGGCCTAATGGTTAAGGTCTTAACTCTTACCTGGCCTAATGGTTAAGGTCTTAGACTATTACTCCGGCCTACTGGTTAAGGTCCTAGCTCTTACTCTGGCCTAATGGTTAAGGTCTTAGACTCTTACTGTGGCCTACTGGTTAAGGTCTTAACTCTTACTCTGGCCTAATGGTTAAGGTCTTAACTCTAACTCTGGCCTACTGGTTAAGGTCTTAACTGGTTATGGTCTTGACTCTTACTCTGGCTTAATGGTAAAGGTCTTAGACTCTTACTCTGGCCTAATAGTCAGGGTTTGAGTCTTACTCTGGCCTAATGGTTAAGGTCTTAACTCTTACTCTGGCCTAATGGTTAAGGTCTTAGACTCTTACTCTGGCCTAATAGTCAGGGTTTGAGTCTTACTCTGGCCTACTGGTGAAGGTCTTAACTCTTACTCTGGCCAAATGGTTAAGGTCTTAACTCTTAACTTTTACTCTGGCCTAATGGTTAAGGTCTTAACTCTTACTCTGGCCTAATGGTTAAGGTTTTGACTCTTACTCTGGCCTAATGGTTAAGGTCCTAGTCTCTTACTCTGGCCTACTGGTTAAGGTCTTAACTCTTACTCTGGCCTAATGGTTAAGGTCTTAACTCTAACTCTGGCCTACTGGTTAAGGTCTTAACTGGTTATGGTCTTGACTCTTACTCTGGCTTAATGTTAAAGGTCTTAGACTCTTACTGTGGCCTAATAGTCAGGATTTGAGACTTACTCTGGCCTAATGGTTAAGGTCTTAACTCTTACTCTGGCCTAATGGTTAAGGTCTTAGACTCTTACTCTGGCCTAATAGTCAGGGTTTGAGTCTTACTCTGGCCTAATGGTTAAGGTCTTAACTCTTACTCTGGCCTAATGGTGAAGGTCTTAGACTCTTACTCTGGCCTAATGGTTAATGTCTTAACATTTAATCTGGCCTAATGGTTAAGGTCTTTGCTCTTACTCTGGCCTACTGGTTAAGGTCTTAGACTCTTACTCGGGCCTAATGGTTCAGGTCTTAACTCTTACTCTGGCCTAATGGTTAAGGTCTTAACACTTAATCTGGCCTAATGGTTAAAGTCTTTGCTCTTATTCTGGCCTACTGGTTAAGGTCTTAGACTATTACTCTGGCCTAATGGTTAAGGTCTTAACCCTTACTCTGGCCTAATGGTTAAGGTCTTAACTCTTACTCTGGCCTAATGGTTAGGGTCTTAGACTCTTACTCTGGCCAAATGGTTAAGGTCTTAACTCTTAACTTTTACTCTGGCCTAACGGTTAAGGTCTTAACTCTTACTCTGGCCTAATGGGTAAGGTCTTAACTCTTACTCTGGCCTAATAGTTAAGGTCTTGACTCTTACTCTGGCCAAATGGTTAAGGTCTTAACTCTTACTCTGGCCTAATGGTTAAGGTCTTAACTCTTACTCTGGCCTAATAGTTAAGGTCTTAGACTATTACTCTGGCCTAATGGTTAAGGTCTTAACTCTTACTCTGGCCTAATGGTTAAGGTCTTAACTCTTACTCTGGCCTAATGGTTAAGGTCTTAGACTCTTACTCTGGCCTACTGGTGAAGGTCTTAACTCTTACTCTGGCCGAATGGTTAAGGTCTTAACTCTTAACTTTTACTCTGGCCTAATGGTTAAGGTCTTAACTCTTACTCTGGCCTAATGGTTAAGGTCTTAACTCTTACTCTGGCCTAATGGTTAAGGTCTTGACTCTTACTCTGGCCAAATGGTTATGGTCTTAACTCTTACTCTGGCCTAATGGTTAAGGTCTTAAGTCTTACTCTGGCCGAATGGTTAAGGTCTTAACTCTTACCTGGCCTAATGGTTAAGGTCTTAACTCTTACTCTGGCCTAATGGTTAAGGTCTTAACTCTTACCTGGCCTAATGGTTAAGGTCTTACACTCTTACTCTGGCCTACTGGTTAAGGTCCTAGCTCTTACTCTGGTCTAATGGTTAAGGTCTTAGACTCTTACTCTGGCCTACTGGTTAAGGTCTTAACTCTTACTCTGGCCTAATGGTTAAGGTCTTAACTCTAACTCTGGCCTACTGGTTAAGGTCTTAACAGATTATGGTCTTGACTCTTACTCTGGCTTAATGGTAAAGGTCTTAGACTCTTACTCTGGCCTAATAGTCAGGGTTTGAGTCTTACTCTGGCCTAATGGTTAAGGTCTTAACTCTTACTCTGGCCTAATGGTTAAGGTCTTGACTCTTACTCTGGCCTAATGGTTAAGGTCCTAGTCTCTTACTCTGGCCTACTGGTTAAGGTCTTAACTCTTACTCTGGCCTAATGGTTAAGGTCTTAACTCTAACTCTGGCCTACTGGTTAAGGTCTTAACTGGTTATGGTCTTGACTCTTACTCTGGCTTAATGGTAAAGGTCTTAGACTCTTACTCTGGCCTAATAGTCAGGGTTTGAGTCTTACTCTGGCCTAATGGTTAAGGTCTTAACTCTTACTCTGGCCTAATGGTTAAGGTCTTAGACTCTTACTCTGGCCTAATAGTCAGGGTTTGAGTCTTACTCTGGCCTAATGGTTAAGGTCTTAACTCTTACTCTGGCCTAATGGTTAAGGTCTTAGACTCTTACTCTGGCCTAATGGTTAAGGTCTTAACATGTAATCTGGCCTAATGGTTAAGGTCTTTGCTCTTACTCTGGCCTACTGGTTAGGGTCTTAGACTCTTACTCTGGCCAAATGGTTAAGGTCTTAACTCTTACTCTGGCCTAATGGTTAAGGTTTTAACACTTAATCTGGCCTAATGGTTAAAGTCTTTGCTCTTATTCTGGCCTACTGGTTAAGGTCTTAGACTATTACTCTGGCCTAATGGTTAAGGTCTTAACTCTCACTCTGGCCTAATGGTTAAGGTCTTAACTCTTACTCTGGCCTAATGGTTAAGGTCTTAGACTCTTACTCTGGCCGAATGGTTAAGGTCTTAACTCTTAACTTTTACTCTGGCTTAATGGTTAAGGTCTTAACTCTTACTCTGGCCTAATGGGTAAGGTCTTAACTCTTACTCTGGCCTAATGGTTAAGGTCTTGACTCTTACTCTGGCCAAATGGTTAAGGTCTTAACTCTTACTCTAGCCTAATGGTTAAGGTCTTAAGTCTTACTCTGGCCGAATGGTTAAGGTCTTAACTCTTACCTGGCCTAATGGTTAAGGTCTTAACTCTTACTCTGGCCTAATGGTTAAGGTCTTAACTCTTACCTGGCCTAATGGTTAAGGTCTTAGACTCTTACTCTGGCCTACTGGTTAAGGTCCTAGCTCTTACTTTGATCTAATGGTTAAGGTCTTATACTCTTACTGTGGCCTACTGGTTAAGGTCTTAACTCTTACTCTGGCCTAATGGTTAAGGTCTTAACTCTAACTCTGGCCTACTGGTTAAGGTCTTAACAGGTTATGGTCTTGACTCTTACTCTGGCTTAATGGTAAAGGTCTTAGACTCTTACTCTGGCCTAATAGTCAGGGTTTGAGTCTTACTCTGGCCTAATGGTTAAGGTCTTAACTCTTACTCTGGCCTAATGGTCAAGGTCTTGTCTCTTACTCTGGCCTAATGGTTAAGGTCCTAGTCTCTTACTCTGGCCTACTGGTTAAGGTCTTAACTCTTACTCTGGCCTAATGGTTAAGGTCTTAACTCTAACTCTGGCCTACTGGTTAAGGTCTTAACTGGTTATGGTCTTGACTCTTACTCTGGCTTAATGGTAAAGGTCTTAGACTCTTACTCTGGCCTAATAGTCAGGGTTTGAGTCTTACTCTGGCCTAATGGTTAAGGTCTTAACTCTTACTCTGGCCTAATGGTTAAGGTCTTAGACTCTTACTCTGGCCTAATAGTCAGGGTTTGAGTCTTACTCTGGCCTAATGGTTAAGGTCTTAACTCTTACTCTGGCCTAATGGTTAAGGTCTTAGACTCTTACTCTGGCCTACTGGTTAAGGTCTTAAACTCTTACTCTGGCCTAATGGTTAAGGTCTTAACATTTAATCTGGCCTAATGGTTAAGGTCTTTGCTCTTACTCTGGCCTACTGGTTAAGGTCTTAGACTCTTACTCTGGCCTAATGGTTAAGGTCTTAACTCTTACTCTGGCCTAATGGTTAAGGTCTTAACTCTTACTCTGGCCTAATGGTTAAGGTCTTGACCCTTACTCTGGCCAAATGGTTAAGGTCTCAACTCTTACTCTGGCCTAATGGTTAAGGTCTTAAGTCTTACTCTGACCGAATGGTTAAGGTCTTAACTCTTACCTGGCCTAATGGTTAAGGTCTTAACTCTTACTCTGGCCTAATGGATAAGGTCTTAACTCTTACCTGGCCTAATGGTTAAGGTCTTAGACTCTTACTCTGGCCTACTTGTTAAGGTCCTAGCTCTTACTCTGGCCTAATGGTTAAGGTCTTAGACTGTTACTCTGGCCTACTGGTTAAGGTCTTAACTCTTACTCTGGCCTAATGGTTAAGGTCTTAACTCTAACTCTGGCCTACTGGTTAAGGTCTTAACTGGTTATGGTCTTGACTCTTACTCTGGCTTAATGGTAAAGGTCTTAGACTCTTACTCTGGCCTAATAGTCAGGGTTTGAGTCTTACTCTGGCCTAATGGTTAAGGTCTTAACTCTTACTCTGGCCTAATGGTTAAGGTCTTGACTCTTACTCTGGCCTAATGGTTAAGGTCCTAGTCTCTTACTTTGGCCTACTGGTTAAGGTCTTAACTCTTACTCTGGCCTAATGGTTAAGGTCTTAACTCTAACTCTGGCCTACTGGTTAAGGTCTTAACTGGTTATGGTCTTGACTCTTACTCTGGCTTAATGGTAAAGGTCTTAGACTCTTACTCTGGCCTAATAGTCAGGGTTTGAGTCTTACTCTGGCCTAATGGTTAAGGTCTTAACTCTCACTCTGGCCTAATGGTTAAGGTCTTGACTCTTACTCTGGCCTAATGGCTAAGGTCCTAGTCTCTTACTCTGGCCTAATGGTTAAGGTCTTAACTCTTACTCTGGCCTACTGGTTAAGGTCTTTGCTCTTATCTGGCCTACTGGTTAAGGTCTTATCTCTTACTCTGGCCTAATGGTTAAGGTCTTAACTCTTAACTCTTACTCTGGCCTAATGGTTAAGGTCTTAACTCTTACTCTGGCCTAATGGTTAAGGTCTTAGACTCCTACTCTGGCCTAATGGTTAAGGTCTTGACTCTTACTCTGGAGTAATGGTTAAGGTCTCAACTCATATTCTGGCCTAATGGTTAAGGTCTTAGACTCTTACTCTGGCCTAATGGTTAAGGTCTTAACTCTTACTCTGGCCTAATGGTTAAGGTCTTAACTCTTACTCTGGCCTAATGGTTAAGGTCTTAGACTGTTACTCTGGCCTACTGGTTAAGGTCTTAAACTCTTACTCTGGCCTAATGGTTAAGGTCTTGACTCTTACTCTGGCCTAATGGTTAAGGTCCTAGTCTCTTACTCTGGCCTAATGGTTAAGGTCTTAACTCTAACTCTGGCCCAATGGTTAAGGTCTTAACTCTTACTCTGGCCTAATGGTTAAGGTCTTAACACTTAATCTGGCCTAATGGTTAAAGTCTTTGCTCTTATTCTGGCCTACTGGTTAAGGTCTTAGACTATTACTCTGGCCTAATGGTTAAGGTCTTAACTCTTACTCTGGCCTCATGGTTAAGGTCTTAACTCTTACTCTGGCCTAATGGTTAAGGTCTTAGACTCTTACTCTGGCCTACTGGTGAAGGTCTTAACTCTTACTCTGGCCAAATGGTTAAGGTCTTAACTCTTAACTTTTACTCTGGCCTAATGGTTAAGGTCTTAACTCTTACTCTGGCCTAATGGATAAGGTCTTAACTCTTACTCTGGCCTAATGGTTAAGGTCTTGACTCTTACTCTGGCCAAATGGTTAAGGTCTTAACTCTTACTCTGGCCTAATGGTTAAGGTCTTAAGTCTTACTCTGGCCGAATGGTTAAGGTCTTAACTCTTACCTGGCCTAATGGTTAAGGTCTTAACTCTTACTCTGGCCTAATGGTTAAGGTCTTAACTCTTACCTGGCCTAATGGTTAAGGTCTTAGACTATTACTCTGGCCTACTGGTTAAGGTCCTAGCTCTTACTCTGGCCTAATGGTTAAGGTCTTAGACTCTTACTGTGGCCTACTGGTTAAGGTCTTAACTCTTACTCTGGCCTAATGGTTAAGGTCCTAACTCTAACTCTGGCCTACTGGTTAAGGTCTTAACAGGTTATGGTCTTGACTCTTACTCTGGCTTAATGGTAAAAGTCTTAGACTCTTACTCTGGCCTAATAGTCAGGGTTTGAGTCTTACTCTGGCCTAATGGTTAAGGTCTTAACTCTTACTCTGGCCTAATGGTTAAGGTCTTGACTATTACTCTGGCCTAATGGTTAAGGTCCTAGTCTCTTACTCTGGCCTACTGGTTAAGGTCTTAACTCTTACTCTGGCCTAATGGTTAAGGTCTTAACTCTAACTCTGGCCTACTGGTTAAGGTCTTAACTGGTTATGGTCTTGACTCTTACTCTGGCTTAATGGTAAAGGTCTTAGACTCTTACTCTGGCCTAATAGTCAGGGTTTGAGTCTTACTCTGGCCTACTGGTGAAGGTCTTAACTCTTACTCTGGCCAAATGGTTAAGGTCTTAACTCTTAACTTTTACTCTGGCCTAATGGTTAAGGTCTTAACTCTTACTCTGGCCTAATGGTTAAGGTTTTGACTCTTACTCTGGCCTAATGGTTAAGGTCCTAGTCTCTTACTCTGGCCTACTGGTTAAGGTCTTAACTCTTACTCTGGCCTAATGGTTAAGGTCTTAACTCTAACTCTGGCCTACTGGTTAAGGTCTTAACTGGTTATGGTCTTGACTCTTACTCTGGCTTAATGTTAAAGGTCTTAGACTCTTACTGTGGCCTAATAGTCAGGATTTGAGACTTACTCTGGCCTAATGGTTAAGGTCTTAACTCTTACTCTGGCCTAATGGTTAAGGTCTTAGACTCTTACTCTGGCCTAATAGTCAGGGGTTGAGTCTTACTCTGGCCTAATGGTTAAGGTCTTAACTCTTACTCTGGCCTAATGGTGAAGGTCTTAGACTCTTACTCTGGCCTAATGGTTAATGTCTTAACATTTAATCTGGCCTAATGGTTAAGGTCTTTGCTCTTACTCTGGCCTACTGGTTAAGGTCTTAGACTCTTACTCGGGCCTAATGGTTCAGGTCTTAACTCTTACTCTGGCCTAATGGTTAAGGTCTTAACACTTAATCTGGCCTAATGGTTAAAGTCTTTGCTCTTATTCTGGCCTACTGGTTAAGGTCTTAGACTATTACTCTGGCCTAATGGTTAAGGTCTTAACCCTTACTCTGGCCTAATGGTTAAGGTCTTAACTCTTACTCTGGCCTAATGGTTAGGGTCTTAGACTCTTACTCTGGCCAAATGGTTAAGGTCTTAACTCTTAACTTTTACTCTGGCCTAACGGTTAAGGTCTTAACTCTTACTCTGGCCTAATGGGTAAGGTCTTAACTCTTACTCTGGCCTAATAGTTAAGGTCTTGACTCTTACTCTGGCCAAATGGTTAAGGTCTTAACTCTTACTCTGGCCTAATGGTTAAGGTCTTAACTCTTACTCTGGCCTAATAGTTAAGGTCTTAGACTATTACTCTGGCCTAATGGTTAAGGTCTTAACTCTTACTCTGGCCAAATGGTTAAGGTCTTAACTCTTACTCTGGCCTAATGGTTAAGGTCTTAGACTCTTACTCTGGCCTACTGGTGAAGGTCTTAACTCTTACTCTGGCCGAATGGTTAAGGTCTTAACTCTTAACTTTTACTCTGGCCTAATGGTTAAGGTCTTAACTCTTACTCTGGCCTAATGGTTAAGGTCTTAACTCTTACTCTGGCCTAATGGTTAAGGTCTTGACTCTTACTCTGGCCAAATGGTTATGGTCTTAACTCTTACTCTGGCCTAATGGTTAAGGTCTTAAGTCTTACTCTGGCCGAATGGTTAAGGTCTTAACTCTTACCTGGCCTAATGGTTAAGGTCTTAACTCTTACTCTGGCCTAATGGTTAAGGTCTTAACTCTTACCTGGCCTAATGGTTAAGGTCTTAAACTCTTACTCTGGCCTACTGGTTAAGGTCCTAGCTCTTACTCTGGTCTAATGGTTAAGGTCTTAGACTCTTACTCTGGCCTACTGGTTAAGGTCTTAACTCTTACTCTGGCCTAATGGTTAAGGTCTTAACTCTAACTCTGGCCTACTGGTTAAGGTCTTAACAGATTATGGTCTTGACTCTTACTCTGGCTTAATGGTAAAGGTCTTAGACTCTTACTCTGGCCTAATAGTCAGGGTTTGAGTCTTACTCTGGCCTAATGGTTAAGGTCTTAACTCTTACTCTGGCCTAATGGTTAAGGTCTTGACTCTTACTCTGGCCTAATGGTTAAGGTCCTAGTCTCTTACTCTGGCCTACTGGTTAAGGTCTTAACTCTTACTCTGGCCTAATGGTTAAGGTCTTAACTCTAACTCTGGCCTACTGGTTAAGGTCTTAACTGGTTATGGTCTTGACTCTTACTCTGGCTTAATGGTAAAGGTCTTAGACTCTTACTCTGGCCTAATAGTCAGGGGTTGAGTCTTACTCTGGCCTAATGGTTAAGGTCTTAACTCTTACTCTGGCCTAATGGTTAAGGTCTTAGACTCTTACTCTGGCCTAATAGTCAGGGTTTGAGTCTTACTCTGGCCTAATGGTTAAGGTCTTAACTCTTACTCTGGCCTAATGGTTAAGGTCTTAGACTCTTACTCTGGCCTAATGGTTAAGGTCTTAACATTTAATCTGTCCTAATGGTTAAGGTCTTTGCTCTTTCTCTGGCCTACTGGTTAGGGTCTTAGACTCTTACTCTGGCCAAATGGTTAAGGTCTTAACTCTTACTCTGGCCTAATGGTTAAGGTTTTAACACTTAATCTGGCCTAATGGTTAAAGTCTTTGCTCTTATTCTGGCCTACTGGTTAAGGTCTTAGACTATTACTCTGGCCTCATGGTTAAGGTCTTAACTCTCACTCTGGCCTAATGGTTAAGGTCTTAACTCTTACTCTGGCCTAATGGTTAAGGTCTTAGACTCTTACTCTGGCCGAATGGTTAAGGTCTTAACTCTTAACTTTTACTCTGGCCTAATGGTTAAGGTCTTAACTCTTACTCTGGCCTAATGGGTAAGGTCTTAACTCTTACTCTGGCCTAATGGTTAAGGTCTTGACTCTTACTCTGGCCAAATGGTTAAGGTCTTAACTCTTACTCTAGCCTAATGGTTAAGGTCTTAAGTCTTACTCTGGCCGAATGGTTAAGGTCTTAACTCTTACCTGGCCTAATGGTTAAGGTCTTAACTCTTACTCTGGCCTAATGGTTAAGGTCTTAACTCTTACCTGGCCTAATGGTTAAGGTCTTAGACTCTTACTCTGGCCTACTGGTTAAGGTCCTAGCTCTTACTTTGATCTAATGGTTAAGGTCTTATACTCTTACTGTGGCCTACTGGTTAAGGTCTTAACTCTTACTCTGGCCTAATGGTTAAGGTCTTAACTCTAACTCTGGCCTACTGGTTAAGGTCTTAACAGGTTATGGTCTTGACTCTTACTCTGGCTTAATGGTAAAGGTCTTAGACTCTTACTCTGGCCTAATAGTCAGGGTTTGAGTCTTACTCTGGCCTAATGGTTAAGGTCTTAACTCTTACTCTGGCCTAATGGTCAAGGTCTTGTCTCTTACTCTGGCCTAATGGTTAAGGTCCTAGTCTCTTACTCTGGCCTACTGGTTAAGGTCTTAACTCTTACTCTGGCCTAATGGTTAAGGTCTTAACTCTAACTCTGGCCTACTGGTTAAGGTCTTAACTGGTTATGGTCTTGACTCTTACTCTGGCTTAATGGTAAAGGTCTTAGACTCTTACTCTGGCCTAATAGTCAGGGTTTGAGTCTTACTCTGGCCTAATGGTTAAGGTCTTAACTCTTACTCTGGCCTAATGGTTAAGGTCTTAGACTCTTACTCTGGCCTAATAGTCAGGGTTTGAGTCTTACTCTGGCCTAATGGTTAAGGTCTTAACTCTTACTCTGGCCTAATGGTTAAGGTCTTAGACTCTTACTCTGGCCTACTGGTTAAGGTCTTAAACTCTTACTCTGGCCTAATGGTTAAGGTCTTAACATTTAATCTGGCCTAATGGTTAAGGTCTTTGCTCTTACTCTGGCCTACTGGTTAAGGTCTTAGACTCTTACTCTGGCCTAATGGTTAAGGTCTTAACTCTTACTCTGGCCTAATGGTTAAGGTCTTAACTCTTACTCTGGCCTAATGGTTAAGGTCTTGACCCTTACTCTGGCCAAATGGTTAAGGTCTCAACTCTTACTCTGGCCTAATGGTTAAGGTCTTAAGTCTTACTCTGACCGAATGGTTAAGGTCTTAACTCTTACCTGGCCTAATGGTTAAGGTCTTAACTCTTACTCTGGCCTAATGGATAAGGTCTTAACTCTTACCTGGCCTAATGGTTAAGGTCTTAGACTCTTACTCTGGCCTACTTGTTAAGGTCCTAGCTCTTACTCTGGCCTAATGGTTAAGGTCTTAGACTGTTACTCTGGCCTACTGGTTAAGGTCTTAACTCTTACTCTGGCCTAATGGTTAAGGTCTTAACTCTAACTCTGGCCTACTGGTTAAGGTCTTAACTGGTTATGGTCTTGACTCTTACTCTGGCTTAATGGTAAAGGTCTTAGACTCTTACTCTGGCCTAATAGTCAGGGTTTGAGTCTTACTCTGGCCTAATGGTTAAGGTCTTAACTCTTACTCTGGCCTAATGGTTAAGGTCTTGACTCTTACTCTGGCCTAATGGTTAAGGTCCTAGTCTCTTACTTTGGCCTACTGGTTAAGGTCTTAACTCTTACTCTGGCCTAATGGTTAAGGTCTTAACTCTAACTCTGGCCTACTGGTTAAGGTCTTAACTGGTTATGGTCTTGACTCTTACTCTGGCTTAATGGTAAAGGTCTTAGACTCTTACTCTGGCCTAATAGTCAGGGTTTGAGTCTTACTCTGGCCTAATGGTTAAGGTCTTAACTCTCACTCTGGCCTAATGGTTAAGGTCTTGACTCTTACTCTGGCCTAATGGCTAAGGTCCTAGTCTCTTACTCTGGCCTAATGGTTAAGGTCTTAACTCTTACTCTGGCCTACTGGTTAAGGTCTTTGCTCTTATCTGGCCTACTGGTTAAGGTCTTATCTCTTACTCTGGCCTAATGGTTAAGGTCTTAACTCTTAACTCTTACTCTGGCCTAATGGTTAAGGTCTTAGACTCCTACTCTGGCCTAATGGTTAAGGTCTTGACTCTTACTCTGGAGTAATGGTTAAGGTCTCAACTCATATTCTGGCCTAATGGTTAAGGTCTTAGACTCTTACTCTGGCCTAATGGTTAAGGTCTTAACTCTTACTCTGGCCTAATGGTTAAGGTCTTAACTCTTACTCTGGCCTAATGGTTAAGGTCTTAGACTGTTACTCTGGCCTACTGGTTAAGGTCTTAAACTCTTACTCTGGCCTAATGGTTAAGGTCTTAACTCTTACTCTGGCCTAATGGTTAAGGTCCTAGTCTCTTACTCTGGCCTAATGGTTAAGGTCTTAACTCTAACTCTGGCCCAATGGTTAAGGTCTTAACTCTTACTCTGGCCTAATGGTTAAGGTCTTAACACTTAATCTGGCCTAATGGTTAAAGTCTTTGCTCTTATTCTGGCCTACTGGTTAAGGTCTTAGACTATTACTCTGGCCTAATGGTTAAGGTCTTAACTCTTACTCTGGCCTAATGGTTAAGGTCTTAACTCTTACTCTGGCCCAATGGTTAAGGTCTTAGACTCTTACTCTGGCCTACTGGTGAAGGTCTTAACTCTTACTCTGGCCAAATGGTTAAGGTCTTAACTCTTAACTTTTACTCTGGCCTAATGGTTAAGGTCTTAACTCTTACTCTGGCCTAATGGATAAGGTCTTAACTCTTACTCTGGCCTAATGGTTAAGGTCTTGACTCTTACTCTGGCCAAATGGTTAAGGTCTTAACTCTTACTCTGGCCTAATGGTTAAGGTCTTAAGTCTTACTCTGGCCGAATGGTTAAGGTCTTAACTCTTACCTGGCCTAATGGTTAAGGTCTTAACTCTTACTCTGGCCTAATGGTTAAGGTCTTAACTCTTACCTGGCCTAATGGTTAAGGTCTTAGACTATTACTCTGGCCTACTGGTTAAGGTCCTAGCTCTTACTCTGGCCTAATGGTTAAGGTCTTAGACTCTTACTGTGGCCTACTGGTTAAGGTCTTAACTCTTACTCTGGCCTAATGGTTAAGGTCCTAACTCTAACTCTGGCCTACTGGTTAAGGTCTTAACAGGTTATGGTCTTGACTCTTACTCTGGCTTAATGGTAAAAGTCTTAGACTCTTACTCTGGCCTAATAGTCAGGGTTTGAGTCTTACTCTGGCCTAATGGTTAAGGTCTTAACTCTTACTCTGGCCTAATGGTTAAGGTCTTGACTATTACTCTGGCCTAATGGTTAAGGTCCTAGTCTCTTACTCTGGCCTACTGGTTAAGGTCTTAACTCTTACTCTGGCCTAATGGTTAAGGTCTTAACTCTAACTCTGGCCTACTGGTTAAGGTCTTAACTGGTTATGGTCTTGACTCTTACTCTGGCTTAATGGTAAAGGTCTTAGACTCTTACTCTGGCCTAATAGTCAGGGTTTGAGTCTTACTCTGGCCTACTGGTGAAGGTCTTAACTCTTACTCTGGCCAAATGGTTAAGGTCTTAACTCTTAACTTTTACTCTGGCCTAATGGTTAAGGTCTTAACTCTTACTCTGGCCTAATGGTTAAGGTTTTGACTCTTACTCTGGCCTAATGGTTAAGGTCCTAGTCTCTTACTCTGGCCTACTGGTTAAGGTCTTAACTCTTACTCTGGCCTAATGGTTAAGGTCTTAACTCTAACTCTGGCCTACTGGTTAAGGTCTTAACTGGTTATGGTCTTGACTCTTACTCTGGCTTAATGTTAAAGGTCTTAGACTCTTACTGTGGCCTAATAGTCAGGATTTGAGACTTACTCTGGCCTAATGGTTAAGGTCTTAACTCTTACTCTGGCCTAATGGTTAAGGTCTTAGACTCTTACTCTGGCCTAATAGTCAGGGTTTGAGTCTTACTCTGGCCTAATGGTTAAGGTCTTAACTCTTACTCTGGCCTAATGGTGAAGGTCTTAGACTCTTACTCTGGCCTAATGGTTAATGTCTTAACATTTAATCTGGCCTAATGGTTAAGGTCTTTGCTCTTACTCTGGCCTACTGGTTAAGGTCTTAGACTCTTACTCGGGCCTAATGGTTCAGGTCTTAACACTTGATCTGGCCTAATGGTTAAAGTCTATGCTCTTATTCTGGCCTACTGGTTAAGGTCTTAGACTATTACTCTGGCCTAATGGTTAAGGTCTTAACCCTTACTCTGGCCTAATGGTTAAGGTCTTAACTCTTACTCTGGCCTAATGGTTAGGGTCTTAGACTCTTACTCTGGCCAAATGGTTAAGGTCTTAACTCTTAACTTTTACTCTGGCCTAACGGTTAAGGTCTTAACTCTTACTCTGGCCTAATGGGTAAGGTCTTAACTCTTACTCTGGCCTAATAGTTAAGGTCTTGACTCTTACTCTGGCCAAATGGTTAAGGTCTTAACTCTTACTCTGGCCTAATGGTTAAGGTCTTAACTCTTACTCTGGCCTAATAGTTAAGGTCTTAGACTATTACTCTGGCCTAATGGTTAAGGTCTTAACTCTTACTCTGGCCAAATGGTTAAGGTCTTAACTCTTACTCTGGCCTAATGGTTAAGGTCTTAGACTCTTACTCTGGCCTACTGGTGAAGGTCTTAACTCTTACTCTGGCCGAATGGTTAAGGTCTTAACTCTTAACTTTTACTCTGGCCTAATGGTTAAGGTCTTAACTCTTACTCTGGCCTAATGGTTAAGGTCTTAACTCTTACTCTGGCCTAATGGTTAAGGTCTTGACTCTTACTCTGGCCAAATGGTTATGGTCTTAACTCTTACTCTGGCCTAATGGTTAAGGTCTTAAGTCTTACTCTGGCCGAATGGTTAAGGTCTTAACTCTTACCTGGCCTAATGGTTAAGGTCTTAACTCTTACTCTGGCCTAATGGTTAAGGTCTTAACTCTTACCTGGCCTAATGGTTAAGGTCTTAAACTCTTACTCTGGCCTACTGGTTAAGGTCCTAGCTCTTACTCTGGTCTAATGGTTAAGGTCTTAGACTCTTACTCTGGCCTACTGGTTAAGGTCTTAACTCTTACTCTGGCCTAATGGTTAAGGTCTTAACTCTAACTCTGGCCTACTGGTTAAGGTCTTAACAGATTATGGTCTTGACTCTTACTCTGGCTTAATGGTAAAGGTCTTAGACTCTTACTCTGGCCTAATAGTCAGGGTTTGAGTCTTACTCTGGCCTAATGGTTAAGGTCTTAACTCTTACTCTGGCCTAATGGTTAAGGTCTTGACTCTTACTCTGGCCTAATGGTTAAGGTCCTAGTCTCTTACTCTGGCCTACTGGTTAAGGTCCTAACTCTTACTCTGGCCTAATGGTTAAGGTCTTAACTCTAACTCTGGCCTACTGGTTAAGGTCTTAACTGGTTATGGTCTTGACTCTTACTCTGGCTTAATGGTAAAGGTCTTAGACTCTTACTCTGGCCTAATAGTCAGGGTTTGAGTCTTACTCTGGCCTAATGGTTAAGGTCTTAACTCTTACTCTGGCCTAATGGTTAAGGTCTTAGACTCTTACTCTGGCCTAATAGTCAGGGTTTGAGTCTTACTCTGGCCTAATGGTTAAGGTCTTAACTCTTACTCTGGCCTAATGGTTAAGGTCTTAGACTCTTACTCTGGCCTAATGGTTAAGGTCTTAACATTTAATCTGGCCTAATGGTTAAGGTCTTTGCTCTTACTCTGGCCTAATGGTTAAGGTCTTGACTCTTACTCTGGCCAAATGGTTAAGGTCTTAACTCTTACTCTAGCCTAATGGTTAAGGTCTTAAGTCTTACTCTGGCCGAATGGTTAAGGTCTTAACTCTTACCTGGCCTAATGGTTAAGGTCTTAACTCTTACTCTGGCCTAATGGTTAAGGTCTTAACTCTTACCTGGCCTAATGGTTAAGGTCTTAGACTCTTACTCTGGCCTACTGGTTAAGGTCCTAGCTCTTACTTTGATCTAATGGTTAAGGTCTTATACTCTTACTGTGGCCTACTGGTTAAGGTCTTAACTCTTACTCTGGCCTAATGGTTAAGGTCTTAACTCTAACTCTGGCCTACTGGTTAAGGTCTTAACAGGTTATGGTCTTGACTCTTACTCTGGCTTAATGGTAAAGGTCTTAGACTCTTACTCTGGCCTAATAGTCAGGGTTTGAGTCTTACTCTGGCCTAATGGTTAAGGTCTTAACTCTTACTCTGGCCTAATGGTCAAGGTCTTGTCTCTTACTCTGGCCTAATGGTTAAGGTCCTAGTCTCTTACTCTGGCCTACTGGTTAAGGTCTTAACTCTTACTCTGGCCTAATGGTTAAGGTCTTAACTCTAACTCTGGCCTACTGGTTAAGGTCTTAACTGGTTATGGTCTTGACTCTTACTCTGGCTTAATGGTAAAGGTCTTAGACTCTTACTCTGGCCTAATAGTCAGGGTTTGAGTCTTACTCTGGCCTAATGGTTAAGGTCTTAACTCTTACTCTGGCCTAATGGTTAAGGTCTTAGACTCTTACTCTGGCCTAATAGTCAGGGTTTGAGTCTTACTCTGGCCTAATGGTTAAGGTCTGAACTCTTACTCTGGCCTAATGGTTAAGGTCTTAGACTCTTACTCTGGCCTACTGGTTAAGGTCTTAAACTCTTACTCTGGCCTAATGGTTAAGGTCTTAACATTTAATCTGGCCTAATGGTTAAGGTCTTTGCTCTTACTCTGGCCTACTGGTTAAGGTCTTAGACTCTTACTCTGGCCTAATGGTTAAGGTCTTAACTCTTACTCTGGCCTAATGGTTAAGGTCTTAACTCTTACTCTGGCCTAATGGTTAAGGTCTTGACCCTTACTCTGGCCAAATGGTTAAGGTCTCAACTCTTACTCTGGCCTAATGGTTAAGGTCTTAAGTCTTACTCTGACCGAATGGTTAAGGTCTTAACTCTTACCTGGCCTAATGGTTAAGGTCTTAACTCTTACTCTGGCCTAATGGATAAGGTCTTAACTCTTACCTGGCCTAATGGTTAAGGTCTTAGACTCTTACTCTGGCCTACTTGTTAAGGTCCTAGCTCTTACTCTGGCCTAATGGTTAAGGTCTTAGACTGTTACTCTGGCCTACTGGTTAAGGTCTTAACTCTTACTCTGGCCTAATGGTTAAGGTCTTAACTCTAACTCTGGCCTACTGGTTAAGGTCTTAACTGGTTATGGTCTTGACTCTTACTCTGGCTTAATGGTAAAGGTCTTAGACTCTTACTCTGGCCTAATAGTCAGGGTTTGAGTCTTACTCTGGCCTAATGGTTAAGGTCTTAACTCTTACTCTGGCCTAATGGTTAAGGTCTTGACTCTTACTCTGGCCTAATGGTTAAGGTCCTAGTCTCTTACTTTGGCCTACTGGTTAAGGTCTTAACTCTTACTCTGGCCTAATGGTTAAGGTCTTAACTCTAACTCTGGCCTACTGGTTAAGGTCTTAACTGGTTATGGTCTTGACTCTTACTCTGGCTTAATGGTAAAGGTCTTAGACTCTTACTCTGGCCTAATAGTCAGGGTTTGAGTCTTACTCTGGCCTAATGGTTAAGGTCTTAACTCTCACTCTGGCCTAATGGTTAAGGTCTTGACTCTTACTCTGGCCTAATGGCTAAGGTCCTAGTCTCTTACTCTGGCCTACTGGTTAAGGTCTTTGCTCTTATCTGGCCTACTGGTTAAGGTCTTATCTCTTACTCTGGCCTAATGGTTAAGGTCCTAACTCTTAACTCTTACTCTGGCCTAATGGTTAAGGTCTTAACTCTTACTCTGGCCTAATGGTTAAGGTCTTAGACTCCTACTCTGGCCTAATGGTTAAGGTCTTGACTCTTACTCTGGAGTAATGGTTAAGGTCTCAACTCATATTCTGGCCTAATGGTTAAGGTCTTAGACTCTTACTCTGGCCTAATGGTTAAGGTCTTAACTCTTACTCTGGCCTAATGGTTAAGGTCTTAACTCTTACTCTGGCCTAATGGTTAAGGTCTTAGACTGTTACTCTGGCCTACTGGTTAAGGTCTTAAACTCTTACTCTGGCCTAATGGTTAAGGTCTTAACTCTTACTCTGGCCTAATGGTTAAGGTCCTAGTCTCTTACTCTGGCCTAATGGTTAAGGTCTTAACTCTAACTCTGGCCCAATGGTTAAGGTCTTAACTCTTACTCTGGCCTAATGGTTAAGGTCTTAACACTTAATCTGGCCTAATGGTTAAAGTCTTTGCTCTTATTCTGGCCTACTGGTTAAGGTCTTAGACTATTACTCTGGCCTAATGGTTAAGGTCTTAACACTTACTCTGGCCTAATGGTTAAGGTCTTAACTCTTACTCTGGCCTAATGGTTAAGGTCTTAGACTCTTACTCTGGCCTACTGGTGAAGGTCTTAACTCTTACTCTGGCCAAATGGTTAAGGTCTTAACTCTTAACTTTTACTCTGGCCTAATGGTTAAGGTCTTAACTCTTACTCTGGCCTAATGGATAAGGTCTTAACTCTTACTCTGGCCTAATGGTTAAGGTCTTGACTCTTACTCTGGCCAAATGGTTAAGGTCTTAACTCTTACTCTGGCCTAATGGTTAAGGTCTTAAGTCTTACTCTGGCCGAATGGTTAAGGTCTTAACTCTTACCTGGCCTAATGGTTAAGGTCTTAACTCTTACTCTGGCCTAATGGTTAAGGTCTTAACTCTTACCTGGCCTAATGGTTAAGGTCTTAGACTATTACTCTGGCCTACTGGTTAAGGTCCTAGCTCTTACTCTGGCCTAATGGTTAAGGTCTTAGACTCTTACTGTGGCCTACTGGTTAAGGTCTTAACTCTTACTCTGGCCTAATGGTTAAGGTCCTAACTCTAACTCTGGCCTACTGGTTAAGGTCTTAACAGGTTATGGTCTTGACTCTTACTCTGGCTTAATGGTAAAAGTCTTAGACTCTTACTCTGGCCTAATAGTCAGGGTTTGAGTCTTACTCTGGCCTAATGGTTAAGGTCTTAACTCTTACTCTGGCCTAATGGTTAAGGTCTTGACTATTACTCTGGCCTAATGGTTAAGGTCCTAGTCTCTTACTCTGGCCTACTGGTTAAGGTCTTAACTCTTACTCTGGCCTAATGGTTAAGGTCTTAACTCTAACTCTGGCCTACTGGTTAAAATCTTAACTGGTTATGGTCTTACTCTGGCCTAATAGTCAGGGTTTGAGTCTTACTCTGGCCTAATGGTTAAGGTCTTAACTCTCACTCTGGCCTAATGGTTAAGGTCTTGACTCTTACTCTGGCCTAATGGCTAAGGTCCTAGTCTCTTACTCTGGCCTAATGGTTAAGGTCTTAACTCCTACTCTGGCCTACTGGTTAAGGTCTTTGCTCTTATCTGGCCTACTGGTTAAGGTCTTATCTCTTACTCTGGCCTAATGGTTAAGGTCTTAACTCTTAACTCTTACTCTGGCCTAATGGTTAAGGTCTTAACTCTTACTCTGGCCTAATGGTTAAGGTCTTAGACTCTTACTCTGGCCTAATGGTTAAGGTCTTGACTCTTACTCTGGAGTAATGGTTAAGGTCTCAACTCATATTCTGGCCTAATGGTTAAGGTCTTAGACTCTTACTCTGGCCTAATGGTTAAGGTCTTAACTCTTACTCTGGCCTAATGGTTAAGGTCTTAACTCTTACTCTGGCCTAATGGTTAAGGTCTTAGACTGTTACTCTGGCCTACTGGTTAAGGTCTTAAACTCTTACTCTGGCCTAATGGTTAAGGTCTTGACTCTTACTCTGGCCTAATGGTTAAGGTCCTAGTCTCTTACTCTGGCCTAATGGTTAAGGTCTTAACTCTAACTCTGGCCCAATGGTTAAGGTCTTAACTCTTACTCTGGCCTAATGGTTAAGGTCTTAACACTTAATCTGGCCTAATGGTTAAAGTCTTTGCTCTTATTCTGGCCTACTGGTTAAGGTCTTAGACTATTACTCTGGCCTAATGGTTAAGGTCTTAACTCTTACTCTGGCCTAATGGTTAAGGTCTTAACTCTTACTCTGGCCTAATGGTTAAGGTCTTAGACTCTTACTCTGGCCTACTGGTGAAGGTCTTAACTCTTACTCTGGCCAAATGGTTAAGGTCTTAACTCTTAACTTTTACTCTGGCCTAACGGTTAAGGTCTTAACTCTTACTCTGGCCTAATGGATAAGGTCTTAACTCTTACTCTGGCCTAATGGTTAAGGTCTTGACTCTTACTCTGGCCAAATGGTTAAGGTCTTAACTCTTACTCTGGCCTAATGGTTAAGGTCTTAAGTCTTACTCTGGCCGAATGGTTAAGGTCTTAACTCTTACCTGGCCTAATGGTTAAGGTCTTAACTCTTACTCTGGCCTACTGGTTAAGGTCTTTGCTCTTATCTGGCCTACTGGTTAAGGTCTTATCTCTTACTCTGGCCTAATGGTTAAGGTCTTAACTCTTAACTCTTACTCTGGCCTAATGGTTAAGGTCTTAACTCTTACTCTGGCCTAATGGTTAAGGTCTTAGACTCCTACTCTGGCCTAATGGTTAAGGTCTTAACTCTTAACTTTTACTCTGGCCTAACGGTTAAGGTCTTAACTCTTACTCTGGCCTAATGGGTAAGGTCTTAACTCTTACTCTGGCCTAATAGTTAAGGTCTTGACTCTTACTCTGGCCAAATGGTTAAGGTCTTAACTCTTACTCTGGCCTAATGGTTAAGGTCTTAACTCTTACTCTGGCCTAATAGTTAAGGTCTTAGACTATTACTCTGGCCTAATGGTTAAGGTCTTAACTCTTACTCTGGCCTAATGGTTAAGGTCTTAACTCTTACTCTGGCCTAATGGTTAAGGTCTTAGACTCTTACTCTGGCCTACTGGTGAAGGTCTTAACTCTTACTCTGGCCGAATGGTTAAGGTCTTAACTCTTAACTTTTACTCTGGCCTAATGGTTAAGGTCTTAACTCTTACTCTGGCCTAATGGTTAAGGTCTTAACTCTTACTCTGGCCTAATGGTTAAGGTCTTGACTCTTACTCTGGCCAAATGGTTATGGTCTTAACTCTTACTCTGGCCTAATGGTTAAGGTCTTAAGTCTTACTCTGGCCGAATGGTTAAGGTCTTAACTCTTACCTGGCCTAATGGTTAAGGTCTTAACTCTTACTCTGGCCTAATGGTTAAGGTCTTAACTCTTACCTGGCCTAATGGTTAAGGTCTTAAACTCTTACTCTGGCCTACTGGTTAAGGTCCTAGCTCTTACTCTGGTCTAATGGTTAAGGTCTTAGACTCTTACTCTGGCCTACTGGTTAAGGTCTTAACTCTTACTCTGGCCTAATGGTTAAGGTCTTAACTCTAACTCTGGCCTACTGGTTAAGGTCTTAACAGATTATGGTCTTGACTCTTACTCTGGCTTAATGGTAAAGGTCTTAGACTCTTACTCTGGCCTAATAGTCAGGGTTTGAGTCTTACTCTGGCCTAATGGTTAAGGTCTTAACTCTTACTCTGGCCTAATGGTTAAGGTCTTGACTCTTACTCTGGCCTAATGGTTAAGGTCCTAGTCTCTTACTCTGGCCTACTGGTTAAGGTCTTAACTCTTACTCTGGCCTAATGGTTAAGGTCTTAACTCTAACTCTGGCCTACTGGTTAAGGTCTTAACTGGTTATGGTCTTGACTCTTACTCTGGCTTAATGGTAAAGGTCTTAGACTCTTACTCTGGCCTAATAGTCAGGGTTTGAGTCTTACTCTGGCCTAATGGTTAAGGTCTTAACTCTTACTCTGGCCTAATGGTTAAGGTCTTAGACTCTTACTCTGGCCTAATAGTCAGGGTTTGAGTCTTACTCTGGCCTAATGGTTAAGGTCTTAACTCTTACTCTGGCCTAATGGTTAAGGTCTTAGACTCTTACTCTGGCCTAATGGTTAAGGTCTTAACATTTAATCTGGCCTAATGGTTAAGGTCTTTGCGCTTACTCTGGCCTACTGGTTAGGGTCTTAGACTCTTACTCTGGCCAAATGGTTAAGGTCTTAACTCTTACTCTGGCCTAATGGTTAAGGTTTTAACACTTAATCTGGCCTAATGGTTAAAGTCTTTGCTCTTATTCTGGCCTACTGGTTAAGGTCTTAGACTATTACTCTGGCCTAATGGTTAAGGTCTTAACTCTCACTCTGGCCTAATGGTTAAGGTCTTAACTCTTACTCTGGTCTAATGGTTAAGGTCTTAGACTCTTACTCTGGCCGAATGGTTAAGGTCTTAACTCTTAACTTTTACTCTGGCCTAATGGTTAAGGTCTTAACTCTTACTCTGGCCTAATGGGTAAGGTCTTAACTCTTACTCTGGCCTAATGGTTAAGGTCTTGACTCTTACTCTGGCCAAATGGTTAAGGTCTTAACTCTTACTCTAGCCTAATGGTTAAGGTCTTAAGTCTTACTCTGGCCGAATGGTTAAGGTCTTAACTCTTATCTGGCCTAATGGTTAAGGTCTTAACTCTTACTCTGGCCTAATGGTTAAGGTCTTAACTCTTACCTGGCCTAATGGTTAAGGGCTTAGACTCTTACTCTGGCCTACTGGTTAAGGTCCTAGCTCTTACTTTGATCTAATGGTTAAGGTCTTATACTCTTACTGTGGCCTACTGGTTAAGGTCTTAACTCTTACTCTGGCCTAATGGTTAAGGTCTTAACTCTAACTCTGGCCTACTGGTTAAGGTCTTAACAGGTTATGGTCTTGACTCTTACTCTGGCTTAATGGTAAAGGTCTTAGACTCTTACTCTGGCCTAATAGTCAGGGTTTGAGTCTTACTCTGGCCTAATGGTTAAGGTCTTAACTCTTACTCTGGCCTAATGGTCAAGGTCTTGTCTCTTACTCTGGCCTAATGGTTAAGGTCCTAGTCTCTTACTCTGGCCTACTGGTTAAGGTCTTAACTCTTACTCTGGCCTAATGGTTAAGGTCTTAACTCTAACTCTGGCCTACTGGTTAAGGTCTTAACTGGTTATGGTCTTGACTCTTACTCTGGCTTAATGGTAAAGGTCTTAGACTCTTACTCTGGCCTAATAGTCAGGGTTTGAGTCTTACTCTGGCCTAATGGTTAAGGTCTTAACTCTTACTCTGGCCTAATGGTTAAGGTCTTAGACTCTTACTCTGGCCTAATAGTCAGGGTTTGAGTCTTACTCTGGCCTAATGGTTAAGGTCTTAACTCTTACTCTGGCCTAATGGTTAAGGTCTTAGACTCTTACTCTGTGTAGGAGAGTGGCATCGACTGCATAGTTGCCCCCAACTTTTTGCTGATGTTTTGACTGTTTTTATGACTTTAGCCAGGCTGTGGCCCTGCTATCCAGGACCCCAGCCTATCTGCTTCCTCTGACAAACTATGTGGGTACCCTAGGTACCAACCAATTGGATGCTGGGCATGCCCTTCCAGTCCCTTGTAGATGGTACCCTAGGTACCCAGGGCATGGGTCCCCCAGTAGGCCTACCAGGGCTGCAGCACTTATTGTGCCACCCTGGGACAGCCACCCAAACTGACACCACCAGGCCACTACTGTAGCCTGGGTAAGGTGGTGCTAGCACCCCTTACAGGGACGTAGGTACCCTATGTTCCATACCATACAACACGTATACTCTCATAGGTCACCCCTATGGCAGGCCCTGGTAATCCTACAGGGCTGGGTGCTGAGGTATGTGTGAGGGGGGACCCCTACGTGAGTAGGACCTCTCTGCAACCTTCGTAAAATCGTTACTGGGTTGTTTGTAGTGTAGCCATACCATATACTCTTAACCGCATTATAAGTTATTGCGTCATCGCTGTAACTTGGGACTGGCTACACAGAACCATATCGTGTTTGGTGTCAAACATGAAGGAATCATACCCCCAGTCCAGCCATGGGCATGGGGGCACGATTCCCCCTTGCTAGGAGGATATATGGGAATAACTTTGCCCTAGAGCCTTAGATTCGTACAGGACTTAACAGAACTGACCTTCGACGAGCTGCTGCCCAGCTGACTGAAGAAATCTCCCTTGGGATAAAGGAGTTATCCCCCTGCTTGGCAGGCACCTAAAAGACTACAAGATACCCGGTTGGGACTTCGTTGCTCTCACGACCTTCGACGCCTTCCAGCAACCTCGAGGTGGGTCTCCAGTGCATCCCAGCGTCCTGTGAGTGTGCCCAGCAAGTCTGAGCACCCTGGACCACGTGGGTGTCGAGATCCCCGCATACCCCGAGACACCGGCCACCTCTTGTCCAGCACACGACCCCGACCAGTGGGGAAGTTGTGCTTTGGCCCATTCTTGAGCCAACCTTCAAGCAGCATTTGTGCCGACTCTCAGCTCCCTGGCCCGCTCCGGTGGCCCGTGGGAGCCCTTTTACGCACTCCATTTTGCTGCCTTCCGCGGTCCCTTGTCCCTCGACTTGTGGGCCTTGACGGAGGACAAACTTCCTTTCTAAGAGTTCCCCTGGTTGCTCCAGGCCTGCTCTACGCTCCCTGCAAAGGAGAGCACCCTCAGACCTCGTGGGTCTGCACCAGCAGCTGCTTTGTTCATCTTGCGTGGGTTGCGGTTGCCAATGCTTAGTGGATCCAATCGGGACACTAACACCGCAGCGACCCTCAGCCGACGTGGGACAGTCGCCCTCCAGAAGCTGGCCTTCCTTGAAGCCTCCCGGAGCCCGTGACTGCAGAGACCAGCTGTACCTTCCACACCTGAAGCACCCGACATCCACGAGCTCCTTCCTGTGAGCTCCCTGGTCACTGTACTGTGACCCAGACTCTGTCCCCTCTGCTTTCAGGTTCATCTTTGTCTTTTCTTCAACTTTAATCTTCACGACTTCAGCGACACTTCCAGCTAGCAGCAGTTTGGACTCCTTTTCCATAGAAAATCAGCCCGCGACCCGACACCAGAATCGACCTATGCACCCGGCTTCCCTGGGGCAGGTAACAGTGGTACTTCGGTACTCCCGTGGTGGTGGGCTCTCCAAAGCCTTAAGTCTCAAGCCTTAACTTTGTACTGTTGTTAGAAGTGTCCTTAAACCTTAATTATTCAACCGCGACATTCTCCATAGGCTAACATTGCGATCCCGACAGCAGCTTCTTGCACTGCACACGCCTCCCGTGGGTCCCCTTCCTCTCAACTGTGGGTGGATTCTTAAGGGGCCAGCGATCCTGAATGCCCTAGGCATTGCCTGTAGAATTGTCGTGGTTCTTATACCACTATTTTAGTATATGGTTAGGTCCCCCCCTGGGGCCCATTGATTTCTGTGCTATTTATTGTGTTTAGAAATGCTTGTTTGAATTGTAACTTTGCCACTAGCCACATAAAGTGACTGTGGGATTCTGTCTAGAATAAATACATATATTTTATATATATACCTGTGTGGGCTACTCTTTCATTTGGTTATTCAAGAGGTTATTATGGTAAAACAATAAGCTTAACACTCCTTCAAGACTTAGCCTGAAGGCTGCTCTCCACAGCTACCACTAGGATAGCTTTCTTTAAAGGTTGTCTTAAACCTACCATCAATAGGAGTCGAATTGGACTGGTGCAAGGTGTCCCTATACCTAGGAACAGCATATGCCAGGCCAACTTCTCACATTGGTGTGCAGCGGTTGGATTCAAGCTTGCCATTGTTTTACCAGATAACAAATTGAATTTCTAAAGTGGAAGCCACAAGGTACCAAAGGTACATATAAATTCAAGCTAGAATACAATAAGTTCTACTGAACTTGGAGTTGTGTGTAGAGGGTTTAGCACACCTTGACTACAACTCAAGAGAGGGTTCAGTAGGCCACACTTAGTGTAGGTAGATACATCACTACACTAAACATGTCTTCAGGTGGCACTAAGGCTATGGAAGGACCCCAGAGGGTCCCAGTAGATAAGTATGATAATTTCACCTTTGCAGAGCTCAGGGAAATGTGCACCCTTAGGGGACTGAAGACAGAAAGAGGTGCCAACACAAAACGTCTCAAGGAGATCCTGCTCATAGCAGACTTTATGGAGTCCATAGGATCCAGAGGGACGGACAGAGTGGGTGGGCACCCCTCAGAAGAGGACACTCCCAGAGTGGAATCTGAAGAGGAGCAGGAAGAGGATGAAAATCCTGACCTGGAAGAAACAGACCACTCACAGCATGGAGGTGATGGCTCAAGAGGCACTCCCTCCACCCTTAAAAGGGGAGTGGTGGATCCAAGAAGGAACAGATCCCCCTCAGTGGGATCCAACCATTCTAGGAGATCCAAAGGGTCCTCTGCCTCTTCTCGGAGAAGAGAATCCTCTCATGAGAGGAAATGCAGACTGATCAAATTTGAGCAGGCTAAGCTTGAGCTTAAAAGAGAACAGTTAGCATTGGACAGGGAAACCCTGGAGCTTCAGAAAGCTTCAAGAAAGTGGGGTCTAGAGATCCCTGGTGGCAGTAAGGAAACCCCTAGAGTTAGAGAGAAAGTCCCTGACAATAGGAACCTCCACAAGATTGTGCCCCCCTATCAGAATGGGGATGATATCCACAAATGGATATCTGCTCTTGAAAGGGCCTGTAGAGTACAGAGGGTCCCAGTAGAGCAGTGGGCAGCAATCCTGTGGCTCTCCTTTTCAGATAAAGGAAGAGACAAGCTCCTCTCTGTAAGAGAAGAGGATGCTGATGATTATTATATCCTGAAAGATGCTTTAATAGATGGGTTTGGCTTAACCACTGATCAGTACAGACTTAAGTTCAGAGACACCCAGAAAGCACAAAATCAGGATTGGGTAGACTTTGTGGATTGTGCAACCAAGGCACTGGAAGGTTGGTTAACTGGCAGCAAAGTAGATGATTATACAGGATTATACAATCTCATAATGAGGGAGCAGATCCTTAACAATTGTCAGAACCAGCTCTTACATCAGCACCTGGTGGACTCTGATCTGACCTCTCCCCAAGAATTGGGAAAGAAGGCAGACAAATGGGTCAGAACCAGGATTAAGCAAAAGGTCCAGCCCTTGGGAGGTGCAACTAAAAAAGAAGATGCCAAAAACTCTGACAAGGGTGGGGAAAAGGGAAAAGACCAGCAGTCTTCAACAGGCCCCCAAAAAGCAGCTTCTGAGACTACCAAGAAAAACAAATCCAAACAACCAAGGAAGCCATGGTGTAAGTACTGTAAACAGACTACCCATTGGACTTCAGACTGTAATAAGGCCAAAGACTCCACAAGCACCACACCAGCCCCTAAGGCTCCTGTTCCCCCTAGTACAGTTACAGGTGTTGGTGCACAGAACAAGGGCATAGTAGGGTTGACCCTGGGATCTGGAGAGGACTCTGGCCTAGTCAGAACTCCTACTCAGGCTGTGCTAGTTTGTGATGGGGACTTGTCCCTGTTTGTGAGCCCCAGTGGTCTGGGCAAATACAGACAACAGCCAACCATAAATGGAAGGGAGTCACTAGCTTACAGGGATACAGGGGCCAGTGTCACTATGGTGACTAAGGACCTTGTGGACCCTAACCAGATCATACTTGGAGAGACATACCAAGTGACCAATGCTAGCAACGTTAGTACAGACCATGCTCTAGCTGTTGTGAACTTCTCCTGGGGAGGGGTAACTGGCCTCAAGAAAGTTGTGGTGAGTGCAGACCTACCTGTTGAATGTTTACTAGGGAATGATTTGGAGACCTCAGCATGGGCTGAGGTGGAGCTAAGTACCCATGCAGCAATGTTGGGTATATCAGCAGAAGTATTTGCCCTGACAAGGTCAAAAGCAAAGCTGACAGGAACTGAACAGGCCTTGGATCCTGGAAGAATGGACCAAGGACCTTCCAAGAGGAGGAGTAGCAGGGGTAAGGCCGAGCCTTCCCCCCAGGATCAGTCTGTAGAAACTCTTTTAGCAGAAGAGGATCTAGCTCCTGAAGAAGGAACTGCCCCAGAGGAACTGGAACCTGATCAGGTTGAGTTCTTGGGGGCAGGGGGACCTTCTAGGGCAGACTTGAGCCTGGAGCAGCAGAGCTGCCCCACTCTTGAACCCCTCAGACAGCAAGCTGCTGCTGAGGCTGCAGGGGATGCCAGTGGGACCCATAAGATTTATTGGGATGAAGGGCTCCTTTACTCTGAGGGTCGAGACCCCAAGCCTGGTGCAGCCAGGAGGTTGGTTATACCTCAGAAGTTTAGGAGCTTCCTGCTCACACTGGCCCATGATATCCCCTTAGCAGGACACCTGGGCCAAAATAAGACTTGGGACAGAATTGTCCCACACTTTCATTGGCCCCACATGAGTGAAGACTGTAAGAGCTTTTGCAGCTCTTGCATTACCTGCCAAGCAAGTGGCAAGGCAGGTAAATCCACCAAGGCCCCCCTGATACCATTACCTGTGGTGGGGGTGCCCTTTGAGCGGGTGGGGATTGACATCGTTGGTCCCTTAGACCCCCCAACAGCATCTGGGCACAGGTTCATTTTAGTGGTAGTGGATCATGCCACTAGATACCCAGAAGCTATTCCCCTTAGGACCATCACAGCTCCTGTGGTGGCAAGGGCCCTCCTTGGAGTCTTCTCTAGGGTGGGGTTCCCTAAGGAGGTATTGTCTGACAGAGGTACAAACTTTATGAGTAGTTACCTGAAGGCAATGTGGAAGGAGTGTGGGGTTAACTACCAGTTCACCACCCCTTACCATCCTCAATGCAATGGTCTTGTTGAAAGGTTCAACAAGACCCTAAAGGGTATGATTAAAGGGCTACCAGAAAAGCTTAGGCGAAAATGGGATGTTCTTCTGCCCTGCCTTCTCTTTGCATACAGAGAGGTGCCACAGAAGGGGGTTGGCTACAGCCCCTTTGAACTTCTGTTTGGCCATCCTGTTAGAGGGCCACTTTGTCTAGTGAAGGAGGGATGGGAGCAACCTCTCAAACCCCCTAAACAGGACATAGTGGACTACGTACTTGGTCTCCGCTCCCGGATGGCTGAGTATATGAAGAAGGCAACTAAAAACCTGGAGGCAAGTCAGGAATTACAGAAAGCCTGGCATGACCAAAAGGCTGTCCTGGTGGTGTACCAGCCAGGACAGAAGGTATGGGTGTTGGAGCCAGTGGCCCCAGCAGCTCTCCAAGACAAGTGGAGTGGACCCCATACCATTTTGGAGAAAAAGGGAGAGGTTACCTACCTGGTCGACCTTGGCACTCCCAGAAGTCCCCACAGGGTACTTCATGTGAATAGATTGAAAGCATATGTGGACAGGGCTGACATGGGCTTGCTCATGGCAACAGATGAGGGACAGGAGGAAGAGAGTGACCCTCTCCCAGACCTGCTCTCTCAGAACCCTGATGATGGGTCAGTTGATGGAGTGGCCTTGGCAGGCAGCCTCACTGCCCAGCAGCAAGCAGATTGTAGACAGGTTCTGCAAAGATACAGACATATGTTTTCTCTGACTCCTAGTCAGACCACCTGGTGCACTCACGAAGTGGACACTGGGGACAGTCTGCCTGTCAAGAATAAGATCTACAGGCAACCTGACCATGTCAGGGACTGCATACGGACTGAAGTCCAAAAGATGTTGGAGTTGGGAGTAATTGAGCCCTCAGATAGCCCTTGGGCTAGCCCAGTAGTCCTAGTACCAAAACCTCACACCCAGGGTGGTAAGAGAGAGATGAGGTTTTGTGTAGACTACAGGGGTCTCAATGCAGTCACTAAGACTGATGCTCATCCAATTCCCAGAGCAGATGAGCTCATAGATAGGTTGGCCTCAGCCAAATATCTGAGCACATTTGATCTGACAGCTGGCTACTGGCAGATAAGGTTAGCTGAGTCTGCAAAAGCCAAAACTGCATTTTCTACCCCTAGTGGGCATTATCAATTTATTGTGATGCCCTTTGGTTTGAAAAATGCGCCTGCCACTTTTCAAAGGTTGGTGAACCAAGTCCTCTCAGGCCTGGAAGACTTTAGTGCAGCATATCTGGATGATATTGCTGTCTTTAGCTCCACCTGGGAAGATCACCTGATCCACCTGAGGGAAGTTTTAGAAGCCCTGCAGAAGGCTGGGCTCACTATCAAGGCTACTAAGTGCCAGATAGGGCAGAGTCAGGTTGTATACCTGGGACACCTTGTAGGAGGAGGCCAGGTTCAACCTTTACAGAGCAAAATCCAGACCATCATGGACTGGGTTGCTCCAACCACCCAGACTCAGGTTCGAGCTTTCTTGGGCCTGACTGGTTATTATAGGAGATTTGTGAAAGGATATGGATCCATAGTGACCCCCTTGAATGATCTCACCTCCAAGAGGATGCCCAAAAAGGTTCAGTGGACTGTCAGCTGTCAGAAAGCTTTTGATGACCTTAAACAGGCAATGTGCTCTGCTCCAGTGCTCCAAAGCCCCAACTACTCCAAAGAATTCATAGTTCAAACTGATGCTTCAGAGGTGGGGGTAGGTGCTGTGTTATCACAACTGAATGAGGAGGGCCAGGATCAACCAGTAGCTTTCATTAGCAGAAGGTTGACCCCCAGAGAGAAACGTTGGTCAGCCATAGAGAGGGAGGCCTTTGCTGTGGTCTGGGCCCTGAAGAAGCTGAGGCCATACTTGTTTGGTACTCACTTCATTGTTCAGACAGACCATAAGCCCCTCCTATGGCTAAAACAGATGAAGGGTGAAAACCCCAAACTACTCAGGTGGTCCATTTCCCTACAGGGGATGGACTATACAGTGGAACATAGACCTGGGAGCAACCATGCCAATGCAGATGGCCTCTCCAGATATTTCCACTTAGAACATGAAGACTCAACTGGTCAAGGTTAGTTTAATGTCCCTGCGTTTGGGGGGGGGTTGTGTAGGAGAGTGGCATCGACTGCATAGTTGCCCCCAACTTTTTGCTGATGTTTTGACTGTTTTTATGACTTTAGCCAGGCTGTGGCCCTGCTATCCAGGACCCCAGCCTATCTGCTTCCTCTGACAAACTATGTGGGTACCCTAGGTACCAACCAATTGGATGCTGGGCATGCCCTTCCAGTCCCTTGTAGATGGTACCCTAGGTACCCAGGGCATGGGTCCCCCAGTAGGCCTACCAGGGCTGCAGCACTTATTGTGCCACCCTGGGACAGCCACCCAAACTGACACCACCAGGCCACTACTGTAGCCTGGGTAAGGTGGTGCTAGCACCCCTTACAGGGACGTAGGTACCCTATGTTCCATACCATACAACACGTATACTCTCATAGGTCACCCCTATGGCAGGCCCTGGTAATCCTACAGGGCTGGGTGCTGAGGTATGTGTGAGGGGGGACCCCTACGTGAGTAGGACCTCTCTGCAACCTTCGTAAAATCGTTACTGGGTTGTTTGTAGTGTAGCCATACCATATACTCTTAACCGCATTATAAGTTATTGCGTCATCGCTGTAACTTGGGACTGGCTACACAGAACCATATCGTGTTTGGTGTCAAACATGAAGGAATCATACCCCCAGTCCAGCCATGGGCATGGGGGCACGATTCCCCCTTGCTAGGAGGATATATGGGAATAACTTTGCCCTAGAGCCTTAGATTCGTACAGGACTTAACAGAACTGACCTTCGACGAGCTGCTGCCCAGCTGACTGAAGAAATCTCCCTTGGGATAAAGGAGTTATCCCCCTGCTTGGCAGGCACCTAAAAGACTACAAGATACCCGGTTGGGACTTCGTTGCTCTCACGACCTTCGACGCCTTCCAGCAACCTCGAGGTGGGTCTCCAGTGCATCCCAGCGTCCTGTGAGTGTGCCCAGCAAGTCTGAGCACCCTGGACCACGTGGGTGTCGAGATCCCCGCATACCCCGAGACACCGGCCACCTCTTGTCCAGCACACGACCCCGACCAGTGGGGAAGTTGTGCTTTGGCCCATTCTTGAGCCAACCTTCAAGCAGCATTTGTGCCGACTCTCAGCTCCCTGGCCCGCTCCGGTGGCCCGTGGGAGCCCTTTTACGCACTCCATTTTGCTGCCTTCCGCGGTCCCTTGTCCCTCGACTTGTGGGCCTTGACGGAGGACAAACTTCCTTTCTAAGAGTTCCCCTGGTTGCTCCAGGCCTGCTCTACGCTCCCTGCAAAGGAGAGCACCCTCAGACCTCGTGGGTCTGCACCAGCAGCTGCTTTGTTCATCTTGCGTGGGTTGCGGTTGCCAATGCTTAGTGGATCCAATCGGGACACTAACACCGCAGCGACCCTCAGCCGACGTGGGACAGTCGCCCTCCAGAAGCTGGCCTTCCTTGAAGCCTCCCGGAGCCCGTGACTGCAGAGACCAGCTGTACCTTCCACACCTGAAGCACCCGACATCCACGAGCTCCTTCCTGTGAGCTCCCTGGTCACTGTACTGTGACCCAGACTCTGTCCCCTCTGCTTTCAGGTTCATCTTTGTCTTTTCTTCAACTTTAATCTTCACGACTTCAGCGACACTTCCAGCTAGCAGCAGTTTGGACTCCTTTTCCATAGAAAATCAGCCCGCGACCCGACACCAGAATCGACCTATGCACCCGGCTTCCCTGGGGCAGGTAACAGTGGTACTTCGGTACTCCCGTGGTGGTGGGCTCTCCAAAGCCTTAAGTCTCAAGCCTTAACTTTGTACTGTTGTTAGAAGTGTCCTTAAACCTTAATTATTCAACCGCGACATTCTCCATAGGCTAACATTGCGATCCCGACAGCAGCTTCTTGCACTGCACACGCCTCCCGTGGGTCCCCTTCCTCTCAACTGTGGGTGGATTCTTAAGGGGCCAGCGATCCTGAATGCCCTAGGCATTGCCTGTAGAATTGTCGTGGTTCTTATACCACTATTTTAGTATATGGTTAGGTCCCCCCCTGGGGCCCATTGATTTCTGTGCTATTTATTGTGTTTAGAAATGCTTGTTTGAATTGTAACTTTGCCACTAGCCACATAAAGTGACTGTGGGATTCTGTCTAGAATAAATACATATATTTTATATATATACCTGTGTGGGCTACTCTTTCATTTGGTTATTCAAGAGGTTATTATGGTAAAACAATAAGCTTAACACTCCTTCAAGACTTAGCCTGAAGGCTGCTCTCCACAGCTACCACTAGGATAGCTTTCTTTAAAGGTTGTCTTAAACCTACCATCAATAGGAGTCGAATTGGACTGGTGCAAGGTGTCCCTATACCTAGGAACAGCATATGCCAGGCCAACTTCTCACACTCTGGTCTACTGGTTAAGGTCTTAAACTCTTACTCTGGCCTATTGGTTAAGGTCTTAACATTTAATCTGGCCTAATGGTTAAGGTCTTTGCTCTTACTCTGGCCTTCTGGTTAAGGTCTTAGACTCTTACTCTGGCCTAATGGTTAAGGTCTTAACTCTTACTCTGGCCTAATGGTTAAGGTCTTAACTCTTACTCTGGCCTAATGGTTAAGGTCTTGACCCTTACTCTGGCCAAATGGTTAAGGTCTCAACTCTTACTCTGGCCTAATGGTTAAGGTCTTAAGTCTTACTCTGACCGAATGGTTAAGGTCTTAACTCTTACCTGGCCTAATGGTTAAGGTCTTAACTCTTACTCTGGCCTAATGGAGAAGGTCTTAACTCTTACCTGGCCTAATGGTTAAGGTCTTAGACTCTTACTCAGGCCTACTTGTTAAGGTCCTAGCTCTTACTCTGGCCTAATGGTTAAGGTCTTAGACTGTTACTCTGGCCTACTGGTTAAGGTCTTAACTCTTACTCTGGCCTAATGGTTAAGGTCTTAACTCTAACTCTGGCCTACTGGTTAAGGTCTTAACTGGTTATGGTCTTGACTCTTACTCTGGCTTAATGGTAAAGGTCTTAGACTCTTACTCTGGCCTAATAGTCAGGGTTTGAGTCTTACTCTGGCCTAATGGTTAAGGTCTTAACTCTTACTCTGGCCTAATGGTTAAGGTCTTGACTCTTACTCTGGCCTAATGGTTAAGGTCCTAGTCTCTTACTTTGGCCTACTGGTTAAGGTCTTAACTCTTACTCTGGCCTAATGGTTAAGGTCTTAACTCTAACTCTGGCCTACTGGTTAAGGTCTTAACTGGTTATGGTCTTGACTCTTACTCTGGCTTAATGGTAAAGGTCTTAAACTCTTACTCTGGCCTAATAGTCAGGGTTTGAGTCTTACTCTGGCCTAATGGTTAAGGTCTTAACTCTCACTCTGGCCTAATGGTTAAGGTCTTGACTCTTACTCTGGCCTAATGGCTAAGGTCCTAGTCTCTTACTCTGGCCTAATGGTTAAGGTCTTAACTCTTACTCTGGCCTACTGGTTAAGGTCTTTGCTCTTATCTGGCCTACTGGTTAAGGTCTTATCTCTTACTCTGGCCTAATGGTTAAGGTCTTAACTCTTAACTCTTACTCTGGCCTAATGGTTAAGGTCTTAACTCTTACTCTGGCCTAATGGTTAAGGTCTTAGACTCCTACTCTGGCCTAATGGTTAAGGTCTTGACTCTTACTCTGGAGTAATGGTTAAGGTCTCAACTCATATTCTGGCCTAATGGTTAAGGTCTTAGACTCTTACTCTGGCCTAATGGTTAAGGTCTTAACTCTTACTCTGGCCTAATGGTTAAGGTCTTAACTCTTACTCTGGCCTAATGGTTAAGGTCTTAGACTGTTACTCTGGCCTACTGGTTAAGGTCTTAAACTCTTACTCTGGCCTAATGGTTAAGGTCTTGACTCTTACTCTGGCCTAATGGTTAAGGTCCTAGTCTCTTACTCTGGCCTAATGGTTAAGGTCTTAACTCTAACTCTGGCCCAATGGTTAAGGTCTTAACTCTTACTCTGGCCTAATGGTTAAGGTCTTAACACTTAATCTGGCCTAATGGTTAAAGTCTTTGCTCTTATTCTGGCCTACTGGTTAAGGTCTTAGACTATTACTCTGGCCTAATGGTTAAGGTCTTAACTCTTACTCTGGCCTAATGGTTAAGGTCTTAACTCTTACTCTGGCCTAATGGTTAAGGTCTTAGACTCTTACTCTAGCCTACTGGTGAAGGTCTTAACTCTTACTCTGGCCAAATGGTTAAGGTCTTAACTCTTAACTTTTACTCTGGCCTAATGGTTAAGGTCTTAACTCTTACTCTGGCCTAATGGATAAGGTCTTAACTCTTACTCTGGCCTAATGGTTAAGGTCTTGACTCTTACTCTGGCCAAATGGTTAAGGTCTTAACTCTTACTCTGGCCTAATGGTTAAGGTCTTAAGTCTTACTCTGGCCGAATGGTTAAGGTCTTAACTCTTACCTGGCCTAATGGTTAAGGTCTTAACTCTTACTCTCGCCTAATGGTTAAGGTCTTAACTCTTACCTGGCCTAATGGTTAAGGTCTTAGACTATTACTCTGGCCTACTGGTTAAGGTTCTAGCTCTTACTCTGGCCTAATGGTTAAGGTCTTAGACTCTTACTGTGGCCTACTGGTTAAGGTCTTAACTCTTACTCTGGCCTAATGGTTAAGGTCCTAACTCTAACTCTGGCCTACTGGTTAAGGTCTTAACAGGTTATGGTCTTGACTCTTACTCTGGCTTAATGGTAAAAGTCTTAGACTCTTACTCTGGCCTAATAGTCAGGGTTTGAGTCTTACTCTGGCCTAATGGTTAAGGTCTTAACTCTTACTCTGGCCTAATGGTTAAGGTCTTGACTATTACTCTGGCCTAATGGTTAAGGTCCTAGTCTCTTACTCTGGCCTACTGGTTAAGGTCTTAACTCTTACTCTGGCCTAATGGTTAAGGTCTTAACTCTAACTCTGGCCTACTGGTTGAGGTCTTAACTGGTTATGGTCTTACTCTGGCCTAATAGTCAGGGTTTGAGTCTTACTCTGGCCTAATGGTTAAGGTCTTAACTCTCACTCTGGCCTAATGGTTAAGGTCTTGACTCTTACTCTGGCCTAATGGCTAAGGTCCTAGTCTCTTACTCTGGCCTAATGGTTAAGGTCTTAACTCTTACTCTGGCCTACTGGTTAAGGTCTTTGCTCTTATCTGGCCTACTGGTTAAGGTCTTATCTCTTACTCTGGCCTAATGGTTAAGGTCTTAACTCTTAACTCTTACTCTGGCCTAATGGTTAAGGTCTTAACTCTTACTCTGGCCTAATGGTTAAGGTCTTAGACTCTTACTCTGGCCTAATGGTTAAGGTCTTGACTCTTACTCTGGAGTAATGGTTAAGGTCTCAACTCATATTCTGGCCTAATGGTTAAGGTCTTAGACTCTTACTCTGGCCTAATGGTTAAGGTCTTAACTCTTACTCTGGCCTAATGGTTAAGGTCTTAACTCTTACTCTGGCCTAATGGTTAAGGTCTTAGACTGTTACTCTGGCCTACTGGTTAAGGTCTTAAACTCTTACTCTGGCCTAATGGTTAAGGTCTTGACTCTTACTCTGGCCTAATGGTTAAGGTCCTAGTCTCTTACTCTGGCCTAATGGTTAAGGTCTTAACTCTAACTCTGGCCCAATGGTTAAGGTCTTAACTCTTACTCTGGCCTAATGGTTAAGGTCTTAACACTTAATCTGGCCTAATGGTTAAAGTCTTTGCTCTTATTCTGGCCTACTGGTTAAGGTCTTAGACTATTACTCTGGCCTAATGGTTAAGGTCTTAACTCTTACTCTGGCCTAATGGTTATGGTCTTAACTCTTACTCTGGCCTAATGGTTAAGGTCTTAGACTCTTACTCTGGCCTACTGGTGAAGGTCTTAACTCTTACTCTGGCCAAATGGTTAAGATCTTAACTCTTAACTTTTACTCTGGCCTAACGGTTAAGGTCTTAACTCTTACTCTGGCCTAATGGATAAGGTCTTAACTCTTACTCTGGCCTAATGGTTAAGGTCTTGACTCTTACTCTGGCCAAATGGTTAAGGTCTTAACTCTTACTCTGGCCTAATGGTTAAGGTCTTAAGTCTTACTCTGGCCGAATGGTTAAGGTCTTAACTCTTACCTGGCCTAATGGTTAAGGTCTTAACTCTTACTCTGGCCTACTGGTTAAGGTCTTTGCTCTTATCTGGCCTACTGGTTAAGGTCTTATCTCTTACTCTGGCCTAATGGTTAAGGTCTTAACTCTTAACTCTTACTCTGGCCTAATGGTTAAGGTCTTAACTCTTACTCTGGCCTAATGGTTAAGGTCTTAGACTCCTACTCTGGCCTAATGGTTAAGGTCTTGACTCTTACTCTGGAGTAATGGTTAAGGTCTCAACTCATATTCTGGCCTAATGGTTAAGGTCTTAGACTCTTACTCTGGCCTAATGGTTAAGGTCTTAACTCTTACTCTGGCCTAATGGTTAAGGTCTTAACTCTTACTCTGGCCTAATGGTTAAGGTCTTAGACAGTTACTCTGGCCTACTGGTTAAGGTCTTAAACTCTTACTCTGGCCTAATGGTTAAGGTCTTGACTCTTACTCTGGCCTAATGGTTAAGGTCCTAGTCTCTTACTCTGGCCTAATGGTTAAGGTCTTAACTCTAACTCTGGCCCAATGGTTAAGGTCTTAACTCTTACTCTGGCCTAATGGTTAAGGTCTTAACACTTAATCTGGCCTAATGGTTAAAGTCTTTGCTCTTATTCTGGCCTACTGGTTAAGGTCTTAGACTATTACTCTGGCCTAATGGTTAAGGTCTTAACTCTTACTCTGGCCTAATGGATAAGGTCTTAACTCTTACTCTGGCCTAATGGTTAAGGTCTTGACTCTTACTCTGGCCAAATGGTTAAGGTCTTAACTCTTACTCTGGCCGAATGGTTAAGGTCTTAACTCTTACCTGGCCTAATGGTTAAGGTCTTAACTCTTACTCTGGCCTAATGGTTAAGGTCTTAACTCTTACCTGGCCTAATGGTTAAGGTCTTAGACTATTACTCTGGCCTACTGGTTAAGGTCCTAGCTCTTACTCTGGCCTAATGGTTAAGGTCTTAGACTCTTACTGTGGCCTACTGGTTAAGGTCTTAACTCTTACTCTGGCCTAATGGTTAAGGTCCTAACTCTAACTCTGGCCTACTGGTTAAGGTCTTAACAGGTTATGGTCTTGACTCTTACTCTGGCTTAATGGTAAAAGTCTTAGACTCTTACTCTGGCCTAATAGTCAGGGTTTGAGTCTTACTCTGGCCTAATGGTTAAGGTCTTAACTCTTACTCTGGCCTAATGGTTAAGGTCTTGACTATTACTCTGGCCTAATGGTTAAGGTCCTAGTCTCTTACTCTGGCCTACTGGTTAAGGTCTTAACTCTTACTCTGGCCTAATGGTTAAGGTCTTAACTCTAACTCTGGCCTACTGGTTAAGGTCTTAACTGGTTATGGTCTTACTCTGGCCTAATAGTCAGGGTTTGAGTCTTACTCTGGCCTAATGGTTAAGGTCTTAACTCTCACTCTGGCCTAATGGTTAAGGTCTTGACTCTTACTCTGGCCTAATGGCTAAGGTCCTAGTCTCTTACTCTGGCCTAATGGTTAAGGTCTTAACTCTTACTCTGGCCTACTGGTTAAGGTCTTTGCTCTTATCTGGCCTACTGGTTAAGGTCTTATCTCTTACTCTGGCCTAATGGTTAAGGTCTTAACTCTTAACTCTTACTCTGGCCTAATGGTTAAGGTCTTAACTCTTACTCTGGCCTAATGGTTAAGGTCTTAGACTCTTACTCTGGCCTAATGGTTAAGGTCTTGACTCTTACTCTGGAGTAATGGTTAAGGTCTCAACTCATATTCTGGCCTAATGGTTAAGGTCTTAGACTCTTACTCTGGCCTAATGGTTAAGGTCTTAACTCTTACTCTGGCCTAATGGTTAAGGTCTTAACTCTTACTCTGGCCTAATGGTTAAGGTCTTAGACTGTTACTCTGGCCTACTGGTTAAGGTCTTAAACTCTTACTCTGGCCTAATGGTTAAGGTCTTAACTCTTACTCTGGCCTAATGGTTAAGGTCCTAGTCTCTTACTCTGGCCTAATGGTTAAGGTCTTAACTCTAACTCTGGCCCAATGGTTAAGGTCTTAACTCTTACTCTGGCCTAATGGGTAAGGTCTTAACACTTAATCTGGCCTAATGGTTAAAGTCTTTGCTCTTATTCTGGCCTACTGGTTAAGGTCTTAGACTATTACTCTGGCCTAATGGTTAAGGTCTTAACTCTTACTCTGGCCTAATGGTTAAGGTCTTAACTCTTACTCTGGCCTAATGGTTAAGGTCTTAACTCTTACTCTGGCCTAATGGTTAAGGTCTTAGACTGTTACTCTGGCCTACTGGTTAAGGTCTTAAACTCTTACTCTGGCCTAATGGTTAAGGTCTTGACTCTTACTCTGGCCTAATGGTTAAGGTCCTAGTCTCTTACTCTGGCCTAATGGTTAAGGTCTTAACTCTAACTCTGGCCCAATGGTTAAGGTCTTAACTCTTACTCTGGCCTAATGGTTAAGGTCTTAACACTTAATCTGGCCTAATGGTTAAAGTCTTTGCTCTTATTCTGGCCTACTGGTTAAGGTCTTAGACTATTACTCTGGCCTAATGGTTAAGGTCTTAACTCTTACTCTGGCCTAATGGTTATGGTCTTAACTCTTACTCTGGCCTAATGGTTAAGGTCTTAGACTCTTACTCTGGCCTACTGGTGAAGGTCTTAACTCTTACTCTGGCCAAATGGTTAAGATCTTAACTCTTAACTTTTACTCTGGCCTAACGGTTAAGGTCTTAACTCTTACTCTGGCCTAATGGATAAGGTCTTAACTCTTACTCTGGCCTAATGGTTAAGGTCTTGACTCTTACTCTGGCCAAATGGTTAAGGTCTTAACTCTTACTCTGGCCTAATGGTTAAGGTCTTAAGTCTTACTCTGGCCGAATGGTTAAGGTCTTAACTCTTACCTGGCCTAATGGTTAAGGTCTTAACTCTTACTCTGGCCTACTGGTTAAGGTCTTTGCTCTTATCTGGCCTACTGGTTAAGGTCTTATCTCTTACTCTGGCCTAATGGTTAAGGTCTTAACTCTTAACTCTTACTCTGGCCTAATGGTTAAGGTCTTAACTCTTACTCTGGCCTAATGGTTAAGGTCTTAGACTCCTACTCTGGCCTAATGGTTAAGGTCTTGACTCTTACTCTGGAGTAATGGTTAAGGTCTCAACTCATATTCTGGCCTAATGGTTAAGGTCTTAGACTCTTACTCTGGCCTAATGGTTAAGGTCTTAACTCTTACTCTGGCCTAATGGTTAAGGTCTTAACTCTTACTCTGGCCTAATGGTTAAGGTCTTAGACAGTTACTCTGGCCTACTGGTTAAGGTCTTAAACTCTTACTCTGGCCTAATGGTTAAGGTCTTGACTCTTACTCTGGCCTAATGGTTAAGGTCCTAGTCTCTTACTCTGGCCTAATGGTTAAGGTCTTAACTCTAACTCTGGCCCAATGGTTAAGGTCTTAACTCTTACTCTGGCCTAATGGTTAAGGTCTTAACACTTAATCTGGCCTAATGGTTAAAGTCTTTGCTCTTATTCTGGCCTACTGGTTAAGGTCTTAGACTATTACTCTGGCCTAATGGTTAAGGTCTTAACTCTTACTCTGGCCTAATGGATAAGGTCTTAACTCTTACTCTGGCCTAATGGTTAAGGTCTTGACTCTTACTCTGGCCAAATGGTTAAGGTCTTAACTCTTACTCTGGCCTAATGGTTAAGGTCTTAAGTCTTACTCTGGCCGAATGGTTAAGGTCTTAACTCTTACCTGGCCTAATGGTTAAGGTCTTAACTCTTACTCTGGCCTAATGGTTAAGGTCTTAACTCTTACCTGGCCTAATGGTTAAGGTCTTAGACTATTACTCTGGCCTACTGGTTAAGGTCCTAGCTCTTACTCTGGCCTAATGGTTAAGGTCTTAGACTCTTACTGTGGCCTACTGGTTAAGGTCTTAACTCTTACTCTGGCCTAATGGTTAAGGTCCTAACTCTAACTCTGGCCTACTGGTTAAGGTCTTAACAGGTTATGGTCTTGACTCTTACTCTGGCTTAATGGTAAAAGTCTTAGACTCTTACTCTGGCCTAATAGTCAGGGTTTGAGTCTTACTCTGGCCTAATGGTTAAGGTCTTAACTCTTACTCTGGCCTAATGGTTAAGGTCTTGACTATTACTCTGGCCTAATGGTTAAGGTCCTAGTCTCTTACTCTGGCCTACTGGTTAAGGTCTTAACTCTTACTCTGGCCTAATGGTTAAGGTCTTAACTCTAACTCTGGCCTACTGGTTAAGGTCTTAACTGGTTATGGTCTTACTCTGGCCTAATAGTCAGGGTTTGAGTCTTACTCTGGCCTAATGGTTAAGGTCTTAACTCTCACTCTGGCCTAATGGTTAAGGTCTTGACTCTTACTCTGGCCTAATGGCTAAGGTCCTAGTCTCTTACTCTGGCCTAATGGTTAAGGTCTTAACTCTTACTCTGGCCTACTGGTTAAGGTCTTTGCTCTTATCTGGCCTACTGGTTAAGGTCTTATCTCTTACTCTGGCCTAATGGTTAAGGTCTTAACTCTTAACTCTTACTCTGGCCTAATGGTTAAGGTCTTAACTCTTACTCTGGCCTAATGGTTAAGGTCTTAGACTCTTACTCTGGCCTAATGGTTAAGGTCTTGACTCTTACTCTGGAGTAATGGTTAAGGTCTCAACTCATATTCTGGCCTAATGGTTAAGGTCTTAGACTCTTACTCTGGCCTAATGGTTAAGGTCTTAACTCTTACTCTGGCCTAATGGTTAAGGTCTTAACTCTTACTCTGGCCTAATGGTTAAGGTCTTAGACTGTTACTCTGGCCTACTGGTTAAGGTCTTAAACTCTTACTCTGGCCTAATGGTTAAGGTCTTAACTCTTACTCTGCCCTAATGGTTAAGGTCCTAGTCTCTTACTCTGGCCTAATGGTTAAGGTCTTAACTCTAACTCTGGCCCAATGGTTAAGGTCTTAACTCTTACTCTGGCCTAATGGGTAAGGTCTTAACACTTAATCTGGCCTAATGGTTAAAGTCTTTGCTCTTATTCTGGCCTACTGGTTAAGGTCTTAGACTATTACTCTGGCCTAATGGTTAAGGTCTTAACTCTTACTCTGGCCTAATGGTTAAGGTCTTAACTCTTACTCTGGCCTAATGGTTAAGGTCTTAGACTCTTACTCTGGCCTACTGGTGAAGGTCTTAACTCTTACTCTGGCCAAATGGTTAAGGTCTTAACTCTTAACTTTTACTCTGGCCTAACGGTTAAGGTCTTAACTCTTACTCTGGCCTAATGGATAAGGTCTTAACTCTTACTCTGGCCTAATGGTTAAGGTCTTGACTCTTACTCTGGCCAAATGGTTAAGGTCTTAACTCTTACTCTGGCCTAATGGTTAAGGTCTTAAGTCTTACTCTGGCCGAATGGTTAAGGTCTTAACTCTTACCTGGCCTAATGGTTAAGGTCTTAACTCTTACTCTGGCCTAATGGTTAAGGTCTTAACTCTTACCTGGCCTAATGGTTAAGGTCTTAGACTATTACTCTGGCCTACTGGTTAAGGTCCTAGCTCTTACTCTGGCCTAATGGTTAAGGTCTTAGACTCTTACTGTGGCCTACTGGTTAAGGTCTTAACTCTTACTCTGGCCTAATGGTTAAGGTCCTAACTCTAACTCTGGCCTACTGGTTAAGGTCTTAACAGGTTATGGTCTTGACTCTTACTCTGGCTTAATGGTAAAAGTCTTAGACTCTTACTCTGACCTAATAGTCAGGGTTTGAGTCTTACTCTGGCCTAATGGTTAAGGTCTTAACTCTTACTCTGGCCTAATGGTTAAGGTCTTGACTCTTACTCTGGCCTAATGGCTAAGGTCCTAGTCTCTTACTCTGGCCGAATGGTTAAGGTCTTAACTCTTACTCTGGCCTACTGGTTAAGGTCTTTGCTTTTACTCTGGCCTAATGGTTAAGGTCTTAACTCTTACTCTGGCCTAATGGTTAGGGTCTTAACTCTTACTCTGGCCTAATGGTTAAGGTCTTGACTCTTACTCTGGCCAAATGGTTAAGGTCTTAACTCTTACTCTGGCCTAATGGTTAAGGTCTTAAGTCTTACTCTGGCCGAATGGTTAAGGTCTTAACTCTTACCTGGCCTAATGGTTAAGGTCTTAACTCTTACTCTGGCCTAATGGTTAAGGTCTTAACTCTTACCTTGCCTAATGGTTAAGGTCTTAGACTCTTACTCAGGCCTACTGGTTAAGGTCCTAGCTCTTACTCTGGCCTAATGGTTAAGGTCTTAGACTCTTACTCTGGCCTAATGGTTAAGGTCTTAACTCTAACTCTGGCCTACCGGTTAAGGTCTTAACTGGTTATGGTCTTGACTCGTACTCTGGCTTAATGGTAAAAGTCTTAGACTCTTACTCTGGCCTAATAGTCAGGGTTTGAGTCTCACTCTGGCCTAATGGTTAAGGTCTTAACTCTTACTCTGGCCTAATGGTTAAGGTCTTGACACTTACTCTGGCCTAATGGTTAAGGTGCTAGTCTCTTACTCTGGCCTACTGGTTAAGGTCTTAACTCTTACTCTGGCCTAATAGCTAAGGTCCTAGACTCGTACTCTGGCCTACTGGTTAAGGTCTTAACTCTTACTCTGACCTAATAGCTAAGGTCTTAACTCTTACTCTGGCCTAATAGCTAAGGTCTTAGACTATTACTCTGGCCTAATGGTTAAGGTCTTAACTCTTACTCTGGCCTAATGGTTAAGGTCTTAGACTCTTACTCTGGCCTACTGGTGAAGGTCTTAACTCTTACTCTGGCCGAATGGTTAAGGTCTTAACTCTTAACTTTTACTCTGGCCTAATGGTTAAGGTCTTAACTCTTACTCTGGCCTAATGGGTAAGGTTTTAACTCTTACTCTGGCCTAATGGTTAAGGTCTTGACTCTTACTCTGGCCAAATGGTTAAGGTCTTAACTCTTACTCTGGCCTAATGGTTAAGGTCTTAAGTCTTACTCTGGCCGAATGGTTAAGGTCTTAACTCTTACCTGGCCGAATGGTTAAGGTCTTAACTCTTACTCTTGCCTAATGGTTAAGGTCTTAACTCTTACCTGGCCTAATGGTTAAGGTCTTAGACTCTTACTCTGGCCTACTGGTTAAGGTCCTAGCTCTTACTCTGGCCTAACGGTTAAGGTCTTAGACTCTTAATCTGGCCTACTGGTTAAGGTCTTAACTCTTACTCTGGCCTAATGGTTAAGGTCTTAACTCTAACTCTGGCCTACTGGTTAAGGTCTTAACAGGTTATGGTCTTGACTCTTACTCTGGCTTAATGGTAAAGGTCTTAGACTCTTACTCTGGCCTAATAGTCAGGGTTTGAGTCTTACTCTGGCCTAATGGTTAAGGTCTTAACTCTTACTCTGGCCTAATGGTTAAGGTTTTGACTCTTAGTCTGGCCTAATGGTTAAGGTCCTAGTCTCTTACTCTGGCCTACTGGTTAAGGTCTTAACTCTTACTCTGGCCTAATGGTTAAGGTCTTAACTCTAACTCTGGCCTACTGGTTAAGGTCTTAACTGGTTATGGTCTTGACTCTTACTCTGGCTTAATGTTAAAGGTCTTAGACTCTTACTGTGGCCTAATAGTCAGGATTTGAGTCTTACTCTGGCCTAATGGTTAAGGTCTTAACTCTTACTCTGGCCTAATGGTTAAGGTCTTAGACTCTTACTCTGGCCTAATTGTCAGGGTTTGAGTCTTACTCTGGCCTAATGGTTAAGGTCTTAACTCTTACTCTGGCCTAATGGTGAAGGTCTTAGACTCTTACTCTGGCCTAATGGTTAATGTCTTAACATTTAATCTGGCCTAATGGTTAAGGTCTTTGCTCTTACTCTGGCCTACTGGTTAAGGTCTTAGACTCTTACTCGGGCCTAATGGTTCAGGTCTTAACTCTTACTCTGGCCTAATGGTTAAGGTCTTAACACTTAATCTGGCCTAATGGTTAAAGTCTTTGCTCTTATTCTGGCCTACTGGTTAAGGTCTTAGACTATTACTCTGGCCTAATGGTTAAGGTCTTAACCCTTACTCTGGCCTAATGGTTAAGGTCTTAACTCTTACTCTGGCCTAATGGTTAGGGTCTTAGACTCTTACTCTGGCCAAATGGTTAAGGTCTTAACTCTTAACTTTTACTCTGGCCTAACGGTTAAGGTCTTAACTCTTACTCTGGCCTAATGGGTAAGGTCTTAACTCTTACTCTGGCCTAATAGTTAAGGTCTTGACTCTTACTCTGGCCAAATGGTTAAGGTCTTAACTCTTACTCTGGCCTAATGGTTAAGGTCTTAAGTCTTACTCTGGCCGAATGGTTAAGGTCTTAACTCTTACCTGGCCTAATGGTTAAGGTCTTAACTCTTACTCTGGCCTAATAGTTAAGGTCTTAACTCTTAGCTGGCCTAATGGTTAAGGTCTTAGACTGTTACTCTGGCCTACTGGTTAAGGTCCTAGCTCTTACTCTGGCCTAATGGTTAAGGTCTTAGACTCTTACTCTGGCCTACTGGTTAAGGTCTTAGACTCTTACTCTTGCCTAATGGTTAAGGTCTTAACTCTTACTCTTGCCTAATGGTTAAGGTCTTAGACTCTTACTCTGGCCTAATGGTTAAGGTCTTAGACTCTTACTCTGGCCTAATGGTTAAGGTCTTAACTCATATTCTGGCCTAATGGTAAACGTCTTAGACTCTTACTCTGGCCTAATGGTTAAGGTCTTAACTCTAACTCTGGCCTACCGGTTAAGGTCTTAACTGGTTATGGTCTTGACTCTTACTCTGGCTTAATGGTAAAAGTCTTAGACTCTTACTCTGGCCTAATAGTCAGGGTTTGAGTCTCACTCTGGCCTAATGGTTAAGGTCTTAACTCTTACTCTGGCCTAATGGTTAAGGTCTTGACACTTACTCTGGCCTAATGGTTAAGGTGCTAGTCTCTTACTCTGGCCTACTGGTTAAGGTCTTAACTCTTACTCTGGCCTAATAGCTAAGGTCCTAGACTCGTACTCTGGCCTAATGGTTAAGGTCTTAACTCTAACTCTGGCCTACTGGTTAAGGTCTTAACTGGTTATGGTCTTACTCTGGCCTAATAGTCAGGGTTTGAGTCTTACTCTGGCCTAATGGTTAAGGTCTTAACTCTCACTCTGGCCTAATGGTTAAGGTCTTGACTCTTACTCTGGCCTAATGGCTAAGGTCCTAGTCTCTTACTCTGGCCTAATGGTTAAGGTCTTAACTCTTACTCTGGCCTACTGGTTAAGGTCTTTGCTCTTATCTGGCCTACTGGTTAAGGTCTTATCTCTTACTCTGGCCTAATGGTTAAGGTCTTAACTCTTAACTCTTACTCTGGCCTAATGGTTAAGGTCTTAACTCTTACTCTGGCCTAATGGTTAAGGTCTTAGACTCTTACTCTGGCCAAATGGTTAAGGTCTTGACTCTTACTCTGGAGTAATGGTTAAGGTCTCAACTCATATTCTGGCCTAATGGTGAAGGTCTTAGACTCTTACTCTGGCCTAATGGTTAAGGTCTTAACTCTTACTCTGGCCTAATGGTTAAGGTCTTAACTCTTACTCTGGCCTAATGGTTAAGGTCTTAGACTGTTACTCTGGCCTACTGGTTAAGGTCTTAAACTCTTACTCTGGCCTAATGGTTAAGGTCTTAACTCTTACTCTGGCCTAATGGTTAAGGTCCTAGTCTCTTACTCTGGCCTAATGGTTAAGGTCTTAACTCTAACTCTGGCCCAATGGTTAAGGTCTTAACTCTTACTCTGGCCTAATGGGTAAGGTCTTAACACTTAATCTGGCCTAATGGTTAAAGTCTTTGCTCTTATTCTGGCCTACTGGTTAAGGTCTTAGACTATTACTCTGGCCTAATGGTTAAGGTCTTAACTCTTACTCTGGCCTAATGGTTAAGGTCTTAACTCTTACTCTGGCCTAATGGTTAAGGTCTTAGACTCTTACTCTGGCCTACTGGTGAAGGTCTTAACTCTTACTCTGGCCAAATGGTTCAGGTCTTAACTCTTAACTTTTACTCTGGCCTAACGGTTAAGGTCTTAACTCTTACTCTGGCCTAATGGATAAGGTCTTAACTCTTACTCTGGCCTAATGGTTAAGGTCTTGACTCTTACTCTGGCCAAATGGTTAAGGTCTTAACTCTTACTCTGGCCTAATGGTTAAGGTCTTAAGTCTTACTCTGGCCGAATGGTTAAGGTCTTAACTCTTACCTGGCCTAATGGTTAAGGTCTTAACTCTTACTCTGGCCTAATGGTTAAGGTCTTAACTCTTACCTGGCCTAATGGTTAAGGTCTTAGACTCTTACTCTGGCCTACTGGTTAAGGTCCTAGCTCTTACTTTGATCTAATGGTTAAGGTCTTATACTCTTACTGTGGCCTACTGGTTAAGGTCTTAACTCTTACTCTGGCCTAATGGTTAAGGTCCTAACTCTAACTCTGGCCTACTGGTTAAGGTCTTAACAGGTTATGGTCTTGACTCTTACTCTGGCTTAATGGTAAAAGTCTTAGACTCTTACTCTGACCTAATAGTCAGGGTTTGAGTCTTACTCTGGCCTAATGGTTAAGGTCTTAACTCTTACTCTGGCCTAATGGTTAAGGTCTTGACTCTTACTCTGGCCTAATGGCTAAGGTCCTAGTCTCTTACTCTGGCCGAATGGTTAAGGTCTTAACTCTTACTCTGGCCTACTGGTTAAGGTCTTTGCTTTTACTCTGGCCTAATGGTTAAGGTCTTAACTCTTACTCTGGCCTAATGGTTAGGGTCTTAACTCTTACTCTGGCCTAATGGTTAAGGTCTTGACTCTTACTCTGGCCAAATGGTTAAGGTCTTAACTCTTACTCTGGCCTAATGGTTAAGGTCTTAAGTCTTACTCTGGCCGAATGGTTAAGGTCTTAACTCTTACCTGGCCTAATGGTTAAGGTCTTAACTCTTACTCTGGCCTAATGGTTAAGGTCTTAACTCTTACCTTGCCTAATGGTTAAGGTCTTAGACTCTTACTCAGGCCTACTGGTTAAGGTCCTAGCTCTTACTCTGGCCTAATGGTTAAGGTCTTAGACTCTTACTCTGGCCTAATGGTTAAGGTCTTAACTCTAACTCTGGCCTACCGGTTAAGGTCTTAACTGGTTATGGTCTTGACTCTTACTCTGGCTTAATGGTAAAAGTCTTAGACTCTTACTCTGGCCTAATAGTCAGGGTTTGAGTCTCACTCTGGCCTAATGGTTAAGGTCTTAACTCTTACTCTGGCCTAATGGTTAAGGTCTTGACACTTACTCTGGCCTAATGGTTAAGGTGCTAGTCTCTTACTCTGGCCTACTGGTTAAGGTCTTAACTCTTACTCTGGCCTAATAGCTAAGGTCCTAGACTCGTACTCTGGCCTACTGGTTAAGGTCTTAACTCTTACTCTGACCTAATAGCTAAGGTCTTAACTCTTACTCTGGCCTAATAGCTAAGGTCTTAGACTATTGCTCTGGCCTAATGGTTAAGGTCTTAACTCTTACTCTGGCCTAATGGTTAAGGTCTTAGACTCTTACTCTGGCCTACTGGTGAAGGTCTTAACTCTTACTCTGACCTAATAGCTAAGGTCTTAACTCTTACTCTCGCCTAATAGCTAAGGTCTTAGACTATTGCTCTGGCCTAATGGTTAAGGTCTTAACTCTTACTCTGGCCTAATGGTTAAGGTCTTAGACTCTTACTCTGGCCTAATGGTTAAGGTGCTAGTCACTTACTCTGGCCTACTGGTTAAGGTCTTAACTCTTACTCTGGCCTAATAGCTAAGGTCCTAGACTCGTACTCTGGCCTACTGGTTAAGGTCTTAACTCTTACTCTGACCTAATAGCTAAGGTCTTAACTCTTACTCTGGCCTAATAGCTAAGGTCTTAGACTATTGCTCTGGCCTAATGGTTAAGGTCTTAACTCTTACTCTGGCCTAATGGTTAAGGTCTTAGACTCTTACTCTGGCCTAATGGTTAAGGTGCTAGTCTCTTACTCTGGCCTACTGGTTAAGGTCTTAACTCTTACTCTGGCCTAATAGCTAAGGTCCTAGACTCGTACTCTGGCCTACTGGTTAAGGTCTTAACTCTTACTCTGACCTAATAGCTAAGGTCTTAACTCTTACTCTGGCCTAATAGCTAAGGTCTTAGACTATTGCTCTGGCCTAATGGTTAAGGTCTTAACTCTTACTCTGGCCTAATGGTTAAGGTCTTAGACTCTTACTCTGGCCTACTGGTGAAGGTCTTAACTCTTACTCTGGCCGAATGGTTAAGGTCTTAACTCTTAACTTTTACTCTGGCCTAATGGTTAAGGTCTTAACTCTTACTCTGGCCTACCGGTTAAGGTCTTAACTGGTTATGGTCTTGACTCGTACTCTGGCTTAATGGTAAAAGTCTTAGACTCTTACTCTGGCCTAATAGTCAGGGTTTGAGTCTCACTCTGGCCTAATGGTTAAGGTCTTAACTCTTACTCTGGCCTAATGGTTAAGGTCTTGACACTTACTCTGGCCTAATGGTTAAGGTGCTAGTCTCTTACTCTGGCCTACTGGTTAAGGTCTTAACTCTTACTCTGGCCTAATAGCTAAGGTCCTAGACTCGTACTCTGGCCTACTGGTTAAGGTCTTAACTCTTACTCTGACCTAATAGCTAAGGTCTTAACTCTTACTCTGGCCTAATAGCTAAGGTCTTAGACTATTACTCTGGCCTAATGGTTAAGGTCTTAACTCTTACTCTGGCCTAATGGTTAAGGTCTTAGACTCTTACTCTGGCCTACTGGTGAAGGTCTTAACTCTTACTCTGGCCGAATGGTTAAGGTCTTAACTCTTAACTTTTACTCTGGCCTAATGGTTAAGGTCTTAACTCTTACTCTGGCCTAATGGGTAAGGTTTTAACTCTTACTCTGGCCTAATGGTTAAGGTCTTGACTCTTACTCTGGCCAAATGGTTAAGGTCTTAACTCTTACTCTGGCCTAATGGTTAAGGTCTTAAGTCTTACTCTGGCCGAATGGTTAAGGTCTTAACTCTTACCTGGCCGAATGGTTAAGGTCTTAACTCTTACTCTTGCCTAATGGTTAAGGTCTTAACTCTTACCTGGCCTAATGGTTAAGGTCTTAGACTCTTACTCTGGCCTACTGGTTAAGGTCCTAGCTCTTACTCTGGCCTAACGGTTAAGGTCTTAGACTCTTAATCTGGCCTACTGGTTAAGGTCTTAACTCTTACTCTGGCCTAATGGTTAAGGTCTTAACTCTAACTCTGGCCTACTGGTTAAGGTCTTAACAGGTTATGGTCTTGACTCTTACTCTGGCTTAATGGTAAAGGTCTTAGACTCTTACTCTGGCCTAATAGTCAGGGTTTGAGTCTTACTCTGGCCTAATGGTTAAGGTCTTAACTCTTACTCTGGCCTAATGGTTAAGGTTTTGACTCTTAGTCTGGCCTAATGGTTAAGGTCCTAGTCTCTTACTCTGGCCTACTGGTTAAGGTCTTAACTCTTACTCTGGCCTAATGGTTAAGGTCTTAACTCTAACTCTGGCCTACTGGTTAAGGTCTTAACTGGTTATGGTCTTGACTCTTACTCTGGCTTAATGTTAAAGGTCTTAGACTCTTACTGTGGCCTAATAGTCAGGATTTGAGTCTTACTCTGGCCTAATGGTTAAGGTCTTAACTCTTACTCTGGCCTAATGGTTAAGGTCTTAGACTCTTACTCTGGCCTAATTGTCAGGGTTTGAGTCTTACTCTGGCCTAATGGTTAAGGTCTTAACTCTTACTCTGGCCTAATGGTGAAGGTCTTAGACTCTTACTCTGGCCTAATGGTTAATGTCTTAACATTTAATCTGGCCTAATGGTTAAGGTCTTTGCTCTTACTCTGGCCTACTGGTTAAGGTCTTAGACTCTTACTCGGGCCTAATGGTTCAGGTCTTAACTCTTACTCTGGCCTAATGGTTAAGGTCTTAACACTTAATCTGGCCTAATGGTTAAAGTCTTTGCTCTTATTCTGGCCTACTGGTTAAGGTCTTAGACTATTACTCTGGCCTAATGGTTAAGGTCTTAACCCTTACTCTGGCCTAATGGTTAAGGTCTTAACTCTTACTCTGGCCTAATGGTTAGGGTCTTAGACTCTTACTCTGGCCAAATGGTTAAGGTCTTAACTCTTAACTTTTACTCTGGCCTAACGGTTAAGGTCTTAACTCTTACTCTGGCCTAATGGGTAAGGTCTTAACTCTTACTCTGGCCTAATAGTTAAGGTCTTGACTCTTACTCTGGCCAAATGGTTAAGGTCTTAACTCTTACTCTGGCCTAATGGTTAAGGTCTTAAGTCTTACTCTGGCCGAATGGTTAAGGTCTTAACTCTTACCTGGCCTAATGGTTAAGGTCTTAACTCTTACTCTGGCCTAATAGTTAAGGTCTTAACTCTTAGCTGGCCTAATGGTTAAGGTCTTAGACTGTTACTCTGGCCTACTGGTTAAGGTCCTAGCTCTTACTCTGGCCTAATGGTTAAGGTCTTAGACTCTTACTCTGGCCTACTGGTTAAGGTCTTAGACTCTTACTCTTGCCTAATGGTTAAGGTCTTAACTCTTACTCTTGCCTAATGGTTAAGGTCTTAGACTCTTACTCTGGCCTAATGGTTAAGGTCTTAGACTCTTACTCTGGCCTAATGGTTAAGGTCTTAACTCATATTCTGGCCTAATGGTAAACGTCTTAGACTCTTACTCTGGCCTAATGGTTAAGGTCTTAACTCTAACTCTGGCCTACCGGTTAAGGTCTTAACTGGTTATGGTCTTGACTCTTACTCTGGCTTAATGGTAAAAGTCTTAGACTCTTACTCTGGCCTAATAGTCAGGGTTTGAGTCTCACTCTGGCCTAATGGTTAAGGTCTTAACTCTTACTCTGGCCTAATGGTTAAGGTCTTGACACTTACTCTGGCCTAATGGTTAAGGTGCTAGTCTCTTACTCTGGCCTACTGGTTAAGGTCTTAACTCTTACTCTGGCCTAATAGCTAAGGTCCTAGACTCGTACTCTGGCCTAATGGTTAAGGTCTTAACTCTAACTCTGGCCTACTGGTTAAGGTCTTAACTGGTTATGGTCTTACTCTGGCCTAATAGTCAGGGTTTGAGTCTTACTCTGGCCTAATGGTTAAGGTCTTAACTCTCACTCTGGCCTAATGGTTAAGGTCTTGACTCTTACTCTGGCCTAATGGCTAAGGTCCTAGTCTCTTACTCTGGCCTAATGGTTAAGGTCTTAACTCTTACTCTGGCCTACTGGTTAAGGTCTTTGCTCTTATCTGGCCTACTGGTTAAGGTCTTATCTCTTACTCTGGCCTAATGGTTAAGGTCTTAACTCTTAACTCTTACTCTGGCCTAATGGTTAAGGTCTTAACTCTTACTCTGGCCTAATGGTTAAGGTCTTAGACTCTTACTCTGGCCAAATGGTTAAGGTCTTGACTCTTACTCTGGAGTAATGGTTAAGGTCTCAACTCATATTCTGGCCTAATGGTGAAGGTCTTAGACTCTTACTCTGGCCTAATGGTTAAGGTCTTAACTCTTACTCTGGCCTAATGGTTAAGGTCTTAACTCTTACTCTGGCCTAATGGTTAAGGTCTTAGACTGTTACTCTGGCCTACTGGTTAAGGTCTTAAACTCTTACTCTGGCCTAATGGTTAAGGTCTTAACTCTTACTCTGGCCTAATGGTTAAGGTCCTAGTCTCTTACTCTGGCCTAATGGTTAAGGTCTTAACTCTAACTCTGGCCCAATGGTTAAGGTCTTAACTCTTACTCTGGCCTAATGGGTAAGGTCTTAACACTTAATCTGGCCTAATGGTTAAAGTCTTTGCTCTTATTCTGGCCTACTGGTTAAGGTCTTAGACTATTACTCTGGCCTAATGGTTAAGGTCTTAACTCTTACTCTGGCCTAATGGTTAAGGTCTTAACTCTTACTCTGGCCTAATGGTTAAGGTCTTAGACTCTTACTCTGGCCTACTGGTGAAGGTCTTAACTCTTACTCTGGCCAAATGGTTCAGGTCTTAACTCTTAACTTTTACTCTGGCCTAACGGTTAAGGTCTTAACTCTTACTCTGGCCTAATGGATAAGGTCTTAACTCTTACTCTGGCCTAATGGTTAAGGTCTTGACTCTTACTCTGGCCAAATGGTTAAGGTCTTAACTCTTACTCTGGCCTAATGGTTAAGGTCTTAAGTCTTACTCTGGCCGAATGGTTAAGGTCTTAACTCTTACCTGGCCTAATGGTTAAGGTCTTAACTCTTACTCTGGCCTAATGGTTAAGGTCTTAACTCTTACCTGGCCTAATGGTTAAGGTCTTAGACTCTTACTCTGGCCTACTGGTTAAGGTCCTAGCTCTTACTTTGATCTAATGGTTAAGGTCTTATACTCTTACTGTGGCCTACTGGTTAAGGTCTTAACTCTTACTCTGGCCTAATGGTTAAGGTCCTAACTCTAACTCTGGCCTACTGGTTAAGGTCTTAACAGGTTATGGTCTTGACTCTTACTCTGGCTTAATGGTAAAAGTCTTAGACTCTTACTCTGACCTAATAGTCAGGGTTTGAGTCTTACTCTGGCCTAATGGTTAAGGTCTTAACTCTTACTCTGGCCTAATGGTTAAGGTCTTGACTCTTACTCTGGCCTAATGGCTAAGGTCCTAGTCTCTTACTCTGGCCGAATGGTTAAGGTCTTAACTCTTACTCTGGCCTACTGGTTAAGGTCTTTGCTTTTACTCTGGCCTAATGGTTAAGGTCTTAACTCTTACTCTGGCCTAATGGTTAGGGTCTTAACTCTTACTCTGGCCTAATGGTTAAGGTCTTGACTCTTACTCTGGCCAAATGGTTAAGGTCTTAACTCTTACTCTGGCCTAATGGTTAAGGTCTTAAGTCTTACTCTGGCCGAATGGTTAAGGTCTTAACTCTTACCTGGCCTAATGGTTAAGGTCTTAACTCTTACTCTGGCCTAATGGTTAAGGTCTTAACTCTTACCTTGCCTAATGGTTAAGGTCTTAGACTCTTACTCAGGCCTACTGGTTAAGGTCCTAGCTCTTACTCTGGCCTAATGGTTAAGGTCTTAGACTCTTACTCTGGCCTAATGGTTAAGGTCTTAACTCTAACTCTGGCCTACCGGTTAAGGTCTTAACTGGTTATGGTCTTGACTCTTACTCTGGCTTAATGGTAAAAGTCTTAGACTCTTACTCTGGCCTAATAGTCAGGGTTTGAGTCTCACTCTGGCCTAATGGTTAAGGTCTTAACTCTTACTCTGGCCTAATGGTTAAGGTCTTGACACTTACTCTGGCCTAATGGTTAAGGTGCTAGTCTCTTACTCTGGCCTACTGGTTAAGGTCTTAACTCTTACTCTGGCCTAATAGCTAAGGTCCTAGACTCGTACTCTGGCCTACTGGTTAAGGTCTTAACTCTTACTCTGACCTAATAGCTAAGGTCTTAACTCTTACTCTGGCCTAATAGCTAAGGTCTTAGACTATTGCTCTGGCCTAATGGTTAAGGTCTTAACTCTTACTCTGGCCTAATGGTTAAGGTCTTAGACTCTTACTCTGGCCTACTGGTGAAGGTCTTAACTCTTACTCTGACCTAATAGCTAAGGTCTTAACTCTTACTCTCGCCTAATAGCTAAGGTCTTAGACTATTGCTCTGGCCTAATGGTTAAGGTCTTAACTCTTACTCTGGCCTAATGGTTAAGGTCTTAGACTCTTACTCTGGCCTAATGGTTAAGGTGCTAGTCACTTACTCTGGCCTACTGGTTAAGGTCTTAACTCTTACTCTGGCCTAATAGCTAAGGTCCTAGACTCGTACTCTGGCCTACTGGTTAAGGTCTTAACTCTTACTCTGACCTAATAGCTAAGGTCTTAACTCTTACTCTGGCCTAATAGCTAAGGTCTTAGACTATTGCTCTGGCCTAATGGTTAAGGTCTTAACTCTTACTCTGGCCTAATGGTTAAGGTCTTAGACTCTTACTCTGGCCTAATGGTTAAGGTGCTAGTCTCTTACTCTGGCCTACTGGTTAAGGTCTTAACTCTTACTCTGGCCTAATAGCTAAGGTCCTAGACTCGTACTCTGGCCTACTGGTTAAGGTCTTAACTCTTACTCTGACCTAATAGCTAAGGTCTTAACTCTTACTCTGGCCTAATAGCTAAGGTCTTAGACTATTGCTCTGGCCTAATGGTTAAGGTCTTAACTCTTACTCTGGCCTAATGGTTAAGGTCTTAGACTCTTACTCTGGCCTACTGGTGAAGGTCTTAACTCTTACTCTGGCCGAATGGTTAAGGTCTTAACTCTTAACTTTTACTCTGGCCTAATGGTTAAGGTCTTAACTCTTACTCTGGCCTAATGGGTAAGGTTTTAACTCTTACTCTGGCCTAATGGTTAAGGTCTTGACTCTTACTCTGGCCAAATGGTTAAGGTCTTAACTCTTACTCTGGCCTAATGGTTAAGGTCTTAAGTCTTACTCTGGCCGAATGGTTAAGGTCTTAACTCTTACCTGGCCGAATGGTTAAGGTCTTAACTCTTACTCTTGCCTAATGGTTAAGGTCTTAACTCTTACCTGGCCTAATGGTTAAGGTCTTAGACTCTTACTCTGGCCTACTGGTTAAGGTCCTAGCTCTTACTCTGGCCTAACGGTTAAGGTCTTAGACTCTTAATCTGGCCTACTGGTTAAGGTCTTAACTCTTACTCTGGCCTAATGGTTAAGGTCTTAACTCTAACTCTGGCCTACTGGTTAAGGTCTTAACAGGTTATGGTCTTGACTCTTACTCTGGCTTAATGGTAAAGGTCTTAGACTCTTACTCTGGCCTAATAGTCAGGGTTTGAGTCTTACTCTGGCCTAATGGTTAAGGTCTTAACTCTTACTCTGGCCTAATGGTTAAGGTTTTGACTCTTACTCTGGCCTAATGGTTAAGGTCCTAGTCTCTTACTCTGGCCTACTGGTTAAGGTCTTAACTCTTACTCTGGCCTAATGGTTAAGGTCTTAACTCTAACTCTGGCCTACTGGTTAAGGTCTTAACTGGTTATGGTCTTGACTCTTACTCTGGCTTAATGTTAAAGGTCTTAGACTCTTACTGTGGCCTAATAGTCAGGATTTGAGTCTTACTCTGGCCTAATGGTTAAGGTCTTAACTCTTACTCTGGCCTAATGGTTAAGGTCTTAGACTCTTACTCTGGCCTAATTGTCAGGGTTTGAGTCTTACTCTGGCCTAATGGTTAAGGTCTTAACTCATACTCTGGCCTAATGGTGAAGGTCTTAGACTCTTACTCTGGCCTAATGGTTAATGTCTTAACATTTAATCTGGCCTAATGGTTAAGGTCTTTGCTCTTACTCTGGCCTACTGGTTAAGGTCTTAGACTCTTACTCGGGCCTAATGGTTCAGGTCTTAACTCTTACTCTGGCCTAATGGTTAAGGTCTTAACACTTAATCTGGCCTAATGGTTAAAGTCTTTGCTCTTATTCTGGCCTACTGGTTAAGGTCTTAGACTATTACTCTGGCCTAATGGTTAAGGTCTTAACCCTTACTCTGGCCTAATGGTTAAGGTCTTAACTCTTACTCTGGCCTAATGGTTAGGGTCTTAGACTCTTACTCTGGCCAAATGGTTAAGGTCTTAACTCTTAACTTTTACTCTGGCCTAACGGTTAAGGTCTTAACTCTTACTCTGGCCTAATGGGTAAGGTCTTAACTCTTACTCTGGCCTAATAGTTAAGGTCTTGACTCTTACTCTGGCCAAATGGTTAAGGTCTTAACTCTTACTCTGGCCTAATGGTTAAGGTCTTAAGTCTTACTCTGGCCGAATGGTTAAGGTCTTAACTCTTACCTGGCCTAATGGTTAAGGTCTTAACTCTTACTCTGGCCTAATAGTTAAGGTCTTAACTCTTAGCTGGCCTAATGGTTAAGGTCTTAGACTGTTACTCTGGCCTACTGGTTAAGGTCCTAGCTCTTACTCTGGCCTAATGGTTAAGGTCTTAAACTCTTACTCTGGCCTACTGGTTAAGGTCTTAGACTCTTACTCTTGCCTAATGGTTAAGGTCTTAACTCTTACTCTTGCCTAATGGTTAAGGTCTTAGACTCTTACTCTGGCCTAATGGTTAAGGTCTTAGACTCTTACTCTGGCCTAATGGTTAAGGTCTTAACTCATATTCTGGCCTAATGGTTAACGTCTTAGACTCTTACTCTGGCCTAATGGTTAAGGTCTTAACTCTAACTCTGGCCTACCGGTTAAGGTCTTAACTGGTTATGGTCTTGACTCTTACTCTGGCTTAATGGTAAAAGTCTTAGACTCTTACTCTGGCCTAATAGTCAGGGTTTGAGTCTCACTCTGGCCTAATGGTTAAGGTCTTAACTCTTACTCTGGCCTAATGGTTAAGGTCTTGACACTTACTCTGGCCTAATGGTTAAGGTGCTAGTCTCTTACTCTGGCCTACTGGTTAAGGTCTTAACTCTTACTCTGGCCTAATAGCTAAGGTCCTAGACTCGTACTCTGGCCTACTGGTTAAGGTCTTAACTCTTACTCTGACCTAATAGCTAAGGTCTTAACTCTTACTCTGGCCTAATAGCTAAGGTCTTAGACTATTACTCTGGCCTAATGGTTAAGGTCTTAACTCTTACTCTGGCCTAATGGTTAAGGTCTTAGACTCTTACTCTGGCCTACTGGTGAAGGTCTTAACTCTTACTCTGGCCGAATGGTTAAGGTCTTAACTCTTACTCTGGCCCAATAGCTAAGGTCTTAACTCTTACTCTGGCCTAATAGCAAAGGTCTTAACTCTTACTCTGGCCTAATAGCTAAGGTCTTAGACTTGTACTCTGGCCTAATGGTTAAGGTCTCAACTCTTACTCTGGCCTACTGGTTAAGGTCTTAACTATTACTCTGGCCTAATAGCTAAGGTCTTAGACTCGTACTCTGGCATACTGGTTAAGATCTTAACTCTTACTCTGGCCTACTGGTTAAGGCCTAAACTCTTACTCTGGCCTACTGGTTAAGGTCTTAACTCTTACTATGGCCTAATAGCTAAGGTCTTAGACTCGTACTCTGGCCTAATGGTTAAGGTCTTATCTCTTACTCTGGCCTACTGGTTAAGGCCTTAACTCTTACTCTGGTCTACTGGTTAAGGTCTTAACTCTTACTATGGCCTAATAGCTAAGGTCTTAGACTCGTACTCTGGCCTAATGGTTAAGGTCTTATCTCTTACTCTAGCCTACTGGTTAAGGTCTTAACTCTTTATCTGGCCTAATAGGTAAGGTCTTACCTCTTACTCTGGCCTAATAGCTAAGGTCTTAACTCTTACTCTGGCCTAATAGCTAAGGTCTTAACTCTTCCTCTGGCCTAATAGCTAAGGTCTTAGACTCGTACTATGGCCTACAAGTTAAGGTCTTAACTCTTACTCTGGCCTACTGGTTAAGGTCTTAACTCTTACTCTGGCCTAATAGCTAAGGTCTTAGGCTCGTACTCTGGCCTTCTGGTTAAGGTCTTAACTCTTACTCTGGCCTAATAGCTAAGGTCTTAACTCTTACTCTGGCCTAATAGCTAAGGTCTTAGACTCGTACTCTGGCCTAATGGTTAAGGTCTGTACTCTTACTCTGGCCTACTGGTTAAGGTCTTAACTCTTACTCTGGCCTAATAGCTAAGGTCTTAGACTCGTACTCTGGCCTAATGGTTAAGGTCTTAACTCTTACTCTGGCCTACTGGTTAAGGTCTTAACTCTTACTCTGGCCTTCTGGTTAAGGTCTTAACTCTTACTCTGGCCCACTGGTTAAGGTCTTAACTCTTACTCTGGCCTAATAGCTAAGGTCTTAACTCTTACTCTGGTCTTATAGCTAAGGTCTTAACACTTACTCTGGCCTAATAGCTAACGTCTTAGCCTCGTACTCTGGCCTAATGGTTAAGGTCTTAACTCTTACTCTGGACTTCTCTTTAAGGTCTTAACTCTTACTCTGGCCTAATGGTTAAGGTCTTAACTCTTCCTCTGGCCTAATAGCTAAGGTCTTAGACTCGTAATATGGCCTACAATTTAAGGTCTTAACTCTTACTATGGCCTAATAGCTAAGGTCTTAGACTCGTACTCTGGCCTACTGGTTAAGGTCTTAACTCTTACTCTGGCCTAAAGGTTAAGGTCTTAACTCTTACTCTGGCCTACTGGTTAAGGTCTTAACTCTTACTCTGGCCTAATAGCTAAGGTCTTAACTCTTACTCTGGCCTAATAGCTAAGGTCTTAACTCTTACTCTGGCCTAATAGCTAAGGTCTTAGACTTGTACTCTGGCCTAATGGTTAAGGTCTTAACTCTTACTCTGGCCTACTGGTTAAGGTCTTAACTATTACTCTGGCCTAATAGCTAATGTCTTAGACTCGTACTCTGGCCTAATGGTTAAGGTCTTAACTCTTACTCTGGCCTAATAGCTAAGGTCTTAGACTCGTACTCTTGCCTACTGGTTAAGATCTTAACTCTTACTCTGGACTACTGGTTAAGGCCTTAACTCTTACTCTGGCCTACTGGTTAAGGTCTTAACTCTTACTATGGCCTAATAGCTAAGGTCTTAGACTCGCACTCTGGCCTAATGGTTAAGGTCTTATCTCTTATTCTAGCCTACTGGTTAAGGTCTTAACTCTTACTCTGGCCTAATAGCTAAGGTCTTAACTCTTACTCTGGCCTAATAGCTAAGGTCTTAACTCTTACTCTGGCCTTATAGCTAAGGTCTTAGACTTGTACTCTGGCCTAATGGTTAAGGTCTTAACTCTTACTCTGGCCTACTGGTTAAGGTCTTAACTATTACTCTGGCCTAATAGCTAATGTCTTAGACTCGTACTCTGGCCTAATGGTTAAGGTCTTAACTCTTACTCTGGCCTAATAGCTAAGGTCTTAGACTCGTACTCTGGCCTACTGGTTAAGATCTTAACTCTTACTCTGGACTACTGGTTAAGGCCTTAACTCTTACTCTGGCCTACTGGTTAAGGTCTTAACTCTTACTATGGCCTAATAGCTAAGGTCTTAGACTCGTACTCTGGCCTAATGGTTAAGGTCTTATCTCTTACTCTAGCCTACTGGTTAAGGTCTTAACTCTTTCTCTGGCCTAATAGGTAAGGTCTTACCTCTTACTCTGGCCTAATAGCTAAGGTCTTAGACTCGTACTCTGGCCTAATGGTTAACGTCTTAACTCTTACTCTGGTCTAATAGCTAAGGTCTTAACTCTTACTCTGGCCTAATAGCTAAGGTCTTAGACTCGTACTCTGGCCTAATGGTTAAGGTCTTAACTCTTACTCTGGCCTAATGCTAAGGTCTTAGACTCGTACTCTGGCCTACTGGTTAAGGTCTTAACTCTTACTCTGGCCTAATAGCTAAGATCTTAGACTCGTACTCTGGCCTAATGGTTAAGGTCTTAACTCTTACTCTGGCCTAATAGCTAAGGTCTTAGACTTGTACCCTGGCCTAATGGTTAAGGTCTTAACTCTTACTCTGGCCTACTGGTTAAGGTCTGAACTCTTACTATGGCCTAATAGCTAAGGTCTTAGACTCGTACTCTGGCCTAATGGTTAAGGTCTTATCTCTTACTCTAGCCTAATAGCTAAGGTCTTAGACTCGTACTCTGGCCTAATGGTTAAGGTCTTATCTCTTACTCTAGCCTACTGGTTAAGGTCTTAACTCTTTATCTGGCCTAATAGGTAAGGTCTTACCTGTTACTCTGGCCTAATAGCTAAGGTCTTAGACTCGTACTCTGGCCTAATGGTTAATGTCTTAACTCTTACTCTGGCCTAATAGCTAAGGTCTTAACTCTTCCTCTGGCCTACTGGTTAAGGTCTTAGACTCGTACTATGGCCTACAAGTTAAGGTCTTAACTCTTACTCTGGCCTACTGGTTAAGGTCTTAACTCTTACTCTGGCCTAATAGCTAAGGTCTTAGACTCGTACTCTGGCCTTCTGGTTAAGGTCTTAACTCTTACTCTGGCCTAATAGCTAAGGTCTTAACTCTTACTCTGGCCTACTGATTAAGGTCTTAACTCTTACTATGGCCTAATAGCTAAGGTCTTAGACTCTTACTCTGGCCTAATGGTTAAGGTCTTAACTCTTACTCTGGCCTTATAGCGAAGGTCTTAGACTCGTACTATGCCCTACAGGTTAAGGTCTTAACTCTTGCTCTGGCCTAATAGCTAAGGTCTTAGACTCGTACTCTGGCCTACTGGTTAAGGTCTTAACTCTTACTCTGGCCTTATAGCTAAAGTCTTAGACTCGTACTCTGGCCTAATGGTTAAGGTCTTAACTCTTACTCTGGCCTAATAGCTAAGGTCTTAGACTCGTACTCTGGCCTAATAGCTAAGGTCTTAGACTCGTACTCTGGCCTACTGGTTAAGGTCTTAACTCTTACTCTGGCCTAATAGCTAAAGTCTTAGACTCGTACTCTGGCCTAATGGTTAAGGTCTTAACTCTTACTCTGGCCTAATAGCTAAGGTCTTAACACTTACTCTGGCCTAATAGCTAAGGTCTTAGACTTGTACTCTGGCCTAATGGTTAAGGTCTTAACTCTTACTCTGGCCTTATAGCTAAGGTCTTAGACTCGTACTATGCCCTACAGGTTAAGGTCTTAACTCTTGCTCTGGCCTAATAGCTAAGGTCTTAGACTCGTACTCTGGCCTACTGGTTAAGGTCTTAACTCTTACTCTGGCCTAATAGCTAAAGTCTTAGACTCGTACTCTGGCCTAATGGTTAAGGTCTTAACTCTTACTCTGGCCTAATAGCTAAGGTCTTAGACTCGTACTCTGGCCTAATGGCTAAGGTCTTAGACTCGTACTCTGGCCTAATGTTTAAGGTCTTAACTCTTACTCTGGCCTAATAGCTAAGGTCTTAGTCTCGTACTCTGGCCTAATGGTTAAGGTCTTAACTCTTACTCTGGCCTACTGGTTAAGGTCTTAACTCTTACTCTGGCCTACTGGTTAAGGTCTTAACTCTTACTCTGGCCTAATAGCTAAGGTCTTAGACTTGTACTCTGGCCTAATGGTTAAGGTCTTAACTCTTACTCTGGCCTACTGGTTAAGGTCTTAACTATTACTCTGGCCTAATAGCTAAGGTCTTAGACTCGTACTCTGGCCTAATGGTTAAGGTCTTATCTCTTACTCTAGCCTACTGGTTAAGGTCTTAACTCTTTCTCTGGCCTAATAGGTAAGGTCTTACCTCTTACTCTGGCCTAATAGCTAAGGTCTTAGACTCGTACTCTGGCCTAATGGTTAACGTCTTAACTCTTACTCTGGTCTAATAGCTAAGGTCTTAACTCTTACTCTGGCCTAATAGCTAAGGTCTTAGACTCGTACTCTGGCCTAATGGTTAAGGTCTTAACTCTTACTCTGGCCTAATGCTAAGGTCTTAGACTCGTACTCTGGCCTACTGGTTAAGGTCTTAACTCTTACTCTGGCCTAATAGCTAAGATCTTAGACTCGTACTCTGGCCTAATGGTTAAGGTCTTAACTCTTACTCTGGCCTAATAGCTAAGGTCTTAGACTTGTACCCTGGCCTAATGGTTAAGGTCTTAACTCTTACTCTGGCCTACTGGTTAAGGTCTGAACTCTTACTATGGCCTAATAGCTAAGGTCTTAGACTCGTACTCTGGCCTAATGGTTAAGGTCTTAACTCTTACTCTGGCCTAATAGCTAAGGTCTTAGACTCGTACTCTGGCCTAATGGTTAAGGTCTTAACTCTTACTCTGGCCTAATGCTAAGGTCTTAGACTCGTACTCTGGCCTACTGGTTAAGGTCTTAACTCTTACTCTGGCCTAATAGCTAAGGTCTTAGACTCGTACTCTGGCCTAATGGTTAAGGTCTTATCTCTTACTCTAGCCTAATAGCTAAGGTCTTAGACTCGTACTCTGGCCTAATGGTTAAGGTCTTATCTCTTACTCTAGCCTAATAGCTAAGGTCTTAGACTCTTACTCTGGCCTAATGGTTAAGGTCTTAACTCTTACTCTGGCCTTATAGCGAAGGTCTTAGACTCGTACTATGCCCTACAGGTTAAGGTCTTAACTCTTGCTCTGGCCTAATAGCTAAGGTCTTAGACTCGTACTCTGGCCTACTGGTTAAGGTCTTAACTCTTACTCTGGCCTTATAGCTAAAGTCTTAGACTCGTACTCTGGCCTAATGGTTAAGGTCTTAACTCTTACTCTGGCCTAATAGCTAAGGTCTTAGACTCGTACTCTGGCCTAATAGCTAAGGTCTTAGACTCGTACTCTGGCCTACTGGTTAAGGTCTTAACTCTTACTCTGGCCTAATAGCTAAAGTCTTAGACTCGTACTCTGGCCTAATGGTTAAGGTCTTAACTCTTACTCTGGCCTAATAGCTAAGGTCTTAACACTTACTCTGGCCTAATAGCTAAGGTCTTAGACTTGTACTCTGGCCTAATGGTTAAGGTCTTAACTCTTACTCTGGCCTTATAGCTAAGGTCTTAGACTCGTACTATGCCCTACAGGTTAAGGTCTTAACTCTTGCTCTGGCCTAATAGCTAAGGTCTTAGACTCGTACTCTGGCCTACTGGTTAAGGTCTTAACTCTTACTCTGGCCTAATAGCTAAAGTCTTAGACTCGTACTCTGGCCTAATGGTTAAGGTCTTAACTCTTACTCTGGCCTAATAGCTAAGGTCTTAGACTCGTACTCTGGCCTAATGGCTAAGGTCTTAGACTCGTACTCTGGCCTAATGTTTAAGGTCTTAACTCTTACTCTGGCCTAATAGCTAAGGTCTTAGTCTCGTACTCTGGCCTAATGGTTAAGGTCTTAACTCTTACTCTGGCCTACTGGTTAAGGTCTTAACTCTTACTCTGGCCTACTGGTTAAGGTCTTAACTCTTACTCTGGCCTAATAGCTAAGGTCTTAGACTTGTACTCTGGCCTAATGGTTAAGGTCTTAACTCTTACTCTGGCCTACTGGTTAAGGTCTTAACTATTACTCTGGCCTAATAGCTAAGGTCTTAGACTCGTACTCTGGCCTAATGGTTAAGGTCTTATCTCTTACTCTAGCCTACTGGTTAAGGTCTTAACTCTTTCTCTGGCCTAATAGGTAAGGTCTTACCTCTTACTCTGGCCTAATAGCTAAGGTCTTAGACTCGTACTCTGGCCTAATGGTTAACGTCTTAACTCTTACTCTGGTCTAATAGCTAAGGTCTTAACTCTTACTCTGGCCTAATAGCTAAGGTCTTAGACTCGTACTCTGGCCTAATGGTTAAGGTCTTAACTCTTACTCTGGCCTAATGCTAAGGTCTTAGACTCGTACTCTGGCCTACTGGTTAAGGTCTTAACTCTTACTCTGGCCTAATAGCTAAGATCTTAGACTCGTACTCTGGCCTAATGGTTAAGGTCTTAACTCTTACTCTGGCCTAATAGCTAAGGTCTTAGACTTGTACCCTGGCCTAATGGTTAAGGTCTTAACTCTTACTCTGGCCTACTGGTTAAGGTCTGAACTCTTACTATGGCCTAATAGCTAAGGTCTTAGACTCGTACTCTGGCCTAATGGTTAAGGTCTTATCTCTTACTCTAGCCTAATAGCTAAGGTCTTAGACTCGTACTCTGGCCTAATGGTTAAGGTCTTATCTCTTACTCTAGCCTACTGGTTAAGGTCTTAACTCTTTATCTGGCCTAATAGGTAAGGTCTTACCTGTTACTCTGGCCTAATAGCTAAGGTCTTAGACTCGTACTCTGGCCTACTGGTTAAGGTCTTAACTCTTACTCTGGCCTAATAGCTAAAGTCTTAGACTCGTACTCTGGCCTAATGGTTAAGGTCTTAACTCTTACTCTGGCCTAATAGCTAAGGTCTTAGACTCGTACTCTGGCCTAATGGCTAAGGTCTTAGACTCGTACTCTGGCCTAATGTTTAAGGTCTTAACTCTTACTCTGGCCTAATAGCTAAGGTCTTAGTCTCGTACTCTGGCCTAATGGTTAAGGTCTTAACTCTTACTCTGGCCTACTGGTTAAGGTCTTAACTCTTACTCTGGCCTACTGGTTAAGGTCTTAACTCTTACTCTGGCCTAATAGCTAAGGTCTTAGACTTGTACTCTGGCCTAATGGTTAAGGTCTTAACTCTTACTCTGGCCTACTGGTTAAGGTCTTAACTATTACTCTGGCCTAATAGCTAAGGTCTTAGACTCGTACTCTGGCCTAATGGTTAAGGTCTTATCTCTTACTCTAGCCTACTGGTTAAGGTCTTAACTCTTTCTCTGGCCTAATAGGTAAGGTCTTACCTCTTACTCTGGCCTAATAGCTAAGGTCTTAGACTCGTACTCTGGCCTAATGGTTAACGTCTTAACTCTTACTCTGGTCTAATAGCTAAGGTCTTAACTCTTACTCTGGCCTAATAGCTAAGGTCTTAGACTCGTACTCTGGCCTAATGGTTAAGGTCTTAACTCTTACTCTGGCCTAATGCTAAGGTCTTAGACTCGTACTCTGGCCTACTGGTTAAGGTCTTAACTCTTACTCTGGCCTAATAGCTAAGATCTTAGACTCGTACTCTGGCCTAATGGTTAAGGTCTTAACTCTTACTCTGGCCTAATGCTAAGGTCTTAGACTCGTACTCTGGCCTACTGGTTAAGGTCTTAACTCTTACTCTGGCCTAATAGCTAAGATCTTAGACTCGTACTCTGGCCTAATGGTTAAGGTCTTAACTCTTACTCTGGCCTAATAGCTAAGGTCTTAGACTTGTACCCTGGCCTAATGGTTAAGGTCTTAACTCTTACTCTGGCCTACTGGTTAAGGTCTGAACTCTTACTATGGCCTAATAGCTAAGGTCTTAGACTCGTACTCTGGCCTAATGGTTAAGGTCTTATCTCTTACTCTAGCCTAATAGCTAAGGTCTTAGACTCGTACTCTGGCCTAATGGTTAAGGTCTTATCTCTTACTCTAGCCTACTGGTTAAGGTCTTAACTCTTTATCTGGCCTAATAGGTAAGGTCTTACCTGTTACTCTGGCCTAATAGCTAAGGTCTTAGACTCGTACTCTGGCCTAATGGTTAATGTCTTAACTCTTACTCTGGCCTAATAGCTAAGGTCTTAACTCTTCCTCTGGCCTACTGGTTAAGGTCTTAGACTCGTACTATGGCCTACAAGTTAAGGTCTTAACTCTTACTCTGGCCTACTGGTTAAGGTCTTAACTCTTACTCTGGCCTAATAGCTAAGGTCTTAACTCTTACTCTGGCCTAATAGCTAAGGTCTTAGACTATTACTCTGGCCTAATGGTTAAGGTCTTAACTCTTACTCTGGCCTAATGGTTAAGGTCTTAGACTCTTACTCTGGCCTACTGGTGAAGGTCTTAACTCTTACTCTGGCCGAATGGTTAAGGTCTTAACTCTTACTCTGGCCCAATAGCTAAGGTCTTAACTCTTACTCTGGCCTAATAGCAAAGGTCTTAACTCTTACTCTGGCCTAATAGCTAAGGTCTTAGACTTGTACTCTGGCCTAATGGTTAAGGTCTCAACTCTTACTCTGGCCTACTGGTTAAGGTCTTAACTATTACTCTGGCCTAATAGCTAATGTCTTAGACTCGTACTCTGGCCTAATGGTTAAGGTCTTAACTCTTACTCTGGCCTAATAGCTAAGGTCTTAGACTCGTACTCTGGCCTACTGGTTAAGATCTTAACTCTTACTCTGGACTACTGGTTAAGGCCTTAACTCTTACTCTGGCCTACTGGTTAAGGTCTTAACTCTTACTATGGCCTAATAGCTAAGGTCTTAGACTCGTACTCTGGCCTAATGGTTAAGGTCTTATCTCTTACTCTAGCCTACTGGTTAAGGTCTTAACTCTTTCTCTGGCCTAATAGGTAAGGTCTTACCTCTTACTCTGGCCTAATAGCTAAGGTCTTAGACTCGTACTCTGGCCTAATGGTTAACGTCTTAACTCTTACTCTGGTCTAATAGCTAACGTCTTAACTCTTACTCTGGCCTAATAGCTAAGGTCTTAGACTCGTACTCTGGCCTAATGGTTAAGGTCTTAACTCTTACTCTGGCCTAATGCTAAGGTCTTAGACTCGTACTCTGGCCTACTGGTTAAGGTCTTAACTCTTACTCTGGCCTAATAGCTAAGATCTTAGACTCGTACTCTGGCCTAATGGTTAAGGTCTTAACTCTTACTCTGGCCTAATAGCTAAGGTCTTAGACTTGTACCCTGGCCTAATGGTTAAGGTCTTAACTCTTACTCTGGCCTACTGGTTAAGGTCTGAACTCTTACTATGGCCTAATAGCTAAGGTCTTAGACTCGTACTCTGGCCTAATGGTTAAGGTCTTATCTCTTACTCTAGCCTAATAGCTAAGGTCTTAGACTCGTACTCTGGCCTAATGGTTAAGGTCTTATCTCTTACTCTAGCCTACTGGTTAAGGTCTTAACTCTTTATCTGGCCTAATAGGTAAGGTCTTACCTGTTACTCTGGCCTAATAGCTAAGGTCTTAGACTCGTACTCTGGCCTAATGGTTAATGTCTTAACTCTTACTCTGGCCTAATAGCTAAGGTCTTAACTCTTCCTCTGGCCTACTGGTTAAGGTCTTAGACTCGTACTATGGCCTACAAGTTAAGGTCTTAACTCTTACTCTGGCCTACTGGTTAAGGTCTTAACTCTTACTCTGGCCTAATAGCTAAGGTCTTAGACTCGTACTCTGGCCTTCTGGTTAAGGTCTTAACTCTTACTCTGGCCTAATAGCTAAGGTCTTAACTCTTACTCTGGCCTACTGATTAAGGTCTTAACTCTTACTATGGCCTAATAGCTAAGGTCTTAGACTCTTACTCTGGCCTAATGGTTAAGGTCTTAACTCTTACTCTGGCCTTATAGCGAAGGTCTTAGACTCGTACTATGCCCTACAGGTTAAGGTCTTAACTCTTGCTCTGGCCTAATAGCTAAGGTCTTAGACTCGTACTCTGGCCTACTGGTTAAGGTCTTAACTCTTACTCTGGCCTTATAGCTAAAGTCTTAGACTCGTACTCTGGCCTAATGGTTAAGGTCTTAACTCTTACTCTGGCCTAATAGCTAAGGTCTTAGACTCGTACTCTGGCCTAATAGCTAAGGTCTTAGACTCGTACTCTGGCCTACTGGTTAAGGTCTTAACTCTTACTCTGGCCTAATAGCTAAAGTCTTAGACTCGTACTCTGGCCTAATGGTTAAGGTCTTAACTCTTACTCTGGCCTAATAGCTAAGGTCTTAACACTTACTCTGGCCTAATAGCTAAGGTCTTAGACTTGTACTCTGGCCTAATGGTTAAGGTCTTAACTCTTACTCTGGCCTTATAGCTAAGGTCTTAGACTCGTACTATGCCCTACAGGTTAAGGTCTTAACTCTTGCTCTGGCCTAATAGCTAAGGTCTTAGACTCGTACTCTGGCCTACTGGTTAAGGTCTTAACTCTTACTCTGGCCTAATAGCTAAAGTCTTAGACTCGTACTCTGGCCTAATGGTTAAGGTCTTAACTCTTACTCTGGCCTAATAGCTAAGGTCTTAGACTCGTACTCTGGCCTAATGGCTAAGGTCTTAGACTCGTACTCTGGCCTAATGTTTAAGGTCTTAACTCTTACTCTGGCCTAATAGCTAAGGTCTTAGTCTCGTACTCTGGCCTAATGGTTAAGGTCTTAACTCTTACTCTGGCCTACTGGTTAAGGTCTTAACTCTTACTCTGGCCTACTGGTTAAGGTCTTAACTCTTACTCTGGCCTAATAGCTAAGGTCTTAGACTTGTACTCTGGCCTAATGGTTAAGGTCTTAACTCTTACTCTGGCCTACTGGTTAAGGTCTTAACTATTACTCTGGCCTAATAGCTAAGGTCTTAGACTCGTACTCTGGCCTAATGGTTAAGGTCTTATCTCTTACTCTAGCCTACTGGTTAAGGTCTTAACTCTTTCTCTGGCCTAATAGGTAAGGTCTTACCTCTTACTCTGACCTAATAGCTAAGGTCTTAGACTCGTACTCTGGCCTAATGGTTAACGTCTTAACTCTTACTCTGGTCTAATAGCTAAGGTCTTAACTCTTACTCTGGCCTAATAGCTAAGGTCTTAGACTCGTACTCTGGCCTAATGGTTAAGGTCTTAACTCTTACTCTGGCCTAATGCTAAGGTCTTAGACTCGTACTCTGGCCTACTGGTTAAGGTCTTAACTCTTACTCTGGCCTAATAGCTAAGATCTTAGACTCGTACTCTGGCCTAATGGTTAAGGTCTTAACTCTTACTCTGGCCTAATAGCTAAGGTCTTAGACTTGTACCCTGGCCTAATGGTTAAGGTCTTAACTCTTACTCTGGCCTACTGGTTAAGGTCTGAACTCTTACTATGGCCTAATAGCTAAGGTCTTAGACTCGTACTCTGGCCTAATGGTTAAGGTCTTATCTCTTACTCTAGCCTAATAGCTAAGGTCTTAGACTCGTACTCTGGCCTAATGGTTAAGGTCTTATCTCTTACTCTAGCCTACTGGTTAAGGTCTTAACTCTTTATCTGGCCTAATAGGTAAGGTCTTACCTGTTACTCTGGCCTAATAGCTAAGGTCTTAGACTCGTACTCTGGCCTACTGGTTAAGGTCTTAACTCTTACTCTGGCCTAATAGCTAAAGTCTTAGACTCGTACTCTGGCCTAATGGTTAAGGTCTTAACTCTTACTCTGGCCTAATAGCTAAGGTCTTAGACTCGTACTCTGGCCTAATGGCTAAGGTCTTAGACTCGTACTCTGGCCTAATGTTTAAGGTCTTAACTCTTACTCTGGCCTAATAGCTAAGGTCTTAGTCTCGTACTCTGGCCTAATGGTTAAGGTCTTAACTCTTACTCTGGCCTACTGGTTAAGGTCTTAACTCTTACTCTGGCCTACTGGTTAAGGTCTTAACTCTTACTCTGGCCTAATAGCTAAGGTCTTAGACTTGTACTCTGGCCTAATGGTTAAGGTCTTAACTCTTACTCTGGCCTACTGGTTAAGGTCTTAACTATTACTCTGGCCTAATAGCTAAGGTCTTAGACTCGTACTCTGGCCTAATGGTTAAGGTCTTATCTCTTACTCTAGCCTACTGGTTAAGGTCTTAACTCTTTCTCTGGCCTAATAGGTAAGGTCTTACCTCTTACTCTGGCCTAATAGCTAAGGTCTTAGACTCGTACTCTGGCCTAATGGTTAACGTCTTAACTCTTACTCTGGTCTAATAGCTAAGGTCTTAACTCTTACTCTGGCCTAATAGCTAAGGTCTTAGACTCGTACTCTGGCCTAATGGTTAAGGTCTTAACTCTTACTCTGGCCTAATGCTAAGGTCTTAGACTCGTACTCTGGCCTACTGGTTAAGGTCTTAACTCTTACTCTGGCCTAATAGCTAAGATCTTAGACTCGTACTCTGGCCTAATGGTTAAGGTCTTAACTCTTACTCTGGCCTAATGCTAAGGTCTTAGACTCGTACTCTGGCCTACTGGTTAAGGTCTTAACTCTTACTCTGGCCTAATAGCTAAGATCTTAGACTCGTACTCTGGCCTAATGGTTAAGGTCTTAACTCTTACTCTGGCCTAATAGCTAAGGTCTTAGACTTGTACCCTGGCCTAATGGTTAAGGTCTTAACTCTTACTCTGGCCTACTGGTTAAGGTCTGAACTCTTACTATGGCCTAATAGCTAAGGTCTTAGACTCGTACTCTGGCCTAATGGTTAAGGTCTTATCTCTTACTCTAGCCTAATAGCTAAGGTCTTAGACTCGTACTCTGGCCTAATGGTTAAGGTCTTATCTCTTACTCTAGCCTACTGGTTAAGGTCTTAACTCTTTATCTGGCCTAATAGGTAAGGTCTTACCTGTTACTCTGGCCTAATAGCTAAGGTCTTAGACTCGTACTCTGGCCTAATGGTTAATGTCTTAACTCTTACTCTGGCCTAATAGCTAAGGTCTTAACTCTTCCTCTGGCCTACTGGTTAAGGTCTTAGACTCGTACTATGGCCTACAAGTTAAGGTCTTAACTCTTACTCTGGCCTACTGGTTAAGGTCTTAACTCTTACTCTGGCCTAATAGCTAAGGTCTTAGACTCGTACTCTGGCCTTCTGGTTAAGGTCTTAACTCTTACTCTGGCCTAATAGCTAAGGTCTTAACTCTTACTCTGGCCTACTGGTTAAGGTCTTAACTCTTACTATGGCCTAATAGCTAAGGTCTTAGACTCTTACTCTGGCCTAATGGTTAAGGTCTTAACTCTTACTCTGGCCTTATTGCGAAGGTCTTAGACTCATACTATGCCCTACAGGTTAAGGTCTTAACTCTTGCTCTGGCCTAATAGCTAAGGTCTTAGACTCGTACTCTGGCCTACTGGTTAAGGTCTTAACTCTTACTCTGGCCTAATAGCTAAAGTCTTAGACTCGTACTCTGGCCTAATGGTTAAGGTCTTAACTCTTACTCTGGCCTAATAGCTAAGGTCTTAGACTCGTACTCTGGCCTAATGGTTAAGGTCTTAACTCTTACTCTGGCCTAATAGCTAAGGTCTTAACTCTTACTCTGGCCTAATAGCTAAGGTCTTAGACTCGTACTCTGGCCTAATGGTTAAGGTCTTAACTCTTACTCTGGCCTTATAGCTAAGGTCTTAGACTCGTACTATGCCCTACAGGTTAAGGTCTTAACTCTAGCTCTGGCCTAATAGCTAAGGTCTTAGACTCGTACTCTGGCCTACTGGTTAAGGTCTTAACTCTTACTCTGGCCTAATAGCTAAAGTCTTAGACTCGTACTCTGGCCTAATGGTTAAGGTCTTAACTCTTACTCTGGCCTAATAGCTAAGGTCTTAGACTCGTACTCTGGCCTAATGGCTAAGGTCTTAGACTCGTACTCTGGCCTAATGTTTAAGGTCTTAACTCTTACTCTGGCCTAATAGCTAAGGTCTTAGACTCGTACTCTGGCCTAATGGTTAAGGTCTTAACTCTTACTCTGGCCTACTGGTTAAGGTCTTAACTCTTACTCTGGCCTACTGGTTAAGGTCTTAACTCTTACTCTGGCCTAATAGCTAAGGTCTTAGACTTGTACTCTGGCCTAATGGTTAAGGTCTTAACTCTTACTCTGGCCTACTGGTTAAGGTCTTAACTATTACTCTGGCCTAATAGCTAAGGTCTTAGACTCGTACTCTGGCCTAATGGTTAAGGTCTTAACTCTTACTCTGGCCTAATAGCTAAGGTCTTAGACTCGTACTCTGGCCTACAAGTTACGGTCTTAACTCTTACTATGGCCTAATAGCTAAGGTCTTAGACTCGTACTCTGGCCTACTGGTTAAGGTCTTAACTCTTACTCTGGCCTACTGGTTAAGGTCTTAACTCTTACTCTGGCCTAATAGCTAAGGTCTTAACTCTTACTCTGGCCTAATAGCTAAGGTCTTAGACTTGTACCCTGGCCTAATGGTTAAGGTCTTAACTCTTACTCTGGCCTACTGGTTAAGGTCTTAACTATTACTCTGGCCTAATAGCTAAGGTCTTAGACTCGTACTCTGGCCTAATGGTTAAGGTCTTAACTCTTACTCTGGCCTAATACCTAAGGTCTTAGACTCGTACTCTGGCTCACTGGTTAAGATCTTAACTCTTACTCTAGCCTACTGGTTAAGGCCTTAACTCTTACTCTGTCCTACTGGTTAAGGTCTGAACTCTTACTATGGCCTAATAGCTAAGGTCTTAGACTCGTACTCTGGCCTAATGGTTAAGGTCTTATCTCTTACTCTAGCCTACTGGTTAAGGTCTTAACTCTTTATCTGGCCTAATAGGTAAGGTCTTACCTGTTACTCTGGCCTAATAGCTAAGGTCTTAGACTTGTACTCTGGCCTAATGGTTAATGTCTTAACTCTTACTCTGGCCTAATAGCTAATGTCTTAACTCTTCCTCTGGCCTAATAGCTAAGGTCTTAGACTCGTACTATGGCCTACAAGTTAAGGTCTTAACTCTTACTCTGGCCTACTGGTTAAGGTCTTAACTCTTACTCTGGCCTAATAGCTAAGGTCTTAGACTCGTACTCTGGCCTTCTGGTTAAGGTCTTAACTCTTACTCTGGCCTAATAGCTAAGGTCTTAACTCTTACTCTGGCCTAATAGCTAAGGTCTTAGACTCGTACTCTGGCCTAATGTTTAAGGTCTGTACTCTTACTCTGGCCTACTGGTTAAGGTCTTAACTCTTACTCTGGCCTAATAGCTAAGGTCTTAGACTCGTACTCTGGCCTAATGGTTAAGGTCTTAACTCTTACTCTGGCCTACTGGTTAAGGTCTTAACTCTTACTCTGGCCTTCTGGTTAAGGTCTTAACTCTTACTCTGGCCTACTGGTTAAGGTCTTAACTCTTACTCTGGTCTAATAGCTAAGGTCTTAACTCTTACTCTGGTCTTATAGCTAAGGTCTTAACACTTACTCTGGCCTAATAGCTAATGTCTTAGACTCGTACTCTGGCCTAATGGTTAAGGTCTTAACTCTTACTCTGGACTTCTGGTTAAGGTCTTAACTCTTACTCTGGCCTACAGGTTAAGGTCTTAACTCTTACTATGGCCTAATAGCTAAGGTCGTAACTCTTCCTCTGGCCTAATAGCTAAGGTCTTAGACTCGTACTATGGCCTACAAGTTAAGGTCTTAACTCTTACTATGGCCTAATAGCTAAGGTCTTAGACTCGTACTCTGGCCTACTGGTTAAGGTCTTAACTCATACTCTGGCCTACTGGTTAAGGTCTTAACTCTTACTCTGGCCTAATAGCTAAGGTCTTAACTCTTACTCTGGCCTAATAGCTAAGGTCTTAACTCTTACTCTGGCCTATTAGCTAAGGTCTTAGACTTGTACTCTGGCCTAATGGTTAAGGTTTTAACTCTTACTCTGGCCTACTGGTTAAGGTCTTAACTATTACTCTGGCCTAATAGCTATGGTCTTAGACTCGTACTCTGGCCTAATGGTTAAGGTCTTAACTCTTACTCTGGCCTAATAGCTAAGGTCTTAGACTCGTACTCTGGCCTACTGGTTAAGATCTTAACTCTTACTCTGGCCTACTGGTTAAGGCCTTAACTCTTACTCTGGCCTACTGGTTAAGGTCTTAACTCTTACTATGGCCTAATAGCTAAGTTCTTAGACTCGTACTCTGGCCTAATGGTTAACGTCTTAACTCTTACCCTGGCCTAATAGCTAAGGTCTTAACTCTTCCTCTGGCCTAATAGCTAAGGTCTTAGACTCGTACTATGGCCTACAAGTTAAGGTCTTAACTCTTACTCTGGCCTACTGGTTAAGGTCTTAACTCTTACACTGGCCTAATAGCTAAGGTCTTAGACTCGTACTCTGGCCTTCTGGTTAAGGTCTTAACTCTTACTCTGGCCTAATAGCTAAGGTCTTAACTCTTACTCTGGCCTAATAGCTAAGGTCTTAGACTCGTACTCTGGCCTAATGGTTAAGGTCTGTACTCTTACTCTGGCCTACTGGTTAAGGTCTTAACTCTTACTCTGGCCTAATAGCTAAGGTCCTAGACTCGTACTCTGGCCTAATGGTTAAGGTCTTAACTCTTACTCTGGCCTACTGGTTAAGGTCTTAACTCTTACTCTGGCCTAATAGCTAAGGTCTTAGACTCGTACTCTGGCCTACTGGTTAAGATCTTAACTCTTACTCTGGCCTACTGGTTAAGGCCTTAACTCTTACTCTGACCTACTGGTTAAGGTCTTAACTCTTACTATGGCCTAATAGCTAAGTTCTTAGACTCGTACTCTGGCCTAATGGTTAAGGTCTTAGACTCGTACTATGGCCTACAAGTTAAGGTCTTAAATCTTACTCTGGCCTACTGGTTAAGGTCTTAACTCTTACTCTGGCCTAATAGCTAAGGTCTTAGACTCGTACTCTGGCCTTCTGTTTAAGGTCTTAACTCTTACTCTGGCCTAATAGCTAAGGTCTTAACTCTTACTCTGGCCTAATAGCTAAGGTCTTAAACGCGTACTCTGGGCCTAATGGTTAAGGTCTGTACTCTTACTCTGGCCTACTGGTTAAGGTCTTAACTCTTACTCTGGCCTAATAGCTAAGGTCTTAGACTCGTACTCTGGCCTAATGGTTAAGGTCTTAACTCTTACTCTGGCCTACTGGTTAAGGTCTTAACTCTTACTCTGGCCTAATAGCTAAGGTCTTAGACTCGTACTATGGCCTACAAGTTAAGGTCTTAACTCTTACTATGGCCTAATAGCTAAGGTCTTAGACTCGTACTCTGGCCTACTGGTTAAGGTCTTAACTCTTACTCTGGCCTACTGGTTAAGGTCTTAACTCTTACTCTGGGCTACTGGTTAAGGTCTTAACTCTTACTCTGGCCTAATAGCTAAGGTCTTAACTCTTACTCTGGCCTAATAGCTAAGGTCTTAACTCTTACTCTGGCCTAATAGCTAAGGTCTTAGACTTGTACTCTGGCCTAATGGTTAAGGTCTTAACTCTTACTCTGGCCTACTGGTTAAGGTCTTAACTATTACTCTTGCCTAATAGCTAATGTCTTAGACTCGTACTCTGGCCTAATGGTTAAGGTCTTAACTCTTACTCTGGCCTAATAGCTAAGGTCTTAGACTCGTACTCTGGCCTACTGGTTAAGATCTTAACTCTTACTCTGGACTACTGGTTAAGGCCTTAACTCTTACTCTCGCCTACTGGTTAAGGTCTTAACTCTTACTATGGCCTAATAGCTAAGGTCTTAGACTCGTACTCTGGCCTAATGGTTAAGGTCTTATCTCTTACTCTAGCCTACTGGTTAAGGTCTTAACTCTTGCTATGGCCTAATAGCTAAGGTCTTACCTCTTACTCTGGCCTAATAGCTAAGGTCTTAGACTCGTACTCTGGCCTAATGGTTAACGTCTTAACTCTTACTCTGGTCTAATAGCTAAGGTCTTAACTCTTACTCTGGCCTAATAGCTAAGGTCTTAGACTCGTACTCTGGCCTAATGGTTAAGGTCTTAACTCTTACTCTGGCCTAATAGCTAAGGTCTTAGACTCGTACTCTGGCCTACTGGTTAAGGTCTTTACTCTTACTCTGGCCTAATAGCTAAGGTCTTAGACTCGTACTCTGGCCTAATGGTTAAGGTCTTAACTCTTACTCTGGCCTACTGGTTAATGTCTTAACTCTTACTCTGGCCTTCTGGTTAAGGTCTTAACTCTTACTCTGGCCTACTGGTTAAGGTCTTCACTCTTACTCTGGCCTAATAGCTAAGGTCTTAACTCTTACTCTGGTCTTATAGCTAAGGTCTTAACACTTACTCTGGCCTAATAGCTAACGTCTTAGACTCGTACTCTGGCCTAATGGTTAAGGTCTTAACTCTTACTCTGGACTTCTGGTTAAGGTCTTAACTCTTACTCTGGCCTACAGGTTAAGGTCTTAACTCTTACTATGGCCTAATAGCTAAGGTCGTAACTCTTCCTCTGGCCTAATAGCTAAGGTCTTAGACTCGTACTATGGCCTACAAGTTAAGGTCTTATATCTTACTATGGCCTAATAGCTAAGGTCTTAGACTCGTACTCTGGCCTACTGGTTAAGGTCTTAACTCTTACTCTGGCCTACTGGTTAAGGTCTTAACTCTTACTCTGGCCTAATAGCTAAGGTCTTAACTCTTACTCTGGCCTAATAGCTAAGGTCTTAGACTTGTACCCTTGCCTAATGGTTAAGGTCTTAACTCTTACTCTGGCCTACTGGTTAAGGTCTTAACTATTACTCTGGCCTAATAGCTAAGGTCTTAGACTCGTACTCTGGCCTAATGGTTAAGGTCTTAACTCTTACTCTGGCCTAATACCTAAGGTCTTAGACTCGTACTCTGGCTCACTGGTTAAGATCTTAACTCTTACTCTGGCCTACTGGTTAAGGCCTTAACTCTTACTCTGTCCTACTGGTTAAGGTCTGAACTCTTACTATGGCCTAATAGCTAAGGTCTTAGACTCGTACTCTGGCCTAATGGTTAAGGTCTTATCTCTTACTCTAGCCTACTGGTTAAGGTCTTAACTCTTTATCTGGCCTAATAGGTAAGGTCTTACCTGTTACTCTAGCCTAATAGCTAAGGTCTTAGACTCGTGTTCTGGCCTAATGGTTAACGTCTTAACTCTTACTCTGGCCTAATAGCTAAGGTCTTAACTCTTCCTCTGGCCTAATAGCTAAGGTCTTAGACTCGTACTATGGCCTACAAGTTAAGGTCTTAACTCTTACTCTGGCCTACTGGTTAAGGTCTTAACTCTTACTCTGGCCTAATAGCTAAGATCTTAGACTCGTACTCTGGCCTTCTGGTTAAGGTCTTAACTCTTACTCTGGCCTAATAGCTAAGGTCTTAACTCTTACTCTGGCCTAATAGCTAAGGTCTTAGACTCGTACTCTGGCCTAATGTTTAAGGTCTGTACTCTTACTCTGGCCTACTGGTTAAGGTCCTAACTCTTACTCTGGCCTAATAGCTAAGGTCTTAGACTTGTACTCTGGCCTAATGGTTAAGGTCTTAACTCTTACTCTGGCCTACTGGTTAAGGTCTTAACTCTTACTCTGGCCTTCTGGTTAAGGTCTTAACTCTTACTCTGGCCTACTGGTTAAGGTCTTAACTCTTACTCTGGCCTAATAGCTAAGGTCTTAACTCTTACTCTGGTCTTATAGCTAAGGTCTTAACACTTACTCTGGCCTAATAGCTAACGTCTTAGACTCGTAATCTGGCCTAATGGTTAAGGTCTTAACTCTTACTCTGGACTTCTGGTTAAGGTCTTAACTCTTACTCTGGCCTACAGGTTAAGGTCTTAACTCTTACTATGGCCTAATAGCTAAGGTCGTAACTCTTCCTCTGGCCTAATAGCTAAGGTCTTAGACTCGTACTATGGCCTACAAGTTAAGGTCTTAACTCTTACTATGGCCTAATAGCTAAGGTCTTAGACTCGTACTCTGGCCTACTGGTTAAGGTCTTAACTCTTACTCTGGCCTACTGGTTAAGGTCTTAACTCTTACTCTGGCCTAATAGCTAAGGTCTTAACTCTTACTCTGGCCTAATAGCTAAGGTCTTAACTCTTACTCTGGCCTAATAGCTAAGGTCTTAGACTTGTACTCTGGCCTAATGGTTAAGGTTTTAACTCTTACTCTGGCCTACTGGTTAAGGTCTTAACTATTACTCTGGCCTAATAGCTATGGTCTTAGACTCGTACTCTGGCCTAATGGTTAAGGTCTTAACTCTTACTCTGGCCTAATAGCTAAGGTCTTAGACTCGTACTCTGGCCTACTGGTTAAGATCTTAACTCTTACTCTGGCCTACTGGTTAAGGCCTTAACTCTTACTCTGGCCTACTAGTTAAGGTCTTAACTCTTACTATGGCCTAATAGCTAAGTTCTTAGACTCGTACTCTGGCCTAATGGTTAACGTCTTAACTCTTACTCTGGCCTAATAGCTAAGGTCTTAACTCTTCCTCTGGCCTAATAGCTAAGGTCTTAGACTCGTACTATGGCCTACAAGTTAAGGTCTTAACTCTTACTCTGGCCTACTGGTTAAGGTCTTAACTCTTACTCTGGCCTAATAGCTAAGGTCTTCGACTCGTACTCTGGCCTTCTGGTTAAGGTCTTAACTCTTACTCTGGCCTCATAGCTAAGGTCTTAACTCTTACTCTGGCCTAATAGCTAAGGTCTTAGACTCGTACTCTGGCCTAATGGTTAAGGTCTGTACTCTTACTCTGGCCTACTGGTTAAGGTCTTAACTCTTACTCTGGCCTAATAGCTAAGGTCTTAGACTCATACTATGGCCTACACGTTAAGGTCTTAACTCTTACTATGGCCTAATAGCTAAGGTCTTAGACTCGTACTCTGGCCTACTGGTTAAGGTCTTAACTCTTACTCTGGCCTACTGGTTAAGGTCTTAACTCTTACTCTCGGCTACTGGTTAAGGTCTTAACTCTTACTCTGGCCTAATAGCTAAGGTCTTAACTCTTACTCTGGCCTAATAGCTAAGGTCTTAACTCTTACTCTGGCCTAATAGCTAAGGTCTTAGACTTGTACTCTGGCCTAATGGTTAAGGTCTTAACTCTTACTCTGGCCTACTGGTTAAGGTCTTAACTATTACTCTTGCCTAATAGCTAATGTCTTAGACTCGTACTCTGGCCTAATGGTTAAGGTCTTAACTCTTACTCTGGCCTAATAGCTAAGGTCTTAGACTCGTACTCTGGCCTAATGGTTAAGGTCTTAACTCTTTCTCTGGCCAACTGGTTAAGGTCTTAACTCTTACTCTGGCCTAATAGCTAAGGTCTTAACTCTTACTCTGGCCTAATAGCTAAGGACTTAGACTCGTACTCTGGCCTAATGATTAAGGTCCTAACTCTTACTCTGGCCTACTGGTTAAGGTCTGTACTCTTACTCTGGCCTACTGGTTAAGGTCTTAACTCTTACTATGGCCTAATAGCTAAGGTCTTAGACTCGTACTCTGGCCTAATGGTTAAGGTCTTAACTCTTACTCTGGCCTACTGGTTAAGGTCTTAACTCTTACTCTGGCCTAATAGCTAAGGTCTTAGACTCGTACTATGGCCTAAAAGTTAAGGTCTTAACTCTTACTATGGCCTAATAGCTAAGGTCTTAGACTCGTACTCTGGCCTACTGGTTAAGGTCTTAACTCTTACTCTGGCCTACTGGTTAAGGTCTTAACTCTTACTCTGGGCTACTGGTTAAGGTCTTAACTCTTACTCTGGCCTAATAGCTAAGGTCTTAACTCTTACTCTGGCCTAATAGCTAAGGTCTTAACTCTTACTCTGGCCTAATAGCTAAGGTCTTAGACTTGTACTCTGGCCTAATGGTTAAGGTCTTAACTCTTACTCTGGCCTACTGGTTAAGGTCTTAACTATTACTCTTGCCTAATAGCTAATGTCTTAGACTCGTACTCTGGCCTAATGGTTAAGGTCTTAACTCTTACTCTGGCCTAATAGCTAAGGTCTTAGACTCGTACTCTGGCCTACTGGTTAAGATCTTAACTCTTACTCTGGACTACTGGTTAAGGCCTTAACTCTTACTCTGGCCTACTGGTTAAGGTCTTAACTCTTACTATGGCCTAATAGCTAAGGTCTTAGACTCGTACTCTGGCCTAATGGTTAAGGTCTTATCTCTTACTCTAGCCTACTGGTTAAGGTCTTAACTCTTGCTATGGCCTAATAGCTAAGGTCTTACCTCTTACTCTGGCCTAATAGCTAAGGTCTTAGACTCGTACTCTGGCCTAATGGTTAACGTCTTAACTCTTACTCTGGTCTAATAGCTAAGGTCTTAACTCTTACTCTGGCCTAATAGCTAAGGTCTTAGACTCGTACTCTGGCCTAATGGTTAAGGTCTTAACTCTTACTCTGGCCTAATAGCTAAGGTCTTAGACTCGTACTCTGGCCTACTGGTTAAGGTCTTAACTCTTACTCTGGCCTAATAGCTAAGGTCTTAGACTCGTACTCTGGCCTAATGGTTAAGGTCTTAACTCTTACTCTGGCCTACTGGTTAATGTCTTAACTCTTACTCTGGCCTTCTGGTTAAGGTCTTAACTCTTACTCTGGCCTACTGGTTAAGGTCTTCACTCTTACTCTGGCCTAATAGCTAAGGTCTTAACTCTTACTCTGGTCTTATAGCTAAGGTCTTAACACTTACTCTGGCCTAATAGCTAACGTCTTAGACTCGTACTCTGGCCTAATGGTTAAGGTCTTAACTCTTACTCTGGACTTCTGGTTAAGGTCTTAACTCTTACTCTGGCCTACAGGTTAAGGTCTTAACTCTTACTATGGCCTAATAGCTAAGGTCGTAACTCTTCCTCTGGCCTAATAGCTAAGGTCTTAGACTCGTACTATGGCCTACAAGTTAAGGTCTTAACTCTTACTCTGGCCTACTGGTTAAGGTCTTAACTCTTACTCTGGCCTACTGGTTAAGGTCTTAACTCTTACTCTGGCCTAATAGCTAAGGTCTTAACTCTTACTCTGGCCTAATAGCTAAGGTCTTAGACTTGTACCCTGGCCTAATGGTTAAGGTCTTAACTCTTACTCTGGCCTACTGGTTAAGGTCTTAACTATTACTCTGGCCTAATAGCTAAGGTCTTAGACTCGTACTCTGGCCTAATGGTTAAGGTCTTAACTCTTACTCTGGCCTAATACCTAAGGTCTTAGACTCGTACTCTGGCTCACTGGTTAAGATCTTAACTCTTACTCTGGCCTACTGGTTAAGGCCTTAACTCTTACTCTGTCCTACTGGTTAAGGTCTGAACTCTTACTATGGCCTAATAGCTAAGGTCTTAGACTCGTACTCTGGCCTAATGGTTAAGGTCTTATCTCTTACTCTAGCCTACTGGTTAAGGTCTTAACTCTTTATCTGGCCTAATAGGTAAGGTCTTACCTGTTACTCTGGCCTAATAGCTAAGGTCTTAGACTCGTGTTCTGGCCTAATGGTTAACGTCTTAACTCTTACTCTGGCCTAATAGCTAAGGTCTTAACTCTTCCTCTGGCCTAATAGCTAAGGTCTTAGACTCGTACTATGGCCTACAAGTTAAGGTCTTAACTCTTACTCTGGCCTACTGGTTAAGGTCTTAACTCTTACTCTGGCCTAATAGCTAAGGTCTTAGACTCGTACTCTGGCCTTCTGGTTAAGGTCTTAACTCTTACTCTGGCCTAATAGCTAAGGTCTTAACTCTTACTCTGGCCTAATAGCTAAGGTTTTAGACTCGTACTCTGGCCTAATGTTTAAGGTCTGTACTCTTACTCTGGCCTACTGGTTAAGGTCCTAACTCTTACTCTGGCCTAATAGCTAAGGTCTTAGACTTGTACTCTGGCCTAATGGTTAAGGTCTTAACTCTTACTCTGGCCTACTGGTTAAGGTCTTAACTCTTACTCTGGCCTTCTGGTTAAGGTCTTAACTCTTACTCTGGCCTACTGGTTAAGGTCTTAACTCTTACTCTGGCCTAATAGCTAAGGTCTTAACTCTTACTCTGGTCTTATAGCTAAGGTCTTAACACTTACTCTGGCCTAATAGCTAACGTCTTAGACTCGTACTCTGGCCTAATGGTTAAGGTCTTAACTCTTACTCTGGACTTCTGGTTAAGGTCTTAACTCTTACTCTGGCCTACAGGTTAAGGTCTTAACTCTTACTATGGCCTAATAGCTAAGGTCGTAACTCTTCCTCTGGCCTAATAGCTAAGGTCTTAGACTCGTACTATGGCCTACAAGTTAAGGTCTTAACTCTTACTATGGCCTAATAGCTAAGGTCTTAGACTCGTACTCTGGCCTACTGGTTAAGGTCTTAACTCTTACTCTGGCCTACTGGTTAAGGTCTTAACTCTTACTCTGGCCTAATAGCTAAGGTCTTAACTCTTACTCTGGCCTAATAGCTAAGGTCTTAACTCTTACTCTGGCCTAATAGCTAAGGTCTTAGACTTGTACTCTGGCCTAATGGTTAAGGTTTTAACTCTTACTCTGGCCTACTGGTTAAGGTCTTAACTATTACTCTGGCCTAATAGCTATGGTCTTAGACTCGTTCTCTGGCCTAATGGTTAAGGTCTTAACTCTTACTCTGGCCTAATAGCTAAGGTCTTAGACTCGTACTCTGGCCTACTGGTTAAGATCTTAACTCTTACTCTGGCCAACTGGTTAAGGCCTTAACTCTTACTCTGGCCTACTGGTTAAGGTCTTAACTCTTACTATGGCCTAATAGCTAAGTTCTTATACTCGTACTCTGGCCTAATGGTTAACGTCTTAACTCTTACTCTGGCCTAATAGCTAAGGTCTTAACTCTTCCTCTGGCCTAATAGCTAAGGTCTTAGACTCGTACTATGGCCTACAAGTTAAGGTCTTAACTCTTACTCTGGCCTACTGGTTAAGGTCTTAACTCTTACTCTGGCCTAATAGCTAAGGTCTTCGACTCGTACTCTGGCCTTCTGGTTAAGGTCTTAACTCTTACTCTGGCCTCATAGCTAAGGTCTTAACTCTTACTCTGGCCTAATAGCTAAGGTCTTAGACTCGTACTCTGGCCTAATGGTTAAGGTCTGTACTCTTACTCTGGCCTACTGGTTAAGGTCTTAACTCTTACTCTGGCCTAATAGCTAAGGTCTTAGACTCATACTATGGCCTACACGTTAAGGTCTTAACTCTTACTATGGCCTAATAGCTAAGGTCTTAGACTCGTACTCTGGCCTACTGGTTAAGGTCTTAACTCTTACTCTGGCCTACTGGTTAAGGTCTTAACTCTTACTCTGGGCTACTGGTTAAGGTCTTAACTCTTACTCTGGCCTAATAGCTAAGGTCTTAACTCTTACTCTGGCCTAATAGCTAAGGTCTTAACTCTTACTCTGGCCTAATAGCTAAGGTCTTAGACTTGTACTCTGGCCTAATGGTTAAGGTCTTAACTCTTACTCTGGCCTACTGGTTAAGGTCTTAACTATTACTCTTGCCTAATAGCTAATGTCTTAGACTCGTACTCTGGCCTAATGGTTAAGGTCTTAACTCTTACTCTGGCCTAATAGCTAAGGTCTTAGACTCGTACTCTGGCCTAATGGTTAAGGTCTTAACTCTTTCTCTGGCCAACTGGTTAAGGTCTTAACTCTTACTCTGGCCTAATAGCTAAGGTCTTAACTCTTACTCTGGCCTAATAGCTAAGGACTTAGACTCGTACTCTGGCCTAATGATTAAGGTCTTAACTCTTAAGCTGGCCTACTGGTTAAGGTCTTAACTCTTACTCTGGCCTACTGGTTAAGGTCTTAACTCTTACTCTAGCCTAATAGCTAAGGTCTTAACTCTTACTCTGGCCTAATAGCTAAGGTCTTAGACTCGTACTCTGGCCTAATGGTTAACGTCTTAACTCTTACTCTGGCCTAATAGCTAAGGTCTTACCTCTTCCTCTGGCCTAATAGCTAAGGTCTTAGACTCGTACTATGGCCTACAAGTTAAGGTCTTAACTCTTACTCTGGCCTACTGGTTAAGGTCTTAACTCTTACTCTGGCCTAATAGCTAAGGTCTTAGACTCGTACTCTGGCCTTCTGGTTAAGGTCTTAACTCTTACTCTGGCCTAATAGCTAAGGTCCTAACTCTTACTCTGGCCTAATAGCTAAGGTCTTAGACTCGTATTCTGGCCTAATGGTTAAGGTCTGTACTCTTACTCTGGCCTACTGGTTAAGGTCTTAACAATTACTCTGGCCTAATAGCTAAGGTCTTAGACTCGTACTCTGGCCTAATGGTTAAGGTCTTAACTCTTACTCTGGCCTACTGGTTAAGGTCTTAACTCTTACTCTGGCCTTCTGGTTAAGGTCTTAACTCTTACTCTGGCCTAATAGGTAAGGTCTTACCTCTTACTCTGGCCTAATAGCTAAGGTCTTAGACTCGTACTCTGGCCTAATGGTTAGCGTCTTAACTCTTACTCTGGTCTAATAGCTAAGGTCTTAACTCTTACTCTGGCCTAATGGCTAAGGTCTCAGACTCGTACTCTGGCCTAATGGTTAAGGTCTTAACTCTTACTCTGGCCTAATAGCTAAGGTCTTAGACTCGTACTCTGGCCTACTGGTTAAGGTCTTAACTCTTACTCTGGCCTAATAGCTAAGATCTTAGACTCGTACTCTGGCCTAATGGTTAAGGTCTTAACTCTTACTCTGGCCTAATAGCTAAGGTCTTAGACTCGTACACTGGCCTAATGGTTATGGTCTTAACTCTTACTCTGGCCTAATAGCTAAGGTCTTAGACTCGTACTCTGGCCTAATGGTTAAGGTCTTAACTCTTACTCTGACCTACTGGTTAAGGTCTTAACTCTTACTCTGGCCTAATAGCTAAGGTCTTAACTCTTACTCTGGTCTAATAGCTAAGGTCTTAACTCTTACTTGGCCTAATAGCTAAGGTCTTAGACTCGTACTCTGGCCTAATAGCTAAGGTCTTAACTCTTACTCTGGTCTAATAGCTAAGGTCTTACTCTGGCCTAATAGCTAATGTCTTAGACTCGTACTCTGGCCTAATGGTTAATGTCTTAACTCTTACTCTGGCCTACTGGTTAAGGTCTTAACTCTTACTCTGGCCTACTGGTTAAGGTCTTAACTCTTACTATGGCCTAATAGCTAAGGTCTTAGACTCGTACTCTGACCTAATGGTTAAGGTCTTAACTCTTACTCTGGCCTAATAGCTAAGGTCTTAGACTCGTACTATGGCCTACAGGTTAAGGTCTTAACTCTTGCTCTGGCCTAATAGCTGAGGTCTTAGACTCGTACTCTGGCCTACTGGTTAAGGTCTTAACTCTTACTCTGGCCTAATAGCTAAGGTCTTAGACTCGTACTCTGGCCTAATGGTTAAGGTCTTATTTCTTACTCTGGCCTAATAGCTAAGGTCTTAGACTCATACTCTGGCCTACTGGTTAAGGTCTTAACTCTTACTATGGCCTAATAGCTAAGGTCTTAACTCTTCCTCTGGCCTAATAGCTAAGGTCTTAGACTCGTACTATGGCCTACAAGTTAAGGTCTTAACTCTTACTATGGCCTAATAGCTAAGGTCTTAGACTCGTACTCTGGCCTACTGGTTAAGGTCTTAACTCTTACTCTGGCCTACTGGTTAAGGTCTTAACTCTTACTCTGGCCTAATAGCTAAGGTCTTAACTCTTACTCTGGCCTAATAGCTAAGGTCTTAGACTTGTACTCTGGCCTAATGGTTAAGGTCTTAACTCTTACTCTGGCCTACTGGTTAAGGTCTTAACTATTACTCTGGCCTAATAGCTAAGGTCTTAGACTCGTACTCTGGCCTACTGGTTAAGATCTTAACTCTTACTCTGGCCTACTGGTTAAGGCCTTAACTCTTACTCTGGCCTACTGGTTAAGGTCTTAACTCTTACTATGGCCTAATAGCTAAGGTCTTAGACTCGTACTCTGGCCTAATGGTTAAGGTCTTATCTCTTACTCTGGCCTACTGGTTAAGGCCTTAACTCTTACTCTGGCCTACTGGTTAAGGTCTTAACTCTTACTATGGCCTAATAGCTAAGGTCTTAGACTCGTACTCTGGCCTAATGGTTAAGGTCTTATCTCTTACTATAGCCTACTGGTTAAGGTCTTAACTCTTTATCTGGCCTAATAGGTAAGGTCTTACCTCTTACTCTGGCCTAATAGCTAAGGTCTTAGACTCGTACTCTGGCCTAATGGTTAACGTCTTAACTCTTACTCTGGCCTAATAGCTAAGGTCTTACCTCTTCCTCTGGCCTAATAGCTAAGGTCTTAGACTCGTACTATGGCCTACAAGTTAAGGTCTTAACTCTTACTCTGGCCTACTGGTTAAGGTCTTAACTCTTACTCTGGCCTAATAGCTAAGGTCTTAGACTCGTACTCTGGCCTTCTGGTTAAGGTCTTAACTCTTACTCTGGCCTAATAGCTAAGGTCTTAGACTCGTACTCTGGCCTAATGGTTAAGGTCTTATTTCTTACTCTGGCCTAATAGCTAAGGTCTTAGACTCGTACTCTGGCCTACTGGTTAAGGTCTTAACTCTTACTATGGCCTAATAGCTAAGGTCTTAACTCTTCCTCTGGCCTAATAGCTAAGGTCTTAGACTCGTACTATGGCCTACAAGTTAAGGTCTTAACTCTTAAGATGGCCTAATAGCTAAGGTCTTAGACTCGTACTCTGGCCTACTGGTTAAGGTCTTAACTCTTACTCTGGCCTACTGGTTAAGGTCTTAACTCTTACTCTGGCCTACTGGTTAAGATCTTAACTCTTACTCTGGCCTAATAGCTAAGGTCTTAACTCTTACTCTGGCCTAATAGCTAAGGTCTTAACTCTTACTCTGGCCTAATAGCTAAGGTCTTAGACTTGTACTCTGGCCTAATGGTTAAGGTCTTAACTCTTACTCAGGCCTACTGGTTAAGGTCTTAACTATTACTCTGGCCTAATAGCTAAGGTCTTAGACTCGTACTCTGGCCTACTGGTTAAGATCTTAACTCTTACTCTGGCCTACTGGTTAAGGTCTTATTTCTTACTCTGGCCTAATAGCTAAGGTCTTAGACTCATACTCTGGCCTACTGGTTAAGGTCTTAACTCTTACTATGGCCTAATAGCTAAGGTCTTAACTCTTCCTCTGGCCTAATAGCTAAGGTCTTAGACTCGTACTATGGCCTACAAGTTAAGGTCTTAACTCTTACTATGGCCTAATAGCTAAGGTCTTAGACTCGTACTCTGGCCTAATGGTTAAGGTCTTATCTCTTACTCTGGCCTATTGGTTAAGGCCTTAACTCTTACTCTGGCCTACTGGTTAAGGTCTTAACTCTTACTATGGCCTAATAGCTAAGGTCTTAGACTCGTACTCTGGCCTAATGGTTAAGGTCTTATCTCTTACTCTAGCCTACTGGTTAAGGTCTTAGCTCTTTATCTGGCCTAATAGGTAAGGTCTTACCTCTTACTCTGGCCTAATAGCTAAGGTCTTAGACTCGTACTCTGGCCTAATGGTTAACGTCTTAACTCTTACTCTGGCCTAATAGCTAAGGTCTTACCTCTTCCTCTGGCCTAATAGCTAAGGTCTTAGACTCGTACTATGGCCTACAAGTTAAGGTCTTAACTCTTACTCTGGCCTACTGGTTAAGGTCTTAACTCTTACTCTGGCCTAATAGCTAAGGTCTTAGACTCGTACTCTGGCCTTCTGGTTAAGGTCTTAACTCTTACACTGGCCTAATAGCTAAGGTCCTAACTCTTACTCTGGCCTAATAGCTAAGGTCTTAGACTCGTATTCTGGCCTAATGGTTAAGGTCTGTACTCTTACTCTGGCCTACTGGTTAAGGTCTTAACTCTTACTCTGGCCTAATAGCTAAGGTCTTAGACTCGTACTCTGACCTAATGGTTAAGGTCTTAACTCTTACTCTGGCCTACTGGTTAAGGTCTTAACTCTTACTCTGGCCTTCTGGTTAAGGTCCTAACTCTTCCTCTGGCCTACTGGTTAAGGTCTTAACTCTTACTCTGGCCTAATAGCTAAGGTCTTAACTCTTACTCTGGTCTTATAGCTAAGGTCTTAACACTTACTCTGGCCTAATAGCTAACGTCTTAGCCTCGTACTCTGGCCTAATGGTTAAGGTCTTAACTCTTACTCTGGACTTCTGGTTAAGGTCTTAACTCTTACTCTGGCCTACTGGTTAAGGTCTTAACTCTTACTATGGCCTAATAGCTAAGGTCTTAACTCTTCCTCTGGCCTAATAGCTAAGGTCTTAGACTCGTACTATGGCCTACAAGTTAAGGTCTTAACTCTTACTATGGCCTAATAGCTAAGGTCTTAGACTCGTACTCTGGCCTACTGGTTAAGGTCTTAACTCTTACTCTGGCCTACTGGTTAAGGTCTTAACTCTTACTCTGGCCTACTGGTTAAGGTCTTAACTCTTACTCTGGCCTAATAGCTAAGGTCTTAACTCTTACTCTGGCCTAATAGCTAAGGTCTTAACTCTTACTCTGGCCTAATAGCTAAGGTCTTAGACTTGTACTCTGGCCTAATGGTTAAGGTCTTAACTCTTACTCTGGCCTACTGGTTAAGGCCTTAACTCTTACTCTGGCCTACTGGTTAAGGTCTTAACTCTTACTATGGCCTAATAGCTAAGGTCTTAGACTCGTACTCTGGCCTAATGGTTAAGGTCTTATCTCTTACTCTAGCCTAATAGCTAAGGTCTTAGACTCGTACTCTGGCCTACTGGTTAAGATCTTAACTCTTACTCTGGCTTACTGGTTAAGGCCTTAACTCTGACTCTGGCCTACTGGTTAAGGTCTTAACTCTTACTATGGCCTAATAGCTAAGGTCTTAGACTCGTACTCTGGCCTAATGGTTAAGGTCTTATCTCTTACTCTAGCCTACTGGTTAAGGTCTTAACTCTTTCTCTGGCCTAATAGGTAAGGTCTTACCTCTTACTCTGGCCTAATAGCTAAGGTCTTAGACTCGTACTCTGGCCTAATGGTTAATGTCTTAACTCTTACTCTGGTCTAATAGCTAAGGTCTTAACTCTTACTCTGGCCTAATAGCTAAGGTCTTAGACTCGTACTCTGGCCTAATGGTTAAGGTCTTAACTCTTACTCTGGCCTAATAGCTAAGGTCTTAGACTCGTACTCTGGCCTACTGGTTAAGGTCTTAACTCTTACTCTGGCCTAATGGCTAAGATCTTAGACTCGTACTCTGGCCTAATGGTTAAGGTCTTAACTCTTACTCTGGCCTAATAGCTAAGGTCTTAGACTCGTACTCTGGCCTAATGGTTAAGGTCTTAACTCTTACTCTGGCCTAATAGCTAAGGTCTTAGACTTGTACTATGGCCTACAGGTTAAGGTCTTAACTCTTACTCTGGCCTAATAGCTAAGATGTTAGACTCGTACTCTGGCCTAATGGTTAAGGTCTTAACTCTTACTCTGGCCTAATAGCTAAGGTCTTAGACTCGTACTCTGGCCTAATGGTTAAGGTCTTAACTCTTACTCTGGCCTAATAGCTAAGGTCTTAGACTCGTACTCTGGCCTAATGGTTAAGGTCTTAACTCTTACTCTGGCCTACTGGTTAAGGTCTTAAGTCTTACTCTGGCCTTATAGCTAAGGTCTTAACTCTTACTCTGGTCTAATGCTAAGGTCTTAACTCTTACTCTGGCCTACTGGTTAAGGTCTTAACTCTTACTCTGGCCTAATAGCTAAGGTCTTAACTCTAACTCTGGTCTAATGCTAAGGTCTTAACTCTTACTTGGCCTAATAGCTAAGGTCTTAGACTCGTACTCTGGCCTAATAGCTAAGGTCTTAACTCTTACTCTGGCCTAATAGCTAAGGTCTTAGACTTGTACTCTGGCCTAATGGTTAAGGTCTTAACTCTTACTCAGGCCTACTGGTTAAGGTCTTAACTATTACTCTGGCCTAATAGCTAAGGTCTTAGACTCGTACTCTGGCCTACTGGTTAAGATCTTAACTCTTACTCTGGCCTACTGGTTAAGGCCTTAACTCTTACTCTGGCCTACTGGTTAAGGTCTTAACTCTTACTATGGCCTAATAGCTAAGGTCTTAGACTCGTACTCTGGCCTAATGGTTAAGGTCTTATCTCTTACTCTGGCCTACTGGTTAAGGCCTTAACTCTTAATCTGGCCTACTGGTTAAGGTCTTAACTCTTACTATGGCCTAATAGCTAAGGTCTTAGACTCGTACTCTGGCCTAATGGTTAAGGTCTTATCTCTTACTCTAGCCTACTGGTTAAGGTCTTAGCTCTTTATCTGGCCTAATAGGTAAGGTCTTAGACTCGTATTCTGGCCTAATGGTTAAGGTCTGTACTCTTACTCTGGCCTACTGGTTAAGGTCTTAACTCTTACTCTGGCCTAATATCTAAGGTCTTAGACTCGTATTCTGGCCTAATGGTTAAGGTCTGTACTCTTACTCTGGCCTACTGGTTAAGGTCTTAACTCTTACTCTGGCCTAATAGCTAAGGTCTAAGACTCGTACTCTGACCTAATGGTTAAGGTCTTAACTCTTACTCTGGCCTACTGGTTAAGGTCTTAACTCTTACTCTGGCCGTCTGGTTAAGGTCCTAACTCTTACTCTGGCCTACTGGTTAAGGTCTTAACTCTTACTCTGGCCTAATAGCTAAGGTCTTAACTCTTACTCTGGTCTTATAGCTAAGGTCTTAACACTTACTCTGGCCTAATAGCTAACGTCTTAGCCTCGTACTCTGGCCTAATGGTTAAGGTCTTAACTCTTACTCTGGACTTCTGGTTAAGGTCTTAACTCTTACTCTGGCCTACTGGTTTAGGTCTTAACTCTTACTATGGCCTAATAGCTAAGGTCTTAACTCTTCCTCTGGCCTAATAGCTAAGGTCTTAGACTCGTACTATGGCCTACAAGTTAAGGTCTTAACTCTTACTATGGCCTAATAGCTAAGGTCTTAGACTCGTACTCTGGCCTACTGGTTAAGGTCTTAACTCTTACTCTGGCCTACTGGTTAAGGTCTTAACTCTTACTCTGGCCTACTGGTTAAGGTCTTAACTCTTACTCTGGCCTAATAGCTAAGGTCTTAACTCTTACTCTGGCCTAATAGCTAAGGTCTTAACTCTTACTCTGGCCTAATAGCTAAGGTCTTAGACTTGTACTCTGGCCTAATGGTTAAGGTCTTAACTCTTACTCTGGCCTACTGGTTAAGGCCTTAACTCTTACTCTGGCCTACTGGTTAAGGTCTTAACTCTTACTATGGCCTAATAGCTAAGGTCTTAGACTCGTACTCTGGCCTAATGGTTAAGGTCTTATCTCTTACTCTAGCCTAATAGCTAACGTCTTAGACTCGTACTCTGGCCTACTGGTTAAGATCTTAACTCTTACTCTGGCTTACTGGTTAAGGCCTTAACTCTGACTCTGGCCTACTGGTTAAGGTCTTAACTCTTACTATGGCCTAATAGCTAAGGTCTTAGACTCGTACTCTGGCCTAATGGTTAAGGTCTTATCTCTTACTCTAGCCTACTGGTTAAGGTCTTAACTCTTTCTCTGGCCTAATAGGTAAGGTCTTACCTCTTACTCTGGCCTAATAGCTAAGGTCTTAGACTCGTACTCTGGCCTAATGGTTAATGTCTTAACTCTTACTCTGGTCTAATAGCTAAGGTCTTAACTCTTACTCTGGCCTAATAGCTAAGGTCTTAGACTCGTACTCTGGCCTACTGGTTAAGGTCTTAACTCTTACTCTGGCCTAATAGCTAAGATCTTAGACTCGTACTCTGGCCTAATGGTTAAGGTCTTAACTCTTACTCTGGCCTAATAGCTAAGGTCTTAGACTCGTACTCTGGCCTAATGGTTAAGGTCTTAACTCTTACTCTGGCCTAATAGCTAAGGTCTTAGACTTGTACTATGGCCTACAGGTTAAGGTCTTAACTCTTACTCTGGCCTAATAGCTAAGATCTTAGACTCGTACTCTGGCCTAATGGTTAAGGTCTTAACTCTTACTCTGGCCTAATAGCTAAGGTCTTAGACTCGTACTCTGGCCTAATGGTTAAGGTCTTAACTCTTACTCTGGCCTAATAGCTAAGGTCTTAGACTCGTACTCTGGCCTAATGGTTAAGGTCTTAACTCTTACTCTGGCCTACTGGTTAAGGTCTTAAGTCTTACTCTGGCCTAATAGCTAAGGTCTTAACTCTTACTCTGGTCTAATGCTAAGGTCTTAACTCTTACTCTGGCCTACTGGTTAAGGTCTTAACTCTTACTCTGGCCTAATAGCTAAGGTCTTAACTCTAACTCTGGTCTAATGCTAAGGTCTTAACTCTTACTTGGCCTAATAGCTAAGGTCTTAGACTCGTACTCTGGCCTAATAGCTAAGGTCTTAACTCTTACTCTGGTCTAATAGCTAAGGTCTTAACTCTTACTCTGGCCTAATAGCTAATGTCTTAGACTCGTACTCTGGCCTAATGGTTAAGGTCTTAACTCTTACTCTGGCCTAATAGCTAAGGTCTTAGACTCGTACTCTGGCCTAATAGCTAAGGTTTTAACTCTTACTCTGGCCTACTGGTTAAGGTCTTAACTCTTACTATGGCCTAATAGCTAAGGTCTTAGACTCGTACTCTGGCCTAATGGTTAAGGTCTTAACTCTTACTCTGGCCTAATAGCTAAGGTCTTAGACTCGTACTATGGCCTACAGGTTAAGGTCTTAACTCTGGCTCTGGCCTAATAGCTAAGGTCTTAGACTCGTACTCTGGCCTACTGGTTAAGGTCTTAACTCTTACTCTGGCCTAATAGCTAAAGTCTTAGACTCGTACTCTGGCCTAATGGTTAAGGTCTTAACTCTTACTCTGGCCTAATAGCTAAGGTCTTAGACTCGTACTCTGGCCTAATGGCTAAGGTCTTAGACTCGTACTCTGGCCTAATGGTTAAGGTCTTAACTCTTACTCTGGCCTAATAGCTAAGGTTTTAACACTTACTCTGGCCTAATGGTTAAGATCTTAACTCTTACTCTGGCCTAATAGCTAAGGTCTTAGACTCGTACTCTGGCCTAATGGCTAAGGTCTTAGACTCGTACTCTGGCCTAATGGTTAAGGTCTTAACTCTTACTCTGGCCTACTGGTTAAGGTCTTAACTCTTACTCTGGCCTAATAGCTAAGGTTTTAACTCTTACTCTGGCCTAATAGCTAAGGTCTTAGACTTGTACTCTGGCCTAATGGTTAAGGTCTTAACTCTTACTCTGGCCTACTGGTTAAGGTCTTAACTATTACTCTGGCCTAATAGCTAAGGTCTTAGACTCGTACTCTGGCCTAATGGTTAAGGTCTTAACTCTTACTCTGGCCTAATAGCTAAGGTCTTAGACTCGTACTCTGGCCTACTGGTTAAGATCTTAACTCTTACTCTGGCCTACTGGTTAAGGTCTTAACTCTTTCTCTGGCCTACTGGTTAAGGTCTTAACTCTTACTATGGCCTAATAGCTAAGGTCTTAGACTCATACTCTGGCCTAATGGTTAAGGTCTTATCTCTCACGCTAGCCTACTGGTTAAGGTCTTAACTCTTTCTCTGGCCTAATAGGTAATGTCTTACCTCTTACTCTGGCCTAATAGCTAAGGTCTTTGACTCATACTCTGGCCTAATGGTTAACGTCTTAACTCTTACTCTGGCCTAATAGCTAAGGTCTTAACTCTTCCTCTGGCCTAATAGCTAAGGTCTTAGACTCGTACTATGGCCTACAAGTTAAGGTCTTAACTCTTACTCTGGCCTACTGGTTAAGGTCTTAACTCTTACTCTGGCCTAATAGCTAAGGTCTTAGACTCGTACTCTGGCCTTCTGGTTAAGGTCTTAACTCTTACTCTGGCCTAATAGCTAAGGTCTTAACTCTTACTCTGGCCTAATAGCTAAGGTCTTAGACTCGTACTCTGGCCTAATGGTTAAGGTCTGTACTCTTACTCTGGCCTACTGGTTAAGGTCTTAACTCTTACTCTGGCCTAATAGCTAAGGTCTTAGACTCGTACTCTGGCCTAATGGTTAAGGTCTTAACTCTTGCTCTGGCCTACTGGTTAAGGTCTTAACTCTTACTCTGGCCTTCTGGTTAAGGTCTTAACTCTTACTCTGGCCTACTGGTTAAGGTCTTAACTCTTACTCTGGTCTTATAGCTAAGGTCTTAACACTTACTCTGGCCTAATAGCTAACGTCTTAGACTCGTACTCTGGCCTAATGGTTAAGGTCTTAACTCTTACTCTGGCCTACTGGTTAAGGTCTTAACTCTTACTATGGCCTAATAGCTAAGGTCTTAACTCTTACTCTGGCCTAATAGCTAAGGTCTTAGACTCGTACTCTGGCCTAATGGCTAAGGTCTTAGACTCGTACTCTGGCCTAATGGTTAAGGTCTTAACTCTTACTCTGGCCTAATAGCTAAGGTTTTAACTCTTACTCTGGCCTAATGGTTAAGATCTTAACTCTTACTCTGGCCTAATAGCTAAGGTCTTAGACTCGTACTCTGGCCTAATGGCTAAGGTCTTAGACTCGTACTCTGGCCTAATGGTTAAGGTCTTAACTCTTACTCTGGCCTACTGGTTAAGGTCTTAACTCTTACTCTGGCCTAATAGCTAAGGTCTTAGACTTGTACTCTGGCCTAATGGTTAAGGTCTTAACTCTTACTCTGGCCTACTGGTTAAGGTCTTAACTATTACTCTGGCCTTATAGCTAAGGTCTTAGACTCGTACTCTGGCCTAATGGTTAAGGTCTTAACTCTTACTCTGGCCTAATAGCTAAGGTCTTAGACTCGTACTCTGGCCTACTGGTTAAGATCTTAACTCTTACTCTGGCCTACTGGTTAAGGTCTTAACTCTTTCTCTGGCCTACTGGTTAAGGTCTTAACTCTTACTATGGCCTAATAGCTAAGGTCTTAGACTCGTACTCTGGCCTAATGGTTAAGGTCTTATCTCTCACGCTAGCCTACTGGTTAAGGTCTTAACTCTTTCTCTGGCCTAATAGGTAATGTCTTACCTCTTACTCTGGCCTAATAGCTAAGGTCTTTGACTCATACTCTGGCCTAATGGTTAACGTCTTAACTCTTACTCTGGCCTAATAGCTAAGGTCTTAACTCTTCCTCTGGCCTAATAGCTAAGGTCTTAGACTCGTACCATGGCCTACAAGTTAAGGTCTTAACTCTTACTCTGGCCTACTGGTTAAGGTCTTAACTCTTACTCTGGCCTAACAGCTAAGGTCTTAGACTCGTACTCTGGCCTTCTGGTTAAGGTCTTAACTCTTACTCTGGCCTAATAGCTAAGGTCTTAACTCTTACTCTGGCCTAATAGCTAAGGTCTTAGACTCGTACTCTGGCCTAATGGTTAAGGTCTGTACTCTTACTCTGGCCTACTGGTTAAGGTCTTAACTCTTACTCTGGCCTAATAGCTAAGGTCTTAGACTCGTACTCTGGCCTAATGGTTAAGGTCTTAACTCTTGCTCTGGCCTACTGGTTAAGGTCTTAACTCTTACTCTGGCCTTCTGGTTAAGGTCTTAACTCTTACTCTGGCCTACTGGTTAAGGTCTTAACTCTTACTCTGGTCTTATAGCTAAGGTCTTAACTCTTACTCTGGCCTAATAGCTAAGGTCTTAGACTCGTACTCTGGCCTAATGGTTAAGGTCTTAACTCTTGCTCTGGCCTACTGGTTAAGGTCTTAACTCTTACTCTGGCCTTCTGGTTAAGGTCTTAACTCTTACTCTGGCCTACTGGTTAAGGTCTTAACTCTTACTCTGGTCTTATAGCTAAGGTCTTAACACTTACTCTGGCCTAATAGCTAACGTCTTAGACTCGTACTCTGGCCTAATGGTTAAGGTCTTAACTCTTACTCTGGCCTACTGGTTAAGGTCTTAACTCTTACTATGGCCTAATAGCTAAGGTCTTAACTCTTCTTCTGGCCTAATAGCTAAGGTCTTAGACTCGTACTATGGCCTACAAGTTAAGGTCTTAACTCTTACTATGGCCTAATAGCTAAGGTCTTAGACTTGTACTCTGGCCTACTGGTTAAGGTCTTAACTCTTACTCTGGCCTACTGGTTAAGGTCTTAACTCTTACTCTGGCCTAATAGCTAAGGTCTTAAATCTTACTCTGGCCTAATAGCTAAGGTCTTAGACTTGTACCCTGGCCTAATGGTTAAGGTCTTAACTCTTACTCTGGCCTACTGGTTAAGGTCTTAACTATTGCTCTGGCCTAATAGCTAAGGTCTTAGACTCGTACTCTGGCCTAATGGTTAAGGTCTTAACTCTTACTCTGGCCTAATAGCTAAGGTCTTAGACTCCGACTCTGGCCTACTGGTTAAGATCTTAACTCTTACTCTGGCCTACTGGTTAAGGCCTTAACTCTTACTCTGTCCTACTGGTTAAGGTCTTAACTCTTACTATGGCCTGATAGCTAAGGTCTTAGACTCGTACTCTGGCCTAATGGTTAAGGTCTTATCTCTTACTCTAGCCTACTGGTTAAGGTCTTAATTCTTTATCTGGCCTAATAGGTAAGGTCTTACCTCTTACTCTGGCCTAATAGCTAAGGTCTTAGACTCGTACTCTGGCCTAATGGTTAACGTATTAACTCTTACTCTGGCCTAATAGCTAAGGTCTTAACTCTTCCTCTTGCCTAATAGCTAAGGTCTTAGACTCGTACTATGGCCCACAAGTTAAGGTCTTAACTCTCACTCTGGCCTACTGGTTAAGGTCTTAACTCTTACTCTGGCCTAAGAGCTAAGGTCTTAACTCTTACTCTGGCCTAATAGCTAAGGTCTTAGACTCGTACTCTGGCCTAATAGCTAAGGTCTTAAACTCGTACTCTGGCCTAATGGTTAAGGTCTTAACTCTTACTCTGGCCTAATAGCTAAGGTCTTAGACTCGTACTCTGGCCTAATGGTTAAGGTCTTAACTCTTACTATGGCCTAATAGCTAAGTTCTTAGACTCGTACTCTGGCCTACTGGTTAATGTCTTAACTCTTACTCTGGCCTAATAGTTAGATCTTAGACTCGTACTCTGGCCTAATGGTTAAGGTCTGAACTCTTACTCTGGCCTAATAGCTAAGGTCTTAGACTCGTACTCTGGCCTAATGGTTAAGGTCTTAACTCTTACTCTGGCCTAAAAGCTAAGGTCTTAGACTCGTACTCTGGCCTAATGGTTGAGGTCTTATCTCTTACTCTGGCCTAATAGCTAAGGTCTTAGACTCGTACTATGGCCTACAGTTTAAGGTCTTAACTCTTACTCTGGCCTAAAAGTTAAGGTCTTAACTCTTACTCTGGCCTAATAGCTAAGGTCTTAGACTCGTACTATGGCCTACAGGTTAAGGTCTTAACTCTTACTCTGGCCTAATAGCGAAGGTCTTATACTCGTACTGTGGCCTAATAGCTAAGGTCTTAACTCTTACTCTGGCCTAATAGCTAAGGTCTTAAACTCGTACTATGGCCTACAGGTTAAGGTCTTAACTCTTACTCTGGCCTAATAGCTAACGTCTTAACACTTACTTTGGCCTAATAGCTAAGGTCTTAGACCCGTACTATGGCCTACAGGTTAAGGTCTTAACTCTTACTCTGGACTAATAGCTAAGGTCTTAGACTCGTACTATGGCCTACAAGTTAAGGTCTTAACTCTTACTCTGGCCTACTGGTTAAGGTCTTAACTCTTACTCTGGCCTAATAGCTAAGGTCTTAGACTCGTACTCTGGCCTTCTGGTTAAGGTCTTAACTCTTACTCTGGCCTAATAGCTAAGGTCTTAACTCTTACTCTGGCCTAATAGCTAAGGTCTTAGACTCGTACTCTGGCCTAATGGTTAAGGTCTGTACTCTTACTCTGGCCTACTGGTTAAGGTCTTAACTCTTACTCTGGCCTAATAGCTAAGGTCTTAGACTCGTACTCTGGCCTAATGGTTAAGGTCTTAACTCTTGCTCTGGCCTACTGGTTAAGGTCTTAACTCTTACTCTGGCCTTCTGGTTAAGGTCTTAACTCTTACTCTGGCCTACTGGTTAAGGTCTTAACTCTTACTCTGGTCTTATAGCTAAGGTCTTAACACTTACTCTGGCCTAATAGCTAACGTCTTAGACTCGTACTCTGGCCTAATGGTTAAGGTCTTAACTCTTACTCTGGCCTACTGGTTAAGGTCTTAACTCTTACTATGGCCTAATAGCTAAGGTCTTAACTCTTACTCTGGCCTAATAGCTAAGGTCTTAGACTCGTACTCTGGCCTAATGGCTAAGGTCTTAGACTCGTACTCTGGCCTAATGGTTAAGGTCTTAACTCTTACTCTGGCCTAATAGCTAAGGTTTTAACTCTTACTCTGGCCTAATGGTTAAGATCTTAACTCTTACTCTGGCCTAATAGCTAAGGTCTTAGACTCGTACTCTGGCCTAATGGCTAAGGTCTTAGACTCGTACTCTGGCCTAATGGTTAAGGTCTTAACTCTTACTCTGGCCTACTGGTTAAGGTCTTAACTCTTACTCTGGCCTAATAGCTAAGGTTTTAACTCTTACTCTGGCCTAATAGCTAAGGTCTTAGACTTGTACTCTGGCCTAATGGTTAAGGTCTTAACTCTTACTCTGGCCTACTGGTTAAGGTCTTAACTATTACTCTGGCCTAATAGCTAAGGTCTTAGACTTGTACTCTGGCCTAATGGTTAAGGTCTTAACTCTTACTCTGGCCTAATAGCTAAGGTCTTAGACTCGTACTCTGGCCTACTGGTTAAGATCTTAACTCTTACTCTGGCCTACTGGTTAAGGTCTTAACTCTTTCTCTGGCCTACTGGTTAAGGTCTTAACTCTTACTATGGCCTAATAGCTAAGGTCTTAGACTCGTACTCTGGCCTAATGGTTAAGGTCTTATCTCTCACGCTAGCCTACTGGTTAAGGTCTTAACTCTTTCTCTGGCCTAATAGGTAATGTCTTACCTCTTACTCTGGCCTAATAGCTAAGGTCTTTGACTCATACTCTGGCCTAATGGTTAACGTCTTAACTCTTACTCTGGCCTAATAGCTAAGGTCTTAACTCTTCCTCTGGCCTAATAGCTAAGGTCTTATACTCGTACTATGGCCTACAAGTTAAGGTCTTAACTCTTACTCTGGCCTACTGGTTAAGGTCTTAACTCTTACTCTGGCCTAATAGCTAAGGTCTTAGACTCGTACTCTGGCCTTCTGGTTAAGGTCTTAACTCTTACTCTGGCCTAATAGCTAAGGTCTTAACTCTTACTCTGGCCTAATAGCTAAGGTCTTAGACTCGTACTCTGGCCTAATGGTTAAGGTCTGTACTCTTACTCTGGCCTACTGGTTAAGGTCTTAACTCTTACTCTGGCCTAATAGCTAAGGTCTTAGACTCGTACTCTGGCCTAATGGTTAAGGTCTTAACTCTTGCTCTGGCCTACTGGTTAAGGTCTTAACTCTTACTCTGGCCTTCTGGTTAAGGTCTTAACTCTTACTCTGGCCTACTGGTTAAGGTCTTAACTCTTACTCTGGTCTTATAGCTAAGGTCTTAACTCTTACTCTGGCCTAATAGCTAAGGTCTTAGACTCGTACTCTGGCCTAATGGTTAAGGTCTTAACTCTTGCTCTGGCCTACTGGTTAAGGTCTTAACTCTTACTCTGGCCTTCTGGTTAAGGTCTTAACTCTTACTCTGGCCTACTGGTTAAGGTCTTAACTCTTACTCTGGTCTTATAGCTAAGGTCTTAACACTTACTCTGGCCTAATAGCTAACGTCTTAGACTCGTACTCTGGCCTAATGGTTAAGGTCTTAACTCTTACTCTGGCCTACTGGTTAAGGTCTTAACTCTTACTATGGCCTAATAGCTAAGGTCTTAACTCTTCCTCTGGCCTAATAGCTAAGGTCTTAGACTCGTACTATGGCCTACAAGTTAAGGTCTTAACTCTTACTATGGCCTAATAGCTAAGGTCTTAGACTTGTACTCTGGCCTACTGGTTAAGGTCTTAACTCTTACTCTGGCCTACTGGTTAAGGTCTTAACTCTTACTCTGGCCTAATAGCTAAGGTCTTAAATCTTACTCTGGCCTAATAGCTAAGGTCTTAGACTTGTACCCTGGCCTAATGGTTAAGGTCTTAACTCTTACTCTGGCCTACTGGTTAAGGTCTTAACTATTGCTCTGGCCTAATAGCTAAGGTCTTAGACTCGTACTCTGGCCTAATGGTTAAGGTCTTAACTCTTACTCTGGCCTAATAGCTAAGGTCTTAGACTCCGACTCTGGCCTACTGGTTAAGATCTTAACTCTTACTCTGGCCTACTGGTTAAGGCCTTAACTCTTACTCTGTCCTACTGGTTAAGGTCTTAACTCTTACTATGGCCTGATAGCTAAGGTCTTAGACTCATACTCTGGCCTAATGGTTAACGTCTTAACTCTTACTCTGGCCTAATAGCTAAGGTCTTAACTCTTCCTCTGGCCTAATAGCTAAGGTCTTAGACTCGTACTATGGCCTACAAGTTAAGGTCTTAACTCTTACTCTGGCCTACTGGTTAAGGTCTTAACTCTTACTCTGGCCTAATAGCTAAGGTCTTAGACTCGTACTCTGGCCTTCTGGTTAAGGTCTTAACTCTTACTCTGGCCTAATAGCTAAGGTCTTAACTCTTACTCTGGCCTAATAGCTAAGGTCTTAGACTCGTACTCTGGCCTAATGGTTAAGGTCTGTACTCTTACTCTGGCCTACTGGTTAAGGTCTTAACTCTTACTCTGGCCTAATAGCTAAGGTCTTCGACTCGTACTCTGGCCTAATGGTTAAGGTCTTAACTCTTGCTCTTGTTGTAAATTAAGGCAGAATGTGATTAAGCATTCACTGAAAACATTAGTGTTTCCCTTTTATCGTGTCTCCCTCATTAAGTTGGCCGAAGTCCGAACTCCATTTTGTATTAACATGCTGCCATGTGCTCACCACGAGGAGAGTCCGACCTCTGTGTTAGTTGCTCTTGTAATCTGCCTAGCAACAGTTATAAATAGCTCTCTCTCGTCCATCTGACGCATGCCCAGACTTGACCACATCTGTTATAATTAGCTTTGCTTGACCATGTGTTTTCGCGGGCCCAAGGAGTGTGTTAGCTCCGCCCATGTATTGATTTGGTATCAAGAATGACCCTAAATGGTAATGTTCTTCGACTTCATGTGGTATCCACCCACTCATGAGCCCCTCTGTTGTGTATAAAAGGGGACAATGTACGCCAGTTCTGTGTACTACTCCTTGCAATACTGAAGAGTGTTGTGTGGACTGTAGGACCACCCTTAAGGGTTAATAAACGTTGTTTTTGTACTTTGCAGTTTCCGTGCCAACTTCCTTATAGATTTCGTTACAGAAGAGCGAACCCTTGTCTCTTGCGGGCCTAGCTGGGGCTTGTATTCATCAATTGGCGCCCGTCACGTGGGGCTCATCGGCGACTCGGATGCTCGAAGGACTGGTCGCGACGAAGGTGAGGAGTTTGGCCGGGGACGTGATCACTGCCAGCGGCGTCTTTTAGCCCTGGCATCCCGAGGTTTTTCTTCCTTCCCTTCCGAGCTGACCATCTGGGTAGCGCCGGTCATCGACTGAGACCTCTTCTGTCGGTCCTGCCGTGAGAGCCGTTTGGGCGATTGTGGAGCTTGGCAGTTGGAACCTGGACTCTTGATTGGTAAGAACCGTTGTACGGTACTTGCTCCGAGTTTTGAAGCCTGGTCTGGCTATTTGAGTTTGATTGATGGTGACTAGTCATATTTTGAATTTGTCTTTGTGAAAATATATGCGTTGCAACACATATAGGCAGGTAATGTGGAGAAATTTCTCCGGAGCTGTGTAAACTTGGAACGGCGCAACGATTAAGTGCCATTTTTCTTGATAATACTGCATATTTTGCATTATTCCTAGCATGCCTGCTTTTAGCGCACTCCGTAAGTGGTGCTGCTGTTTGGATAACCGGTTGAACCTCGAGGAATCTGCTCCAGCTCCCCCAGAGGGGACTCCTAATAGGGATATGTACGTGAAGCATGGTCTTTCTTCCATAATGTACAGCACGTTATGGAGGAAATATACTAGGAAGGATCCTGAGTTGCGATGGCCTTTGTATGGATCGTTTGATATACGTAAGATTGAGTATGTGGAACAGTGTATGTGTAAGCGACGTGCTCGTCAGGATATGTTTGAGTGTGTGCGATTATGGGTGAAGGAAGTGCGTGAGCGAGAGAAACGTGAGAAAGCACTGGCTGATAAGGAGCAACGCAAGAATGATCATATGCGAGCGCAGGAAGCGAAGCATCGGGAGGACAAAGAGCAAATGGACAGACAAGAGAAAGAGCGTAGGCTACAAGTTTCGGGTCAATATGTTGTTCGCCAGCCGTTTTATCCTGTCCTTAATAATCCTGATGATGATTTTTATTTGCTAGATCGCTCTCCACCCCCTTATGCTGGCGCATCCGCTCCGCGGCCGCAGGATTCTGACCCGGCTTCGGGTAAGGTAGACACACGGTCCATGTTGCCGGCCGAGCAAATGGCTGAGCTTCGGCAAATTTCCTTCCGTGCGCTTAAAGGCAAGGTATCTATGGAGGAATTATTTCAAATTTGGGGGCCATGGCAGGAGAGAGATAAAGTGTATTTTCTGGGTCATTTCGCGGATGAAGTGATTAATGCTTTCCGAAAATATTCTCATGTTTTTGAGCCTGACGAAGTGTCTTCGGATGCCAGAGCAATACGTAACGGTGCTTTTTCTCCCTCTAAGGCTCCTGAGGCGGCTCGGCGGCTGTTCGCCTTGCGGGACGAGGTGCTGGCCCTTCGAGAGAAAGCACGCCAACGAGCGGAGGAGGAGAAGCGGTCGGATTCAGTTGCGGCAGGGGGCCACTCATCCACCTCCCAGTCAGATAAGGATAATGTAGTGCATGCTAAACCGATGCGAGAGGCGGCACCTTTGTATGTCCCTCCGAAAGGAGCAGGGACTAGCTCGGACATTAACTCCGCCGATGCTAGGGGATATTTTGTGTATAATTGGGTTTATACTCCTTGGCATAGGGCCGATGTTATGGCATTAAAAAATGCATTGCCTGACCCCCGCAAGAATCCAGCGGCCTTCTATGAAGAAGTCGAGGGGGCCTTGAATTCTTGCATTATGACCTTAGCGGATATAGACCTGTTCTTTGGCCTTATCCTACCGCCGGATACGTGGCGCTCTGTCCGAAAGGTAGATGATGCGGTTGCCTTCAAGGCCCGGTGGTCCGACCTTGAGGATGAGGATAGGGAACGGAAGCCCGCACAGAAACCACCCCAGAATATTTTAGATCTCCCTGCGGCTATTGTGGCTAAGTTGAAGACGATTATCCCCCCTAAAAAGATTGACTGGAATATGTTAGCTGCATGTAAACAGAAAGTTGACGAGTCAGTTGCGGACTTCTTTACGCGCTTTGAGGAGACGTTTCATGATTTTAGTGGCCAGTCGCTTACTGACGACACGGGCCGCCACCTTTTCGCGGACAAATATGTGGCTAATCTGCTGCCGGCAGTTGCGGCCCGGTTAAAAGCGAGTGAGAGTTCTTGGTCCTCTGCGACACCGACGGCCCTTCTGACCATCGCTCAGTATTATGAGCGTCAGGAGCACGAGGCGAAGGGCCAGGAGGAGAAGAAATCGAAAGATCTTAAAACCAAAGTGATGTTAGCACAAGTATATGGTCCGCCCCGCCGGGGTAATAATAATAGAGGAAGGGGCGGATCTTATGGTCCCCCTTCGGGCTGATCCGATTTGAATAGGAACCAGTGTGCGTATTGCAAGCAGTTGGGCCATTGGGCCAGGGATTGCCCAGCGTTGCGTGCTTCGCGTCAGGGGCACACTCCGGGTGGGCCGAGAGGTAGAGGGGGCTTCTCGAACTTTAGAGGGAATCCCAACGATAATGCCCGTTTCGATACCGCTGGACAGCACCGAGATAGCTCAAATGTTTTTGATCGCCAGCATCAGTATCATGTATCGGACATCGATCACTCGGGATATCATGATTCTCAGCATGCATAGGAATGCGTAGGATGGGGGTCCGAATCAGTTGAGGTGCCGGTCGATCAGACGGGTCCTTATGTATCGGCTGAGGTTTTAGGTTCTACTGATCAGTTCCTAGTGGATACAGGAGCGACACGTAGTGCATTGTCTAGGTACTTGGTTCCGGGGGCTCCCCCATCCGGCTCAATAGTTACATCGGTAGGGTTTGACGGTACACTCTCCCGAAGCCCTCTTTCACAGCCCCTTGCGTTTAAAGTGGATTGTTTTTCTGCGCTTTGTCCGTTTTTGCTTGCTCCGTACACACCGGATAACATTATGGGCCTTGATATGTTAAAGTACTTTAGGGCTACAATTCGTTGTTCCCCTGAGGGTGTGAGGGTGATTCTAAATGACAACTACCCCCGATCTGGGCGGATGTGTACGATCTCAGAGGATGCGTTGTTGGCTACCCTCCCCCAAGCTTTATGGGCGACTTCGGACACAGATGTCGGACAAATGGTGATTCCTCCGGTCCACATTAGTGTCCAGGAGGGGGCGGTGCTACCACGCCTCCCACAGTATCGTATTTCCCAGGAGGGCGAGGAGGCTCTCATACAGATTGTGCAAGACTTGATCGCAGTGGGGGTAGTGGAAGAAGTTCCCTATAATATCTGTAACAGTCCGATTCTCCCTATTCTGAAAAAGGACACGGATGCAAAGGTTTATCGGTTCATAATTGATTTGAGGGAGGTGAACAAGATCGTGATACCTCAGTACCCGGTGGTTTCTGATATCACGACGTTGCTTACCTTGGTCCCGCCTACGGCGACCGTGTTCTCGGTGATTGATCTGAAAAATGCCTTCTTCTCTATTCCCATTCACCCTGATAGCCGATTTCTTTTTGGGTTCACATTAAACAATAGATCTTATCGTTTTTGTAGAATTCCCCAAGGCTATACAGAAAGCCCTAGTATTTACAGTCAGGCTTTGAAACGACAGTTGGATTCCTTTGTCTTACTTGAGGGGGTAACCCTCATTCAATATGTCGATGACATCCTGTTGGCGGCCGACACCCTGGAGTTGTGTGAGAAAAGTACGATAGCCTTACTTTCCTTTTTAGCATCCCACAATCACAAGGTCTCTAGGAAGAAATTGCAATTCTGTAGACCAAAGGTGACTTATTTGGGTCACCTTTTGTCTAAGGAGGGGCGTGCCCTCACACCAGATCGTATACAAGTAATTTTGGACACACCGAGACCATCCACGCAGAAGGATGTGCGTGCATTTTTGGGTCTTGTTTCTTTTTGTAGACAGTGGATATTGGGGTTTTCACACATAGCTAAGCCATTACTAGCGCTCTTGACAAAAGACACGCCCATCCCGATCCCCTGGTCAGATGAATTTGACGCTGCTTTTCAGCAATTGCGACAGGCCCTTTGTTCAGCACCAGTGTTAGGGACCCCTGATTATGCAAAACCCTTTTCGTTGTATGTGCATGAGAAAGATGGATGTGCATTATCAGTTTTAGTACAGATGCATGGTGATAAGCAGCGCCCTTGTGCATACTTTTCGGCTGTACTTGATCCTGTCGCCCGAGCATTGCCGGGGTGTTTTCGCTCGGTTGCGGCGACAGCTGTGTTAATACGGCAGAGTGAAGGAATTGTATTGTCCCATAAACTGTTGGTGTTAGTTCCCCACGCTGTTGATGCCCTGCTTAATCAAACAAAGACGCAGCATTTGACCAGTGCCCGTTTAACGGGATATGAGTTGACGCTTTTAGCTCCTCATATTACGATAAAAAGGTGCGTGACATTAAACCCGGCCACATTGTTGCCATACCCCGAGACCCAGCCTGAGGCGCAGAAAGCGCATGATTGTATTCTTGTGACTGAGGAACAAACAAAGGGTCGTATTGATCTCCAGGATACGCCCTTTTCAGATGTAGATGGGGAGTTGTGGGTAGATGGATCATGCCTGAAGCTACCAGATGGTACGACTTCAGCAGCATATGCAATTACCACGTTACAGACGATAGTGGAGACAGCACGCATACCACAGAAATCAGCCCAAGCAGCGGAACTGATAGCGTTAACACGAGCGTGTGAGCTTAGTACAGGATTGTGTGTGAATGTTTACACAGACAGCCGCTATGCCTTCGGAGTAGCGCACGATTTCGGCCTACTCTGGAAGGAGAGAGGGTTTCTAACGTCACATGGGGTGCAGATAATGCATGGGGAGTTAGTCCACAATCTTTTAACTGCATTGACATACCCAAAGAAAATTGCCATTGTTAAGTGTAGCGCCCATAGGAAAGTGGTTGATAAGGTTGGAGAAGGGAATGCGTTAGCGGATCGAGTAGCACGGGAGACCGCGATGCAGCCCGGCACTACTGCTATGTATGTAGTGAAGTCACAGGTGGAGAGATGGCATGATGCAAAGGAGCAAGTGCGAGAAATACAAAAGACCGCTTCTGACAAAGAGCGGGAACAATGGGTTAGCGAAGGAGAACTGGATGACGAGGGTTGCTGGAGAAATAAGCAGATGGATAGATGGAAGTTACCCACGGCTTTTGTACAACCTATGGTCCAGATGGCACATGGGCTAGCACATGTTGGAGCTTCCGCAATTGTGAAATTGCTTACCCAAGTCTGGGAGCATCCAGAGATTGCTAGCACAGCAAAGAGGGTGGTGCAGACCTGTATGATCTGTCTGAAGTATAACCCAGGGAAAGGTACGCGAACTCCAGCAGGAGGATTTGCGACACCCACTGCACCCTTTGAGGTTCTGCAGATGGATTACATCCAGCTTGAGCGCTGTAACAATTTGAAGTATGTTCTAGTAGTGGTTTGCGCCTTCAGTAAATGGGTTGAGGCGTACCCTGCGAAAGACAATACTGCAATGACTACAGCGAAGCTGTTGCTGAAAGAGTTTTTCCCCCGATACGGCGTCTGTAGACTTCTGTGGAGTGATAATGGCCCTCACTTTGTAGCAGATGTTATAAAGTATGTTTTGAAGGGCCTAGGCATCACCCAGAAGTTCCACGCCGTGTTCCACCCTCAGTCTGCAGGACTAGTCGAGAAATATAATGGTACACTGAAGCTTAAGATTGCCAAAATTCAAGCTTCAACATCTTTGACTTGGCCAGACGCCTTGCCACTGGCGTTATTGTCAATTAGGTCGGTGCCACACTCTCGAACCGGCCTTACACCTTACGAGATTGTATTTGGACGCCCAATGAATATTTGGGGTCCACCAAGACCTAAGGCTGTGTATGATGTACCTTGTGTGATGATGAGTGATTATCTGGCACAGTTAACGGATAACTTGGTTTCCATTCATCAACAGGTCCGAGAGGCGCTCCCTGATCGGTCTACTGGCGAAGGACATGGTCTCCGGCCCGGAGATCATGTGATGATAAAGGTCTTCGACAGATCGAACAGTTTGGAGCCGAGATGGGTCGGACCTGAGCAAGTCCTTCTTGCAACGAGGACGGCAGTGCGAGTCTCGAACAGGAAGAATTGGATCCATTCCTTGCACTGTCGAAAGGTACCGCCCGGATTGGTGGAGTCTGCCGTGCTGACCGATCAACGAGAAGTCCTAGCGGCAGAGACAGGCTGTGCTGCGGGGCTAAACGACACTGAGGAGCTCTTTTCGGACCACACGACTTCTGGAGGAAGGCGATATCATCTGCGACCAAGGAAGTGAGGTTTCCAGTACCGGGACATACTGTCAGAACGGCCCTTGGGTTAGTGAAACGGAGAGCCGATGAGGCAAGGGGGGGGGATCAGCCCTGCATTAGTGTAGTGACACCCGTCTTGGCCCGCTGGTGAAGAAATCAACCGCTGCCCAAGGGGAAGAGTTCTGACAGACCTTTTTTTTAGTTTCAGGAAGATACCAGGGTATTGTTCTCCTTTGACATGGAGAAGAAGAAAATTCTTTGTGCACTGGGGTTCATGCTAACAGTAGCTGTCATTGGTATAACCACATGGTTTGCGGAGGAGGCAACTCCTGCCCGAGAGACACTTGTGTTGACGACCCCAGTGCCTGCGGAGCACTACTTTTACACATTGCCATACCAAGAGTTGAAGCATCGACAATCCTATTTGAATAACACTTTCATTCAGATGCTGCATCACACCCACGTTGCTACAAATGCTACGAACTGTTGGATATGTGGGATGATGCCAGCCCATCAGAAGAAAGGAGGTACGCCATTCATACCCCTTCCTTTCTCTCACAATGGCTCTTGTAGAGCATGGTACACTCTGTTGTTTGCTACTCGAAAACCGACAGTGGGACGATTGCTTTTCAGACTTAATAAAGAATGCCATCAGGATAAGAGTGGATATCCACAAGCGAATGGAACAATTTGGGAATGGGAAGAGTACCGACCGGACAATGAATCCATTCCCTATATCTTCACGAATACCAGAGACACTGTGGGGAAGGAAAAATTTGTGATCCAAGTGGCCCAAGCCCAAGCGGACCTGTGTGTCCAGAGTGTGGGTTTTATCCCTGTCGGTGTCAGTGATTGTATAACCGTATTAAACATCGATGGGCTGAACAACAGCACCTTCCTAGCATCCCATAATACCTATTTCGTATGTGGAAATAAAGGTTATTACCGTTTGCCGGCTGGGTGGTCTGGGGTATGCTATGTATCATTCCTATTACCTCCTGTATTTCTAGCACCCGCGTCCTATCATAAGGATTTGAAGTTGTTGAATAATGTGACTGTAAATAGATATAAACGTACTTTATCGACTGATGATGTGGATCAGACTGATACTAGCTTGCAACAGTATATTGATTTCAACTTAGGACTGTTTTTCTTTGTTGGAGCTGCTTTGAATAGTAGGAAGATCCGAAGATTAACAAGAGTGGTAGAAGCTGTGACTAATCAGACTGCTGCTGCTCTTGGGAATCTTACGGAAGAATTACAGGTTACCAGGATTGTTGCATTGCAGAATCGTATGGTGTTAGATGTAATGCTAGCTGATCGAGGAGGAGCCTGTAAAATTATTGGAAGTAGCTGCTGTGTGTTCATCCCTGATCATACGCCATCTGTTTATAACGCCATTAATAAGCTGCATAAAATAGCAGCTGAAATCCACACGGAAAACGGCACTTGGTCCTTTTCTGGATGGTTTTGGGCGTTGGTTACTGCCTGGGGATGGAAGGTCTTAACTGGTCTCTGCATTATTATAGCAGTTCTGTTCCTTTTCTGTATGTGTATTCAATGTGGACCATTGTGCTGTTCCGTATGCATTTCATTTTGCATTCCAGATAAGAAAACTATTGCCGATGTTGCCCGCCAGAAGGGTCTAGCTAAAGAGGTTAAAGGAATGATGATAATCGACATATATGATGATTATTCTTGGAAACCGGATGTCTTCAGTAAATGCTGAAAGGGTCGTCTGTTGTAAATTAAGGCAGAATGTGATTAAGCATTCACTGAAAACATTAGTGTTTCCCTTTTATCGTGTCTCCCTCATTAAGTTGGCCGAAGTCCGAACTCCATTTTGTATTAACATGCTGCCATGTGCTCACCACGAGGAGAGTCCGACCTCTGTGTTAGTTGCTCTTGTAATCTGCCTAGCAACAGTTATAAATAGCTCTCTCTCGTCCATCTGACGCATGCCCAGACTTGACCACATCTGTTATAATTAGCTTTGCTTGACCATGTGTTTTCGCGGGCCCAAGGAGTGTGTTAGCTCCGCCCATGTATTGATTTGGTATCAAGAATGACCCTAAATGGTAATGTTCTTCGACTTCATGTGGTATCCACCCACTCATGAGCCCCTCTGTTGTGTATAAAAGGGGACAATGTACGCCAGTTCTGTGTACTACTCCTTGCAATACTGAAGAGTGTTGTGTGGACTGTAGGACCACCCTTAAGGGTTAATAAACGTTGTTTTTGTACTTTGCAGTTTCCGTGCCAACTTCCTTATAGATTTCGTTACAGAAGAGCGAACCCTTGTCTCTTGCGGGCCTAGCTGGGGCTTGTATTCATCACTCTGGCCTACTGGTTAAGGTCTTAACTCTTACTCTGGCCTTCTGGTTAAGGTCTTAACTCTTACTCTGGCCTACTGGTTAAGGTCTTAACTCTTACTCTGGTCTTATAGCTAAGGTCTTAACTCTTACTCTGGCCTAATAGCTAAGGTCTTAGACTCGTACTCTGGCCTAATGGTTAAGGTCTTAACTCTTGCTCTGGCCTACTGGTTAAGGTCTTAACTCTTACTCTGGCCTTCTGGTTAAGGTCTTAACTCTTACTCTGGCCTACTGGTTAAGGTCTTAACTCTTACTCTGGTCTTATAGCTAAGGTCTTAACACTTACTCTGGCCTAATAGCTAACGTCTTAGACTCGTACTCTGGCCTAATGGTTAAGGTCTTAACTCTTACTCTGGCCTACTGGTTAAGGTCTTAACTCTTACTATGGCCTAATAGCTAAGGTCTTAACTCTTCATCTGGCCTAATAGCTAAGGTCTTAGACTCGTACTATGGCCTACAAGTTAAGGTCTTAACTCTTACTATGGCCTAATAGCTAAGGTCTTAGACTTGTACTCTGGCCTACTGGTTAAGGTCTTAACTCTTACTCTGGCCTACTGGTTAAGGTCTTAACTCTTACTCTGGCCTAATAGCTAAGGTCTTAAATCTTACTCTGGCCTAATAGCTAAGGTCTTAGACTTGTACCCTGGCCTAATGGTTAAGGTCTTAACTCTTACTCTGGCCTACTGGTTAAGGTCTTAACTATTGCTCTGGCCTAATAGCTAAGGTCTTAGACTCGTACTCTGGCCTAATGGTTAAGGTCTTAACTCTTACTCTGGCCTAATAGCTAAGGTCTTAGACTCCGACTCTGGCCTACTGGTTAAGATCTTAACTCTTACTCTGGCCTACTGGTTAAGGCCTTAACTCTTACTCTGTCCTACTGGTTAAGGTCTTAACTCTTACTATGGCCTGATAGCTAAGGTCTTAGACTCGTACTCTGGCCTAATGGTTAAGGTCTTATCTCTTACTCTAGCCTACTGGTTAAGGTCTTAACTCTTTATCTGGCCTAATAGGTAAGGTCTTACCTCTTACTCTGGCCTAATAGCTAAGGTCTTAGACTCGTACTCTGGCCTAATGGTTAACGTCTTAACTCTTACTCTGGCCTAATAGCTAAGGTCTTAACTCTTCCTCTTGCCTAATAGCTAAGGTCTTAGACTCGTACTATGGCCCACAAGTTAAGGTCTTAACTCTCACTCTGGCCTACTGGTTAAGGTCTTAACTCTTACTCTGGCCTAATAGCTAAGGTCTTAGACTCCTACTCTGGCCTTCTGGTTAAGGTCTTAACTCTTACTCTGGCCTAAGAGCTAAGGTCTTAACTCTTACTCTGGCCTAATAGCTAAGGTCTTAGACTCGTACTCTGGCCTAATAGCTAAGGTCTTAGACTCGTACTCTGGCCTAATGGTTAAGGTCTTAACTCTTACTCTGGCCTAATAGCTAAGGTCTTAGACTCGTACTCTGGCCTAATGGTTAAGGTCTTAACTCTTACTATGGCCTAATAGCTAAGGTCTTAGACTCGTACTCTGGCCTACTGGTTAAGGTCTTAACTCTTACTCTGGCCTAATAGTTAGATCTTAGACTCGTACTCTGGCCTAATGGTTAAGGTCTTAACTCTTACTCTGGCCTAATAGCTAAGGTCTTAGACTCGTACTCTGGCCTAATGGTTAAGGTCTTAACTCTTACTCTGGCCTAAAAGCTAAGGTCTTAGACTCGTACTCTGGCCTAATGGTTAAGGTCTTATCTCTTACTCTGGCCTAATAGCTAAGGTCTTAGACTCGTACTATGGCCTACAGTTTAAGGTCTTAACTCTTACTCTGGCCTAAAAGTTAAGGTCTTAACTCTTACTCTGGCCTAATAGCTAAGGTCTTAGACTCGTACTATGGCCTACAGGTTAAGGTCTTAACTCTTACTCTGGCCTAATAGCTAAGGTCTTATACTCGTACTGTGGCCTAATAGCTAAGGTCTTAACTCTTACTCTGGCCTAATAGCTAAGGTCTTATACTCGTACTGTGGCCTAATAGCTAAGGTCTTAACTCTTACTCTGGCCTAATAGCTAAGGTCTTAACTCTTACTCTGGCCTAATAGCTAAGGTCTTAACACTTACTTTGGCCTAATAGCTAAGGTCTTAGACCCGTACTATGGCCTACAGGTTAAGGTCTTAACTCTTACTCTGGACTAATAGCTAAGGTCTTAGACTCGTACTCTGGCCTACAGGTTAAGGTCTTAACTCTTACTCTGGCCTAATAGCTAAGGTCTTATACTCGTACTCTGGCCTAATGGTTAAGGTCTTAACTCTTACTCTGGTCAACTGGTTAAGGTTTTAACTCTTACTCTGGCCTAATAGCTAAGGTCTTAGACTCGTACTCTGGCCTAATGGTTAAGGTATTAACTCTTACTCTGGCCTACTGGTTAAGGTCTTAACTCTTACTCTGGCCTAATAGCTAAGGTCTTAACTCTTACTCTGGTCTAATAGCTAAGGTCTTAACTCTTACTTGGCCTAATAGCTAAGGTCTTAGACTCGTATTCTGGCCTAATAGCTAAGTTCTTAACTCTTACTCTGGTCTAATAGCTAAGGTCTTAACACTTACTCTGGCCTAATAGCTAATGTCTTAGACTCGTACTCTGGCCTAATGGTTAAGGTCTTAACTCTTACTCTGGCCTACTGGTTAAGGTCTTAGACTCGTACTATGGCCTACAGGTTAAGGTCTTAACTCTTGCTCTGGCCTAATAGCTAAGGTCTTAGACTCGTACTCTGGCCTACTGGTTAAGGTCTTAACTCTTACTCTGGCCTACTAGCTAAGGTTTTAGACTCGTACTCTGGCCTAATGGTTAAGGTCTTAACTCTTACTCTGGCCTAATAGCTAAGGTCTTATATCTTACTCTGGCCTAATGGTTAAGGTCTTAACTCTTACTCTGGCCTAAAAGCTAAGGTCTTAGACTCGTACTCTGGCCTAATGGTTAAGGTCTTAACTCTTACTCTGGCCTAATAGCTAAGGTCTTAGACTCGTACTCTGGCCTACTGGTTAAGATCTTAACTCTTACTCTGGCCTACTGGTTAAGGCCTTAACTCTTACTCTGTCCTACTGGTTAAGATCTTAACTCTTACTCTGGCCTAATAGCTAAGGTCTTAGACTCGTACTCTGGCCTAATGGTTAACGTCTTAACTCTTACTCTGGCCTAATAGCTAAGGTCTTAACTCTTCCTCTGGCCTAATAGCTAAGGTCTTAGACTCGTACTATGGCCTACAAGTTAAGGTCTTAACTCTTACTCTGGCCTACTGGTTAAGGTCTTAACTCTTACTCTGGCCTAATAGCTAAGGTCTTAGACTCCTACTCTGGCCTTCTGGTTAAGGTCTTAACTCTTACTCTGGCCTAATAGCTAAGGTCTTAACTCTTACTCTGGCCTAATAGCTAAGGTCTTAGACTCGTACTCTGGCCTAATGGTTAAGGTCTTAACTCTTACTCTGGCCTACTGGTTAAGGTCTTAACTCTTACTTTGGCCTTCTGGTTAAGGTCTTAACTCTTACTCTGGCCTACTGGTTAAGGTCTTAACTCTTACTCTGGCCTAATAGCTAAGGTCTTAACTCTTACTCTGGTCTTATAGCTAAGGTCTTAACACTTACTCTGGCCTAATAGCTAACGTCTTAGACTCGTACTCTGGCCTAATGGTTAAGGTCTTAACTCTTACTCTGGACTTCTGGTTAAGGTCTTAACTCTTACTCTGGCCTACTGGTTAAGTTCTTAACTCTTACTATGGCCTAATAGCTAAGGTCTTAACTCTTCCTCTGGCCTAATAGCTAAGGTCTTAGACTCGTACTATGGCCTACAAGTTAAGGTCTTAACTCTTAGTATGGCCTAATAGCTAAGGTCTTAGACTCATACTCTGGCCTACTGGTTAAGGTCTTAACTCTTACTCTGGCCTACTGGTTAAGGTCTTAACTCTTACTCTGGCCTACTGGTTAAGGTCTTAACTCTTAATCTGGCCTAATAGCTAAGGTCTTAACTCTTACTCTGGCCTAATAGCTAAGGTCTTAACTCTTACTCTGGCCTAATAGCTAAGGTCTTAGACTCGTACTCTGGCCTAATGGTTAAGGTCTTAACTCTTACTCTGGCCTACTGATTAAGGTCTTAACTCTTACTCTGGCCTAATAGCTAATGTCGTAGACTCGTACTCTGGCCTAATGGTTAAGGTCTTAACTCTTACTCTTGCCTACTGGTTAAGGTCTTAACTCTTACTCTGGCCTAATAGCTAAGGTGTTAACTATTACTCTGGCCTAACAGCTAAGGTCTTAAATATTACTCTGGCCTAATAGCTAAGGTCTTAGACTCATACTCTGGCCTAATGGTTGAGGTCTTAACTATTGCTATGGCCTAATAGCTAAGGTCTTAACTCTTACTCTGGGCTAATAGCTAAGGTCTTAGACTCATACTCTGGCCTAATGGTTAAGGTCTTAACTCTTACTCTGGCCTAATAGCTAAGGTCTTAACTCTTACTCTGGCCTAATAGCTAAGATCTTAGACTTGTACTCTGGCCTAATGGTTAAGGTCTTAACTCTTACTCTGGCCTAATAGCTAAGGTCTTAGACTCATACTCTGGCCTAATAGCTAAGGTCTTAGACTCATACTCTGGCCTAATAGCTAAGGTCTTAGACTCGTACTCTGGCCTACTGGTTAAGGTCTTAACTCTTACTCTGGCCTAATAGCTAAGGTCTTAACTCTTACTCTGGCCTAATAGCTAAGGTCTTAGACTCGTACTCTGGCCTAATTGTTAAGGTCTTGACTCTTACTCTGGCCTAATAGCTAAGGTCTTAACTCTTACTCTGGCCAAATAGCTAAGGTCTTAGACTCGTACTATGTCCTACAGTTTAAAGTCTTAACTCGTACTCTGGCCTACTGGTTAAGGTCTTAACTCTTACTCTGGCTTAATAGCTAAGGTCTTAGACTCGTACTCTGGCCTAATGTTTAAAGTCTTAACTCTTACTCTGGCCTAATAGCTAAGGTCTTAGACTCGTACTATGGCCTACAGGTTAAGGTCTTAACTCTTACTCTGGCCTAATAGCTAAGGTCTTAACTCTTACTCTTGCCTACTGGTTAAGGTCTTAACTCTTACTCTGGCCTAATAGCTAAGGTCTTAGACTCGTACTCTGGCCTAATGGTTAAGGTCTTAACACTTACTCTGGCGTAATAGCTAAGGTCTCAGACTCGTACTCTGGCCTAATGGCTAAGGTCTTAGACTCGTACTCTGGCCTAATAGCTAAGGTCTTAGACTCGTACTCTGGCCTACTGGTTAAGGTCTTAACTCTTACTCTGGCCTAATAGCTAAGGTCTTCGACTCGAACTCTGGCCTAATAGCTAAGGTCTTAAACTCGTACTCTGGCCTACTGGTTAAGGTCTTAACTCTTACTCTGGCCTAATAGCTAAGGTCTTAGACTCGTACTCTGTCCTAATGGTTAAGGTCTTAACTCTTACTCTGGCTTAATAGCTAAGGTCTTAGACTCGTACTCTGGCCTAATGGTTAAGGTCTTAACTCTTACTCTGGCCTAATAGCAAAGGTCTTAGACTCGTACTATGGCCTACAGGTTAAGGTCTTAACTCTTACTCTGGCCTAATAGCTAAGGTCTTAACCCTTACTCTTGCCTACTGGTTAAGGTCTTAACTCTTACTCTGGCCTAATAGCTAAGGTCTCAACTCTTACTCTGGCCTAATAGCTAAGGTCTTAGACTCATACTCTGGCCTAATGGTTAAGGTCTTAACTCTTACTCTGGCCTAATAGGTAAGGTCTTAGACTCGTACTCTAGCCTCCTGGTTAAGGTCTTAACTCTTACTCTGGCCTAATAGCTAAGGTCTTAACTCTTACTCTGGCCTAATAGCTAAGGTCTTAACTCTTACTCTTGCCTACTGGTTAAGGTCTTAACTCTTACTCTGGCCTAATAGCTAAGGTGTTAACTATTACTCTGGCCTAACAGCTAAGGTCTTAAATATTACTCTGGCCTAATAGCTAAGGTCTTAGACTCGTACTCTGGCCTAATGGTTGAGGTCTTAACTCTTGCTATGGCCTAATAGCTAAGGTCTTAACTCTTACTCTGGCCTAATAGCTAAGGTCTTAGACTCATACTCTGGCCTAATGGTTAAGGTCTTAACTCTTACTCTGGCCTAATAGCTAAGGTCTTAACTCTTACTCTGGCCTAATAGCTAAGGTCTTAGACTTGTACTCTGGCCTAATGGTTAAGGTCTTAACTCTTACTCTGGCCTAATAGCTAAGGTCTTAGACTCGTACTCTGGCCTAATAGCTAAGGTCTTAGACTCATACTCTGGCCTAATAGCTAAGGTCTTAGACTCGTACTCTGGCCTACTGGTTAAGGTCTTAACTCTTACTCTGGCCTAATAGCTAAGGTCTTAACTCTTACTCTGGCCTAATAGCTAAGGTCTTAGACTCGTACTCTGGCCTAATGGTTAAGGTCTTGACTCTTACTCTGGCCTAATAGCTAAGGTCTTAACTCTTACTCTGGCCAAATAGCTAAGGTCTTAGACTCGTACTATGTCCTACAGTTTAAAGTCTTAACTCGTACTCTGGCCTACTGGTTAAGGTCTTAACTCTTACTCTGGCTTAATAGCTAAGGTCTTAGACTCGTACTCTGGCCTAATGTTTAAAGTCTTAACTCTTACTCTGGCCTAATAGCTAAGGTCTTAGACTCGTACTATGGCCTACAGGTTAAGGTCTTAACTCTTACTCTGGCCTAATAGCTAAGGTCTTAACTCTAACTCTTGCCTACTGGTTAAGGTCTTAACTCTTACTCTGGCCTAATAGCTAAGGTCTTAGACTCATACTCTGGCCTAATGGTTAAGGTCTTAACACTTACTCTGGCAAAATAGCTAAGGTCTTAGACTCGTACTCTGGCCTAATGGCTAAGGTCTTAGACTCGTACTCTGGCCTAATAGCTAAGGTCTTAGACTCGTACTCTGGCCTACTGGTTAAGGTCTTAACTCTTACTCTGGCCTAATAGCTAAGGTCTTCGACTCGAACTCTGGCCTAATAGCTAACGTCTTAGACTCGTACTCTGGCCTACTGGTTAAGGTCTTAACTCTTACTCTGGCCTAATAGCTAAGGTCTTAGACTCGTACTCTGTCCTAATGGTTAAGGTGAGGAAATATGAATTTTGTGATCAGTTATGTCCCCTATCGTAGACCCCAACGGCTCCATGTGCATGCTATAAGTACATGTATGTTCCCTCCAGTTCCAGTTTTGAAGACGCAAATACATGTGCGTCCACCGTCAACATGTCCTCTTTCAGATCCGCCATGAATGGATCAGATATTCCATTCCTAAGTATGAAAGGCCACCGACTTTATGTGGTTCACTTTCCACATTTTACAGATTCAGGCGAGTAGGCCCAGAATTCTGTCATCAAGTCTTTTCCTGCCTTCTGTCTCTGAAAGCTCCAGTCTGAGCCTGCATCTGTATCCATGAACTTTGTCCTACTCCCTGCGCGGCTAACGGTGCCTGATCCAGCCTGTTGCCTGCCAAAAACTGTATTTCACCTTCAAGATTATCTGCTCCGCTCCTCATCCGATGCATTCCTGTCTAGTAGTTTAGGTAAACATTCCTCCAGTTACCGTGCAAAGGGCCAGGCCTCGCTATCCACATGCAAATAATTCATAGCCCCCGTTACCATGGAATATTCCTACCCCCTCGCATCTCATGTAGACACTTAGACGCTTGTACACGCACTAACAGTCAGTATAGAATAGATTCTATCCTAGAGACCTTTCCTTTTGGATAACATAGTTCTTTAAACATAGGATATTAGATATGATTTGGGATTAGGTTGACATGACCCCCAGACTTCTGTCTCCACATGTAGAGCTAAATGTCAAAGTCCCCTTCACCCTCTAGTTGCACGTCAATCACACATCATGCGGCTGCGCGCGCATCTCTGCCAAATATTTCTGCTGACATTACAGGATTCTCTTATGGATCCACCCACTTGTGACCTCATGTATAATGACGTTTACTAAGTTACGCCTATATGTACGCCTCTATTAGTTACGTATGCACATTTTATCTGTATTATCAGCTGTTACGCCTCTTGCATCTGTTACACTGTAATGCATTTCCTATAAAACTAATTATCTGTCAATAATGTATGCCCTTCCTTCCTGAACTTTCGTGGTGATGGAATAGAAGCCTGCAATTCGAATTGTATTCTTTTGTATAGGAATAAAGCCTTTTAGAACCTCTAATACCACGGATTCTGCCTCTTATATTTACTGAGTTATTCTTACTAGACTTTACCGCATAAAAAATAGTACCGGTAATGAAATATTTACCACATAATTTGGCGCCCGAACAGGGACACTTTCTCATCTCACGCGCCGGAGGTGCGTTGCAGGCCCGGTCTCCTGCCACAGCTGAACGGACAAAAACGCGTACCTGCAGGATTTCCTGTATCTCCCTCCGGCCAAGTGGGGGCGACTGAGGCTGCGATCAACACCCAGACGAGGCGGTGAGAAGTGCGAAGTATCCCGACCAGAGCCTAGCTGAGAGAGCAAGATCCGAGGTATACAGAGGCCCACCAGGTTCCGAAGTTCCGAGTCCAGTCGAGTCGAGTCCAGTCCGGTCCAGTTTCAGTTCCGTTCCGAGGCCTTCCGTTCCGAGCTACCCGGTGAGTACCATTACCGGGGAGGCATTTAACGTGCACATAGTTTGTGCCGGTCAAGACGGGTTTGGGTACACAAATCCGGTCTGCACTGTTTCAGCAGTGTATCTGTACTGTTTAGCAGTATATCTAGTATGTCTTGCATATAAATAAGTATTATCTAGTGTCAATATTATGTCAGTAACTAGTTTTCTATTAGTTATCATCATTCGTTAAACTGTTAAGTGTTAAATGTTTTAATACGTTCTATATATCGTGGTGTGAATGACTGTTCATTATTGTGTTTATTGTATAAAGTGTGTTCTAGTAATAAGGTCTAAAAATGCCGCTCTTTTCGAAATTAAGACAGATCAAAACTAGAAAAGGGGTACTCGAAGAAGCTGTTCCCATCCCACCAAGGGACACTCCAGGGTACTTTATGTATCATAAGCATGGCCTAGATGCCGTATTATTTCTTGATTTATGGATGGACTACACCAAGGATTTGCCAGAAAATCAGAGATGGCCCGCAGCAGGGACCTGGGATGCAGATAGCATCATGAGAGTAGAAGAAGAATTATGGAAAAAGAAAGCCAGACAGTCACAGAAAGATGCCATTGAATTATGGCATAAAGAATCATATAGACGTACAGAAAAAGCGCTCAGACAGGAAGAGAAAGGTAGAGAGAATTCAAATAAAACCCGAGAAAATCTATTAATTGAGGAAGGTACCCGAGTAAAATCAGAACAAGTAGATAGACAAAGAAACACTCTTATGAATGGTATGTATCCTCTTCTGGCCGAAGGGTTACCTAAGGCTATCCCGGAAATACCAAAAGACTTAACTCCTCCATTGCTCCCGATAAAAGCGCATCCCAAAACACATCCCAAAACAGCAAAGGACGTTTTCCTTTCCTCCTATTTAGATGACGTAGCTCCCGAGTATGCTAATGCTATGCCACCCACACCGCTTGCCGATGGTGTTCAACACCAAGAGCATCCGTCTGTGTCCCCGCAACTACAAACTCCTACACAAGTTCCCACAGGTCCGTCCGTTTCTACAGTTTTTCCCACATCTACAATCTCTATCTTACGTCCAACGAATCCTTTCGTGCCTAGCACCTCAGATGGTGCTACAGGCGGTATGACAGACATGTTTGCCACCCCGCCGCGAAATAAACAGACCCTTAGAGATTTAGCACTCCAACGTACACCCCAACTAGCGACATCCGACATGTTTAAAGAACAGCTTGTGGATTGTAGATACGACCCAGTACCAGGTAGACAGGACAAATTGCTCATATCATCACTACGTATACGACGAGCTACATTATATTTAATAACGATACCAGGAATGGTTGAACACCTAGACAATATATATCGCTTTGTCCAAACAGGGCGAGGTCCAGAAAGTATTAACGAAGCTATGGAATACCAGAAAGTGGATGTACAAAGACAACTACTACGCTTTTTTATAAATTGCGTGATTAGGAACCAAGACAGGCCTGGGGCAGATCATGATACCATGCAAAAACTTGCCAAATGGGGTCAGAACATATCAGAAGAGAAACATGATAGACAGGCGTGTATAATCGCCATGTATCGAAAGATCCGCATGGAAGTAGAACGAATACATAAAGAAAGACGAGAAGCAGTCAGAGTAGAATCAGAAGAAGAGGAGGAGCAAGACTCAGAACAATTAGAAACGATAGCTTACGTAGGTAGAGGAAGACCCCATAATAATACTAGAGGCTTGAATGACCCGATACGTCCAATACGTCCAGAATATAATAGACATTTTCCAAACCCTATGTTAAATACAAGATCCCCTGAACACCTATTCCAAACCGTTGATAAATTACTCCGAGATCGAAGGGGGTATCATATGCTCGATTCCATGGACGAACAAGATTTAGCCAGGTCAGCAGTACAATGGGCTGATAGTCCCAGCGAATACAATGATGATGCACTAGCACACACGTTTCTGAATCTTGACCCCTACGAACAGCGTTTAGCTAGTATATACATGATTCAACACCTCCTTATATTATATAAAAGCCAACACTCCGATCCAGGACCCTTACCTGACATATTGACAGAACTACTCACGAATAAATGGAGAGGGTCAGGTACTGATTTAATTAATGAAATTCTAGAATTCCGAAACCAGTATATAGCTTTCGTATGCCCAGAACACGTTCCAGTTCCCATCACGGGAAGAAAAATGTATCACATAGATAGACAGAACCCGTTACGCGAAGTACACCCAATTAGAGGTGACGGTAATAACTTTACACGCGTGTTTGTGTACACGCCCATAACTAAAATGGAATTATTAGAAATGAAGAAAGTAGTACCCAGCCATGACAAAGATCCAGCAGGTTTCCACCGTGAAATAAAAGACATGTTACTCATGGGAGAGTATACCTACCCCGACATTATGAAAATATTAAAAGTCCTATTACCCGCCGGTGTTTATGAGAAACTCAAAGAAAAGGAATGGGAGGTGGGAGACCAAAAGATAGATTGGACAGCATTAGAAAACGAAGAAAGGGCCCGAGCTGCAGGAGCAGGGCTTGGGGAAAAGACTACAGCACTACCAGGGCTATTAGTGCAGGTACTGCCACGTTTATTAACTACGAAAAAGGAAGACTGGGGTGCGATATCAGCCTGTAAACAAAAGCCAGATGAAGACACTAGTGATTTCTATTCCCGATTTGAAAAATGTTTTGGTATAAATAGTGGCATAAAAGCCAGTAGTGAGTCATATCCACATCTGTTTGTGACAAAATTAGTTGAAAATTCTCTGCTACAAGTCAAGAATAGAGTATTGAAATTCGAAAGTACCTGGCAAGGTAATACCCCATCACAGATGTTACAGATGTTACAATATCACCACAATAGAATTAGAGAAGAACAAGAACATGAACAAAGACGTATGAAAGATACAAAAATGAAAATGCTTGTTGCCCAGTCAGTTCCAGCCGATGGTCATCAAAAGGGTGATTCCGCAGGTCCTACGAAAGGGACATGCAACTATTGTAAACAACAAGGTCATTATATACACGATTGTCCAGTCCTGAAACATAATATTGCTACAGGTAGAACCCAGGAGAGACCACGTCCACCTAGACAGGATCAGAATCAACAACAAATCCCTCAGCATGCACAACCTAGGTTAGCTCCGCAACAACTAGCTCCGCAACAGGGAGCTCCACAACAGACCGCAGCACCGCCACAGGCGCAGCCTATTGCTGCAACACAAGCGACAACGCAACAGATTTATCAGTATGCACAAGCAGATTATCCCGATTATCAGCGATATACATGAAATAGCCTAGAGAGGGAAGTTGGCTTACCCCTTATTGAGGTCCCTGTAGACCAAGAGGGACCTTATGTACATAGTGAACTATTAGGGGAAGACAGAAAGTTTTTACTTGATACAGGGGCAAGCAGAACAACTATACGACGCAGTGAAGTTCCAGGGGCACCCCTCTCAGGCTCACAGAATATTTCCCTTGGATTCTCAGGAAAACCCATAATTAATGACGTAACACAACCTCTTCCACTCATGATTGGTCCATTGACACGTACTACAGATTTATTGCTTACTAAATCATGTCCAGAAAACTTGTTAGGTATAAAAACATTGAAAGCTCTAGGAGCTATTATATGTTGTTCTCCGGAAGGAGTACGACTATTTCTACGTGACTTCAAAGGTCACTACGTGTCTAGAGACATGGATCACCGGCTACAGAATTTACCTACACATTTATGGGCACAAGGCCCCACTGATGTTGGTTGCATGAACATTACACCATATCGAGTCACACTGAAAACAGGAGTAGTACTACCACGAATGCGACAATACAAGTTACCACCAGATGCTGTTGTGGCTTTGCTGCAAATCATTGACGAGCTCATTGCACAAGGAGTGGTTGTCGAAACCGACTCCAATGTATGTAATTCCCCGATAATTCCGATTCTTAAAAGAACGGATCCAAAAGCACCACCAGTATATCGATTAGTTATTGATCTGCGCGAATTGAATAAATGCATTGTACCACAATACCCTGTGGTCCCAGATATCTCCTCATTACTCACCGCTATTGACTCAGAAGCAACGTTTTTCACTGTAATTGATCTCAAGAATGCTTTCTTTAGCGTCCCAATAGATCCGGAAAGTCAATATCTGTTCGGATTCAGTTTAAATGGACGAAGTTTTAAATTCACACGCGCACCTCAAGGATTTACAGAAAGCCCCAGCATCTATAGCCAAGCACTGAAACGAGAACTTGACAGTATCCACATGCCCGTTAACACTGCCTTGCTTCAATATGTCGATGATCTGCTGATCACCGCCCGAAGCGAACATGAATGTGAAAAGGCGTCACTGACGGTTTTAAAATTTCTGGCCGACAAGGGGCACAAGGTGTCCCCTTCTAAGCTGCAATTCTGTGTCCAGCGAGTTGTTTACCTTGGGCACTCGCTGTCCAAGGAGGGAAGGCAGCTTACACCCGACTGCATCCAGTTAATCGCTAACATGCCACCACCCAAGACACAAAAGGAGGTGCGGGCTTTTATAGGCCTCACTTCATACTGTAGGCAGTGGATCCCTCAATATGCATTTCTAGCAAAACCACTCATCCAGTTGACAACACAGGAGGCAGCCACATCGACTGTCCTCCCTTGGACTCAAAAACATACATACGCCTTTGAAAGCTTAAAGAAAGCTTTATGCCAAGCACCTGTTTTAGCAACACCATGTTACAGTAAACAGTTTACACTCTTTGTTACAGAACGCGAAGGTACTGCCTTGTCAGTACTCACTCAGGAACAAGCAGGATCACACAAACCATGTGCTTATTTCTCTAGTACATTAGATCCAGTAGCTCAGGCTCTTCCTGCGTGCCTGAAATCGGTGGCAGCAACAGCTTTAGCAATCAGACAAAGCGATGCCATAGTGTTAGGACACCAAATGACAGTACATGTACCACACGCAGTAGAGGTTCTCTTGAACCGCACACAAACACAACACTTGACTATAGCGAGACTCACTGGTTACGAATTGACATTATTTCAGCCACACATAGAAATCAGACGTTGTAATACGTTAAATCCTGCCACACTGTTACCAGTAGGCGGAACAGATCCATTGGCACATGATTGTGTCGAAGTCATTACTATCACGACGAAACCCAGACAAGACTTGACAGATATCCCTTTGTCAGATCCAGACTTGACATTGTATGTAGACGGGTCATGTATGAGAACAAGTACAGGAGAGTTAGTGGCCGCTTACGCAGTCACAACAGACACTGAAGTCATTGAAACAAATTGTATTAACACTTTGTCAGCTCAAGCAGCAGAGCTCATCGCTCTGACACAAGCCTGTATTCAAGTCAAAAATAAGAAAGTCAACATATACACAGATTCACGTTATGCATTCGGAGTCGTCCATGACTTCGGCGTACTGTGGCGAGAGAGAGGTTATTTAACTTCTCACGGTGCCCACATCCAACACGGACCCCTCATTCAAGCCCTATTAGACGCGATTCATCTACCTACTGCAATATCGATTATGAAATGCAAAGCCCATACAAAAGTTACCGATATCATTTCTCAGGGTAATGACCTAGCTGACAGAACAGCTAAACAGACTGCTCAGAATCAGACTCACACAACTGACACGACAAAGACATTAGTTCCGACACCAACACATTGCATGACAGTTAAGGATCCCGCCCTTGATGTAATTGACATACAGACACATGCTACACCAGAAGAAATAAAGAAATGGACTGGATTAGGAGGGATCCAAACGGATCAAGGATGGATGACGAAGGAAAAATCTATATGGTTTCTTCCCGACTCCATGGTTCAAGTCATCATTAACACAATACATAGTCCAGCGCACCTAGGAGAAAAAGCTATGCTAGACAGCATTCAACACATTTGGTTCAACAAACACTTGCGAGCAGCAGCTAAACAAAAAGTTCGTACCTGTATGATATGTTGTCAGTTTAATCCAGGTAAAAGCATCCCCGTAGAGCAGGGTGGATTTCAACCTCCCGATCATGCTTTTGAAGTCCTCCAGATGGATTATATCCAGATGGAACGATGTCGAGGATTCAAATATGTTCTCGTAGTTGTCTGTGCTCTTTCCCGTTGGACAGAAGCCTACCCGGTTTCAGATTACACTGCCCCGACTACTGCCAAACAGTTAGTTCGAGAATTCTTCCCACGGTACGGTTTACCACGTGTTGTCTACTCAGATAACGGCCAGCCGTTCTCCTCCGAACTGATGAAACACGTTTCCCTTTTGTTAGGCTACCAATGGAAATTTCACTGTGTCCGACATCCCGAGGCAGCAGGTCTCGTGGAACGCCATAATCAAACTCTGAAAATTAGATTGTCCAAAATATGTAGAGAAAAAGGGGTCGATTGGATAGTAGCCTTACCAGTTGCGCTCTTTTACATGAGAATGGTAGCACATTCTCGAACAGGGCTATCCCCGTACGAGGTGATCTTCGGTAGACCACCAAATATGTGGGGGATGCCTATACCTCGCAAAATCACTGATGTTGACTGTAATATGCTGACAGATTACCTGGCTTCCTTGATGTCTGCACTACAATCTTGTCGTTCACAGGTAGCCGCAGCTTTTCCCGATAATACTGGGGTGAAGCCCCATGACGTGGTTCCTGGTGACCTGGTTCTGGTCCGGAATTTCGACCGGAAGACCCAACTGGAGCCTAGGTGGAAGTCGCCGAAGCTTGTTCTACTAACTACAAGGACAGCCGTGAAGATCGAGGGACGTAAAGGGTGGTTGCACTCGAGTCATATCAAGAAATTTTATGGACTACCATCTAGTGTGAACGCTCAGCCCTGCATTCCCTCACAGACAGACTCAAAGCTCCCCTTGGTTGAACCAACAAACATTGAACTTTATAAACTGAAGTTAAGGTCTAGTAAGTCAGACAATTTGATTGTTTAAGTCCTCTCCAAGGTGAATCGGTTGAATTTGTCTCTGACATGTATCCTCTAGACCGGAATAGAGAAAGAAATCAACAGATGCAGCTTAAAAAGCATGCGTATTGTAAATCACTTCGTAGTCACTGCACAGTAACATTATTAATTTTGTTTTTTCTAAGTCTTCTGATCATCATTTCCAGCATACTATTGCATATGTATTACCCTATTCTTAAGCGTGCTTACAATGTAACTGCAGAACAATCTTTTAGCGAATTACCTCTGCTTGAGTTGTCCTATAGATTTGCGCTGCGCAACAACACATTCATTAGTATGTTACATCATTCCCATCAGACCAGCAATGCCACAAATTGTTGGATATGTGGCCGACTCCCTCCCTATCAGAACTATAAGGGAGTTTTGCCCCTCTTTCCCTATCCGTTCACACACAATGGCTCCTGTGGAGCATGGTTTAGTTTGATTAATTCCCTAGATTCAAATTCCGCAGTTTATCAAGACAACTGGGTATGGGGAAACCTGAACCTAGTTTTGCTTAAAGTCTGCTACCCTAACAAGGAGGGACTTCCCAAAAGAACAGGAACTGATCTAGAAAATGAAGTATATGGATTAGGTAATTTTACACTTAACCTCATGATCCTGAACGTTGAATCTGAAGCTACACCAATCTTGCCCGCCATGTCAGTATTCCCAGTAAAAGGGGAATTATGTATAAGAAAGAATGGTTCCATACACATGGGCCATAGTAAATGCACCACTGTAATAAAATTCAGTGATCAAGGCAAGTCTACATTTAGAGCTTCCCATCATTCCTACTTCATATGTGGCCAGACCGCATATATATGTCTACCTCTAGACTGGGATGGTACCTGTTACATAGCATTCCTTCTACCACCTGTTTTCCTAGCTCCTCCTGATTATCACAGAAATACCCATTTAGTACACAATAGACAGCAGAGAGATCTCCCGATTGTCGATTACACTGAAACGGCATGGGAACAATACACAGATTTCAATAAAGGTTTCTTTCCCTATATAGGTACAGTCACTAATAGTAAGCTGATACGTAGATTAACCAGAACCCTTGAAGCAGTAGTGAACGAGACTACTTCCGCCTTAGGCAATTTAACAGAAGAGCAGTCTGCTATGCGGATTGTTGTGCTTCAAAATCGTCTTGTCCTTGACGTCATCCTGGCCGATAGGGGCGGAGCTTGTAGGGTCATCGGATCAAGTTGCTGCGTTTTCATACCAGAAAATTCGCCGTCAGTATATAAAGCCATAACTCGCCTTCATAAGATTATGAGCCAGATACACCAGAGTCCAGGCACCAGGACTTGGTCCGGTTGGTTTTGGAGCGTGTTGTCAGCCTGGGGATGGAGAATCCTATCCTTCCTAGGTATTGGCTTTCTCATACTATTCAGTTGCTGCTTATGTCTACAATGTGGGCCAGCGATTTGTGGTCTGTGTGCCACATCGTGTATCCCACATCCAAGTTTTCGTTCAAGATCCCGGAAGAAGAAAGAAGAACAAATGATGCTATATGAACAGATCGATGGATTGATGAAGATCGATATCTCCTGAGGGTCCGTAGGGGACAAGGAGGGAATGAGGAAATATGAATTTTGTGATCAGTTATGTCCCCTATCGTAGACCCCAACGGCTCCATGTGCATGCTATAAGTACATGTATGTTCCCTCCAGTTCCAGTTTTGAAGACGCAAATACATGTGCGTCCACCGTCAACATGTCCTCTTTCAGATCCGCCATGAATGGATCAGATATTCCATTCCTAAGTATGAAAGGCCACCGACTTTATGTGGTTCACTTTCCACATTTTACAGATTCAGGCGAGTAGGCCCAGAATTCTGTCATCAAGTCTTTTCCTGCCTTCTGTCTCTGAAAGCTCCAGTCTGAGCCTGCATCTGTATCCATGAACTTTGTCCTACTCCCTGCGCGGCTAACGGTGCCTGATCCAGCCTGTTGCCTGCCAAAAACTGTATTTCACCTTCAAGATTATCTGCTCCGCTCCTCATCCGATGCATTCCTGTCTAGTAGTTTAGGTAAACATTCCTCCAGTTACCGTGCAAAGGGCCAGGCCTCGCTATCCACATGCAAATAATTCATAGCCCCCGTTACCATGGAATATTCCTACCCCCTCGCATCTCATGTAGACACTTAGACGCTTGTACACGCACTAACAGTCAGTATAGAATAGATTCTATCCTAGAGACCTTTCCTTTTGGATAACATAGTTCTTTAAACATAGGATATTAGATATGATTTGGGATTAGGTTGACATGACCCCCAGACTTCTGTCTCCACATGTAGAGCTAAATGTCAAAGTCCCCTTCACCCTCTAGTTGCACGTCAATCACACGTCATGCGGCTGCGCGCGCATCTCTGCCAAATATTTCTGCTGACATTACAGGATTCTCTTATGGATCCACCCACTTGTGACCTCATGTATAATGACGTTTACTAAGTTACGCCTATATGTACACCTCTATTAGTTACGTATGCACATTTTATCTGTATTATCAGCTGTTACGCCTCTTGCATCTGTTACACTGTAATGCATTTCCTATAAAACTAATTATCTGTCAATAATGTATGCCCTTCCTTCCTGAACTTTCGTGGTGATGGAATAGAAGCCTGCAATTCGAATTGTATTCCTTTGTATAGGAATAAAGCCTTTTAGAACCTCTAATACCACGGATTCTGCCTCTTATATTTACTGAGTTATTCTTACTAGACTTTACCGCATAAAAAATAGTACCGGTAATGAAATATTTACCACAAAGGTCTTAACTCTTACTCTGGCTTAATAGCTAAGGTCTTAGACTCGTACTCTGGCCTAATGGTTAAGGTCTTAACTCTTACTCTGGCCTAATAGCAAAGGTCTTAGACTCGTACTATGGCCTACAGGTTAAGGTCTTAACTCTTACTCTGGCCTAATAGCTAAGGTCTTAACCCTTACTCTTGCCTACTGGTTAAGGTCTTAACTCTTACTCTGGCCTAATAGCTAAGGTCTCAACTCTTACTCTGGCCTAATAGCTAAGGTCTTAGACTCATACTCTGGCCTAATGGTTAAGGTCTTAACTCTTACTCTGGCCTAATAGGTAAGGTCTTAGACTCGTACTCTAGCCTCCTGGTTAAGGTCTTAACTCTTACTCTGGCCTAATAGCTAAGGTCTTAACTCTTACTCTGGCCTAATAGCTAAGGTCGTAGACTCGTACTCTGGCCTAATGGTTAAGGTCTTAACTCTTACTCTTGCCTACTGGTTAAGGTCTTAACTCTTACTCTGGCCTAATAGCTAAGGTGTTAACTATTACTCTGGCCTAACAGCTAAGGTCTTAAATATTACTCTGGCCTAATAGCTAAGGTCTTAGACTTGTACTCTGGCCTAATGGTTGAGGTCTTAACTCTTGCTATGGCCTAATAGCTAAGGTCTTAACTCTTACTCTGGCCTAATAGCTAAGGTCTTAGACTCGTACTCTGGCCTAATGGTTAAGGTCTTAACTCTTACTCTGGCCTAATAGCTAAGGTCTTAACTCTTACTCTGGCCTAATAGCTAAGGTCTTAGACTCGTACTCTGGCCTAATGGTTAAGGTCTTAACTCTTATTCTGGCCTAATAGCTAAGGTCTTAGACTCGTACTCTGGCCTAATAGCTAAGGTGTTAGACTCATACTCTGGCCTAATAGCTAAGGTCTTAGACTCGTACTCTGGCCTACTGGTTAAGGTCTTAACTCTTACTCTGGCCTAATAGCTAAGGTCTTAACTCTTACTCTGGCCTAATAGCTAAGGTCTGAGACACGTACTCTGGCCTAATGGTTAAGGTCTTGACCCTTACTCTGGTCTAATAGCTAAGGTCTTAACTCTTACTCTGGCCTAATAGCTAAGGTCTTAGACTCGTACTATGGCCTACAGTTTAAAGTCTTAACTCGTACTCTGGCCTACTGGTTAAGGTCTTAACTCTTACTCTGGCTTAATAGCTAAGGTCTTAGACTCGTACTCTGGCCTAATGTTTAAAGTCTTAACTCTTACTCTGGCCTAATAGCTAAGGTCTTAGACTCGTACTATGGCCTATAGGTTAAGGTCTTAACTCTTACTCTGGCCTAATAGCTAAGGTCTTAACTCTTACTCTTGCCTACTGGTTAAGGTCTTAACACTTACTCTGGCCTAATAGCTAAGGTCTTAGACTCGTACTCTGGCCTAATGGTTAAGGTCTTAACTCTTACTCTGGCGTAATAGCTAAGGTCTTAGACTCGTACTCTGGCCTAATGGCTAAGGTCTTAGACTCGTACTCTGGCCTAATAGCTAAGGTCTTAGACTCGTACTCTGGCCTACTGGTTTAGGTCTTAACTCTTACTCTGGCCTAATAGCTAAGGTCTTCGACTCGAACTCTGGCCTAATAGCTAAGGTCTTAGACTCGTACTCTGGCCTACTGGTTAAGGTCTTAACTCTTTCTCTGCCCTAATAGCTAAGGTCTTAGACTCATACTCTGTCCTAATGGTTAAGGTCTTAACTCTTACTCTGGCTTAATAGCTAAGGTCTTAGACTCGTACTCTGGCCTAATGGTTAAGGTCTTAACTCTTATTCTGGCCTAATAGCAAAGGTCTTAGACTCGTACTATGGCCTACAGGTTAAGGTCTTAACTCTTACTCTGGCCTAATAGCTAAGGTCTTAACCCTTACTCTTACCTACTGGTTAAGGTCTTAACTCTTACTCTGGCCTAATAGCTAAGGTCTCAACTCTTACTCTGGCCTAATAGATAAGGTCTTAGACTCGTACTCTGGCCTAATGGATAAGGTCTTAACTCTTACTCTGGCCTAATAGGTAAGGTCTTAGACTCGTACTCTAGCCTACTGGTTAAGGTCTTAACTCTTACTCTGGCCTAATAGCTAAGGTCTTAACTCTTACTCTGGCCTAATAGCTAAGGTCTTAGACTCGTACTCTGGCCTAATGGTTAAGGTCTTAACTCTTACTCTGGCCTACTGATTAAGGTCTTAACTCTTACTCTGGCCTAATAGCTAAGGTCGTAGATTCGTACTCTGGCCTAATGGTTAAGGTCTTAACTCTTACTCTGGCCTAATAGCTAAGGTCTTAGACTCGTACTCTAGCCTACTGGTTAAGGTCTTAACTCTTACTGTGGCCTAATAGCTAAGGTCTTAACTCTTACTCTGGCCTAATAGCTAAGGTCTTAGACTCGTACTCTGGCCTAATGATTAAGGTCTTAACTCTTACTCTGGCCCAATAGCTAAGGTCTTAGACTCGTACTCTGGCCTAATAGCTAAGGTCTTAGACTCGTACTCTGGCCTAATAGCTAAGGTCTTAGACTCGTACTCTGGCCTACTGGTTAAGGTCTTAACTCTTACTCTGGCCTAATAGCTAAGGTCTTAACTCCTACTCTGGCCTAATAGCTAAGGTCTTAGACTCGTACTCTGGCCTAATGGTTAAGGTCTTAACTCTTACTCTGGCCTACTGATTAAGGTCTTAACTCTTACTCTGGCCTAATAGCTAAGGTCGTAGACTCGTACTCTGGCCTAATGGTTAAGGTCTTAACTCTTACTCTTGCCTACTGGTTAAGGTCTTAACTCTTACTCTGGCCTAATAGCTAAGGTGTTAACTATTACTCTGGCCTAACAGCTAAGGTCTTAAATATTACTCTGGCCTAATAGCTAAGGTCTTAGACTTGTACTCTGGCCTAATAGTTGAGGTCTTAACTCTTGCTATGGCCTAATAGCTAAGGTCTTAACTCTTACTCTGGCCTAATAGCTAAGGTCTTAGACTCGTACTCTGGCCTAATGGTTAAGGTCATAACTCTTACTCTGGCCTAATAGCTAAGGTCTTAACTCTTACTCTGGCCTAATAGCTAAGGTCTTAGACTCGTACTCTGGCCTAATGGTTAAGGTCTTAACTCTTACTCTGGCCTAATAGCTAAGGTCTTAGACTCGTACTCTGGCCTAATAGCTAAGGTCTTAGACTCATACTCTGGCCTAATAGCTAAGGTCTTAGACTCGTACTCTGGCCTACTGGTTAAGGTCTTAACTCTTACTCTGGCCTAATAGCTAATGTCTTAGACTCGAACTCTGGCCTAATAGCTAAGGTCTTAGACTCGTACTCTGGCCTACTGGTTAAGGTCTTAACTCTTACTCTGGGTTAATAGCTAAGGTCTTAGACTCGTACTCTGGCCTAATGTTTAAAGTCTTAACTCTTACTCTGGCCTAATAGCTAAGGTCTTAGACTCGTACTATGGCCTACAGGTTAAGGTCTTAACTCTTACTCTGGCCTAATAGCTAAGGTCTTAACTCTTACTCTTGCCTACTGGTTAAGGTCTTAACTCTTACTCTGGCCTAATAGCTATGGTCTTAGACTTGTACTCTGGCCTAATGGTTAAGGTCTTAACTCTTACTCTGGTGTAATAGCTAAGGTCTTAGACTCGTACCCTGGCCTACTGGTTAAGGTATTAACTCTTACTCTGGCCTAATAGCTAAGGTCTTAACTCTTACTCTGGCCTAATAGCTAAGGTCTTAGACTTGTACTCTGGCCTAATGGTTAAGGTCTTAACTCTTACTCTGGCCTACTGATTAAGGTCTTAACTCTTACTCTGGCCTAATAGCTAAGGTCTTAACTCTTACTCTGGCCTAATAGCTAAGGTCTTATCTCTTACTCTGGCCTAATGGTTAAGGTCTTAACTCTTACTCTGGCGTAATAGCTAAGGTCTTAGACTCGTACTCTGGCCTAATGGCTAAGGTCTTAGACTCGTACTCTGGCCTAATAGCTAAGGTCTTAGACTCGTACTCTGGCCTACTGGTTAAGGTCTTAACTCTTACTCTGGCCTAATAGCTAAGGTCTTAGACTCGTACTATGGCCTACAGGTTAAAGGCTTAACTCTTACTCTGGCCTACTGGTTAAGGTCTTAACTCTTACTCTGGCCTAATAGTTAAGGTCTTAACTCTTACTCTGGCCTAATAGCTAAGGTCTTAGACTCGTACTCTGGCCTAATGGTTAAGGTCTTAACTCTTACTCTGGCCTACTGGTTAAGGTCTTAACTCTTACTCTGGCCTAATAGCTAAGGTCCTAGACTCATACTCTGGCCTAATGGTTAAGGTCTTAACTCTTACTCTGGCCTACTGGTTAAGGTCTTAACTCTTACTCTGGCCTACTGGTTAAGGTCTTTACTCTTACTCTGGCCTAATAGCTAAGGTCTTAACTCTTACTCTGGCCTAATAGTTAAGGTCTTAACTCTTACTCTGGCCTAATAGCTAAGGTCTTAGACTTGTACTATGGCCTACAGGTTAAGGTCTTAACTCTTACTCTGGCCTAATAGCTAAGGTCTTATACTCGTACTGTGGCCTAATAGCTAAGGTCTTAGACCCGTACTATGGCCTACAGGTTAAGGTCTTAACTCTTACTCTGGACTAATAGCTAAGGTCTTAGACTCGTACTCTGGCCTAATGGTTAATGTCTTAACTCTTACTCTAGCCTAATAGCTAAGGTCTTAACTCTTACTCTGGCCTAATAGCTAAGGTCTAAGACTCATACTATGGCCTACAGGTTTAGGTCTTAACTCTTACTCTGGCCTACTGGTTAAGGTCTTAACTCTTACTCTGGCCAAATAGCTAAGGTCTTAGACTCGTACTCTGGCCTACTGGTTAAGGTCTTAACTCTTACTCTGGCCTACTGGTTAAGGTCTTAACTCTTACTCTGGCCTACTGGTTAAGGTCTTTACTCTTACTCTTGCCTAATAGCTAAGGTCTTAACTCTTACTCTGGCCTAATAGCTAAGGTCTTAACTCTTACTCTGGCCTAATAGCTATGGTCTCAGACTCATACGCTGGCCTAATGGTTAAGGTCTTAACTCTTACTCTGGCCTAATAGCTAAGGTCTTAACTCTTACTCTGGCCTAATAGCTAAGGTCTTAGACTCGTACTCTTGCCTAATGGTTAATGTCTTAACTCTTACTCTAGCCTAATAGCTAAGGTCTTAACTCTTACTCTGGCCTAATAGCAAAGGTCTAAGACTCATACTATGGCCTACAGGTTAAGGTCTTAACTCTTATGCTGGCCTACTGATTAAGGTCTTAACTCTTACTCTGGCCAAATAGCTAAGGTCTTAGCCTCGTACTCTGGCCTACTGGTTAAGGTCTTAACTCTTACTCTGGCCTAATAGCTAAGGTCTTAACTCTTACTCTGGCCTAATAGCTAAGGTCTTAGACTTGTACTCTGGCCTAATGGTTAAGGTCTTAACTCTTACTCTGGCCTACTGATTAACGTCTTAACTCTTACTCTGGCCTAATAGCTAAGGTCTTAACTCTTACTCTGGCCTAATAGCTAAGGTCTTAACTCTTACTCTGGCCTAATGGTTAAGGTCTTAACTCTTATTCTGGCGTAGTAGCTAAGGTCTTAGACTCGTACTCTGGCCTAATGGCTAAGGTCTTAGACTCGTACTCTGGCCTAATAGCTAAGGTCTTAGACTCGTACTCTGGCCTACTGGTTAAGGTCTTAACTCTTACTCTGGCCTAATGTTTAAAGTCTTAACTCTTACTCTGGCCTAATAGCTAAGGTCTTAGACTCGTACTATGGCCTACAGGTTAAGGTCTTAACTCTTACTCTGGCCTAATAGCTAAGGTCTTAACTCTTACTCTTGCCTACTGGTTAAGGTCTTAACTCTTACTCTGGCCTAATAGCTAAGGTCGTAGACTCGTACTCTGGCCTAATGGTTAAGGTCTTAACTCTTACTCTTGCCTACTGGTTAAGGTCTTAACTCTTACTCTGGCCTAATAGCTAAGGTGTTAACTATTACTCTGGCCTAACAGCTAAGGTCTTAAATATTACTCTGGCCTAATAGCTAAGGTCTTAGACTTGTACTCTGGCCTAATAGTTGAGGTCTTAACTCTTGCTATGGCCTAATAGCTAAGGTCTTAACTCTTACTCTGGCCTAATAGCTAAGGTCTTAGACTCGTACTCTGGCCTAATGGTTAAGGTCATAACTCTTACTCTGGCCTAATAGCTAAGGTCTTAACTCTTACTCTGGCCTAATAGCTAAGGTCTTAGACTCGTACTCTGGCCTAATGGTTAAGGTCTTAACTCTTACTCTGGCCTAATAGCTAAGGTCTTAGACTCGTACTCTGGCCTAATAGCTAAGGTCTTAGACTCATACTCTGGCCTAATAGCTAAGGTCTTAGACTCGTACTCTGGCCTACTGGTTAAGGTCTTAACTCTTACTCTGGCCTAATAGCTAATGTCTTAGACTCGAACTCTGGCCTAATAGCTAAGGTCTTAGACTCGTACTCTGGCCTACTGGTTAAGGTCTTAACTCTTACTCTGGGTTAATAGCTAAGGTCTTAGACTCGTACTCTGGCCTAATGTTTAAAGTCTTAACTCTTACTCTGGCCTAATAGCTAAGGTCTTAGACTCGTACTATGGCCTACAGGTTAAGGTCTTAACTCTTACTCTGGCCTAATAGCTAAGGTCTTAACTCTTACTCTTGCCTACTGGTTAAGGTCTTAACTCTTACTCTGGCCTAATAGCTATGGTCTTAGACTTGTACTCTGGCCTAATGGTTAAGGTCTTAACTCTTACTCTGGTGTAATAGCTAAGGTCTTAGACTCGTACCCTGGCCTACTGGTTAAGGTATTAACTCTTACTCTGGCCTAATAGCTAAGGTCTTAACTCTTACTCTGGCCTAATAGCTAAGGTCTTAGACTTGTACTCTGGCCTAATGGTTAAGGTCTTAACTCTTACTCTGGCCTACTGATTAAGGTCTTAACTCTTACTCTGGCCTAATAGCTAAGGTCTTAACTCTTACTCTGGCCTAATAGCTAAGGTCTTATCTCTTACTCTGGCCTAATGGTTAAGGTCTTAACTCTTACTCTGGCGTAATAGCTAAGGTCTTAGACTCGTACTCTGGCCTAATGGCTAAGGTCTTAGACTCGTACTCTGGCCTAATAGCTAAGGTCTTAGACTCGTACTCTGGCCTACTGGTTAAGGTCTTAACTCTTACTCTGGCCTAATAGCTAAGGTCTTAGACTCGTACTATGGCCTACAGGTTAAAGGCTTAACTCTTACTCTGGCCTACTGGTTAAGGTCTTAACTCTTACTCTGGCCTAATAGTTAAGGTCTTAACTCTTACTCTGGCCTAATAGCTAAGGTCTTAGACTCGTACTCTGGCCTAATGGTTAAGGTCTTAACTCTTACTCTGGCCTACTGGTTAAGGTCTTAACTCTTACTCTGGCCTAATAGCTAAGGTCCTAGACTCATACTCTGGCCTAATGGTTAAGGTCTTAACTCTTACTCTGGCCTACTGGTTAAGGTCTTAACTCTTACTCTGGCCTACTGGTTAAGGTCTTTACTCTTACTCTGGCCTAATAGCTAAGGTCTTTTCTCTTACTCTGGCCTAATAGTTAAGGTCTTAACTCTTACTCTGGCCTAATAGCTAAGGTCTTAGACTTGTACTATGGCCTACAGGTTAAGGTCTTAACTCTTACTCTGGCCTAATAGCTAAGGTCTTATACTCGTACTGTGGCCTAATAGCTAAGGTCTTAGACCCGTACTATGGCCTACAGGTTAAGGTCTTAACTCTTACTCTGGACTAATAGCTAAGGTCTTAGACTCGTACTCTGGCCTAATGGTTAATGTCTTAACTCTTACTCTAGCCTAATAGCTAAGGTCTTAACTCTTACTCTGGCCTAATAGCTAAGGTCTAAGACTCATACTATGGCCTACAGGTTAAGGTCTTAACTCTTACTCTGGCCTACTGGTTAAGGTCTTAACTCTTACTCTGGCCAAATAGCTAAGGTCTTAGACTCGTACTCTGGCCTACTGGTTAAGGTCTTAACTCTTACTCTGGCCTACTGGTTAAGGTCTTAACTCTTACTCTGGCCTACTGGTTAAGGTCTTTACTCTTACTCTTGCCTAATAGCTAAGGTCTTAACTCTTACTCTGGCCTAATAGCTAAGGTCTTAACTCTTACTCTGGCCTAATAGCTATGGTCTCAGACTCATACGCTGGCCTAATGGTTAAGGTCTTAACTCTTACTCTGGCCTAATAGCTAAGGTCTTAACTCTTACTCTGGCCTAATAGCTAAGGTCTTAGACTCGTACTCTGGCCTAATGGTTAATGTCTTAACTCTTACTCTAGCCTAATAGCTAAGGTCTTAACTCTTACTCTGGCCTAATAGCTAAGGTCTAAGACTCATACTATGGCCTACAGGTTAAGGTCTTAACTCTTACGCTGGCCTACTGATTAAGGTCTTAACTCTTACTCTGGCCAAATAGCTAAGGTCTTAGCCTCGTACTCTGGCCTACTGGTTAAGGTCTTAACTCTTACTCTGGCCTAATAGCTAAGGTCTTAACTCTTACTCTGGCCTAATAGCTAAGGTCTTAGACATGTACTCTGGCCTAATGGTTAAGGTCTTAACTCTTACTCTGGCCTACTGATTAACGTCTTAACTCTTACTCTGGCCTAATAGCTAAGGTCTTAACTCTTACTCTGGCCTAATAGCTAAGGTCTTAGACTCATACTCTGGCCTAATGGTTAAGGGCTTAACTCTTACTCTGTCCTACTGGTTAAGGTCTTAACTCTTACTCTGGCCTACTAGCTAAGGTCTTAACTCTTACTCTGGCCTACTGGTTAAGGTCTTTACTCTTACTCTTGCCTAATAAATAAGGTCTTAACTCTTACTCTGACCTAATAGCTAAGGTCTTAACTCTTACTCTGGCCTAATAGCTAAGGTCTTAGACTCGTACTTTGGCCTACTGGTTAAGGTCTTAACTCTTACTCTGGCCTAATAGCTAAGGTCTTAGACTCGTACTCTGGCCTACTGGTTAAGGTCTTAACTCTTACTCTGGCCTACTGGTTTAGGTCTAAACTCTTACTCTGGCCTAATAGCTAAGGTGTTAGCTATTACTCTGGCCTAATAGCTAAGGTCTTAAATCTTACTCTGGCCTAATAGCTAAGGTCTTAGACTCGTACTCTGGCCTAATGGTTAAGGTCTTAAATCTTACTCTGGCCTAATAGCTAAGGTCTTAACTCTTACTCTGGCCTAATAGCTATGGTCTTAGACTCGTACTCTGGCCTAATGGTTAAGGTCTTAACTCTTACTCTGGCCTAATAGCTAAGGTCTTAACTCTTACTCTGGCCTAATAACTAAGGTCTTAGACTCGTACTCTGGCCTAATGGTTAAGGTCTTAACTCTTACTCTGGCCTAATAGCTAAGGTCTTAGACTCTTACTCTGGCCTAATAGCTCAGGTCTTAGACTCATACTCTGGCCTACTGGTTAAGGTCTTAACTCTTACTCTGGCCTAATAGCTAAGGTCTTAACTCTTACTCTGGCCTAATAGCTAAGGTCTTAGACTCGTGCTCTGGCCTAATGGTTAAGGTCTTAACTCTTACTCCGGCCTAATAGCTAAGGTCTTAACTCTTACTCTGGCCTAATAGCTAAGGTCTTAGACTCGTACTCTGGCCTAATGGTTAAGGTCTTAACTCTTACTCTGGCCTAATAGCTAAGGTCTTAACTCTTACTCTGGCCTAATAGCTAAGGTCTTAGACTCATACTCTGGCCTAATGGTTAAGGGCTTAACTCTTACTCTGGCATACTGGTTAAGGTCTTAACTCTTACTCTGGCCTATTAGCTACGGTCTTATCTCTTACTCTGGCCTACTGGTTAAGGTCTTTACTCTTACTCTTGCCTAATAAATAAGGTCTTAACTCTTTCTCTGGCCTAATAGCTAAGGTCTTAACTCTTACTCTGGCCTAATAGCTAAGGTCTTAGATTTGCACTCTGGCCTACTGGTTAAGGTCTTAACTCTTACTCTGGCCTAATAGCTAAGGTCTTAGACTCGTACTCTGGCCTAATGGTTAAGGTCTTAACTCTTACTCTGGCCTACTGATTAAGGTCTTAACTCTTACTCTGGCCTAATAGCTAAGGTCGTAGACTCGTACTCTGGCCTAATGGTTAAGGTCTTAACTCTTACTCTTGCCTACTGGTTAAGGTCATAACTCTTACTCTGGCCTAATAGCTAAGCTGTTATCTATTGCTCTGGCCTAATAGCTAACGTCTTAAATCTTACTCTGGCCTAATAGCAATGGTCTTAGACTCGTACTCTGGCCTAATGGTTAAGGTATTAACTCTTACTCTGGCCTAATAGCTAAGGTCTTAACTCTTACTCTGGCCTAATAGCTAAGGTCTTAGACTCGTACTCTGGCCTAATGGTTTAGGTCTTAACTCTTACTCTGGCCTAATAGCTAAGGTCTTAACTCTTACTCTGGCCTAATAGCTAAGGTCTTAGACTCGTACTCTGGCCTAATGGTTAAGGTCTTAACTCTTACTCTGGCCTAATCGCTAAGGTCTTAACTCTTACTCTGGCCTAATAACTAAGGTCTTAGACTCGTACTCTGGCCTACAGGTTAAGGTCTTAACTCTTACGCTGGCCTACTGATTAAGGTCTTAACTCTTACTCTGGCCAAATAGCTAAGGTCTTAGCCTCGTACTCTGGCCTACTGGTTAAGGTCTTAACTCTTACTCTGGCCTAATAGCTAAGGTCTTAACTCTTACTCTGGCCTAATAGCTAAGGTCTTAGACATGTACTCTGGCCTAATGGTTAAGGTCTTAACTCTTACTCTGGCCTACTGATTAACGTCTTAACTCTTACTCTGGCCTAATAGCTAAGGTCTTAACTCTTACTCTGGCCTAATAGCTAAGGTCTTAGACTCATACTCTGGCCTAATGGTTAAGGGCTTAACTCTTACTCTGTCCTACTGGTTAAGGTCTTAACTCTTACTCTGGCCTACTAGCTAAGGTCTTAACTCTTACTCTGGCCTACTGGTTAAGGTCTTTACTCTTACTCTTGCCTAATAAATAAGGTCTTAACTCTTACTCTGGCCTAATAGCTAAGGTCTTAGACATGTACTCTGGCCTAATGGTTAAGGTCTTAACTCTTACTCTGGCCTACTGATTAACGTCTTAACTCTTACTCTGGCCTAATAGCTAAGGTCTTAGACTTGTACTCTGGCCTAATGGTTAAGGTCTTAGCCTCGTACTCTGGCCTACTGATTAAGGTCTTAACTCTTACTCTGGCCTAATAGCTAAGGTCTTAACTCTTACTCTGGCCTAATAGCTAAGGTCTTAGACATGTACTCTGGCCTAATGGTTAAGGTCTTAACTCTTACTCTGGCCTACTGATTAACGTCTTAACTCTTACTCTGGCCTAATAGCTAAGGTCTTAACTCTTACTCTGGCCTAATAGCTAAGGTCTTAGACTCATACTCTGGCCTAATGGTTAAGGGCTTAACTCTTACTCTGTCCTACTGGTTAAGGTCTTAACTCTTACTCTGGCCTACTAGCTAAGGTCTTAACTCTTACTCTGGCCTACTGGTTAAGGTCTTTACTCTTACTCTTGCCTAATAAATAAGGTCTTAACTCTTACTCTGACCTAATAGCTAAGGTCTTAACTCTTACTCTGGCCTAATAGCTAAGGTCTTAGACTCGTACTTTGGCCTACTGGTTAAGGTCTTAACTCTTACTCTGGCCTAATAGCTAAGGTCTTAGACTCGTACTCTGGCCTACTGGTTAAGGTCTTAACTCTTACTCTGGCCTACTGGTTTAGGTCTAAACTCTTACTCTGGCCTAATAGCTAAGGTGTTAGCTATTACTCTGGCCTAATAGCTAAGGTCTTAAATCTTACTCTGGCCTAATAGCTAAGGTCTTAGACTCGTACTCTGGCCTAATGGTTAAGGTCTTAAATCTTACTCTGGCCTAATAGCTAAGGTCTTAACTCTTACTCTGGCCTAATAGCTATGGTCTTAGACTCGTACTCTGGCCTAATGGTTAAGGTCTTAACTCTTACTCTGGCCTAATAGCTAAGGTCTTAACTCTTACTCTGGCCTAATAACTAAGGTCTTAGACTCGTACTCTGGCCTAATGGTTAAGGTCTTAACTCTTACTCTGGCCTAATAGCTAAGGTCTTAGACTCTTACTCTGGCCTAATAGCTCAGGTCTTAGACTCATACTCTGGCCTACTGGTTAAGGTCTTAACTCTTACTCTGGCCTAATAGCTAAGGTCTTAACTCTTACTCTGGCCTAATAGCTAAGGTCTTAGACTCGTGCTCTGGCCTAATGGTTAAGGTCTTAACTCTTACTCCGGCCTAATAGCTAAGGTCTTAACTCTTACTCTGGCCTAATAGCTAAGGTCTTAGACTCGTACTCTGGCCTAATGGTTAAGGTCTTAACTCTTACTCTGGCCTAATAGCTAAGGTCTTAACTCTTACTCTGGCCTAATAGCTAAGGTCTTAGACTCATACTCTGGCCTAATGGTTAAGGGCTTAACTCTTACTCTGGCATACTGGTTAAGGTCTTAACTCTTACTCTGGCCTATTAGCTACGGTCTTATCTCTTACTCTGGCCTACTGGTTAAGGTCTTTACTCTTACTCTTGCCTAATAAATAAGGTCTTAACTCTTTCTCTGGCCTAATAGCTAAGGTCTTAACTCTTACTCTGGCCTAATAGCTAAGGTCTTAGATTTGCACTCTGGCCTACTGGTTAAGGTCTTAACTCTTACTCTGGCCTAATAGCTAAGGTCTTAGACTCGTACTCTGGCCTAATGGTTAAGGTCTTAACTCTTACTCTGGCCTACTGATTAAGGTCTTAACTCTTACTCTGGCCTAATAGCTAAGGTCGTAGACTCGTACTCTGGCCTAATGGTTAAGGTCTTAACTCTTACTCTTGCCTACTGGTTAAGGTCATAACTCTTACTCTGGCCTAATAGCTAAGCTGTTATCTATTGCTCTGGCCTAATAGCTAACGTCTTAAATCTTACTCTGGCCTAATAGCAATGGTCTTAGACTCGTACTCTGGCCTAATGGTTAAGGTATTAACTCTTACTCTGGCCTAATAGCTAAGGTCTTAACTCTTACTCTGGCCTAATAGCTAAGGTCTTAGACTCGTACTCTGGCCTAATGGTTTAGGTCTTAACTCTTACTCTGGCCTAATAGCTAAGGTCTTAACTCTTACTCTGGCCTAATAGCTAAGGTCTTAGACTCGTACTCTGGCCTAATGGTTAAGGTCTTAACTCTTACTCTGGCCTAATCGCTAAGGTCTTAACTCTTACTCTGGCCTAATAACTAAGGTCTTAGACTCGTACTCTGGCCTAATGGTTAAGGTCTCAACTCTTACTCTGGCCTAATAGCTAAGGTCTTAGACTCGTACTCTGGCCTAATAGCTAAGGTCTTAGACTCGTACTCTGGCCTACTGGTTAAGGTCTTAACTCTTACTCTGGCCTAATAGCTAAGGTCTTAATTCTTACTCTGGCCTAATAGCTAAGGTCTTAGACTCGTACTCCGGCCTACAGGTTAAGTTCTTAATATTTACTCTGGCCTACTGGTTAAGGTCTTAACTCTTACTCTGGCCTAATAGCTAAGGTGTTAGACTCGTACTCTGGCCTACTGGTTAAGGTCTTAACTCTTACTCTGGCCTAATAGCTAAGGTCTTAACTCTTACTCTGGCCTAATAGCTAAGGTCTTAGACTCGTACTCTGGCCTAATGGTTAAGGTCTTAACTCTTACTCTGGCCTACTGATTAAGGTCTTAACTCTTACTCTGGCCTAATAGCTAAGGTCGTAGACTCGTACTCTGGCCTAATGGTTAAGGTCTTAACTCTTACTCTGGACTTCTGGTTAAGGTCTTAACTCTTACTCTGGCCTAATAGCTAAGGTGTTAAATCTTACTCTGGCCTAATAGCTAAGGTCTTAGACTCGTACTCTGGCCTAATAGTTAAGGTCTTAACTCTTACTCTGGCCTAATAGCTAAGGTCTTAACTCTTACTCTGGCCTAATAGCTAAGGTCTTATACTCGTACTCTGGCCTAATGGTTAAGGTCTTAACTCTTACTCTGGCCTAATAGCTAAGGTCTTAACTCTTACTCTGGCCTAATAACTAAGTTCTTAGACTCATACTCTGGCCTAATGGTTACGGTCTTAACTCTTACTCTGGCCTAATAGCTAAGGTCTTAGACTCTTACTCTGGCCTAATAGCTAAGGTCTTAGACTCGTACTCTGGCCTAATGGTTAAGGTCTTAACTCTTACTCTGGCCTACTGATTAAGGTCTTAACTCTTACTCTGGCCTAATAGCTAAGGTCGTAGACTCGTACTCTGGCCTAATGGTTAAGGTCTTAACTCTTACTCTTGCCTACTGGTTAAGGTCTTAACTCTTACTCTGGCCTAATAGCTAAGGTGTTAACTATTACTCTGGCCTAACAGCTAAGGTCTTAAATATTACTCTGGCCTAATAGCTAAGGTCTTAGACTTGTACTCTGGCCTAATAGTTGAGGTCTTAACTCTTGCTATGGCCTAATAGCTAAGGTCTTAACTCTTACTCTGGCCTAATAGCTAAGGTCTTAGACTCGTACTCTGGCCTAATGGTTAAGGTCATAACTCTTACTCTGGCCTAATAGCTAAGGTCTTAACTCTTACTCTGGCCTAATAGCTAAGGTCTTAGACTCGTACTCTGGCCTAATGGTTAAGGTCTTAACTCTTACTCTGGCCTAATAGCTAAGGTCTTAGACTCGTACTCTGGCCTAATAGCTAAGGTCTTAGACTCATACTCTGGCCTAATAGCTAAGGTCTTAGACTCGTACTCTGGCCTACTGGTTAAGGTCTTAACTCTTACTCTGGCCTAATAGCTAATGTCTTAGACTCGAACTCTGGCCTAATAGCTAAGGTCTTAGACTCGTACTCTGGCCTACTGGTTAAGGTCTTAACTCTTACTCTGGGTTAATAGCTAAGGTCTTAGACTCGTACTCTGGCCTAATGTTTAAAGTCTTAACTCTTACTCTGGCCTAATAGCTAAGGTCTTAGACTCGTACTATGGCCTACAGGTTAAGGTCTTAACTCTTACTCTGGCCTAATAGCTAAGGTCTTAACTCTTACTCTTGCCTACTGGTTAAGGTCTTAACTCTTACTCTGGCCTAATAGCTATGGTCTTAGACTTGTACTCTGGCCTAATGGTTAAGGTCTTAACTCTTACTCTGGTGTAATAGCTAAGGTCTTAGACTCGTACCCTGGCCTACTGGTTAAGGTATTAACTCTTACTCTGGCCTAATAGCTAAGGTCTTAACTCTTACTCTGGCCTAATAGCTAAGGTCTTAGACTTGTACTCTGGCCTAATGGTTAAGGTCTTAACTCTTACTCTGGCCTACTGATTAAGGTCTTAACTCTTACTCTGGCCTAATAGCTAAGGTCTTAACTCTTACTCTGGCCTAATAGCTAAGGTCTTATCTCTTACTCTGGCCTAATGGTTAAGGTCTTAACTCTTACTCTGGCGTAATAGCTAAGGTCTTAGACTCGTACTCTGGCCTAATGGCTAAGGTCTTAGACTCGTACTCTGGCCTAATAGCTAAGGTCTTAGACTCGTACTCTGGCCTACTGGTTAAGGTCTTAACTCTTACTCTGGCCTAATAGCTAAGGTCTTAGACTCGTACTATGGCCTACAGGTTAAAGGCTTAACTCTTACTCTGGCCTACTGGTTAAGGTCTTAACTCTTACTCTGGCCTAATAGTTAAGGTCTTAACTCTTACTCTGGCCTAATAGCTAAGGTCTTAGACTCGTACTCTGGCCTAATGGTTAAGGTCTTAACTCTTACTCTGGCCTACTGGTTAAGGTCTTAACTCTTACTCTGGCCTAATAGCTAAGGTCCTAGACTCATACTCTGGCCTAATGGTTAAGGTCTTAACTCTTACTCTGGCCTACTGGTTAAGGTCTTAACTCTTACTCTGGCCTACTGGTTAAGGTCTTTACTCTTACTCTGGCCTAATAGCTAAGGTCTTAACTCTTACTCTGGCCTAATAGTTAAGGTCTTAACTCTTACTCTGGCCTAATAGCTAAGGTCTTAGACTTGTACTATGGCCTACAGGTTAAGGTCTTAACTCTTACTCTGGCCTAATAGCTAAGGTCTTATACTCGTACTGTGGCCTAATAGCTAAGGTCTTAGACCCGTACTATGGCCTACAGGTTAAGGTCTTAACTCTTACTCTGGACTAATAGCTAAGGTCTTAGACTCGTACTCTGGCCTAATGGTTAATGTCTTAACTCTTACTCTAGCCTAATAGCTAAGGTCTTAACTCTTACTCTGGCCTAATAGCTAAGGTCTAAGACTCATACTATGGCCTACAGGTTTAGGTCTTAACTCTTACTCTGGCCTACTGGTTAAGGTCTTAACTCTTACTCTGGCCAAATAGCTAAGGTCTTAGACTCGTACTCTGGCCTACTGGTTAAGGTCTTAACTCTTACTCTGGCCTACTGGTTAAGGTCTTAACTCTTACTCTGGCCTACTGGTTAAGGTCTTTACTCTTACTCTTGCCTAATAGCTAAGGTCTTAACTCTTACTCTGGCCTAATAGCTAAGGTCTTAACTCTTACTCTGGCCTAATAGCTATGGTCTCAGACTCATACGCTGGCCTAATGGTTAAGGTCTTAACTCTTACTCTGGCCTAATAGCTAAGGTCTTAACTCTTACTCTGGCCTAATAGCTAAGGTCTTAGACTCGTACTCTTGCCTAATGGTTAATGTCTTAACTCTTACTCTAGCCTAATAGCTAAGGTCTTAACTCTTACTCTGGCCTAATAGCAAAGGTCTAAGACTCATACTATGGCCTACAGGTTAAGGTCTTAACTCTTATGCTGGCCTACTGATTAAGGTCTTAACTCTTACTCTGGCCAAATAGCTAAGGTCTTAGCCTCGTACTCTGGCCTACTGGTTAAGGTCTTAACTCTTACTCTGGCCTAATAGCTAAGGTCTTAACTCTTACTCTGGCCTAATAGCTAAGGTCTTAGACTTGTACTCTGGCCTAATGGTTAAGGTCTTAACTCTTACTCTGGCCTACTGATTAACGTCTTAACTCTTACTCTGGCCTAATAGCTAAGGTCTTAACTCTTACTCTGGCCTAATAGCTAAGGTCTTAACTCTTACTCTGGCCTAATGGTTAAGGTCTTAACTCTTATTCTGGCGTAGTAGCTAAGGTCTTAGACTCGTACTCTGGCCTAATGGCTAAGGTCTTAGACTCGTACTCTGGCCTAATAGCTAAGGTCTTAGACTCGTACTCTGGCCTACTGGTTAAGGTCTTAACTCTTACTCTGGCCTAATGTTTAAAGTCTTAACTCTTACTCTGGCCTAATAGCTAAGGTCTTAGACTCGTACTATGGCCTACAGGTTAAGGTCTTAACTCTTACTCTGGCCTAATAGCTAAGGTCTTAACTCTTACTCTTGCCTACTGGTTAAGGTCTTAACTCTTACTCTGGCCTAATAGCTAAGGTCGTAGACTCGTACTCTGGCCTAATGGTTAAGGTCTTAACTCTTACTCTTGCCTACTGGTTAAGGTCTTAACTCTTACTCTGGCCTAATAGCTAAGGTGTTAACTATTACTCTGGCCTAACAGCTAAGGTCTTAAATATTACTCTGGCCTAATAGCTAAGGTCTTAGACTTGTACTCTGGCCTAATAGTTGAGGTCTTAACTCTTGCTATGGCCTAATAGCTAAGGTCTTAACTCTTACTCTGGCCTAATAGCTAAGGTCTTAGACTCGTACTCTGGCCTAATGGTTAAGGTCATAACTCTTACTCTGGCCTAATAGCTAAGGTCTTAACTCTTACTCTGGCCTAATAGCTAAGGTCTTAGACTCGTACTCTGGCCTAATGGTTAAGGTCTTAACTCTTACTCTGGCCTAATAGCTAAGGTCTTAGACTCGTACTCTGGCCTAATAGCTAAGGTCTTAGACTCATACTCTGGCCTAATAGCTAAGGTCTTAGACTCGTACTCTGGCCTACTGGTTAAGGTCTTAACTCTTACTCTGGCCTAATAGCTAATGTCTTAGACTCGAACTCTGGCCTAATAGCTAAGGTCTTAGACTCGTACTCTGGCCTACTGGTTAAGGTCTTAACTCTTACTCTGGGTTAATAGCTAAGGTCTTAGACTCGTACTCTGGCCTAATGTTTAAAGTCTTAACTCTTACTCTGGCCTAATAGCTAAGGTCTTAGACTCGTACTATGGCCTACAGGTTAAGGTCTTAACTCTTACTCTGGCCTAATAGCTAAGGTCTTAACTCTTACTCTTGCCTACTGGTTAAGGTCTTAACTCTTACTCTGGCCTAATAGCTATGGTCTTAGACTTGTACTCTGGCCTAATGGTTAAGGTCTTAACTCTTACTCTGGTGTAATAGCTAAGGTCTTAGACTCGTACCCTGGCCTACTGGTTAAGGTATTAACTCTTACTCTGGCCTAATAGCTAAGGTCTTAACTCTTACTCTGGCCTAATAGCTAAGGTCTTAGACTTGTACTCTGGCCTAATGGTTAAGGTCTTAACTCTTACTCTGGCCTACTGATTAAGGTCTTAACTCTTACTCTGGCCTAATAGCTAAGGTCTTAACTCTTACTCTGGCCTAATAGCTAAGGTCTTATCTCTTACTCTGGCCTAATGGTTAAGGTCTTAACTCTTACTCTGGCGTAATAGCTAAGGTCTTAGACTCGTACTCTGGCCTAATGGCTAAGGTCTTAGACTCGTACTCTGGCCTAATAGCTAAGGTCTTAGACTCGTACTCTGGCCTACTGGTTAAGGTCTTAACTCTTACTCTGGCCTAATAGCTAAGGTCTTAGACTCGTACTATGGCCTACAGGTTAAAGGCTTAACTCTTACTCTGGCCTACTGGTTAAGGTCTTAACTCTTACTCTGGCCTAATAGTTAAGGTCTTAACTCTTACTCTGGCCTAATAGCTAAGGTCTTAGACTCGTACTCTGGCCTAATGGTTAAGGTCTTAACTCTTACTCTGGCCTACTGGTTAAGGTCTTAACTCTTACTCTGGCCTAATAGCTAAGGTCCTAGACTCATACTCTGGCCTAATGGTTAAGGTCTTAACTCTTACTCTGGCCTACTGGTTAAGGTCTTAACTCTTACTCTGGCCTACTGGTTAAGGTCTTTACTCTTACTCTGGCCTAATAGCTAAGGTCTTTTCTCTTACTCTGGCCTAATAGTTAAGGTCTTAACTCTTACTCTGGCCTAATAGCTAAGGTCTTAGACTTGTACTATGGCCTACAGGTTAAGGTCTTAACTCTTACTCTGGCCTAATAGCTAAGGTCTTATACTCGTACTGTGGCCTAATAGCTAAGGTCTTAGACCCGTACTATGGCCTACAGGTTAAGGTCTTAACTCTTACTCTGGACTAATAGCTAAGGTCTTAGACTCGTACTCTGGCCTAATGGTTAATGTCTTAACTCTTACTCTAGCCTAATAGCTAAGGTCTTAACTCTTACTCTGGCCTAATAGCTAAGGTCTAAGACTCATACTATGGCCTACAGGTTAAGGTCTTAACTCTTACTCTGGCCTACTGGTTAAGGTCTTAACTCTTACTCTGGCCAAATAGCTAAGGTCTTAGACTCGTACTCTGGCCTACTGGTTAAGGTCTTAACTCTTACTCTGGCCTACTGGTTAAGGTCTTAACTCTTACTCTGGCCTACTGGTTAAGGTCTTTACTCTTACTCTTGCCTAATAGCTAAGGTCTTAACTCTTACTCTGGCCTAATAGCTAAGGTCTTAACTCTTACTCTGGCCTAATAGCTATGGTCTCAGACTCATACGCTGGCCTAATGGTTAAGGTCTTAACTCTTACTCTGGCCTAATAGCTAAGGTCTTAACTCTTACTCTGGCCTAATAGCTAAGGTCTTAGACTCGTACTCTGGCCTAATGGTTAATGTCTTAACTCTTACTCTAGCCTAATAGCTAAGGTCTTAACTCTTACTCTGGCCTAATAGCTAAGGTCTAAGACTCATACTATGGCCTACAGGTTAAGGTCTTAACTCTTACGCTGGCCTACTGATTAAGGTCTTAACTCTTACTCTGGCCAAATAGCTAAGGTCTTAGCCTCGTACTCTGGCCTACTGGTTAAGGTCTTAACTCTTACTCTGGCCTAATAGCTAAGGTCTTAACTCTTACTCTGGCCTAATAGCTAAGGTCTTAGACATGTACTCTGGCCTAATGGTTAAGGTCTTAACTCTTACTCTGGCCTACTGATTAACGTCTTAACTCTTACTCTGGCCTAATAGCTAAGGTCTTAACTCTTACTCTGGCCTAATAGCTAAGGTCTTAGACTCATACTCTGGCCTAATGGTTAAGGGCTTAACTCTTACTCTGTCCTACTGGTTAAGGTCTTAACTCTTACTCTGGCCTACTAGCTAAGGTCTTAACTCTTACTCTGGCCTACTGGTTAAGGTCTTTACTCTTACTCTTGCCTAATAAATAAGGTCTTAACTCTTACTCTGACCTAATAGCTAAGGTCTTAACTCTTACTCTGGCCTAATAGCTAAGGTCTTAGACTCGTACTTTGGCCTACTGGTTAAGGTCTTAACTCTTACTCTGGCCTAATAGCTAAGGTCTTAGACTCGTACTCTGGCCTACTGGTTAAGGTCTTAACTCTTACTCTGGCCTACTGGTTTAGGTCTAAACTCTTACTCTGGCCTAATAGCTAAGGTGTTAGCTATTACTCTGGCCTAATAGCTAAGGTCTTAAATCTTACTCTGGCCTAATAGCTAAGGTCTTAGACTCGTACTCTGGCCTAATGGTTAAGGTCTTAAATCTTACTCTGGCCTAATAGCTAAGGTCTTAACTCTTACTCTGGCCTAATAGCTATGGTCTTAGACTCGTACTCTGGCCTAATGGTTAAGGTCTTAACTCTTACTCTGGCCTAATAGCTAAGGTCTTAACTCTTACTCTGGCCTAATAACTAAGGTCTTAGACTCGTACTCTGGCCTAATGGTTAAGGTCTTAACTCTTACTCTGGCCTAATAGCTAAGGTCTTAGACTCTTACTCTGGCCTAATAGCTCAGGTCTTAGACTCATACTCTGGCCTACTGGTTAAGGTCTTAACTCTTACTCTGGCCTAATAGCTAAGGTCTTAACTCTTACTCTGGCCTAATAGCTAAGGTCTTAGACTCGTGCTCTGGCCTAATGGTTAAGGTCTTAACTCTTACTCCGGCCTAATAGCTAAGGTCTTAACTCTTACTCTGGCCTAATAGCTAAGGTCTTAGACTCGTACTCTGGCCTAATGGTTAAGGTCTTAACTCTTACTCTGGCCTAATAGCTAAGGTCTTAACTCTTACTCTGGCCTAATAGCTAAGGTCTTAGACTCATACTCTGGCCTAATGGTTAAGGGCTTAACTCTTACTCTGGCATACTGGTTAAGGTCTTAACTCTTACTCTGGCCTATTAGCTACGGTCTTATCTCTTACTCTGGCCTACTGGTTAAGGTCTTTACTCTTACTCTTGCCTAATAAATAAGGTCTTAACTCTTTCTCTGGCCTAATAGCTAAGGTCTTAACTCTTACTCTGGCCTAATAGCTAAGGTCTTAGATTTGCACTCTGGCCTACTGGTTAAGGTCTTAACTCTTACTCTGGCCTAATAGCTAAGGTCTTAGACTCGTACTCTGGCCTAATGGTTAAGGTCTTAACTCTTACTCTGGCCTACTGATTAAGGTCTTAACTCTTACTCTGGCCTAATAGCTAAGGTCGTAGACTCGTACTCTGGCCTAATGGTTAAGGTCTTAACTCTTACTCTTGCCTACTGGTTAAGGTCATAACTCTTACTCTGGCCTAATAGCTAAGCTGTTATCTATTGCTCTGGCCTAATAGCTAACGTCTTAAATCTTACTCTGGCCTAATAGCAATGGTCTTAGACTCGTACTCTGGCCTAATGGTTAAGGTATTAACTCTTACTCTGGCCTAATAGCTAAGGTCTTAACTCTTACTCTGGCCTAATAGCTAAGGTCTTAGACTCGTACTCTGGCCTAATGGTTTAGGTCTTAACTCTTACTCTGGCCTAATAGCTAAGGTCTTAACTCTTACTCTGGCCTAATAGCTAAGGTCTTAGACTCGTACTCTGGCCTAATGGTTAAGGTCTTAACTCTTACTCTGGCCTAATCGCTAAGGTCTTAACTCTTACTCTGGCCTAATAACTAAGGTCTTAGACTCGTACTCTGGCCTAATGGTTAAGGTCTCAACTCTTACTCTGGCCTAATAGCTAAGGTCTTAGACTCGTACTCTGGCCTAATAGCTAAGGTCTTAGACTCGTACTCTGGCCTACTGGTTAAGGTCTTAACTCTTACTCTGGCCTAATAGCTAAGGTCTTAATTCTTACTCTGGCCTAATAGCTAAGGTCTTAGACTCGTACTCCGGCCTACAGGTTAAGTTCTTAATATTTACTCTGGCCTACTGGTTAAGGTCTTAACTCTTACTCTGGCCTAATAGCTAAGGTGTTAGACTCGTACTCTGGCCTACTGGTTAAGGTCTTAACTCTTACTCTGGCCTAATAGCTAAGGTCTTAACTCTTACTCTGGCCTAATAGCTAAGGTCTTAGACTCGTACTCTGGCCTAATGGTTAAGGTCTTAACTCTTACTCTGGCCTACTGATTAAGGTCTTAACTCTTACTCTGGCCTAATAGCTAAGGTCGTAGACTCGTACTCTGGCCTAATGGTTAAGGTCTTAACTCTTACTCTGGACTTCTGGTTAAGGTCTTAACTCTTACTCTGGCCTAATAGCTAAGGTGTTAAATCTTACTCTGGCCTAATAGCTAAGGTCTTAGACTCGTACTCTGGCCTAATAGTTAAGGTCTTAACTCTTACTCTGGCCTAATAGCTAAGGTCTTAACTCTTACTCTGGCCTAATAGCTAAGGTCTTATACTCGTACTCTGGCCTAATGGTTAAGGTCTTAACTCTTACTCTGGCCTAATAGCTAAGGTCTTAACTCTTACTCTGGCCTAATAACTAAGTTCTTAGACTCATACTCTGGCCTAATGGTTACGGTCTTAACTCTTACTCTGGCCTAATAGCTAAGGTCTTAGACTCTTACTCTGGCCTAATAGCTAAGGTCTTAGACTCGTACTCTGGCCTAATGGTTAAGGTCTTAACTCTTACTCTGGCCTACTGATTAAGGTCTTAACTCTTACTCTGGCCTAATAGCTAAGGTCGTAGACTCGTACTCTGGCCTAATGGTTAAGGTCTTAACTCTTACTCTTGCCTACTGGTTAAGGTCTTAACTCTTACTCTGGCCTAATAGCTAAGGTGTTAACTATTACTCTGGCCTAACAGCTAAGGTCTTAAATATTACTCTGGCCTAATAGCTAAGGTCTTAGACTTGTACTCTGGCCTAATAGTTGAGGTCTTAACTCTTGCTATGGCCTAATAGCTAAGGTCTTAACTCTTACTCTGGCCTAATAGCTAAGGTCTTAGACTCGTACTCTGGCCTAATGGTTAAGGTCATAACTCTTACTCTGGCCTAATAGCTAAGGTCTTAACTCTTACTCTGGCCTAATAGCTAAGGTCTTAGACTCGTACTCTGGCCTAATGGTTAAGGTCTTAACTCTTACTCTGGCCTAATAGCTAAGGTCTTAGACTCGTACTCTGGCCTAATAGCTAAGGTCTTAGACTCATACTCTGGCCTAATAGCTAAGGTCTTAGACTCGTACTCTGGCCTACTGGTTAAGGTCTTAACTCTTACTCTGGCCTAATAGCTAATGTCTTAGACTCGAACTCTGGCCTAATAGCTAAGGTCTTAGACTCGTACTCTGGCCTACTGGTTAAGGTCTTAACTCTTACTCTGGGTTAATAGCTAAGGTCTTAGACTCGTACTCTGGCCTAATGTTTAAAGTCTTAACTCTTACTCTGGCCTAATAGCTAAGGTCTTAGACTCGTACTATGGCCTACAGGTTAAGGTCTTAACTCTTACTCTGGCCTAATAGCTAAGGTCTTAACTCTTACTCTTGCCTACTGGTTAAGGTCTTAACTCTTACTCTGGCCTAATAGCTATGGTCTTAGACTTGTACTCTGGCCTAATGGTTAAGGTCTTAACTCTTACTCTGGTGTAATAGCTAAGGTCTTAGACTCGTACCCTGGCCTACTGGTTAAGGTATTAACTCTTACTCTGGCCTAATAGCTAAGGTCTTAACTCTTACTCTGGCCTAATAGCTAAGGTCTTAGACTTGTACTCTGGCCTAATGGTTAAGGTCTTAACTCTTACTCTGGCCTACTGATTAAGGTCTTAACTCTTACTCTGGCCTAATAGCTAAGGTCTTAACTCTTACTCTGGCCTAATAGCTAAGGTCTTATCTCTTACTCTGGCCTAATGGTTAAGGTCTTAACTCTTACTCTGGCGTAATAGCTAAGGTCTTAGACTCGTACTCTGGCCTAATGGCTAAGGTCTTAGACTCGTACTCTGGCCTAATAGCTAAGGTCTTAGACTCGTACTCTGGCCTACTGGTTAAGGTCTTAACTCTTACTCTGGCCTAATAGCTAAGGTCTTAGACTCGTACTATGGCCTACAGGTTAAAGGCTTAACTCTTACTCTGGCCTACTGGTTAAGGTCTTAACTCTTACTCTGGCCTAATAGTTAAGGTCTTAACTCTTACTCTGGCCTAATAGCTAAGGTCTTAGACTCGTACTCTGGCCTAATGGTTAAGGTCTTAACTCTTACTCTGGCCTACTGGTTAAGGTCTTAACTCTTACTCTGGCCTAATAGCTAAGGTCCTAGACTCATACTCTGGCCTAATGGTTAAGGTCTTAACTCTTACTCTGGCCTACTGGTTAAGGTCTTAACTCTTACTCTGGCCTACTGGTTAAGGTCTTTACTCTTACTCTGGCCTAATAGCTAAGGTCTTTTCTCTTACTCTGGCCTAATAGTTAAGGTCTTAACTCTTACTCTGGCCTAATAGCTAAGGTCTTAGACTTGTACTATGGCCTACAGGTTAAGGTCTTAACTCTTACTCTGGCCTAATAGCTAAGGTCTTATACTCGTACTGTGGCCTAATAGCTAAGGTCTTAGACCCGTACTATGGCCTACAGGTTAAGGTCTTAACTCTTACTCTGGACTAATAGCTAAGGTCTTAGACTCGTACTCTGGCCTAATGGTTAATGTCTTAACTCTTACTCTAGCCTAATAGCTAAGGTCTTAACTCTTACTCTGGCCTAATAGCTAAGGTCTAAGACTCATACTATGGCCTACAGGTTAAGGTCTTAACTCTTACTCTGGCCTACTGGTTAAGGTCTTAACTCTTACTCTGGCCAAATAGCTAAGGTCTTAGACTCGTACTCTGGCCTACTGGTTAAGGTCTTAACTCTTACTCTGGCCTACTGGTTAAGGTCTTAACTCTTACTCTGGCCTACTGGTTAAGGTCTTTACTCTTACTCTTGCCTAATAGCTAAGGTCTTAACTCTTACTCTGGCCTAATAGCTAAGGTCTTAACTCTTACTCTGGCCTAATAGCTATGGTCTCAGACTCATACGCTGGCCTAATGGTTAAGGTCTTAACTCTTACTCTGGCCTAATAGCTAAGGTCTTAACTCTTACTCTGGCCTAATAGCTAAGGTCTTAGACTCGTACTCTGGCCTAATGGTTAATGTCTTAACTCTTACTCTAGCCTAATAGCTAAGGTCTTAACTCTTACTCTGGCCTAATAGCTAAGGTCTAAGACTCATACTATGGCCTACAGGTTAAGGTCTTAACTCTTACGCTGGCCTACTGATTAAGGTCTTAACTCTTACTCTGGCCAAATAGCTAAGGTCTTAGCCTCGTACTCTGGCCTACTGGTTAAGGTCTTAACTCTTACTCTGGCCTAATAGCTAAGGTCTTAACTCTTACTCTGGCCTAATAGCTAAGGTCTTAGACATGTACTCTGGCCTAATGGTTAAGGTCTTAACTCTTACTCTGGCCTACTGATTAACGTCTTAACTCTTACTCTGGCCTAATAGCTAAGGTCTTAACTCTTACTCTGGCCTAATAGCTAAGGTCTTAGACTCATACTCTGGCCTAATGGTTAAGGGCTTAACTCTTACTCTGTCCTACTGGTTAAGGTCTTAACTCTTACTCTGGCCTACTAGCTAAGGTCTTAACTCTTACTCTGGCCTACTGGTTAAGGTCTTTACTCTTACTCTTGCCTAATAAATAAGGTCTTAACTCTTACTCTGACCTAATAGCTAAGGTCTTAACTCTTACTCTGGCCTAATAGCTAAGGTCTTAGACTCGTACTTTGGCCTACTGGTTAAGGTCTTAACTCTTACTCTGGCCTAATAGCTAAGGTCTTAGACTCGTACTCTGGCCTACTGGTTAAGGTCTTAACTCTTACTCTGGCCTACTGGTTTAGGTCTAAACTCTTACTCTGGCCTAATAGCTAAGGTGTTAGCTATTACTCTGGCTTAATAGCTAAGGTCTTAAATCTTACTCTGGCCTAATAGCTAAGGTCTTAGACTCGTACTCTGGCCTAATGGTTAAGGTCTTAAATCTTACTCTGGCCTAATAGCTAAGGTCTTAACTCTTACTCTGGCCTAATAGCTATGGTCTTAGACTCGTACTCTGGCCTAATGGTTAAGGTCTTAACTCTTACTCTGGCCTAATAGCTAAGGTCTTAACTCTTACTCTGGCCTAATAACTAAGGTCTTAGACTCGTACTCTGGCCTAATGGTTAAGGTCTTAACTCTTACTCTGGCCTAATAGCTAAGGTCTTAGACTCTTACTCTGGCCTAATAGCTCAGGTCTTAGACTCATACTCTGGCCTACTGGTTAAGGTCTTAACTCTTACTCTGGCCTAATAGCTAAGGTCTTAACTCTTACTCTGGCCTAATAGCTAAGGTCTTAGACTCGTACTCTGGCCTAATGGTTAAGGTCTTAACTCTTACTCCGGCCTAATAGCTAAGGTCTTAACTCTTACTCTGGCCTAATAGCTAAGGTCTTAGACTCGTACTCTGGCCTAATGGTTAAGGTCTTAACTCTTACTCTGGCCTAATAGCTAAGGTCTTAACTCTTACTCTGGCCTAATAGCTAAGGTCTTAGACTCATACTCTGGCCTAATGGTTAAGGGCTTAACTCTTACTCTGGCATACTGGTTAAGGTCTTAACTCTTACTCTGGCCTATTAGCTACGGTCTTATCTCTTACTCTGGCCTACTGGTTAAGGTCTTTACTCTTACTCTTGCCTAATAAATAAGGTCTTAACTCTTTCTCTGGCCTAATAGCTAAGGTCTTAACTCTTACTCTGGCCTAATAGCTAAGGTCTTAGATTTGCACTCTGGCCTACTGGTTAAGGTCTTAACTCTTACTCTGGCCTAATAGCTAAGGTCTTAGACTCGTACTCTGGCCTAATGGTTAAGGTCTTAACTCTTACTCTGGCCTACTGATTAAGGTCTTAACTCTTACTCTGGCCTAATAGCTAAGGTCGTAGACTCGTACTCTGGCCTAATGGTTAAGGTCTTAACTCTTACTCTTGCCTACTGGTTAAGGTCATAACTCTTACTCTGGCCTAATAGCTAAGCTGTTATCTATTGCTCTGGCCTAATAGCTAACGTCTTAAATCTTACTCTGGCCTAATAGCAATGGTCTTAGACTCGTACTCTGGCCTAATGGTTAAGGTATTAACTCTTACTCTGGCCTAATAGCTAAGGTCTTAACTCTTACTCTGGCCTAATAGCTAAGGTCTTAGACTCGTACTCTGGCCTAATGGTTTAGGTCTTAACTCTTACTCTGGCCTAATAGCTAAGGTCTTAACTCTTACTCTGGCCTAATAGCTAAGGTCTTAGACTCGAAACTCTGGCCTAATGGTTAAGGTCTTAACTCTTACTCTGGCCTAATCGCTAAGGTCTTAACTCTTACTCTGGCCTAATAACTAAGGTCTTAGACTCGTACTCTGGCCTAATGGTTAAGGTCTCAACTCTTACTCTGGCCTAATAGCTAAGGCCTTAGACTCGTACTCTGGCCTAATAGCTAAGGTCTTAGACTCGTACTCTGGCCTACTGGTTAAGGTCTTAACTCTTACTCTGGCCTAATAGCTAAGGTCTTAACTCTTACTCTGGCCTAATAGCTAAGGTCTTAGACTCGTACTCCGGCCTACAGGTTAAGTTCTTAATATTTACTCTGGCCTACTGGTTAAGGTCTTAACTCTTACTCTGGCCTAATAGCTAAGGTGTTAGACTCGTACTCTGGCCTACTGGTTAAGGTCTTAACTCTTACTCTGGCCTAATAGCTAAGGTCTTAACTCTTACTCTGGCCTAATAGCTAAGGTCTTAGACTCGTACTCTGGCCTAATGGTTAAGGTCTTAACTCTTACTCTGGCCTACTGATTAAGGTCTTAACTCTTACTCTGGCCTAATAGCTAAGGTCGTAGACTCGTACTCTGGCCTAATGGTTAAGGTCTTAACTCTTACTCTGGACTTCTGGTTAAGGTCTTAACTCTTACTCTGGCCTAATAGCTAAGGTGTTAAATCTTACTCTGGCCTAATAGCTAAGGTCTTAGACTCGTACTCTGGCCTAATAGTTAAGGTCTTAACTCTTACTCTGGCCTAATAGCTAAGGTCTTAACTCTTACTCTGGCCTAATAGCTAAGGTCTTATACTCGTACTCTGGCCTAATGGTTAAGGTCTTAACTCTTACTCTGGCCTAATAGCTAAGGTCTTAACTCTTACTCTGGCCTAATAACTAAGTTCTTAGACTCATACTCTGGCCTAATGGTTACGGTCTTAACTCTTACTCTGGCCTAATAGCTAAGGTCTTAGACTCTTACTCTGGCCTAATAGCTAAGGTCTTAGACTCGTACTCTGGCCTAATGGTTAAGGTCTTAACTCTTACTCTGGCCTACTGATTAAGGTCTTAACTCTTACTCTGGCCTAATAGCTAAGGTCGTAGACTCGTACTCTGTCCTAATGGTTAAGGTCTTAACTCTTAATCTGGCCTACTGGGTAAGGTCTTAACTCTTACTCTGGCCTAATAGCTAAGGTGTTAACTATTACTCTGGCCTAATAGCTAAGGTCTTAAATCTTACTCTGGCCTAATAGCTAAGGTCTTAGACTCGTACACTGGCCTAATGGTTAAGGTCTTAACTCTTACTCTGGCCTAATAGCTAAGGTCTTAACTCTTACTCTGGCCTAATAGCTAAGGTCTTAGACTCGTACTCTGGCCTAATGGTTAAGGTCTTAACTCTTACTCTGGCCTAATAGCTAAGGTCTTAACTCTTACTCTGGCCTAATAGCTAAGGTCTTAGACTCGTACTCTGGCCTAATGGTTAAGGTCTTAACTCTTACTCTGGCCTAATAGCTAAGGTCTTAACTCTTACTCTGGCCTAATAGCTAAGGTCTTAGACTCGTACTCTGGCCTAATTGTTAAGGTCTTAACTCTTACTCTGGCCTAATAGCTAAGGTCTTAACTCTTACTCTGGCCTAATAGCTAAGGTCTTAGACTCGTACTCTGGCCTAATGGTTAAGGTCTTAACTCTTACTTTGGCCTAATAGCTAAGGTCTTCACTCTTACTCTGGCCTAATAGCTAAGGTCTTAGACTCGTACTCTGGCCTAATGGTTAAGGGCTTAACTCTACTCTGGCCTACTGGTTAAGGTCTTAACTCTTACTCTGGCCTACTAGCTAAGGTCTTAACTCTTACTCTGGCCTACTGGTTAAGGTCTTTACTCTTACTCTTGCATAATAGCTAAGGTCTTAACTCTTACTCTGGCCTAATAGCTAAGGTCTTAACTCTTACTCTGGCCTACTGATTAAGGTCTTAACTCTTACTCTGGCCTAATAGCTAAGGTCGTAAACTCGTACTCTGGCCTAATGGTTAAGGTCTTAACTCTTACTCTGGCCTACTGGTTAAGGTCTTAACTCTTACTCTGGCCTAATAGCTAAGGTGTTAACTATTACTCTGGCCTAATAGCTAAGGTCTTACATCTTACTCTGGCCTAATAGCTAAGGTCTTAGACTCGTACAATGGCCTAATGGTTAGGGTCTTAACTCTTACTCTGGCCTAATAGCTAAGGTCTTAACTCTTACTCTGGCCTAATAGCTAAGGTCTTAGACTCGTACTCTGGCCTAATGGTTAAGGTCTTAACTCTTACTCTGGCATACTAGCTAAGGTCTTAACTCTTACTCTGGCCTAATAACTAAGGTCTTAGACTCGTACTCTGGCCTAATGGTTATGGTCTTAACTCTTACTCTGGCCTAATAGCTAAGGTCTTAGACTCGTACTCTGGCCTAATAGCTAAGGTCTTAGACTCATACTCTGGCCTACTGGTTAAGGTCTTAACTCTTACTCTGGCCTAATAGCTAAGGTCTTAACTCTAACTCTGGCCTAATAGCTAAGGTCTTAGACTCTTACTCTGGCCTAATGGTTAAGGTCTTAACTCTTACTCTGGCCTAATAGCTAAGGTCTTAGACTCGTACTCTGGCCTAATAGCTAAGGTCTTAGACTCATACTCTGGCCTACTGGTTAAGGTCTTAACTCTTACTCTGGCCTAATAGCTAAGGTCTTAACTCTAACTCTGGCCTAATAGCTAAGGTCTTAGACTCGTACTCTGGCCTAATGGTTAAGGTCTTAACTCTTACTCTGGCCTAATAGCTAAGGTCTTAACTCTTACTCTGGCCTAATAGCTAAGGTCTTAGACTCGTACTCTGGCCTAATGGTTAAGGTCTTAACTCTTACTCTGGCCTAATAGCTAAGGTCTTAACTCTTACTCTGGCCTAATAGCTAAGGTCTTAGACTCGTACTCTGGCCTAATGGTTAAGGGCTTAACTCTTACTCTGGCTACTGGTTAAGGTCTTAACTCTTACTCTGGCCTACTAGCTAAGGTCTTAACTCTTACTCTGGCCTACTGGTTAAGGTCTTTACTCTTACTCTTGCCTAATAGCTAAGGTCTTAACTCTTACTCTGGCCTAATAGCTAAGGTCTTAACTCTTACTCTGGCCTAATAGCTATGGTCTTAGACTCCTACTCTGGCCTAATGGTTAAGGTCTTAACTCTTACTCTGGCCTAATAGCTAAGGTCTTAACTCTTTCTCTGGCCTAATAGCTAAGGTCTAGGACTCGTACTCTGGCCTAATGGGTAAGGTCTTAACTCTTACTCTGGCCTAATAGCTAAGGTCTTAACTCTTACTCTGGCCTAATAGCTAAGGTCTTAGACTCGTACTATGGCCTACAGGTTTAGGTCTTAACTCTAACTCTGGCCTACTGGTTAAGGTCTTAACTCTTACTCTGGCCTAATAGCTAAGGTCTTAGACTCGTACTCTGGCCTACTGGTTAAGGTCTTAACTCTTACTCTGGCCTAATAGCTAAGGTCTTAAATCTTACTCTGGCCTAATAGCTAAGGTCTTAGACTTGTACTCTGGCCTAATGTTTAAGGTCTTAACTCTTCCTCTGGCCTACTGATTAAGGTCTTAACTCTTACTCTGGCCTAATATCTAAGGTCGTAGAATCGTACTCTGGCCTAATGGTTAAGTTCTTAACTCTTACTCTTGCCTACTGGTTAAGGTCTTAACTCTTACTCTGGCCTACTGGTTAAGGTCTTAACTCTTACTCTGGCCTAATAGCTAAGGTCTTAGACTCGTACTCTGGCCTACTGGTTAAGGTCTTAACTCTTACTCTGGCCTACTGGTTAAGGTCTTAACTTTTACTCTGGCCTAATAGCTAAGGTCTTGGACTCGTACTATGGCCTACAGGTTAAGGTCTTAACTCTTACTCTGGCCTACTGGTTAAGGTCTTAACTCTTTCTCTGGCCTAATAGCTAAGGTCTTAGACTCGTACTCTGGCCTAATGGTTAAGGTCTTAACTCTTACTCTGGCCTAATAGCTAAGGTCTTAACTCTTACTCTGGCCTAATAACTAAGGTCTTAGACTCGTACTCTGGCCTAATGGTTAAGGTCTTAACTCTTACTCTGGCCTAATAGCTAAGGTCTTAGACTCGTACTCTGGCCTAATAGCTAAGGTCTTAGACTTGTACTCTGGCCTACTGGTTAAGGTCTTAACTCTTACTCTGGCCTAATAGCTAAGGTCTTAACTCTTACTCTGGCCTAATAGCTAAGGTCTTAGACTCGTACTCTGGCCTAATAGTTAAGGTCTTAACTCTTACTCTGGCCTAATTGCTAAGGTATTAACTCTTACTCTGGCCTAATAGCTAAGGTCTTAGACTCGTACTCTGGCCTAATGGTTAAGGTCTTAAGTCTTACTCTGGCCTAATAGCTAAGGTCTTAACTCTTACTCTGGCCTAATAGCTAAGGTCTTAGACTCATACTCTGGCCTAATGGTTAAGGGCTTAACTCTTACTCTGGCCTACTGGTTAAGGTCTTAACTCTTACTCTGGCCTACTAGCTAAGGTCTTAACTCTTACTTTGGCCTACTGGTTAAGGTCTTTACTCTTACTCTTGCCTAATAGCTAAGGTCTTAACTCTTACTCTGGCCTAATAGCTAAGGTCTTAGACTCGTACTCTGGCCTAATGGTTAAGGTCTTAACTCTTACTCTGGCCTAATAGGTAAGGTCTTAACTCTTACTTTGGCCTAATAGCTAACGTCTTAGACTCATACTATGGCCTACAGGTTAAGGTCTTAACTTTTACCCTGGCCTACTGATTAATGTCTTATTTCTTACTCTGGCCTAATAGCTAAGGTCTCAACTCTTACTCTGGCCTAATAGCCAAGGTCTTAGACTTGTACTCTGGCCTAATGGTTAAGGTCATAACTCTTGCTCTGGCCAAATAGCTAAGGTCTTAGACTCGTACTCTGGCCTGCTGGTTAAGGTCTTAACTCTTACTCTGGCCTACTGGTTAAGGTCTTAACTCTTACTCTGGCCTACTAGCTAAGGTCTTAACTCTTACTCTGGCCAACTGGTTAAGGTCTTAACTCTTACTCTGGCCTACTGGTTAAGGTCTTATCTCTTGCTATGGCCTAATAGCTAAGGTCTTAGACTCGTACTCTGGCATAATGGTTAAGGTCTTAACTCTTACTTTTGCCTACTGGTTAAGGTCTTAACTCTTACTCTGGCCTAATAGCTAAGGTTTCAACTCTTACTCTGGCCTAATAGCTAAGGTCTTAGACTCGTACACTGGCCTAATGGTTAAGGTCTTAACTCTTACTCTGGCCTAATAGCTAAGGTCTTAACTCTTACTCTGGCCTAATAGCTAAGGTCTTAGACTCGTACTCTGGCCTAATGGTTAAGGTCTTAACTCTTACTCTGGCCTAATAGCTAAGGTCTTAACTCTTACTCTGGCCTAATAGCTAAGGTCTTAGACTCGTACTCTGGCCTAATAGTTAAGGTCTTAACTCTTACTCTGGCCTAATAGCTAAGGTCTTAACTCTTACTCTGGCCTAATAGCTAAGGTCTTAGACTCGTACTCTGGCCTAATGGTTAAGGTCTTAACTCTTACTCTGGCCTAATAGCTAAGGTCTTAACTCTTACTCTGGCCTAATAGCTAAGGTCTTAGACTCGTACTCTGGCCTAATGGTTAAGGTCTTAACTCTTACTTTGGCCTAATAGCTAAGGTCTTCACTCTTACTCTGGCCTAATAGCTAAGGTCTTAGACTCGTACTCTGGCCTAATGGTTAAGGGCTTAACTCTACTCTGGCCTACTGGTTAAGGTCTTAACTCTTACTCTGGCCTACTAGCTAAGGTCTTAACTCTTACTCTGGCCTACTGGTTAAGGTCTTTACTCTTACTCTTGCATAATAGCTAAGGTCTTAACTCTTACTCTGGCCTAATAGCTAAGGTCTTAACTCTTACTCTGGCCTACTGATTAAGGTCTTAACTCTTACTCTGGCCTAATAGCTAAGGTCGTAAACTCGTACTCTGGCCTAATGGTTAAGGTCTTAACTCTTACTCTGGCCTACTGGTTAAGGTCTTAACTCTTACTCTGGCCTAATAGCTAAGGTGTTAACTATTACTCTGGCCTAATAGCTAAGGTCTTACATCTTACTCTGGCCTAATAGCTAAGGTCTTAGACTCGTACAATGGCCTAATGGTTAGGGTCTTAACTCTTACTCTGGCCTAATAGCTAAGGTCTTAACTCTTACTCTGGCCTAATAGCTAAGGTCTTAGACTCGTACTCTGGCCTAATGGTTAAGGTCTTAACTCTTACTCTGGCATACTAGCTAAGGTCTTAACTCTTACTCTGGCCTAATAACTAAGGTCTTAGACTCGTACTCTGGCCTAATGGTTATGGTCTTAACTCTTACTCTGGCCTAATAGCTAAGGTCTTAGACTCGTACTCTGGCCTAATAGCTAAGGTCTTAGACTCATACTCTGGCCTACTGGTTAAGGTCTTAACTCTTACTCTGGCCTAATAGCTAAGGTCTTAACTCTAACTCTGGCCTAATAGCTAAGGTCTTAGACTCTTACTCTGGCCTAATGGTTAAGGTCTTAACTCTTACTCTGGCCTAATAGCTAAGGTCTTAGACTCGTACTCTGGCCTAATAGCTAAGGTCTTAGACTCATACTCTGGCCTACTGGTTAAGGTCTTAACTCTTACTCTGGCCTAATAGCTAAGGTCTTAACTCTAACTCTGGCCTAATAGCTAAGGTCTTAGACTCGTACTCTGGCCTAATGGTTAAGGTCTTAACTCTTACTCTGGCCTAATAGCTAAGGTCTTAACTCTTACTCTGGCCTAATAGCTAAGGTCTTAGACTCGTACTCTGGCCTAATGGTTAAGGTCTTAACTCTTACTCTGGCCTAATAGCTAAGGTCTTAACTCTTACTCTGGCCTAATAGCTAAGGTCTTAGACTCGTACTCTGGCCTAATGGTTAAGGGCTTAACTCTTACTCTGGCTACTGGTTAAGGTCTTAACTCTTACTCTGGCCTACTAGCTAAGGTCTTAACTCTTACTCTGGCCTACTGGTTAAGGTCTTTACTCTTACTCTTGCCTAATAGCTAAGGTCTTAACTCTTACTCTGGCCTAATAGCTAAGGTCTTAACTCTTACTCTGGCCTAATAGCTATGGTCTTAGACTCCTACTCTGGCCTAATGGTTAAGGTCTTAACTCTTACTCTGGCCTAATAGCTAAGGTCTTAACTCTTTCTCTGGCCTAATAGCTAAGGTCTAGGACTCGTACTCTGGCCTAATGGGTAAGGTCTTAACTCTTACTCTGGCCTAATAGCTAAGGTCTTAACTCTTACTCTGGCCTAATAGCTAAGGTCTTAGACTCGTACTATGGCCTACAGGTTTAGGTCTTAACTCTAACTCTGGCCTACTGGTTAAGGTCTTAACTCTTACTCTGGCCTAATAGCTAAGGTCTTAGACTCGTACTCTGGCCTACTGGTTAAGGTCTTAACTCTTACTCTGGCCTAATAGCTAAGGTCTTAAATCTTACTCTGGCCTAATAGCTAAGGTCTTAGACTTGTACTCTGGCCTAATGTTTAAGGTCTTAACTCTTCCTCTGGCCTACTGATTAAGGTCTTAACTCTTACTCTGGCCTAATATCTAAGGTCGTAGAATCGTACTCTGGCCTAATGGTTAAGTTCTTAACTCTTACTCTTGCCTACTGGTTAAGGTCTTAACTCTTACTCTGGCCTACTGGTTAAGGTCTTAACTCTTACTCTGGCCTAATAGCTAAGGTCTTAGACTCGTACTCTGGCCTACTGGTTAAGGTCTTAACTCTTACTCTGGCCTACTGGTTAAGGTCTTAACTTTTACTCTGGCCTAATAGCTAAGGTCTTGGACTCGTACTATGGCCTACAGGTTAAGGTCTTAACTCTTACTCTGGCCTACTGGTTAAGGTCTTAACTCTTTCTCTGGCCTAATAGCTAAGGTCTTAGACTCGTACTCTGGCCTAATGGTTAAGGTCTTAACTCTTACTCTGGCCTAATAGCTAAGGTCTTAACTCTTACTCTGGCCTAATAACTAAGGTCTTAGACTCGTACTCTGGCCTAATGGTTAAGGTCTTAACTCTTACTCTGGCCTAATAGCTAAGGTCTTAGACTCGTACTCTGGCCTAATAGCTAAGGTCTTAGACTTGTACTCTGGCCTACTGGTTAAGGTCTTAACTCTTACTCTGGCCTAATAGCTAAGGTCTTAACTCTTACTCTGGCCTAATAGCTAAGGTCTTAGACTCGTACTCTGGCCTAATAGTTAAGGTCTTAACTCTTACTCTGGCCTAATTGCTAAGGTATTAACTCTTACTCTGGCCTAATAGCTAAGGTCTTAGACTCGTACTCTGGCCTAATGGTTAAGGTCTTAAGTCTTACTCTGGCCTAATAGCTAAGGTCTTAACTCTTACTCTGGCCTAATAGCTAAGGTCTTAGACTCATACTCTGGCCTAATGGTTAAGGGCTTAACTCTTACTCTGGCCTACTGGTTAAGGTCTTAACTCTTACTCTGGCCTACTAGCTAAGGTCTTAACTCTTACTTTGGCCTACTGGTTAAGGTCTTTACTCTTACTCTTGCCTAATAGCTAAGGTCTTAACTCTTACTCTGGCCTAATAGCTAAGGTCTTAGACTCGTACTCTGGCCTAATGGTTAAGGTCTTAACTCTTACTCTGGCCTAATAGGTAAGGTCTTAACTCTTACTTTGGCCTAATAGCTAACGTCTTAGACTCATACTATGGCCTACAGGTTAAGGTCTTAACTTTTACCCTGGCCTACTGATTAATGTCTTATTTCTTACTCTGGCCTAATAGCTAAGGTCTCAACTCTTACTCTGGCCTAATAGCCAAGGTCTTAGACTTGTACTCTGGCCTAATGGTTAAGGTCATAACTCTTGCTCTGGCCAAATAGCTAATGTCTTAGACTCGTACTCTGGCCTGCTGGTTAAGGTCTTAACTCTTACTCTGGCCTACTGGTTAAGGTCTTAACTCTTACTCTGGCCTACTAGCTAAGGTCTTAACTCTTACTCTGGCCAACTGGTTAAGGTCTTAACTCTTACTCTGGCCTACTGGTTAAGGTCTTATCTCTTGCTATGGCCTAATAGCTAAGGTCTTAGACTCGTACTCTGGCATAATGGTTAAGGTCTTAACTCTTACTTTTGCCTACTGGTTAAGGTCTTAACTCTTACTCTGGCCTAATAGCTAAGGTTTCAACTCTTACTCTGGCCTAATAGCTAAGGTCTTAGACTCGTACTCTGGCCTAATGGTTAAGGTCTTAACTCTTACTCTGGCCTAATAGCTAACGTCTTAGACTTGTACTATGACCTACAGGTTAGGGTCTTAACTTTTACTCTGGCCTACTGGTTAAGGTCTTAACTCTTTCTCTGGCCTAATAGCTAAGGTCTTAGACTCTTACTCTGGCCTACAGGTTAAGGTCTTAACTCTTACTCTGGCCTAATAGCTAACGTCTTAGACTCGTACTATGGCCTACAGGTTAACGTCTTAACTTTTACTCTGGCCTACTGGTTAAGGTCTTAACTCTTACTCTGGCCTAATAGCTAAGGTCTTAGACTCTTACTCTGGCCTACTGGTTAAGGTCTTAACTCTTACTCTGGCCTAATAGCTAAGGTCTTAACTCTTACTCTGGCCTAATAGCTAAGGTCTTAGACTCGTACTCTGGCCTAATGGTTAAGGTCTTAACTCTTACTCTGGCCTACTGATTAAGGTCTTAACTCTTACTCTGGCCTAATAGCTAAGGTCGTAGACTCGTACTCTGGCAAAATGGTTAAGGTCTTAACTCTTACTCTGGCCTACTGGTTAAGGTCTTATCTCTTACTCTGGCCTAATAGCTAAGGTGTTAACTATTACTCTGGCCTAATAGCTAAGGTCTTAAATCTTACTCTGGCCTAATAGCTAAGGTCTTAGACTCGTACTCTGGCCTAATGGTTAAGGTCTTAACTCTTACTCTGGCCTAATAGCTAAGGTCTTAACTCTTACTCTGGCCTAATAGCTAAGGTCTTAGACTCGTACTCTGGCCTAATGGTTAAGGTCTTAACTCTTACTCTGGCCTTATTGCTAAGGTATTAACTCTTACTCTGGCCTAATAGCTAAGGTCTTAGACTCGTACTCTGGCCTAATGGTTAAGGTCTTAAGTCTTACTCTGGCCTAATAGCTAAGGTCTTAACTCTTACTCTGGCCTAATAGCTAAGGTCTTAGACTCATACTCTGGCCTAATGGTTAAGGGCTTAACTCTTACTCTGGCCTACTGGTTAAGGTCTTAACTCTTACTCTGGCCTACTAGCTAAGGTCTTAACTCTTACTTTGGCCTACTGGTTAAGGTCTTTACTCTTACTCTTGCCTAATAGCTAAGGTCTTAACTCTTACTCTGGCCTAATAGCTAAGGTCTTAGACTCATACTCTGGCCTAATGGTTAAGGTCTTAACTCTTACTCTGGCCTAATAGGTAAGGTCTTAACTCTTACCCTGGCCTAATAGCTAACGTCTTAGACTCATACTATGGCCTACAGGTTAAGGTCTTAACTTTTACCCTGGCCTACTGGTTAAGGTCTTAACTCTTACTCTGGCCTAATAGCTAAGGTCTCAACTCTTACTCTGGCCTAATAGCTAAGGTCTTAGACTTGTACTCTGGCCTAATGTTTAAGGTCATAACTCTTGCTCTGGCCAAATAGCTAAGGTCTTAGACTCGTACTCTGGCCTACTGGTTAAGGTCTTAACTCTTACTCTGGCCTACTGGTTAAGGTCTTAACTCTTACTCTGGCCTAATAGCTAAGGTCTTAACTCTTACTCTGGCCAAATGGTTAAGGTCTTAACTCTTACTCTGGCCTACTGGTTAAGGTCTTATCTCTTGCTATGGCCTAATAGCTAAGGTCTTAGACTCGTACTCTGGCATAATGGTTAAGGTCTTAACTCTTACTCTTGCCTACTGGTTAAGGTCTTAACTCTTACTCTGGCCTAATAGCTAAGGTCTCAACTCTTACTCTGGCCTAATAGCTAAGGTCTTAGACTCGTACTCTGGCCTAATGGTTAAGGTCTTAACTCTTACTCTGGCCTAATAGCTAACGTCTTAGACTTGTACTATGGCCTACAGGTTAAGGTCTTAACTTTTACTCTGGCCTACTGGTTAAGGTCCTAACTCTTACTCTGGCCTAATAGCTAAGGTCTTAGACTCTTACTCTGGCCTACTGGTTAAAGTCTTAACTCTTACTCTGGCCTAATAGCTAACGTCTTAGACTAGTACTATGGCCTACAGGTTAAGGTCCTAACTTTTACTCTGGCCTACTGGTTAAGGTCTTAACTCTTACTCTGGCCTAATAGCTAAGGTCTTAGACTCTTACTCTGGCCTACTGGTTAAGGTCTTAACTCTTACTCTGGCCTAATAGCTAAGGTCTTAACTCTTACTCTGGCCTAATAGCTAAGGTCTTAGACTCGTACTCTGGCCTAATGGTTAAGGTCTTAACTCTTACTCTGGCCTACTGATTAAGGTCTTAACTCTTACTCTGGCCTAATAGCTAAGGTCGTAGACTCGTACTCTGGCCAAATGGTTAAGGTCTTAACTCTACTCTGGCCTACTGGTTAAGGTCTTAACTCTTACTCTGGCCTAATAGCTAAGGTGTTAACTATTACTCTGGCCTAATAGCTAAGGTCTTAAATCTTACTCTGGCCTAATAGCTAAGGTCTTAGACTCGTACTCTGGCCTAATGGTTAAGGTCTTAACTCTTACTCTGGCCTAATAGCTAAGGTCTTAACTCTTACTCTGGCCTAATAGCTAAGGTCTTAGACTCGTACTCTGGCCTAATGGTTAAGGTCTTAACTCTTACTCTGGCCTAATAGCGAAGGTCTTAACTCTTACTCTGGCCTAATAGCTAAGGTCTTAGACTCGTACTCTGGCCTAATGGTTAAGGTCTTAACTCTTACTCTGGCCTAATAGCTAAGGTCTTAACTCTTACTCTGGCCTAATAGCTAAGGTCTTAGACTCATACTCTGGCCTAATGGTTAAGGGCTTAACTCTTACTCTGTCCTACTGGTTAAGGTCTTAACTCTTACTCTGGCCTACTAGCTAAGGTCTTAACTCTTACTCTGGCCTACTGGTTAAGGTCTTTACTCTTACTCTTGCCTAATAAATAAGGTCTTAACTCTTACTCTGGCCTAATAGCTAAGGTCTTAACTCTTACTCTGGCCTAATAGCTAAGGTCTTAGACTCGTACTTTGGCCTACTGGTTAAGGTCTTAACTCTTACTCTGGCCTAATAGCTAAGGTCTTAGACTCGTACTCTGGCCTACTGGTTAAGGTCTTAACTCTTACTCTGGCCTACTGGTTTAGGTCTAAACTCTTACTCTGGCCTAATAGATAAGGTGTTAACTATTACTCTGGCCTAATAGCTAAGGTCTTAAATCTTACTCTGGCCTAATAGCTAAGGTCTTAGACTCGTACTCTGGCCTAATGGTTAAGGTCTTAAATCTTACTCTGGCCTAATAGCTAAGGTCTTAACTCTTACTCTGGCCTAATAGCTATGGTCTTAGACTCGTACTCTGGCCTAATGGTTAAGGTCTTAACTCTTACTCTGGCCTAATAGCTAAGGTCTTAACTCTTACTCTGGCCTAATAACTAAGGTCTTAGACTCGTACTCTGGCCTAATGGTTAAGGTCTTAACTCTTACTCTGGCCTAATAGCTAAGGTCTTAGACTCTTACTCTGGCCTAATAGCTCAGGTCTTAGACTCATACTCTGGCCTACTGGTTAAGGTCTTAACTCTTACTCTGGCCTAATAGCTAAGGTCTTAACTCTTACTCTGGCCTAATAGCTAAGGTCTTAGACTCGTACTCTGGCCTAATGGTTAAGGTCTTAACTCTTACTCTGGCCTAATAGCTAAGGTCTTAACTCTTACTCTGGCCTAATAGCTAAGGTCTTAGACTCGTACTCTGGCCTAATGGTTAAGGTCTTAACTCTTACTCTGGCCTAATAGCTAAGGTCTTAACTCTTACTCTGGCCTAATAGCTAAGGTCTTAGACTCATACTCTGGCCTAATGGTTAAGGGCTTAACTCTTACTCTGGCCTAATAGCTAAGGTCTTAACTCTTACTCTGGCCTAATAGCTAAGGTCTTAACTCTTTCTCTGGCCTAATAGCTAAGGTCTAGGACTCGTACTCTGGCCTAATGGGTAAGGTCTTAACTCTTACTCTGGCCTAATAGCTAAGGTCTTAACTCTTACTCTGGCCTAATAGCTAAGGTCTTAGACTCGTACTATGGCCTACAGGTTTAGGTCTTAACTCTAACTCTGGCCTACTGGTTAAGGTCTTAACTCTTACTCTGGCCTAATAGCTAAGGTCTTAGACTCGTACTCTGGCCTACTGGTTAAGGTCTTAACTCTTACTCTGGCCTAATAGCTAAGGTCTTAAATCTTACTCTGGCCTAATAGCTAAGGTCTTAGACTTGTACTCTGGCCTAATGTTTAAGGTCTTAACTCTTCCTCTGGCCTACTGATTAAGGTCTTAACTCTTACTCTGGCCTAATATCTAAGGTCGTAGAATCGTACTCTGGCCTAATGGTTAAGTTCTTAACTCTTACTCTTGCCTACTGGTTAAGGTCTTAACTCTTACTCTGGCCTACTGGTTAAGGTCTTAACTCTTACTCTGGCCTAATAGCTAAGGTCTTAGACTCGTACTCTGGCCTACTGGTTAAGGTCTTAACTCTTACTCTGGCCTACTGGTTAAGGTCTTAACTTTTACTCTGGCCTAATAGCTAAGGTCTTGGACTCGTACTATGGCCTACAGGTTAAGGTCTTAACTCTTACTCTGGCCTACTGATTAAGGTCTTAACTCTTTCTCTGGCCTAATAGCTAAGGTCTTAGACTCGTACTCTGGCCTAATGGTTAAGGTCTTAACTCTTACTCTGGCCTAATAGCTAAGGTCTTAACTCTTACTCTGGCCTAATAACTAAGGTCTTAGACTCGTACTCTGGCCTAATGGTTAAGGTCTTAACTCTTACTCTGGCCTAATAGCTAAGGTCTTAGACTCGTACTCTGGCCTAATAGCTAAGGTCTTAGACTTGTACTCTGGCCTACTGGATAAGGTCTTAACTCTTACTCTGGCCTAATAGCTAAGGTCTTAACTCTTACTCTGGCCTAATAGCTAAGGTCTTAGACTCGTACTCTGGCCTAATGGTTAAGGTCTTAACTCTTACTCTGGCCTAATAGCTAAGGTCTTAACTCTTACTCTGGCCTAATAGCTAAGGTCTTAGACTCGTACTCTGGCCTAATGGTTAAGGTCTTAACTCTTACTCTGGCCTTATTGCTAAGGTATTAACTCTTACTCTGGCCTAATAGCTAAGGTCTTAGACTCGTACTCTGGCCTAATGGTTAAGGTCTTAAGTCTTACTCTGGCCTAATAGCTAAGGTCTTAACTCTTACTCTGGCCTAATAGCTAAGGTCTTAGACTCATACTCTGGCCTAATGGTTAAGGGCTTAACTCTTACTCTGGCCTACTGGTTAAGGTCTTAACTCTTACTCTGGCCTACTAGCTAAGGTCTTAACTCTTACTTTGGCCTACTGGTTAAGGTCTTTACTCTTACTCTTGCCTAATAGCTAAGGTCTTAACTCTTACTCTGGCCTAATAGCTAAGGTCTTAGACTCATACTCTGGCCTAATGGTTAAGGTCTTAACTCTTACTCTGGCCTAATAGGTAAGGTCTTAACTCTTACCCTGGCCTAATAGCTAACGTCTTAGACTCATACTATGGCCTACAGGTTAAGGTCTTAACTTTTACCCTGGCCTACTGGTTAAGGTCTTAACTCTTACTCTGGCCTAATAGCTAAGGTCTCAACTCTTACTCTGGCCTAATAGCTAAGGTCTTAGACTTGTACTCTGGCCTAATGTTTAAGGTCATAACTCTTGCTCTGGCCAAATAGCTAAGGTCTTAGACTCGTACTCTGGCCTACTGGTTAAGGTCTTAACTCTTACTCTGGCCTACTGGTTAAGGTCTTAACTCTTACTCTGGCCTAATAGCTAAGGTCTTAACTCTTACTCTGGCCAACTGGTTAAGGTCTTAACTCTTACTCTGGCCTACTGGTTAAGGTATTATCTCTTGCTATGGCCTAATAGCTAAGGTCTTAGACTCGTACTCTGGCATAATGGTTAAGGTCTTAACTCTTACTCTTGCCTACTGGTTAAGGTCTTAACTCTTACTCTGGCCTAATAGCTAAGGTCTCAACTCTTACTCTGGCCTAATAGCTAAGGTCTTAGACTCGTACTCTTGCCTAATGGTTAAGGTCTTAACTCTTACTCTGGCCTAATAGCTAACGTCTTAGACTTGTACTATGGCCTACAGGTTAAGGTCTTAACTTTTACTCTGGCCTACTGGTTAAGGTCCTAACTCTTACTCTGGCCTAATAGCTAAGGTCTTAGACTCTTACTCTGGCCTACTGGTTAAAGTCTTAACTCTTACTCTGGCCTAATAGCTAACGTCTTAGACTAGTACTATGGCCTACAGGTTAAGGTCCTAACTTTTACTCTGGCCTACTGGTTAAGGTCTTAACTCTTACTCTGGCCTAATAGCTAAGGTCTTAGACTCTTACTCTGGCCTACTGGTTAAGGTCTTAACTCTTACTCTGGCCTAATAGCTAAGGTCTTAACTCTTACTCTGGCCTAATAGCTAAGGTCTTAGACTCGTACTCTGGCCTAATGGTTAAGGTCTTAACTCTTACTCTGGCCTACTGATTAAGGTCTTAACTCTTACTCTGGCCTAATAGCTAAGGTCGTAGACTCGTACTCTGGCCAAATGGTTAAGGTCTTAACTCTTACTCTGGCCTACTGGTTAAGGTCTTAACTCTTACTCTGGCCTAATAGCTAAGGTGTTAACTATTACTCTGGCCTAATAGCTAAGGTCTTAAATCTTACTCTGGCCTAATAGCTAAGGTCTTAGACTCGTACTCTGGCCTAATGGTTAAGGTCTTAACTCTTACTCTGGCCTAATAGCTAAGGTCTTAACTCTTACTCTGGCCTAATAGCTAAGGTCTTAGACTCGTACTCTGGCCTAATGGTTAAGGTCTTAACTCTTACTCTGGCCTAATAGCGAAGGTCTTAACTCTTACTCTGGCCTAATAGCTAAGGTCTTAGACTCGTACTCTGGCCTAATGGTTAAGGTCTTAACTCTTACTCTGGCCTAATAGCTAAGGTCTTAACTCTTACTCTGGCCTAATAGCTAAGGTCTTAGACTCATACTCTGGCCTAATGGTTAAGGGCTTAACTCTTACTCTGTCCTACTGGTTAAGGTCTTAACTCTTACTCTGGCCTACTAGCTAAGGTCTTAACTCTTACTCTGGCCTACTGGTTAAGGTCTTTACTCTTACTCTTGCCTAATAAATAAGGTCTTAACTCTTACTCTGGCCTAATAGCTAAGGTCTTAACTCTTACTCTGGCCTAATAGCTAAGGTCTTAGACTCGTACTTTGGCCTACTGGTTAAGGTCTTAACTCTTACTCTGGCCTAATAGCTAAGGTCTTAGACTCGTACTCTGGCCTACTGGTTAAGGTCTTAACTCTTACTCTGGCCTACTGGTTTAGGTCTAAACTCTTACTCTGGCCTAATAGATAAGGTGTTAACTATTACTCTGGCCTAATAGCTAAGGTCTTAAATCTTACTCTGGCCTAATAGCTAAGGTCTTAGACTCGTACTCTGGCCTAATGGTTAAGGTCTTAAATCTTACTCTGGCCTAATAGCTAAGGTCTTAACTCTTACTCTGGCCTAATAGCTATGGTCTTAGACTCGTACTCTGGCCTAATGGTTAAGGTCTTAACTCTTACTCTGGCCTAATAGCTAAGGTCTTAACTCTTACTCTGGCCTAATAACTAAGGTCTTAGACTCGTACTCTGGCCTAATGGTTAAGGTCTTAACTCTTACTCTGGCCTAATAGCTAAGGTCTTAGACTCTTACTCTGGCCTAATAGCTCAGGTCTTAGACTCATACTCTGGCCTACTGGTTAAGGTCTTAACTCTTACTCTGGCCTAATAGCTAAGGTCTTAACTCTTACTCTGGCCTAATAGCTAAGGTCTTAGACTCGTACTCTGGCCTAATGGTTAAGGTCTTAACTCTTACTCTGGCCTAATAGCTAAGGTCTTAACTCTTACTCTGGCCTAATAGCTAAGGTCTTAGACTCGTACTCTGGCCTAATGGTTAAGGTCTTAACTCTTACTCTGGCCTAATAGCTAAGGTCTTAACTCTTACTCTGGCCTAATAGCTAAGGTCTTAGACTCATACTCTGGCCTAATGGTTAAGGGCTTAACTCTTACTCTGGCCTAATAGCTAAGGTCTTAACTCTTACTCTGGCCTAATAGCTAAGGTCTTAACTCTTTCTCTGGCCTAATAGCTAAGGTCTAGGACTCGTACTCTGGCCTAATGGGTAAGGTCTTAACTCTTACTCTGGCCTAATAGCTAAGGTCTTAACTCTTACTCTGGCCTAATAGCTAAGGTCTTAGACTCGTACTATGGCCTACAGGTTTAGGTCTTAACTCTAACTCTGGCCTACTGGTTAAGGTCTTAACTCTTACTCTGGCCTAATAGCTAAGGTCTTAGACTCGTACTCTGGCCTACTGGTTAAGGTCTTAACTCTTACTCTGGCCTAATAGCTAAGGTCTTAAATCTTACTCTGGCCTAATAGCTAAGGTCTTAGACTTGTACTCTGGCCTAATGTTTAAGGTCTTAACTCTTCCTCTGGCCTACTGATTAAGGTCTTAACTCTTACTCTGGCCTAATATCTAAGGTCGTAGAATCGTACTCTGGCCTAATGGTTAAGTTCTTAACTCTTACTCTTGCCTACTGGTTAAGGTCTTAACTCTTACTCTGGCCTACTGGTTAAGGTCCTAACTCTTACTCTGGCCTAATAGCTAAGGTCTTAGACTCGTACTCTGGCCTACTGGTTAAGGTCTTAACTCTTACTCTGGCCTACTGGTTAAGGTCTTAACTTTTACTCTGGCCTAATAGCTAAGGTCTTGGACTCGTACTATGGCCTACAGGTTAAGGTCTTAACTCTTACTCTGGCCTACTGGTTAAGGTCTTAACTCTTTCTCTGGCCTAATAGCTAAGGTCTTAGACTCGTACTCTGGCCTAATGGTTAAGGTCTTAACTCTTACTCTGGCCTAATAGCTAAGGTCTTAACTCTTACTCTGGCCTAATAACTAAGGTCTTAGACTCGTACTCTGGCCTAATGGTTAAGGTCTTAACTCTTACTCTGGCCTAATAGCTAAGGTCTTAGACTCGTACTCTGGCCTAATAGCTAAGGTCTTGGACTTGTACTCTGGCCTACTGGTTAAGGTCTTAACTCTTACTCTGGCCTAATAGCTAAGGTCTTAACTCTTACTCTGGCCTAATAGCTAAGGTCTTAGACTCGTACTCTGGCCTAATAGTTAAGGTCTTAACTCTTACTCTGGCCTAATTGCTAAGGTATTAACTCTTACTCTGGCCTAATAGCTAAGGTCTTAGACTCGTACTCTGGCCTAATGGTTAAGGTCTTAAGTCTTACTCTGGCCTAATAGCTAAGGTCTTAACTCTTACTCTGGCCTAATAGCTAAGGTCTTAGACTCATACTCTGGCCTAATGGTTAAGGGCTTAACTCTTACTCTGGCCTACTGGTTAAGGTCTTAACTCTTACTCTGGCCTACTAGCTAAGGTCTTAACTCTTACTTTGGCCTACTGGTTAAGGTCTTTACTCTTACTCTTGCCTAATAGCTAAGGTCTTAACTCTTACTCTGGCCTAATAGCTAAGGTCTTAGACTCGTACTCTGGCCTAATGGTTAAGGTCTTAACTCTTACTCTGGCCTAATAGGTAAGGTCTTAACTCTTACTTTGGCCTAATAGCTAACGTCTTAGACTCATACTATGGCCTACAGGTTAAGGTCTTAACTTTTACCCTGGCCTACTGATTAATGTCTTATTTCTTACTCTGGCCTAATAGCTAAGGTCTCAACTCTTACTCTGGCCTAATAGCCAAGGTCTTAGACTTGTACTCTGGCCTAATGGTTAAGGTCATAACTCTTGCTCTGGCCAAATAGCTAAGGTCTTAGACTCGTACTCTGGCCTGCTGGTTAAGGTCTTAACTCTTACTCTGGCCTACTGGTTAAGGTCTTAACTCTTACTCTGGCCTACTAGCTAAGGTCTTAACTCTTACTCTGGCCAACTGGTTAAGGTCTTAACTCTTACTCTGGCCTACTGGTTAAGGTCTTATCTCTTGCTATGGCCTAATAGCTAAGGTCTTAGACTCGTACTCTGGCATAATGGTTAAGGTCTTAACTCTTACTTTTGCCTACTGGTTAAGGTCTTAACTCTTACTCTGGCCTAATAGCTAAGGTTTCAACTCTTACTCTGGCCTAATAGCTAAGGTCTTAGACTCGTACTCTGGCCTAATGGTTAAGGTCTTAACTCTTACTCTGGCCTAATAGCTAACGTCTTAGACTTGTACTATGACCTACAGGTTAGGGTCTTAACTTTTACTCTGGCCTACTGGTTAAGGTCTTAACTCTTTCTCTGGCCTAATAGCTAAGGTCTTAGACTCTTACTCTGGCCTACAGGTTAAGGTCTTAACTCTTACTCTGGCCTAATAGCTAACGTCTTAGACTCGTACTATGGCCTACAGGTTAAGGTCTTAACTTTTACTCTGGCCTACTGGTTAAGGTCTTAACTCTTACTCTGGCCTAATAGCTAAGGTCTTAGACTCTTACTCTGGCCTACTGGTTAAGGTCTTAACTCTTACTCTGGCCTAATAGCTAAGGTCTTAACTCTTACTCTGGCCTAATAGCTAAGGTCTTAGACTCGTACTCTGGCCTAATGGTTAAGGTCTTAACTCTTACTCTGGCCTACTGATTAAGGTCTTAACTCTTACTCTGGCCTAATAGCTAAGGTCGTAGACTCGTACTCTGGCAAAATGGTTAAGGTCTTAACTCTTACTCTGGCCTACTGGTTAAGGTCTTATCTCTTACTCTGGCCTAATAGCTAAGGTGTTAACTATTACTCTGGCCTAATAGCTAAGGTCTTAAATCTTACTCTGGCCTAATAGCTAAGGTCTTAGACTCGTACTCTGGCCTAATGGTTAAGGTCTTAACTCTTACTCTGGCCTAATAGCTAAGGTCTTAACTCTTACTCTGGCCTAATAGCTAAGGTCTTAGACTCGTACTCTGGCCTAATGGTTAAGGTCTTAACTCTTACTCTGGCCTTATTGCTAAGGTATTAACTCTTACTCTGGCCTAATAGCTAAGGTCTTAGACTCGTACTCTGGCCTAATGGTTAAGGTCTTAAGTCTTACTCTGGCCTAATAGCTAAGGTCTTAACTCTTACTCTGGCCTAATAGCTAAGGTCTTAGACTCATACTCTGGCCTAATGGTTAAGGGCTTAACTCTTACTCTGGCCTACTGGTTAAGGTCTTAACTCTTACTCTGGCCTACTAGCTAAGGTCTTAACTCTTACTTTGGCCTACTGGTTAAGGTCTTTACTCTTACTCTTGCCTAATAGCTAAGGTCTTAACTCTTACTCTGGCCTAATAGCTAAGGTCTTAGACTCATACTCTGGCCTAATGGTTAAGGTCTTAACTCTTACTCTGGCCTAATAGGTAAGGTCTTAACTCTTACCCTGGCCTAATAGCTAACGTCTTAGACTCATACTATGGCCTACAGGTTAAGGTCTTAACTTTTACCCTGGCCTACTGGTTAAGGTCTTAACTCTTACTCTGGCCTAATAGCTAAGGTCTCAACTCTTACTCTGGCCTAATAGCTAAGGTCTTAGACTTGTACTCTGGCCTAATGTTTAAGGTCATAACTCTTGCTCTGGCCAAATAGCTAAGGTCTTAGACTCGTACTCTGGCCTACTGGTTAAGGTCTTAACTCTTACTCTGGCCTACTGGTTAAGGTCTTAACTCTTACTCTGGCCTAATAGCTAAGGTCTTAACTCTTACTCTGGCCAACTGGTTAAGGTCTTAACTCTTACTCTGGCCTACTGGTTAAGGTCTTATCTCTTGCTATGGCCTAATAGCTAAGGTCTTAGACTCGTACTCTGGCATAATGGTTAAGGTCTTAACTCTTACTCTTGCCTACTGGTTAAGGTCTTAACTCTTACTCTGGCCTAATAGCTAAGGTCTCAACTCTTACTCTGGCCTAATAGCTAAGGTCTTAGACTCGTACTCTGGCCTAATGGTTAAGGTCTTAACTCTTACTCTGGCCTAATAGCTAACGTCTTAGACTTGTACTATGGCCTACAGGTTAAGGTCTTAACTTTTACTCTGGCCTACTGGTTAAGGTCCTAACTCTTACTCTGGCCTAATAGCTAAGGTCTTAGACTCTTACTCTGGCCTACTGGTTAAAGTCTTAACTCTTACTCTGGCCTAATAGCTAACGTCTTAGACTAGTACTATGGCCTACAGGTTAAGGTCCTAACTTTTACTCTGGCCTACTGGTTAAGGTCTTAACTCTTACTCTGGCCTAATAGCTAAGGTCTTAGACTCTTACTCTGGCCTACTGGTTAAGGTCTTAACTCTTACTCTGGCCTAATAGCTAAGGTCTTAACTCTTACTCTGGCCTAATAGCTAAGGTCTTAGACTCGTACTCTGGCCTAATGGTTAAGGTCTTAACTCTTACTCTGGCCTACTGATTAAGGTCTTAACTCTTACTCTGGCCTAATAGCTAAGGTCGTAGACTCGTACTCTGGCCAAATGGTTAAGGTCTTAACTCTTACTCTGGCCTACTGGTTAAGGTCTTAACTCTTACTCTGGCCTAATAGCTAAGGTGTTAACTATTACTCTGGCCTAATAGCTAAGGTCTTAAATCTTACTCTGGCCTAATAGCTAAGGTCTTAGACTCGTACTCTGGCCTAATGGTTAAGGTCTTAACTCTTACTCTGGCCTAATAGCTAAGGTCTTAACTCTTACTCTGGCCTAATAGCTAAGGTCTTAGACTCGTACTCTGGCCTAATGGTTAAGGTCTTAACTCTTACTCTGGCCTAATAGCGAAGGTCTTAACTCTTACTCTGGCCTAATAGCTAAGGTCTTAGACTCGTACTCTGGCCTAATGGTTAAGGTCTTAACTCTTACTCTGGCCTAATAGCTAAGGTCTTAACTCTTACTCTGGCCTAATAGCTAAGGTCTTAGACTCATACTCTGGCCTAATGGTTAAGGGCTTAACTCTTACTCTGTCCTACTGGTTAAGGTCTTAACTCTTACTCTGGCCTACTAGCTAAGGTCTTAACTCTTACTCTGGCCTACTGGTTAAGGTCTTTACTCTTACTCTTGCCTAATAAATAAGGTCTTAACTCTTACTCTGGCCTAATAGCTAAGGTCTTAACTCTTACTCTGGCCTAATAGCTAAGGTCTTAGACTCGTACTTTGGCCTACTGGTTAAGGTCTTAACTCTTACTCTGGCCTAATAGCTAAGGTCTTAGACTCGTACTCTGGCCTACTGGTTAAGGTCTTAACTCTTACTCTGGCCTACTGGTTTAGGTCTAAACTCTTACTCTGGCCTAATAGATAAGGTGTTAACTATTACTCTGGCCTAATAGCTAAGGTCTTAAATCTTACTCTGGCCTAATAGCTAAGGTCTTAGACTCGTACTCTGGCCTAATGGTTAAGGTCTTAAATCTTACTCTGGCCTAATAGCTAAGGTCTTAACTCTTACTCTGGCCTAATAGCTATGGTCTTAGACTCGTACTCTGGCCTAATGGTTAAGGTCTTAACTCTTACTCTGGCCTAATAGCTAAGGTCTTAACTCTTACTCTGGCCTAATAACTAAGGTCTTAGACTCGTACTCTGGCCTAATGGTTAAGGTCTTAACTCTTACTCTGGCCTAATAGCTAAGGTCTTAGACTCTTACTCTGGCCTAATAGCTCAGGTCTTAGACTCATACTCTGGCCTACTGGTTAAGGTCTTAACTCTTACTCTGGCCTAATAGCTAAGGTCTTAACTCTTACTCTGGCCTAATAGCTAAGGTCTTAGACTCGTACTCTGGCCTAATGGTTAAGGTCTTAACTCTTACTCTGGCCTAATAGCTAAGGTCTTAACTCTTACTCTGGCCTAATAGCTAAGGTCTTAGACTCGTACTCTGGCCTAATGGTTAAGGTCTTAACTCTTACTCTGGCCTAATAGCTAAGGTCTTAACTCTTACTCTGGCCTAATAGCTAAGGTCTTAGACTCATACTCTGGCCTAATGGTTAAGGGCTTAACTCTTACTCTGGCCTACTGGTTAAGGTCTTAACTCTTACTCTGGCCTAATAGCTAAGGTCTTAGACTCGTACTCTGGCCTACTGGTTAAGGTCTTAACTCTTACTCTGGCCTAATAGCTAAGGTCTTAAATCTTACTCTGGCCTAATAGCTAAGGTCTTAGACTTGTACTCTGGCCTAATGTTTAAGGTCTTAACTCTTACTCTGGCCTACTGATTAAGGTCTTAACTCTTACTCTGGCCTAATAGCTAAGGTCGTAGAATCGTACTCTGGCCTAATGGTTAAGGTCTTAACTCTTACTCTGGCCTACTGATTAAGGTCTTAACTCTTACTCTGGCCTAATAGCTAAGGTCGTAGACTCGTACTCTGGCCTAATGGTTAAGGTCTTAACTCTTACTCTTGCCTACTGGTTAAGGTCATAACTCTTACTCTGGCCTAATAGCTAAGCTGTTATCTATTGCTCTGGCCTAATAGCTAAGGTCTTAAATCTTACTCTGGCCTAATAGCTATGGTCTTAGACTCGTACTCTGGCCTAATGGTTAAGGTATTAACTCTTACTCTGGCCTAATAGCTAAGGTCTTAACTCTTACTCTGGCCTAAAAGCTAAGGTCTTAGACTCGTACTCTGGCCTAATGGTTAAGGTCTTAACTCTTACTCTGGCCTAATCGCTAAGGTCTTAACTCTTACTCTGGCCTAATAACTAAGGTCTTAGACTCGTACTCTGGCCTAATGGTTAAGGTCTCAACTCTTACTCTGGCCTAATAGCTAAGGTCTTAGACTCGTACTCTGGCCTAATAGCTAAGGTCTTAGACTCGTACTCTGGCCTACTGGTTAAGGTCTTAACTCTTACTCTGGCCTAATAGCTAAGGTCTTAACTCTTACTCTGGCCTAATAGCTAAGGTCTTAGACTCGTACTCTGGCCTACAGGTTAAGTTCTTAATATTTACTCTGGCCTACTGGTTAAGGTCTTAACTCTTACTCTGGCCTAATAGCTAAGGTGTTAGACTCGTACTCTGGCCTACTGGTTAAGGTCTTAACTCTTACTCTGGCCTAATAGCTAAGGTCTTAACTCTTACTCTGGCCTAATAGCTAAGGTCTTAGACTCGTACTCTGGCCTAATGGTTAAGGTCTTAACTCTTACTCTGGCCTACTGATTAAGGTCTTAACTCTTACTCTGGCCTAATAGCTAAGGTCGTAGACTCGTACTCTGGCCTAATGGTTAAGGTCTTAACTCTTACTCTGGACTTCTGGTTAAGGTCTTAACTCTTACTCTGGCCTAATAGCTAAGGTGTTAAATCTTACTCTGGCCTAATAGCTAAGGTCTTAGACTCGTACTCTGGCCTAATAGTTAAGGTCTTAACTCTTACTCTGGCCTAATAGCTAAGGTCTTAACTCTTACTCTGGCCTAATAGCTAAGGTCTTATACTCGTACTCTGGCCTAATGGTTAAGGTCTTAACTCTTACTCTGGCCTAATAGCTAAGGTCTTAACTCTTACTCTGGCCTAATAACTAAGTTCTTAGACTCATACTCTGGCCTAATGGTTACGGTCTTAACTCTTACTCTGGCCTAATAGCTAAGGTCTTAGACTCTTACTCTGGCCTAATAGCTAAGGTCTTAGACTCGTACTCTGGCCTAATGGTTAAGGTCTTAACTCTTACTCTGGCCTACTGATTAAGGTCTTAACTCTTACTCTGGCCTAATAGCTAAGGTCGTAGACTCGTACTCTGTCCTAATGGTTAAGGTCTTAACTCTTAATCTGGCCTACTGGGTAAGGTCTTAACTCTTACTCTGGCCTAATAGCTAAGGTGTTAACTATTACTCTGGCCTAATAGCTAAGGTCTTAAATCTTACTCTGGCCTAATAGCTAAGGTCTTAGACTCGTACACTGGCCTAATGGTTAAGGTCTTAACTCTTACTCTGGCCTAATAGCTAAGGTCTTAACTCTTACTCTGGCCTAATAGCTAAGGTCTTAGACTCGTACTCTGGCCTAATGGTTAAGGTCTTAACTCTTACTCTGGCCTAATAGCTAAGGTCTTAACTCTTACTCTGGCCTAATAGCTAAGGTCTTAGACTCGTACTCTGGCCTAATGGTTAAGGTCTTAACTCTTACTCTGGCCTAATAGCTAAGGTCTTAACTCTTACTCTGGCCTAATAGCTAAGGTCTTAGACTCGTACTCTGGCCTAATGGTTAAGGTCTTAACTCTTACTCTGGCCTAATAGCTAAGGTCTTAACTCTTACTCTGGCCTAATAGCTAAGGTCTTAGACTCGTACTCTGGCCTAATGGTTAAGGTCTTAACTCTTACTCTGGCCTAATAGCTAAGGTCTTCACTCTTACTCTGGCCTAATAGCTAAGGTCTTAGACTTGTACTCTGGCCTAATGGTTAAGGGCTTAACTCTTACTCTGGCCTACTGGTTAAGGTCTTAACTCTTACTCTGGCCTACTAGCTAAGGTCTTAACTCTTACTCTGGCCTACTGGTTAAGGTCTTTACTCTTACTCTTGCATAATAGCTAAGGTCTTAACTCTTACTCTGGCCTAATAGCTAAGGTCTTAACTCTTACTCTGGCCTACTGATTAAGGTCTTAACTCTTACTCTGGCCTAATAGCTAAGGTCGTAAACTCGTACTCTGGCCTAATGGTTAAGGTGTTAACTCTTACTCTGGCCTACTGGTTAAGGCCTTAACTCTTACTCTGGCCTAATAGCTAAGGTGTTAACTATTACTCTGGCCTAATAGCTAAGGTCTTACATCTTACTCTGGCCTAATAGCTAAGGTCTTAGACTCGTACAATGGCCTAATGGTTAGGGTCTTAACTCTTACTCTGGCCTAATAGCTAAGGTCTTAACTCTTACTCTGGCCTAATAGCTAAGGTCTTAGACTCGTACTCTGGCCTAATGGTTAAGGTCTTAACTCTTACTCTGGCATACTAGCTAAGGTCTTAACTCTTACTCTGGCCTAATAACTAAGGTCTTAGACTCGTACTCTGGCCTAATGGTTATGGTCTTAACTCTTACTCTGGCCTAATAGCTAAGGTCTTAGACTCGTACTCTGGCCTAATAGCTAAGGTCTTAGACTCATACTCTGGCCTACTGGTTAAGGTCTTAACTCTTACTCTGGCCTAATAGCTAAGGTCTTAACTCTAACTCTGGCCTAATAGCTAAGGTCTTAGACTCGTACTCTGGCCTAATGGTTAAGGTCTTAACTCTTACTCTGGCCTAATAGCTAAGGTCTTAACTCTTACTCTGGCCTAATAGCTAAGGTCTTAGACTCGTACTCTGGCCTAATGGTTAAGGTCTTAACTCTTACTCTGGCCTAATAGCTAAGGTCTGAACTCTTACTCTGGCCTAATAGCTAAGGTCTTACACTCGTACTCTGGCCTAATGGTTAAGGTCTTAACTCTTACTCTGGCCTAATAGCTAAGGTCTTAACTCTTACTCTGGCCTAATAGCTAAGGTCTTAGACTCGTACTCTGGCCTAATGGTTAAGGTCTTAACTCTTACTCTGGCCTAATAGCTAAGGTCTTCACTCTTACTCTGGCCTAATAGCTAAGGTCTTAGACTCGTACTCTGGCCTAATGGTTAAGGGCTTAACTCTTACTCTGGCCTACTGGTTAAGGTCTTAACTCTTACTCTGGCCTACTAGCTAAGGTCTTAACTCTTACTCTGGCCTACTGGTTAAGGTCTTTACTCTTACTCTTGCATAATAGCTAAGGTCTTAACTCTTACTCTGGCCTAATAGCTAACGTCTTAACTCTTACTCTGGCCTACTGATTAAGGTCTTAACTCTTACTCTGGCCTAATAGCTAAGGTCGTAAACTCGTACTCTGGCCTAATGGTTAAGGTCTTAACTCTTACTCTGGCCTACTGGTTAAGGTCTTAACTCTTACTCTGGCCTAATAGCTAAGGTGTTGACTATTACTCTGGCCTAATAGCTAAGGTCTTACATCTTACTCTGGCCTAATAGCTAAGGTCTTAGACTCGTACAATGGCCTAATGGTTAGGGTCTTAACTCTTACTCTGGCCTAATAGCTAAGGTCTTAACTCTTTCTCTGGCCTAATAGCTAAGGTCTTAGACTCGTACTCTGGCCTAATGGTTAAGGTCTTAACTCTTACTCTGGCATACTAGCTAAGGTCTTAACTCTTACTCTGGCCTAATAACTAAGGTCTTAGACTCGTACTCTGGCCTAATGGTTATGGTCTTAACTCTTACTCTGGCCTAATAGCTAAGGTCTTAGACTCGTACTCTGGCCTAATAGCTAAGGTCTTAGACTCATACTCTGGCCTACTGGTTAAGGTCTTAACTCTTACTCTGGCCTAATAGCTAAGGTCTTAACTCTAACTCTGGCCTAACAGCTAAGGTCTTAGACTCGTACTCTGGCCTAATGGTTAAGGTCTTAACTCTTACTCTGGCCTAATAGCTAAGGTCTTAGACTCGTACTCTGGCCTAATAGCTAAGGTCTTAGACTCATACTCTGGCCTACTGGTTAAGGTCTTAACTCTTACTCTGGCCTACTGGTTAAGGTCTTAACTCTTACTCTGGCCTAATAGCTAAGGTCTTAGACTCGTACTCTGGCCTACTGGTTAAGGTCTTAACTCTTACTCTGGCCTAATAGCTAAGGTCTTAAATCTTACTCTGGCCTAATAGCTAAGGTCTTAGACTTGTACTCTGGCCTAATGTTTAAGGTCTTAACTCTTACTCTGGCCTACTGATTAAGGTCTTAACTCTTACTCTGGCCTAATAGCTAAGGTTGTAGAATCGTACTCTGGCCTAATGGTTAAGTTCTTAACTCTTACTCTTGCCTACTGGTTAAGGTCTTAACTCTTACTCTGGCCTACTGGTTAAGGTCTTAACTCTTACTCTGGCCTACTGGTTAAGGTCTTAACTTTTACTCTGGCCTAATAGCTAAGGTCTTGGACTCGTACTATGGCCTACAGGTTAAGGTCTTAACTCTTACTCTGGCCTACTGGTTAAGGTCTTAACTCTTTCTCTGGCCTAATAGCTAAGGTCTTAGACTCGTACGCTGGCCTAATGGTTAAGGTCTTAACTCTTACTCTGGCCTAATAGCTAAGGTCTTAACTCTTACTCTGGCCTAATAACTAAGGTCTTAGACTCGTACTCTGGCCTAATGGTTAAGGTCTTAACTCTTACTCTGGCCTAATAGCTAAGGTCTTAGACTCGTACTCTGGCCTAATAGCTAAGGTCTTAGACTTGTACTCTGGCCTACTGGTTAAGGTTTTAACTCTTACTCTGGCCTAATAGCTAAGGTCTTAACTCTTACTCTGGCCTAATAGCTAAGGTCTTAGACTCGTACTCTGGCCTAATAGTTAAGGTCTTAACTCTTACTCTGGCCTAATTGCTAAGGTATTAACTCTTACTCTGGCCTAATAGCTAAGGTCTTAGACTCGTACTCTGGCCTAATGGTTAAGGTCTTAAGTCTTACTCTGGCCTAATAGCTAAGGTCTTAACTCTTACTCTGGCCTAATAGCTAAGGTCTTAGACTCATACTCTGGCCTAATGGTTAAGGGCTTAACTCTTACTCTGGCCTACTGGTTAAGGTCTTAACTCTTACTCTGGCCTACTAGCTAAGGTCTTAACTCTTACTTTGGCCTACTGGTTAAGGTCTTTACTCTTACTCTTGCCTAATAGCTAAGGTCTTAACTCTTACTCTGGCCTAATAGCTAAGGTCTTAGACTCGTACTCTGGCCTAATGGTTAAGGTCTTAACTCTTACTCTGGCCTAATAGGTAAGGTCTTAACTCTTACTCTGGCCTAATAGCTAACGTCTTAGACTCATACTATGGCCTACAGGTTAAGGTCTTAACTTTTACCCGGGCCTACTGGTTAAGGTCTTAACTCTTACTCTGGCCTAATAGCTAAGGTCTCAACGCTTACTCTGGCCTAATAGCTAAGGTCTTAGACTTGTACTCTGGCCTAATGGTTAAGGTCATAACTCTTGCTCTGGCCAAATAGCTAAGGTCTTAGACTCGTACTCTGGCCTACTGGTTAAGGTCTTAACTCTTACTCTGGCCTACTGGTTAAGGTCTTAACTCTTACTCTGGCCTAATAGCTAAGGTCTTAACTCTTACTCTGGCCAACTGGTTAAGGTCTTAACTCTTACTCTGGCCTACTGGTTAAGGTCTTATCTCTTGCTATGGCCCAATAGCTAAGGTCTTAGACTAGTACTCTGGCATAATGGTTAAGGTCTTAACTCTTACTCTTGCCTACTGGTTAAGGTCTTAACTCTTACTCTGGCCTAATAGCTAAGGTCTCAACTCTTACTCTGGCCTAATAGCTAAGGTCTTAGACTCATACTCTGGCCTAATGGTTAAGGTCTTAACTCTTACTCTGGCCTAATATCTAACGTCTTAGACTTGTACTATGGCCTACAGGTTAAGGTCTTAACTTTTACTCTGGCCTACTGGTTAAGGTCTTAACTCTTACTCTGGCCTAATAGCTAAGGTCTTAGACTCTTACTCTGGCCTACTGGTTAAGGTCTTAACTCTTACTCTGGCCTAATAGCTAACGTCTTAGACTCGTACTATGGCCTACAGGTTAAGGTCTTAACTCTTACTCTGGCCTAATAGCTAAGGTCTCAACTCTTACTCTGGCCTAATAGCTAAGGTTTTAGACTCGTCCTCTGGCCTAATGGTTAAGGTCTTAACTCTTACTCTGGCCTAATAGCTAACGTCTTAGACTTGTACTATGGCCTACAGGTTAAGGGCTTAACTTTTACTCTGGCCTACTGGTTAAGGTCTTAACTCTTACTCTGGCCTAATAGCTAAGGTCTTAGACTCTTACTCTGGCCTACTGGTTAAGGTCTTAACTCTTACTCTGGCCTAATAGCTAACGTCTTAGACTCGTACTATGGCCTACAGGTTAAGGTCTTAACTTTTACTCTGGCCTACTGGTTAAGGTCTTAACTCTTACTCTGGCCTAATAGCTAAGGTCTTATACTCTTACTCTGGCCTACTGGTTAAGGTCTTAACTCTTACTCTGGCCTAATAGCTAAGGTCTTAACTCTTACTCTGGCCTAATAGCTAAGGTCTTAGACTCGTACTCTGGCCTAATGGTTAAGGTCTTAACTCTTACTCTGGCCTACTGATTAAGGTCTTAACTCTTACTCTGGCCTAATAGCTAAGGTCGTAGACTCGTACTCTGGCCAAATGGTTAAGGTCTTAACTCTTACTCTGGCCTACTGGTTAAGGTCTTAACTCTTACTCTGGCCTAATAGCTAAGGTGTTAACTATTACTCTGGCCTAATAGCTAAGGTCTTAAATCTTACTCTGGCCTAATAGCTAAGGTCTTAGACTCATACTCTGGCCTAATGGTTAAGGTCTTAACTCTTACTCTGGCCTAATAGCTAAGGTCTTAACTCTTACTCTGTTCTAATTGCTAAGGTCTTAGACTCGTACTCTGGCCTAATGGTTAAGGTCTTAAGTCTTACTCTGGCCTAATAGCTAAGGTCTTAACTCTTACTCTGGCCTAATAGCTAAGGTCTTAGACTCATACTCTGGCCTAATGGTTAAGGGCTTAACTCTTACTCTGGGCTACTGGTTAAGGTCTTAACTCTTACTCTGGCCTACTAGCTAAGGTCTTAACTCTTACTTTGGCCTACTGGTTAAGGTCTTTACTCTTACTCTTGCCTAATAGCTAAGGTCTTAACTCTTACTCTGGCCTAATAGCTAAGGTCTTAGACTCATACTCTGGCCTAATGGTTAAGGTCTTAACTCTTACTCTGGCCTAATAGGTAAGGTCTTAACTCTTACTCTGGCCTAATAGCTAACGTCTTAGACTCATACTATGGCCTACAGGTTAAGGTCTTAACTTTTACCCTGGCCTACTGGTTAAGGTCTTAACTCTTACTCTGGCCTAATAGCTAAGGTCTTAACTCTTACTCTGGCCAACTGGTTAAGGTCTTAACTCTTACTCTGGCCTACTGGTTAAGGTCTTATCTCTTGCTATGGCCTAATAGCTAAGGTCTTAGACTCGTACTCTGGCCTAATGTTTAAGGTCATAACTCTTGCTCTGGCCAAATAGCTAAGGTCTTAGACTCATACTCTGGCCTACTGGTTAAGGTCTTAACTCTTACTCTGGCCTACTGGTTAAGGTCTTAACTCTTACTCTGGCCTAATAGCTAAGGTCTTAACTCTTACTCTGGCCAACTGGTTAAGGTCTTAACTCTTACTCTGGCCTACTGGTTAAGGTCTTACCTCTTGCTATGGCCTAATAGCTAAGGTCTCAACTCTTACTCTGGCCTAATAGCTAAGGTCTTAGACTCGTACTCTGGCCTAATGGTTAAGGTCTTAACTCTTACTCTGGCCTAATAGCTAACGTCTTAGACTTGTACTATGGCCTACAGGTTAAGGTCTTAACTTTTACTCTGGCCTTCTGTTTAAAGTCTTAACTCTTACTCTGGCCTAATAGCTAAGGTCTTAGACTCTTACTCTGGCCTACTGGTTAAGGTCTTAACTCTTACTCTGGCCTAATAGCTAACGTCTTAGACTCGTACTATGGCCTACAGGTTAAGGTCTTAACTTTTACTCTGGCCTACTGGTTAAGGTCTTAACTCTTACTCTGGCCTAATAGCTAAGGTCTTAGACTCTTACTCTGGCCTACTGGTTAAGATCTTAACTCTTACTCTGGCCTAATAGCTAAGGTCTTAACTCTTACTCTGGCCTAATAGCTAAGGTCTTAGACTCGTACTCTGGCCTAATGGTTAAGGTCTTAACTCTTACTCTGGCCTACTGATTAAGGTCTTAACTCTTACTCTGGCCTAATAGCTAAGGTCGTAGACTCGTACTCTGGCCAAATGGTTAAGGTCCTAACTCTTACTCTGGCCTAATAGCTAAGGTCTTAACTCTTACTCTGGCCTAATAACTAAGTTCTTAGACTCATTCTCTGGCCTAATGGTTACGGTCTTAACTCTTACTCTGGCCTAATAGCTAAGGTCTTCACTCTTACTCTGGCCTAATAGCTAAGGTCTTAGACTCGTACTCTGGCCTAATGGTTAAGGGCTTAACTCTTACTCTGGCCTACTGGTTAAGGTCTTAACTCTTACTCTGGCCTACTAGCTAAGGTCTTAACTCTTACTCTGGCCTACTGGTTAAGGTCTTTACTCTTACTCTTGCATAATAGCTAAGGTCTTAACTCTTATTCTGGCCTAATAGCTAAGGTCTTAACTCTTACTCTGGCCTACTGATTAAGGTCTTAACTCTTACTCTGGCCTAATAGCTAAGGTCGTAAACTCGTACTCTGGTCTAATGGTTAAGGTCTTAACTCTTACTCTGGCCTACTGGTTAAGGTCTTAACTCTTACTCTGGCCTAATAGCTAAGGTGTTAACTATTACTCTGGCCTAATAGCTAAGGTCTTACATCTTACTCTGGCCTAATAGCTAAGGTCTTAGACTCGTACAATGGCCTAATGGTTAGGGTCTTAACTCTTACTCTGGCCTAATAGCTAAGGTCTTAACTCTTACTCTGGCCTAATAGCTAAGGTCTTAGACTCGTACTCTGGCCTAATGGTTAAGGTCTTAACTCTTACTCTGGCATACTAGCTAAGGTCTTAACTCTTACTCTGGCCTAATAACTAAGGTCTTAGACTCGTACTCTGGCCTAATGGTTATGGTCTTAACTCTTACTCTGGCCTAATAGCTAAGGTCTTAGACTCGTACTCTGGCCTAATAGCTAAGGTCTTAGACTCATACTCTGGCCTACTGGTTAAGGTCTTAACTCTTACTCTGGCCTAATAGCTAAGGTCTTAACTCTAACTCTGGCCTAATAGCTAAGGTCTTAGACTCGTACTCTGGCCTAATGGTTAAGGTCTTAACTCTTACTCTGGCCTAATAGCTAAGGTCTTAGACTCGTACTCTGGCCTAATAGCTAAGGTCTTAGACTCATACTCTGGCCTACTGGTTAAGGTCTTAACTCTTACTCTGGCCTAATAGCTAAGGTCTTAACTCTAACTCTGGCCTAATAGCTAAGGTCTTAGACTCGTACTCTGGCCTACTGGTTAAGGTCTTAACTCTTACTCTGGCCTAATAGCTAAGGTCTTAACTCTTACTCTGGCCTAATAGCTAAGGTCTTAGACTCGTACTCTGGCCTAATGGTTAAGGTCTTAACTCTTACTCTGGCCTAATAGCTAAGGTCTTAGACTCGTACTATGGCCTACAGGTTAAGGTCTTAACTCTTACTCTGGCCTAATAGCTAAGGTCTTAGACTCATACTCTGGCCTAATGGTTAAGGGCTTAACTCTTACTCTGGCCTACTGGTTAAGGTCTTAACTCTTACTCTGGCCTACTAGCTAAGGTCTTAACTCTTACTTTGGCCTACTGGTTAAGGTCTTTACTCTTACTCTTGCCTAATAGCTAAGGTCTTAACTCTTACTCTGGCCTAATAGCTAAGGTCTTAGACTCGTACTCTGGCCTAATGGTTAAGGTCTTAACTCTTACTCTGGCCTAATAGGTAAGGTCTTAACTCTTACTCTGGCCTAATAGCTAACGTCTTAGACTCATACTATGGCCTACAGGTTAAGGTCTTAACTTTTACCCGGGCCTACTGGTTAAGGTCTTAACTCTTACTCTGGCCTAATAGCTAAGGTCTCAACGCTTACTCTGGCCTAATAGCTAAGGTCTTAGACTTGTACTCTGGCCTAATGGTTAAGGTCATAACTCTTGCTCTGGCCAAATAGCTAAGGTCTTAGACTCGTACTCTGGCCTACTGGTTAAGGTCTTAACTCTTACTCTGGCCTACTGGTTAAGGTCTTAACTCTTACTCTGGCCTAATAGCTAAGGTCTTAACTCTTACTCTGGCCAACTGGTTAAGGTCTTAACTCTTACTCTGGCCTACTGGTTAAGGTCTTATCTCTTGCTATGGCCCAATAGCTAAGGTCTTAGACTAGTACTCTGGCATAATGGTTAAGGTCTTAACTCTTACTCTTGCCTACTGGTTAAGGTCTTAACTCTTACTCTGGCCTAATAGCTAAGGTCTCAACTCTTACTCTGGCCTAATAGCTAAGGTCTTAGACTCATACTCTGGCCTAATGGTTAAGGTCTTAACTCTTACTCTGGCCTAATATCTAACGTCTTAGACTTGTACTATGGCCTACAGGTTAAGGTCTTAACTTTTACTCTGGCCTACTGGTTAAGGTCTTAACTCTTACTCTGGCCTAATAGCTAAGGTCTTAGACTCTTACTCTGGCCTACTGGTTAAGGTCTTAACTCTTACTCTGGCCTAATAGCTAACGTCTTAGACTCGTACTATGGCCTACAGGTTAAGGTCTTAACTCTTACTCTGGCCTAATAGCTAAGGTCTCAACTCTTACTCTGGCCTAATAGCTAAGGTTTTAGACTCGTACTCTGGCCTAATGGTTAAGGTCTTAACTCTTACTCTGGCCTAATAGCTAACGTCTTAGACTCGTACTATGGCCTACAGGTTAAGGTCTTAACTTTTACTCTGGCCTACTGGTTAAGGTCTTAACTCTTACTCTGGCCTAATAGCTAAGGTCTTATACTCTTACTCTGGCCTACTGGTTAAGGTCTTAACTCTTACTCTGGCCTAATAGCTAAGGTCTTAACTCTTACTCTGGCCTAATAGCTAAGGTCTTAGACTCGTACTCTGGCCTAATGGTTAAGGTCTTAACTCTTACTCTGGCCTACTGATTAAGGTCTTAACTCTTACTCTGGCCTAATAGCTAAGGTCGTAGACTCGTACTCTGGCCAAATGGTTAAGGTCTTAACTCTTACTCTGGCCTACTGGTTAAGGTCTTAACTCTTACTCTGGCCTAATAGCTAAGGTGTTAACTATTACTCTGGCCTAATAGCTAAGGTCTTAAATCTTACTCTGGCCTAATAGCTAAGGTCTTAGACTCATACTCTGGCCTAATGGTTAAGGTCTTAACTCTTACTCTGGCCTAATAGCTAAGGTCTTAACTCTTACTCTGTTCTAATAGCTAAGGTCTTAGACTCGTACTCTGGCCTAATGGTTAAGGTCTTAAGTCTTACTCTGGCCTAATAGCTAAGGTCTTAACTCTTACTCTGGCCTAATAGCTAAGGTCTTAGACTCATACTCTGGCCTAATGGTTAAGGGCTTAACTCTTACTCTGGGCTACTGGTTAAGGTCTTAACTCTTACTCTGGCCTACTAGCTAAGGTCTTAACTCTTACTTTGGCCTACTGGTTAAGGTCTTTACTCTTACTCTTGCCTAATAGCTAAGGTCTTAACTCTTACTCTGGCCTAATAGCTAAGGTCTTAGACTCATACTCTGGCCTAATGGTTAAGGTCTTAACTCTTACTCTGGCCTAATAGGTAAGGTCTTAACTCTTACTCTGGCCTAATAGCTAACGTCTTAGACTCATACTATGGCCTACAGGTTAAGGTCTTAACTTTTACCCTGGCCTACTGGTTAAGGTCTTAACTCTTACTCTGGCCTAATAGCTAAGGTCTTAACTCTTACTCTGGCCAACTGGTTAAGGTCTTAACTCTTACTCTGGCCTACTGGTTAAGGTCTTATCTCTTGCTATGGCCTAATAGCTAAGGTCTTAGACTCGTACTCTGGCCTAATGTTTAAGGTCATAACTCTTGCTCTGGCCAAATAGCTAAGGTCTTAGACTCATACTCTGGCCTACTGGTTAAGGTCTTAACTCTTACTCTGGCCTACTGGTTAAGGTCTTAACTCTTACTCTGGCCTAATAGCTAAGGTCTTAACTCTTACTCTGGCCAACTGGTTAAGGTCTTAACTCTTACTCTGGCCTACTGGTTAAGGTCTTACCTCTTGCTATGGCCTAATAGCTAAGGTCTTAGACTCGTACTCTGGCATAATGGTTAAGGTCTTAACTCTTACTCTTGCCTACTGGTTAAGGTCTTAACTCTTACTCTGGCCTAATAGCTAAGGTCTCAACTCTTACTCTGGCCTAATAGCTAACGTCTTAGACTTGTACTATGGCCTACAGGTTAAGGTCTTAACTTTTACTCTGGCCTTCTGTTTAAAGTCTTAACTCTTACTCTGGCCTAATAGCTAAGGTCTTAGACTCTTACTCTGGCCTACTGGTTAAGGTCTTAACTCTTACTCTGGCCTAATAGCTAACGTCTTAGACTCGTACTATGGCCTACAGGTTAAGGTCTTAACTTTTACTCTGGCCTACTGGTTAAGGTCTTAACTCTTACTCTGGCCTAATAGCTAAGGTCTTAGACTCTTACTCTGGCCTACTGGTTAAGATCTTAACTCTTACTCTGGCCTAATAGCTAAGGTCTTAACTCTTACTCTGGCCTAATAGCTAAGGTCTTAGACTCGTACTCTGGCCTAATGGTTAAGGTCTTAACTCTTACTCTGGCCTACTGATTAAGGTCTTAACTCTTACTCTGGCCTAATAGCTAAGGTCGTAGACTCGTACTCTGGCCAAATGGTTAAGGTCCTAACTCTTACTCTGGCCTAATAGCTAAGGTCTTAACTCTTACTCTGGCCTAATAACTAAGTTCTTAGACTCATTCTCTGGCCTAATGGTTACGGTCTTAACTCTTACTCTGGCCTAATAGCTAAGGTCTTAGACTCTTACTCTGGCCTAATAGCTAAGGTCTTAGACTCGTACTCTGGCCTAATGGTTAAGGTCTTAACTCTTACTCTGGCCTACTGATTAAGGTCTTTACTCTTACTCTGGCCTAATAGCTAAGGTCGTAGACTCGTACTCTGTCCTAATGGTTAAGGTCTTAACTCTTAATCTGGCCTACTGGGTAAGGTCTTAACTCTTACTCTGGCCTAATAGCTAAGGTGTTAACTATTACTCTGGCCTAATAGCTAAGGTCTTAAATCTTACTCTGGCCTAATAGCTAAGGTCTTAGACTCATACACTGGCCTAATGGTTAAGGTCTTAACTCTTACTCTGGCCTAATAGCTAAGGTCTTAACTCTTACTCTGGCCTAATAGCTAAGGTCTTAGACTCGTACTCTGGCCTAATGGTTAAGGTCTTAACTCTTACTCTGGCCTAATAGCTAAGGTCTTAACTCTTACTCTGGCCTAATAGCTAAGGTCTTAGACTCGTACTCTGGCCTAATGGTTAAGGTCTTAACTCTTACTCTGGCCTAATAGCTAAGGTCTTAACTCTTACTCTGGCCTAATAGCTAAGGTCTTAGACTCGTACTCTAGCCTAATGGTTAAGGTCTTAACTCTTACTCTGGCCTAATAGCTAAGGTCTTAACTCTTACTCTGGCCTAATAGCTAAGGTCTTAGACTCGTACTCTGGCCTAATGGTTAAGGTCTTAACTCTTACTCTGGCCTAATAGCTAAGGTCTTCACTCTTACTCTGGCCTAATAGCTAAGGTCTTAGACTCGTACTCTGGCCTAATGGTTAAGGGCTTAACTCTTACTCTGGCCTACTGGTTAAGGTCTTAACTCTTACTCTGGCCTACTAGCTAAGGTCTTAACGCTTACTCTGGCCTACTGGTTAAGGTCTTTACTCTTACTCTTGCATAATAGCTAAGGTCTTAACTCTTATTCTGGCCTAATAGCTAAGGTCTTAACTCTTACTCTGGCCTACTGATTAAGGTCTTAACTCTTACTCTGGCCTAATAGCTAAGGTCGTAAACTCGTACTCTGGTCTAATGGTTAAGGTCTTAACTCTTACTCTGGCCTACTGGTTAAGGTCTTAACTCTTACTCTGGCCTAATAGCTAAGGTGTTAACTATTACTCTGGCCTAATAGCTAAGGTCTTACATCTTACTCTGGCCTAATAGCTAAGGTCTTAGACTCGTACAATGGCCTAATGGTTAGGGTCTTAACTCTTACTCTGGCCTAATAGCTAAGGTCTTAACTCTTACTCTGGCCTAATAGCTAAGGTCTTAGACTCGTACTCTGGCCTAATGGTTAAGGTCTTAACTCTTACTCTGGCATACTAGCTAAGGTCTTAACTCTTACTCTGGCCTAATAACTAAGGTCTTAGACTCGTACTCTGGCCTAATGGTTATGGTCTTAACTCTTACTCTGGCCTAATAGCTAAGGTCTTAGATTCGTACTCTGGCCTAATAGCTAAGGTCTTAGACTCATACTCTGGCCTACTGGTTAAGGTCTTAACTCTTACTCTGGCCTAATAGCTAAGGTCTTAACTCTAACTCTGGCCTAATAGCTAAGGTCTTAGACTCGTACTCTGGCCTAATGGTTAAGGTCTTAACTCTTACTCTGGCCTAATAGCTAAGGTCTTAGACTCGTACTCTGGCCTAATAGCTAAGGTCTTAGACTCATACTCTGGCCTACTGGTTAAGGTCTTAACTCTTACTCTGGCCTAATAGCTAAGGTCTTAACTCTAACTCTGGCCTAATAGCTAAGGTCTTAGACTCGTACTCTGGCCTACTGGTTAAGGTCTTAACTCTTACTCTGGCCTAATAGCTAAGGTCTTAACTCTTACTCTGGCCTAATAGCTAAGGTCTTAGACTCGTACTCTGGCCTAATGGTTAAGGTCTTAACTCTTACTCTGGCCTAATAGCTAAGGTCTTAACTCTTACTCTGGCCTAATAGCTAAGGTCTTAGACTCGTACTCTGGCCTAATGGTTAAGGGCTTAACTCTTACTCTGGCTACTGGTTAAGGTCTTAACTCTTACTCTGGCCTACTAGCTAAGGTCTTAACTCTTACTCTGGCCTACTGGTTAAGGTCTTTACTCTTACTCTTGCCTAATAGCTAAGGTCTTAACTCTTACTCTGGCCTAATAGCTAAGATCTTAACTCTTACTCTGGCCTAATAGCTATGGTCTTAGACTCCTACTCTGGCCTAATGGTTAAGGTCTTAACTCTTACTCTGGCCTAATAGCTAAGGTCTTAACTCTTTCTCTGGCCTAATAGCTAAGGTCTAGGACTCGTACTCTGGCCTAATGGGTAAGGTCTTAAATCTTACTCTGGCCTAATAGCTAAGGTGTTAACTATTACTCTGGCCTAATAGCTAAGGTCTTACATCTTACTCTGGCCTAATAGCTAAGGTCTTAGACTCGTACAATGGCCTAATGGTTAGGGTCTTAACTCTTACTCTGGCCTAATAGCTAAGGTCTTAACTCTTACTCTGGCCTAATAGCTAAGGTCTTAGACTCGTACTCTGGCCTAATGGTTAAGGTCTTAACTCTTACTCTGGCATACTAGCTAAGGTCTTAACTCTTACTCTGGCCTAATAACTAAGGTCTTAGACTCGTACTCTGGCCTAATGGTTATGGTCTTAACTCTTACTCTGGCCTAATAGCTAAGGTCTTAGACTCGTACTCTGGCCTAATAGCTAAGGTCTTAGACTCATACTCTGGCCTACTGGTTAAGGTCTTAACTCTTACTCTGGCCTAATAGCTAAGGTCTTAACTCTAACTCTGGCCTAATAGCTAAGGTCTTAGACTCGTACTCTGGCCTAATGGTTAAGGTCTTAACTCTTACTCTGGCCTAATAGCTAAGGTCTTAACTCTTACTCTGGCCTAATAGCTAAGGTCTTAGACTCGTACTCTGGCCTAATGGTTAAGGTCTTAACTCTTACTCTGGCCTAATAGCTAAGGTCTTAACTCTTACTCTGGCCTAATAGCTAAGGTCTTAGACTCGTACTCTGGCCTAATGGTTAAGGTCTTAACTCTTACTCTGGCCTAATAGCTAAGGTCTTAACTCTTACTCTGGCCTAATAGCTAAGGTCTTAGACTCGTACTCTGGCCTAATGGTTAAGGTCTTAACTCTTACTCTGGCCTAATAGCTAAGGTCTTCACTCTTACTCTGGCCTAATAGCTAAGGTCTTAGACTCGTACTCTGGCCTAATGGTTAAGGGCTTAACTCTTACTCTGGCCTACTGGTTAAGGTCTTAACTCTTACTCTGGCCTACTAGCTAAGGTCTTAACTCTTACTCTGGCCTACTGGTTAAGGTCTTTACTCTTACTCTTGCATAATAGCTAAGGTCTTAACTCTTACTCTGGCCTAATAGCTAACGTCTTAACTCTTACTCTGGCCTACTGATTAAGGTCTTAACTCTTACTCTGGCCTAATAGCTAAGGTCGTAAACTCGTACTCTGGCCTAATGGTTAAGGTCTTAACTCTTACTCTGGCCTACTGGTTAAGGTCTTAACTCTTACTCTAGCCTAATAGCTAAAGTGTTAACTATTACTCTGGCCTAATAGCTAAGGTCTTACATCTTACTCTGGCCTAATAGCTAAGGTCTTAGACTCGTACAATGGCCTAATGGTTAGGGTCTTAACTCTTACTCTGGCCTAATAGCTAAGGTCTTAACTCTTACTCTGGCCTAATAGCTAAGGTCTTAGACTCGTACTCTGGCCTAATGGTTAAGGTCTTAACTCTTACTCTGGCATACTAGCTAAGGTCTTAACTCTTACTCTGGCCTAATAACTAAGGTCTTAGACTCCTACTCTGGCCTAATGGTTATGGTCTTAACTCTTACTCTGGCCTAATAGCTAAGGTCTTAGACTCGTACTCTGGCCTAATAGCTAAGGTCTTAGACTCATACTCTGGCCTACTGGTTAAGGTCTTAACTCTTACTCTGGCCTAATAGCTAAGGTCTTAACTCTAACTCTGGCCTAACAGCTAAGGTCTTAGACTCGTACTCTGACCTAATGGTTAAGGTCTTAACTCTTACTCTGGCCTAATAGCTAAGGTCTTAGACTCGTACTCTGGCCTAATAGCTAAGGTCTTAGACTCATACTCTGGCCTACTGGTTAAGGTCTTAACTCTTACTCTGGCCTAATAGCTAAGGTCTTAACTCTAACTCTGGCCTAATAGCTAAGGTCTTAGACTCGTACTCTGGCCTAATGGTTAAGGTCTTACCTCTTACTCTGGCCTAATAGCTAAGGTCTTAACTCTTACTCTGGCCTAATAGCTAAGGTCTTAGACTCGTACTCTGGCCTAATGGTTAAGGGCTTAACTCTTACTCTGGCTACTGGTTAAGGTCTTAACTCTTACTCTGGCCTACTAGCTAAGGTCTTAACTCTTACTCTGGCCTACTGGTTAAGGTCTTTACTCTTACTCTTGCCTAATAGCTAAGGTCTTAACTCTTACTCTGGCCTAATAGCTAAGGTCTTAACTCTTACTCTGGCCTAATAGCTATGGTCTTAGACTCCTACTCTGGCCTAATGGTTAAGGTCTTAACTCTTACTCTGGCCTAATAGCTAAGGTCTTAACTCTTTCTCTGGCCTAATAGCTAAGGTCTAGGACTCGTACTCTGGCCTAATGGGTAAGGTCTTAACTCTTAATCTGGCCTAATAGCTAAGGTCTTAACTCTTACTCTGGCCTAATAGCTAAGGTCTTAGACTCGTACTATGGCCTACAGGTTTAGGTCTTAACTCTTACTCTGGCCTACTGGTTAAGGTCTTAACTCTTACTCTGGCCTAATAGCTAAGGTCTTAGACTCGTACTCTGGCCTACTGGTTAAGGTCTTAACTCTTACTCTGGCCTAATAGCTAAGGTCTTAAATCTTACTCTGGCCTAATAGCTAAGGTCTTAGACTTGTACTCTGGCCTAATGTTTAAGGTCTTAACTCTTACTCTGGCCTACTGATTAAGGTCTTAACTCTTACTCTGGCCTAATAGCTAAGGTCGTAGAATCGTACTCTGGCCTAATGGTTAAGTTCTTAACTCTTACTCTTGCCTACTGGTTAAGGTCTTAACTCTTACTCTGGCCTACTGGTTAAGGTCTTAACTCTTACTCTGGCCTACTGGTTAAGGTCTTAACTTTTACTCTGGCCTAATAGCTAAGGTCTTGGACTCGTACTATGGCCTACAGGTTAAGGTCTTAACTCTTACTCTGGCCTACTGGTTAAGGTCTTAACTCTTTCTCTGGCCTAATAGCTAAGGTCTTAGACTCGTACGCTGGCCTAATGGTTAAGGTCTTAACTCTTACTCTGGCCTAATAGCTAAGGTCTTAACTCTTACTCTGGCCTAATAACTAAGGTCTTAGACTCGTACTTTGGCCTAATGGTTAAGGGCTTAACTCTTACTCTGGCCTAATAGCTAAGGTCTTAGACTCGTACTCTGGCCTAATAGCTAAGGTCTTAGACTTGTACTCTGGCCTACTGGTTAAGGTTTTAACTCTTACTCTGGCCTAATAGCTAAGGTCTTAACTCTTACTCTGGCCTAATAGCTAAGGTCTTAGACTCGTACTCTGGCCTAATAGTTAAGGTCTTAACTCTTACTCTGGCCTAATTGCTAAGGTATTAACTCTTACTCTGGCCTAATAGCTAAGGTCTTAGACTCGTACTCTGGCCTAATGGTTAAGGTCTTAAGTCTTACTCTGGCCTAATAGCTAAGGTCTTAACTCTTACTCTGGCCTAATAGCTAAGGTCTTAGACTCATACTCTGGCCTAATGGTTAAGGGCTTAACTCTTACTCTGGCCTACTGGTTAAGGTCTTAACTCTTACTCTGGCCTACTAGCTAAGGTCTTAACTCTTACTTTGGCCTACTGGTTAAGGTCTTTACTCTTACTCTTGCCTAATAGCTAAGGTCTTAACTCTTACTCTGGCCTAATAGCTAAGGTCTTAGACTCATACTCTGGCCTAATGGTTAAGGTCTTAACTCTTACTCTGGCCTAATAGGTAAGGTCTTACTCTGGCCTAATAGCTAACGTCTTAGACTCATACTATGGCCTACAGGTTAAGGTCTTAACTTTTACCCGGGCCTACTGGTTAAGGTCTTAACTCTTACTCTGGCCTAATAGCTAACGTCTCAACGCTTACTCTGGCCTAATAGCTAAGGTCTTAACTCTTACTCTGGCCAACTGGTTAAGGTCTTAACTCTTACTCTGGCCTACTGGTTAAGGTCTTATCTCTTGCTATGGCCTAATAGCTAAGGTCTTAGACTCGTACTCTGGCATAATGGTTAAGGTCTTAACTCTTACTCTTGCCTACTGGTTAAGGTCTTAACTCTTACTCTGGCCTAATAGCTAAGGTCTCAACTCTTACTCTGGCCTAATAGCTAAGGTCTTAGACTCATACTCTGGCCTAATGGTTAAGGTCTTAACTCTTACTCTGGCCTAATATCTAACGTCTTAGACTTGTACTATGGCCTACAGGTTAAGGTCTTAACTTTTACTCTGGCCTACTGGTTAAGGTCTTAACTCTTACTCTGGCCTAATAGCTAAGGTCTTAGACTCTTACTCTGGCCTACTGGTTAAGGTCTTAACTCTTACTCTGGCCTAATAGCTAACGTCTTAGACTCGTACTATGGCCTACAGGTTAAGGTCTTAACTCTTACTCTGGCCTAATAGCTAAGGTCTCAACTCTTACTCTGGCCTAATAGCTAAGGTTTTAGACTCGTACTCTGGCCTAATGGTTAAGGTCTTAACTCTTACTCTGGCCTAATAGCTAACGTCTTAGACTTGTACTATGGCCTACAGGTTAAGGGCTTAACTTTTACTCTGGCCTACTGGTTAAGGTCTTAACTCTTACTCTGGCCTAATAGCTAAGGTCTTAGACTCTTTCTCTGGCCTAATAGCTAAGGTCTAGGACTCGTACTCTGGCCTAATGGGTAAGGTCTTAACTCTTACTCTGGCCTAATAGCTAAGGTCTTAACTCTTACTCTGGCCTAATAGCTAAGGTCTTAGACTCGTACTATGGCCTACAGGTTTAGGTCTTAACTCTTACTCTGGCCTACTGGTTAAGGTCTTAACTCTTACTCTGGCCTAATAGCTAGGGTCTTAGACTCGTACTCTGGCCTACTGGTTAAGGTCTTAACTCTTACTCTGGCCTAATAGCTAAGGTCTTAAATCTTACTCTGGCCTAATAGCTAAGGTCTTAGACTTGTACTCTGGCCTAATGTTTAAGGTCTTAACTCTTACTCTGGCCTACTGATTAAGGTCTTAACTCTTACTCTGGCCTAATAGCTAAGGTCGTAGACTCGTACTCTGGCCAAATGGTTAAGGTCCTAACTCTTACTCTGGCCTAATAGCTAAGGTCTTAACTCTTACTCTGGCCTAATAACTAAGTTCTTAGACTCATTCTCTGGCCTAATGGTTACGGTCTTAACTCTTACTCTGGCCTAATAGCTAAGGTCTTAGACTCTTACTCTGGCCTAATAGCTAAGGTCTTAGACTCGTACTCTGGCCTAATGGTTAAGGTCTTAACTCTTACTCTGGCCTACTGATTAAGGTCTTTACTCTTACTCTGGCCTAATAGCTAAGGTCGTAGACTCGTACTCTGTCCTAATGGTTAAGGTCTTAACTCTTAATCTGGCCTACTGGGTAAGGTCTTAACTCTTACTCTGGCCTAATAGCTAAGGTGTTAACTATTACTCTGGCCTAATAGCTAAGGTCTTAAATCTTACTCTGGCCTAATAGCTAAGGTCTTAGACTCATACACTGGCCTAATGGTTAAGGTCTTAACTCTTACTCTGGCCTAATAGCTAAGGTCTTAACTCTTACTCTGGCCTAATAGCTAAGGTCTTAGACTCGTACTCTGGCCTAATGGTTAAGGTCTTAACTCTTACTCTGGCCTAATAGCTAAGGTCTTAACTCTTACTCTGGCCTAATAGCTAAGGTCTTAGACTCGTACTCTGGCCTAATGGTTAAGGTCTTAACTCTTACTCTGGCCTAATAGCTAAGGTCTTAACTCTTACTCTGGCCTAATAGCTAAGGTCTTAGACTCGTACTCTGGCCTAATGGTTAAGGTCTTAACTCTTACTCTGGCCTAATAGCTAAGGTCTTAACTCTTACTCTGGCCTAATAGCTAAGGTCTTAGACTCGTACTCTGGCCTAATGGTTAAGGTCTTAACTCTTACTCTGGCCTAATAGCTAAGGTCTTCACTCTTACTCTGGCCTAATAGCTAAGGTCTTAGACTCGTACTCTGGCCTAATGGTTAAGGGCTTAACTCTTACTCTGGCCTACTGGTTAAGGTCTTAACTCTTACTCTGGCCTACTAGCTAAGGTCTTAACTCTTACTCTGGCCTACTGGTTAAGGTCTTTACTCTTACTCTTGCATAATAGCTAAGGTCTTAACTCTTATTCTGGCCTAATAGCTAAGGTCTTAACTCTTACTCTGGCCTACTGATTAAGGTCTTAACTCTTACTCTGGCCTAATAGCTAAGGTCGTAAACTCGTACTCTGGTCTAATGGTTAAGGTCTTAACTCTTACTCTGGCCTACTGGTTAAGGTCTTAACTCTTACTCTGGCCTAATAGCTAAGGTGTTAACTATTACTCTGGCCTAATAGCTAAGGTCTTACATCTTACTCTGGCCTAATAGCTAAGGTCTTAGACTCGTACAATGGCCTAATGGTTAGGGTCTTAACTCTTACTCTGGCCTAATAGCTAAGGTCTTAATTCTTACTCTGGCCTAATAGCTAAGGTCTTAGACTCGTACTCTGGCCTAATGGTTAAGGTCTTAACTCTTACTCTGGCATACTAGCTAAGGTCTTAACTCTTACTCTGGCCTAATAACTAAGGTCTTAGACTCGTACTCTGGCCTAATGGTTATGGTCTTAACTCTTACTCTGGCCTAATAGCTAAGGTCTTAGACTCGTACTCTGGCCTAATAGCTAAGGTCTTAGACTCATACTCTGGCCTACTTGTTAAGGTCTTAACTCTTACTCTGGCCTAATAGCTAAGGTCTTAACTCTAACTCTGGCCTAATAGCTAAGGTCTTAGACTCGTACTCTGGCCTAATGGTTAAGGTCTTAACTCTTACTCTGGCCTAATAGCTAAGGTCTTAGACTCGTACTCTGGCCTAATAGCTAAGGTCTTAGACTCATACTCTGGCCTACTGGTTAAGGTCTTAACTCTTACTCTGGCCTAATAGCTAAGGTCTTAACTCTAACTCTGGCCTAATAGCTAAGGTCTTAGACTCGTACTCTGGCCTACTGGTTAAGGTCTTAACTCTTACTCTGGCCTAATAGCTAAGGTCTTAACTCTTACTCTGGCCTAATAGCTAAGGTCTTAGACTCGTACTCTGGCCTAATGGTTAAGGTCTTAACTCTTACTCTGGCCTAATAGCTAAGGTCTTAACTCTTACTCTGGCCTAATAGCTAAGGTCTTAGACTCGTACTCTGGCCTAATGGTTAAGGGCTTAACTCTTACTCTGGCTACTGGTTAAGGTCTTAACTCTTACTCTGGCCTACTAGCTAAGGTCTTAACTCTTACTCTGGCCTACTGGTTAAGGTCTTTACTCTTACTCTTGCCTAATAGCTAAGGTCTTAACTCTTACTCTGGCCTAATAGCTAAGATCTTAACTCTTACTCTGGCCTAATAGCTATGGTCTTAGACTCCTACTCTGGCCTAATGGTTAAGGTCTTAACTCTTACTCTGGCCTAATAGCTAAGGTCTTAACTCTTTCTCTGGCCTAATAGCTAAGGTCTAGGACTCGTACTCTGGCCTAATGGGTAAGGTCTTAAATCTTACTCTGGCCTAATAGCTAAGGTGTTAACTATTACTCTGGCCTAATAGCTAAGGTCTTACATCTTACTCTGGCCTAATAGCTAAGGTCTTAGACTCGTACAATGGCCTAATGGTTAGGGTCTTAACTCTTACTCTGGCCTAATAGCTAAGGTCTTAACTCTTACTCTGGCCTAATAGCTAAGGTCTTAGACTCGTACTCTGGCCTAATGGTTAAGGTCTTAACTCTTACTCTGGCATACTAGCTAAGGTCTTAACTCTTACTCTGGCCTAATAACTAAGGTCTTAGACTCGTACTCTGGCCTAATGGTTATGGTCTTAACTCTTACTCTGGCCTAATAGCTAAGGTCTTAGACTCGTACTCTGGCCTAATAGCTAAGGTCTTAGACTCATACTCTGGCCTACTGGTTAAGGTCTTAACTCTTACTCTGGCCTAATAGCTAAGGTCTTAACTCTAACTCTGGCCTAATAGCTAAGGTCTTAGACTCGTACTCTGGCCTAATGGTTAAGGTCTTAACTCTTACTCTGGCCTAATAGCTAAGGTCTTAACTCTTACTCTGGCCTAATAGCTAAGGTCTTAGACTCGTACTCTGGCCTAATGGTTAAGGTCTTAACTCTTACTCTGGCCTAATAGCTAAGGTCTTAACTCTTACTCTGGCCTAATAGCTAAGGTCTTAGACTCGTACTCTGGCCTAATGGTTAAGGTCTTAACTCTTACTCTGGCCTAATAGCTAAGGTCTTAACTCTTACTCTGGCCTAATAGCTAAGGTCTTAGACTCGTACTCTGGCCTAATGGTTAAGGTCTTAACTCTTACTCTGGCCTAATAGCTAAGGTCTTCACTCTTACTCTGGCCTAATAGCTAAGGTCTTAGACTCGTACTCTGGCCTAATGGTTAAGGGCTTAACTCTTACTCTGGCCTACTGGTTAAGGTCTTAACTCTTACTCTGGCCTAATAGCTAACGTCTTAACTCTTACTCTGGCCTACTGATTAAGGTCTTAACTCTTACTCTGGCCTAATAGCTAAGGTCGTAAACTCGTACTCTGGCCTAATGGTTAAGGTCTTAACTCTTACTCTGGCCTACTGGTTAAGGTCTTAACTCTTACTCTAGCCTAATAGCTAAAGTGTTAACTATTACTCTGGCCTAATAGCTAAGGTCTTACATCTTACTCTGGCCTAATAGCTAAGGTCTTAGACTCGTACAATGGCCTAATGGTTAGGGTCTTAACTCTTACTCTGGCCTAATAGCTAAGGTCTTAACTCTTACTCTGGCCTAATAGCTAAGGTCTTAGACTCGTACTCTGGCCTAATGGTTAAGGTCTTAACTCTTACTCTGGCATACTAGCTAAGGTCTTAACTCTTACTCTGGCCTAATAACTAAGGTCTTAGACTCGTACTCTGGCCTAATGGTTATGGTCTTAACTCTTACTCTGGCCTAATAGCTAAGGTCTTAGACTCGTACTCTGGCCTAATAGCTAAGGTCTTAGACTCATACTCTGGCCTACTGGTTAAGGTCTTAACTCTTACTCTGGCCTAATAGCTAAGGTCTTAACTCTAACTCTGGCCTAACAGCTAAGGTCTTAGACTCGTACTCTGACCTAATGGTTAAGGTCTTAAATCTTACTCTGGCCGAATAGCTAAGGTCTTAGACTCGTACTCTGGCCTAATAGCTAAGGTCTTAGACTCATACTCTGGCCTACTGGTTAAGGTCTTAACTCTTACTCTGGCCTAATAGCTAAGGTCTTAACTCTAACTCTGGCCTAATAGCTAAGGTCTTAGACTCGTACTCTGGCCTAATGGTTAAGGTCTTACCTCTTACTCTGGCCTAATAGCTAAGGTCTTAACTCTTACTCTGGCCTAATAGCTAAGGTCTTAGACTCGTACTCTGGCCTAATGGTTAAGGGCTTAACTCTTACTCTGGCTACTGGTTAAGGTCTTAACTCTTACTCTGGCCTACTAGCTAAGGTCTTAACTCTTACTCTGGCCTACTGGTTAAGGTCTTTACTCTTACTCTTGCCTAATAGCTAAGGTCTTAACTCTTACTCTGGCCTAATAGCTAAGGTCTTAACTCTTACTCTGGCCTAATAGCTATGGTCTTAGACTCCTACTCTGGCCTAATGGTTAAGGTCTTAACTCTTACTCTGGCCTAATAGCTAAGGTCTTAACTCTTTCTCTGGCCTAATAGCTAAGGTCTAGGACTCGTACTCTGGCCTAATGGGTAAGGTCTTAACTCTTACTCTGGCCTAATAGCTAAGGTCTTAACTCTTACTCTGGCCTAATAGCTAAGGTCTTAGACTCGTACTATGGCCTACAGGTTTAGGTCTTAACTCTTACTCTGGCCTACTGGTTAAGGTCTTAACTCTTACTCTGGCCTAATAGCTAAGGTCTTAGACTCGTACTCTGGCCTACTGGTTAAGGTCTTAACTCTTACTCTGGCCTAATAGCTAAGGTCTTAAATCTTACTCTGGCCTAATAGCTAAGGTCTTAGACTTGTACTCTGGCCTAATGTTTAAGGTCTTAACTCTTACTCTGGCCTACTGATTAAGGTCTTAACTCTTACTCTGGCCTAATAGCTAAGGTCGTAGAATCGTACTCTGGCCTAATGGTTAAGTTCTTAACTCTTACTCTTGCCTACTGGTTAAGGTTTTAACTCTTACTCTGGCATACTGGTTAAGGTCTTAACTCTTACTCTGGCCTACTGGTTAAGGTCTTAACTTTTACTCTGGCCTAATAGCTAAGGTCTTGGACTCGTACTATGGCCTACAGGTTAAGGTCTTAACTCTTACTCTGGCCTAATAGCTAAGGTCTTAACTCTTACTCTGGCCTAATAACTAAGGTCTTAGACTCGTACTCTGGCCTAATGGTTAAGGGCTTAACTCTTACTCTGGCCTAATAGCTAAGGTCTTAGACTCGTACTCTGGCCTAATAGCTAAGGTCTTAGACTTGTACTCTGGCCTACTGGTTAAGGTTTTAACTCTTACTCTGGCCTAATAGCTAAGGTCTTAACTCTTACTCTGGCCTAATAGCTAAGGTCTTAGACTCGTACTCTGGCCTAATAGTTAAGGTCTTAACTCTTACTCTGGCCTAATTGCTAAGGTATTAACTCTTACTCTGGCCTAATAGCTAAGGTCTTAGACTCGTACTCTGGCCTAATGGTTAAGGTCTTAAGTCTTACTCTGGCCTAATAGCTAAGGTCTTAACTCTTACTCTGGCCTAATAGCTAAGGTCTTAGACTCATACTCTGGCCTAATGGTTAAGGGCTTAACTCTTACTCTGGCCTACTGGTTAAGGTCTTAACTCTTACTCTGGCCTACTAGCTAAGGTCTTAACTCTTACTTTGGCCTACTGGTTAAGGTCTTTACTCTTACTCTTGCCTAATAGCTAAGGTCTTAACTCTTACTCTGGCCTAATAGCTAAGGTCTTAGACTCATACTCTGGCCTAATGGTTAAGGTCTTAACTCTTACTCTGGCCTAATAGGTAAGGTCTTACTCTGGCCTAATAGCTAACGTCTTAGACTCATACTATGGCCTACAGGTTAAGGTCTTAACTTTTACCCGGGCCTACTGGTTAAGGTCTTAACTCTTACTCTGGCCTAATAGCTAAGGTCTCAACGCTTACTCTGGCCTAATAGCTAAGGTCTTAGACTTGTACTCTGGCCTAATGGTTAAGGTCATAACTCTTGCTCTGGCCAAATAGCTAAGGTCTTAGACTCGTACTCTGGCCTACTGGTTAAGGTCTTAACTCTTACTCTGGCCTACTGGTTAAGGTCTTAACTCTTACTCTGGCCTAATAGCTAAGGTCTTAACTCTTACTCTGGCCAACTGGTTAAGGTCTTAACTCTTACTCTGGCCTACTGGTTAAGGTCTTATCTCTTGCTATGGCCTAATAGCTAAGGTCTTAGACTCGTACTCTGGCATAATGGTTAAGGTCTTAACTCTTACTCTTGCCTACTGGTTAAGGTCTTAACTCTTACTCTGGCCTAATAGCTAAGGTCTCAACTCTTACTCTGGCCTAATAGCTAAGGTCTTAGACTCATACTCTGGCCTAATGGTTAAGGTCTTAACTCTTACTCTGGCCTAATATCTAACGTCTTAGACTTGTACTATGGCCTACAGGTTAAGGTCTTAACTTTTACTCTGGCCTACTGATTAAGGTCTTAACTCTTACTCTGGCCTAATAGCTAAGGTCTTAGACTCTTACTCTGGCCTACTGGTTAAGGTCTTAACTCTTACTCTGGCCTAATAGCTAACGTCTTAGACTCGTACTATGGCCTACAGGTTAAGGTCTTAACTCTTACTCTGGCCTAATAGCTAAGGTCTCAACTCTTACTCTGGCCTAATAGCTAAGGTTTTAGACTCGTACTCTGGCCTAATGGTTAAGGTCTTAACTCTTACTCTGGCCTAATAGCTAACGTCTTAGACTTGTACTATGGCCTACAGGTTAAGGGCTTAACTTTTACTCTGGCCTACTGGTTAAGGTCTTAACTCTTACTCTGGCCTAATAGCTAAGGTCTTAGACTCTTTCTCTGGCCTAATAGCTAAGGTCTAGGACTCGTACTCTGGCCTAATGGGTAAGGTCTTAACTCTTACTCTGCCCTAATAGCTAAGGTCTTAACTCTTACTCTGGCCTAATAGCTAAGGTCTTAGACTCGTACTATGGCCTACAGGTTTAGGTCTTAACTCTTACTCTGGCCTACTGGTTAAGGTCTTAACTCTTACTCTGGCCTAATAGCTAGGGTCTTAGACTCGTACTCTGGCCTACTGGTTAAGGTCTTAACTCTTACTCTGGCCTAATAGCTAAGGTCTTAAATCTTACTCTGGCCTAATAGCTAAGGTCTTAGACTTGTACTCTGGCCTAATGTTTAAGGTCTTAACTCTTACTCTGGCCTACTGATTAAGGTCTTAACTCTTACTCTGGCCTAATAGCTAAGGTCGTAGAATCGTACTCTGGCCTAATGGTTAAGTTCTTAACTCTTACTCTTGCCTACTGGTTAAGGTCTTAACTCTTACTCTGGCCTACTGGTTAAGGTCTTAACTCTTACTCTGGCCTACTGGTTAAGGTCTTAACTCTTTCTCTGGCCTAATAGCTAAGGTCTTAGACTCGTACGCTGGCCTAATGGTTAAGGTCTTAACTCTTACTCTGGCCTAATAGCTAAGGTCTTAACTCTTACTCTGGCCTAATAACTAAGGTCTTAGACTCGTACTCTGGCCTAAAGGTTAAGGGCTTAACTCTTACTCTGGCCTAATAGCTAAGGTCTTAGACTCGTACTCTGGCCTAATAGCTAAGGTCTTAGACTTGTACTCTGGCCTACTGGTTAAGGTTTTAACTCTTACTCTGGAATAATAGCTAAGGTCTTAACTCTTACTCTGGCCTAATAGCTAAGGTCTTAGACTCGTACTCTGGCCTAATAGTTAAGGTCTTAACTCTTACTCTGGCCTAATTGCTAAGGTATTAACTCTTACTCTGGCCTAATAGCTAAGGTCTTAGACTCGTATTCTGGCCTAATGGTTAAGGTCTTAAGTCTTACTCTGGCCTAATAGCTAAGGTCTTAACTCTTACTCTGGCCTAATAGCTAAGGTCTTAGACTCATACTCTGGCCTAATGGTTAAGGGTTTAACTCTTACTCTGGCCTACTGGTTAAGGTCTTAACTCTTACTCTGGCCTACTAGCTAAGGTCTTAACTCTTACTTTGGCCTACTGGTTAAGGTCTTTACTCTTACTCTTGCCTGATAGCTAAGGTCTTAACTCTTACTCTGGCCTAATAGCTAAGGTCTTAGACTCGTACTCTGGCCTAATGGTTAAGGTCTTAACTCTTACTCTGGCCTAATAGGTAAGGTCTTAACTCTTACTCTGGCCTAATAGCTAACGTCTTAGACTCATACTATGGCCTACAGGTTAAGGTCTTAACTTTTATCCGGGCCTACTGGTTAAGGTCTTAACTCTTACTCTGGCCTAATAGCTAAGGTCTCAACGCTTACTCTGGCCTAATAGCTAAGGTCTTAGACTTGTACTCTGGCCTAATGGTTAAGGTCATAACTCTTGCTCTGGCCAAATAGCTAAGGTCTTAGACTCGTACTCTGGCCTACTGGTTAAGGTCTTAACTCTTACTCTGGCCTACTGGTTAAGGTCTTAACTCTTACTCTGGCCTAATAGCTAAGGTCTTAACTCTTACTCTGGCCAACTGGTTAAGGTCTTAACTCTTACTCTGGCCTACTGGTTAAGGTCTTATCTCTTGCTATGGCCTAATAGCTAAGGTCTTAGACTCGTACTCTGGCATAATGGTTAAGGTCTTAACTCTTACTCTTGCCTACTGGTTAAGGTCTTAACTCTTACTCTGGCCTAATAGCTAAGGTCTCAACTCTTACTCTGGCCTAATAGCTAAGGTCTTAGACTCATACTCTGGCCTAATGGTTAAGGTCTTAACTCTTACTCTGGCCTAATATCTAACGTCTTAGACTTGTACTATGGCCTAGAGGTTAAGGTCTTAACTTTTACTCTGGCCTACTGGTTAAGGTCTTAACTCTTACTCTGGCCTAATAGCTAAGGTCTTAGACTCTTACTCTGGCCTACTGGTTAAGGTCTTAACTCTTACTCTGGCCTAATAGCTAACGTCTTAGACTCGTACTATGGCCTACAGGTTAAGGTCTTAACTCTTACTCTGGCCTAATAGCTAAGGTCTCAACTCTTACTCTGGCCTAATAGCTAAGGTTTTAGACTCGTACTCTGGCCTAATGGTTAAGGTCTTAACTCTTACTCTGGCCTAATAGCTAACGTCTTAGACTTGTACTATGGCCTACAGGTTAAGGGCTTAACTTTTACTCTGGCCTACTGGTTAAGGTCTTAACTCTTACTCTGGCCTAATAGCTAAGGTCTTAGACTCTTACTCTGGCCTACTGGTTAAGGTCTTAACTCTTACTCTGGCCTAATAGCTAACGTCTTAGACTCGTACTATGGCCTACAGGTTAAGGTCTTAACTTTTACTCTGGCCTACTGGTTAAGGTCTTAACTCTTACTCTGGCCTACTAGCTAAGGTCTTAACTCTTACTTTGGCCTACTGGTTAAGGTCTTTACTCTTACTCTTGCCTGATAGCTAAGGTCTTAACTCTTACTCTGGCCTAATAGCTAAGGTCTTAGACTCGTATTCTGGCCTAATGGTTAAGGTCTTAAGTCTTACTCTGGCCTAATAGCTAAGGTCTTAACTCTTACTCTGGCCTAATAGCTAAGGTCTTAGACTCATACTCTGGCCTAATGGTTAAGGGCTTAACTCTTACTCTGGCCTTCTGGTTAAGGTCTTAACTCTTACTCTGGCCTACTAGCTAAGGTCTTAACTCTTACTTTGGCCTACTGGTTAAGGTCTTTACTCTTACTCTTGCCTGATAGCTAAGGTCTTAACTCTTACTCTGGCCTAATAGCTAAGGTCTTAGACTCGTACTCTGGCCTAATGGTTAAGGTCTTAACTCTTACTCTGGCCTAATAGGTAAGGTCTTAACTCTTACTCTGGCCTAATAGCTAACGTCTTAGACTCATACTATGGCCTACAGGTTAAGGTCTTAACTTTTATCCGGGCCTACTGGTTAAGGTCTTAACTCTTACTCTGGCCTAATAGCTAAGGTCTCAACGCTTACTCTGGCCTAATAGCTAAGGTCTTAGACTTGTACTCTGGCCTAATGGTTAAGGTCATAACTCTTGCTCTGGCCAAATAGCTAAGGTCTTAGACTCGTACTCTGGCCTACTGGTTAAGGTCTTAACTCTTACTCTGGCCTACTGGTTAAGGTCTTAACTCTTACTCTGGCCTAATAGCTAAGGTCTTAACTCTTACTCTGGCCAACTGGTTAAGGTCTTAACTCTTACTCTGGCCTACTGGTTAAGGTCTTATCTCTTGCTATGGCCTAATAGCTAAGGTCTTAGACTCGTACTCTGGCATAATGGTTAAGGTCTTAACTCTTACTCTTGCCTACTGGTTAAGGTCTTAACTCTTACTCTGGCCTAATAGCTAAGGTCTCAACTCTTACTCTGGCCTAATAGCTAAGGTCTTAGACTCATACTCTGGCCTAATGGTTAAGGTCTTAACTCTTACTCTGGCCTAATATCTAACGTCTTAGACTTGTACTATGGCCTAGAGGTTAAGGTCTTAACTTTTACTCTGGCCTACTGGTTAAGGTCTTAACTCTTACTCTGGCCTAATAGCTAAGGTCTTAGACTCTTACTCTGGCCTACTGGTTAAGGTCTTAACTCTTACTCTGGCCTAATAGCTAACGTCTTAGACTCGTACTATGGCCTACAGGTTAAGGTCTTAACTCTTACTCTGGCCTAATAGCTAAGGTCTCAACTCTTACTCTGGCCTAATAGCTAAGGTTTTAGACTCGTACTCTGGCCTAATGGTTAAGGTCTTAACTCTTACTCTGGCCTAATAGCTAACGTCTTAGACTTGTACTATGGCCTACAGGTTAAGGTCTTAACTTTTACTCTGGCCTACTGGTTAAGGTCTTAACTCTTACTCTGGCCTAATAGCTAAGGTCTTAGACTCTTACTCTGGCCTACTGGTTAAGGTCTTAACTCTTACTCTGGCCTAATAGCTAACGTCTTAGACTCGTACTATGGCCTACAGGTTAAGGTCTTAACTTTTACTCTGGCCTACTGGTTAAGGTCTTAACTCTTACTCTGGCCTAATAGCTAAGGTCTTATACTCTTACTCTGGCCTACTGGTTAAGGTCTTAACTCTTACTCTGGCCTAATAGCTAAGGTCTTAACTCTTACTCTGGCCTAATAGCTAAGGTCTTAGACTCGTACTCTGGCCTAATGGTTAAGGTCTTAACTCTTACTCTGGCCTACTGATTAAGGTCTTAACTCTTACTCTGGCCTAATAGCTAAGGTCGTAGACTCGTACTCTGGCCAAATGGTTAAGGTCTTAACTCTTACTCTGGCCTACTGGTTAAGGTCTTAACTCTTACTCTGGCCTAATAGCTAAGGTGTTAACTATTACTCTGGCCTAATAGCTAAGGTCTTAAATCTTACTCTGGCCTAATAGCTAAGGTCTTAGACTCATACTCTGGCCTAATGGTTAAGGTCTTAACTCTTACTCTGGCCTAATAGCTAAGGTCTTAACTCTTACTCTGTTCTAATAGCTAAGGTCTTAGACTCGTACTCTGGCCTAATGGTTAAGGTCTTAAGTCTTACTCTGGCCTAATAGCTAAGGTCTTAACTCTTACTCTGGCCTAATAGCTAAGGTCTTAGACTCATACTCTGGCCTAATGGTTAAGGGCTTAACTCTTACTCTGGCCTACTGGTTAAGGTCTTAACTCTTACTCTGGCCTACTAGCTAAGGTCTTAACTCTTACTTTGGCCTACTGGTTAAGGTCTTTACTCTTACTCTTGCCTAATAGCTAAGGTCTTAACTCTTACTCTGGCCTAATAGCTAAGGTCTTAGACTCATACTCTGGCCTAATGGTTAAGGTCTTAACTCTTACTCTGGCCTAATAGGTAAGGTCTTAACTCTTACTCTGGCCTAATAGCTAACGTCTTAGACTCATACTATGGCCTACAGGTTAAGGTCTTAACTTTTACCCTGGCCTACTGGTTAAGGTCTTAACTCTTACTCTGGCCTAATAGCTAAGGTCTTAACTCTTACTCTGGCCAACTGGTTAAGGTCTTAACTCTTACTCTGGCCTACTGGTTAAGGTCTTATCTCTTGCTATGGCCTAATAGCTAAGGTCTTAGACTCGTTCTCTGGGATAATGGTTAAGGTCTTAACTCTTACTCTTGCCTACTGGTTAAGGTCTTAACTCTTACTCTGGCCTAATAGCTAAGGTCTCAACTCTTACTCTGGCCTAATAGCTAAGGTCTTAGACTCGTACTCTGGCCTAATGGTTAAGGTCTTAACTCTTACTCTGGCCTAATAGCTAACGTCTTAGACTTGTACTATGGCCTACAGGTTAAGGTCTTAACTTTTACTCTGGCCTTCTGTTTAAAGTCTTAACTCTTACTCTGGCCTAATAGCTAAGGTCTTAGACTCTTACTCTGGCCTACTGGTTAAGGTCTTAACTCTTACTCTGGCCTAATAGCTAACGTCTTAGACTCGTACTATGGCCTACAGGTTAAGGTCTTAACTTTTACTCTGGCCTACTGGTTAAGGTCTTAACTCTTACTCTGGCCTAATAGCTAAGGTCTTAGACTCTTACTCTGGCCTACTGGTTAAGATCTTAACTCTTACTCTGGCCTAATAGCTAAGGTCTTAACTCTTACTCTGGCCTAATAGCTAAGGTCTTAGACTCGTACTCTGGCCTAATGTTTAAGGTCTTAACTCTTACTCTGGCCTACTGATTAAGGTCTTAACTCTTACTCTGGCCTAATAGCTAAGGCCGTAGACTCGTACTCTGGCCAAATGGTTAAGGTCCTAACTCTTACTCTGGCCTAATAGCTAAGGTCTTAACTCTTACTCTGGCCTAATAACTAAGTTCTTAGACTCATTCTCTGGCCTAATGGTTACGGTCTTAACTCTTACTCTGGCCTAATAGCTAAGGTCTTAGACTCTTACTCTGGCCTAATAGCTAAGGTCTTAGACTCGTACTCTGGCCAACTGGTTAAGGTCTTAACTCTTACTCTGGCCTACTGGTTAAGGTCTTATCTCTTGCTATGGCCTAATAGCTAAGGTCTTAGACTCGTACTCTGGCCTAATGTTTAAGGTCATAACTCTTGCTCTGGCCAAATAGCTAAGGTCTTAGACTCATACTCTGGCCTACTGGTTAAGGTCTTAACTCTTACTCTGGCCTACTGGTTAAGGTCTTAACTCTTACTCTGGCCTAATAGCTAAGGTCTTAACTCTTACTCTGGCCAACTGGTTAAGGTCTTAACTCTTACTCTAGCCTACTGGTTAAGGTCTTATCTCTTGCTATGGCCTAATAGCTAAGGTCTTAGACTCGTACTCTGGCATAATGGTTAAGGTCTTAACTCTTACTCTTGCCTACTGGTTAAGGTCTTAACTCTTACTCTGGCCTAATAGCTAAGGTCTCAACTCTTACTCTGGCCTAATAGCTAAGGTCTTAGACTCGTACTCTGGCCTAATGGTTAAGGTCTTAACTCTTACTCTGGCCTAATAGCTAACGTCTTAGACTTGTACTATGGCCTACAGGTTAAGGTCTTAACTTTTACTCTGGCCTTCTGTTTAAAGTCTTAACTCTTACTCTGGCCTAATAGCTAAGGTCTTAGACTCTTACTCTGGCCTACTGGTTAAGGTCTTAACTCTTACTCTGGCCTAATAGCTAACGTCTTAGACTCGTACTATGGCCTACAGGTTAAGGTCTTAACTTTTACTCTGGCCTACTGGTTAAGGTCTTAACTCTTACTCTGGCCTAATAGCTAAGGTCTTAGACTCTTACTCTGGCCTACTGGTTAAGATCTTAACTCTTACTCTGGCCTAATAGCTAAGGTCTTAACTCTTACTCTGGCCTAATAGCTAAGGTCTTAGACTCGTACTCTGGCCTAATGGTTAAGGTCTTAACTCTTACTCTGGCCTACTGATTAAGGTCTTAACTCTTACTCTGGCCTAATAGCTAAGGTCGTAGACTCGTACTCTGGCCAAATGGTTAAGGTCCTAACTCTTACTCTGGCCTAATAGCTAAGGTCTTAACTCTTACTCTGGCCTAATAACTAAGTTCTTAGACTCATTCTCTGGCCTAAAGGTTACGGTCTTAACTCTTACTCTGGCCTAATAGCTAAGGTCTTAGACTCTTACTCTGGCCTAATAGCTAAGGTCTTAGACTCGTACTCTGGCCTAATGGTTAAGGTCTTAACTCTTACTCTGGCCTACTGATTAAGGTCTTAACTCTTACTCTGGCCTAATAGCTAAGGTCGTAGACTCGTACTCTGTCCTAATGGTTAAGGTCTTAACTCTTAATCTGGCCTACTGGGTAAGGTCTTAACTCTTACTCTGGCCTAATAGCTAAGGTGTTAACTATTACTCTGGCCTAATAGCTAAGGTCTTAAATCTTACTCTGGCCTAATAGCTAAGGTCTTAGACTCATACACTGGCCTAATGGTTAAGGTCTTAACTCTTACTCTGGCCTAATAGCTAAGGTCTTAACTCTTACTCTGGCCTAATAGCTAAGGTCTTAGACTCGTACTCTGGCCTAATGGTTAAGGTCTTAACTCTTACTCTGGCCTAATAGCTAAGGTCTTAACTCTTACTCTGGCCTAATAGCTAAGGTCTTAGACTCGTACTCTGGCCTAATGGTTAAGGTCTTAACTCTTACTCTGGCCTAATAGCTAAGGTCTTAACTCTTACTCTGGCCTAATAGCTAAGGTCTTAGACTCGTACTCTGGCCTAATGGTTAAGGTCTTAACTCTTACTCTGGCCTAATAGCTAAGGTCTTAACTCTTACTCTGGCCTAATAGCTAAGGTCTTCACTCTTACTCTGGCCTAATAGCTAAGGTCTTAGACTCGTACTCTGGCCTAATGGTTAAGGGCTTAACTCTTACTCTGGCCTACTAGCTAAGGTCTTAACTCTTACTCTGGCCTACTGGTTAAGGTCTTTACTCTTACTCTTGCATAATAGCTAAGGTCTTAACTCTTATTCTGGCCTAATAGCTAAGGTCTTAACTCTTACTCTGGCCTACTGATTAAGGTCTTAACTCTTACTCTGGCCTAATAGCTAAGGTCATAAACTCGTACTCTGGTCTAATGGTTAAGGTCTTAACTCTTACTCTGGCCTACTGGTTAAGGTCTTAACTCTTACTCTGGCCTAATAGCTAAGGTGTTAACTATTACTCTGGCCTAATAGCTAAGGTCTTACATCTTACTCTGGCCTAATAGCTAAGGTCTTAGACTCGTACAATGGCCTAATGGTTAGGGTCTTAACTCTTACTCTGGCCTAATAGCTAAGGTCTTAACTCTTACTCTGGCCTAATAGCTAAGGTCTTAGACTCGTACTCTGGCCTAATGGTTAAGGTCTTAACTCTTACTCTGGCATACTAGCTAAGGTCTTAACTCTTACTCTGGCCTAATAACTAAGGTCTTAGACTCGTACTCTGGCCTAATGGTTATGGTCTTAACTCTTACTCTGGCCTAATAGCTAAGGTCTTAGACTCGTACTCTGGCCTAATAGCTAAGGTCTTAGACTCATACTCTGGCCTACTGGTTAAGGTCTTAACTCTTACTCTGGCCTAATAGCTAAGGTCTTAACTCTAACTCTGGCCTAATAGCTAAGGTCTTAGACTCGTACTCTGGCCTAATGGTTAAGGTCTTAACTCTTACTCTGGCCTAATAGCTAAGGTCTTAGACTCGTACTCTGGCCTAATAGCTAAGGTCTTAGACTCATACTCTGGCCTACTGGTTAAGGTCTTAACTCTTACTCTGGCCTAATAGCTAAGGTCTTAACTCTAACTCTGGCCTAATAGCTAAGGTCTTAGACTCGTACTCTGGCCTACTGGTTAAGATCTTAACTCTTACTCTGGCCTAATAGCTAAGGTCTTAACTCTTACTCTGGCCTAATAGCTAAGGTCTTAGACTCGTACTCTGGCCTAATGGTTAAGGTCTTAACTCTTACTCTGGCCTAATAGCTAAGGTCTTAACTCTTACTCTGGCCTAATAGCCTAGGTCTTAGACTCGTACTCTGGCCTAATGGTTAAGGGCTTAACTCTTACTCTGGCTACTGGTTAAGGTCTTAACTCTTACTCTGGCCTACTAGCTAAGGTCTTAACTCTTACTCTGGCCTACTGGTTAAGGTCTTTACTCTTACTCTTGCCTAATAGCTAAGGTCTTAACTCTTACTCTGGCCTAATAGCTAAGATCTTAACTCTTACTCTGGCCTAATAGCTATGGTCTTAGACTCCTACTCTGGCCTAATGGTTAAGGTCTTAACTCTTACTCTGGCCTAATAGCTAAGGTCTTAACTCTTTCTCTGGCCTAATAGCTAAGGTCTAGGACTCGTACTCTGGCCTAATGGGTAAGGTCTTAAATCTTACTCTGGCCTAATAGCTAAGGTCTTAACTCTTACTCTGGCCTAATAGCTAAGGTCTTAGACTCGTACTATGGCCTACAGGTTTAGGTCTTAACTCTTACTCTGGCCTACTGGTTAAGGTCTTAACTCTTACTCTGGCCTAATAGCTAAGGTCTTAGACTCGTACTCTGGCCTACTGGTTAAGGTCTTAACTCTTACTCTGGCCTAATAGCTAAGGTCTTAAATCTTACTCTGGCCTAATAGCTAAGGTCTTAGACTTGTACTCTGGCCTAATGTTTAAGGTCTTAACTCTTACTCTGGCCTACTGATTAAGGTCTTAACTCTTACTCTGGCCTAATAGCTAAGGTCGTAGAATCGTACTCTGGCCTAATGGTTAAGTTCTTAACTCTTACTCTTGCCTACTGGTTAAGGTCTTAACTCTTACTCTGGCCTACTGGTTAAGGTCTTAACTCTTACTCTGGCCTAATAGCTAAGGTCTTAGACTCGTACTCTGGCCTACTGGTTAAGGTCTTAACTCTTACTCTGGCCTACTGGTTAAGGTCTTAACTTTTACTCTGGCCTAATAGCTAAGGTCTTGGACTCGTACTATGGCCTACAGGTTAAGGTCTTAACTCTTACTCTGGCCTACTGGTTAAGGTCTTAACTCTTTCTCTGGCCTAATAGCTAAGGTCTTAGACTCGTACTCTGGCCTAATGGTTAAGGTCTTAACTCTTACTCTGGCCTAATAGCTAAGGTCTTAACTCTTACTCTGGCCTAATAACTAAGGTCTTAGACTCGTACTCTGGCCTAATGGTTAAGGTCTTAACTCTTACTCTGGCCTAATAGCTAAGGTCTTAGACTCGTACTCTGGCCTAATAGCTAAGGTCTTAGACTTGTACTCTGGCCTACTGGTTAAGGTCTTAACTCTTACTCTGGCCTAATAGCTAAGGTCTTAACTCTTACTCTGGCCTAATAGCTAAGGTCTTAGACTCGTACTCTGGCCTAATAGTTAAGGTCTTAACTCTTACTCTGGCCTAATTGCTAAGGTATTAACTCTTACTCTGGCCTAATAGCTAAGGTCTTAGACTCGTACTCTGGCCTAATGGTTAAGGTCTTAAGTCTTACTCTGGCCTAATAGCTAAGGTCTTAACTCTTACTCTGGCCTAATAGCTAAGGTCTTAGACTCATACTCTGGCCTAATGGTTAAGGGCTTAACTCTTACTCTGGCCTACTGGTTAAGGTCTTAACTCTTACTCTGGCCTACTAGCTAAGGTCTTAACTCTTACTTTGGCCTACTGGTTAAGGTCTTTACTCTTACTCTTGCCTAATAGCTAAGGTCTTAACTCTTACTCTGGCCTAATAGCTAAGGTCTTAGACTCGTACTCTGGCCTAATGGTTAAGGGCTTAACTCTTACTCTGGCTACTGGTTAAGGTCTTAACTCTTACTCTGGCCTACTAGCTAAGGTCTTAACTCTTACTCTGGCCTACTGGTTAAGGTCTTTACTCTTACTCTTGCCTAATAGCTAAGGTCTTAACTCTTACTCTGGCCTAATAGCTAAGATCTTAACTCTTACTCTGGCCTAATAGCTATGGTCTTAGACTCCTACTCTGGCCTAATGGTTAAGGTCTTAACTCTTACTCTGGCCTAATAGCTAACGTCTTAGACTTGTACTATGGCCTACAGGTTAAGGTCTTAACTTTTACTCTGGCCTACTGGTTAAGGCCTTAACTCTTACTCTGGCCTAATAGCTAAGGTCTTAGACTCTTACTCTGGCCTACTGGTTAAGGTCTTAACTCTTACTCTGGCCTAATAGCTAACGTCTTAGACTCGTACTATGGCCTACAGGTTAAGGTCTTAACTTTTACTCTGGCCTACTGGTTAAGGTCTTAACTCTTACTCTGGCCTAATAGCTAAGGTCTTAGACTCTTACTCTGGCCTACTGGTTAAGGTCTTAACTCTTACTCTGGCCTAATAGCTAAGGTCTTAACTCTTACTCTGGCCTAATAGCTAAGGTCTTAGACTCGTACTCTGGCCTAATGGTTAAGGTCTTAACTCTTACTCTGGCCTACTGATTAAGGTCTTAACTCTTACTCTGGCCTAATAGCTAAGGTCGTAGACTCGTACTCTGGCCAAATGGTTAAGGTCTTAACTCTTACTCTGGCCTACTGGTTAAGGCCTTAACTCTTACTCTGGCCTAATAGCTAAGGTGTTAACTATTACTCTGGCCTAATAGCTAAGGTCTTAAATCTTACTCTGGCCTAATAGCTAAGGTCTTAGACTCGTACTCTGGCCTAATGGTTAAGGTCTTAACTCTTACTCTGGCCTAATAGCTAAGGTCTTAACTCTTACTCTGGCCTAATAGCTAAGGTCTTAGACTCGTACTCTGGCCTAATGGTTAAGGTCTTAACTCTTACTCTGGCCTAAAGGTCTTAACTCTTACTCTGGCCTAATAGCTAAGGTCTTAGACTCGTACTCTGGCCTAATGGTTAATGTCTTAACTCTTACTCTGGCCTAATAGCTAAGGTCTTAACTCTTACTCTGGCCTAATAGCTAAGGTCTTAGACTCATACTCTGGCCTAATGGTTAAGGGCTTAACTCTTACTCTGTCCTACTGGTTAAGGTCTTAACTCTTACTCTGGCCTACTAGCTAAGGTCTTAACTCTTACTCTGGCCTACTGGTTAAGGTCTTTACTCTTAGTCTTGCCTAATAAATAAGGTCTTAACTCTTACTCTGGCCTAATAGCTAAGGTCTTAACTCTTACTCTGGCCTAATAGCTAAGGTCTTAGACTCGTACTTTGGCCTACTGGTTAAGGTCTTAACTCTTACTCTGGCCTAATAGCTAAGGTCTTAGACTCGTACTCTGGCCTACTGGTTAAGGTCTTAACTCTTACTCTGGCCTACTGGTTTAGGTCTAAACTCTTACTCTGGCCTAATAGCTAAGGTGTTAACTATTACTCAGGCCTAATAGCTAAGGTCTTAAATCTTACTCTGGCCTAATAGCTAAGGTCTTAGACTCGTACTCTGGCCTAACGGTTAAGGTCTTAAATCTTACTCTGGCCTAATAGCTAAGGTCTTAACTCTTACTCTGGCCTAATAGCTATGGTCTTAGACTCGTACTCTGGCCTAATGGTTAAGGTCTTAACTCTTACTCTGGTCTAATAGCTAAGGTCTTTCTTAACTCTTACTCTGGCCTAATAGCTAAGGTCTTAGACTCGTACTCTGGCCTAATGGTTAAGGTCTTAACTCTTACTCTGGCCTAATAGCTAAGGTCTTAACTCTTACTCTGGCCTAATAGCTAAGGTCTTAGACTCGTACTCTGGCCTAATGGTTAAGGTCTTAACTCTTACTCTGGCCTAATAGCTAAGGTCTTAACTCTTACTCTGGCCTAATAGCTAAGGTCTTAGACTCATTCTCTGGCCTAATGGTTAAGGGCTTAACTCTTACTCTGGCCTACTGGTTAAGGTCTTAACTCTTACTCTGGCCTATTAGCTACGGTCTTATCTCTTACTCTGGCCTACTGGTTAAGGTCTTTACTCTTACTCTTGCCTAATAAATAAGGTCTTAACTCTTTCTCTGGCCTAATAGCTAAGGTCTTAACTCTTACTCTGGCCTAATAGCTAAGGTCTTAGATTTGTACTCTGGCCTACTGGTTAAGGTCTTAACTCTTACTCTGGCCTAATAGCTAAGGTCTTAGACTTGTACTCTGGCCTAATGGTTAAGGTCTTAACTCTTACTCTGGCCTACTGATTAAGGTCTTAATTCTTACTCTGGCCTAATAGCTAAGCTGTTATCTATTGCTCTGGCCTAATAGCTAAGGTCTTAAATCTTACTCTGGCCTAATAGCTATGGTCTTAGACTCGTACTCTGGCCTAATGGTTAAGGTATTAACTCTTACTCTGGCCTAATAGCTAAGGTCTTAACTCTTACTCTGGCCTAAAAGCTAAGGTCTTAGACTCGTACTCTGGCCTAATGGTTAAGGTCTTAACTCTTACTCTGGCCTAATCGCTAAGGTCTTAACTCTTACTCTGGCCTAATAACTAAGGTCTTAGACTCGTACTCTGGCCTAATGGTTAAGGTCTCAACTCTTACTCTGGCCTAATAGCTAAGGTCTTAGACTCGTACTCTGGCCTAATAGCTAAGGTCTTAGACTCGTACTCTGGCCTACTGGTTAAGGTCTTAACTCTTACTCTGGCCTAATAGCTAAGGTCTTAACTCTTACTCTGGCCTAATAGCTAAGGTCTTAGACTTGTACTCTGGCCTACAGGTTAAGTTCTTAATATTTACTCTGGCCTACTGGTTAAGGTCTTAACTCTTACTCTGGCCTAATAGCTAAGGTGTTAGACTCGTACTCTGGCCTACTGGTTAAGGTCTTAACTCTTACTCTGGCCTAATAGCTAAGGTCTTAACTCTTACTCTGGCCTAATAGCTAAGGTCTTAGACTCGTACTCTGGCCTAATGGTTAAGGTCTTAACTCTTACTCTGGCCTACTGATTAAGGTCTTAACTCTTACTCTGGCCTAATAGCTAAGGTCGTAGACTCGTACTCTGTCCTAATGGTTAAGGTCTTAACTCTTAATCTGGCCTACTGGGTAAGGTCTTAACTCTTACTCTGGCCTAATAGCTAAGGTGTTAACTATTACTCTGGCCTAATAGCTAAGGTCTTAAATCTTACTCTGGCCTAATAGCTAAGGTCTTAGACTCGTACACTGGCCTAATGGTTAAGGTCTTAACTCTTACTCTGGCCTAATAGCTAAGGTCTTAACTCTTACTCTGGCCTAATAGCTAAGGTCTTAGACTCGTACTCTGGCCTAATGGTTAAGGTCTTAACTCTTACTCTGGCCTAATAGCTAAGGTCTTAACTCTTACTCTGGCCTAATAGCTAAGGTCTTAGACTCGTACTCTGGCCTAATGGTTAAGGTCTTAACTCTTACTCTGGCCTAATAGCTAAGGTCTTAACTCTTACTCTGGCCTAATAGCTAAGGTCTTAGACTCGTACTCTGGCCTAATGGTTAAGGTCTTAACTCTTACTCTGGCCTAATAGCTAAGGTCTTAACTCTTACTCTGGCCTAATAGCTAAGGTCGTAGACTCGTACTCTGGCCAAATGGTTAAGGTCCTAACTCTTACTCTGGCCTAATAGCTAAGGTCTTAACTCTTACTCTGGCCTAATAACTAAGTTCTTAGACTCATTCTCTGGCCTAATGGTTACGGTCTTAACTCTTACTCTGGCCTAATAGCTAAGGTCTTAGACTCTTACTCTGGCCTAATAGCTAAGGTCTTAGACTCGTACTCTGGCCAACTGGTTAAGGTCTTAACTCTTACTCTGGCCTACTGGTTAAGGTCTTATCTCTTGCTATGGCCTAATAGCTAAGGTCTTAGACTCGTACTCTGGCCTAATGTTTAAGGTCATAACTCTTGCTCTGGCCAAATAGCTAAGGTCTTAGACTCATACTCTGGCCTACTGGTTAAGGTCTTAACTCTTACTCTGGCCTACTGGTTAAGGTCTTAACTCTTACTCTGGCCTAATAGCTAAGGTCTTAACTCTTACTCTGGCCAACTGGTTAAGGTCTTAACTCTTACTCTGGCCTACTGGTTAAGGTCTTATCTCTTGCTATGGCCTAATAGCTAAGGTCTTAGACTTGTACTCTGGCATAATGGTTAAGGTCTTAACTCTTACTCTTGCCTACTAGTTAAGGTCTTAACTCTTACTCTGGCCTAATAGCTAAGGTCTCAACTCTTACTCTGGCCTAATAGCTAAGGTCTTAGACTCGTACTCTTGCCTAATGGTTAAGGTCTTAACTCTTACTCTGGCCTAATAGCTAACGTCTTAGACTTGTACTATGGCCTACAGGTTAAGGTCTTAACTTTTACTCTGGCCTTCTGTTTAAAGTCTTAACTCTTACTCTGGCCTAATAGCTAAGGTCTTAGACTCTTACTCTGGCCTACTGGTTAAGGTCTTAACTCTTACTCTGGCCTAATAGCTAACGTCTTAGACTCGTACTATGGCCTACAGGTTAAGGTCTTAACTTTTACTCTGGCCTACTGGTTAAGGTCTTAACTCTTACTCTGGCCTAATAGCTAAGGTCTTAGACTCTTACTCTGGCCTACTGGTTAAGATCTTAACTCTTACTCTGGCCTAATAGCTAAGGTCTTAACTCTTACTCTGGCCTAATAGCTAAGGTCTTAGACTCGTACTCTGGCCTAATGGTTAAGGTCTTAACTCTTACTCTGGCCTACTGATTAAGGTCTTAACTCTTACTCTGGCCTAATAGCTAAGGTCGTAGACTCGTACTCTGGCCAAATGGTTAAGGTCCTAACTCTTACTCTGGCCTAATAGCTAAGGTCTTAACTCTTACTCTGGCCTAATAACTAAGTTCTTAGACTCATTCTCTGGCCTAATGGTTACGGTCTTAACTCTTACTCTGGCCTAATAGCTAAGGTCTTAGACTCTTACTCTGGCCTAATAGCTAAGGTCTTAGACTCGTACTCTGGCCTAATGGTTAAGGTCTTAACTCTTACTCTGGCCTACTGATTAAGGTCTTAACTCTTACTCTGGCCTAATAGCTAAGGTTGTAGACTCGTACTCTGTCCTAATGGTTAAGGTCTTAACTCTTAATCTGGCCTACTGGGTAAGGTCTTAACTCTTACTCTGGCCTAATAGCTAAGGTGTTAACTATTACTCTGGCCTAATAGCTAAGGTCTTAAATCTTACTCTGGCCTAATAGCTAAGGTCTTAGACTCATACACTGGCCTAATGGTTAAGGTCTTAACTCTTACTCTGGCCTAATAGCTAAGGTCTTAACTCTTACTCTGGCCTAATAGCTAAGGTCTTAGACTCGTACTCTGGCCTAATGGTTAAGGTCTTAACTCTTACTCTGGCCTAATAGCTAAGGTCTTAACTCTTACTCTGGCCTAATAGCTAAGGTCTTAGACTCGTACTCTGGCCTAATGGTTAAGGTCTTAACTCTTACTCTGGCCTAATAGCTAAGGTCTTAACTCTTACTCTGGCCTAATAGCTAAGGTCTTAGACTCGTACTCTGGCCTAATGGTTAAGGTCTTAACTCTTACTCTGGCCTAATAGCTAAGGTCTTAACTCTTACTCTGGCCTAATAGCTAAGGTCTTAGACTCGTACTCTGGCCTAATGGTTAAGGTCTTAACTCTTACTCTGGCCTAATAGCTAAGGTCTTCACTCTTACTCTGGCCTAATAGCTAAGGTCTTAGACTCGTACTCTGGCCTAATGGTTAAGGGCTTAACTCTTACTCTGGCCTACTGGTTAAGGTCTTAACTCTTACTCTGGCCTACTAGCTAAGGTCTTAACTCTTACTCTGGCCTACTGGTTAAGGTCTTTACTCTTACTCTTGCATAATAGCTAAGGTCTTAACTCTTATTCTGGCCTAATAGCTAAGGTCTTAACTCTTACTCTGGCCTACTGATTAAGGTCTTAACTCTTACTCTGGCCTAATAGCTAAGGTCGTAAACTCGTACTCTGGTCTAATGGTTAAGGTCTTAACTCTTACTCTGGCCTACTGGTTAAGGTCTTAACTCTTACTCTGGCCTAATAGCTAAGGTGTTAACTATTACTCTGGCCTAATAGCTAAGGTCTTACATCTTACTCTGGCCTAATAGCTAAGGTCTTAGACTCGTACAATGGCCTAATGGTTAGGGTCTTAACTCTTACTCTGGCCTAATAGCTAAGGTCTTAACTCTTACTCTGGCCTAATAGCTAAGGTCTTAGACTCGTACTCTGGCCTAATGGTTAAGGTCTTAACTCTTACTCTGGCATACTAGCTAAGGTCTTAACTCTTACTCTGGCCTAATAACTAAGGTCTTAGACTCGTACTCTGGCCTAATGGTTATGGTCTTAACTCTTACTCTGGCCTAATAGCTAAGGTCTTAGACTCGTACTCTGGCCTAATAGCTAAGGTCTTAGACTCATACTCTGGCCTACTGGTTAAGGTCTTAACTCTTACTCTGGCCTAATAGCTAAGGTCTTAACTCTAACTCTGGCCTAATAGCTAAGGTCTTAGACTCGTACTCTGGCCTAATGGTTAAGGTCTTAACTCTTACTCTGGCCTAATAGCTAAGGTCTTAGACTCGTACTCTGGCCTAATAGCTAAGGTCTTAGACTCATACTCTGGCCTACTGGTTAAGGTCTTAACTCTTACTCTGGCCTAATAGCTAAGGTCTTAACTCTAACTCTGGCCTAATAGCTAAGGTCTTAGACTCGTACTCTGGCCTACTGGTTAAGGTCTTAACTCTTACTCTGGCCTAATAGCTAAGGTCTTAACTCTTACTCTGGCCTAATAGCTAAGGTCTTAGACTCGTACTCTGGCCTAATGGTTAAGGTCTTAACTCTTACTCTGGCCTAATAGCTAAGGTCTTAACTCTTACTCTGGCCTAATAGCTAAGGTCTTAGACTCGTACTCTGGCCTAATGGTTAAGGGCTTAACTCTTACTCTGGCTACTGGTTAAGGTCTTAACTCTTACTCTGGCCTACTAGCTAAGGTCTTAACTCTTACTCTGGCCTACTGGTTAAGGTCTTTACTCTTACTCTTGCCTAATAGCTAAGGTCTTAACTCTTACTCTGGCCTAATAGCTAAGATCTTAACTCTTACTCTGGCCTAATAGCTATGGTCTTAGACTCCTACTCTGGCCTAATGGTTAAGGTCTTAACTCTTACTCTGGCCTAATAGCTAAGGTCTTAACTCTTTCTCTGGCCTAATAGCTAAGGTCTAGGACTCGTACTCTGGCCTAATGGGTAAGGTCTTAAATCTTACTCTGGCCTAATAGCTAAGGTCTTAACTCTTACTCTGGCCTAATAGCTAAGGTCTTAGACTCGTACTATGGCCTACAGGTTTAGGTCTTAACTCTTACTCTGGCCTACTGGTTAAGGTCTTAACTCTTACTCTGGCCTAATAGCTAAGGTCTTAGACTCGTACTCTGGCCTACTGGTTAAGGTCTTAACTCTTACTCAGCCTAATAGCTAAGGTCTTAAATCTTACTCTGGCCTAATAGCTAAGGTCTTAGACTTGTACTCTGGCCTAATGTTTAAGGTCTTAACTCTTACTCTGGCCTACTGATTAAGGTCTTAACTCTTACTCTGGCCTAATAGCTAAGGTCGTAGAATCGTACTCTGGCCTAATGGTTAAGTTCTTAACTCTTACTCTTGCCTACTGGTTAAGGTCTTAACTCTTACTCTGGCCTACTGGTTAAGGTCTTAACTCTTACTCTGGCCTAATAGCTAAGGTCTTAGACTCGTACTCTGGCCTACTGGTTAAGGTCTTAACTCTTACTCTGGCCTACTGGTTAAGGTCTTAACTTTTACTCTGGCCTAATAGCTAAGGTCTTGGACTCGTACTATGGCCTACAGGTTAAGGTCTTAACTCTTACTCTGGCCTACTGGTTAAGGTCTTAACTCTTTCTCTGGCCTAATAGCTAAGGTCTTAGACTCGTACTCTGGCCTAATGGTTAAGGTCTTAACTCTTACTCTGGCCTAATAGCTAAGGTCTTAACTCTTACTCTGGCCTAATAACTAAGGTCTTAGACTCGTACTCTGGCCTAATGGTTAAGGTCTTAACTCTTACTCTGGCCTAATAGCTAAGGTCTTAGACTCGTACTCTGGCCTAATAGCTAAGGTCTTAGACTTGTACTCTGGCCTACTGGTTAAGGTCTTAACTCTTACTCTGGCCTAATAGCTAAGGTCTTAACTCTTACTCTGGCCTAATAGCTAAGGTCTTAGACTCGTACTCTGGCCTAATAGTTAAGGTCTTAACTCTTACTCTGGCCTAATTGCTAAGGTATTAACTCTTACTCTGGCCTAATAGCTAAGGTCTTAACTCTTACTAAGGCCTAATAGCTAAGGTCTTAGACTCATACTCTGGCCTAATGGTTAAGGGCTTAACTCTTACTCTGGCCTACTGGTTAAGGTCTTAACTCTTACTCTGGCCTACTAGCTAAGGTCTTAACTCTTACTTTGGCCTACTGGTTAAGGTCTTTACTCTTACTCTTGCCTAATAGCTAAGGTCTTAACTCTTACTCTGGCCTAATAGCTAAGGTCTTAGACTCGTACTCTGGCCTAATGGTTAAGGGCTTAACTCTTACTCTGGCTACTGGTTAAGGTCTTAACTCTTACTCTGGCCTACTAGCTAAGGTCTTAGACTCGTACTCTGGCCTAATGGTTAAGGTCTTAACTCTTACTCTGGCCTAATAGCTAAGGTCTTAACTCTTACTCTGGCCTAATAGCTAAGGTCTTAGACTCGTACTCTGGCCTAATGGTTAAGGTCTTAACTCTTACTCTGGCCTAATAGCTAAGGTCTTCACTCTTACTCTGGCCTAATAGCTAAGGTCTTAGACTCGTACTCTGGCCTAATGGTTAAGGGCTTAACTCTTACTCTGGCCTACTGGTTAAGGTCTTAACTCTTACTCTGGCCTACTAGCTAAGGTCTTAACTCTTACTCTGGCCTACTGGTTAAGGTCTTTACTCTTACTCTTGCATAATAGCTAAGGTCTTAACTCTTATTCTGGCCTAATAGCTAAGGTCTTAACTCTTACTCTGGCCTACTGATTAAGGTCTTAACTCTTACTCTGGCCTAATAGCTAAGGTCGTAAACTCGTACTCTGGTCTAATGGTTAAGGTCTTAACTCTTACTCTGGCCTACTGGTTAAGGTCTTAACTCTTACTCTGGCCTAATAGCTAAGGTGTTAACTATTACTCTGGCCTAATAGCTAAGGTCTTACATCTTACTCTGGCCTAATAGCTAAGGTCTTAGACTCGTACAATGGCCTAATGGTTAGGGTCTTAACTCTTACTCTGGCCTAATAGCTAAGGTCTTAACTCTTACTCTGGCCTAATAGCTAAGGTCTTAGACTCGTACTCTGGCCTAATGGTTAAGGTCTTAACTCTTACTCTGGCATACTAGCTAAGGTCTTAACTCTTACTCTGGCCTAATAACTAAGGTCTTAGACTCGTACTCTGGCCTAATGGTTATGGTCTTAACTCTTACTCTGGCCTAATAGCTAAGGTCTTAGACTCGTACTCTGGCCTAATAGCTAAGGTCTTAGACTCATACTCTGGCCTACTGGTTAAGGTCTTAACTCTTACTCTGGCCTAATAGCTAAGGTCTTAACTCTAACTCTGGCCTAATAGCTAAGGTCTTAGACTCGTACTCTGGCCTAATGGTTAAGGTCTTAACTCTTACTCTGGCCTAATAGCTAAGGTCTTAGACTCGTACTCTGGCCTAATAGCTAAGGTCTTAGACTCATACTCTGGCCTACTGGTTAAGGTCTTAACTCTTACTCTGGCCTAATAGCTAAGGTCTTAACTCTAACTCTGGCCTAATAGCTAAGGTCTTAGACTCGTACTCTGGCCTACTGGTTAAGGTCTTAACTCTTACTCTGGCCTAATAGCTAAGGTCTTAACTCTTACTCTGGCCTAATAGCTAAGGTCTTAGACTCGTACTCTGGCCTAATGGTTAAGGTCTTAACTCTTACTCTGGCCTAATAGCTAAGGTCTTAACTCTTACTCTGGCCTAATAGCTAAGGTCTTAGACTCGTACTCTGGCCTAATGGTTAAGGGCTTAACTCTTACTCTGGCTACTGGTTAAGGTCTTAACTCTTACTCTGGCCTACTAGCTAAGGTCTTAACTCTTACTCTGGCCTACTGGTTAAGGTCTTTACTCTTACTCTTGCCTAATAGCTAAGGTCTTAACTCTTACTCTGGCCTAATAGCTAAGATCTTAACTCTTACTCTGGCCTAATAGCTATGGTCTTAGACTCCTACTCTGGCCTAATGGTTAAGGTCTTAACTCTTACTCTGGCCTAATAGCTAAGGTCTTAACTCTTTCTCTGGCCTAATAGCTAAGGTCTAGGACTCGTACTCTGGCCTAATGGGTAAGGTCTTAAATCTTACTCTGGCCTAATAGCTAAGGTCTTAACTCTTACTCTGGCCTAATAGCTAAGGTCTTAGACTCGTACTATGGCCTACAGGTTTAGGTCTTAACTCTTACTCTGGCCTACTGGTTAAGGTCTTAACTCTTACTCTGGCCTAATAGCTAAGGTCTTAGACTCGTACTCTGGCCTACTGGTTAAGGTCTTAACTCTTACTCAGCCTAATAGCTAAGGTCTTAAATCTTACTCTGGCCTAATAGCTAAGGTCTTAGACTTGTACTCTGGCCTAATGTTTAAGGTCTTAACTCTTACTCTGGCCTACTGATTAAGGTCTTAACTCTTACTCTGGCCTAATAGCTAAGGTCGTAGAATCGTACTCTGGCCTAATGGTTAAGTTCTTAACTCTTACTCTTGCCTACTGGTTAAGGTCTTAACTCTTACTCTGGCCTACTGGTTAAGGTCTTAACTCTTACTCTGGCCTAATAGCTAAGGTCTTAGACTCGTACTCTGGCCTACTGGTTAAGGTCTTAACTCTTACTCTGGCCTACTGGTTAAGGTCTTAACTTTTACTCTGGCCTAATAGCTAAGGTCTTGGACTCGTACTATGGCCTACAGGTTAAGGTCTTAACTCTTACTCTGGCCTACTGGTTAAGGTCTTAACTCTTTCTCTGGCCTAATAGCTAAGGTCTTAGACTCGTACTCTGGCCTAATGGTTAAGGTCTTAACTCTTACTCTGGCCTAATAGCTAAGGTCTTAACTCTTACTCTGGCCTAATAACTAAGGTCTTAGACTCGTACTCTGGCCTAATGGTTAAGGTCTTAACTCTTACTCTGGCCTAATAGCTAAGGTCTTAGACTCGTACTCTGGCCTAATAGCTAAGGTCTTAGACTTGTACTCTGGCCTACTGGTTAAGGTCTTAACTCTTACTCTGGCCTAATAGCTAAGGTCTTAACTCTTACTCTGGCCTAATAGCTAAGGTCTTAGACTCGTACTCTGGCCTAATAGTTAAGGTCTTAACTCTTACTCTGGCCTAATTGCTAAGGTATTAACTCTTACTCTGGCCTAATAGCTAAGGTCTTAGACTCGTACTCTGGCCTAATGGTTAAGGTCTTAAGTCTTACTCTGGCCTAATAGCTAAGGTCTTAACTCTTACTAAGGCCTAATAGCTAAGGTCTTAGACTCATACTCTGGCCTAATGGTTAAGGGCTTAACTCTTACTCTGGCCTACTGGTTAAGGTCTTAACTCTTACTCTGGCCTACTAGCTAAGGTCTTAACTCTTACTTTGGCCTACTGGTTAAGGTCTTTACTCTTACTCTTGCCTAATAGCTAAGGTCTTAACTCTTACTCTGGCCTAATAGCTAAGGTCTTAGACTCGTACTCTGGCCTAATGGTTAAGGGCTTAACTCTTACTCTGGCTACTGGTTAAGGTCTTAACTCTTACTCTGGCCTACTAGCTAAGGTCTTAACTCTTACTCTGGCCTACTGGTTAAGGTCTTTACTCTTACTCTTGCCTAATAGCTAAGGTCTTAACTCTTACTCTGGCCTAATAGCTAAGATCTTAACTCTTACTCTGGCCTAATAGCTATGGTCTTAGACTCCTACTCTGGCCTAATGGTTAAGGTCTTAACTCTTACTCTGGCCTAATAGCTAACGTCTTAGACTTGTACTATGGCCTACAGGTTAAGGTCTTAACTTTTACTCTGGCCTACTGGTTAAGGCCTTAACTCTTACTCTGGCCTAATAGCTAAGGTCTTAGACTCTTACTCTGGCCTACTGGTTAAGGTCTTAACTCTTACTCTGGCCTAATAGCTAACGTCTTAGACTCGTACTATGGCCTACAGGTTAAGGTCTTAACTTTTACTCTGGCCTACTGGTTAAGGTCTTAACACTTACTCTGGCCTAATAGCTAAGGTCTTAGACTCTTACTCTGGCCTACTGGTTAAGGTCTTAACTCTTACTCTGGCCTAATAGCTAAGGTCTTAACTCTTACTCTGCCCTAATAGCTAAGGTCTTAGACTCGTACTCTGGCCTAATGGTTAAGGTCTTAACTCTTACTCTGGCCTACTGATTAAGGTCTTAACTCTTACTCTGGCCTAATAGCTAAGGTCGTAGACTCGTACTCTGGCCAAATGGTTAAGGTCTTAACTCTTACTCTGGCCTACTGGTTAAGGCCTTAACTCTTACTCTGGCCTAATAGCTAAGGTGTTAACTATTACTCTGGCCTAATAGCTAAGGTCTTAAATCTTACTCTGGCCTAATAGCTAAGGTCTTAGACTCGTACTCTGGCCTAATGGTTAAGGTCTTAACTCTTACTCTGGCCTAATAGCTAAGGTCTTAACTCTTACTCTGGCCTAATAGCTAAGGTCTTAGACTCGTACTCTGGCCTAATGGTTAAGGTCTTAACTCTTACTCTGGCCTAATAGCGGAGGTCTTAACTCTTACTCTGGCCTAATAGCTAAGGTCTTAGACTCGTACTCTGGCCTAATGGTTAAGGTCTTAACTCTTACTCTGGCCTAATAGCTAAGGTCTTAACTCTTACTCTGGCCTAATAGCTAAGGTCTTAGACTCATACTCTGGCCTAATGGTTAAGGGCTTAACTCTTACTCTGTCCTACTGGTTAAGGTCTTAACTCTTACTCTGGCCTACTAGCTAAGGTCTTAACTCTTACTCTGGCCTACTGGTTAAGGTCTTTACTCTTACTCTTGCCTAATAAATAAGGTCTTAACTCTTACTCTGGCCTAATAGCTAAGGTCTTAACTCTTACTCTGGCCTAATAGCTAAGGTCTTAGACTCGTACTTTGGCCTACTGGTTAAGGTCTTAACTCTTACTCTGGCCTAATAGCTAAGGTCTTAGACTCGTACTCTGGCCTACTGGTTAAGGTCTTAACTCTTACTCTGGCCTACTGGTTTAGGTCTAAACTCTTACTCTGGCCTAATAGCTAAGGTGTTAACTATTACTCTGGCCTAATAGCTAAGGTCTTAAATCTTACTCTGGCCTAATAGCTAAGGTCTTAGACTCGTACTCTGGCCTAATGGTTAAGGTCTTAAATCTTACTCTGGCCTAATAGCTAAGGTCTTAACTCTTACTCTGGCCTAATAGCTATGGTCTTAGACTCGTACTCTGGCCTAATGGTTAAGGTCTTAACTCTTACTCTGGTCTAATAGCTAAGGTCTTTCTTAACTCTTACTCTGGCCTAATAGCTAAGGTCTTAGACTCGTACTCTGGCCTAATGGTTAAGGTCTTAACTCTTACTCTGGCCTAATAGCTAAGGTCTTAACTCTTACTCTGGCCTAATAGCTAAGGTCTTAGACTCGTACTCTGGCCTAATGGTTAAGGTCTTAACTCTTACTCTGGCCTAATAGCTAAGGTCTTAACTCTTACTCTGGCCTAATAGCTAAGGTCTTAGACTCATTCTCTGGCCTAATGGTTAAGGGCTTAACTCTTACTCTGGCCTACTGGTTAAGGTCTTAACTCTTACTCTGGCCTATTAGCTACGGTCTTATCTCTTACTCTGGCCTACTGGTTAAGGTCTTTACTCTTACTCTTGCCTAATAAATAAGGTCTTAACTCTTTCTCTGGCCTAATAGCTAAGGTCTTAACTCTTACTCTGGCCTAATAGCTAAGGTCTTAGATTTGTACTCTGGCCTACTGGTTAAGGTCTTAACTCTTACTCTGGCCTAATAGCTAAGGTCTTAGACTTGTACTCTGGCCTAATGGTTAAGGTCTTAACTCTTACTCTGGCCTACTGATTAAGGTCTTAACTCTTACTCTGGCCTAATAGCTAAGCTGTTATCTATTGCTCTGGCCTAATAGCTAAGGTCTTAAATCTTACTCTGGCCTAATAGCTATGGTCTTAGACTCGTACTCTGGCCTAATGGTTAAGGTATTAACTCTTACTCTGGCCTAATAGCTAAGGTCTTAACTCTTACTCTGGCCTAAAAGCTAAGGTCTTAGACTCGTACTCTGGCCTAATGGTTAAGGTCTTAACTCTTACTCTGGCCTAATCGCTAAGGTCTTAACTCTTACTCTGGCCTAATAACTAAGGTCTTAGACTCGTACTCTGGCCTAATGGTTAAGGTCTCAACTCTTACTCTGGCCTAATAGCTAAGGTCTTAGACTCGTACTCTGGCCTAATAGCTAAGGTCTTAGACTCGTACTCTGGCCTACTGGTTAAGGTCTTAACTCTTACTCTGGCCTAATAGCTAAGGTCTTAACTCTTACTCTGGCCTAATAGCTAAGGTCTTAGACTTGTACTCTGGCCTACAGGTTAAGTTCTTAATATTTACTCTGGCCTACTGGTTAAGGTCTTAACTCTTACTCTGGCCTAATAGCTAAGGTGTTAGACTCGTACTCTGGCCTACTGGTTAAGGTCTTAACTCTTACTCTGGCCTAATAGCTAAGGTCTTAACTCTTACTCTGGCCTAATAGCTAAGGTCTTAGACTCGTACTCTGGCCTAATGGTTAAGGTCTTAACTCTTACTCTGGCCTACTGATTAAGGTCCTAACTCTTACTCTGGCCTAATAGCTAAGGTCGTAGACTCGTACTCTGGCCTAATGGTTAAGGTCTTAACTCTTACTCTGGACTTCTGGTTAAGGTCTTAACTCTTACTCTGGCCTAATAGCTAAGGTGTTAAATCTTACTCTGGCCTAATAGCTAAGGTCTTAGACTCGTACTCTGGCCTAATAGTTAAGGTCTTAACTCTTACTCTGGCCTAATAGCTAAGGTCTTAACTCTTACTCTGGCCTGATAGCTAAGGTCTTATACTCGTACTCTGGCCTAATGGTTAAGGTCTTAACTCTTACTCTGGCCTAATAGATAAGGTCTTAACTCTTACTCTGGCCTAATAACTAAGTTCTTAGACTCATACTCTGGCCTAATGGTTACGGTCTTAACTCTTACTCTGGCCTAATAGCTAAGGTCTTAGACTCTTACTCTGGCCTAATAGCTAAGGTCTTAGACTCGTACTCTGGCCTAATGGTTAAGGTCTTAACTCTTACTCTGGCCTACTGATTAAGGTCTTAACTCTTACTCTGGCCTAATAGCTAAGGTCGTAGACTCGTACTCTGTCCTAATGGTTAAGGTCTTAACTCTTAATCTGGCCTACTGGGTAAGGTCTTAACTCTTACTCTGGCCTAATAGCTAAGGTGTTAACTATTACTCTGGCCTAATAGCTAAGGTCTTAAATCTTACTCTGGCCTAATAGCTAAGGTCTTAGACTCGTACACTGGCCTAATGGTTAAGGTCTTAACTCTTACTCTGGCCTAATAGCTAAGGTCTTAACTCTTACTCTGGCCTAATAGCTAAGGTCTTAGACTCGTACTCTGGCCTAATGGTTAAGGTCTTAACTCTTACTCTGGCCTAATAGCTAAGGTCTTAACTCTTACTCTGGCCTAATAGCTAAGGTCTTAGACTCGTACTCTGGCCTAATGGTTAAGGTCTTAACTCTTACTCTGGCCTAATAGCTAAGGTCTTAACTCTTACTCTGGCCTAATAGCTAAGGTCTTAGACTCGTACTCTGGCCTAATGGTTAAGGTCTTAACTCTTACTCTGGCCTAATAGCTAAGGTCTTAGACTCGTACTCTGGCCTAATGGTTAAGGTCTTAACTCTTACTCTGGCCTAATAGCTAAGGTCTTCACTCTTACTCTGGCCTAATAGCTAAGGTCTTAGACTCGTACTCTGGCCTAATGGTTAAGGGCTTAACTCTTACTCTGGCCTACTGGTTAAGGTCTTAACTCTTACTCTGGCCTACAGGTTAAGTTCTTAACTCTTACTCTGGCCTAATAGCTAAGCTGTTATCTATTGCTCTGGCCTAATAGCTAAGGTCTTAAATCTTACTCTGGCCTAATAGCTATGGTCTTAGACTCGTACTCTGGCCTAATGGTTAAGGTATTAACTCTTACTCTGGCCTAATAGCTAAGGTCTTAACTCTTACTCTGGCCTAAAAGCTAAGGTCTTAGACTCGTACTCTGGCCTAATGGTTAAGGTCTTAACTCTTACTCTGGCCTAATCGCTAAGGTCTTAACTCTTACTCTGGCCTAATAGCTAAGCTGTTATCTATTGCTCTGGCCTAATAGCTAAGGTCTTAAATCTTACTCTGGCCTAATAGCTATGGTCTTAGACTCGTACTCTGGCCTAATGGTTAAGGTATTAACTCTTACTCTGGCCTAATAGCTAAGGTCTTAACTCTTACTCTGGCCTAAAAGCTAAGGTCTTAGACTCGTACTCTGGCCTAATGGTTAAGGTCTTAACTCTTACTCTGGCCTAATCGCTAAGGTCTTAACTCTTACTCTGGCCTAATAACTAAGGTCTTAGACTCGTACTCTGGCCTAATGGTTAAGGTCTCAACTCTTACTCTGGCCTAATAGCTAAGGTCTTAGACTCGTACTCTGGCCTAATAGCTAAGGTCTTAGACTCGTACTCTGGCCTACTGGTTAAGGTCTTAACTCTTACTCTGGCCTAATAGCTAAGGTCTTAACTCTTACTCTGGCCTAATAGCTAAGGTCTTAGACTTGTACTCTGGCCTACAGGTTAAGTTCTTAATATTTACTCTGTCCTACTGGTTAAGGTCTTAACTCTTACTCTGGCCTAATAGCTAAGGTGTTAGACTCGTACTCTGGCCTACTGGTTAAGGTCTTAACTCTTACTCTGGCCTAATAGCTAAGGTCTTAACTCTTACTCTGGCCTAATAGCTAAGGTCTTAGACTCGTACTCTGGCCTAATGGTTAAGGTCTTAACTCTTACTCTGGCCTACTGATTAAGGTCCTAACTCTTACTCTGGCCTAATAGCTAAGGTCGTAGACTCGTACTCTGGCCTAATGGTTAAGGTCTTAACTCTTACTCTGGACTTCTGGTTAAGGTCTTAACTCTTACTCTGGCCTAATAGCTAAGGTGTTAAATCTTACTCTGGCCTAATAGCTAAGGTCTTAGACTCGTACTCTGGCCTAATAGTTAAGGTCTTAACTCTTACTCTGGCCTAATAGCTAAGGTCTTAACTCTTACTCTGGCCTGATAGCTAAGGTCTTATACTCATACTCTGGCCTAATGGTTAAGGTCTTAACTCTTACTCTGGCCTAATAGCTAAGGTCTTAACTCTTACTCTGGCCTAATAACTAAGTTCTTAGACTCATACTCTGGCCTAATGGTTACGGTCTTAACTCTTACTCTGGCCTAATAGCTAAGGTCTTAGACTCTTACTCTGGCCTAATAGCTAAGGTCTTAGACGCGTACTCTGGCCTAATGGTTAAGGTCTTAACTCTTACTCTGGCCTACTGATTAAGGTCTTAACTCTTACTCTGGCCTAATAGCTAAGGTCGTAGACTCGTACTCTGTCCTAATGGTTAAGGTCTTAACTCTTAATCTGGCCTACTGGGTAAGGTCTTAACTCTTACTCTGGCCTAATAGCTAAGGTGTTAACTATTACTCTGGCCTAATAGCTAAGGTCTTAAATCTTACTCTGGCCTAATAGCTAAGGTCTTAGACTCGTACACTGGCCTAATGGTTAAGGTCTTAACTCTTACTCTGGCCTAATAGCTAAGGTCTTAACTCTTACTCTGGCCTAATAGCTAAGGTCTTAGACTCGTACTCTGGCCTAATGGTTAAGGTCTTAACTCTTACTCTGGCCTAATAGCTAAGGTCTTAACTCTTACTCTGGCCTAATAGCTAAGGTCTTAGACTCGTACTCTGGCCTAATGGTTAAGGTCTTAACTCTTACTCTGGCCTAATAGCTAAGGTCTTAACTCTTACTCTGGCCTAATAGCTAAGGTCTTAGACTCGTACTCTGGCCTAATGGTTAAGGTCTTAACTCTTACTCTGGCCTAATAGCTAAGGTCTTAACTCTTACTCTGGCCTAATAGCTAAGGTCTTAGACTCGTACTCTGGCCTAATGGTTAAGGTCTTAACTCTTACTCTGGCCTAATAGCTAAGGTCTTCACTCTTACTCTGGCCTAATAGCTAAGGTCTTAGACTCGTACTCTGGCCTAATGGTTAAGGGCTTAACTCTTACTCTGGCCTACTGGTTAAGGTCTTAACTCTTACTCTGGCCTACTAGCTAAGGTCTTAACTCTTACTCTGGCCTACTGGTTAAGGTCTTTACTCTTACTCTTGCATAATAGCTAAGGTCTTAACTCTTACTCTGGCCTAATAGCTAAGGTCTTAACTCTTACTCTGGCCTACTGATTAAGGTCTTAACTCTTACTCTGGCCTAATAGCTAAGGTCTTAGACTCGTACTCTGGCCTAATAGCTAAGGTCTTAGACTCGTACTCTGGCCTACTGGTTAAGGTCTTAACTCTTACTCTGGCCTAATAGCTAAGGTCTTAACTCTTACTCTGGCCTAATAGCTAAGGTCTTAGACTTGTACTCTGGCCTACAGGTTAAGTTCTTAATATTTACTCTGGCCTACTGGTTAAGGTCTTAACTCTTACTCTGGCCTAATAGCTAAGGTGTTAGACTCGTACTCTGGCCTACTGGTTAAGGTCTTAACTCTTACTCTGGCCTAATAGCTAAGGTCTTAACTCTTACTCTGGCCTAATAGCTAAGGTCTTAGACTCGTACTCTGGCCTAATGGTTAAGGTCTTAACTCTTACTCTGGCCTACTGATTAAGGTCCTAACTCTTACTCTGGCCTAATAGCTAAGGTCGTAGACTCGTACTCTGGCCTAATGGTTAAGGTCTTAACTCTTACTCTGGACTTCTGGTTAAGGTCTTAACTCTTACTCTGGCCTAATAGCTAAGGTGTTAAATCTTACTCTGGCCTAATAGCTAAGGTCTTAGACTCGTACTCTGGCCTAATAGTTAAGGTCTTAACTCTTACTCTGGCCTAATAGCTAAGGTCTTAACTCTTACTCTGGCCTGATAGCTAAGGTCTTATACTCGTACTCTGGCCTAATGGTTAAGGTCTTAACTCTTACTCTGGCCTAATAGATAAGGTCTTAACTCTTACTCTGGCCTAATAACTAAGTTCTTAGACTCATACTCTGGCCTAATGGTTACGGTCTTAACTCTTACTCTGGCCTAATAGCTAAGGTCTTAGACTCTTACTCTGGCCTAATAGCTAAGGTCTTAGACTCGTACTCTGGCCTAATGGTTAAGGTCTTAACTCTTACTCTGGCCTACTGATTAAGGTCTTAACTCTTACTCTGGCCTAATAGCTAAGGTCGTAGACTCGTACTCTGTCCTAATGGTTAAGGTCTTAACTCTTAATCTGGCCTACTGGGTAAGGTCTTAACTCTTACTCTGGCCTAATAGCTAAGGTGTTAACTATTACTCTGGCCTAATAGCTAAGGTCTTAAATCTTACTCTGGCCTAATAGCTAAGGTCTTAGACTCGTACACTGGCCTAATGGTTAAGGTCTTAACTCTTACTCTGGCCTAATAGCTAAGGTCTTAACTCTTACTCTGGCCTAATAGCTAAGGTCTTAGACTCGTACTCTGGCCTAATGGTTAAGGTCTTAACTCTTACTCTGGCCTAATAGCTAAGGTCTTAACTCTTACTCTGGCCTAATAGCTAAGGTCTTAGACTCGTACTCTGGCCTAATGGTTAAGGTCTTAACTCTTACTCTGGCCTAATAGCTAAGGTCTTAACTCTTACTCTGGCCTAATAGCTAAGGTCTTAGACTCGTACTCTGGCCTAATGGTTAAGGTCTTAACTCTTACTCTGGCCTAATAGCTAAGGTCTTAGACTCGTACTCTGGCCTAATGGTTAAGGTCTTAACTCTTACTCTGGCCTAATAGCTAAGGTCTTCACTCTTACTCTGGCCTAATAGCTAAGGTCTTAGACTCGTACTCTGGCCTAATGGTTAAGGGCTTAACTCTTACTCTGGCCTACTGGTTAAGGTCTTAACTCTTACTCTGGCCTACAGGTTAAGTTCTTAACTCTTACTCTGGCCTAATAGCTAAGCTGTTATCTATTGCTCTGGCCTAATAGCTAAGGTCTTAAATCTTACTCTGGCCTAATAGCTATGGTCTTAGACTCGTACTCTGGCCTAATGGTTAAGGTATTAACTCTTACTCTGGCCTAATAGCTAAGGTCTTAACTCTTACTCTGGCCTAAAAGCTAAGGTCTTAGACTCGTACTCTGGCCTAATGGTTAAGGTCTTAACTCTTACTCTGGCCTAATCGCTAAGGTCTTAACTCTTACTCTGGCCTAATAGCTAAGCTGTTATCTATTGCTCTGGCCTAATAGCTAAGGTCTTAAATCTTACTCTGGCCTAATAGCTATGGTCTTAGACTCGTACTCTGGCCTAATGGTTAAGGTATTAACTCTTACTCTGGCCTAATAGCTAAGGTCTTAACTCTTACTCTGGCCTAAAAGCTAAGGTCTTAGACTCGTACTCTGGCCTAATGGTTAAGGTCTTAACTCTTACTCTGGCCTAATCGCTAAGGTCTTAACTCTTACTCTGGCCTAATAACTAAGGTCTTAGACTCGTACTCTGGCCTAATGGTTAAGGTCTCAACTCTTACTCTGGCCTAATAGCTAAGGTCTTAGACTCGTACTCTGGCCTAATAGCTAAGGTCTTAGACTCGTACTCTGGCCTACTGGTTAAGGTCTTAACTCTTACTCTGGCCTAATAGCTAAGGTCTTAACTCTTACTCTGGCCTAATAGCTAAGGTCTTAGACTTGTACTCTGGCCTACAGGTTAAGTTCTTAATATTTACTCTGTCCTACTGGTTAAGGTCTTAACTCTTACTCTGGCCTAATAGCTAAGGTGTTAGACTCGTACTCTGGCCTACTGGTTAAGGTCTTAACTCTTACTCTGGCCTAATAGCTAAGGTCTTAACTCTTACTCTGGCCTAATAGCTAAGGTCTTAGACTCGTACTCTGGCCTAATAGCTAAGGTCTTAGACTCATACTCAGGCCTACTGGTTAAGGTCTTAACTCTTACTCTGGCCTAATAGCTAAGGTCTTAACTCTAACTCTGGCCTAATAGCTAAGGTCTTAGACTCGTACTCTGGCCTAATGGTTAAGGTCTTAACTCTTACTCTGGCCTAATAGCTAAGGTCTTAGACTCGTACTCTGGCCTAATAGCTAAGGTCTTAGACTCATACTCTGGCCTACTGGTTAAGGTCTTAACTCTTACTCTGGCCTAATAGCTAAGGTCTTAACTCTAACTCTGGCCTAATAGCTAAGGTCTTAGACTCGTACTCTGGCCTAATGGTTAAGGTCTTAACTCTTACTCTGGCCTAATAGCTAAGGTCTTAACTCTTACTCTGGCCTAATAGCTAAGGTCTTAGACTCGTACTCTGGCCTAATAGCTAAGGTCTTAACTCTTACTCTGGCCTAATAGCTAAGGTCTTAGACTCGTACTCTGGCCTAATGGTTAAGGGCTTAACTCTTACTCTGGCTACTGGTTAAGGTCTTAACTCTTACTCTGGCCTACTAGCTAAGGTCTTAACTCTTACTCTGGCCTACTGGTTAAGGTCTTTACTCTTACTCTTGCCTAATAGCTAAGGTCTTAACTCTTACTCTGGCCTAATAGCTAAGGTCTTAACTCTTACTCTGGCCTAATAGCTATGGTCTTAGACTCCTACTCTGGCCTAATGGTTAAGGTCTTAACTCTTACTCTGGCCTAATAGCTATGGTCTTAGACTCCTACTCTGGCCTAATGGTTAAGGTCTTTACTCTTACTCTTGCCTAATAAATAAGGTCTTAACTCTTTCTCTGGCCTAATAGCTAAGGTCTTAACTCTTACTCTGGCCTAATAGCTAAGGTCTTAGATTTGTACTCTGGCCTACTGGTTAAGGTCTTAACTCTTACTCTGGCCTAATAGCTAAGGTCTTAGACTTGTACTCTGGCCTAATGGTTAAGGTCTTAACTCTTACTCTGGCCTACTGATTAAGGTCTTAACTCTTACTCTGGCCTAATAGCTAAGCTGTTATCTATTGCTCTGGCCTAATAGCTAAGGTCTTAAATCTTACTCTGGCCTAATAGCTATGGTCTTAGACTCGTACTCTGGCCTAATGGTTAAGGTATTAACTCTTACTCTGGCCTAATAGCTAAGGTCTTAACTCTTACTCTGGCCTAAAAGCTAAGGTCTTAGACTCGTACTCTGGCCTAATGGTTAAGGTCTTAACTCTTACTCTGGCCTAATCGCTAAGGTCTTAACTCTTACTCTGGCCTAATAACTAAGGTCTTAGACTCGTACTCTGGCCTAATGGTTAAGGTCTCAACTCTTACTCTGGCCTAATAGCTAAGGTCTTAGACTCGTACTCTGGCCTAATAGCTAAGGTCTTAGACTCGTACTCTGGCCTACTGGTTAAGGTCTTAACTCTTACTCTGGCCTAATAGCTAAGGTCTTAACTCTTACTCTGGCCTAATAGCTAAGGTCTTAGACTTGTACTCTGGCCTACAGGTTAAGTTCTTAATATTTACTCTGGCCTACTGGTTAAGGTCTTAACTCTTACTCTGGCCTAATAGCTAAGGTGTTAGACTCGTACTCTGGCCTACTGGTTAAGGTCTTAACTCTTACTCTGGCCTAATAGCTAAGGTCTTAACTCTTACTCTGGCCTAATAGCTAAGGTCTTAGACTCGTACTCTGGCCTAATGGTTAAGGTCTTAACTCTTACTCTGGCCTACTGATTAAGGTCCTAACTCTTACTCTGGCCTAATAGCTAAGGTCGTAGACTCGTACTCTGGCCTAATGGTTAAGGTCTTAACTCTTACTCTGGACTTCTGGTTAAGGTCTTAACTCTTACTCTGGCCTAATAGCTAAGGTCTTAGACTCGTACTCTGGCCTAATAGTTAAGGTCTTAACTCTTACTCTGGCCTAATAGCTAAGGTCTTAACTCTTACTCTGGCCTGATAGCTAAGGTCTTATACTCGTACTCTGGCCTAATGGTTAAGGTCTTAACTCTTACTCTGGCCTAATAGCTAAGGTCTTAACTCTTACTCTGGCCTAATAACTAAGTTCTTAGACTCATACTCTGGCCTAATGGTTACGGTCTTAACTCTTACTCTGGCCTAATAGCTAAGGTCTTAGACTCTTACTCTGGCCTAATAGCTAAGGTCTTAGACTCGTACTCTGGCCTAATGGTTAAGGTCTTAACTCTTACTCTGGCCTACTGATTAAGGTCTTAACTCTTACTCTGGCCTAATAGCTAAGGTCGTAGACTCGTACTCTGTCCTAATGGTTAAGGTCTTAACTCTTAATCTGGCCTACTGGGTAAGGTCTTAACTCTTACTCTGGCCTAATAGCTAAGGTGTTAACTATTACTCTGGCCTAATAGCTAAGGTCTTAAATCTTACTCTGGCCTAATAGCTAAGGTCTTAGACTCGTACACTGGCCTAATGGTTAAGGTCTTAACTCTTACTCTGGCCTAATAGCTAAGGTCTTAACTCTTACTCTGGCCTAATAGCTAAGGTCTTAGACTCGTACTCTGGCCTAATGGTTAAGGTCTTAACTCTTACTCTGGCCTAATAGCTAAGGTCTTAACTCTTACTCTGGCCTAATAGCTAAGGTCTTAGACTCGTACTCTGGCCTAATGGTTAAGGTCTTAACTCTTACTCTGGCCTAATAGCTAAGGTCTTAACTCTTACTCTGGCCTAATAGCTAAGGTCTTAGACTCGTACTCTGGCCTAATGGTTAAGGTCTTAACTCTTACTCTGGCCTAATAGCTAAGGTCTTAACTCTTACTCTGGCCTAATAGCTAAGGTCTTAGACTCGTACTCTGGCCTAATGGTTAAGGTCTTAACTCTTACTCTGGCCTAATAGCTAAGGTCTTCACTCTTACTCTGGCCTAATAGCTAAGGTCTTAGACTCGTACTCTGGCCTAATGGTTAAGGGCTTAACTCTTACTCTGGCCTACTGGTTAAGGTCTTAACTCTTACTCTGGCCTACTAGCTAAGGTCTTAACTCTTACTCTGGCCTACTGGTTAAGGTCTTTACTCTTACTCTTGCATAATAGCTAAGGTCTTAACTCTTACTCTGGCCTAATAGCTAAGGTCTTAACTCTTACTCTGGCCTACTGATTAAGGTCTTAACTCTTACTCTGGCCTAATAGCTAAGGTCGTAAACTCGTACTCTGGCCTAATGGTTAAGGTCTTAACTCTTACTCTGGCCTACTGGTTAAGGTCTTAACTCTTACTCTGGCCTAATAGCTAAGGTGTTAACTATTACTCTGGCCTAATAGCTAGGGTCTTACATCTTACTCTGGCCTAATAGCTAAGGTCTTAGACTCGTACAATGGCCTAATGGTTAGGGTCTTAACTCTTACTCTGGCCTAATAGCTAAGGTCTTAACTCTTACTCTGGCCTAATAGCTAAGGTCTTAGACTCGTACTCTGGCCTAATGGTTAAGGTCTTAACTCTTACTCTGGCATACTAGCTAAGGTCTTAACTCTTACTCTGGCCTAATAACTAAGGTCTTAGACTCGTACTCTGGCCTAATGGTTATGGTCTTAACTCTTACTCTGGCCTAATAGCTAAGGTCTTAGACTCGTACTCTGGCCTAATAGCTAAGGTCTTAGACTCATACTCAGGCCTACTGGTTAAGGTCTTAACTCTTACTCTGGCCTAATAGCTAAGGTCTTAACTCTAACTCTGGCCTAATAGCTAAGGTCTTAGACTCGTACTCTGGCCTAATGGTTAAGGTCTTAACTCTTACTCTGGCCTAATAGCTAAGGTCTTAGACTCGTACTCTGGCCTAATAGCTAAGGTCTTAGACTCATACTCTGGCCTACTGGTTAAGGTCTTAACTCTTACTCTGGCCTAATAGCTAAGGTCTTAACTCTAACTCTGGCCTAATAGCTAAGGTCTTAGACTCGTACTCTGGCCTAATGGTTAAGGTCTTAACTCTTACTCTGGCCTAATAGCTAAGGTCTTAACTCTTACTCTGGCCTAATAGCTAAGGTCTTAGACTCGTACTCTGGCCTAATAGCTAAGGTCTTAACTCTTACTCTGGCCTAATAGCTAAGGTCTTAGACTCGTACTCTGGCCTAATGGTTAAGGGCTTAACTCTTACTCTGGCTACTGGTTAAGGTCTTAACTCTTACTCTGGCCTACTAGCTAAGGTCTTAACTCTTACTCTGGCCTACTGGTTAAGGTCTTTACTCTTACTCTTGCCTAATAGCTAAGGTCTTAACTCTTACTCTGGCCTAATAGCTAAGGTCTTAACTCTTACTCTGGCCTAATAGCTATGGTCTTAGACTCCTACTCTGGCCTAATGGTTAAGGTCTTAACTCTTACTCTGGCCTAATAGCTAAGGTCTTAACTCTTTCTCTGGCCTAATAGCTAAGGTCTAGGACTCGTACTCTGGCCTAATGGGTAAGGTCTTAACTCTTACTCTGGCCTAATAGCTAAGGTCTTAACTCTTACTCTGGCCTAATAGCTAAGGTCTTAGACTCGTACTATGGCCTACAGGTTTAGGTCTTAACTCTTACTCTGGCCTACTGGTTAAGGTCTTAACTCTTACTCTGGCCTAATAGCTAAGGTCTTAGACTCGTACTCTGGCCTAATGGTTAAGGTCTTAACTCTTACTCTGGCCTAATAGCTAAGGTCTTAACTCTTACTCTGGCCTAATAGCTAAGGTCTTAGACTCGTACTCTGGCCTAATGGTTAAGGTCTTAACTCTTACTCTGGCCTAATAGCTAAGGTCTTAACTCTTACTCTGGCCTAATAGCTAAGGTCTTAGACTCGTACTCTGGCCTAATGGTTAAGGTCTTAACTCTTACTCTGGCCTAATAGCTAAGGTCTTCACTCTTACTCTGGCCTAATAGCTAAGGTCTTAGACTCGTACTCTGGCCTAATGGTTAAGGGCTTAACTCTTACTCTGGCCTACTGGTTAAGGTCTTAACTCTTACTCTGGCCTACTAGCTAAGGTCTTAACTCTTACTCTGGCCTACTGGTTAAGGTCTTTACTCTTACTCTTGCATAATAGCTAAGGTCTTAACTCTTACTCTGGCCTAATAGCTAAGGTCTTAACTCTTACTCTGGCCTACTGATTAAGGTCTTAACTCTTACTCTGGCCTAATAGCTAAGGTCGTAAACTCGTACTCTGGCCTAATGGTTAAGGTCTTAACTCTTACTCTGGCCTACTGGTTAAGGTCTTAACTCTTACTCTGGCCTAATAGCTAAGGTGTTAACTATTACTCTGGCCTAATAGCTAAGGTCTTACATCTTACTCTGGCCTAATAGCTAAGGTCTTAGACTCGTACAATGGCCTAATGGTTAGGGTCTTAACTCTTACTCTGGCCTAATAGCTAAGGTCTTAACTCTTACTCTGGCCTAATAGCTAAGGTCTTAGACTCGTACTCTGGCCTAATGGTTAAGGTCTTAACTCTTACTCTGGCATACTAGCTAAGGTCTTAACTCTTACTCTGGCCTAATAACTAAGGTCTTAGACTCGTACTCTGGCCTAATGGTTATGGTCTTAACTCTTACTCTGGCCTAATAGCTAAGGTCTTAGACTCGTACTCTGGCCTAATAGCTAAGGTCTTAGACTCATACTCTAGCCTACTGGTTAAGGTCTTAACTCTTACTCTGGCCTAATAGCTAAGGTCTTAACTCTAACTCTGGCCTAATAGCTAAGGTCTTAGACTCGTACTCTGGCCTAATGGTTAAGGTCTTAACTCTTACTCTGGCCTAATAGCTAAGGTCTTAGACTCGTACTCTGGCCTAATAGCTAAGGTCTTAGACTCATACTCTGGCCTACTGGTTAAGGTCTTAACTCTTACTCTGGCCTAATAGCTAAGGTCTTAACTCTAACTCTGGCCTAATAGCTAAGGTCTTAGACTCGTACTCTGGCCTAATGGTTAAGGTCTTAACTCTTACTCTGGCCTAATAGCTAAGGTCTTAACTCTTACTCTGGCCTAATAGCTAAGGTCTTAGACTCGTACTCTGGCCTAATAGCTAAGGTCTTTACTCTTACTCTGGCCTAATAGCTAAGGTCTTAGACTCGTACTCTGGCCTAATGGTTAAGGGCTTAACTCTTACTCTGGCTACTGGTTAAGGTCTTAACTCTTACTCTGGCCTACTAGCTAAGGTCTTAACTCTTACTCTGGCCTACTGGTTAAGGTCTTTACTCTTACTCTTGCCTAATAGCTAAGGTCTTAACTCTTACTCTGGCCTAATAGCTAAGGTCTTAACTCTTACTCTGGCCTAATAGCTATGGTCTTAGACTCCTACTCTGGCCTAATGGTTAAGGTCTTACCTCTTACTCTGGCCTAATAGCTAAGGTCTTAACTCTTTCTCTGGCCTAATAGCTAAGGTCTAGGACTCGTACTCTGGCCTAATGGGTAAGGTCTTAACTCTTACTCTGGCCTAATAGCTAAGGTCTTAACTCTTACTCTGGCCTAATAGCTAAGGTCTTAGACTCGTACTATGGCCTACAGGTTTAGGTCTTAACTCTTACTCTGGCCTACTGGTTAAGGTCTTAACTCTTACTCTGGCCTAATAGCTAAGGTCTTAGACTCGTACTCTGGCCTACTGGTTAAGGTCTTATCTCTTACCCTGGCCTAATAGCTAAGGTCTTAAATCTTACTCTGGCCTAATAGCTAAGGTCTTAGACTTGTACTCTGGCCTAATGTTTAAGGTCTTAACTCTTACTCTGGCCTACTGATTAAGGTCTTAACTCTTACTCTGGCCTAATAGCTAAGGTCGTAGAATCGTACTCTGGCCTAATGGTTAAGTTCTTAACTCTTACTCTTGCCTACTGGTTAAGGTCTTAACTCTTACTCTGGCCTACTGGTTAAGGTCTTAACTCTTACTCTGGCCTAATAGCTAAGGTCTTAGACTCGTACTCTGGCCTACTGGTTAAGGTCTTAACTCTTAATCTGGCCTACTGGTTAAGGTCTTAACTTTTACTCTGGCCTAATAGCTAAGGTCTTGGACTCGTACTATGGCCTACAGGTTAAGGTCTTAACTCTTACTCTGGCCTACTGGTTAAGGTCTTAACTCTTTCTCTGGCCTAATAGCTAAGGTCTTAGACTCGTACTCTGGCCTAATGGTTAAGGTCTTAACTCTTACTCTGGCCTAATAGCTAAGGTCTTAACTCTTACTCTGGCCTAATAACTAAGGTCTTAGACTCGTACTCTGGCCTAATGGTTAAGGTCTTAACTCTTACTCTGGCCTAATAGCTAAGGTCTTAGACTCGTACTCTGGCCCAATAGCTAAGGTCTTAGACTTGTACTCTGGCCTACTGGTTAAGGTCTTAACTCTTACTCTGGCCTAATAGCTAAGGTCTTAACTCTTACTCTGGCCTAATAGCTAAGGTCTTAGACTCGTACTCTGGCCTAATAGTTAAGGTCTTAACTCTTACTCTGGCCTAATTGCTAAGGTATTAACTCTTACTCTGGCCTAATAGCTAAGGTCTTAGACTCGTACTCTGGCCTAATGGTTAAGGTCTTAAGTCTTACTCTGGCCTAATAGCTAAGGTCTTAACTCTTACTCTGGCCTAATAGCTAAGGTCTTAGACTCATACTCTGGCCTAATGGTTAAGGGCTTAACTCTTACTCTGGCCTACTGGTTAAGGTCTTAACTCTTACTCTGGCCTACTAGCTAAGGTCTTAACTCTTACTTTGGCCTACTGGTTAAGGTCTTTACTCTTACTCTTGCCTAATAGCTAAGGTCTTAACTCTTACTCTGGCCTAATAGCTAAGGTCTTAGACTCGTACTCTGGCCTAATGGTTAAGGTCTTAACTCTTACTCTGGCCTAATAGGTAAGGTCTTAACTCTTACTCTGGCCTAATAGCTAACGTCTTAGACTCATACTATGGCCTACAGGTTAAGGTCTTAACTTTTACCCTGGCCTACTGGTTAAGGTCTTAACTCTTACTCTGGCCTAATAGCTAAGGTCTCAACGCTTACTCTGGCCTAATAGCTAAGGTCTTAGACTTGTACTCTGGCCTAATGGTTAAGGTCATAACTCTTGCTCTGGCCAAATAGCTAAGGTCTTAGACTCGTACTCTGGCCTACTGGTTAAGGTCTTAACTCTTACTCTGGCCTACTGGTTAAGGTCTTAACTCTTACTCTGGCCTAATAGCTAAGGTCTTAACTCTTACTCTGGCCAACTGGTTAAGGTCTTAACTCTTACTCTGGCCTACTGGTTAAGGTCTTATCTCTTGCTATGGCCTAATAGCTAAGGTCTTAGACTCGTACTCTGGCATAATGGTTAAGGTCTTAACTCTTACTCTTGCCTACTGGTTAAGGTCTTAACTCTTACTCTGGCCTAATAGCTAAGGTCTCAACTCTTACTCTGGCCTAATAGCTAAGGTCTTAGACTCGTACTCTGGCCTAATGGTTAAGGTCTTAACTCTTACTCTGGCCTAATAGCTAACGTCTTAGACTTGTACTATGGCATACAGGTTAAGGTCTTAACTTTTACTCTGGCCTACTGGTTAAGGTCTTAACTCTTACTCTGGCCTAATAGCTAAGGTCTTAGACTCTTACTCTGGCCTACTGGTTAAGGTCTTAACTCTTACTCTGGCCTAATAGCTAACGTCTTAGACTCGTACTATGGCCTACAGGTTAAGGTCTTAACTCTTACTCTGGCCTAATAGCTAAGGTCTCAACTCTTACTCTGGCCTAATAGCTAAGGTCTTAGACTCGTACTCTGGCCTAATAGCTAAGGTCTTAACTCTTACTCTGGCCTGATAGCTAAGGTCTTATACTCGTACTCTGGCCTAATGGTTAAGGTCTTAACTCTTACTCTGGCCTAATAGCTAAGGTCTTAACTCTTACTCTGGCCTAATAACTAAGTTCTTAGACTCATACTCTGGCCTAATGGTTACGGTCTTAACTCTTACTCTGGCCTAATAGCTAAGGTCTTAGACTCTTACTCTGGCCTAATAGCTAAGGTCTTAGACTCGTACTCTGGCCTAATGGTTAAGGTCTTAACTCTTACTCTGGCCTACTGATTAAGGTCTTAACTCTTACTCTGGCCTAATAGCTAAGGTCGTAGACTCGTACTCTGTCCTAATGGTTAAGGTCTTAACTCTTAATCTGGCCTACTGGGTAAGGTCTTAACTCTTACTCTGGCCTAATAGCTAAGGTGTTAACTATTACTCTGGCCTAATAGCTAAGGTCTTAAATCTTACTCTGGCCTAATAGCTAAGGTCTTAGACTCGTACACTGGCCTAATGGTTAAGGTCTTAACTCTTACTCTGGCCTAATAGCTAAGGTCTTAACTCTTACTCTGGCCTAATAGCTAAGGTCTTAGACTCGTACTCTGGCCTAATGGTTAAGGTCTTAACTCTTACTCTGGCCTAATAGCTAAGCTCTTAACTCTTACTCTGGCCTAATAGCTAAGGTCTTAGACTCGTACTCTGGCCTAATGGTTAAGGTCTTAACTCTTACTCTGGCCTAATAGCTAAGGTCTTAACTCTTACTCTGGCCTAATAGCTAAGGTCTTAGACTCGTACTCTGGCCTAATGGTTAAGGTCTTAACTCTTACTCTGGCCTAATAGCTAAGGTCTTAACTCTTACTCTGGCCTAATAGCTAAGGTCTTAGACTCGTACTCTGGCCTAATGGTTAAGGTCTTAACTCTTACTCTGGCCTAATAGCTAAGGTCTTCACTCTTACTCTGGCCTAATAGCTAAGGTCTTAGACTCGTACTCTGGCCTAATGGTTAAGGGCTTAACTCTTACTCTGGCCTACTGGTTAAGGTCTTATCTCTTGCTATGGCCTAATAGCTAAGGTCTTAGACTCGTACTCTGGCCTAATGTTTAAGGTCATAACTCTTGCTCTGGCCAAATAGCTAAGGTCTTAGACTCATAAACTGGCCTACTGGTTAAGGTCTTAACTCTTACTCTGGCCTACTGGTTAAGGTCTTAACTCTTACTCTGGCCTAATAGCTAAGGTCTTAACTCTTACTCTGGCCAACTGGTTAAGGTCTTAACTCTTACTCTGGCCTACTGGTTAAGGTCTTATCTCTTGCTATGGCCTAATAGCTAAGGTCTTAGACTCGTACTCTGGCATAATGGTTAAGGTCTTAACTCTTACTCTTGCCTACTGGTTAAGGTCTTAACTCTTACTCTGGCCTAATAGCTAAGGTCTCAACTCTTACTCTGGCCTAATAGCTAATGTCTTAGACTCGTACTCTGGCCTAATGGTTAAGGTCTTAACTCTTACTCTGGCCTAATAGCTAACGTCTTAGACTTGTACTATGGCCTACAGGTTAAGGTCTTAACTTTTACTCTGGCCTACTGTTTAAAGTCTTAACTCTTACTCTGGCCTAATAGCTAAGGTCTTAGACTCTTACTCTGGCCTACTGGTTAAGGTCTTAACTCTTACTCTGGCCTAATAGCTAACGTCTTAGACTCGTACTATGGCCTACAGGTTAAGGTCTTAACTTTTACTCTGGCCTACTGGTTAAGGTCTTAACTCTTACTCTGGCCTAATAGCTAAGGTCTTAGACTCTTACTCTGGCCTACTGGTTAAGATCTTAACTCTTACTCTGGCCTAATAGCTAAGGTCTTAACTCTTACTCTGGCCTAATAGCTAAGGTCTTAGACTCGTACTCTGGCCTAATGGTTAAGGTCTTAACTCTTACTCTGGCCTACTGATTAAGGTCTTAACTCTTACTCTGGCCTAATAGCTAAGGTCGTAGACTCGTACTCTGGCCAAATGGTTAAGGTCCTAACTCTTACTCTGGCCTAATAGCTAAGGTCTTAACTCTTACTCTGGCCTAATAACTAAGTTCTTAGACTCATACTCTGGCCTAATGGTTACGGTCTTAACTCTTACTCTGGCCTAATAGCTAAGGTCTTAGACTCTTACTCTGGCCTAATAGCTAAGGTCTTAGACTCGTACTCTGGCCTAATGGTTAAGGTCTTAACTCTTACTCTGGCCTACTGATTAAGGTCTTAACTCTTACTCTGGCCTAATAGCTAAGGTCGTAGACTCGTACTCTGTCCTAATGGTTAAGGTCTTAACTCTTAATCTGGCCTACTGGGTAAGGTCTTAACTCTTACTCTGGCCTAATAGCTAAGGTGTTAACTATTACTCTGGCCTAATAGCTAAGGTCTTAAATCTTACTCTGGCCTAATAGCTAAGGTCTTTGACTCATACACTGGCCTAATGGTTAAGGTCTTAACTCTTACTCTGGCCTAATAGCTAAGGTCTTAACTCTTACTCTGGCCTAATAGCTAAGGTCTTAGACTCGTACTCTGGCCTAATGGTTAAGGTCTTAACTCTTACTCTGGCCTAATAGCTAAGGTCTTAACTCTTACTCTGGCCTAATAGCTAAGGTCTTAGACTCATACTCTGGCCTAATGGTTAAGGGCTTAACTCTTACTCTGGCCTACTGGTTAAGGTCTTAACTCTTACTCTGACCTACTAGCTAAGGTCTTAACTCTTACTCTGGCCTACTGGTTAAGGTCTTTACTCTTACTCTTGCCTAATAGCTAAGGTCTTAACTCTTACTCTGGCCTAATAGCTATGGTCTTAGACTCCTACTCTGGCCTAATGGTTAAGGTCTTAACTCTTACTCTGGCCTAATAGCTAACGTCTTAACTCTTACTCTGGCGTAATAGCTAAGGTCTAAGACTCGTACTCTGGCCTAATGGTTAAGGTCTTAACTCTTACTCTGGCCTAATAGCTAAGGTCTTAACTCTTACTCTGGCCTAATAGCTAAGGTCTTAGACTCGTACTATGGCCTACAGGTTAAGGTCTTACCTCTTACTCTGGCCTACTGGTTAAGGTCTTAACTCTTACTCTGGCCTAATAGCTAAGTTCTTAGACTCGTACTCTGGCCTACTGGTTAAGGTCTTAACTCTTACTCTGGCCTACTGGTTAAGGTCTTAACTCTTACTCTGGCCTACTAGCTAAGGTCTTAACTCTTACTCTGGCCTACTGGTTAAGGTCTTTACTCTTACTCTTGCCTAATAGCTAAGGTGTTAACTATTACTCTGGCCTAATAGCTAAGGTCTTAAATCTTACTCTGGCCTAATAGCTAAGGTCTTAGACTCGTACTCTGGCCTAATGGTTAAGGTCTTAACTCTTAATCTGGCCTAATAGCTAAGGTCTTAACTCTTACTCTGGCCTAATAGCTAAGTTCTTAGGCTTGTACTCTGGCCTAATGGTTAAGGTCTTAACTCTTACTCTGGCCTACTGGTTAAGGTCTTAACTCTTACTCTGGCCTACTAGCTAAGGTCTTAACTCTTACTCTGGCCTACTGGTTAAGGTCTTTACTCTTACTCTGGCCTAATAGCTAAGGTCTTAGACTCGTACTCTGGCCTACTGGTTAAGGTCTTAACTCTTACTCTGGCCTAATAGCTAAGGTCTTAACTCTTACTCTGGCCTAATAGCTAAGGTCTTAGACTCGTACTCTGGCCTAATGGTTAAGGTTTTAACTCTTACTCTGGCCTAATGGCTAAGGTCTTCACTCTTACTCTGGCCTAATAGCTAAGGTCTTAGACTCGTACTCTGGCCTAATGGTTAAGGGCTTAACTCTTACTCTGGCCTACTGGTTAAGGTCTTAACTCTTACTCTGGCCTACTAGCTAAGGTCTTAACTCTTACTCTGGCCTACTGGTTAAGGTCTTTACTCTTACTCTTGCCTAATAGCTAAGGTCTTAACTCTTACTCTGGCCTAATAGCTAAGGTCTTAGACTCATACTCTGGCCTAATGGTTAAGGTCTTAACTCTTACTCTGGCCTAATAGGTAAGGTCTTAACTCTTACTCTGGCCTAATAGCTAACGTCTTAGACTCATACTATGGCCTACAGGTTAAGGTCTTAACTTTTACCCTGGCCTACTGGTTAAGGTCTTAACTCTTACTCTGGCCTAATAGCTAAGGTCTTAACTCTTACTCTGGCCAACTGGTTAAGGTCTTAACTCTTACTCTGGCCTACTGGTTAAGGTCTTATCTCTTGCTATGGCCTAATAGCTAAGGTCTTAGACTCGTACTCTGGCCTAATGTTTAAGGTCATAACTCTTGCTCTGGCCAAATAGCTAAGGTCTTAGACTCATAAACTGGCCTACTGGTTAAGGTCTTAACTCTTACTCTGGCCTACTGGTTAAGGTCTTAACTCTTACTCTGGCCTAATAGCTAAGGTCTTAACTCTTACTCTGGCCAACTGGTTAAGGTCTTAACTCTTACTCTGGCCTACTGGTTAAGGTCTTATCTCTTGCTATGGCCTAATAGCTAAGGTCTTAGACTCGTACTCTGGCATAATGGTTAAGGTCTTAACTCTTACTCTTGCCTACTGGTTAAGGTCTTAACTCTTACTCTGGCCTAATAGCTAAGGTCTCAACTCTTACTCTGGCCTAATAGCTAATGTCTTAGACTCGTACTCTGGCCTAATGGTTAAGGTCTTAACTCTTACTCTGGCCTAATAGCTAACGTCTTAGACTTGTACTATGGCCTACAGGTTAAGGTCTTAACTTTTACTCTGGCCTACTGTTTAAAGTCTTAACTCTTACTCTGGCCTAATAGCTAAGGTCTTAGACTCTTACTCTGGCCTACTGGTTAAGGTCTTAACTCTTACTCTGGCCTAATAGCTAACGTCTTAGACTCGTACTATGGCCTACAGGTTAAGGTCTTAACTTTTACTCTGGCCTACTGGTTAAGGTCTTAACTCTTACTCTGGCCTAATAGCTAAGGTCTTAGACTCTTACTCTGGCCTACTGGTTAAGATCTTAACTCTTACTCTGGCCTAATAGCTAAGGTCTTAACTCTTACTCTGGCCTAATAGCTAAGGTCTTAGACTCGTACTCTGGCCTAATGGTTAAGGTCTTAACTCTTACTCTGGCCTACTGATTAAGGTCTTAACTCTTACTCTGGCCTAATAGCTAAGGTCGTAGACTCGTACTCTGGCCAAATGGTTAAGGTCCTAACTCTTACTCTGGCCTAATAGCTAAGGTCTTAACTCTTACTCTGGCCTAATAACTAAGTTCTTAGACTCATACTCTGGCCTAATGGTTACGGTCTTAACTCTTACTCTGGCCTAATAGCTAAGGTCTTAGACTCTTACTCTGGCCTAATAGCTAAGGTCTTAGACTCGTACTCTGGCCTAATGGTTAAGGTCTTAACTCTTACTCTGGCCTACTGATTAAGGTCTTAACTCTTACTCTGGCCTAATAGCTAAGGTCGTAGACTCGTACTCTGTCCTAATGGTTAAGGTCTTAACTCTTAATCTGGCCTACTGGGTAAGGTCTTAACTCTTACTCTGGCCTAATAGCTAAGGTGTTAACTATTACTCTGGCCTAATAGCTAAGGTCTTAAATCTTACTCTGGCCTAATAGCTAAGGTCTTTGACTCATACACTGGCCTAATGGTTAAGGTCTTAACTCTTACTCTGGCCTAATAGCTAAGGTCTTAACTCTTACTCTGGCCTAATAGCTAAGGTCTTAGACTCGTACTCTGGCCTAATGGTTAAGGTCTTAACTCTTACTCTGGCCTAATAGCTAAGGTCTTAACTCTTACTCTGGCCTAATAGCTAAGGTCTTAGACTCATACTCTGGCCTAATGGTTAAGGGCTTAACTCTTACTCTGGCCTACTGGTTAAGGTCTTAACTCTTACTCTGACCTACTAGCTAAGGTCTTAACTCTTACTCTGGCCTACTGGTTAAGGTCTTTACTCTTACTCTTGCCTAATAGCTAAGGTCTTAACTCTTACTCTGGCCTAATAGCTGTGGTCTTAGACTCCTACTCTGGCCTAATGGTTAAGGTCTTAACTCTTACTCTGGCCTAATAGCTAACGTCTTAACTCTTACTCTGGCGTAATAGCTAAGGTCTAAGACTCGTACTCTGGCCTAATGGTTAAGGTCTTAACTCTTACTCTGGCCTAATAGCTAAGGTCTTAACTCTTACTCTGGCCTAATAGCTAAGGTCTTAGACTCGTACTATGGCCTACAGGTTAAGGTCTTACCTCTTACTCTGGCCTACTGGTTAAGGTCTTAACTCTTACTCTGGCCTAATAGCTAAGTTCTTAGACTCGTACTCTGGCCTACTGGTTAAAGTCTTAACTCTTACTCTGGCCTACTGGTTAAGGTCTTAACTCTTACTCTGGCCTACTAGCTAAGGTCTTAACTCTTACTCTGGCCTACTGGTTAAGGTCTTTACTCTTACTCTTGCCTAATAGCTAAGGTGTTAACTATTACTCTGGCCTAATAGCTAAGGTCTTAAATCTTACTCTGGCCTAATAGCTAAGGTCTTAGACTCGTACTCTGGCCTAATGGTTAAGGTCTTAACTCTTAATCTGGCCTAATAGCTAAGGTCTTAACTCTTACTCTGGCCTAATAGCTAAGTTCTTAGGCTTGTACTCTGGCCTAATGGTTAAGGTCTTAACTCTTACTCTGGCCTACTGGTTAAGGTCTTAACTCTTACTCTGGCCTACTAGCTAAGGTCTTAACTCTTACTCTGGCCTACTGGTTAAGGTCTTTACTCTTACTCTGGCCTAATAGCTAAGGTCTTAGACTCGTACTCTGGCCTACTGGTTAAGGTCTTAACTCTTACTCTGGCCTAATAGCTAAGGTCTTAACTCTTACTCTGGCCTAATAGCTAAGGTCTTAGACTCGTACTCTGGCCTAATGGTTAAGGTTTTAACTCTTACTCTGGCCTAATGGCTAAGGTCTTCACTCTTACTCTGGCCTAATAGCTAAGGTCTTAGACTCGTACTCTGGCCTAATGGTTAAGGGCTTAACTCTTACTCTGGCCTACTGGTTAAGGTCTTAACTCTTACTCTGGCCTACTAGCTAAGGTCTTAACTCTTACTCTGGCCTACTGGTTAAGGTCTTTACTCTTACTCTTGCCTAATAGCTAAGGTCTTAACTCTTACTCTGGCCTAATAGCTAAGGTCTTAACTCTTACTCTGGCCTAATAGCTAAGGTCTTAGACTCGTACTCTGGCCTAATGGTTAAGGTCTTAACTCTTACTCTGGCCTAATAGGTAAGGTCTTAACTCTTACTCTGGCCTAATAGCTAACGTCTTAGACTCGTACTATGGCCTACAGGTTAAGGTCTTAACTTTTACTCTGGCCTACTGGTTAAGGTCTTAACTCTTACTCTGGCCTAATAGCTAAGGTCTTAGACTCGTACTCTGGCCTACTGGTTAAGGTCTTAACTCTTACTCTGGCCTAATAGCTAAGGTCTTAACTCTTACTCTGGCCTAATAGCTAAGGTCTTAGACTCGTACTCTGGCCTAATGGTTAAGGTGTTAACTCTTATTCTGGCCTACTGATTAAGGTCTTAACTCTTACTCTGGCCTAATAGCTAAGGTCGTAGACTCGTACTCTGGCCTAATGGTTAAGGTCTTAACTCTTACTCTGGCCTACTGGTTAAGGTCTTAACTCTTACTCTGGCCTAATAGCTAAGGTGTTAACTATGACTCTGGCCTAATAGCTAAGGTCTTAAATCTTACTCTGGCCTAATAGCTAAGGTCTTAGACTCGTACACTGGCCTAATAGCTAAGGTCTTAACTCTTACTCTGGCCTAATAGCTAAGGTCTTAGACTCGTATTCTGGCCTAATGGTTAAGGTCTTAACTCTTACTCTGGCCTAATAGCTAAGGTCTTAACTCTTACTCTGGCCTAATAGCTAAGGTCTTAGACTCGTACTCTGGCCTAATGGTTAAGGTCTTAACTCTTACTCCGGCCTAATAGCTAAGGTCTTCACTCTTACTCTGGCCTAATAGCTAAGGTCTTAGACTCGTACTCTGGCCTAATGGTTAAGGGCTTAACTCTTACTCTGGCCTACTGGTTAAGGTCTTAACTCTTACTCTGGCCTACTAGCTAAGGTCTTAACTCTTACTCTGGCCTACTGGTTAAGGTCTTTAGTCTTACTCTTGCCTAATAGCTAAGGTCTTAACTCTTACTCTGGCCTAATAGCTAAGGTCTTAACTCTTACTCTGGCCTAATAGCTATGGTCTAAGACTCGTACTCTGGCCTAATGGTTAAGGTCTTAACTCTTACTCTGGCCTAATAGCTAAGGTCTTAACTCTTACTCTGGCCCAATGGTTAAGGTCTTAACTCTTACTCTGGCCTACTGATTAAGGTCTTAACTCTTACTCTGGCCTAATAGCTAAGGTCGTAAACTCGTACTCTGGCCTAATGGTTAAGGTCTTGACTCTTACTCTGGCCTACTGGTTAAGGTCTTAACTCTTACTCTGGCCTAATAGCTAAGGTGTTAACTATTACTCTGGCCTAATAGCTAAGGTCTTAAATCTTACTCTGGCCTAATAGCTAAGGTCTTAGACTCGTACACTGGCCTAATGGTTAGGGTCTTAACTCTTACTCTGGCCTAATAGCTAAGGTCTTAACTCTTACTCTGGCCTAATAGCTAAGGTCTTAGACTCGTACTCTGGCCTAATGGTTAAGGTCTTAACTCTTACTCTGGCATACTAGCTAAGGTCTTAACTCTTACTCTGGCCTAATAACTAAGGTCTTAGACTCGTACTCTGGCCTAATGGTTAAGGTCTTAACTCTTACTCTGGCCTAATAGCTAAGGTCTTAGACTCGTACTCTGGCCTAATATCTAAGGTCTTAGACCCATACTCTGGCCTACTGGTTAAGGTCTTAACTCTTACTCTGGCCTAATAGCTAAGGTCTTACCTCTAACTCTGGCCTAATAGCTAAGGTCTTAGACTCGTACTCTGGCCTAATGGTTAAGGTCTTAACTCTTACTCTGGCATAATTGCTAAGGTCTTAACTCTTACTCTGGCCTAATAGCTAAGGTCTTAGACTCGTACTCTGGCCTAATGGTTAAGGTCTTAACTCTTACTCTGGCCTAATAGCTAAGGTCTTAACTCTTACTCTGGCCTAATAGCTAAGGTCTTAGACTCATACCCTGGCCTAATGGTTAAGGGCTTAACTCTTACTCTGGCCTACTGGTTAAGGTCTTAACTCTTACTCTGACCTACTAGCTAAGGTCTTAACTCTTACTCTGGCCTACTGGTTAAGGTCTTTACTCTTACTCTTGCCTAATAGCTAAGGTCTTAACTCTTACTCTGGCCTAATAGCTATGGTCTTAGACTCCTACTCTGGCCTAATGGTTAAGGTCTTAACTCTTACTCTGGCCTAATAGCTAACGTCTTAACTCTTACTCTGGCGTAATAGCTAAGGTCTAAGACTCGTACTCTGGCCTAATGGTTAAGGTCTTAACTCTTACTCTGGCCTAATAGCTAAGGTCTTAACTCTTACTCTGGCCTAATAGCTAAGGTCTTAGACTCGTACTATGGCCTACAGGTTAAGGTCTTACCTCTTACTCTGGCCTACTGGTTAAGGTCTTAACTCTTACTCTGGCCTAATAGCTAAGTTCTTAGACTCGTACTCTGGCCTACTGGTTAAGGTCTTAACTCTTACTCTGGCCTACTGGTTAAGGTCTTAACTCTTACTCTGGCCTACTAGCTAAGGTCTTAACTCTTACTCTGGCCTACTGGTTAAGGTCTTTACTCTTACTCTTGCCTAATAGCTAAGGTCTTAACTCTTACTCTGGCCTAATAGCTATGGTCTTAGACTCCTACTCTGGCCTAATGGTTAAGGTCTTAACTCTTACTCTGGCCTAATAGCTAACGTCTTAACTCTTACTCTGGCGTAATAGCTAAGGTCTAAGACTCGTACTCTGGCCTAATGGTTAAGGTCTTAACTCTTACTCTGGCCTAATAGCTAAGGTCTTAACTCTTACTCTGGCCTAATAGCTAAGGTCTTAGACTCGTACTATGGCCTACAGGTTAAGGTCTTACCTCTTACTCTGGCCTAATAGCTAAGGTCTTAACTCTTACTCTGGCCTAATAGCTAAGGTCTTAGACTCATACTCTGGCCTAATGGTTAAGGGCTTAACTCTTACTCTGGCCTAATAGCTAAGGTCTTAAATCTTACTCTGGCCTAATAGCTAAGGTCTTAGACTTGTACTCTGGCCTAATGTTTAAGGTCTTAACTCTTACTCTGGACTACTGATTAAGGTCTTAACTCTTACTCTGGCCTAATAGCTAAGGTCGTAGAATCGTACTCTGGCCTAATGGTTAAGGTCTTAACTCTTACTCTGGCCTACTGGTTAAGGTCTTAACTCTTACTCTGGCCTACTGGTTAAGGTCTTAACTCTTACTCTGGCCTAATAGCTAAGGTCTTAGACTCGTACTCTGGCCTACTGGTTAAGGTCTTAACTCTTACTCTGGCCTACTGGTTAAGGTCTTAACTTTTACTCTGGCCTAATAGCTAAGGTCTTAGACTCGTACTATGGCCTACAGGTTAAGGTCTTAACTCTTACTCTGGCCTACTGGTTAAGGTCTTAACTCTTTCTCTGGCCTAATAGCTAAGGTCTTAGACTCATACTCTGGCCTAATGGTTAAGGGCTTAACTCTTACTCTGGCCTACTGGTTAAGGTCTTAACTCTTACTCTGGCCTACTAGCTAAGGTCTTAACTCTTACTCTGGCCTACTGGTTAAGGTCTTTACTCTTACTCTTGCCTAATAAATAAGGTCTTAACTCTTACTCTGGCCTAATAGCTAAGGTCTTAACTCTTACTCTGGCCTAATAGCTAAGGTCTTAGACTCGTACTTTGGCCTACTGGTTAAGGTCTTAACTCTTACACTGGCCTAATAGCTAAGGTCTTAGACTCGTACTCTGGCCTACTGGTTAAGGTCTTAACTCTTACTCTGGCCTACTGGTTTAGGTCTAAACTCTTACTCTGGCCTAATAGCTAAGGTGTTAACTATTACTCTGGCCTAATAGCTAAGGTCTTAAATCTTACTCTGGCCTAATAGCTAAGGTCTTAGACTCGTACTCTGGCCTAATGGTTAAGGTCTTAAATCTTACTCTGGCCTAATAGCTAAGGTCTTAACTCTTACTCTGGCCTAATAGCTAAGGTCTTAGACTCGTACTCTGGCCTAATGGTGAAGGTCTTAACTCTTACTCTGGCCTAATAGCTAAGGTCTTAACTCTTACTCTGGCCTAATAACTAAGGTCTTAGACTCGTACTCTGTCCTAATGGTTAAGGTCTTAACTCTTACTCTGGCCTAATAGCTAAGGTCTTAGACTCTTACTCTGGCCTAATAGCTCAGGTCTTAGACTCATACTCTGGCCTACTGGATAAGGTCTTAACTCTTACTCTGGCCTAATAGCTAAGGTCTTAACTCTTACTCTGGCCTAATAGCTAAGGTCTTAGACTCGTACTCTGGCCTAATGGTTAAGGTCTTAACTCTTACTCTGGCCTAATAGCTAAGGTCTTAACTCTTACTCTGGCCTAATAGCTAAGGTCTTAGACTCATACTCTGGCCTAATGGTTAAGGTCTTAACTCTTACTCTGGCCTAATAGCTAAGGTCTTAACTCTTACTCTGGCCTAATAGCTAAGGTCTTAGACTCATACTCTGGCCTAATGGTTAAGGGCTTAACTCTTACTCTGGCCTACTGGTTAAGGTCTTAACTCTTACTCTGGCCTATTAGCTACGGTCTTATCTCTTACTCTGGCCTACTGGTTAAGGTCTTTACTCTTACTCTTGCCTAATAAATAAGGTCTTAACTCTTTTTCTGGCCTAATAGCTAAGGTCTTAACTCTTACTCTGGCCTAATAGCTAAGGTCTTAGATTTGTACTCTGGCCTACTGGTTAAGGTCTTAACTCTTACTCTGGCCTAATAGCTAAGGTCTTAGACTCGTACTCTGGCCTAATGGTTAAGGTCTTAACTCTTACTCTGGCCTACTGATTAAGGTCTTAACTCTTACTCTGGCCTAATAGCTAAGGTCGTAGACTCGTACTCTGGCCTAATGGTTAAGGTCTTAACTCTTACTCTTGCCTACTGGTTAAGGTCATAACTCTTACTCTGGCCTAATAGCTAAGCTGTTATCTATTGCTCTGGCCTAATAGCTAAGGTCTTAAATCTTACTCTGGCCTAATAGCTATGGTCTTAGACTCGTACTCTGGCCTAATGGTTAAGGTATTAACTCTTACTCTGGCCTAATAGCTAAGGTCTTAACTCTTACTCTGGCCTAAAAGCTAAGGTCTTAGACTCGTACTCTGGCCTAATGGTTAAGGTCTTAACTCTTACTCTGGCCTAATCGCTAAGGTCTTAACTCTTACTCTGGCCTAATAACTAAGGTCTTAGACTCGTACTCTGGCCTAATGGTTAAGGTCTCAACTCTTACTCTGGCCTAATAGCTAAGGTCTTAGACTCGTACTCTGGCCTAATAGCTAAGGTCTTAGACTCGTACTCTGGCCTACTGGTTAAGGTCTTAACTCTTACTCTGGCCTAATAGCTAAGGTCTTAACTCTTACTCTGGCCTAATAGCTAAGGTCTTAGACTCGTACTCTGGCCTACAGGTTAAGTTCTTAATATTTACTCTGGCCTACTGGTTAAGGTCTTAACTCTTACTCTGGCCTAATAGCTAAGGTGTTAGACTCGTACTCTGGCCTACTGGTTAAGGTCTTAACTCTTACTCTGGCCTAATAGCTAAGGTCTTAACTCTTACTCTGGCCTAATAGCTAAGGTCTTAGACTCGTACTCTGGCCTAATGGTTAAGGTCTTAACTCTTACTCTGGCCTACTGATTAAGGTCCTAACTCTTACTCTGGCCTAATAGCTAAGGTCGTAGACTCGTACTCTGGCCTAATGGTTAAGGTCTTAACTCTTACTCTGGACTTCTGGTTAAGGTCTTAACTCTTACTCTGGCCTAATAGCTAAGGTGTTAAATCTTACTCTGGCCTAATAGCTAAGGTCTTAGACTCGTACTCTGGCCTAATAGTTAAGTTCTTAACTCTTACTCTGGCCTAATAGCTAAGGTCTTAACTCTTACTCTGGCCTAATAGCTAAGGTCTTATACTCGTACTCTGGCCTAATGGTTAAGGTCTTAACTCTTACTCTGGCCTAATAGCTAAGGTCTTAACTCTTACTCTGGCCTAATAACTAAGTTCTTAGACTCATACTCTGGCCTAATGGTTACGGTCTTAACTCTTACTCTGGCCTAATAGCTAAGGTCTTAGACTCTTACTCTGGCCTAATAGCTAAGGTCTTAGACTCGTACTCTGGCCTAATGGTTAAGGTCTTAACTCTTACTCTGGCCTACTGATTAAGGTCTTAACTCTTACTCTGGCCTAATAGCTAAGGTCGTAGACTCGTACTCTGTCCTAATGGTTAAGGTCTTAACTCTTAATCTGGCCTACTGGGTAAGGTCTTAACTCTTACTCTGGCCTAATAGCTAAGGTGTTAACTATTACTCTGGCCTAATAGCTAAGGTCTTAAATCTTACTCTGGCCTAATAGCTAAGGTCTTAGACTCGTACACTGGCCTAATGGTTAAGGTCTTAACTCTTACTCTGGCCTAATAGCTAAGGTCTTAACTCTTACTCTGGCCTAATAGCTAAGGTCTTAGACTCGTACTCTGGCCTAATGGTTAAGGTCTTAACTCTTACTCTGGCCTAATAGCTAAGGTCTTAACTCTTACTCTGGCCTAATAGCTAAGGTCTTAGACTCGTACTCTGGCCTAATGGTTAAGGTCTTAACTCTTACTCTGGCCTAATAGCTAAGGTCTTAACTCTTACTCTGGCCTAATAGCTAAGGTCTTAGACTCATACTCTGGCCTAATGGTTAAGGTCTTAACTCTTACTCTGGCCTAATAGCTAAGGTCTTAACTCTTACTCTGGCCTAATAGCTAAGGTCTTAGACTCGTACTCTGGCCTAATGGTTAAGGTCTTAACTCTTACTCTGGCCTAATAGCTAAGGTCTTCACTCTTACTCTGGCCTAATAGCTAAGGTCTTAGACTCGTACTCTGGCCTAATGGTTAAGGGCTTAACTCTTACTCTGGCCTACTGGTTAAGGTCTTAACTCTTACTCTGGCCTACTAGCTAAGGTCTTAACTCTTACTCTGGCCTACTGGTTAAGGTCTTTACTCTTACTCTTGCATAATAGCTAAGGTCTTAACTCTTACTCTGGCCTAATAGCTAAGGTCTTAACTCTTACTCTGGCCTACTGATTAAGGTCTTAACTCTTACTCTGGCCTAATAGCTAAGGTCGTAAACTCGTACTCTGGCCTAATGGTTAAGGTCTTAACTCTTACTCTGGCCTACTGGTTAAGGTCTTAACTCTTACTCTGGCCTAATAGCTAAGGTGTTAACTATTACTCTGGCCTAATAGCTAAGGTCTTACATCTTACTCTGGCCTAATAGCTAAGGTCTTAGACTCGTACAATGGCCTAATGGTTAGGGTCTTAACTCTTACTCTGGCCTAATAGCTAAGGTCTTAACTCTTACTCTGGCCTAATAGCTAAGGTCTTAGACTCGTACTCTGGCCTAATGGTTAAGGTCTTAACTCTTACTCTGGCATACTAGCTAAGGTCTTAACTCTTACTCTGGCCTAATAACTAAGGTCTTAGACTCGTACTCTGGCCTAATGGTTATGGTCTTAACTCTTACTCTGGCCTAATAGCTAAGGTCTTAGACTCGTACTCTGGCCTAATAGCTAAGGTCTTAGACTCATACTCTGGCCTACTGGTTAAGGTCTTAACTCTTACTCTGGCCTAATAGCTAAGGTCTTAACTCTAACTCTGGCCTAATAGCTAAGGTCTTAGACTCGTACTCTGGCCTAATGGTTAAGGTCTTAACTCTTACTCTGGCCTAATAGCTAAGGTCTTAGACTCGTACTCTGGCCTAATAGCTAAGGTCTTAGACTCATACTCTGGCCTACTGGTTAAGGTCTTAACTCTTACTCTGGCCTAATAGCTAAGGTCTTAACTCTAACTCTGGCCTAATAGCTAAAGTCTTAGACTCGTACTCTGGCCTAATGGTTAAGGTCTTAACTCTTACTCTGGCCTAATAGCTAAGGTCTTAACTCTTACTCTGGCCTAATAGCTAAGGTCTTAGACTCGTACTCTGGCCTAATGGTTAAGGTGTTAACTCTTATTCTGGCCTACTGATTAAGGTCTTAACTCTTACTCTGGCCTAATAGCTAAGGTCGTAGACTCGTACTCTGGCCTAATGGTTAAGGTCTTAACTCTTACTCTGGCCTACTGGTTAAGGTCTTAACTCTTACTCTGGCCTAATAGCTAAGGTGTTAACTATGACTCTGGCCTAATAGCTAAGGTCTTAAATCTTACTCTGGCCTAATAGCTAAGGTCTTAGACTCGTACACTGGCCTAATAGCTAAGGTCTTAACTCTTACTCTGGCCTAATAGCTAAGGTCTTAGACTCGTATTCTGGCCTAATGGTTAAGGTCTTAACTCTTACTCTGGCCTAATAGCTAAGGTCTTAACTCTTACTCTGGCCTAATAGCTAAGGTCTTAGACTCGTACTCTGGCCTAATGGTTAAGGTCTTAACTCTTACTCCGGCCTAATAGCTAAGGTCTTCACTCTTACTCTGGCCTAATAGCTAAGGTCTTAGACTCGTACTCTGGCCTAATGGTTAAGGGCTTAACTCTTACTCTGGCCTACTGGTTAAGGTCTTAACTCTTACTCTGGCCTACTAGCTAAGGTCTTAACTCTTACTCTGGCCTACTGGTTAAGGTCTTTAGTCTTACTCTTGCCTAATAGCTAAGGTCTTAACTCTTACTCTGGCCTAATAGCTAAGGTCTTAACTCTTACTCTGGCCTAATAGCTATGGTCTAAGACTCGTACTCTGGCCTAATGGTTAAGGTCTTAACTCTTACTCTGGCCTAATAGCTAAGGTCTTAACTCTTACTCTGGCCCAATGGTTAAGGTCTTAACTCTTACTCTGGCCTACTGATTAAGGTCTTAACTCTTACTCTGGCCTAATAGCTAAGGTCGTAAACTCGTACTCTGGCCTAATGGTTAAGGTCTTGACTCTTACTCTGGCCTACTGGTTAAGGTCTTAACTCTTACTCTGGCCTAATAGCTAAGGTGTTAACTATTACTCTGGCCTAATAGCTAAGGTCTTAAATCTTACTCTGGCCTAATAGCTAAGGTCTTAGACTCGTACACTGGCCTAATGGTTAGGGTCTTAACTCTTACTCTGGCCTAATAGCTAAGGTCTTAACTCTTACTCTGGCCTAATAGCTAAGGTCTTAGACTCGTACTCTGGCCTAATGGTTAAGGTCTTAACTCTTACTCTGGCATACTAGCTAAGGTCTTAACTCTTACTCTGGCCTAATAACTAAGGTCTTAGACTCGTACTCTGGCCTAATGGTTAAGGTCTTAACTCTTACTCTGGCCTAATAGCTAAGGTCTTAGACTCGTACTCTGGCCTAATATCTAAGGTCTTAGACCCATACTCTGGCCTACTGGTTAAGGTCTTAACTCTTACTCTGGCCTAATAGCTAAGGTCTTACCTCTAACTCTGGCCTAATAGCTAAGGTCTTAGACTCGTACTCTGGCCTAATGGTTAAGGTCTTAACTCTTACTCTGGCATAATTGCTAAGGTCTTAACTCTTACTCTGGCCTAATAGCTAAGGTCTTAGACTCGTACTCTGGCCTAATGGTTAAGGTCTTAACTCTTACTCTGGCCTAATAGCTAAGGTCTTAACTCTTACTCTGGCCTAATAGCTAAGGTCTTAGACTCATACCCTGGCCTAATGGTTAAGGGCTTAACTCTTACTCTGGCCTACTGGTTAAGGTCTTAACTCTTACTCTGACCTACTAGCTAAGGTCTTAACTCTTACTCTGGCCTACTGGTTAAGGTCTTTACTCTTACTCTTGCCTAATAGCTAAGGTCTTAACTCTTACTCTGGCCTAATAGCTATGGTCTTAGACTCCTACTCTGGCCTAATGGTTAAGGTCTTAACTCTTACTCTGGCCTAATAGCTAACGTCTTAACTCTTACTCTGGCGTAATAGCTAAGGTCTAAGACTCGTACTCTGGCCTAATGGTTAAGGTCTTAACTCTTACTCTGGCCTAATAGCTAAGGTCTTAACTCTTACTCTGGCCTAATAGCTAAGGTCTTAGACTCGTACTATGGCCTACAGGTTAAGGTCTTACCTCTTACTCTGGCCTACTGGTTAAGGTCTTAACTCTTACTCTGGCCTAATAGCTAAGTTCTTAGACTCGTACTCTGGCCTACTGGTTAAGGTCTTAACTCTTACTCTGGCCTACTGGTTAAGGTCTTAACTCTTACTCTGGCCTACTAGCTAAGGTCTTAACTCTTACTCTGGCCTACTGGTTAAGGTCTTTACTCTTACTCTTGCCTAATAGCTAAGGTCTTAACTCTTACTCTGGCCTAATAGCTATGGTCTTAGACTCCTACTCTGGCCTAATGGTTAAGGTCTTAACTCTTACTCTGGCCTAATAGCTAACGTCTTAACTCTTACTCTGGCGTAATAGCTAAGGTCTAAGACTCGTACTCTGGCCTAATGGTTAAGGTCTTAACTCTTACTCTGGCCTAATAGCTAAGGTCTTAACTCTTACTCTGGCCTAATAGCTAAGGTCTTAGACTCGTACTATGGCCTACAGGTTAAGGTCTTACCTCTTACTCTGGCCTAATAGCTAAGGTCTTAACTCTTACTCTGGCCTAATAGCTAAGGTCTTAGACTCATACTCTGGCCTAATGGTTAAGGGCTTAACTCTTACTCTGGCCTAATAGCTAAGGTCTTAAATCTTACTCTGGCCTAATAGCTAAGGTCTTAGACTTGTACTCTGGCCTAATGTTTAAGGTCTTAACTCTTACTCTGGACTACTGATTAAGGTCTTAACTCTTACTCTGGCCTAATAGCTAAGGTCGTAGAATCGTACTCTGGCCTAATGGTTAAGGTCTTAACTCTTACTCTGGCCTACTGGTTAAGGTCTTAACTCTTACTCTGGCCTACTGGTTAAGGTCTTAACTCTTACTCTGGCCTAATAGCTAAGGTCTTAGACTCGTACTCTGGCCTACTGGTTAAGGTCTTAACTCTTACTCTGGCCTACTGGTTAAGGTCTTAACTTTTACTCTGGCCTAATAGCTAAGGTCTTAGACTCGTACTATGGCCTACAGGTTAAGGTCTTAACTCTTACTCTGGCCTACTGGTTAAGGTCTTAACTCTTTCTCTGGCCTAATAGCTAAGGTCTTAGACTCATACTCTGGCCTAATGGTTAAGGGCTTAACTCTTACTCTGGCCTACTGGTTAAGGTCTTAACTCTTACTCTGGCCTACTAGCTAAGGTCTTAACTCTTACTCTGGCCTACTGGTTAAGGTCTTTACTCTTACTCTTGCCTAATAAATAAGGTCTTAACTCTTACTCTGGCCTAATAGCTAAGGTCTTAACTCTTACTCTGGCCTAATAGCTAAGGTCTTAGACTCGTACTTTGGCCTACTGGTTAAGGTCTTAACTCTTACACTGGCCTAATAGCTAAGGTCTTAGACTCGTACTCTGGCCTACTGGTTAAGGTCTTAACTCTTACTCTGGCCTACTGGTTTAGGTCTAAACTCTTACTCTGGCCTAATAGCTAAGGTGTTAACTATTACTCTGGCCTAATAGCTAAGGTCTTAAATCTTACTCTGGCCTAATAGCTAAGGTCTTAGACTCGTACTCTGGCCTAATGGTTAAGGTCTTAAATCTTACTCTGGCCTAATAGCTAAGGTCTTAACTCTTACTCTGGCCTAATAGCTAAGGTCTTAGACTCGTACTCTGGCCTAATGGTGAAGGTCTTAACTCTTACTCTGGCCTAATAGCTAAGGTCTTAACTCTTACTCTGGCCTAATAACTAAGGTCTTAGACTCGTACTCTGTCCTAATGGTTAAGGTCTTAACTCTTACTCTGGCCTAATAGCTAAGGTCTTAGACTCTTACTCTGGCCTAATAGCTCAGGTCTTAGACTCATACTCTGGCCTACTGGATAAGGTCTTAACTCTTACTCTGGCCTAATAGCTAAGGTCTTAACTCTTACTCTGGCCTAATAGCTAAGGTCTTAGACTCGTACTCTGGCCTAATGGTTAAGGTCTTAACTCTTACTCTGGCCTAATAGCTAAGGTCTTAACTCTTACTCTGGCCTAATAGCTAAGGTCTTAGACTCATACTCTGGCCTAATGGTTAAGGTCTTAACTCTTACTCTGGCCTAATAGCTAAGGTCTTAACTCTTACTCTGGCCTAATAGCTAAGGTCTTAGACTCATACTCTGGCCTAATGGTTAAGGGCTTAACTCTTACTCTGGCCTACTGGTTAAGGTCTTAACTCTTACTCTGGCCTATTAGCTACGGTCTTATCTCTTACTCTGGCCTACTGGTTAAGGTCTTTACTCTTACTCTTGCCTAATAAATAAGGTCTTAACTCTTTCTCTGGCCTAATAGCTAAGGTCTTAACTCTTACTCTGGCCTAATAGCTAAGGTCTTAGATTTGTACTCTGGCCTACTGGTTAAGGTCTTAACTCTTACTCTGGCCTAATAGCTAAGGTCTTAGACTCGTACTCTGGCCTAATGGTTAAGGTCTTAACTCTTACTCTGGCCTACTGATTAAGGTCTTAACTCTTACTCTGGCCTAATAGCTAAGGTCGTAGACTCGTACTCTGGCCTAATGGTTAAGGTCTTAACTCTTACTCTTGCCTACTGGTTAAGGTCATAACTCTTACTCTGGCCTAATAGCTAAGCTGTTATCTATTGCTCTGGCCTAATAGCTAAGGTCTTAAATCTTACTCTGGCCTAATAGCTATGGTCTTAGACTCGTACTCTGGCCTAATGGTTAAGGTATTAACTCTTACTCTGGCCTAATAGCTAAGGTCTTAACTCTTACTCTGGCCTAAAAGCTAAGGTCTTAGACTCGTACTCTGGCCTAATGGTTAAGGTCTTAACTCTTACTCTGGCCTAATCGCTAAGGTCTTAACTCTTACTCTGGCCTAATAACTAAGGTCTTAGACTCGTACTCTGGCCTAATGGTTAAGGTCTCAACTCTTACTCTGGCCTAATAGCTAAGGTCTTAGACTCGTACTCTGGCCTAATAGCTAAGGTCTTAGACTCGTACTCTGGCCTACTGGTTAAGGTCTTAACTCTTACTCTGGCCTAATAGCTAAGGTCTTAACTCTTACTCTGGCCTAATAGCTAAGGTCTTAGACTCGTACTCTGGCCTACAGGTTAAGTTCTTAATATTTACTCTGGCCTACTGGTTAAGGTCTTAACTCTTACTCTGGCCTAATAGCTAAGGTGTTAGACTCGTACTCTGGCCTACTGGTTAAGGTCTTAACTCTTACTCTGGCCTAATAGCTAAGGTCTTAACTCTTACTCTGGCCTAATAGCTAAGGTCTTAGACTCGTACTCTGGCCTAATGGTTAAGGTCTTAACTCTTACTCTGGCCTACTGATTAAGGTCCTAACTCTTACTCTGGCCTAATAGCTAAGGTCGTAGACTCGTACTCTGGCCTAATGGTTAAGGTCTTAACTCTTACTCTGGACTTCTGGTTAAGGTCTTAACTCTTACTCTGGCCTAATAGCTAAGGTGTTAAATCTTACTCTGGCCTAATAGCTAAGGTCTTAGACTCGTACTCTGGCCTAATAGTTAAGTTCTTAACTCTTACTCTGGCCTAATAGCTAAGGTCTTAACTCTTACTCTGGCCTAATAGCTAAGGTCTTATACTCGTACTCTGGCCTAATGGTTAAGGTCTTAACTCTTACTCTGGCCTAATAGCTAAGGTCTTAACTCTTACTCTGGCCTAATAACTAAGTTCTTAGACTCATACTCTGGCCTAATGGTTACGGTCTTAACTCTTACTCTGGCCTAATAGCTAAGGTCTTAGACTCTTACTCTGGCCTAATAGCTAAGGTCTTAGACTCGTACTCTGGCCTAATGGTTAAGGTCTTAACTCTTACTCTGGCCTACTGATTAAGGTCTTAACTCTTACTCTGGCCTAATAGCTAAGGTCGTAGACTCGTACTCTGTCCTAATGGTTAAGGTCTTAACTCTTAATCTGGCCTACTGGGTAAGGTCTTAACTCTTACTCTGGCCTAATAGCTAAGGTGTTAACTATTACTCTGGCCTAATAGCTAAGGTCTTAAATCTTACTCTGGCCTAATAGCTAAGGTCTTAGACTCGTACACTGGCCTAATGGTTAAGGTCTTAACTCTTACTCTGGCCTAATAGCTAAGGTCTTAACTCTTACTCTGGCCTAATAGCTAAGGTCTTAGACTCGTACTCTGGCCTAATGGTTAAGGTCTTAACTCTTACTCTGGCCTAATAGCTAAGGTCTTAACTCTTACTCTGGCCTAATAGCTAAGGTCTTAGACTCGTACTCTGGCCTAATGGTTAAGGTCTTAACTCTTACTCTGGCCTAATAGCTAAGGTCTTAACTCTTACTCTGGCCTAATAGCTAAGGTCTTAGACTCATACTCTGGCCTAATGGTTAAGGTCTTAACTCTTACTCTGGCCTAATAGCTAAGGTCTTAACTCTTACTCTGGCCTAATAGCTAAGGTCTTAGACTCGTACTCTGGCCTAATGGTTAAGGTCTTAACTCTTACTCTGGCCTAATAGCTAAGGTCTTCACTCTTACTCTGGCCTAATAGCTAAGGTCTTAGACTCGTACTCTGGCCTAATGGTTAAGGGCTTAACTCTTACTCTGGCCTACTGGTTAAGGTCTTAACTCTTACTCTGGCCTACTAGCTAAGGTCTTAACTCTTACTCTGGCCTACTGGTTAAGGTCTTTACTCTTACTCTTGCATAATAGCTAAGGTCTTAACTCTTACTCTGGCCTAATAGCTAAGGTCTTAACTCTTACTCTGGCCTACTGATTAAGGTCTTAACTCTTACTCTGGCCTAATAGCTAAGGTCGTAAACTCGTACTCTGGCCTAATGGTTAAGGTCTTAACTCTTACTCTGGCCTACTGGTTAAGGTCTTAACTCTTACTCTGGCCTAATAGCTAAGGTGTTAACTATTACTCTGGCCTAATAGCTAAGGTCTTACATCTTACTCTGGCCTAATAGCTAAGGTCTTAGACTCGTACAATGGCCTAATGGTTAGGGTCTTAACTCTTACTCTGGCCTAATAGCTAAGGTCTTAACTCTTACTCTGGCCTAATAGCTAAGGTCTTAGACTCGTACTCTGGCCTAATGGTTAAGGTCTTAACTCTTACTCTGGCATACTAGCTAAGGTCTTAACTCTTACTCTGGCCTAATAACTAAGGTCTTAGACTCGTACTCTGGCCTAATGGTTATGGTCTTAACTCTTACTCTGGCCTAATAGCTAAGGTCTTAGACTCGTACTCTGGCCTAATAGCTAAGGTCTTAGACTCATACTCTGGCCTACTGGTTAAGGTCTTAACTCTTACTCTGGCCTAATAGCTAAGGTCTTAACTCTAACTCTGGCCTAATAGCTAAGGTCTTAGACTCGTACTCTGGCCTAATGGTTAAGGTCTTAACTCTTACTCTGGCCTAATAGCTAAGGTCTTAGACTCGTACTCTGGCCTAATAGCTAAGGTCTTAGACTCATACTCTGGCCTACTGGTTAAGGTCTTAACTCTTACTCTGGCCTAATAGCTAAGGTCTTAACTCTAACTCTGGCCTAATAGCTAAAGTCTTAGACTCGTACTCTGGCCTAATGGTTAAGGTCTTAACTCTTACTCTGGCCTAATAGCTAAGGTCTTAACTCTTACTCTGGCCTAATAGCTAAGGTCTTAGACTCGTACTCTGGCCTAATAGCTAAGGTCTTAACTCTTACTCTGGCCTAATAGCTAAGGTCTTAGACTCGTACTCTGGCCTAATGGTTAAGGGCTTAACTCTTACTCTGGCTACTGGTTAAGGTCTTAACTCTTACTCTGGCCTACTAGCTAAGGTCTTAACTCTTACTCTGGCCTACTGGTTAAGGTCTTTACTCTTACTCTTGCCTAATAGCTAAGGTCTTAACTCTTACTCTGGCCTAATAGCTAAGGTCTTAACTCTTACTCTGGCCTAATAGCTATGGTCTTAGACTCCTACTCTGGCCTAATGGTTAAGGTCTTAACTCTTACTCTGGCCTAATAGCTAAGGTCTTAACTCTTTCTCTGGCCTAATAGCTAAGGTCTAGGACTCGTACTCTGGCCTAATGGGTAAGGTCTTAACTCTTACTCTGGCCTAATAGCTAAGGTCTTAACTCTTACTCTGGCCTAATAGCTAAGGTCTTAGACTCGTACTATGGCCTACAGGTTTAGGTCTTAACTCTTACTCTGGCCTACTGGTTAAGGTCTTAACTCTTACTCTGGCCTAATAGCTAAGGTCTTAGACTCGTACTCTGGCCTAATGGTTAAGGTCTTAACTCTTACTCTGGACTTCTGGTTAAGGTCTTAACTCTTACTCTGGCCTAATAGCTAAGGTGTTAAATCTTACTCTGGCCTAATAGCTAAGGTCTTAGACTCGTACTCTGGCCTAATAGTTAAGGTCTTAACTCTTACTCTGGCCTAATAGCTAAGGTCTTAACTCTTTCTCTGGCCTAATAGCTAAGGTCTAGGACTCGTACTCTGGCCTAATGGGTAAGGTCTTAACTCTTACTCTGGCCTAATAGCTAAGGTCTTAACTCTTACTCTGGCCTAATAACTAAGTTCTTAGACTCATACTCTGGCCTACTGGTTAAGGTCTTAACTCTTACTCTGGCCTAATAGCTAAGGTCTTAAATCTTACTCTGGCCTAATAGCTAAGGTCTTAGACTTGTACTCTGGCCTAATGTTTAAGGTCTTAACTCCTACTCTGGCCTACTGATTAAGGTCTTAACTCTTACTCTGGCCTAATAGCTAAGGTCGTAGAATTGTACTCTGGCCTAATAGCTAAGGTCTTAGACTCGTACTCTGGCCTAATGGTTAAGGTCTTAAGTCTTACTCTGGCCTAATAGCTAAGGTCTTAACTCTTACTCTGGCCTAATAGCTAAGGTCTTAGACTCGTACTCTGGCCTATTGGTTAAGGTCTTCACTTTTACTCTGGCCTAATAGCTAAGGTCTTAGACTCATACTATGGCCTACAGGTTAAGTTCTTAACTCTTACTCTGGCCTAATAGTTAAGGTCTTAACTCTTACTCTGGCCTAATAGCTATGGTCTTAGACTCGTACACTGGCCTAATGGTTAAGGTCTTAACTCTTACTCTGGCCTAATAACTAAGTTCTTAGACTCATACTCTGGCCTACTGGTTAAGGTCTTAACTCTTACTCTGGCCTAATAGCTAAGGTCTTAAATCTTACTCTGGCCTAATAGCTAAGGTCTTAGACTTGTACTCTGGCCTAATGTTTAAGGTCTTAACTCTTACTCTGGCCTACTGATTAAGGTCTTAACTCTTACTCTGGCCTAATAGCTAAGGTCGTAGAATTGTACTCTGGCCTAATGGTTAAGTTCTTAACTCTTACTCTTGCCTACTGGTTAAGGTCTTAACTCTTACTCTGGCCTACTGGTTAAGGTCTTAACTCTTACTCTGGCCTAATAGCTAAGGTCTTAGACTCGTACTCTGGCCTACTGGTTAAGGTCTTAACTCTTACTCTGGCCTACTGGTTAAGGTCTTAACTTTTACTCTGGCCTAATAGCTAAGGTCTTGGACTCGTACTATGGCCTACAGGTTAAGGTCTTAACTCTTACTCTGGCCTACTGGTTAAGGTCTTAACTCTTTCTCTGGCCTAATAGCTAAGGTCTTAGACTCGTACTCTGGCCTAATGGTTAAGGTCTTAACTCTTACTCTGGCCTAATAGCTAAGGTCTTAACTCTTACTCTGGCCTAATAACTAAGGTCTTAGACTCGTACTCTGGCCTAATGGTTAAGGTCTTAACTCTTACTCTGGCCTAATAGCTAAGGTCTTAGACTCGTACTCTGGCCTAATAGCTAAGGTCTTAGACTTGTACTCTGGCCTACTGGTTAAGGTCTTAACTCTTACTCTGGCCTAATAGCTAAGGTCTTAACTCTTACTCTGGCCTAATAGCTAAGGTCTTAGACTCGTACTCTGGCCTAATAGTTAAGGTCTTAACTCTTACTCTGGCCTAATTGCTAAGGTATTAACTCTTACTCTGGCCTAATAGCTAAGGTCTTAGACTCGTACTCTGGCCTAATGGTTAAGGTCTTAAGTCTTACTCTGGCCTAATAGCTAAGGTCTTAACTCTTACTCTGGCCTAATAGCTAAGGTCTTAGACTCGTACTCTGGCCTAATGGTTAAGGTCTTCACTTTTACTCTGGCCTAATAGCTAAGGTCTTAGACTCATACTATGGCCTACAGGTTAAGTTCTTAACTCTTACTCTGGCCTAATAGTTAAGGTCTTAACTCTTACTCTGGCCTAATAGCTATGGTCTTAGACTCGTACACTGGCCTAATGGTTAAGGTCTTAACTCTTACTCTGGCCTAATTGCTAAGGTCTTAACTTTTACTGTGGCCTAATAGCTAAGGTCTTAGACTCGTACTCTGGCCTAATGGTTAAGGTCTTAACTCTTACTCTGGCCTAATAGCTAAGGTCCTAGACTCGTACTCTGGCCTACTGGTTAAGGTCTTAACTCTTACTCTGGCCTAATAGCTAAGGTCTTAGACTCGTACTCTGGCCTAATGGTTAAGGTCCTAACTCTTACTCTGGCCTATTAGCTAAGGTCTTAGACTCGTACTCTGGCCTAATGGTTAAGGTCTTAACTCTTACTCTGGCCTACTAGCTAAGGTCTTAACTCTTACTTTGGCCTACTGGTTAAGGTCTTTACTCTTACTCTTGCCTAATAGCTAAGGTCTTAACTCTTACTCTGGCCTAATAGCTAAGGTCTTAGACTCGTACTCTGGCCTAATGGTTAAGGTCTTAACTCTTACTCTGGCCTAATAGGTAAGGTCTTATCTCTTACTCTGGCCTAATAGCTAACGTCTTAGACTCATACTATGGCCTACAGGTTAAGGTCTTAACTTTTACCCTGGCCTACTGGTTAAGGTCTTAACTCTTACTCTGGCCTAATAGCTAAGGTCTCAACGCTTACTCTGGCCTAATAGCTAAGGTCTTAGACTTGTACTCTGGCCTAATGGTTAAGGTCATAACTCTTGCTCTGGCCAAATAGCTAAGGTCTTAGACTCGTACTCTGGCCTACTGGTTAAGGTCTTAACTCTTACTCTGGCCTACTGGTTAAGGTCTTAACTCTTACTCTGGCCTAATAGCTAAGGTCTTAACTCTTACTCTGGCCAACTGGTTAAGGTCTTAACTCTTACTCTGGCCTACTGGTTAAGGTCTTATCTCTTTCTATGGCCTAATAGCTAAGGTCTTAGACTCGTACTCTGGCATAATGGTTAAGGTCTTAACTCTTACTCTTGCCTACTGGTTAAGGTCTTAACTCTTACTCTGGCCTAATGGTTAAGGTCTTAACTCTTACTCTGGCCTAATAGCTAACGTCTTAGACTTGTACTATGGCCTACAGGTTAAGGTCTTAACTTTTACTCTGGCCTACTGGTTAAGGACTTAACTCTTACTCTGGCCTAATAGCTAAGGTCTTAGACTCTTACTCTGGCCTACTGGTTAAGGTCTTAACTCTTACTCTGGCCTAATAGCTAACGTCTTAGACTCGTACTATGGCCTACAGGTTAAGGTCTTAACTTTTACTCTGGCCTACTGGTTAAGGTCTTAACTCTTACTCTGGCCTAATAGCTAAGGTCTTAGACTCTTACTCTGGCCTACTGGTTAAGGTCTTAACTCTTACTCTGGCCTAATAGCTAAGGTCTTAACTCTTACTCTGGCCTAATAGCTAAGGTCTTAGACTCGTACTCTGGCCTAATGGTTAAGGTCTTAACTCTTACTCTGGCCTACTGATTAAGGTCCTAACTCTTACTCTGGCCTAATAGCTAAGGTCGTAGACTCGTACTCTGGCCAAATGGTTAAGGTCTTAACTCTTACTCTGGCCTACTGGTTAAGGTCTTAACTCTTACTCTGGCCTAATAGCTAAGGTGTTAACTATTACTCTGGCCTAATAGCTAAGGTCTTAAATCTTACTCTGGCCTAATAGCTAAGGTCTTAGACTCATACTCTGGCCTAATGGTTAAGGTCTTAACTCTTACTCTGGCCTAATAGCTAAGGTCTTAACTCTTACTCTGTTCTAATAGCTAAGGTCTTAGACTCGTACTCTGGCCTAATGGTTAAGGTCTTAAGTCTTACTCTGGCCTAATAGCTAAGCTCTTAACTCTTACTCTGGCCTAATAGCTAAGGTCTTAGACTCATACTCTGGCCTAATGGTTAAGGGCTTAACTCTTACTCTGGCCTACTGGTTAAGGTCTTAACTCTTACTCTGGCCTACTAGCTAAGGTCTTAACTCTTACTTTGGCCTACTGGTTAAGGTCTTTACTCTTACTCTTGCCTAATAGCTAAGGTCTTAACTCTTACTCTGGCCTAATAGCTAAGGTCTTAGACTCATACTCTGGCCTAATGGTTAAGGTCTTAACTCTTACTCTGGCCTAATAGGTAAGGTCTTAACTCTTACTCTGGCCTAATAGCTAACGTCTTAGACTCATACTATGGCCTACAGGTTAAGGTCTTAACTTTTACCCTGGCCTACTGGTTAAGGTCTTAACTCTTACTCTGGCCTAATAGCTAAGGTCTTAACTCTTACTCTGGCCAACTGGTTAAGGTCTTAACTCTTACTCTGGCCTACTGGTTAAGGTCTTATCTCTTGCTATGGCCTAATAGCTAAGGTCTTAGACTCGTACTCTGGCCTAATGTTTAAGGTCATAACTCTTGCTCTGGCCAAATAGCTAAGGTCTTAGACTCATACTCTGGCCTACTGGTTAAGGTCTTAACTCTTACTCTGGCCTACTGGTTAAGGTCTTAACTCTTACTCTGGCCTAATAGCTAAGGTCTTAACTCTTACTCTGGCCAACTGGTTAAGGTCTTAACTCTTACTCTGGCCTACTGGTTAAGGTCTTATCTCTTGCTATGGCCTAATAGCTAAGGTCTTAGACTCGTACTCTGGCATAATGGTTAAGGTCTTAACTCTTACTCTTGCCTACTGGTTAAGGTCTTAACTCTTACTCTGGCCTAATAGCTAAGGTCTCAACTCTTACTCTGGCCTAATAGCTAAGGTCTTAGACTCGTACTCTGGCCTAATGGTTAAGGTCTTAACTCTTACTCTGGCCTAATAGCTAATGTCTTAGACTTGTACTATGGCCTACAGGTTAAGGTCTTAACTTTTACTCTGGCCTACTGTTTAAAGTCTTAACTCTTACTCTGGCCTAATAGCTAAGGTCTTAGACTCTTACTCTGGCCTACTGGTTAAGGTCTTAACTCTTACTCTGGCCTAATAGCTAACGTCTTAGACTCGTACTATGGCCTACAGGTTAAGGTCTTAACTTTTACTCTGGCCTACTGGTTAAGGTCTTAACTCTTACTCTGGCCTAATAGCTAAGGTCTTAGACTCTTACTCTGGCCTACTGGTTAGGATCTTAGACTCGTACTCTGGCCTAATGGTTAAGGTCTTAACTCTTACTCTGGCCTACTGATTAAGGTCTTAACTCTTACTCTGGCCTAATAGCTAAGGTCGTAGACTCGTACCCTTAGCTATTAGGCCAGAGTAAGAGTTAAGACCTTAACCATTAGGCCAGAGTACGAGTCTAAGACCTTAGCTTTTAGGCCAGAGTAAGAGTTAAGACCTTAGCTGTTAGGCCAGAGTAAGAGTTAAGACCTTAACCATTAGGCCAGAGTACGAGTCTAAGACCATAGCTATTAGGCCAGAGTAAGATTTAAGACCTTAGCTATTAGGCCAGAGCAATAGATAACAGCTTAGCTATTAGGCCAGAGTAAGAGTTATGACCTTAACCAGTAGGCAAGAGTAAGAGTTAAGACCTTAACCATTAGGCCAGAGTACGAGTCTAAGACCTTAGTTATTAGGCCAGAGTAAGAGTTAAGACCTTAGCTATTAGGCCAGAGTAAGAGTTAAGACCTTAACCATTAGGCCAGAGTACGAGTCTTAGACCTTAGCTATTACGCCAGAGTAAGAGTTAAGACGTTAGCTATTAGGCCAGAGTAAGAGTTAAGACCTTAACCATTAGGCCAGAGTAGGAGTCTAAGACCATAGCTATTAGGCCAGAGTAAGAGTTAAGACCTTAGCTATTAGGCAAGAGTAAGAGTAAAGACCTTAACCAGTAGGCCAGAGTAAGAGTTAAGACCTTAGCTAGTAGGTCAGAGTAAGAGTTAAGACCTTAACCAGTAGGCCAGAGTAAGAGTTAAGCCCTTAACCATTAGGCCAGAGTATGAGTCTAAGACCTTAGCTATTAGGCCAGAGTAAGAGTTAAGACCTTAGCTATTAGGCCAGAGTAAGAGTTAAGACCTTAACCATTAGGCCAGAGTACGAGTCTAAGACCTTAGCTATTAGGCCAGAGTAAGAGTTAAGACCTTAGCAATTAGGCCAGAGTAAGAGTTAAGACCTTAACCATTAGGCCAGAGTACGAGTCTAAGACCTTAGCTATTAGGCCAGAGTTAGAGGTAAGACCTTAGCTATTAGGCCAGAGTAAGAGTTAAGACCTTAACCAGTAGGCCAGAGTATGGGTCTAAGACCTTAGATATTAGGCCAGAGTACGAGTCTAAGACCTTAGCTATTAGGCCAGAGTAAGAGTTAAGACCTTAACCATTAGGCCAGAGTACGAGTCTAAGACCTTAGTTATTAGGCCAGAGTAAGAGTTAAGACCTTAGCTAGTATGCCAGAGTAAGAGTTAAGACCTTAACCATTAGGCCAGAGTACGAGTCTAAGACCTTAGCTATTAGGCCAGAGTAAGAGTTAAGACCTTAGCTATTAGGCCAGAGTAAGAGTTAAGACCCTAACCAGTAGGCCAGAGTAAGAGTCAAGACCTTAACCATTAGGCCAGAGTACGAGTTTACGACCTTAGCTATTAGGCCAGAGTAAGAGTTAAGACCTTAATCAGTAGGCCAGAGTAAGAGTTAAGACCTTAACCATTAGGCCAGAGTAAGAGTTAAGACCTTAGCTATTAGGCCAGAGTAAGAGTTAAGACCTTAACCATTAGGCCAGAGTACGAGTCTTAGACCATAGCTATTAGGCCAGAGTAAGAGTTAAGACCTTAGCTATTAGGCCAGAGTAAGAGTTAAGACCTTAGCTATTAGGCAAGAGTAAGAGTAAAGACCTTAACCAGTAGGCCAGAGTAAGAGTTAAGCCCTTAACCATTAGGCCAGAGTACGAGTCTAAGACCTTAGCTATTAGGCCAGAGTAAGAGTGAAGACCTTAGCTATTAGGCCGGAGTAAGAGTTAAGACCTTAACCATTAGGCCAGAGTACGAGTCTAAGACCTTAGCTATTAGGCCAGAGTAAGAGTTAAGACCTTAGCTATTAGGCCAGAGTAAGAGTTAAGACCTTAACCAGTAGGCCAGAGTACGAGTCTAAGACCTTAGCTAGTAGGCCAGAGTAAGAGTTAAGACCTTAACCAGTAGGCCAGAGTAAGAGTTAAGACCTTAACCATTAGGCCAGAGTACAAGCCTAAGAACTTAGCTATTAGGCCAGAGTAAGAGTTAAGACCTTAGCTATTAGGCCAGATTAAGAGTTAAGACCTTAACCATTAGGCCAGAGTACGAGTCTAAGACCTTAGCTATTAGGCCAGAGTAAGATTTAAGACCTTAGCTATTAGGCCAGAGTAATAGTTAACACCTTAGCTATTAGGCCAGAGTAAGAGTTAAGACCTTAACCAGTAGGCCAGAGTAAGAGTTAAGACCTTACCCATTAGGCCAGAGTACGAGTCTACGACCTTAGCTATTAGGCCAGAGTAAGAGTTAAGACCTTAATCAGTAGGCCAGAGTAAGAGTTAAGACCGTAGCTAGTAGGCCAGAGTAAGAGTTAAGACCTTAACCAGTAGGCCAGAGTAAGAGTTAAGCCCTTAACCATTAGGCCAGAGTATGAGTCTAAGACCTTAGCTATTAGGCCAGAGTAAGAGTTAAGACCTTAGCTATTAGGCCAGAGTAAGAGTTAAGACCTTAACCATTAGGCCAGAGTAATAGTCTAAGACCTTAGCTATTAGGCCAGAGTAAGAGTCTAAGACCTTAGCTATTAGGCCAGAGTAAGAGTTAAGACCGTAACCATTAGGCCAGAGTATGAGTCTAAGAACTTAGTTATTAGGCCAGAGTAAAAGTTAAGACCTTAGCTATTAGGCCAGAGTAAGAGTTAAGACCTTAACCATTAGGCCAGAGTACGAGTATAAGACCTTAGCTATTAGGCCAGAGTAAGAGTTAAGACCTTAGCTATTAGGCCAGAGTAATAGTTAACACCTTAGCTATTAGGCCAGAGTAAGAGTTAAGACCTTAACCAGTAGTCCAGAGTAAGAGTTAAGACCTTAACCATTAGGCCAGAGTACGAGTCTACGGCCTTAGCTATTAGGCCAGAGTAAGAGTTAAGACCTTAATCAGTAGGCCAGAGTAAGAGTTAAGACCTTAACCATTAGGCCAGAGTACGAGTCTAAGACCTTAGCTATTAGGCCAGAGTAAGAGTTAAGACCTTAGCTATTAGGCCAGAGTAAGAGTTAAGACCTTAACCAGTAGGCCAGAGTACGAGTCTAAGACCTTAGCTATTAGGCCAGAGTAAGAGTTAAGACCTTAACCAGTAGGCCGGAGTAAATATTAAGACCTTAACCTGTAGGCCAGAGTACGAGTCTAAGACCTTAGCTATTAGGCCAGAGTAAGAGTTAAGACCTTAGCTAGTAGGCCAGAGTAAGAGTTAAGACCTTAACCAGTAGGCCAGAGTACGAGTCTAAGACCTTAGCTATTAGGCCAGAGTACGAGTGTAAGACCTTAGCTATTAGGCCAGAGTAAGAGTTGAGACCTTAACCATTAGGCCAGAGTACGAGTCTAAGACCTTAGTTATTAGGCCAGAGTAAGAGTTAAGACCTTAGCTATTAGGCCAGAGTAAGAGTTAAGACCTTAACCATTAGGCCAGAGTACGAGTCTAAGACCTTAGCTTTTAGGCCAGAGTAAGAGTTAAGACCTTAGCTGTTAGGCCAGAGTAAGAGTTAAGACCTTAACCATTAGGCCAGAGTACGAGTCTAAGACCATAGCTATTAGGCCAGAGTAAGATTTAAGACCTTAGCTATTAGGCCAGAGCAATAGATAACAGCTTAGCTATTAGGCCAGAGTAAGAGTTATGACCTTAACCAGTAGGCAAGAGTAAGAGTTAAGACCTTAACCATTAGGCCAGAGTACGAGTCTACGACCTTAGCTATTAGGCTAGAGTAAGAGTTAAGACCTTAATCAGTAGGCCAGAGTAAGAGTTAAGACCTTAACCATTAGGCCAGAGTACGAGTCTAAGACTTTAGCTATTAGGCCAGAGTAAGAGTTAAGACCTTAACCAGTAGGCCAGAGTACAAATCTAAGACCTTAGCTATTAGGCCAGAGTAAGAGTTAAGACCTTAGCTATTAGGCCAGAGAAAGAGTTAAGACCTTATTTATTAGGCAAGAGTAAGAGTAAAGACCTTAACCAGTAGGCCAGAGTAAGAGTTAAGACCTTAGCTAGTAGGCCAGAGTAAGAGTTAAGACCTTAACCAGTAGGCCAGAGTAAGAGTTAAGCCCTTAACCATTAGGCCAGAGTATGAGTCTAAGACCTTAGCTATTAGGCCAGAGTAAGAGTTAAGACCTTAGCCATTAGGCCAGAGTAAGAGTTAAGACCTTAACCATTAGGCCAGAGTACGAGTCTAAGACCTTAGCTATTAGGCCAGAGTAAGAGTTAAGACCTTAGCTATTAGGCCAGAGTAAGAGTTAAGACCTTAACCATTAGGCCAGAGTACGAGTCTAAGACCTTAGCTATTAGGCCAGAGTAAGAGTTAAGACCTTAGCTATTAGGCCAGAGTAAGAGTTAAGACCTTATCCAGTAGGCCAGAGTATGAGTCTAAGACCTGAGCTATTAGGCCAGAGTAAGAGTCTAAGACCTTAGCTATTAGGCCAGAGTAAGAGTTAAGACCTTAACCATTAGGCCAGAGTATGAGTCTAAGACCTTAGTTATTAGGCCAGAGTAAGAGTTAAGACCTTAGCTATTAGGCCAGAGTAAGAGTTAAGACCTTCACCATTAGGCCAGAGTATGAGTCTAAGACCTTAGCTATTAGGCCAGAGTAAGAGTTAAGACCTTAGCTATTAGGCCAGAGTAAGATTTAAGACCTTAACCATTAGGCCAGAGTACGAGTCTAAGACCTTATCTATTAGGCCAGAGTAAGATTTAAGACCTTAGCTATTAGGCCAGAGTAATAGTTAACACCTTAGCTATTAGGCCAGAGTAAGAGTTAAGACCTTAACCAGTAGGCCAGAGTAAGAGTTAAGACCTTAACCATTAGGCCAGAGTACGAGTCTACGACCTTAGCTATTAGGCCAGAGTAAGAGTTAAGACCTTAATCAGTAGGCCAGAGTAAGAGTTAACACCTTAACCATTAGGCCAGAGTACGAGTCTAAGACCTTAGCTATTAGGCCAGAGTAAGAGTTAAGACCTTAGCTATCAGGCCAGAGTAAGAGTTAAGACCTTAACCAGTAGGCCAGAGTACGAGTCTAAGACCTTAGCTATTAGGCCAGAGTAAGAGTTAAGACCTTAACCAGTAGGCCAGAGTAAAAGTTAAGACCTTAACCTGTAGGCCATAGTACGAGTCTAAGACGTTAGCTATTAGGCCAGAGTAAGAGTTAAGACCTTACCTATTAGGCCAGAGTAAGAGTTAAGACCTTAACCATTAGGCCAGAGTACGAGTCTAAGACCTTAGCTATTAGGCCAGAGTAAGAGTTAAGACCTTAGCTATTAGGCCAGAGTAAGAGTTAAGACCTTAGCTATTAGGCAAGAGTAAGAGTAAAGACCTTAACCAGTAGGCCAGAGTAAGAGTTAAGACCTTAGCTAGTAGGCCAGAGTAAGAGTTAAGACCTTAACCAGTAGGCCAGAGTAAGAGTTAAGCCCTTAACCATTAGGCCAGAGTACGAGTCTAAGACCTTAGCTATTAGGCCAGAGTAAGAGTGAAGACCTTAGCCATTAGGCCAGAGTAAGAGTTAAAACCTTAACCATTAGGCCAGAGTACGAGTCTAAGACCTTAGCTATTAGGCCAGAGTAAGAGTTAAGACCTTAGCTATTAGGCCAGAGTAAGAGTTAAGACCTTAACCAGTAGGCCAGAGTACGAGTCTAAGACCTTAGCTATCAGGCCAGAGTAAGAGTAAAGACCTTAACCAGTAGGCCAGAGTAAGAGTTAAGACCTTAGCTAGTAGGCCAGAGTAAGAGTTAAGACCTTAACCAGTAGGCCAGAGTAAGAGTTAAGACCTTAACCATTAGGCCAGAGTACAAGCCTAAGAACTTAGCTATTAGGCCAGAGTAAGAGTTAAGACCTTAGCTATTAGGCCAGATTAAGAGTTAAGACCTTAACCATTAGGCCAGAGTACGAGTCTAAGACCTTAGCTATTAGGCCAGAGTAAGATTTAAGACCTTAGCTATTAGGCCAGAGTAATAGTTAACACCTTAGCTATTAGGCAAGAGTAAGAGTAAAGACCTTAACCAGTAGGCCAGAGTAAGAGTTAAGACCTTAGCTAGTAGGCCAGAGTAAGAGTTAAGACCTTAACCAGTAGGCCAGAGTAAGAGTTAAGACCTTAACCAGTAGGCCAGAGTACGAGTCTAAGAACTTAGCTATTAGGCCAGAGTAAGAGTTAAGACCTTAACCAGTAGGCCAGAGTAAGAGGTAAGACCTTAACCTGTAGGCCATAGTACGAGTCTAAGACCTTAGCTATTAGGCCAGAGTAAGAGTTAAGACCTTAGCTATTAGGCCAGAGTAAGAGTTAAGACCTTAACCATTAGGCCAGAGTACGAGTCTTAGACCTTAGCTATTACGCCAGAGTAAGAGTTAAGACGTTAGCTATTAGGCCAGAGTAAGAGTTAAGACCTTAACCATTAGGCCAGAGTAGGAGTCTAAGACCATAGCTATTAGGCCAGAGTAAGAGTTAAGACCTTAGCTATTAGGCAAGAGTAAGAGTAAAGACCTTAACCAGTAGGCCAGAGTAAGAGTTAAGACCTTAGCTAGTAGGTCAGAGTAAGAGTTAAGACCTTAACCAGTAGGCCAGAGTAAGAGTTAAGCCCTTAACCATTAGGCCAGAGTATGAGTCTAAGACCTTAGCTATTAGGCCAGAGTAAGAGTTAAGACCTTAGCTATTAGGCCAGAGTAAGAGTTAAGACCTTAACCATTAGGCCAGAGTACGAGTCTAAGACCTTAGCTATTAGGCCAGAGTAAGAGTTAAGACCTTAGCAATTAGGCCAGAGTAAGAGTTAAGACCTTAACCATTAGGCCAGAGTACGAGTCTAAGACCTTAGCTATTAGGCCAGAGTTAGAGGTAAGACCTTAGCTATTAGGCCAGAGTAAGAGTTAAGACCTTAACCAGTAGGCCAGAGTATGGGTCTAAGACCTTAGATATTAGGCCAGAGTACGAGTCTAAGACCTTAGCTATTAGGCCAGAGTAAGAGTTAAGACCTTAACCATTAGGCCAGAGTACGAGTCTAAGACCTTATTTATTAGGCCAGAGTAAGAGTTAAGACCTTAGCTAGTATGCCAGAGTAAGAGTTAAGACCTTAACCATTAGGCCAGAGTACGAGTCTAAGACCTTAGCTATTAGGCCAGAGTAAGAGTTAAGACCTTAGCTATTAGGCCAGAGTAAGAGTTAAGACCCTAACCATTAGGCCAGTGTACGAGTCTAAGACCTTAGCTATTAGGCCAGAGTAAGATTTAAGACCTTAGCTATTAGGCCAGAGTAATAGTTAACACCTTAGCTATTAGGCCAGAGTAAGAGTTAAGACCTTAACCAGTAGGCCAGAGTAAGAGTCAAGACCTTAACCATTAGGCCAGAGTACGAGTTTACGACCTTAGCTATTAGGCCAGAGTAAGAGTTAAGACCTTAATCAGTAGGCCAGAGTAAGAGTTAAGACCTTAACCATTAGGCCAGAGTAAGAGTTAAGACCTTAGCTATTAGGCCAGAGTAAGAGTTAAGACCTTAACCATTAGGCCAGAGTACGAGTCTTAGACCATAGCTATTAGGCCAGAGTAAGAGTTAAGACCTTAGCTATTAGGCCAGAGTAAGAGTTAAGACCTTAGCTATTAGGCAAGAGTAAGAGTAAAGACCTTAACCAGTAGGCCAGAGTAAGAGTTAAGCCCTTAACCATTAGGCCAGAGTACGAGTCTAAGACCTTAGCTATTAGGCCAGAGTAAGAGTGAAGACCTTAGCTATTAGGCCGGAGTAAGAGTTAAGACCTTAACCATTAGGCCAGAGTACGAGTCTAAGACCTTAGCTATTAGGCCAGAGTAAGAGTTAAGACCTTAGCTATTAGGCCAGAGTAAGAGTTAAGACCTTAACCAGTAGGCCAGAGTACGAGTCTAAGACCTTAGCTAGTAGGCCAGAGTAAGAGTTAAGACCTTAACCAGTAGGCCAGAGTAAGAGTTAAGACCTTAACCATTAGGCCAGAGTACAAGCCTAAGAACTTAGCTATTAGGCCAGAGTAAGAGTTAAGACCTTAGCTATTAGGCCAGATTAAGAGTTAAGACCTTAACCATTAGGCCAGAGTACGAGTCTAAGACCTTAGCTATTAGGCCAGAGTAAGATTTAAGACCTTAGCTATTAGGCCAGAGTAATAGTTAACACCTTAGCTATTAGGCCAGAGTAAGAGTTAAGACCTTAACCAGTAGGCCAGAGTAAGAGTTAAGACCTTACCCATTAGGCCAGAGTACGAGTCTACGACCTTAGCTATTAGGCCAGAGTAAGAGTTAAGACCTTAATCAGTAGGCCAGAGTAAGAGTTAAGACCTTAGCTAGTAGGCCAGAGTAAGAGTTAAGACCTTAACCAGTAGGCCAGAGTAAGAGTTAAGCCCTTAACCATTAGGCCAGAGTATGAGTCTAAGACCTTAGCTATTAGGCCAGAGTAAGAGTTAAGACCTTAGCTATTAGGCCAGAGTAAGAGTTAAGACCTTAACCATTAGGCCAGAGTAATAGTCTAAGACCTTAGCTATTAGGCCAGAGTAAGAGTCTAAGACCTTAGCTATTAGGCCAGAGTAAGAGTTAAGACCGTAACCATTAGGCCAGAGTATGAGTCTAAGAACTTAGTTATTAGGCCAGAGTAAAAGTTAAGACCTTAGCTATTAGGCCAGAGTAAGAGTTAAGACCTTAACCATTAGGCCAGAGTACGAGTATAAGACCTTAGCTATTAGGCCAGAGTAAGAGTTAAGACCTTAGCTATTAGCCCAGAGTAATAGTTAACACCTTAGCTATTAGGCCAGAGTAAGAGTTAAGACCTTAACCAGTAGTCCAGAGTAAGAGTTAAGACCTTAACCATTAGGCCAGAGTACGAGTCTACGGCCTTAGCTATTAGGCCAGAGTAAGAGTTAAGACCTTAATCAGTAGGCCAGAGTAAGAGTTAAGACCTTAACCATTAGGCCAGAGTACGAGTCTAAGACCTTAGCTATTAGGCCAGAGTAAGAGTTAAGACCTTAGCTATTAGGCCAGAGTAAGAGTTAAGACCTTAACCAGTAGGCCAGAGTACGAGTCTAAGACCTTAGCTATTAGGCCAGAGTAAGAGTTAAGACCTTAACCAGTAGGCCGGAGTAAATATTAAGACCTTAACCTGTAGGCCAGAGTACGAGTCTAAGACCTTAGCTATTAGGCCAGAGTAAGAGTTAAGACCTTAGCTAGTAGGCCAGAGTAAGAGTTAAGACCTTAACCAGTAGGCCAGAGTACGAGTCTAAGACCTTAGCTATTAGGCCAGAGTACGAGTGTAAGACCTTAGCTATTAGGCCAGAGTAAGAGTTGAGACCTTAACCATTAGGCCAGAGTATGAGTCTAAGACCTTAGTTATTAGGCCAGAGTAAGCGTTAAGACCTTAGCTATTAGGCCAGAGTAAGAGTTAAGACCTTAACCATTAGGCCAGAGTACGAGTCTAAGACCTTAGCTTTTAGGCCAGAGTAAGAGTTAAGACCTTAGCTGTTAGGCCAGAGTAAGAGTTAAGACCTTAACCATTAGGCCAGAGTACGAGTCTAAGACCATAGCTATTAGGCCAGAGTAAGATTTAAGACCTTAGCTATTAGGCCAGAGCAATAGATAACAGCTTAGCTATTAGGCCAGAGTAAGAGTTATGACCTTAACCAGTAGGCAAGAGTAAGAGTTAAGACCTTAACCATTAGGCCAGAGTACGAGTCTACGACCTTAGCTATTAGGCTAGAGTAAGAGTTAAGACCTTAATCAGTAGGCCAGAGTAAGAGTTAAGACCTTAACCATTAGGCCAGAGTACGAGTCTAAGACTTTAGCTATTAGGCCAGAGTAAGAGTTAAGACCTTAACCAGTAGGCCAGAGTACAAATCTAAGACCTTAGCTATTAGGCCAGAGTAAGAGTTAAGACCTTAGCTATTAGGCCAGAGAAAGAGTTAAGACCTTATTTATTAGGCAAGAGTAAGAGTAAAGACCTTAACCAGTAGGCCAGAGTAAGAGTTAAGACCTTAGCTAGTAGGCCAGAGTAAGAGTTAAGACCTTAACCAGTAGGCCAGAGTAAGAGTTAAGCCCTTAACCATTAGGCCAGAGTATGAGTCTAAGACCTTAGCTATTAGGCCAGAGTAAGAGTTAAGACCTTAGCCATTAGGCCAGAGTAAGAGTTAAGACCTTAACCATTAGGCCAGAGTACGAGTCTAAGACCTTAGCTATTAGGCCAGAGTAAGAGTTAAGACCTTAGCTATTAGGCCAGAGTAAGAGTTAAGACCTTAACCATTAGGCCAGAGTACGAGTCTAAGACCTTAGCTATTAGGCCAGAGTAAGAGTTAAGACCTTAGCTATTAGGCCAGAGTAAGAGTTAAGACCTTATCCAGTAGGCCAGAGTATGAGTCTAAGACCTGAGCTATTAGGCCAGAGTAAGAGTCTAAGACCTTAGCTATTAGGCCAGAGTAAGAGTTAAGACCTTAACCATTAGGCCAGAGTATGAGTCTAAGACCTTAGTTATTAGGCCAGAGTAAGAGTTAAGACCTTAGCTATTAGGCCAGAGTAAGAGTTAAGACCTTCACCATTAGGCCAGAGTATGAGTCTAAGACCTTAGCTATTAGGCCAGAGTAAGAGTTAAGACCTTAGCTATTAGGCCAGAGTAAGATTTAAGACCTTAACCATTAGGCCAGAGTACGAGTCTAAGACCTTATCTATTAGGCCAGAGTAAGATTTAAGACCTTAGCTATTAGGCCAGAGTAATAGTTAACACCTTAGCTATTAGGCCAGAGTAAGAGTTAAGACCTTAACCAGTAGGCCAGAGTAAGAGTTAAGACCTTAACCATTAGGCCAGAGTACGAGTCTACGACCTTAGCTATTAGGCCAGAGTAAGAGTTAAGACCTTAATCAGTAGGCCAGAGTAAGAGTTAACACCTTAACCATTAGGCCAGAGTACGAGTCTAAGACCTTAGCTATTAGGCCAGAGTAAGAGTTAAGACCTTAGCTATTAGGCCAGAGTAAGAGTTAAGACCTTAACCAGTAGGCCAGAGTACGAGTCTAAGACCTTAGCTATTAGGCCAGAGTAAGAGTTAAGACCTTAACCAGTAGGCCAGAGTAAAAGTTAAGACCTTAACCTGTAGGCCATAGTACGAGTCTAAGACGTTAGCTATTAGGCCAGAGTAAGAGTTAAGACCTTACCTATTAGGCCAGAGTAAGAGTTAAGACCTTAACCATTAGGCCAGAGTACGAGTCTAAGACCTTAGCTATTAGGCCAGAGTAAGAGTTAAGACCTTAGCTATTAGGCCAGAGTAAGAGTTAAGACCTTAGCTATTAGGCAAGAGTAAGAGTAAAGACCTTAACCAGTAGGCCAGAGTAAGAGTTAAGACCTTAGCTAGTAGGCCAGAGTAAGAGTTAAGACCTTAACCAGTAGGCCAGAGTAAGAGTTAAGCCCTTAACCATTAGGCCAGAGTACGAGTCTAAGACCTTAGCTATTAGGCCAGAGTAAGAGTGAAGACCTTAGCCATTAGGCCAGAGTAAGAGTTAAAACCTTAACCATTAGGCCAGAGTACGAGTCTAAGACCTTAGCTATTAGGCCAGAGTAAGAGTTAAGACCTTAGCTATTAGGCCAGAGTAAGAGTTAAGACCTTAACCATTAGGCCAGAGTACGAGTCTAAGACCTTAGCTATTAGGCCAGAGTAAGAGTTAAGACCTTAGCTATTAGGCCAGAGTAAGAGTTAAGACCTTAACCAGTAGGCCAGAGTACGAGTCTAAGACCTTAGCTATTAGGCCAGAGTACGAGTCTAAGACCTTAGCTATTAGGCCAGAGTAAGAGTAAAGACCTTAACCAGTAGGCCAGAGTAAGAGTTAAGACCTTAGCTAGTAGGCCAGAGTAAGAGTTAAGACCTTAACCAGTAGGCCAGAGTAAGAGTTAAGACCTTAACCATTAGGCCAGAGTACAAGCCTAAGAACTTAGCTATTAGGCCAGAGTAAGAGTTAAGACCTTAGCTATTAGGCCAGATTAAGAGTTAAGACCTTAAGCATTAGGCCAGAGTACGAGTCTAAGACCTTAGCTATTAGGCCAGAGTAAGATTTAAGACCTTAGCTATTAGGCCAGAGTAATAGTTAACACCTTAGCTATTAGGCCAGAGTAAGAGTTAAGACCTTAACCAGTAGGCCAGAGTAAGAGTTAAGACCTTACCCATTAGGCCAGAGTACGAGTCTACGACCTTAGCTATTAGGCCAGAGTAAGAGTTAAGACCTTAATCAGTAGGCCAGAGTAAGAGTTAAGACCTTAACCATTAGGCCAGAGTACGAGTCTAAGACCTTAGCTATTAGGCCAGAGTAAGAGTTAAGACCTTAGCTATTAGGCCAGAGTAAGAGTTAAGACCTTAACCAGTAGGCCAGAGTACGAGTCTAAGACCTTAGCTATTAGGCCAGAGTAAGAGTTAAGACCTTAGCTATTAGGCCAGAGTAAGAGTTAAGACCTTATTTATTAGGCAAGAGTAAGAGTAAAGATCTTATCCAGTAGGCCAGAGTAAGAGTTAAGACCTTAGCTAGTAGGCCAGAGTAAGAGTTAAGACCTTAACCAGTAGGCCAGAGTAAGAGTTAAGCCCTTAACCATTAGGCCAGAGTATGATTCTAAGACCTTAGCTATTAGGCCAGAGTAAGAGTTAAGACCTTAGCTATTAGGCCAGAGTAAGAGTTAAGACCTTAACCATTAGGCCAGAGTACTAGTCTAAGACCTTAGCTATTAGGCCAGAGTAAGAGTCTAAGACCTTAGCTATTAGGCCAGAGTAAGAGTTAAGACTGTAACCATTAGGCCAGAGTATGAGTCTAAGAACTTAGTTATTAGGCCAGAGTAAAAGTTAAGACCTTAGCTATTAGGCCAGAGTAAGAGTTAAGACCTTAACCATTAGGCCAGAGTACGAGTATAAGACCTTAGCTATTAGGCCAGAGTAAGAGTTAAGACCTTAGCTATTAGGCCAGAGTAATAGTTAACACCTTAGCTATTAGGCCAGAGTAAGAGTTAAGACCTTAACCAGTAGTCCAGAGTAAGAGTTAAGACCTTAACCATTAGGCCAGAGTACGAGTCTACGGCCTTAGCTATTAGGCCAGAGTAAGAGTTAAGACCTTAATCAGTAGGCCAGAGTAAGAGTTAAGACCTTAACCATTAGGCCAGAGTACGAGTCTAAGACCTTAGCTATTAGGCCAGAGTAAGAGTTAAGACCTTAGCTATTAGGCCAGAGTAAGAGTTAAGACCTTAACCAGTAGGCCAGAGTACGAGTCTAAGACCTTAGCTATTAGGCCAGAGTAAGAGTTAAGACCTTAACCAGTAGGCCGGAGTAAATATTAAGACCTTAACCTGTAGGCCAGAGTACGAGTCTAAGACCTTAGCTATTAGGCCAGAGTAAGAGTTAAGACCTTAGCTAGTAGGCCAGAGTAAGAGTTAAGACCTTAACCAGTAGGCCAGAGTACGAGTCTAAGACCTTAGCTATTAGGCCAGAGTACGAGTGTAAGACCTTAGCTATTAGGCCAGAGTAAGAGTTGAGACCTTAACCATTAGGCCAGAGTACGAGTCTAAGACCTTAGCTATTAGGCCAGAGTAAGAGTTAAGACCTTAGCGATTAGGCCAGAGTAAGAGTTAAGACCTTAACCATTAGGCCAGAGTACGAGTCTAAGACCTTAGCTTTTAGGCCAGAGTAAGAGTTAAGACCTTAGCTATTAGGCCAGAGTAAGAGTTAAGACCTTAACCATTAGGCCAGAGTACGAGTCTAAGACCATAGCTATTAGGCCAGAGTAAGATTTAAGACCTTAGCTATTAGGCCAGAGCAATAGATAACAGCTTAGCTATTAGGCCAGAGTAAGAGTTATGACCTTAACCAGTAGGCAAGAGTAAGAGTTAAGACCTTAACCATTAGGCCATAGTACGAGTCTACGACCTTAGCTATTAGGCTAGAGTAAGAGTTAAGACCTTAATCAGTAGGCCAGAGTAAGAGTTAAGACCTTAACCATTAGGCCAGAGTACGAGTCTAAGACTTTAGCTATTAGGCCAGAGTAAGAGTTAAGACCTTAACCAGTAGGCCAGAGTACAAATCTAAGACCTTAGCTATTAGGCCAGAGTAAGAGTTAAGACCTTAGCTATTAGGCCAGAGAAAGAGTTAAGACCTTATTTATTAGGCAAGAGTAAGAGTAAAGACCTTAACCAGTAGGCCAGAGTAAGAGTTAAGACCTTAGCTAGTAGGCCAGAGTAAGAGTTAAGACCTTAACCAGTAGGCCAGAGTAAGAGTTAAGCCCTTAACCATTAGGCCAGAGTATGAGTCTAAGACCTTAACTATTAGGCCAGAGTAAGAGTTAAGACCTTAGCCATTAGGCCAGAGTAAGAGTTAAGACCTTAACCATTAGGCCAGAGTACGAGTCTAAGACCTTAGCTATTAGGCCAGAGTAAGAGTTAAGACCTTAGCTATTAGGCCAGAGTAAGAGTTAAGACCTTAACCATTAGGCCAGAGTACGAGTCTAAGACCTTAGCTATTAGGCCAGAGTAAGAGTTAAGACCTTAGCTATTAGGCCAGAGTAAGAGTTAAGACCTTATCCAGTAGGCCAGAGTATGAGTCTAAGACCTGAGCTATTAGGCCAGAGTAAGAGTCTAAGACCTTAGCTATTAGGCCAGAGTAAGAGTTAAGACCTTAACCATTAGGCCAGAGTATGAGTCTAAGACCTTAGTTATTAGGCCAGAGTAAGAGTTAAGACCTTAGCTATTAGGCCAGAGTAAGAGTTAAGACCTTCACCATTAGGCCAGAGTACGAGTCTAAGACCTTAGCTATTAGGCCAGAGTAAGAGTTAAGACCTTAGCTATTAGGCCAGAGTAAGATTTAAGACCTTAACCATTAGGCCAGAGTACGAGTCTAAGACCTTATCTATTAGGCCAGAGTTAGATTTAAGACCTTAGCTATTAGGCCAGAGTAATAGTTAACACCTTAGCTATTAGGCCAGAGTAAGAGTTTAGACCTAAACCAGTAGGCCAGAGTAAGAGTTAAGATCTTAACCAGTAGGCCAGAGTACGAGTCTAAGACCTTAGCTATTAGGCCAGTGTAAGAGTTAAGACCTTAACCAGTAGGCCAAAGTACGAGTCTAAGACCTTAGCTATTAGGCCAGAGTAAGAGTTAAGACCTTAGCTATTAGGCCAGAGTAAGAGTTAAGACCTTATTTATTAGGCAAGAGTAAGAGTAAAGGCCTTAACCAGTAGGCCAGAGTAAGAGTTAAGACCTTAGCTAGTAGGCCAGAGTAAGAGTTAAGACCTTAACCAGTAGGCCAGAGTAAGAGTTAAGCCCTTAACCATTAGGCCAGAGTATGAGTCTAAGACCTTAGCTATTAGGCCAGAGTAAGAGTTAAGACCTTAGCTATTAGGCCAGAGTAAGAGTTAAGCCCTTAACCATTAGGCCAGAGTATGAGTCTAAGACCTTAGCTATTAGGCCAGAGTAAGAGTTAACACCTTAGCTATTAGGCCAGAGTAAGAGTTAAGACCTTAACCATTAGGCCAGAGTACGAGTCTAAGACCTTAGCTATTAGGCCAGAGTAAGAGTTAAGACCTTAGCTATTAGGCCAGAGTAAGAGTTAAGACCTTAACCATTAGGCCAGAGTATGAGTCTAAGACCTTAGCTATTAGGCCAGAGTAAGAGTTAAGACCTTAACCAGTAGACCAGAGCATGAGTCTAAGACCTTAGCTATTAGGCCAGAGTAAGAGTTAAGACCTTAACCAGTAGGCCAGAGTAAAAGTTAAGACCTTAACCTGTAGGCCATAGTACAAGTCTAAGACGTTAGCTATTAGGCCAGAGTAAGAGTTAAGACCTTAACCATTAGGCCAGAGTACGAGTCTAAGACCTTAGCTATTAGGCCAGAGTAAGAGTTGAGACCTTAGCTATTAGGCCAGAGTAAGAGTTAAGACCTTAACCTGTAGGCCATAGTACGAGTCTAAGACGTTAGCTATTAGGCCAGAGTAAGAGTTAAGACCTTAACCAGTAGGCCAGAGTAAGAGTCTAAGACCTTAGCTATTAGGCCAGAGTAAGAGTTAAGACCTTAACCAGTAGGCCAGAGTAAAAGTTAAGACCTTAACCTGTAGGCCATAGTACAAGTCTAAGACGTTAGATATTAGGCCAGAGTAAGAGTTAAGACCTTAACCATTAGGCCAGAGTACGAGTCTAAGACCTTAGCTATTAGGCCAGAGTAAGAGTTGAGACCTTAGCTATTAGGCCAGAGTAAGAGTTAAGACCTTAACCAGTAGGCAAGAGTAAGAGTTAAGACCTTAACCATTATGCCAGAGTACGAGTCTAAGACCTTAGCTATTAGGCCATAGCAAGAGATAGGACCTTAACCAGTAGGCCAGAGTAAGAGTTAAGACCTTAACCAGTTGGCCAGAGTAAGAGTTAAGACCTTAGCTATTAGGCCAGAGTAAGAGTTAAGACCTTAACCAGTAGGCCAGAGTAAGAGTTAAGACCTTAACCAGTAGGCCAGAGTACGAGTCTAAGACCTTAGCTATTTGGCCAGAGCAAGAGTTATGACCTTAACCATTAGGCCAGAGTACAAGTCTAAGACCTTAGCTATTAGGCCAGAGTAAGCGTTGAGACCTTAGCTATTAGGCCAGAGTAAGAGTTAAGACCTTAACCAGTAGGCCAGGGTAAAAGTTAAGACCTTAACCTGTAGGCCATAGTATGAGTCTAAGACGTTAGCTATTAGGCCAGAGTAAGAGTTAAGACCTTACCTATTAGGCCAGAGTAAGAGTTAAGACCTTAACCATTAGGCCAGAGTACGAGTCTAAGACCTTAGCTATTAGGCCAGAGTAAGAGTTAAGACCTTAGCTATTAGGCAAGAGTAAGAGTAAAGACCTTAACCAGTAGGCCAAAGTAAGAGTTAAGACCTTAGCTAGTAGGCCAGAGTAAGAGTTAAGACCTTAACCAGTAGGCCAGAGTAAGAGTTAAGCCCTTAACCATTAGGCCAGAGTATGAGTCTAAGACCTTAGCTATTAGGCCAGAGTAAGAGTTAAGTCCTTAGCTATTAGGCCAGAGTAAGACTTAAGACCTTAACCATTAGGCCAGAGTACGAGTCTAAGACCTTAGCTATTAGGCCAGAGTAAGAGTTAATACCTTAGCAATTAGGCCAGAGTAAGAGTTAAGACCTTAACTATTAGGCCAGAGTATGAGTCTAAGACCTTAGCTATTAGGCCAGAGTAAGAGTTAAGACCTTAGCTATTAGGCCAGAGTAAGAGTTAAGACCTTAACCAGTAGGCCAGAGTACAAGTCTAAGACCTTAGCTATTAGGCCAGAGTACGAGTCTAAGACCTTAGCTATTAGGCCAGAGTAAGAGTTAAGACCTTAACCATTAGGCCAGAGTACGAGTCTAAGACCTTAGTTATTAGGCCAGAGTAAGAGTTAAGACCTTAGCTATTAGGCCAGAGTAAGAGTTAAGACCTTAACCATTAGGCCAGAGTACGAGTCTAAGACCTTAGCTATTAGGCCAGAGAAAGAGTTAAGACCTTAACCAGTAGGCCAGAGTAAGAGTTAAGACCTTAACCTGTAGGCCATAGTACGAGTCCAAGACCTTAGCTATTAGGCCAGAGTAAAAATTAAGACCTTAACCAGTAGGCCAGAGTAAGAGTTAAGACCTTAACCAGTAGGCCAGAGTACGAGTCTAAGACCTTAGCTATTAGGCCAGAGTAAGAGTTAAGACCTTAACCAGTAGGCCAGAGTAAGAGTTAAGACCTTAACCAGTAGGCAAGAGTAAGAGTTAAGAACTTAACCATTAGGCCAGAGTACGATTCTACGACCTTAGCTATTAGGCCAGAGTAAGAGTTAAGACCTTAATCAGTAGGCCAGAGTAAGAGTTAAGACCTTAAACATTAGGCCAGAGTACAAGTCTAAGACCTTAGCTATTAGGCCAGAGTAAGATTTAAGACCTTAGCTATTAGGCCAGAGTAAGAGTTAAGACATTAACCAGTAGGCCAGAGTACGAGTCTAAGACCTTAGCTATTAGGCCAGAGTAAGAGTTAAGACCTTAACCAGTAGGCCAGAGTAAGAGTTAAGACCTAAACCTGTAGGCCATAGTACGAGTCTAAGACCTTAGCTATTAGGCCAGAGTAAGAGTTAAGACCTTAGCTATTAGGCCAGAGTAAGAGTTAAGACCTTACCCATTAGGCCAGAGTACGAGTCCTAGACCTTAGCTATTAGGCCAGAGAAAGAGTTAAGACCTTAGCTATTAGGCCAGAGTAAGAGTTAAGACCTTAACCATTAGGCCAGAGTAGGAGTCTGAGACCATAGCTATTAGGCCAGAGTAAGATTTAAGATCTTAGCTATTAGGCCAGAGTACGAGTTAAGACCTTAGCTATTAGGCAAGCGTAAGAGTAAAGACCTTAACCAGTAGGCCAGAGTAAGAGTTAAGACCTTAGCTAGTAGGCCAGAGTAAGAGTTAAGACCATAACCAGTAGCCAGAGTAAGAGTTAAGCCCTTAACCATTAGGCCAGAGTACGAGTCTAAGACCTTAGCTATTAGGCCAGAGTAAGAGTTAAGACCTTAGCTATTAGGCCAGAGTAAGAGTTAAGACCTTAACCATTAGGCCAGAGTACGAGTCTAAGACCTTAGCTATTAGGCCAGAGTAAGAGTTAAGACCTTAGCTATTAGGCCAGAGTAAGAGTTAAGACCTTAACCAGTAGGCCAGAGTACGAGTCTAAGACCTTAGCTATTAGGCCAGAGTTAGAGTTAAGACCTTAGCTATTAGGCCAGAGTAAGAGTTAAGACCTTAACCAGTAGGCCAGAGTATGAGTCTAAGACCTTAGCTATTAGGCCAGAGTACGAGTCTAAGACCTTAGCTATTAGGCCAGAGTAAGAGTTAAGACCTTAACCATTAGGCCAGAGTACGAGTCTAAGACCTTAGCTATTAGGCCAGAGTTAGAGTTAAGACCTTAGCTATTAGGCCAGAGTAAGAGTTAAGACCTTAACCAGTAGGCCAGAGTATGAGTCTAAGACCTTAGCTATTAGGCCAGAGTACGAGTCTAAGACCTTAGCTATTAGGCCAGAGTAAGAGTTAAGACCATAACCATTAGGCCAGAGTACGAGTCTAAGACCTTAGTTATTAGGCCAGAGTAAGAGTTAAGACCTTAGCTAGTAGGCCAGAGTAAGAGTTAAGACCTTAACCAGTAGGCCAGAGTAAGAGTTAAGACCTTAACCATTAGGCCAGAGTACAAGCCTAAGAACTTAGCTATTAGGCCAGAGTAAGAGTTAAGACCTTAGCTATTAGGCCAGATTAAGAGTTAAGACCTTAAGCATTAGGCCAGAGTACGAGTCTAAGACCTTAGCTATTAGGCCAGAGTAAGATTTAAGACCTTAGCTATTAGGCCAGAGTAATAGTTAACACCTTAGCTATTAGGCCAGAGTAAGAGTTAAGACCTTAACCAGTAGGCCAGAGTAAGAGTTAAGACCTTACCCATTAGGCCAGAGTACGAGTCTACGACCTTAGCTATTAGGCCAGAGTAAGAGTTAAGACCTTAATCAGTAGGCCAGAGTAAGAGTTAAGACCTTAACCATTAGGCCAGAGTACGAGTCTAAGACCTTAGCTATTAGGCCAGAGTAAGAGTTAAGACCTTAGCTATCAGGCCAGAGTAAGAGTTAAGACCTTAACCAGTAGGCCAGAGTACGAGTCTAAGACCTTAGCTATTAGGCCAGAGTAAGAGTTAAGACCTTAGCTATTAGGCCAGAGTAAGAGTTAAGACCTTATTTATTAGGCAAGAGTAAGAGTAAAGACCTTATCCAGTAGGCCAGAGTAAGAGTTAAGACCTTAGCTAGTAGGCCAGAGTAAGAGTTAAGACCTTAACCAGTAGGCCAGAGTAAGAGTTAAGCCCTTAACCATTAGGCCAGAGTATGATTCTAAGACCTTAGCTATTAGGCCAGAGTAAGAGTTAAGACCTTAGCTATTAGGCCAGAGTAAGAGTTAAGACCTTAACCATTAGGCCAGAGTACTAGTCTAAGACCTTAGCTATTAGGCCAGAGTAAGAGTCTAAGACCTTAGCTATTAGGCCAGAGTAAGAGTTAAGACTGTAACCATTAGGCCAGAGTATGAGTCTAAGAACTTAGTTATTAGGCCAGAGTAAAAGTTAAGACCTTAGCTATTAGGCCAGAGTAAGAGTTAAGACCTTAACCATTAGGCCAGAGTACGAGTATAAGACCTTAGCTATTAGGCCAGAGTAAGAGTTAAGACCTTAGCTATTAGGCCAGAGTAATAGTTAACACCTTAGCTATTAGGCCAGAGTAAGAGTTAAGACCTTAACCAGTAGTCCAGAGTAAGAGTTAAGACCTTAACCATTAGGCCAGAGTACGAGTCTACGGCCTTAGCTATTAGGCCAGAGTAAGAGTTAAGACCTTAATCAGTAGGCCAGAGTAAGAGTTAAGACCTTAACCATTAGGCCAGAGTACGAGTCTAAGACCTTAGCTATTAGGCCAGAGTAAGAGTTAAGACCTTAGCTATTAGGCCAGAGTAAGAGTTAAGACCTTAACCAGTAGGCCAGAGTACGAGTCTAAGACCTTAGCTATTAGGCCAGAGTAAGAGTTAAGACCTTAACCAGTAGGCCGGAGTAAATATTAAGACCTTAACCTGTAGGCCAGAGTACGAGTCTAAGACCTTAGCTATTAGGCCAGAGTAAGAGTTAAGACCTTAGCTAGTAGGCCAGAGTAAGAGTTAAGACCTTAACCAGTAGGCCAGAGTACGAGTCTAAGACCTTAGCTATTAGGCCAGAGTACGAGTGTAAGACCTTAGCTATTAGGCCAGAGTAAGAGTTGAGACCTTAACCATTAGGCCAGAGTATGAGTCTAAGACCTTAGTTATTAGGCCAGAGTAAGAGTTAAGACCTTAGCTATTAGGCCAGAGTAAGAGTTAAGACCTTAACCATTAGGCCAGAGTACGAGTCTAAGACCTTAGCTTTTAGGCCAGAGTAAGAGTTAAGACCTTAGCTGTTAGGCCAGAGTAAGAGTTAAGACCTTAACCATTAGGCCAGAGTACGAGTCTAAGACCATAGCTATTAGGCCAGAGTAAGATTTAAGACCTTAGCTATTAGGCCAGAGCAATAGATAACAGCTTAGCTATTAGGCCAGAGTAAGAGTTATGACCTTAACCAGTAGGCAAGAGTAAGAGTTAAGACCTTAACCATTAGGCCAGAGTACGAGTCTACGACCTTAGCTATTAGGCTAGAGTAAGAGTTAAGACCTTAATCAGTAGGCCAGAGTAAGAGTTAAGACCTTAACCATTAGGCCAGAGTACGAGTCTAAGACTTTAGCTATTAGGCCAGAGTAAGAGTTAAGACCTTAACCAGTAGGCCAGAGTACAAATCTAAGACCTTAGCTATTAGGCCAGAGTAAGAGTTAAGACCTTAGCTATTAGGCCAGAGAAAGAGTTAAGACCTTATTTATTAGGCAAGAGTAAGAGTAAAGACCTTAACCAGTAGGCCAGAGTAAGAGTTAAGACCTTAGCTAGTAGGCCAGAGTAAGAGTTAAGACCTTAACCAGTAGGCCAGAGTAAGAGTTAAGCCCTTAACCATTAGGCCAGAGTATGAGTCTAAGACCTTAGCTATTAGGCCAGAGTAAGAGTTAAGACCTTAGCCATTAGGCCAGAGTAAGAGTTAAGACCTTAACCATTAGGCCAGAGTACGAGTCTAAGACCTTAGCTATTAGGCCAGAGTAAGAGTTAAGACCTTAGCTATTAGGCCAGAGTAAGAGTTAAGACCTTAACCATTAGGCCAGAGTACGAGTCTAAGACCTTAGCTATTAGGCCAGAGTAAGAGTTAAGACCTTAGCTATTAGGCCAGAGTAAGAGTTAAGACCTTATCCAGTAGGCCAGAGTATGAGTCTAAGACCTGAGCTATTAGGCCAGAGTAAGAGTCTAAGACCTTAGCTATTAGGCCAGAGTAAGAGTTAAGACCTTAACCATTAGGCCAGAGTATGAGTCTAAGACCTTAGTTATTAGGCCAGAGTAAGAGTTAAGACCTTAGCTATTAGGCCAGAGTAAGAGTTAAGACCTTCACCATTAGGCCAGAGTATGAGTCTAAGACCTTAGCTATTAGGCCAGAGTAAGAGTTAAGACCTTAGCTATTAGGCCAGAGTAAGATTTAAGACCTTAACCATTAGGCCAGAGTACGAGTCTAAGACCTTATCTATTAGGCCAGAGTAAGATTTAAGACCTTAGCTATTAGGCCAGAGTAATAGTTAACACCTTAGCTATTAGGCCAGAGTAAGAGTTAAGACCTTAACCAGTAGGCCAGAGTAAGAGTTAAGACCTTAACCATTAGGCCAGAGTACGAGTCTACGACCTTAGCTATTAGGCCAGAGTAAGAGTTAAGACCTTAATCAGTAGGCCAGAGTAAGAGTTAACACCTTAACCATTAGGCCAGAGTACGAGTCTAAGACCTTAGCTATTAGGCCAGAGTAAGAGTTAAGACCTTAGCTATTAGGCCAGAGTAAGAGTTAAGACCTTAACCAGTAGGCCAGAGTACGAGTCTAAGACCTTAGCTATTAGGCCAGAGTAAGAGTTAAGACCTTAACCAGTAGGCCAGAGTAAAAGTTAAGACCTTAACCTGTAGGCCATAGTACGAGTCTAAGACGTTAGCTATTAGGCCAGAGTAAGAGTTAAGACCTTACCTATTAGGCCAGAGTAAGAGTTAAGACCTTAACCATTAGGCCAGAGTACGAGTCTAAGACCTTAGCTATTAGGCCAGAGTAAGAGTTAAGACCTTAGCTATTAGGCCAGAGTAAGAGTTAAGACCTTAGCTATTAGGCAAGAGTAAGAGTAAAGACCTTAACCAGTAGGCCAGAGTAAGAGTTAAGACCTTAGCTAGTAGGCCAGAGTAAGAGTTAAGACCTTAACCAGTAGGCCAGAGTAAGAGTTAAGCCCTTAACCATCAGGCCAGAGTACGAGTCTAAGACCTTAGCTATTAGGCCAGAGTAAGAGTGAAGACCTTAGCCATTAGGCCAGAGTAAGAGTTAAAACCTTAACCATTAGGCCAGAGTACGAGTCTAAGACCTTAGCTATTAGGCCAGAGTAAGAGTTAAGACCTTAGCTATTAGGCCAGAGTAAGAGTTAAGACCTTAACCATTAGGCCAGAGTACGAGTCTAAGACCTTAGCTATTAGGCCAGAGTAAGAGTTAAGACCTTAGCTATTAGGCCAGAGTAAGAGTTAATACCTTAACCAGTAGGCCAGAGTACGAGTCTAAGACCTTAGCTATTAGGCCAGAGTACGAGTCTAAGACCTTAGTGTGAGAAGTTGGCCTGGCATATGCTGTTCCTAGTTATAGGGACACCTTGCACCAGTCCAATTCGACTCTTATTGATGGTAGGTTTAAGACAACCTTTAAAGAAAGCTATCCTAGTGGTAGCTGTGGAGAGCAGCCTTCAGGCTAAGTCTTGAAGGAGTGTTAAGCTTATTGTTTTACCATAATAACCTCTTGAATAACCAAATGAAAGAGTAGCCCACACAGGTATATATATAAAATATATGTATTTATTCTAGACAGAATCCCACAGTCACTTTCTGTTGCTAGTGGCAAAGTTACAATTCAAACAAGCATTTCTAAACACAATAAATAGCACAGAAATCAATGGGCCCCAGGGGGGGACCAAACCATATACTAAAATAGTGGTATAAGAACCACGACAATTCTACAGGCAATGCCTAGGGCATTCAGGATCGCTGGCCCCTTAAGAATCCACCCACAGTTAAGAGGAAGGGGACCCACGGGAGGCGTGTGCAGTGCGAGAAGCTGCTGTCGGGATCGCAATGTTAGCCTATGGAGAATGTCGCGGTTGAATAATTAAGGTTTAAGGACACTTCTAACAACAGTACAAAGTTAAGGCTTGAGACTTAAGGCTTTGGAGAGCCCACCACCACGGGAGTACCGAAGTACCACTGTTACCTGCCCCAGGGAAGCCGGGTGCATAGGTCGATTCTGGTGTCGGGTCGCGGGCTGATTTTCTATGGAAAAGGAGTCCAAACTGCTGCTAGCTGGAAGTGTCGCTGAAGTCGTGAAGATTAAAGTTGAAGAAAAGACAAAGATGAACCTGAAAGCAGAGGGGACAGAGTCTGGGTCACAGCACAGTGACCAGGGAGCTCACAGGAAGGAGCTCGTGGATGTCGGGTGCTTCAGGTGTGGAAGGTACAGCTGGGCTCTGCAGTCACGGGCTCCGGGAGGCTTCAAGGAAGGCCAGCTTCTGGAGGGCGACTGTCCCACGTCGGCTGAGGGTCGCTGCGGTGTTAGTGTCCCGATTGGATCCACTAAGCATTGGCAACCGCAACCCACGCAAGATGAACAAAGCAGCTGCTGGTGCAGACCCACGAGGTCTGAGGGTGCTCTCCTTTGCAGGGAGCGTAGAGCAGGCCTGGAGCAACCAGGGGAACTCTTAGAAAGGAAGATTGTCCTCCGTCAGGGCCCACAAGTCGAGAGACAAGGGACCGCGGAAGGCAGCAAAATGGAGTGCGTAAAAGTGCTCCCACGGGCCACCGGAGCGGGCCAGGGAGCTGAGAGTCGGCACAAATGCTGCTTGAAGGTTGGCTCAAGAATGGGCCAAAGCACAACTTCCCCACTGGTCGGGGTCGTGTGCTGGACAAGAGGTGGCCGGTGTCTCGGGGTATGCGGGGATCTCGACACCCACGTGGTCCAGGGTGCTCAGACTTGCTGGGCACACTCACAGGACGCTGGGATGCACTGGAGACCCACCTCGAGGTTGCTGGAAGGCGTCGAAGGTCGTGAGAGCAACGAAGTTCCAACCGGGTATCTTGTAGTCTTTTAGGTGCCTGCCAAGCAGGGGGATAACTCCTTTATCCCAAGGGAGATTTCTTCAGTCAGCTGGGCAGCAGCTCGTCGAAGGTCAGTTCTGTGAAGTCCTGTACGAATCTAAGGCTCTAGGGCAAAGTTATTCCCATATATCCCCAAGATTAGGGGATGGTCCAAAATAGAGCCTACCAATCAGAGTAGAGGCGGGAAAGGGTGGCTACACCCACTCCCCTTTGTGTGTTTCCCGCCTGGGCGAGGGGCAGGATGCCCCTGAACCGGTTCCAGGCGGTGTATGCAGAATTGGGGCTCTGCAGCTGCCTACGTGCAACTCTGAATGGACTTTTGGTGCACCCACCCTGTTCCAATCCACATATCCTGTCTGGGGAGGTGCTGGCACCTCCCTGCCACAGGAGCCCTATTGTCCAGATGGCGAGGCTGGGGTTTTCCCCAGCAACAGCCAGCCAGAGTCGTGTAGGTGGCGAACAGTAGCCATTTTGTGGTACATGTGCACTTTTAAATTGGTTTCCAAATTCTACCGCTTTTCCCATATCACCCTCCTAGCAAGGGGGAATCGTGCCCCCCTGCCCATGGCTGGACTGGGGGTATGATTCCTTCATGTTTGACACCAAACACGATATGGTTCTGTGTAGCCAGTCCCAAGTTACAGCGATGACGCAATAACTTATAATGCGGTTAAGAGTATATGGTATGGCTACACTACAAACAACCCAGTAACGATTTTACGAAGGCTGCAGAGAGGTCCTACTCACGTAGGGGTCCCCCCTCACACATACCTCAGCACCCAGCCCTGCAGGATTACCAGGGCCTGCCATAGGGGTGACCTATGAGAGTATATGTGTTGTAATTGTATGGGACATAGGGTACCTACATCCCTGTAAGGGGTGCTAGCACCACCTTACCCAGGCTACAGTAGTGGCCTGGTGGTGTCAGTTTGGGTGGCTGTCCCAGGGTGGCACAATAAGTGCTGCAGCCCTGGTAGGCCTACTGGGGGACCCATGCCCTGGGTACCTAGGGTACCATCTACAAGGGACTGGATGGGCATGCCCAGCATCCAATTATGTTTGTACCTAGAGTACTCACAACAGTTTTAGGGAGAAAGCAGATAGGCTGGGGTCCTGGATAGCAGGATCCCAGCCAGACTAGTCAAAAACCACTTAAATACCAGGCAAAAAGTTGGGGGCAACCATTAGTCAGATTCCACTCTCCTACATAACCCCCCCCCAAACGAAAGGAGATAAGGCTAACCTTGTCCAGATAAGCCTTTATTTCCTGAGTGGCCATATAAGGAAGAACCTGTACTAACATGGTTGCTCCCTGTGTCATGGTCCACTTGGGAAATCCTACCCCAAGGGGTTCTAGAGTTTCTCCAAAGTCTAGGGAAATTACCTGTATTGGTTTTTGGGTCAGAGGTGGGCTGGTGGGGTGTCTGAGTCTGGAAGTGAGACCCTACTTGGGTTGGTCTCAACCTCCTCAGATCACTGGCCACTATGGAAGCCTTTCTGCCCAGGACGGTGTCATATCTGGCCCTAAGGGTCAACCTCTGGCTGCCTACAGCTGGGGGTTGGATCCCTTTGGCTGGAATAGTGGAGGGCACTGGAAGGTTTGGGGCAGCTAGGCCCCAGGTTTCCCTGTGCTCAACAACATCCATTTGAGGGGTGCCTATACCTAGGGGTAAGGGGGATCCCTCAGTTTGTAGAGGAATATTCACCTGGCTGAAACTACTCTGCTGGGTGTCCCTAATCTGTTGATGAGGGGGTTCCTCTGGGCAGGGGCCCAATAAGGGTCCACTGACCTCCCTGACCTCTGCAGCCCTGGGCTGACTGAGGCAGGGTAGAGAGGGGCAGGATACCTGCTCCAGACTGGGTACCACCTTGTAAGGATCCCCTGCCATCAGAGAGGTGGGCAGGCCAAGCCTGTCCACTTCTGGGGCAGTTACTTCACAAGGGGCAGGGTCAGTTCCCTGAGAAACTGGACCTTTACCTGTAGTCTGGTGGGGGGAAGACTGCTCTTCCTCCCCTATGCTCTCTGTTTGTGTAGAGTGATCCATAGTTTCAGGCTTCACTCTTTCTATTTCCTCCTGGGGTGGAGGTGAGGCCCTCAGGGTCTCATCCACTCTCTCAGGAATTCCTACCATTTTCAAATGGGCCTTGTGGTCAACCTCAGCCCAGGCTGAGATTTCTAGATCATTCCCCAGTAGACAATCTACAGGCAAGTTTGGGGACACTGCCACTCTCTTGGGGCCAGTGACTCCTCCCCAGCTGAGATTTATCACTGCCATGGGATGATCTGTCCTGATTCCATCAATGTTGGTCACCTGATAGCTAAACCCAGGTAAAAGCTGATCTAGGGGCACTAGCCTCTTGGTCACCATGGTGACAGTGGCCCCTGTGTCCTTATAGGCCACAGCCTTCTGACCATTGATTATTGGTTCTTGTCTGTACCTGCCCAGAATACTGGGGCTCATGGTAAAGTTGGCAAACCCCATGCCACCATCACAGACCATTGTTGCTAATGCAGGGGACCTGGCTAGGCCAGAGTCCACTGGTGTCCCCAAAGAGAACCCAACTAAGTTTTTGGGTGCACTCCCACCACCTGGGGGATTACTACTAGTAGTAACAGGAGGTGTTGGAGCAGGTTTTGGAGGAACATTTTCTTTATTGCCATTTTTAGGACAGCTGGAGTCAGTTTTCCAGTGGCCAGGTTTCTTACAGACATGGCAATAGGGCTTCTTGTTATTAGAGGAAGGATTTTGGGACCCACCCCCAGCACTGGTTTGTTGGGGCCCTTCAGAGGACTTTTCTTGTTTATCATCCCCACCTTTCTCTTTGGGCTTAGTGGAATCCTTCTTCTGGTCACCAACGTGGTTCTTAGGCCTAATCCTGGTTCTGACCCATTTGTCTGCCTTCTTTCCCAATTCTTGGGGAGAGGTCAGATCAGAGTCCACCAGGTGCTGGTGTAAAAGTTGGTTCTGACAATTATTAAGAATCTGCTCCCTCATAATGAGATTATACAATCCTTGATAATCATTAACTTTACTGCCATTTAACCAACCTTCCAGTGCCTTGGTTGCACAATCCACAAAGTCTACCCAATCTTAATTCTGTGCTTTCTGGGTGTCTCTGAACTTAAGTCTGTATTGATCAGTGGTTAAGCCAAACCCATCTATTAAAGCAGCTTTCAAGATATAATAATCATCAGCATCCTCTTCTCTTACAGAGAGGAGCTTGTCTCTCCCTTTATCTGAAAAGGAGAGCCACAGGATTGCTGCCCACTGCTCTCCAGGGACCCTCTGTACTCTACAGGCCCTTTCAAGAGCAGATATCCATTTGTGGATATCATCCCCATTCTGATAGGGGGGCACAATCTTGTGGAGGTTCCTATTGTCAGGGACTCTCTCTCTAACTCTAGGGGTTTCATTACTGCCACCAGGGATCTCTAGACCCCACTTTCTTGAAGCTTTCTGAAGCTCCAGGGTTTCCCTGTCTAATGCTAACTGTTCTCTTTTAAGCTCAAGCTTAGCCTGCTCAAATTTGATCAGTCTGCATTTCCTCTCATGAGAGGTTTCTCTTCTCTGAGAAGAGGCAGAGGACCCTTTGGATCCCTTAGAATGGTTGGATCCCACTGAGGGGGATCTGTTCCTTCTTGGACCCACCACTCCCCTTTTAAGGGTGGAGGGAGTGCCTCTTGGGCCATCACCTCCATGCTGTGAGTGGTTTGTTTCTTCCAGGTCAGGATTTTCATCCTCTTCCTGTTCCTCTTCAGATTCCACTCTGGGAGTGTCCTCTTCTGAGGGGTGCCCACCCACGTTGTCCATCCCTCTGGATCCTATGGACTCCATAAAGTCTGCTATAAGCAGGATCTCTTTGAGACGTTTTGTGTTGGCACCTCTTTCTGTCTTCAGTTTCCTAAGGGTGCACATTTCCCTGAGCTCAGCAAAGGTGAAATTATCATACTTATCTACTGGGACCCTCTGGGGTCCTTCCATAGCCTTAGTGCCACCTGAAGACATGTTTAGTGTAGTGATGTATCTACCTACACTAAGTGTGGCCTACTGAACCCTCTCTTGAGTTGTAGTCAAGGTGTGCTAAACCCTCTACACACAACTCCAAGTTCAGTAGAACTTATTGTATTCTAGCTTGAATTTATATGTACCTTTGGTACCTTGTGGCTTTCACTTTAGAAATTCAATTTGTTATTTGGTAAAACAATGGCAAGCTTGAATCCAACCGCTGCACACCAATGTGAGAAGTTGGCCTGGCATATGCTGTTCCTAGTTATAGGGACACCTTGCACCAGTCCAATTCGACTCTTATTGATGGTAGGTTTAAGACAACCTTTAAAGAAAGCTATCCTAGTGGTAGCTGTGGAGAGCAGCCTTCAGGCTAAGTCTTGAAGGAGTGTTAAGCTTATTGTTTTACCATAATAACCTCTTGAATAACCAAATGAAAGAGTAGCCCACACAGGTATATATATAAAATATATGTATTTATTCTAGACAGAATCCCACAGTCACTTTCTGTGGCTAGTGGCAAAGTTACAATTCAAACAAGCATTTCTAAACACAATAAATAGCACAGAAATCAATGGGCCCCAGGGGGGGACCAAACCATATACTAAAATAGTGGTATAAGAACCACGACAATTCTACAGGCAATGCCTAGGGCATTCAGGATCGCTGGCCCCTTAAGAATCCACCCACAGTTAAGAGGAAGGGGACCCACGGGAGGCGTGTGCAGTGCGAGAAGCTGCTGTCGGGATCGCAATGTTAGCCTATGGAGAATGTCGCGGTTGAATAATTAAGGTTTAAGGACACTTCTAACAACAGTACAAAGTTAAGGCTTGAGACTTAAGGCTTTGGAGAGCCCACCACCACGGGAGTACCGAAGTACCACTGTTACCTGCCCCAGGGAAGCCGGGTGCATAGGTCGATTCTGGTGTCGGGTCGCGGGCTGATTTTCTATGGAAAAGGAGTCCAAACTGCTGCTAGCTGGAAGTGTCGCTGAAGTCGTGAAGATTAAAGTTGAAGAAAAGACAAAGATGAACCTGAAAGCAGAGGGGACAGAGTCTGGGTCACAGCACAGTGACCAGGGAGCTCACAGGAAGGAGCTCGTGGATGTCGGGTGCTTCAGGTGTGGAAGGTACAGCTGGGCTCTGCAGTCACGGGCTCCGGGAGGCTTCAAGGAAGGCCAGCTTCTGGAGGGCGACTGTCCCACGTCGGCTGAGGGTCGCTGCGGTGTTAGTGTCCCGATTGGATCCACTAAGCATTGGCAACCGCAACCCACGCAAGATGAACAAAGCAGCTGCTGGTGCAGACCCACGAGGTCTGAGGGTGCTCTCCTTTGCAGGGAGCGTAGAGCAGGCCTGGAGCAACCAGGGGAACTCTTAGAAAGGAAGATTGTCCTCCGTCAGGGCCCACAAGTCGAGAGACAAGGGACCGCGGAAGGCAGCAAAATGGAGTGCGTAAAAGTGCTCCCACGGGCCACCGGAGCGGGCCAGGGAGCTGAGAGTCGGCACAAATGCTGCTTGAAGGTTGGCTCAAGAATGGGCCAAAGCACAACTTCCCCACTGGTCGGGGTCGTGTGCTGGACAAGAGGTGGCCGGTGTCTCGGGGTATGCGGGGATCTCGACACCCACGTGGTCCAGGGTGCTCAGACTTGCTGGGCACACTCACAGGACGCTGGGATGCACTGGAGACCCACCTCGAGGTTGCTGGAAGGCGTCGAAGGTCGTGAGAGCAACGAAGTTCCAACCGGGTATCTTGTAGTCTTTTAGGTGCCTGCCAAGCAGGGGGATAACTCCTTTATCCCAAGGGAGATTTCTTCAGTCAGCTGGGCAGCAGCTCGTCGAAGGTCAGTTCTGTGAAGTCCTGTACGAATCTAAGGCTCTAGGGCAAAGTTATTCCCATATATCCCCAAGATTAGGGGATGGTCCAAAATAGAGCCTACCAATCAGAGTAGAGGCGGGAAAGGGTGGCTACACCCACTCCCCTTTGTGTGTTTCCCGCCTGGGCGAGGGGCAGGATGCCCCTGAACCGGTTCCAGGCGGTGTATGCAGAATTGGGGCTCTGCAGCTGCCTACGTGCAACTCTGAATGGACTTTTGGTGCACCCACCCTGTTCCAATCCACATATCCTGTCTGGGGAGGTGCTGGCACCTCCCTGCCACAGGAGCCCTATTGTCCAGATGGCGAGGCTGGGGTTTTCCCCAGCAACAGCCAGCCAGAGTCGTGTAGGTGGCGAACAGTAGCCATTTTGTGGTACATGTGCACTTTTAAATTGGTTTCCAAATTCTACCGCTTTTCCCATATCACCCTCCTAGCAAGGGGGAATCGTGCCCCCCTGCCCATGGCTGGACTGGGGGTATGATTCCTTCATGTTTGACACCAAACACGATATGGTTCTGTGTAGCCAGTCCCAAGTTACAGCGATGACGCAATAACTTATAATGCGGTTAAGAGTATATGGTATGGCTACACTACAAACAACCCAGTAACGATTTTACGAAGGCTGCAGAGAGGTCCTACTCACGTAGGGGTCCCCCCTCACACATACCTCAGCACCCAGCCCTGCAGGATTACCAGGGCCTGCCATAGGGGTGACCTATGAGAGTATATGTGTTGTAATTGTATGGGACATAGGGTACCTACATCCCTGTAAGGGGTGCTAGCACCACCTTACCCAGGCTACAGTAGTGGCCTGGTGGTGTCAGTTTGGGTGGCTGTCCCAGGGTGGCACAATAAGTGCTGCAGCCCTGGTAGGCCTACTGGGGGACCCATGCCCTGGGTACCTAGGGTACCATCTACAAGGGACTGGATGGGCATGCCCAGCATCCAATTATGTTTGTACCTAGAGTACTCACAACAGTTTTAGGGAGAAAGCAGATAGGCTGGGGTCCTGGATAGCAGGATCCCAGCCAGACTAGTCAAAAACCACTTAAATACCAGGCAAAAAGTTGGGGGCAACCATTAGTCAGATTCCACTCTCCTACACTTAGCTATTAGGCCAGAGTAAGAGTAAAGACCTTAACCAGTAGGCCAGAGTAAGAGTTAAGACCTTAGCTAGTAGGCCAGAGTAAGAGTTAAGACCTTAACCAGTAGGCCAGAGTAAGAGTTAAGACCTTAACCATTAGGCCAGAGTACAAGCCTAAGAACTTAGCTATTAGGCCAGAGTAAGAGTTAAGACCTTAGCTATTAGGCCAGATTAAGAGTTAAGACCTTAAGCATTAGGCCAGAGTACGAGTCTAAGACCTAAGCTATTAGGCCAGAGTAAGATTTAAGACCTTAGCTATTAGGCCAGAGTAATAGTTAACACCTTAGCTATTAGGCCAGAGTAAGAGTTAAGACCTTAACCAGTAGGCCAGAGTAAGAGTTAAGACCTTACCCATTAGGCCAGAGTACGAGTCTACGACCTTAGCTATTAGGCCAGAGTAAGAGTTAAGACCTTAATCAGTAGGCCAGAGTAAGAGTTAAGACCTTAACCATTAGGCCAGAGTACGAGTCTAAGACCTTAGCTATTAGGCCAGAGTAAGAGTTAAGACCTTAGCTATTAGGCCAGAGTAAGAGTTAAGACCTTAACCAGTAGGCCAGAGTACGAGTCTAAGACCTTAGCTATTAGGCCAGAGTAAGAGTTAAGACCTTAGCTATTAGGCCAGAGTAAGAGTTAAGACCTTATTTATTAGGCAAGAGTAAGAGTAAAGACCTTATCCAGTAGGCCAGAGTAAGAGTTAAGACCTTAGCTAGTAGGCCAGAGTAAGAGTTAAGACCTTAACCAGTAGGCCAGAGTAAGAGTTAAGCCCTTAACCATTAGGCCAGAGTATGATTCTAAGACCTTAGCTATTAGGCCAGAGTAAGAGTTAAGACCTTAGCTATTAGGCCAGAGTAAGAGTTAAGACCTTAACCATTAGGCCAGAGTACTAGTCTAAGACCTTAGCTATTAGGCCAGAGTAAGAGTCTAAGACCTTAGCTATTAGGCCAGAGTAAGAGTTAAGACTGTAACCATTAGGCCAGAGTATGAGTCTAAGAACTTAGTTATTAGGCCAGAGTAAAAGTTAAGACCTTAGCTATTAGGCCAGAGTAAGAGTTAAGACCTTAACCATTAGGCCAGAGTACGAGTATAAGACCTTAGCTATTAGGCCAGAGTAAGAGTTAAGACCTTAGCTATTAGGCCAGAGTAATAGTTAACACCTTAGCTATTAGGCCAGAGTAAGAGTTAAGACCTTAACCAGTAGTCCAGAGTAAGAGTTAAGACCTTAACCATTAGGCCAGAGTACGAGTCTACGGCCTTAGCTATTAGGCCAGAGTAAGAGTTAAGACCTTAATCAGTAGGCCAGAGTAAGAGTTAAGACCTTAACCATTAGGCCAGAGTACGAGTCTAAGACCTTAGCTATTAGGCCAGAGTAAGAGTTAAGACCTTAGCTATTAGGCCAGAGTAAGAGTTAAGACCTTAACCAGTAGGCCAGAGTACGAGTCTAAGACCTTAGCTATTAGGCCAGAGTAAGAGTTAAGACCTTAACCAGTAGGCCGGAGTAAATATTAAGACCTTAACCTGTAGGCCAGAGTACGAGTCTAAGACCTTAGCTATTAGGCCAGAGTAAGAGTTAAGACCTTAGCTAGTAGGCCAGAGTAAGAGTTAAGACCTTAACCAGTAGGCCAGAGTACGAGTCTAAGACCTTAGCTATTAGGCCAGAGTACGAGTGTAAGACCTTAGCTATTAGGCCAGAGTAAGAGTTGAGACCTTAACCATTAGGCCAGAGTACGAGTCTAAGACCTTAGCTATTAGGCCAGAGTAAGAGTTAAGACCTTAGCGATTAGGCCAGAGTAAGAGTTAAGACCTTAACCATTAGGCCAGAGTACGAGTCTAAGACCTTAGCTTTTAGGCCAGAGTAAGAGTTAAGACCTTAGCTATTAGGCCAGAGTAAGAGTTAAGCCCTTAACCATTAGGCCAGAGTACGAGTCTAAGACCATAGCTATTAGGCCAGAGTAAGATTTAAGACCTTAGCTATTAGGCCAGAGCAATAGATAACAGCTTAGCTATTAGGCCAGAGTAAGAGTTATGACCTTAACCAGTAGGCAAGAGTAAGAGTTAAGACCTTAACCATTAGGCCATAGTACGAGTCTACGACCTTAGCTATTAGGCTAGAGTAAGAGTTAAGACCTTAATCAGTAGGCCAGAGTAAGAGTTAAGACCTTAACCATTAGGCCAGAGTACGAGTCTAAGACTTTAGCTATTAGGCCAGAGTAAGAGTTAAGACCTTAACCAGTAGGCCAGAGTACAAATCTAAGACCTTAGCTATTAGGCCAGAGTAAGAGTTAAGACCTTAGCTATTAGGCCAGAGAAAGAGTTAAGACCTTATTTATTAGGCAAGAGTAAGAGTAAAGACCTTAACCAGTAGGCCAGAGTAAGAGTTAAGACCTTAGCTAGTAGGCCAGAGTAAGAGTTAAGACCTTAACCAGTAGGCCAGAGTAAGAGTTAAGCCCTTAACCATTAGGCCAGAGTATGAGTCTAAGACCTTAACTATTAGGCCAGAGTAAGAGTTAAGACCTTAGCCATTAGGCCAGAGTAAGAGTTAAGACCTTAACCATTAGGCCAGAGTACGAGTCTAAGACCTTAGCTATTAGGCCAGAGTAAGAGTTAAGACCTTAGCTATTAGGCCAGAGTAAGAGTTAAGACCTTAACCATTAGGCCAGAGTACGAGTCTAAGACCTTAGCTATTAGGCCAGAGTAAGAGTTAAGACCTTAGCTATTAGGCCAGAGTAAGAGTTAAGACCTTATCCAGTAGGCCAGAGTATGAGTCTAAGACCTGAGCTATTAGGCCAGAGTAAGAGTCTAAGACCTTAGCTATTAGGCCAGAGTAAGAGTTAAGACCTTAACCATTAGGCCAGAGTATGAGTCTAAGACCTTAGTTATTAGGCCAGAGTAAGAGTTAAGACCTTAGCTATTAGGCCAGAGTAAGAGTTAAGACCTTCACCATTAGGCCAGAGTACGAGTCTAAGACCTTAGCTATTAGGCCAGAGTAAGAGTTAAGACCTTAGCTATTAGGCCAGAGTAAGATTTAAGACCTTAACCATTAGGCCAGAGTACGAGTCTAAGACCTTATCTATTAGGCCAGAGTTAGATTTAAGACCTTAGCTATTAGGCCAGAGTAATAGTTAACACCTTAGCTATTAGGCCAGAGTAAGAGTTTAGACCTAAACCAGTAGGCCAGAGTAAGAGTTAAGATCTTAACCAGTAGGCCAGAGTACGAGTCTAAGACCTTAGCTATTAGGCCAGTGTAAGAGTTAAGACCTTAACCAGTAGGCCAAAGTACGAGTCTAAGACCTTAGCTATTAGGCCAGAGTAAGAGTTAAGACCTTAGCTATTAGGCCAGAGTAAGAGTTAAGACCTTATTTATTAGGCAAGAGTAAGAGTAAAGGCCTTAACCAGTAGGCCAGAGTAAGAGTTAAGACCTTAGCTAGTAGGCCAGAGTAAGAGTTAAGACCTTAACCAGTAGGCCAGAGTAAGAGTTAAGCCCTTAACCATTAGGCCAGAGTATGAGTCTAAGACCTTAGCTATTAGGCCAGAGTAAGAGTTAAGACCTTAGCTATTAGGCCAGAGTAAGAGTTAAGCCCTTAACCATTAGGCCAGAGTATGAGTCTAAGACCTTAGCTATTAGGCCAGAGTAAGAGTTAACACCTTAGCTATTAGGCCAGAGTAAGAGTTAAGACCTTAACCATTAGGCCAGAGTACGAGTCTAAGACCTTAGCTATTAGGCCAGAGTAAGAGTTAAGACCTTAGCTATTAGGCCAGAGTAAGAGTTAAGACCTTAACCATTAGGCCAGAGTATGAGTCTAAGACCTTAGCTATTAGGCCAGAGTAAGAGTTAAGACCTTAACCAGTAGGCCAGAGCATGAGTCTAAGACCTTAGCTATTAGGCCAGAGTAAGAGTTAAGACCTTAACCAGTAGGCCAGAGTAAAAGTTAAGACCTTAACCTGTAGGCCATAGTACAAGTCTAAGACGTTAGCTATTAGGCCAGAGTAAGAGTTAAGACCTTAACCATTAGGCCAGAGTACGAGTCTAAGACCTTAGCTATTAGGCCAGAGTAAGAGTTGAGACCTTAGCTATTAGGCCAGAGTAAGAGTTAAGACCTTAACCTGTAGGCCATAGTACGAGTCTAAGACGTTAGCTATTAGGCCAGAGTAAGAGTTAAGACCTTAACCAGTAGGCCAGAGTAAGAGTCTAAGACCTTAGCTATTAGGCCAGAGTAAGAGTTAAGACCTTAACCAGTAGGCCAGAGTAAAAGTTAAGACCTTAACCTGTAGGCCATAGTACAAGTCTAAGACGTTAGATATTAGGCCAGAGTAAGAGTTAAGACCTTAACCATTAGGCCAGAGTACGAGTCTAAGACCTTAGCTATTAGGCCAGAGTAAGAGTTGAGACCTTAGCTATTAGGCCAGAGTAAGAGTTAAGACCTTAACCAGTAGGCAAGAGTAAGAGTTAAGACCTTAACCATTATGCCAGAGTACGAGTCTAAGACCTTAGCTATTAGGCCATAGCAAGAGATAGGACCTTAACCAGTAGGCCAGAGTAAGAGTTAAGACCTTAACCAGTTGGCCAGAGTAAGAGTTAAGACCTTAGCTATTAGGCCAGAGTAAGAGTTAAGACCTTAACCAGTAGGCCAGAGTAAGAGTTAAGACCTTAACCAGTAGGCCAGAGTACGAGTCTAAGACCTTAGCTATTTGGCCAGAGCAAGAGTTATGACCTTAACCATTAGGCCAGAGTACAAGTCTAAGACCTTAGCTATTAGGCCAGAGTAAGCGTTGAGACCTTAGCTATTAGGCCAGAGTAAGAGTTAAGACCTTAACCAGTAGGCCAGGGTAAAAGTTAAGACCTTAACCTGTAGGCCATAGTATGAGTCTAAGACGTTAGCTATTAGGCCAGAGTAAGAGTTAAGACCTTACCTATTAGGCCAGAGTAAGAGTTAAGACCTTAACCATTAGGCCAGAGTACGAGTCTAAGACCTTAGCTATTAGGCCAGAGTAAGAGTTAAGACCTTAGCTATTAGGCAAGAGTAAGAGTAAAGACCTTAACCAGTAGGCCAAAGTAAGAGTTAAGACCTTAGCTAGTAGGCCAGAGTAAGAGTTAAGACCTTAACCAGTAGGCCAGAGTAAGAGTTAAGCCCTTAACCATTAGGCCAGAGTATGAGTCTAAGACCTTAGCTATTAGGCCAGAGTAAGAGTTAAGTCCTTAGCTATTAGGCCAGAGTAAGACTTAAGACCTTAACCATTAGGCCAGAGTACGAGTCTAAGACCTTAGCTATTAGGCCAGAGTAAGAGTTAATACCTTACCAATTAGGCCAGAGTAAGAGTTAAGACCTTAACTATTAGGCCAGAGTATGAGTCTAAGACCTTAGCTATTAGGCCAGAGTAAGAGTTAAGACCTTAGCTATTAGGCCAGAGTAAGAGTTAAGACCTTAACCAGTAGGCCAGAGTACAAGTCTAAGACCTTAGCTATTAGGCCAGAGTACGAGTCTAAGACCTTAGCTATTAGGCCAGAGTAAGAGTTAAGACCTTAACCATTAGGCCAGAGTACGAGTCTAAGACCTTAGTTATTAGGCCAGAGTAAGAGTTAAGACCTTAGCTATTAGGCCAGAGTAAGAGTTAAGACCTTAACCATTAGGCCAGAGTACGAGTCTAAGACCTTAGCTATTAGGCCAGAGAAAGAGTTAAGACCTTAACCAGTAGGCCAGAGTAAGAGTTAAGACCTTAACCTGTAGGCCATAGTACGAGTCCAAGACCTTAGCTATTAGGCCAGAGTAAAAATTAAGACCTTAACCAGTAGGCCAGAGTAAGAGTTAAGACCTTAACCAGTAGGCAAGAGTAAGAGTTAAGAACTTAACCATTAGGCCAGAGTACGATTCTACGACCTTAGCTATTAGGCCAGAGTAAGAGTTAAGACCTTAATCAGTAGGCCAGAGTAAGAGTTAAGACCTTAAACATTAGGCCAGAGTACAAGTCTAAGACCTTAGCTATTAGGCCAGAGTAAGATTTAAGACCTTAGCTATTAGGCCAGAGTAAGAGTTAAGACATTAACCAGTAGGCCAGAGTACGAGTCTAAGACCTTAGCTATTAGGCCAGAGTAAGAGTTAAGACCTTAACCAGTAGGCCAGAGTAAGAGTTAAGACCTAAACCTGTAGGCCATAGTACGAGTCTAAGACCTTAGCTATTAGGCCAGAGTAAGAGTTAAGACCTTAGCTATTAGGCCAGAGTAAGAGTTAAGACCTTACCCATTAGGCCAGAGTACGAGTCCTAGACCTTAGCTATTAGGCCAGAGAAAGAGTTAAGACCTTAGCTATTAGGCCAGAGTAAGAGTTAAGACCTTAACCATTAGGCCAGAGTAGGAGTCTGAGACCATAGCTATTAGGCCAGAGTAAGATTTAAGATCTTAGCTATTAGGCCAGAGTACGAGTTAAGACCTTAGCTATTAGGCAAGAGTAAGAGTAAAGACCTTAACCAGTAGGCCAGAGTAAGAGTTAAGACCTTAGCTAGTAGGCCAGAGTAAGAGTTAAGACCTTAACCAGTAGCCAGAGTAAGAGTTAAGCCCTTAACCATTAGGCCAGAGTACGAGTCTAAGACCTTAGCTATTAGGCCAGAGTAAGAGTTAAGACCTTAGCTATTAGGCCAGAGTAAGAGTTAAGACCTTAACCATTAGGCCAGAGTACGAGTCTAAGACCTTAGCTATTAGGCCAGAGTAAGAGTTAAGACCTTAGCTATTAGGCCAGAGTAAGAGTTAAGACCTTAACCAGTAGGCCAGAGTACGAGTCTAAGACCTTAGCTATTAGGCCAGAGTTAGAGTTAAGACCTTAGCTATTAGGCCAGAGTAAGAGTTAAGACCTTAACCAGTAGGCCAGAGTATGAGTCTAAGACCTTAGCTATTAGGCCAGAGTACGAGTCTAAGACCTTAGCTATTAGGCCAGAGTAAGAGTTAAGACCTTAACCATTAGGCCAGAGTACGAGTCTAAGACCTTAGCTATTAGGCCAGAGTTAGAGTTAAGACCTTAGCTATTAGGCCAGAGTAAGAGTTAAGACCTTAACCAGTAGGCCAGAGTATGAGTCTAAGACCTTAGCTATTAGGCCAGAGTACGAGTCTAAGACCTTAGCTATTAGGCCAGAGTAAGAGTTAAGACCATAACCATTAGGCCAGAGTACGAGTCTAAGACCTTAGTTATTAGGCCAGAGTAAGAGTTAAGACCTTAGCTAGTAGGCCAGAGTAAGAGTTAAGACCTTAACCAGTAGGCCAGAGTAAGAGTTAAGACCTTAACCATTAGGCCAGAGTACAAGCCTAAGAACTTAGCTATTAGGCCAGAGTAAGAGTTAAGACCTTAGCTATTAGGCCAGATTAAGAGTTAAGACCTTAAGCATTAGGCCAGAGTACGAGTCTAAGACCTTAGCTATTAGGCCAGAGTAAGATTTAAGACCTTAGCTATTAGGCCAGAGTAATAGTTAACACCTTAGCTATTAGGCCAGAGTAAGAGTTAAGACCTTAACCAGTAGGCCAGAGTAAGAGTTAAGACCTTACCCATTAGGCCAGAGTACGAGTCTACGACCTTATCTATTAGGCCAGAGTAAGAGTTAAGACCTTAATCAGTAGGCCAGAGTAAGAGTTAAGACCTTAACCATTAGGCCAGAGTACGAGTCTAAGACCTTAGCTATTAGGCCAGAGTAAGAGTTAAGACCTTAGCTATTAGGCCAGAGTAAGAGTTAAGACCTTAACCAGTAGGCCAGAGTACGAGTCTAAGACCTTAGCTATTAGGCCAGAGTAAGAGTTAAGACCTTAGCTATTAGGCCAGAGTAAGAGTTAAGACCTTATTTATTAGGCAAGAGTAAGAGTAAAGACCTTATCCAGTAGGCCAGAGTAAGAGTTAAGACCTTAGCTAGTAGGCCAGAGTAAGAGTTAAGACCTTAACCAGTAGGCCAGAGTAAGAGTTAAGCCCTTAACCATTAGGCCAGAGTATGATTCTAAGACCTTAGCTATTAGGCCAGAGTAAGAGTTAAGACCTTAGCTATTAGGCCAGAGTAAGAGTTAAGACCTTAACCATTAGGCCAGAGTACTAGTCTAAGACCTTAGCTATTAGGCCAGAGTAAGAGTCTAAGACCTTAGCTATTAGGCCAGAGTAAGAGTTAAGACTGTAACCATTAGGCCAGAGTATGAGTCTAAGAACTTAGTTATTAGGCCAGAGTAAAAGTTAAGACCTTAGCTATTAGGCCAGAGTAAGAGTTAAGACCTTAACCATTAGGCCAGAGTACGAGTATAAGACCTTAGCTATTAGGCCAGAGTAAGAGTTAAGACCTTAGCTATTAGGCCAGAGTAATAGTTAACACCTTAGCTATTAGGCCAGAGTAAGAGTTAAGACCTTAACCAGTAGTCCAGAGTAAGAGTTAAGACCTTAACCATTAGGCCAGAGTACGAGTCTACGGCCTTAGCTATTAGGCCAGAGTAAGAGTTAAGACCTTAATCAGTAGGCCAGAGTAAGAGTTAAGACCTTAACCATTAGGCCAGAGTACGAGTCTAAGACCTTAGCTATTAGGCCAGAGTAAGAGTTAAGACCTTAGCTATTAGGCCAGAGTAAGAGTTAAGACCTTAACCAGTAGGCCAGAGTACGAGTCTAAGACCTTAGCTATTAGGCCAGAGTAAGAGTTAAGACCTTAACCAGTAGGCCGGAGTAAATATTAAGACCTTAACCTGTAGGCCAGAGTACGAGTCTAAGACCTTAGCTATTAGGCCAGAGTAAGAGTTAAGACCTTAGCTAGTAGGCCAGAGTAAGAGTTAAGACCTTAACCAGTAGGCCAGAGTACGAGTCTAAGACCTTAGCTATTAGGCCAGAGTACGAGTGTAAGACCTTAGCTATTAGGCCAGAGTAAGAGTTGAGACCTTAACCATTAGGCCAGAGTACGAGTCTAAGACCTTAGCTATTAGGCCAGAGTAAGAGTTAAGACCTTAGCGATTAGGCCAGAGTAAGAGTTAAGACCTTAACCATTAGGCCAGAGTACGAGTCTAAGACCTTAGCTTTTAGGCCAGAGTAAGAGTTAAGACCTTAGCTATTAGGCCAGAGTAAGAGTTAAGACCTTAACCATTAGGCCAGAGTACGAGTCTAAGACCATAGCTATTAGGCCAGAGTAAGATTTAAGACCTTAGCTATTAGGCCAGAGCAATAGATAACAGCTTAGCTATTAGGCCAGAGTAAGAGTTATGACCTTAACCAGTAGGCAAGAGTAAGAGTTAAGACCTTAACCATTAGGCCATAGTACGAGTCTACGACCTTAGCTATTAGGCTAGAGTAAGAGTTAAGACCTTAATCAGTAGGCCAGAGTAAGAGTTAAGACCTTAACCATTAGGCCAGAGTACGAGTCTAAGACTTTAGCTATTAGGCCAGAGTAAGAGTTAAGACCTTAACCAGTAGGCCAGAGTACAAATCTAAGACCTTAGCTATTAGGCCAGAGTAAGAGTTAAGACCTTAGCTATTAGGCCAGAGAAAGAGTTAAGACCTTATTTATTAGGCAAGAGTAAGAGTAAAGACCTTAACCAGTAGGCCAGAGTAAGAGTTAAGACCTTAGCTAGTAGGCCAGAGTAAGAGTTAAGACCTTAACCAGTAGGCCAGAGTAAGAGTTAAGCCCTTAACCATTAGGCCAGAGTATGAGTCTAAGACCTTAACTATTAGGCCAGAGTAAGAGTTAAGACCTTAGCCATTAGGCCAGAGTAAGAGTTAAGACCTTAACCATTAGGCCAGAGTACGAGTCTAAGACCTTAGCTATTAGGCCAGAGTAAGAGTTAAGACCTTAGCTATTAGGCCAGAGTAAGAGTTAAGACCTTAACCATTAGGCCAGAGTACGAGTCTAAGACCTTAGCTATTAGGCCAGAGTAAGAGTTAAGACCTTAGCTATTAGGCCAGAGTAAGAGTTAAGACCTTATCCAGTAGGCCAGAGTATGAGTCTAAGACCTGAGCTATTAGGCCAGAGTAAGAGTCTAAGACCTTAGCTATTAGGCCAGAGTAAGAGTTAAGACCTTAACCATTAGGCCAGAGTATGAGTCTAAGACCTTAGTTATTAGGCCAGAGTAAGAGTTAAGACCTTAGCTATTAGGCCAGAGTAAGAGTTAAGACCTTCACCATTAGGCCAGAGTACGAGTCTAAGACCTTAGCTATTAGGCCAGAGTAAGAGTTAAGACCTTAGCTATTAGGCCAGAGTAAGATTTAAGACCTTAACCATTAGGCCAGAGTACGAGTCTAAGACCTTATCTATTAGGCCAGAGTTAGATTTAAGACCTTAGCTATTAGGCCAGAGTAATAGTTAACACCTTAGCTATTAGGCCAGAGTAAGAGTTTAGACCTAAACCAGTAGGCCAGAGTAAGAGTTAAGATCTTAACCAGTAGGCCAGAGTACGAGTCTAAGACCTTAGCTATTAGGCCAGTGTAAGAGTTAAGACCTTAACCAGTAGGCCAAAGTACGAGTCTAAGACCTTAGCTATTAGGCCAGAGTAAGAGTTAAGACCTTAGCTATTAGGCCAGAGTAAGAGTTAAGACCTTATTTATTAGGCAAGAGTAAGAGTAAAGGCCTTAACCAGTAGGCCAGAGTAAGAGTTAAGACCTTAGCTAGTAGGCCAGAGTAAGAGTTAAGACCTTAACCAGTAGGCCAGAGTAAGAGTTAAGCCCTTAACCATTAGGCCAGAGTATGAGTCTAAGACCTTAGCTATTAGGCCAGAGTAAGAGTTAAGACCTTAGCTATTAGGCCAGAGTAAGAGTTAAGCCCTTAACCATTAGGCCAGAGTATGAGTCTAAGACCTTAGCTATTAGGCCAGAGTAAGAGTTAACACCTTAGCTATTAGGCCAGAGTAAGAGTTAAGACCTTAACCATTAGGCCAGAGTACGAGTCTAAGACCTTAGCTATTAGGCCAGAGTAAGAGTTAAGACCTTAGCTATTAGGCCAGAGTAAGAGTTAAGACCTTAACCATTAGGCCAGAGTATGAGTCTAAGACCTTAGCTATTAGGCCAGAGTAAGAGTTAAGACCTTAACCAGTAGGCCAGAGCATGAGTCTAAGACCTTAGCTATTAGGCCAGAGTAAGAGTTAAGACCTTAACCAGTAGGCCAGAGTAAAAGTTAAGACCTTAACCTGTAGGCCATAGTACAAGTCTAAGACGTTAGCTATTAGGCCAGAGTAAGAGTTAAGACCTTAACCATTAGGCCAGAGTACGAGTCTAAGACCTTAGCTATTAGGCCAGAGTAAGAGTTGAGACCTTAGCTATTAGGCCAGAGTAAGAGTTAAGACCTTAACCTGTAGGCCATAGTACGAGTCTAAGACGTTAGCTATTAGGCCAGAGTAAGAGTTAAGACCTTAACCAGTAGGCCAGAGTAAGAGTCTAAGACCTTAGCTATTAGGCCAGAGTAAGAGTTAAGACCTTAACCAGTAGGCCAGAGTAAAAGTTAAGACCTTAACCTGTAGGCCATAGTACAAGTCTAAGACGTTAGATATTAGGCCAGAGTAAGAGTTAAGACCTTAACCATTAGGCCAGAGTACGAGTCTAAGACCTTAGCTATTAGGCCAGAGTAAGAGTTGAGACCTTAGCTATTAGGCCAGAGTAAGAGTTAAGACCTTAACCAGTAGGCAAGAGTAAGAGTTAAGACCTTAACCATTATGCCAGAGTACGAGTCTAAGACCTTAGCTATTAGGCCATAGCAAGAGATAGGACCTTAACCAGTAGGCCAGAGTAAGAGTTAAGACCTTAACCAGTTGGCCAGAGTAAGAGTTAAGACCTTAGCTATTAGGCCAGAGTAAGAGTTAAGACCTTAACCAGTAGGCCAGAGTAAGAGTTAAGACCTTAACCAGTAGGCCAGAGTACGAGTCTAAGACCTTAGCTATTTGGCCAGAGCAAGAGTTATGACCTTAACCATTAGGCCAGAGTACAAGTCTAAGACCTTAGCTATTAGGCCAGAGTAAGCGTTGAGACCTTAGCTATTAGGCCAGAGTAAGAGTTAAGACCTTAACCAGTAGGCCAGGGTAAAAGTTAAGACCTTAACCTGTAGGCCATAGTATGAGTCTAAGACGTTAGCTATTAGGCCAGAGTAAGAGTTAAGACCTTACCTATTAGGCCAGAGTAAGAGTTAAGACCTTAACCATTAGGCCAGAGTACGAGTCTAAGACCTTAGCTATTAGGCCAGAGTAAGAGTTAAGACCTTAGCTATTAGGCAAGAGTAAGAGTAAAGACCTTAACCAGTAGGCCAAAGTAAGAGTTAAGACCTTAGCTAGTAGGCCAGAGTAAGAGTTAAGACCTTAACCAGTAGGCCAGAGTAAGAGTTAAGCCCTTAACCATTAGGCCAGAGTATGAGTCTAAGACCTTAGCTATTAGGCCAGAGTAAGAGTTAAGTCCTTAGCTATTAGGCCAGAGTAAGACTTAAGACCTTAACCATTAGGCCAGAGTACGAGTCTAAGACCTTAGCTATTAGGCCAGAGTAAGAGTTAATACCTTAGCAATTAGGCCAGAGTAAGAGTTAAGACCTTAACTATTAGGCCAGAGTATGAGTCTAAGACCTTAGCTATTAGGCCAGAGTAAGAGTTAAGACCTTAGCTATTAGGCCAGAGTAAGAGTTAAGACCTTAACCAGTAGGCCAGAGTACAAGTCTAAGACCTTAGCTATTAGGCCAGAGTACGAGTCTAAGACCTTAGCTATTAGGCCAGAGTAAGAGTTAAGACCTTAACCATTAGGCCAGAGTACGAGTCTAAGACCTTAGTTATTAGGCCAGAGTAAGAGTTAAGACCTTAGCTATTAGGCCAGAGTAAGAGTTAAGACCTTAACCATTAGGCCAGAGTACGAGTCTAAGACCTTAGCTATTAGGCCAGAGAAAGAGTTAAGACCTTAACCAGTAGGCCAGAGTAAGAGTTAAGACCTTAACCTGTAGGCCATAGTACGAGTCCAAGACCTTAGCTATTAGGCCAGAGTAAAAATTAAGACCTTAACCAGTAGGCCAGAGTAAGAGTTAAGACCTTAACCAGTAGGCCAGAGTACGAGTCTAAGACCTTAGCTATTAGGCCAGAGTAAGAGTTAAGACCTTAACCAGTAGGCCAGAGTAAGAGTTAAGACCTTAACCAGTAGGCAAGAGTAAGAGTTAAGAACTTAACCATTAGGCCAGAGTACGATTCTACGACCTTAGCTATTAGGCCAGAGTAAGAGTTAAGACCTTAATCAGTAGGCCAGAGTAAGAGTTAAGACCTTAAACATTAGGCCAGAGTACAAGTCTAAGACCTTAGCTATTAGGCCAGAGTAAGATTTAAGACCTTAGCTATTAGGCCAGAGTAAGAGTTAAGACATTAACCAGTAGGCCAGAGTACAAGTCTAAGACCTTAGCTATTAGGCCAGAGTAAGAGTTAAGACCTTAACCAGTAGGCCAGAGTAAGAGTTAAGACCTAAACCTGTAGGCCATAGTACGAGTCTAAGACCTTAGCTATTAGGCCAGAGTAAGAGTTAAGACCTTAGCTATTAGGCCAGAGTAAGAGTTAAGACCTTACCCATTAGGCCAGAGTACGAGTCCTAGACCTTAGCTATTAGGCCAGAGAAAGAGTTAAGACCTTAGCTATTAGGCCAGAGTAAGAGTTAAGACCTTAACCATTAGGCCAGAGTAGGAGTCTGAGACCATAGCTATTAGGCCAGAGTAAGATTTAAGATCTTAGCTATTAGGCCAGAGTAAGAGTTAAGACCTTAGCTATTAGGCAAGAGTAAGAGTAAAGACCTTAACCAGTAGGCCAGAGTAAGAGTTAAGACCTTAGCTAGTAGGCCAGAGTAAGAGTTAAGACCTTAACCAGTAGCCAGAGTAAGAGTTAAGCCCTTAACCATTAGGCCAGAGTACGAGTCTAAGACCTTAGCTATTAGGCCAGAGTAAGAGTTAAGACCTTAGCTATTAGGCCAGAGTAAGAGTTAAGACCTTAACCATTAGGCCAGAGTACGAGTCTAAGACCTTAGCTTTTAGGCCAGAGTAAGAGTTAAGACCTTAGCTATTAGGCCAGAGTAAGAGTTAAGACCTTAACCAGTAGGCCAGAGTACGAGTCTAAGACCTTAGCTATTAGGCCAGAGTTAGAGTTAAGACCTTAGCTATTAGGCCAGAGTAAGAGTTAAGACCTTAACCAGTAGGCCAGAGTATGAGTCTAAGACCTTAGCTATTAGGCCAGAGTACGAGTCTAAGACCTTAGCTATTAGGCCAGAGTAAGAGTTAAGACCTTAACCATTAGGCCAGAGTACGAGTCTAAGACCTTAGCTATTAGGCCAGAGTTAGAGTTAAGACCTTAGCTATTAGGCCAGAGTAAGAGTTAAGACCTTAACCAGTAGGCCAGAGTATGAGTCTAAGACCTTAGCTATTAGGCCAGAGTACGAGTCTAAGACCTTAGCTATTAGGCCAGAGTAAGAGTTAAGACCATAACCATTAGGCCAGAGTACGAGTCTAAGACCTTAGTTATTAGGCCAGAGTAAGAGTTAAGACCTTAGCTAGTATGCCAGAGTAAGAGTTAAGACCTTAACCATTAGGCCAGAGTACGAGTCTAAGACCTTAGCTATTAGGCCAGAGTAAGAGTTAAGACCTTAGCTATTAGGCCAGAGTAAGAGTTAAGACTCTAACCATTAGGCCATTGTACGAGTCTAAGACCTTAGCTATTAGGCCAGAGTAAGATGTAAGACCTTAGCTATTAGGCCAGAGTAATAGTTAACACCTTAGCTATTAGGCCAGAGTAAGAGTTAAGACCTTAACCAGTAGGCCAGAGTAAGAGTTAAGACCTTAACCATAAGGCCAGAGTACGAGTTTACGACCTTAGCTATTAGGCCAGAGTAAGAGTTAAGACCTTAATCAGTAGGCCAGAGTAAGAGTTAAGACCTTAGCTATTAGGCCAGAGTAAGAGTTAAGACCTTAGCTATTATGCAAGAGTAAGAGTAAAGACCTTAACCAGTAGGCCAGAGTAAGAGTTAAGACCTTAGCTAGTAGGCCAGAGTAAGAGTTAAGACCTTAACTAGTAGGCCAGAGTAAGAGTTAAGCCCTTAACCATTAGGCCAGAGTACGAGTCTAAGACCTTAGCAATTATGCCAGAGTAAGAGTGAAGACCTTAGCTATTAGGCCAGAGTAAGAGTTAAGACCTTAACCATTAGGCCAGAGTACGAGTCTAAGACCTTAGCTATTAGGCCAGAGTAAGAGTTAAGACCTTAGCTATTAGGCCAGAGTAAGAGTTAAGACCTTAACCATTAGGCCAGAGTACGAGTCTAAGACCTTAGCTATTAGGCCAGAGTAAGAGTTAAGACCTTAGCTATTAGGCCAGAGTAAGAGTTAAGACCTTAACCATTAGGCCAGAGTACGAGTCTAAGACCTTAGCTATTAGGCCAGAGTAAGAGTTAAGACCTTAGCTATTAGGCCAGAGTAAGAGTTAAGACCTTAACCATTAGGCCAGAGTACGAGTCTAAGACCTTAGCTATTAGGCCAGAGTAAGAGTTAAGACCTTAGCTATTAGGCCAGAGTAAGAGTTAAGACCTTAACCATTAGGCCAGTGTATGAGTCAAAGACCTTAGCTATTAGGCCAGAGTAAGATTTAAGACCTTAGCTATTAGGCCAGAGTAATAGTTAACACCTTAGCTATTAGGCCAGAGTAAGAGTTAAGACCTTACCCAGTAGGCCAGATTAAGAGTTAAGACCTTAACCATTAGGACAGAGTACGAGTCTACGACCTTAGCTATTAGGCCAGAGTAAGAGTTAAGACCTTAATCAGTAGGCCAGAGTAAGAGTTAAGACCTTAACCATTAGGCCAGAGTACGAGTCAAAGACCTTAGCTATTAGGCCAGAGTAAGAGTCTAAGACCTTAGCTATTAGGCCAGAGTAAGAGTTAAGACCGTAACCATTAGGCCAGAGTATGAGTCTAAGAACTTAGTTATTAGGCCAGAGTAAGAGTTAAGACCTTAGCTATTAGGCCAGAGTAAGAGTTAGGACCTTAACCATTTGGCCAGAGTACGAGTCTACGACCTTAGCTATTAGGCCAGAGTAAGAGTTAAGACCTTAATCAGTAGGCCAGAGTAAGAGTTAAGACCTTAACCATTAGGCCAGAGTACGAGTCTAAGACCTTAGCTATTAGGCCAGAGTAAGAGTTAAGACCTTAGCTATTAGGCCAGAGTAAGAGTTAAGATCTTAACCAGTAGGCCAGAGTAAGAGTCTAAGACCTTAGCTATTAGGCCAGAGTAAGAGTTAAGACCTTAACCAGTAGGCCAGAGTAAAAGTTAAGACCTTAACCTGTAGGCCATAGTACGAGTCTAAGACGTTAGCTATTAGGCCAGAGTAAGAGTTAAGACCTTAACCAGTAGGCCAGAGTAAGAGTCTAAGACCTTAGCTATTAGGCCAGAGTAAGAGTTAAGACTTTAAACAGTAGGCCAGAGTAAAAGTTAAGACCTTAACCTGTAGGCCATAGTACAAGTCTAAGACGTTAGCTATTAGGCCAGAGTAAGAGTTAAGACCTTAACCATTAGGCCAGAGTACGAGTCTAAGACATTAGCTATTAGGCCAGAGTAAGAGTTGAGACCTTAGCTATTAGGCCAGAGTAAGAGTTAAGACCTTAACCAGTAGGCAAGAGTAAGAGTTAAGACCTTAACCATTATGCCAGAGTACGAGTCTAAGACCTTAGCTATTAGGCCATAGCAAGAGATAAGACCTTAACCAGTAGGCCAGAGTAAGAGTTAAGACCTTAACCAGTTGGCCAGAGTAAGAGTTAAGACCTTAGCTATTAGGCCAGAGTAAGAGTTAAGACCTTAACCAGTAGGCCAGAGTAAGAGTTAAGACCTTAACCAGTAGGCCAGTTTATGAGTCTAAGACCTTAGCTATTTGGCCAGAGCAAGAGTTATGACCTTAAACATTAGGCCAGAGTACGAGTCTAAGACCTTAGCTATTAGGCCATAGCAAGAGATAAGACCTTAACCAGTAGGCCAGAGTAAGAGTTAAGACCTTAACCAGTTGGCCAGAGTAAGAGTTAAGACCTTAGCTATTAGGCCAGAGTAAGAGTTAAGACCTTAACCAGTAGGCCAGGGTAAAAGTTAAGACCTTAACCTGTAGGCCATAGTATGAGTCTAAGACGTTAGCTATTAGGCCAGAGTAAGAGTTAAGACCTTACCTATTAGGCCAGAGTAAGAGTTAAGACCTTAACCATTAGGCCAGAGTATGAGTCTAAGACCTTAGCTATTAGGCCAGAGTAAGAGTTAAGACCTTAGCTATTAGGCAAGAGTAAGAGTAAAGACCTTAACCAGTAGGCCAAAGTAAGAGTTAAGACCTTAGCTAGTAGGCCAGAGTAAGAGTTAAGACCTTAACCAGTAGGCCAGAGTAAGAGTTAAGCCCTTAACCATTAGGCCAGAGTATGAGTCTAAGACCTTAGCTATTAGGCCAGAGTAAGAGTTAAGACCTTAGCTATTAGGCCAGAGTAAGACTTAAGACCTTAACCATTAGGCCAGAGTACGAGTCTAAGACCTTAGCTATTAGAACAGAGTAAGAGTTAAGACCTTAGCTATTAGGCCAGAGTAAGAGTTAAGACCTTAACCATTAGGCCAGAGTATGAGTCTAAGACCTTAGCTATTAGGCCAGAGTAAGATTTAAGACCTTAGCTATTAGGCCAGAGTAATAGTTAACACCTTAGCTATTAGGCCAGAGTAAGAGTTAAGACCTTAACCAGTAGGCCAGATTAAGAGTTAAGACCTTAACCATTTGGCCAGAGTACGAGTCTATGACCTTAGCTATTAGGCCAGAGTAAGAGTTAAGACCTTAATCAGTAGGCCAGAGTAAGAGTTAAGACCTTAACCATTAGGCCAGAGTACGAGTCTAAGACCTTAGCTATTAGGCCAGAGTAAGAGTTAAGACCTTAGCTATTAGGCCAGAGTAAGAGTTAAGACCTTAACCAGTAGGCCAGAGTAAGAGTCTAAGACCTTAGCTATTAGGCCAGAGTAAGAGTTAAGACCTTAACCAGTAGGCCGGAGTAAAAGTTAAGACCTTAACCTGTAGGCCATAGTACGAGTCTAAGACGTTAGCTATTAGGCCAGAGTAAGAGTTAAGACCTTAACCAGTAGGCCAGAGTAAGAGTCTAAGACCTTAGCTATTAGGCCAGAGTAAGAGTTAAGACCTTAACCAGTAGGCCAGAGTAAAAGTTAAGACCTTAACCTGTAGGCCATAGTACAAGTCTAAGACGTTAGCTATTAGGCCAGAGTAAGAGTTAAGACCTTAACCATTAGGCCAGAGTACGAGTCTAAGACCTTAGCTATTAGGCCAGAGTAAGAGTTGAGACCTTAGCTATTAGGCCAGAGTAAGAGTTAAGACCTTAACCTGTAGGCCATAGTACGAGTCTAAGACGTTAGCTATTAGGCCAGAGTAAGAGTTAAGACCTTAACCAGTAGGCCAGAGTAAGAGTCTAAGACCTTAGCTATTAGGCCAGAGTAAGAGTTAAGACCTTAACCAGTAGGCCAGAGTAAAAGTTAAGACCTTAACCTGTAGGCCATAGTACAAGTCTAAGACGTTAGATATTAGGCCAGAGTAAGAGTTAAGACCTTAACCATTAGGCCAGAGTACGAGTCTAAGACCTTAGCTATTAGGCCAGAGTAAGAGTTGAGACCTTAGCTATTAGGCCAGAGTAAGAGTTAAGACCTTAACCAGTAGGCAAGAGTAAGAGTTAAGACCTTAACCATTATGCCAGAGTACGAGTCTAAGACCTTAGCTATTAGGCCATAGCAAGAGATAAGACCTTAACCAGTAGGCCAGAGTAAGAGTTAAGACCTTAACCAGTTGGCCAGAGTAAGAGTTAAGACCTTAGCTATTAGGCCAGAGTAAGAGTTAAGACCTTAACCAGTAGGCCAGAGTAAGAGTTAAGACCTTAACCAGTAGGCCAGAGTACGAGTCTAAGACCTTAGCTATTTGGCCAGAGCAAGAGTTATGACCTTAACCATTAGGCCAGAGTACAAGTCTAAGACCTTAGCTATTAGGCCAGAGTAAGCGTTGAGACCTTAGCTATTAGGCCAGAGTAAGAGTTAAGACCTTAACCAGTAGGCCAGGGTAAAAGTTAAGACCTTAACCTGTAGGCCATAGTATGAGTCTAAGACGTTAGCTATTAGGCCAGAGTAAGAGTTAAGACCTTACCTATTAGGCCAGAGTAAGAGTTAAGACCTTAACCATTAGGCCAGAGTACGAGTCTAAGACCTTAGCTATTAGGCCAGAGTAAGAGTTAAGACCTTAGCTATTAGGCAAGAGTAAGAGTAAAGACCTTAACCAGTAGGCCAAAGTAAGAGTTAAGACCTTAGCTAGTAGGCCAGAGTAAGAGTTAAGACCTTAACCAGTAGGCCAGAGTAAGAGTTAAGCCCTTAACCATTAGGCCAGAGTATGAGTGTAAGACCTTAGCTATTAGGCCAGAGTAAGAGTTAATACCTTAGCAATTAGGCCAGAGTAAGAGTTAAGACCTTAACTATTAGGCCAGAGTACGAGTCTAAGACCTTAGCTATTAGGCCAGAGTAAGAGTTAAGACCTTAGCTATTAGGCCAGAGTAAGAGTTAAGACCTTAACCAGTAGGCCAGAGTACAAGTCTAAGACCTTAGCTATTGGGCCAGAGTACGAGTCTAAGACCTTAGCTATTAGGCCAGAGTAAGAGTTAAGACCTTAACCATTAGGCCAGAGTACGAGTCTAAGACCTTAGTTATTAGGCCAGAGTAAGAGTTAAGACCTTAGCTATTAGGCCAGAGTAAGAGTTAAGACCTTAACCATTAGGCCAGAGTACGAGTCTAAGACCTTAGCTATTAGGCCAGAGAAAGAGTTAAGACCTTAACCAGTAGGCCAGAGTAAGAGTTACGACCTTAACCTGTAGGCCATAGTACGAGTCCAAGACCTTAGCTATTAGGCCAGAGTAAAAGTTAAGACCTTAACCAGTAGGCCAGATTAAGAGTTAAGACCTTAACCAGTAGGCCAGAGTACGAGTCTAAGACCTTAGCTATTAGGCCAGAGTAAGAGTTAAGACCTTAACCAGTAGGCCAGAGTAAGAGTTAAGACCTTAACCAGTAGGCAAGAGTAAGAGTTAAGAACTTAACCATTAGGCCAGAGTACGATTCTACGACCTTAGCTATTAGGCCAGAGTAAGAGTTAAGACCTTAATCAGTAGGCCAGAGTAAGAGTTAAGACCTTAAACATTAGGCCAGAGTACAAGTCTAAGACCTTAGCTATTAGGCCAGAGTAAGATTTAAGACCTTAGCTATTAGGCCAGGGTAAGAGTTAAGACCTTAACCAGTAGGCCAGAGTACGAGTCTAAGACCTTAGCTATTAGGCCAGAGTAAGAGTTAAGACCTTAACCAGTAGGCCAGAGTAAGAGTTAAGACCTAAACCTGTAGGCCATAGTACGAGTCTAAGACCTTAGCTATTAGGCCAGAGTAAGAGTTAAGACCTTAGCTATTAGGCCAGAGTAAGAGTTAAGACCTTACCCATTAGGCCAGAGTACGAGTCCTAGACCTTAGCTATTAGGCCAGAGAAAGAGTTAAGACCTTAGCTATTAGGCCAGAGTAAGAGTTAAGACCTTAACCATTAGGCCAGAGTAGGAGTCTAAGACCATAGCTATTAGGCCAGAGTAAGAGTTAAGACCTTAGCTATTAGGCCAGAGTAAGAGTTAAGACCTTAGCTATTAGGCAAGAGTAAGAGTAAAGACCTTAACCAGTAGGCCAGAGTAAGAGTTAAGACCTTAGCTAGTAGGCCAGAGTAAGAGTTAAGACCTTAACCAGTAGCCAGAGTAAGAGTTAAGCCCTTAACCATTAGGCCAGAGTACGAGTCTAAGACCTTAGCTATTAGGCCAGAGTAAGAGTTAAGACCTTAGCTATTAGGCCAGAGTACGAGTCTAAGACCTTAGCTATTAGGCCAGAGTAAGAGTTAAGACCTTAGCTATTAGGCCAGAGTAAGAGTTAAGACCTTAACCATTAGGCCAGAGTACGAGTCTAAGACCTTAGCTATTAGGCCAGAGTTACAGTTAAGACCTTAGCTATTAGGCCAGAGTAAGAGTTAAGACCTTAACCAGTAGGCCAGAGTATGAGTCTAAGACCTTAGTTATTAGGCCAGAGTACGAGTCTAAGACCTTAGCTATTAGGCCAGAGTAAGAGTTAAGACCTTAACCATTAGGCCAGAGTACGAGTCTAAGACCTTAGCTATTAGGCCAGAGTTAGAGTTAAGACCTTAGCTATTAGGCCAGAGTAAGAGTTAAGACCTTAACCAGTAGGCCAGAGTATGAGTCTAAGACCTTAGCTATTAGGCCAGAGTACGAGTCTAAGACCTTAGCTATTAGGCCAGAGTAAGAGTTAAGACCATAACCATTAGGCCAGAGTACGAGTCTAAGACCTTAGTTATTAGGCCAGAGTAAGAGTTAAGACCTTAGCTAGTATGCCAGAGTAAGAGTTAAGACCTTAACCATTAGGCCAGAGTACGAGTCTAAGACCTTAGCTATTAGGCCAGAGTAAGAGTTAAGACCTTAGCTATTAGGCCAGAGTAAGAGTTAAGACCCTAACCATTAGGCCATTGTACGAGTCTAAGACCTTAGCTATTAGGCCAGAGTAAGATGTAAGACCTTAGCTATTAGGCCAGAGTAATAGTTAACACCTTAGCTATTAGGCCAGAGTAAGAGTTAAGACCTTAACCAGTAGGCCAGAGTAAGAGTTAAGACCTTAACCATTAGGCCAGAGTACGAGTTTACGACCTTAGCTATTAGGCCAGAGTAAGAGTTAAGACCTTAATCAGTGGGCCAGAGTAAGAGTTAAGACCTTAGCTATTAGGCCAGAGTAAGAGTTAAGACCTTAGCTATTATGCAAGAGTAAGAGTAAAGACCTTAACCAGTAGGCCAGAGTAAGAGTTAAGACCTTAGCTAGTAGGCCAGAGTAAGAGTTAAGACCTTAACCAGTAGGCCAGAGTAAGAGTTAAGCCCTTAACCATTAGGCCAGAGTACGAGTCTAAGACCTTAGCTATTAGGCCAGAGTAAGAGTGAAGACCTTAGCTATTAGGCCAGAGTAAGAGTTAAGACCTTAACCATTAGGCCAGAGTACGAGTCTAAGACCTTAGCTATTAGGCCAGAGTAAGAGTTAAGACCTTAGCTATTAGGCCAGATTAAGAGTTAAGACCTTAACCATTAGGCCAGAGTACGAGTCTAAGACCTTAGCTATTAGGCCAGAGTAAGAGTTAAGACCTTAGCTATTAGGCCAGAGTAAGAGTTAAGACCTTAACCATTAGGCCAGAGTACGAGTCTAAGACCTTAGCTATTAGGCCAGAGTAAGAGTTAAGAGCTTAGCTATTAGGCCAGAGTAAGAGTTAAGACCTTAACCATTAGGCCAGAGTACGAGTCTAAGACCTTAGCTATTAGGCCAGAGTAAGAGTTAAGACCTTAGCTATTAGGCCAGAGTAAGAGTTAAGACCTTAACCATTAGGCCAGTGTACGAGTCTAAGACCTTAGCTATTAGGCCAGAGTAAGATTTAAGACCTTAGCTATTAGGCCAGAGTAATAGTTAACACCTTAGCTATTAGGCCAGAGTAAGAGTTAAGACCTTACCCAGTAGGCCAGATTAAGAGTTAAGACCTTAACCATTAGGACAGAGTACGAGTCTACGACCTTAGCTATTAGGCCAGAGTAAGAGTTAAGACCTTAATCAGTAGGCCAGAGTAAGAGTTAAGACCTTAACCATTAGGCCAGAGTACGAGTCTAAGACCTTAGCTATTAGGCCAGAGTAAGAGTCTAAGACCTTAGCTATTAGGCCAGAGTAAGAGTTAAGACCGTAACCATTAGGCCAGAGTATGAGTCTAAGAACTTAGTTATTAGGCCAGAGTAAGAGTTAAGACCTTAGCTATTAGGCCAGAGTAAGAGTTAAGACCTTAACCATTAGGCCAGAGTACGAGTATAAGACCTTAGCTATCAGGCCAGAGTAAGAGTTAAGACCTTAGCTATTAGGCCAGAGTACGAGTCTAAGACCTTAGCTATTAGGCCAGAGTAAGAGTTGAGACGTTAGCTATTAGGCCAGAGTAAGAGTTAAGACCTTAACCTGTAGGCCATAGTACGAGTCTAAGACGTTAGCTATTAGGCCAGAGTAAGAGTTAAGACCTTAACCAGTAGGCCAGAGTAAGAGTCTAAGACCTTAGCTATTAGGCCAGAGTAAGAGTTAAGACCTTAACCAGTAGGCCAGAGTAAAAGTTAAGACCTTAACCTGTAGGCCATAGTACAAGTCTAAGACGTTAGCTATTAGGCCAGAGTAAGAGTTAAGACCTTAACCATTAGGCCAGAGTACGAGTCTAAGACCTTAGCTATTAGGCCAGAGTAAGAGTTGAGACCTTAGCTATTAGGCCAGAGTAAGAGTTAAGACCTTAACCAGTAGGCAAGAGTAAGAGTTAAGACCTTAACCATTATGCCAGAGTACGAGTCTAAGACCTTAGCTATTAGGCCATAGCAAGAGATAAGACCTTAACCAGTAGGCCAGAGTAAGAGTTAAGACCTTAACCAGTTGGCCAGAGTAAGAGTTAAGACCTTAGCTATTAGGCCAGAGTAAGAGTTAAGACCTTAACCAGTAGGCCAGAGTAAGAGTTAAGACCTTAACCAGTAGGCCAGAGTACGAGTCTAAGACCTTAGCTATTTGGCCAGAGCAAGAGTTATGACCTTAACCATTAGGCCAGAGTACAAGTCTAAGACCTTAGCTATTAGGCCAGAGTAAGCGTTGAGACCTTAGCTATTAGGCCAGAGTAAGAGTTAAGACCTTAACCAGTAGGCCAGGGTAAAAGTTAAGACCTTAACCTGTAGGCCATAGTATGAGTCTAAGACGTTAGCTATTAGGCCAGAGTAAGAGTTAAGACCTTACCTATTAGGCCAGAGTAAGAGTTAAGACCTTAACCATTAGGCCAGAGTACGAGTCTAAGACCTTAGCTATTAGGCCAGAGTAAGAGTTAAGACCTTAGCTATTAGGCAAGAGTAAGAGTAAAGACCTTAACCAGTAGGCCAAAGTAAGAGTTAAGACCTTAGCTAGTAGGCCAGAGTAAGAGTTAAGACCTTAACCAGTAGGCCAGAGTAAGAGTTAAGCCCTTAACCATTAGGCCAGAGTATGAGTCTAAGACCTTAGCTATTAGGCCAGAGTAAGAGTTAAGACCTTAGCTATTAGGCCAGAGTAAGACTTAAGACCTTAACCATTAGGCCAGAGTACGAGTCTAAGACCTTAGCTATTAGGCCAGAGTAAGAGTTAATACCTTAGCAATTAGGCCAGAGTAAGAGTTAAGACCTTAACTATTAGGCCAGAGTACGAGTCTAAGACCTTAGCTATTAGGCCAGAGTAAGAGTTAAGACCTTAGCTATTAGGCCAGAGTAAGAGTTAAGACCTTAACCAGTAGGCCAGAGTACAAGTCTAAGACCTTAGCTATTGGGCCAGAGTACGAGTCTAAGACCTTAGCTATTAGGCCAGAGTAAGAGTTAAGACCTTAACCATTAGGCCAGAGTACGAGTCTAAGACCTTAGTTATTAGGCCAGAGTAAGAGTTAAGACCTTAGCTATTAGGCCAGAGTAAGAGTTAAGACCTTAACCATTAGGCCAGAGTACGAGTCTAAGACCTTAGCTATTAGGCCAGAGAAAGAGTTAAGACCTTAACCAGTAGGCCAGAGTAAGAGTTAAGACCTTAACCTGTAGGCCATAGTACGAGTCCAAGACCTTAGCTATTAGGCCAGAGTAAAAGTTAAGACCTTAACCAGTAGGCCAGATTAAGAGTTAAGACCTTAACCAGTAGGCCAGAGTACGAGTCTAAGACCTTAGCTATTAGGCCAGAGTAAGAGTTAAGACCTTAACCAGTAGGCCAGAGTAAGAGTTAAGGCCTTAACCAGTAGGCAAGAGTAAGAGTTAAGAACTTAACCTTTAGGCCAGAGTACGATTCTACGACCTTAGCTATTAGGCCAGAGTAAGAGTTAAGACCTTAATCAGTAGGCCAGAGTAAGAGTTAAGACCTTAAACATTAGGCCAGAGTACAAGTCTAAGACCTTAGCTATTAGGCCAGAGTAAGATTTAAGACCTTAGCTATTAGGCCAGGGTAAGAGTTAAGACCTTAACCAGTAGGCCAGAGTACGAGTCTAAGACCTTAGCTATTAGGCCAGAGTAAGAGTTAAGACCTTAACCAGTAGGCCAGAGTAAGAGTTAAGACCTAAACCTGTAGGCCATAGTACGAGTCTAAGACCTTAGCTATTAGGCCAGAGTAAGAGTTAAGACCTTAGCTATTAGGCCAGAGTAAGAGTTAAGACCTTACCCATTAGGCCAGAGTACGAGTCCTAGACCTTAGCTATTAGGCCAGAGAAAGAGTTAAGACCTTAGCTATTAGGCCAGAGTAAGAGTTAAGACCTTAACCATTAGGCCAGAGTAGGAGTCTAAGACCATAGCTATTAGGCCAGAGTAAGAGTTAAGACCTTAGCTATTAGGCCAGAGTAAGAGTTAAGACCTTAGCTATTAGGCAAGAGTAAGAGTAAAGACCTTAACCAGTAGGCCAGAGTAAGAGTTAAGACCTTAGCTAGTATGCCAGAGTAAGAGTTAAGACCTTAACCAGTAGCCAGAGTAAGAGTTAAGCCCTTAACCATTAGGCCAGAGTACGAGTCTAAGACCTTAGCTATTAGGCCAGAGTAAGAGTTAAGACCTTAGCTATTAGGCCAGAGTACGAGTCTAAGACCTTAGCTATTAGGCCAGAGTAAGAGTTAAGACCTTAGCTATTAGGCCAGAGTAAGAGTTAAGACCTTAACCATTAGGCCAGAGTACGAGTCTAAGACCTTAGCTATTAGGCCAGAGTTAGAGTTAAGACCTTAGCTATTAGGCCAGAGTAAGAGTTAAGACCTTAACCAGTAGGCCAGAGTATGAGTCTAAGACCTTAGCTATTAGGCCAGAGTACGAGTCTAAGACCTTAGCTATTAGGCCAGAGTAAGAGTTAAGACCTTAACCATTAGGCCAGAGTACGAGTCTAAGACCTTAGCTATTAGGCCAGAGTTAGAGTTAAGACCTTAGCTATTAGGCCAGAGTAAGAGTTAAGACCTTAACCAGTAGGCTAGAGTATGAGTCTAAGACCTTAGCTATTAGGCCAGAGTACAAGTCTAAGACCTTAGCTATTAGGCCAGAGTAAGAGTTAAGACCATAACCATTAGGCCAGAGTACGAGTCTAAGACCTTAGTTATTAGGCCAGAGTAAGAGTTAAGACCTTAGCTAGTATGCCAGAGTAAGAGTTAAGACCTTAACCATTAGGCCAGAGTACGAGTCTAAGACCTTAGCTATTAGGCCAGAGTAAGAGTTAAGACCTTAGCTATTAGGCCAGAGTAAGAGTTAAGACCCTAACCATTAGGCCATTGTACGAGTCTAAGACCTTAGCTATTAGGCCAGAGTAAGATGTAAGACCTTAGCTATTAGGCCAGAGTAATAGTTAACACCTTAGCTATTAGGCCAGAGTAAGAGTTAAGACCTTAACCAGTAGGCCAGAGTAAGAGTTAAGACCTTAACCATTAGGCCAGAGTACGAGTTTACGACCTTAGCTATTAGGCCAGAGTAAGAGTTAAGACCTTAATCAGTAGGCCAGAGTAAGAGTTAAGACCTTAGCTATTAGGCCAGAGTAAGAGTTAAGACCTTAGCTATTATGCAAGAGTAAGAGTAAAGACCTTAACCAGTAGGCCAGAGTAAGAGTTAAGACCTTAGCTAGTAGGCCAGAGTAAGAGTTAAGACCTTAACCAGTAGGCCAGAGTAAGAGTTAAGCCCTTAACCATTAGGCCAGAGTACGAGTCTAAGACCTTAGCTATTAGGCCAGAGTAAGAGTGAAGACCTTAGCTATTAGGCCAGAGTAAGAGTTAAGACCTTAACCATTAGGCCAGAGTACGAGTCTAAGACCTTAGCTATTAGGCCAGAGTAAGAGTTAAGACCTTAGCTATTAGGCCAGAGTAAGAGTTAAGACCTTAACCATTAGGCCAGAGTACGAGTCTAAGACCTTAGCTATTAGGCCAGAGTAAGAGTTAAGACCTTAGCTATTAGGCCAGAGTAAGAGTTAAGACCTTAACCATTAGGCCAGAGTACGAGTCTAAGACCTTAGCTATTAGGCCAGAGTAAGAGTTAAGACCTTAACCAGTAGGCCAGAGTAAGAGTTAAGACCTAAACCTGTAGGCCATAGTACGAGTCTAAGACCTTAGCTATTAGGCCAGAGTAAGAGTTAAGACCTTAGCTATTAGGCCAGAGTAAGAGTTAAGACCTTACCCATTAGGCCAGAGTACGAGTCCTAGACCTTAGCTATTAGGCCAGAGAAAGAGTTAAGACCTTAGCTATTAGGCCAGAGTAAGAGTTAAGACCTTAACCATTAGGCCAGAGTAGGAGTCTAAGACCATAGCTATTAGGCCAGAGTAAGAGTTAAGACCTTAGCTATTAGGCCAGAGTAAGAGTTAACACCTTAGCTATTAGGCCAGAGTAAGAGTTAAGACCTTAACCAGTAGGCAAGAGTAAGAGTTAAGACCTTAACCATTATGCCAGAGTACGAGTCTAAGACCTTAGCTATTAGGCCATAGCAAGAGATAAGACCTTAACCAGTAGGCCAGAGTAAGAGTTAAGACCTTAACCAGTTGGCCAGAGTAAGAGTTAAGACCTTAGCTATTAGGCCAGAGTAAGAGTTAAGACCTTAACCAGTAGGCCAGAGTAAGAGTTAAGACCTTAACCAGTAGGCCAGAGTACGAGTCTAAGACCTTAGCTATTTGGCCAGAGCAAGAGTTATGACCTTAACCATTAGGCCAGAGTACAAGTCTAAGACCTTAGCTATTAGGCCAGAGTAAGCGTTGAGACCTTAGCTATTAGGCCAGAGTAAGAGTTAAGACCTTAACCAGTGGGCCAGGGTAAAAGTTAAGACCTTAACCTGTAGGCCATAGTATGAGTCTAAGACGTTAGCTATTAGGCCAGAGTAAGAGTTAAGACCTTACCTATTAGGCCAGAGTAAGAGTTAAGACCTTAACCATTAGGCCAGAGTACGAGTCTAAGACCTTAGCTATTAGGCCAGAGTAAGAGTTAAGACCTTAGCTATTAGGCAAGAGTAAGAGTAAAGACCTTAACCAGTAGGCCAAAGTAAGAGTTAAGACCTTAGCTAGTAGGCCAGAGTAAGAGTTAAGACCTTAACCAGTAGGCCAGAGTAAGAGTTAAGCCCTTAACCATTAGGCCAGAGTATGAGTCTAAGACCTTAGCTATTAGGCCAGAGTAAGAGTTAAGACCTTAGCTATTAGGCCAGAGTAAGACTTAAGACCTTAACCATTAGGCCAGAGTACGAGTCTAAGACCTTAGCTATTAGGCCAGAGTAAGAGTTAATACCTTAGCAATTAGGCCAGAGTAAGAGTTAAGACCTTAACTATTAGGCCAGAGTACGAGTCTAAGACCTTAGCTATTAGGCCAGAGTAAGAGTTAAGACCTTAGCTATTAGGCCAGAGTAAGAGTTAAGACCTTAACCAGTAGGCCAGAGTACAAGTCTAAGACCTTAGCTATTGGGCCAGAGTACGAGTCTAAGACCTTAGCTATTAGGCCAGAGTAAGAGTTAAGACCTTAACCATTAGGCCAGAGTACGAGTCTAAGACCTTAGTTATTAGGCCAGAGTAAGAGTTAAGACCTTAGCTATTAGGCCAGAGTAAGAGTTAAGACCTTAACCATTAGGCCAGAGTACGAGTCTAAGACCTTAGCTATTAGGCCAGAGAAAGAGTTAAGACCTTAACCAGTAGGCCAGAGTAAGAGTTAAGACCTTAACCTGTAGGCCATAGTACGAGTCCAAGACCTTAGCTATTAGGCCAGAGTAAAAGTTAAGACCTTAACCAGTAGGCCAGATTAAGAGTTAAGACCTTAACCAGTAGGCCAGAGTACGAGTCTAAGACCTTAGCTATTAGGCCAGAGTAAGAGTTAAGACCTTAACCAGTAGGCCAGAGTAAGAGTTAAGGCCTTAACCAGTAGGCAAGAGTAAGAGTTAAGAACTTAACCTTTAGGCCAGAGTACGATTCTACGACCTTAGCTATTAGGCCAGAGTAAGAGTTAAGACCTTAATCAGTAGGCCAGAGTAAGAGTTAAGACCTTAAACATTAGGCCAGAGTACAAGTCTAAGACCTTAGCTATTAGGCCAGAGTAAGATTTAAGACCTTAGCTATTAGGCCAGGGTAAGAGTTAAGACCTTAACCAGTAGGCCAGAGTACGAGTCTAAGACCTTAGCTATTAGGCCAGAGTAAGAGTTAAGACCTTAACCAGTAGGCCAGAGTAAGAGTTAAGACCTAAACCTGTAGGCCATAGTACGAGTCTAAGACCTTAGCTATTAGGCCAGAGTAAGAGTTAAGACCTTAGCTATTAGGCCAGAGTAAGAGTTAAGACCTTACCCATTAGGCCAGAGTACGAGTCCTAGACCTTAGCTATTAGGCCAGAGAAAGAGTTAAGACCTTAGCTATTAGGCCAGAGTAAGAGTTAAGACCTTAACCATTAGGCCAGAGTAGGAGTCTAAGACCATAGCTATTAGGCCAGAGTAAGAGTTAAGACCTTAGCTATTAGGCCAGAGTAAGAGTTAAGACCTTAGCTATTAGGCAAGAGTAAGAGTAAAGACCTTAACCAGTAGGCCAGAGTAAGAGTTAAGACCTTAGCTAGTATGCCAGAGTAAGAGTTAAGACCTTAACCAGTAGCCAGAGTAAGAGTTAAGCCCTTAACCATTAGGCCAGAGTACGAGTCTAAGACCTTAGCTATTAGGCCAGAGTAAGAGTTAAGACCTTAGCTATTAGGCCAGAGTACGAGTCTAAGACCTTAGCTATTAGGCCAGAGTAAGAGTTAAGACCTTAGCTATTAGGCCAGAGTAAGAGTTAAGACCTTAACCATTAGGCCAGAGTACGAGTCTAAGACCTTAGCTATTAGGCCAGAGTTAGAGTTAAGACCTTAGCTATTAGGCCAGAGTAAGAGTTAAGACCTTAACCAGTAGGCCAGAGTATGAGTCTAAGACCTTAGCTATTAGGCCAGAGTACGAGTCTAAGACCTTAGCTATTAGGCCAGAGTAAGAGTTAAGACCTTAACCATTAGGCCAGAGTACGAGTCTAAGACCTTAGCTATTAGGCCAGAGTTAGAGTTAAGACCTTAGCTATTAGGCCAGAGTAAGAGTTAAGACCTTAACCAGTAGGCTAGAGTATGAGTCTAAGACCTTAGCTATTAGGCCAGAGTACAAGTCTAAGACCTTAGCTATTAGGCCAGAGTAAGAGTTAAGACCATAACCATTAGGCCAGAGTACGAGTCTAAGACCTTAGTTATTAGGCCAGAGTAAGAGTTAAGACCTTAGCTAGTATGCCAGAGTAAGAGTTAAGACCTTAACCATTAGGCCAGAGTACGAGTCTAAGACCTTAGCTATTAGGCCAGAGTAAGAGTTAAGACCTTAGCTATTAGGCCAGAGTAAGAGTTAAGACCCTAACCATTAGGCCATTGTACGAGTCTAAGACCTTAGCTATTAGGCCAGAGTAAGATGTAAGACCTTAGCTATTAGGCCAGAGTAATAGTTAACACCTTAGCTATTAGGCCAGAGTAAGAGTTAAGACCTTAACCAGTAGGCCAGAGTAAGAGTTAAGACCTTAACCATTAGGCCAGAGTACGAGTTTACGACCTTAGCTATTAGGCCAGAGTAAGAGTTAAGACCTTAATCAGTAGGCCAGAGTAAGAGTTAAGACCTTAGCTATTAGGCCAGAGTAAGAGTTAAGACCTTAGCTATTATGCAAGAGTAAGAGTAAAGACCTTAACCAGTAGGCCAGAGTAAGAGTTAATACCTTAGCTAGTAGGCCAGAGTAAGAGTTAAGACCTTAACCAGTAGGCCAGAGTAAGAGTTAAGCCCTTAACCATTAGGCCAGAGTACGAGTCTAAGACCTTAGCTATTAGGCCAGAGTAAGAGTGAAGACCTTAGCTATTAGGCCAGAGTAAGAGTTAAGACCTTAACCATTAGGCCAGAGTACGAGTCTAAGACCTTAGCTATTAGGCCAGAGTAAGAGTTAAGACCTTAGCTATTAGGCCAGAGTAAGAGTTAAGACCTTAACCATTAGGCCAGAGTACGAGTCTAAGACCTTAGCTATTAGGCCAGAGTAAGAGTTAAGACCTTAGCTATTAGGCCAGAGTAAGAGTTAAGACCTTAACCATTAGGCCAGAGTACGAGTCTAAGACCTTAGCTATTAGGCCAGAGTAAGAGTTAAGACCTTAACCAGTAGGCCAGAGTAAGAGTTAAGACCTAAACCTGTAGGCCATAGTACGAGTCTAAGACCTTAGCTATTAGGCCAGAGTAAGAGTTAAGACCTTAGCTATTAGGCCAGAGTAAGAGTTAAGACCTTACCCATTAGGCCAGAGTACGAGTCCTAGACCTTAGCTATTAGGCCAGAGAAAGAGTTAAGACCTTAGCTATTAGGCCAGAGTAAGAGTTAAGACCTTAACCATTAGGCCAGAGTAGGAGTCTAAGACCATAGCTATTAGGCCAGAGTAAGAGTTAAGACCTTAGCTATTAGGCCAGAGTAAGAGTTAAGACCTTAGCTATTAGGCAAGAGTAAGAGTAAAGACCTTAACCAGTAGGCCAGAGTAAGAGTTAAGACCTTAGCTAGTAGGCCAGAGTAAGAGTTAAGACCTTAACCAGTAGCCAGAGTAAGAGTTAAGCCCTTAACCATTAGGCCAGAGTACGAGTCTAAGACCTTAGCTATTAGGCCAGAGTAAGAGTTAAGACCTTAGCTATTAGGCCAGAGTACGAGTCTAAGACCTTAGCTATTAGGCCAGAGTAAGAGTTAAGACCTTAGCTATTAGGCCAGAGTAAGAGTTAAGACCTTAACCATTAGGCCAGAGTACGAGTCTAAGACCTTAGCTATTAGGCCAGAGTTAGAGTTAAGACCTTAGCTATTAGGCCAGAGTAAGAGTTAAGACCTTAACCAGTAGGCCAGAGTATGAGTCTAAGACCTTAGCTATTAGGCCAGAGTACGAGTCTAAGACCTTAGCTATTAGGCCAGAGTAAGAGTTAAGACCTTAACCATTAGGCCAGAGTACGAGTCTAAGACCTTAGCTATTAGGCCAGAGTTAGAGTTAAGACCTTAGCTATTAGGCCAGAGTAAGAGTTAAGACCTTAACCAGTAGGCCTGAGTATGAGTCTAAGACCTTAGCTATTAGGCCAGAGTACGAGTCTAAGACCTTAGCTATTAGGCCAGAGTAAGAGTTAAGACCATAACCATTAGGCCAGAGTACGAGTCTAAGACCTTAGTTATTAGGCCAGAGTAAGAGTTAAGACCTTAGCTAGTATGCCAGAGTAAGAGTTAAGACCTTAACCATTAGGCCAGAGTACGAGTCTAAGACCTTAGCTATTAGGCCAGAGTAAGAGTTAAGACCTTAGCTATTAGGCCAGAGTAAGAGTTAAGACCCTAACCATTAGGCCATTGTACGAGTCTAAGACCTTAGCTATTAGGCCAGAGTAAGATGTAAGACCCTAGCTATTAGGCCAGAGTAATAGTTAACACCTTAGCTATTAGGCCAGAGTAAGAGTTAAGACCTTAACCAGTAGGCCAGAGTAAGAGTTAAGACCTTAACCATTAGGCCAGAGTACGAGTTTAAGACCTTAGCTATTAGGCCAGAGTAAGAGTTAAGACCTTAATCAGTAGGCCAGAGTAAGAGTTAAGACCTTAGCTATTAGGCCAGAGTAAGAGTTAAGACCTTAGCTATTATGCAAGAGTAAGAGTAAAGACCTTAACCAGTAGGCCAGAGTAAGAGTTAAGACCTTAGCTAGTAGGCCAGAGTAAGAGTTAAGACCTTAACCAGTAGGCCAGAGTAAGAGTTAAGCCCTTAACCATTAGGCCAGAGTACGAGTCTAAGACCTTAGCTATTAGGCCAGAGTAAGAGTGAAGACCTTAGCTATTAGGCCAGAGTAAGAGTTAAGACCTTAACCATTAGGCCAGAGTACGAGTCTAAGACCTTAGCTATTAGGCCAGAGTAAGAGTTAAGACCTTAGCTATTAGGCCAGAGTAAGAGTTAAGACCTTAACCATTAGGCCAGAGTACGAGTCTAAGACCTTAGCTATTAGGCCAGAGTAAGAGTTAAGACCTTAGCTATTAGGCCAGAGTAAGAGTTAAGACCTTAATCAGTAGGCCAGAGTAAGAGTTAAGACCTTAACCATTAGGCCAGAGTACGAGTCTAAGACCTTAGCTATTAGGCCAGAGTAAGAGTCTAAGACCTTAGCTATTAGGCCAGAGTAAGAGTTAAGACCGTAACCATTAGGCCAGAGTATGAGTCTAAGAACTTAGTTATTAGGCCAGAGTAAGAGTTAAGACCTTAGCTATTAGGCCAGAGTAAGAGTTAAGACCTTAACCATTAGGCCAGAGTACGAGTATAAGACCTTAGCTATCAGGCCAGAGTAAGAGTTAAGACCTTAGCTATTAGGCCAGAGTAAGAGTTAAGACCTTAACTATTAGACCAGAGTACGAGTCTAAGACCTTAGCTATTAGGCCAGAGTAAGATTTAACACCTTAGCTATTAGGCCAGAGTAAGAGTTAAGACCTTAACCAGAAGTCCAGAGTAAGAGTTAAGACCTTAACCATTAGGCCAGAGTACGAGTCTACGACCTTAGCTATTAGGCCAGAGTAAGAGTTAGGACCTTAATCAGTAGGCCAGAGTAAGAGTTAAGACCTTAACCATTAGGCCAGAGTACGAGTCTAAGACCTTAGCTATTAGGCCAGAGTAAGAGTTAAGACCTTAGCTATTAGGCCAGAGTAAGAGTTAAGACCTTAACCAGTAGGCCAGAGTACGAGTCTAACACCTTAGCTATTAGGCCAGAGTAAGAGTTAAGACCTTAACCAGTAGGCCAGAGTAAATATTAAGAACTTAACCTGTAGGCCAGAGTACAAGTCTAAGACCTTAGCTATTAGGCCAGAGTAAGAGTTAAGACCTTAGCTATTAGGCCAGAGTAAGAGTTAAGACCTTAACCAGTAGGCCAGAGTACGAGTCTAAGACCTTAGCTATTAGGCCAGAGTACGAGTCTAAGACCTTAGCTATTAGGCCAGAGTAAGAGTTGAGACCTTAACCATTAGGCCAGAGTACGAGTCTAAGACCTTAGTTATTAGGCCAGAGTAAGAGTTAAGACCTTAGCGATTAGGCCAGAGTAAGAGTTAAGACCTTAACCATTAGGCCAGAGTACGAGTCTAAGACCTTAGCTTTTAGGCCAGAGTAAGAGTTAAGACCTTAGCTATTAGGCCAGAGTAAGAGTTAATACCTTAACCATTAGGCCAGAGTACGAGTCTAAGACCATAGCTATTAGGCCAGAGTAAGATTTAAGACCTTAGCTATTAGGCCAGAGCAATAGATAACAGCTTAGCTATTAGGCCAGAGTAAGAGTTAAGACCTTAATCAGTAGGCCAGAGTAAGAGTTAAGACCTTAACCATTAGGCCAGAGTACAAGTCTAAGACCTTAGCTATTAGGCCAGAGTAAGAGTTAAGACCTTAACCAGTAGGCCAGAGTACAAATCTAAGACCTTAGCTATTAGGCCAGAGTAAGAGTTAAGACCTTAGCTATTAGGCCAGAGAAAGAGTTAAGACCTTATTTATTAGGCAAGAGTAAGAGTAAAGACCTTAACCAGTAGGCCAGAGTAAGAGATAAGACCGTAGCTAATAGGCCAGAGTAAGAGTTAAGACCTTAACCAGTAGGCCAGAGTAAGAGTTAAGCCCTTAACCATTAGGCCAGAGAATGAGTCTAAGACCTTAGCTATTAGGCCAGAGTAAGAGTTAAGACCTTAGCTATTAGGCCAGAGTAAGAGTTAAGACCTTAACCATTAGGCCAGAGTACGAGTCTAAGACCTTAGCTATTAGGCCAGAGTAAGAGTTAAGACCTTAGCTATTAGGCCAGAGTAAGAGTTAAGACCTTAACCATTAGGCCAGAGTACGAGTCTAAGACCTTAGCTATTAGGCCAGAGTAAGAGTTAAGAAAGACCTTAGCTATTAGACCAGAGTAAGAGTTAAGACCTTAACCATTAGGCCAGAGTACGAGTCTAAGACCATAGCTATTAGGCCAGAGTAAGAGTTAAGACCTTAGCTATTAGGCCAGAGTAAGATTTAAGACCTTAACCATTAGGCCAGAGTACGAGTCTAAGACCTTAGCTATTAGGCCAGAGTAAGATTTAAGACCTTAGCTATTAGGCCAGAGTAATAGTTAACACCTTAGCTATTAGGCCAGAGTAAGAGTTTAGACCTAAACCAGTAGGCCAGAGTAAGAGTTAAGACCTTAACCAGTAGGCCAGAGTACGAGTCTAAGACCTTAGCTATTAGGCCAGAGTAAGAGTTAAGACCTTAACCATAAGGCCAAAGTACGAGTCTAAGACCTTAGCTATTAGGCCAGAGTAAGAGTTAAGACCTTAGCTATTAGGCCAGAGTAAGAGTTAAGACCTTATTTATTAGGCAAGAGTAAGAGTAAAGACCTTAACCAGTAGGCCAGAGTAAGAGTTAAGACCTTAGCTAGTAGGCCAGAGTAAGAGTTAAGACCTTAACCAGTAGGACAGAGTAAGAGTTAAGCCCTTAACCATTAGGCCAGAGTATGAGTCTAAGACCTTAGCTATTAGGCCAGAGTAAGAGTTAAGACCTTAGCTATTAGGCCAGAGTAAGAGTTAAGACCTTAACCATTAGGCCAGAGTACGAGTCTAAGACCTTAGCTATTAGGCCAGAGTAAGAGTTAAGACCTCCGCTATTAGGCCAGAGTAAGAGTTAAGACCTTAACCATTAGGCCAGAGTACGAGTCTAAGACCTTAGCTATTAGGCCAGAGTAAGAGTTAAGACCTTAGCTATTAGGCCAGAGTAAGAGTTAAGACCTTAACCATTAGGCCAGAGTACGAGTCTAAGACCTTAGCTATTAGGCCAGAGTAAGATTTAAGACCTTAGCTATTAGGCCAGAGTAATAGTTAACACCTTAGCTATTAGGCCAGAGTAAGAGTTAAGGCCTTAACCAGTAGGCCAGAGTAAGAGTTAAGACCTTAACCATTTGGCCAGAGTACGAGTCTACGACCTTAGCTATTAGGCCAGAGTAAGAGTTAAGACCTTAATCAGTAGGCCAGAGTAAGAGTTAAGACCTTAACCATTAGGCCAGAGTACGAGTCTAAGACCTTAGCTATTAGGGCAGAGTAAGAGTTAAGACCTTAGCTATTAGGCCAGAGTAAGAGTTAAGACCTTAACCAGTAGGCCAGAGTAAGAGTCTAAGACCTTAGCTATTAGGCCAGAGTAAGTGTTAAGACCTTAACCAGTAGGCCAGAGTAAAAGTTAAGACTTTAACCTGTAGGCCATAGTACGAGTCTAAGACGTTAGCTATTAGGCCAGAGTAAGAGTTAAGACCTTAACCAGTAGGCCAGAGTAAGAGTCTAAGACCTTAGCTATTAGGCCAGAGTAAGAGTTAAGGCCTTAACCAGTAGGCCAGAGTAAAAGTTAAGACCTTAACCTGTAGGCCATAGTACAAGTCTAAGACGTTAGCTATTAGGCCAGAGTAAGAGTTAAGACCTTAACCATTAGGCCAGAGTAGGAGTCTAAGACCATAGCTATTAGGCCAGAGTAAGAGTTAAGATCTTAGCTATTAGGCCAGAGTAAGAGTTAAGACCTTAGCTATTAGGCAAGAGTAAGAGTAAAGACCTTAACCAGTAGGCCAGAGTAAGAGTTAAGACCTTAGCTAGTAGGCCAGAGTAAGAGTTAAGACCTTAACCAGTAGCCAGAGTAAGAGTTAAGCCCTTAACCATTAGGCCAGAGTACGAGTCTAAGACCTTAGCTATTAGGCCAGAGTAAGAGTTAAGACCTTAGCTATTAGGCAAGAGTAAGAGTAAAGACCTTAACCAGTAGGCCAAAGTAAGAGTTAAGACCTTAGCTAGTAGGCCAGAGTAAGAGTTAAGACCTTAACCAGTAGGCCAGAGTAAGAGTTAAGCCCTTAACCATTAGGCCAGAGTATGAGTCTAAGACCTTAGCTATTAGGCCTTAGTAAGAGTTAAGACCTTAGCTATTAGGCCAGAGTAAGACTTAAGACCTTAACCATTAGGCCAGAGTACGAGTCTAAGACCTTAGCTATTAGGCCAGAGTAAGAGTTAATACCTTAGCAATTAGGCCAGAGTAAGAGTTAAGACCTTAACTATTAGGCCAGAGTACGAGTCTAAGACCTTAGCTATTAGGCCAGAGTAAGAGTTAAGACCTTAGCTATTAGGCCAGAGTAAGAGTTAAGACCTTAACCAGTAGGCCAGAGTACAAGTCTAAGACCTTAGCTATTAGGCCAGAGTACGAGTCTAAGACCTTAGCTATTAGGCCAGAGTAAGAGTTAAGACCTTAACCATTAGGCCAGAGTACGAGTCTAAGACCTTAGTTATTAGGCCAGAGTAAGAGTTAAGACCTTAGCTATTAGGCCAGAGTAAGAGTTAAGACCTTAACCATTAGGCCAGAGTACGAGTCTAAGACCTTAGCTATTAGGCCAGAGAAAGAGTTAAGACCTTAACCAGTAGGCCAGAGTAAGAGTTAAGACCTTAACCTGTAGGCCATAGTACGAGTCCAAGACCTTAGCTATTAGGCCAGAGTAAAAGTTAAGACCTTAACCAGTAGGCCAGAGTAAGAGTTAAGACCTTAACCAGTAGGCCAGAGTACGAGTCTAAGACCTTAGCTATTAGGCCAGAGTAAGAGTTAAGACCTTAACCAGTAGGCCAGAGTAAGAGTTAAGACCTTAACCAGTAGGCAAGAGTAAGAGTTAAGAACTTAACCATTAGGCCAGAGTACGATTCTACGACCTTAGCTATTAGGCCAGAGTAAGAGTTAAGACCTTAATCAGTAGGCCAGAGTAAGAGTTAAGACCTTAAACATTAGGCCAGAGTACAAGTCTAAGACCTTAGCTATTAGGCCAGAGTAAGATTTAAGACCTTAGCTATTAGGCCAGAGTAAGAGTTAAGACCTTAACCAGTAGGCCAGAGTACGAGTCTAAGACCTTAGCTATTAGGCCAGAGTAAGAGTTAAGACCTTAACCAGTAGGCCAGAGTAAGAGTTAAGACCTAAACCTGTAGGCCATAGTACGAGTCTAAGACCTTAGCTATTAGGCCAGAGTAAGAGTTAAGACCTTAGCTATTAGGCCAGAGTAAGATTTAAGACCTTACCCATTAGGCCAGAGTATGAGTCCTAGACCTTAGCTATTAGGCCAGAGAAAGAGTTAAGACCTTAGCTATTAGGCCAGAGTAAGAGTTAAGACCTTAACCATTAGGCCAGAGTAGGAGTCTAAGACCATAGCTATTAGGCCAGAGTAAGAGTTAAGATCTTAGCTATTAGGCCAGAGTAAGAGTTAAGACCTTAGCTATTAGGCAAGAGTAAGAGTAAAGACCTTAACCAGTAGGCCAGAGTAAGAGTTAAGACCTTAGCTAGTAGGCCAGAGTAAGAGTTAAGACCTTAACCAGTAGCCAGAGTAAGAGTTAAGCCCTTAACCATTAGGCCAGAGTACGAGTCTAAGACCTTAGCTATTAGGCCAGAGTAAGAGTTAAGACCTTAGCTATTAGGCCAGAGTAGGAGTCTAAGACCATAGCTATTAGGCCAGAGTAAGAGTTAAGATCTTAGCTATTAGGCCAGAGTAAGAGTTAAGACCTTAGCTATTAGGCAAGAGTAAGAGTAAAGACCTTAACCAGTAGGCCAGAGTAAGAGTTAAGACCTTAGCTAGTAGGCCAGAGTAAAAGTTAAGACCTTAACCTGTAGGCCATAGTACAAGTCTAAGACGTTAGCTATTAGGCCAGAGTAAGAGTTAAGACCTTAACCATTAGGCCAGAGTAGGAGTCTAAGACCATAGCTATTAGGCCAGAGTAAGAGTTAAGATCTTAGCTATTAGGCCAGAGTAAGAGTTAAGACCTTAGCTATTAGGCAAGAGTAAGAGTAAAGACCTTAACCAGTAGGCCAGAGTAAGAGTTAAGACCTTAGCTAGTAGGCCAGAGTAAGAGTTAAGACCTTAACCAGTAGCCAGAGTAAGAGTTAAGCCCTTAACCATTAGGCCAGAGTACGAGTCTAAGACCTTAGCTATTAGGCCAGAGTAAGAGTTAAGACCTTAGCTATTAGGCAAGAGTAAGAGTAAAGACCTTAACCAGTAGGCCAAAGTAAGAGTTAAGACCTTAGCTAGTAGGCCAGAGTAAGAGTTAAGACCTTAACCAGTAGGCCAGAGTAAGAGTTAAGCCCTTAACCATTAGGCCAGAGTATGAGTCTAAGACCTTAGCTATTAGGCCTTAGTAAGAGTTAAGACCTTAGCTATTAGGCCAGAGTAAGACTTAAGACCTTAACCATTAGGCCAGAGTACGAGTCTAAGACCTTAGCTATTAGGCCAGAGTAAGAGTTAATACCTTAGCAATTAGGCCAGAGTAAGAGTTAAGACCTTAACTATTAGGCCAGAGTACGAGTCTAAGACCTTAGCTATTAGGCCAGAGTAAGAGTTAAGACCTTAGCTATTAGGCCAGAGTAAGAGTTAAGACCTTAACCAGTAGGCCAGAGTACAAGTCTAAGACCTTAGCTATTAGGCCAGAGTACGAGTCTAAGACCTTAGCTATTAGGCCAGAGTAAGAGTTAAGACCTTAACCATTAGGCCAGAGTACGAGTCTAAGACCTTAGTTATTAGGCCAGAGTAAGAGTTAAGACCTTAGCTATTAGGCCAGAGTAAGAGTTAAGACCTTAACCATTAGGCCAGAGTACGAGTCTAAGACCTTAGCTATTAGGCCAGAGAAAGAGTTAAGACCTTAACCAGTAGGCCAGAGTAAGAGTTAAGACCTTAACCTGTAGGCCATAGTACGAGTCCAAGACCTTAGCTATTAGGCCAGAGTAAAAGTTAAGACCTTAACCAGTAGGCCAGAGTAAGAGTTAAGACCTTAACCAGTAGGCCAGAGTACGAGTCTAAGACCTTAGCTATTAGGCCAGAGTAAGAGTTAAGACCTTAACCAGTAGGCCAGAGTAAGAGTTAAGACCTTAACCAGTAGGCAAGAGTAAGAGTTAAGAACTTAACCATTAGGCCAGAGTACGATTCTACGACCTTAGCTATTAGGCCAGAGTAAGAGTTAAGACCTTAATCAGTAGGCCAGAGTAAGAGTTAAGACCTTAAACATTAGGCCAGAGTACAAGTCTAAGACCTTAGCTATTAGGCCAGAGTAAGATTTAAGACCTTAGCTATTAGGCCAGAGTAAGAGTTAAGACCTTAACCAGTAGGCCAGAGTACGAGTCTAAGACCTTAGCTATTAGGCCAGAGTAAGAGTTAAGACCTTAACCAGTAGGCCAGAGTAAGAGTTAAGACCTAAACCTGTAGGCCATAGTACGAGTCTAAGACCTTAGCTATTAGGCCAGAGTAAGAGTTAAGACCTTAGCTATTAGGCCAGAGTAAGATTTAAGACCTTACCCATTAGGCCAGAGTACGAGTCCTAGACCTTAGCTATTAGGCCAGAGAAAGAGTTAAGACCTTAGCTATTAGGCCAGAGTAAGAGTTAAGACCTTAACCATTAGGCCAGAGTAGGAGTCTAAGACCATAGCTATTAGGCCAGAGTAAGAGTTAAGATCTTAGCTATTAGGCCAGAGTAAGAGTTAAGACCTTAGCTATTAGGCAAGAGTAAGAGTAAAGACCTTAACCAGTAGGCCAGAGTAAGAGTTAAGACCTTAGCTAGTAGGCCAGAGTAAGAGTTAAGACCTTAACCAGTAGCCAGAGTAAGAGTTAAGCCCTTAACCATTAGGCCAGAGTACGAGTCTAAGACCTTAGCTATTAGGCCAGAGTAAGAGTTAAGACCTTAGCTATTAGGCCAGAGTAAGAGTTAAGACCTTAACCATTAGGCCAGAGTACGAGTCTAAGACCTTAGCTATTAGGCCAGAGTAAGAGTTAAGACCTTAGCTATTAGGCCAGAGTAAGAGTTAAGACCTTAACCAGTAGGCCAGAGTACGAGTCTAAGACCTTAGCTATTAGGCCAGAGTTAGAGTTAAGACCTTAGCTATTAGGCCAGAGTAAGAGTTAAGACCTTAACCAGTAGGCCAGAGTATGAGTCTAAGACCTTAGCTATTAGGCCAGAGTACGAGTCTAAGACCTTAGCTATTAGGCCAGAGTAAGAGTTAAGACCTTAACCATTAGGCCAGAGTACGAGTCTAAGACCTTAGCTATTAGGCCAGAGTTAGAGTTAAGACCTTAGCTATTAGGCCAGAGTAAGAGTTAAGACCTTAACCAGTAGGCCAGAGTATGAGTCTAAGACCTTAGCTATTAGGCCAGAGTACGAGTCTAAGACCTTAGCTATTAGGCCAGAGTAAGAGTTAAGACCATAACCATTAGGCCAGAGTACGAGTCTAAGACCTTAGTTATTAGGCCAGAGTAAGAGTTAAGACCTTAGCTAGTATGCCAGAGTAAGAGTTAAGACCTTAACCATTAGGCCAGAGTACGAGTCTAAGACCTTAGCTATTAGGCCAGAGTAAGAGTTAAGACCTTAGCTATTAGGCCAGAGTAAGAGTTAAGACCCTAACCATTAGGCCATTGTACGAGTCTAAGACCTTAGCTATTAGGCCAGAGTAAGATGTAAGACCTTAGCTATTAGGCCAGAGTAATAGTTAACACCTTAGCTATTAGGCCAGAGTAAGAGTTAAGACCTTAACCAGTAGGCCAGAGTAAGAGTTAAGACCTTAACCATTAGACCAGAGTACGAGTTTACGACCTTAGCTATTAGGCCAGAGTAAGAGTTAAGACCTTAATCAGTAGGCCAGAGTAAGAGTTAAGACCTTAGCTATTAGGCCAGAATAAGAGTTAAGACCTTAGCTATTATGCAAGAGTAAGAGTAAAGACCTTAACCAGTAGGCCAGAGTAAGAGTTAAGACCTTAGCTAGTAGGCCAGAGTAAGAGTTAAGACCTTAACCAGTAGGCCAGAGTAAGAGTTAAGCCCTTAACCATTAGGCCAGAGTACGAGTCTAAGACCTTAGCTATTAGGCCAGAGTAAGAGTGAAGACCTTAGCTATTAAGCCAGAGTAAGAGTTAAGACCTTAACCATTAGGCCAGAGTACGAGTCTAAGACCTTAGCTATTAGGCCAGAGTAAGAGTTAAGACCTTAGCTATTAGGCCAGAGTAAGAGTTAAGACCTTAACCATTAGGCCAGAGTACGAGTCTAAGACCTTAGCTATTAGGCCAGAGTAAGAGTTAAGACCTTAGCTATTAGGCCAGAGTAAGAGTTAAGACCTTAACCATTAGGCCAGAGTACGAGTCTAAGACCTTAGCTATTAGGCCAGAGTAAGAGTTAAGACCTTAGCTATTAGGCCAGAGTAAGAGTTAAGACCTTAACCATTAGGCCAGAGTACGAGTCTAAGACCTTAGCTATTAGGCCAGAGTAAGAGTTAAGACCTTAGCTATTAGGCCAGAGTAAGAGTTAAGACCTTAACCATTAGGCCAGTGTATGAGTCTAAGACCTTAGCTATTAGGCCAGAGTAAGATTTAAGACCTTAGCTATTAGGCCAGAGTAATAGTTAACACCTTAGCTATTAGGCCAGAGTAAGAGTTAAGACCTTACCCAGTAGGCCAGATTAAGAGTTAAGACCTTAACCATTAGGACAGAGTACGAGTCTACAACCTTAGCTATTAGGCCAGAGTAAGAGTTAAGACCTTAATCAGTAGGCCAGAGTAAGAGTTAAGACCTTAACCATTAGGCCAGAGTACGAGTCTAAGACCTTAGCTATTAGGCCAGAGTAAGAGTCTAAGACCTTAGCTATTAGGCCAGAGTAAGAGTTAAGACCGTAACCATTAGGCCAGAGAATGAGTCTAAGAACTTAGTTATTAGGCCAGAGTAAGAGTTAAGACCTTAGCTATTAGGCCAGAGTAAGAGTTAGGACCTTAACCATTTGGCCAGAGTACGAGTCTACGACCTTAGCTATTAGGCCAGAGTAAGAGTTAAGACCTTAATCAGTAGGCCAGAGTAAGAGTTAAGACCTTAACCATTAGGCCAGAGTACGGAGTCTAAGACCTTAGCTATTAGGCCAGAGTAAGAGTTAAGACCTTAGCTATTAGGCCAGAGTAAGAGTTAAGATCTTAACCAGTAGGCCAGAGTAAGAGTCTAAGACCTTAGCTATTAGGCCAGAGTAAGAGTTAAGACCTTAACCAGTAGGCCAGAGTAAAAGTTAAGACCTTAACCTGTAGGCCATAGTACGAGTCTAAGACGTTAGCTATTAGGCCAGAGTAAGAGTTAAGACCTTAACCAGTAGGCCAGAGTAAGAGTCTAAGACCTTAGCTATTAGGCCAGAGTAAGAGTTAAGACTTTAAACAGAAGGCCAGAGTAAAAGTTAAGACCTTAACCTGTAGGCCATAGTACAAGTCTAAGACGTTAGCTATTAGGCCAGAGTAAGAGTTAAGACCTTAACCATTAGGCAAGAGTACGAGTCTAAGACCTTAGCTATTAGGCCAGAGTAAGAGTTGAGACCTTAGCTATTAGGCCAGAGTAAGAGTTAAGACCTTAACCAGTAGGCAAGAGTAAGAGTTAAGACCTTAACCATTATGCCAGAGTACGAGTCTAAGACCTTAGCTATTAGGCCATAGCAAGAGATAAGACCTTAACCAGTAGGCCAGAGTAAGAGTTAAGACCTTAACCAGTTGGCCAGAGTAAGAGTTAAGACCTTAGCTATTAGGCCAGAGTAAGAGTTAAGACCTTAACCAGTAGGCCAGAGTAAGAGTTAAGACCTTAACCAGTAGGCCAGAGTATGAGTCTAAGACGTTAGCTATTTGGCCAGAGCAAGAGTTATGACCTTAAACATTAGGCCAGAGTACGAGTCTAAGACCTTAGCTATTAGGCCATAGCAAGAGATAAGACCTTAACCAGTAGGCCAGAGTAAGAGTTAAGACCTTAACCAGTTGGCCAGAGTACGAGTCTAAGACCTTAGCTATTAGGCCAGAGTAAGAGTCTAAGACCTTAGCTATTAGGCCAGAGTAAGAGTTAAGACCGTAACCATTAGGCCAGAGAATGAGTCTAAGAACTTAGTTATTAGGCCAGAGTAAGAGTTAAGACCTTAGCTATTAGGCCAGAGTAAGAGTTAGGACCTTAACCATTTGGCCAGAGTACGAGTCTACGACCTTAGCTATTAGGCCAGAGTAAGAGTTAAGACCTTAGCTATTAGGCCAGAGTAAGAGTTAAGACCTTAACCATTAGGCCAGAGTACGAGTCTAAGACCTTAGCTATTAGGCCAGAGTAAGAGTTAAGACCTTAGCTATTAGGCCAGAGTAAGAGTTAAGACCTTAACCATTAGGCCAGAGTACGAGTCTAAGACCTTAGTTATTAGGCCAGAGTAAGAGTTAAGACCTTAGCTATTAGGCCAGAGTAAGAGTTAAGACCTTAACCATTAGGTCTGGCCTAATAGCTATGGTCTAAGACTCGTACTCTGGCCTAATGGTTAAGGTCTTAACTCTTACTCTGGCCTAATAGCTAAGGTCTTAACTCTTACTCTGGCCTAATGGTTAAGGTCTTAACTCTTACTCTGGCCTACTGATTAAGGTCTTAACTCTTACTCTGGCCTAATAGCTAAGGTCGTAAACTCGTACTCTGGCCTAATGGTTAAGGTCTTGACTCTTACTCTGGCCTACTGGTTAGGGTCTTAACTCTTACTCTGGCCTAATAGCTAAGGTCTTAACTCTTACTCTGGCCTAATAGCTAAGGTCTTAGACTCGTACTCTGGCCTAATGGTTAAGGTCTTAACTCTTACTCTGGCATACTAGCTAAGGTCTTAACTCTTACTCTGGCCTAATAACTAAGGTCTTAGACTCGTACTCTGGCCTAATGGTTAAGGTCTTAACTCTTACTCTGGCCTAATAGCTAAGGTCTTAGACTCGTACTCTGGCCTAATATCTAAGGTCTTAGACCCATACTCTGGCCTACTGGTTAAGGTCTTAACTCTTACTCTGGCCTAATAGCTAAGGTCTTACCTCTAACTCTGGCCTAATAGCTAAGGTCTTAGACTCGTACTCTGGCCTAATGGTTAAGGTCTTAACTCTTACTCTGGCCTAATTGCTAAGGTCTTAACTCTTACTCTGGCCTAATAGCTAAGGTCTTAGACTCGTACTCTGGCCTAATGGTTAAGGTCTTAACTCTTACTCTGGCCTAATAGCTAAGGTCTTAACTCTTACTCTGGCCTAATAGCTAAGGTCTTAGACTCATACTCTGGCCTAATGGTTAAGGGCTTAACTCTTACTCTGGCCTACTGGTTAAGGTCTTAACTCTTACTCTGACCTACTAGCTAAGGTCTTAACTCTTACTCTGGCCTACTGGTTAAGGTCTTTACTCTTACTCTTGCCTAATAGCTAAGGTCTTAACTCTTACTCTGGCCTAATAGCTATGGTCTTAAACTCCTACTCTGGCCTAATGGTTAAGGTCTTAACTCTTACTCTGGCCTAATAGCTAACGTCTTAACTCTTACTCTGGCGTAATAGCTAAGGTCTAAGACTCGTACTCTGGCCTAATGGTTAAGGTCTTAACTCTTACTCTGGCCTAATAGCTAAGGTCTTAACTCTTACTCTGGCCTAATAACTAAGGTCTTAGACTCTTACTCTGGCCTAATGGTTAAGGTCTTAACTCTTACTCTGGCCTAATAGCTAAGGTCTTAGACTCGTACTCTGGCCCAATAGCTAAGGTCTTAGACTTGTACTCTGGCCTACTGGTTAAGGTCTTAACTCTTACTCTGGCCTAATAGTTAAGGTCTTAACTCTTACTCTGGCCTAATAGCTAAGGTCTTAGACTCGTACTCTGGCCTAATAGTTAAGGTCTTAACTCTTACTCTGGCCTAATTGCTAAGGTATTAACTCTTACTCTGGCCTAATAGCTAAGGTCTTACACTCATACTCTGGCCCAATGGTTAAGGGCTTAACTCTTACTCTGGCCTACTGGTTAAGGTCTTAACTCTTACTCTGGCCTACTAGCTAAGGTCTTAACTCTTACTTTGGCCTACTGGTTAAGGTCTTTACTCTTACTCTTGCCTAATAGCTAAGGTCTTAACTCTTACTCTGGCCTAATAGCTAAGGTCTTAGACTCGTACTCTGGCTTAATGGTTAAGGGCTTAACTCTTACTCTGGCCTACTGGTTAAGGTCTTAACTCTTACTCTGGCCTACTAGCTAAGGTCTTAACTCTTACTCTGGCCTACTGGTTAAGGTCTTTACTCTTACTCTTGCCTAATAGCTAAGGTCTTAACTCTTACTCTGGCCTAATAGCTAAGGTCTTAACTCTTACTCTGGCCTAATAGCTATGGTCTTAGATTCGTACTCTGGCCTAATGGTTAAGGTCTTGACTCTTACTCTGGCCTAATAGCTAAGGTCTTAACTCTTACTCTGGCCTAATAGCTAAGGTCTTAGACTTGTACTCTGGCCTAATGGTTAAGGTCTTAACTCTTACTCTGGCCTAATAGCTAAGGTCTTAACTCTTACTCTGGCCTAATAGCTAAGGTCTTAGACTCGTACTATGGCCTACAGGTTAAGGTCTTAACTCTTACTCTGGCCTAATAGCTAAGGTCTTAGACTCGTACTCTGGCCTAATGGTTAAGGTCTTAACTCTTGCTCTGGCCTAATAGCTAAGGTCTTAGCTCTTACTCTGGCCTAATAGCTAAGGTCTTAGACTCGTACTCTGGCCTAATGGTTAAGGTCTTAACTCTTACTCTGGCCTAATAGCTAAGGTCTTAGACTCGTACTCTGGCCTAATGGTTAAGGGCTTAACTCTTACTCTGGCCTACTGGTTAAGGTCTTAACTCTTACTCTGGCCTACTAGCTAAGGTCTTAACTCTTACTCTGGCCTACTGGTTAAGGTCTTAACTCTTACTCTGGCCTACTAGCTAAGGTCTTAACTCTTACTCTGGCCTACTGGTTAAGGTCTTTACTCTTACTCTTGCCTAATAGCTAAGGTCTTAACTCTTACTCTGGCCTAATAGCTAAGGTCTTAACTCTTACTCTGGCCTAATAGCTAAGGTCTTAGACTCGTACTCTGGCCTAATGGTTAAGGTCTTAACTCTTACTCTGGATTAATAGGTAAGGTCTTAACTCTTACTCTGGCCTAATAGCTAACGTCTTAGACTCGTACTATGGCCTACAGGTTAAGGTCTTAACTTTTACTCTGGCCTACTGGTTAAGGTCTTAACTCTTACTCTGGCCTAATAGCTAAGGTCTTAGACTCGTACTCTGGCCTACTGGTTAAGGTCTTAACTCTTACTCTGGCCTAATAGCTAAGGTCTTAACTCTTACTCTGGCCTAATAGCTAAGGACTTAGACTCATACTCTGGCCTAATGGTTAAGGTCTTAACTCTTACTCTGGCCTACTGATTAAGGTCTTAACTCTTACTCTGGCCTAATAGCTAAGGTCATAGACTCGTACGCTGGCCTAATGGTTAAGGTCTTAGCTCTTACTCTGGCCTACTGGTTAAGGTCTTAACTCTTACTCTGGCCTAATAGCTAAGGTGTTAACTATTACTCTGGCCTAATAGCTAAGGTCTTAAATCTTACTCTGGCCTAATAGCTAAGGTCTTAGACTCGTACACTGGCCTAATGGTTAAGGTGTTAACTCTTACTCTGGCCTAATAGCTAAGGTCTTAACTCTTACTCTGGCCTAATAGCTAAGGTCTTAGACTCGTACTCTGGCCTAATGGTTAAGGTCTTAACTCTTACTCTGGCCTAATAGCTAAGGTCTTAACTCTTACTCTGGCCTAATAACTAAGGTCTTAGACTCGTACTCTGGCCTAATGGTTAAGGTCTTAACTCTTACTCTGGCCTAATAGCTAAGGTCTTAACTCTTACTCTGGCCTAATAGCTAAGGTCTTAGACTCGTACTCTGGCCTAATGGTTAAGGTCTTAACTCTTACTCTGGCCTAATAGCTAAGGTCTTAACTCTTACTCTGGCCTAATAGCTAAGGTCGTAGACTCGTACTCTGGCCAAATGGTTAAGGTCCTAACTCTTACTCTGGCCTAATAGCTAAGGTCTTAACTCTTACTCTGGCCTAATAACTAAGTTCTTAGACTCATTCTCTGGCCTAATGGTTACGGTCTTAACTCTTACTCTGGCCTAATAGCTAAGGTCTTAGACTCTTACTCTGGCCTAATAGCTAAGGTCTTAGACTCGTACTCTGGCCAACTGGTTAAGGTCTTAACTCTTACTCTGGCCTACTGGTTAAGGTCTTATCTCTTGCTATGGCCTAATAGCTAAGGTCTTAACTCTTACTCTGGCCTACTGGTTAAGGTCTTTACTCTTACTCTTGCCTAATAGCTAAGGTCTTAACTCTTACTCTGGCCTAATAGCTAAGGTCTTAACTCTTACTCTGGCCTAATAGCTATGGTCTTAGATTCGTACTCTGGCCTAATGGTTAAGGTCTTGACTCTTTTTCTGGCCTAATAGCTAAGGTCTTGACTCTTACTCTGGCTTAATAGCTAAGGTCTTAGACTTGTACTCTGGCCTAATGGTTAAGGTCTTAACTCTTACTCTGGCCTAATAGCTAAGGTCTTAACTCTTACTCTGGCCTAATAGCTAAGGTCTTAGACTCGTACTATGGCCTACAGGTTAAGGTCTTAACTCTTACTCTGGCCTATTAGCTAAGGTCTTAGACTCGTACTCTGGCCTAATGGTTAAGGTCTTAACTCTTGCTCTGGCCTAATAGCTAAGGTCTTAGCTCTTACTCTGGCCTAATAGCTAAGGTCTTAGACTTGTACTCTGGGCTAATGGTTAAGGTCTTAACTCTTACTCTGGCCTAATAGCTAAGGTCTTAGACTCGTACTCTGGCCTAATGGTTAAGGGCTTAACTATTACTCTGGCCTACTGGTTAAGGTCTTAACTCTTACTCTGGCCTACTAGCTAAGGTCTTAACTCTTACTCTGGCCTACTGGTTAAGGTCTTTACTCTTACTCTTGCCTAATAGCTAAGGTCTTAACTCTTACTCTGGCCTAATAGCTAAGGTCTTAACTCTTACTCTGGCCTAATAGCTAAGGTCTTAGACTCGTACTCTGGCCTAATGGTTAAGGTCTTAACTCTTACTCTGGATTAATAGGTAAGGTCTTAACTCTTACTCTGGCCTAATAGCTAACGTCTTAGACTCGTACTATGGCCTACAGGTTAAGGTCTTAACTTTTACTCTGGCTTACTGGTTAAGGTCTTAACTTTTACTCTGGCCTAATAGCTAACGTCTTAGACTCGTACTCTGGCCTACTGGTTAAGGTCTTAACTCTTACTCTGGCCTAATAGCTAAGGTCTTAACTCTTACTCTGGCCTAATAGCTAAGGACTTAGACTCATACTCTGGCCTAATGGTTAAGGTCTTAACTCTTACTCTGGCCTACTGATTAAGGTCTTAACTCTTACTCTGGCCTAATAGCTAAGGTCATAGACTCGTACGCTGGCCTAATGGTTAAGGTCTTAGCTCTTACTCTGGCCTAATAGCTAAGGTGTTAACTATTACTCTGGCCTAATAGCTAAGGTCTTAAATCTTACTCTGGCCTAATAGCTAAGGTCTTAGACTCGTACACTGGCCTAATGGTTAAGGTCTTAACTCTTACTCTGGCCTAATAGCTAAGGTCTTAACTCTTACTCTGGCCTAATAGCTAAGGTCTTAGACTCGTACTCTGGCCTAATGGTTAAGGTCTTAACTCTTACTCTGGACTAATAGCTAAGGTCCTAACTCTTACTCTGGCCTAATAACTAAGGTCTTAGACTCGTACTCTGGCCTAATGGTTAAGGTCTTAACTCTTACTCTGGCCTAATAGCTAAGGACTTAGACTCGTACTCTTGGCCTAATAGCTAAGGTCTTAGACTCGTACTCTGGCCTACTGGTTAAGGTCTTAACTCTTACTCTGGCCTAATAGCTAAGGTCTTAACTCTAACTCTGGCCTAATAGCTAAGGTCTTAGACTAGTACTCTGGCCTAATGGTTAAGGTCTTAACTCTTACTCTGGCCTAATAGCTAAGGTCTTAGACTCGTACTCTGGCCTACTGGTTAAGGTCTTAACTCTTACTCTGGCCTAATAGCTAAGGTCTTAACTCTAACTCTGGCCTAATAGCTAAGGTCTTAGACTCATACTCTGGCCAAATGGTTAAGGTCTTTACTCTTACTCTTGCCTAATAGCTAAGGTCTTAACTCTTACTCTGGCCTAATAGCTATGGTCTAAGACTCGTACTCTGGCCTAATGGTTAAGGTCTTAACTCTTACTCTGGCCTAATAGCTAAGGTCTTAACTCTTACTCTGGCCTAATAGCTATGGTCTAAGACTCGTACTCTGGCCTAATGGTTAAGGTCTTAACTCTTACTCTGGCCTAATAGCTAAGGTCTTAACTCTTACTCTGGCCTAATAGCTAAGGTCTTAGACTTGTACTCTGGCCTAATGGTTAAGGTCTTAACTCTTACTCTGGCCTACTGGTTAAGGTCTTAACTCTTACTCTGGCCTACTGGTTAAGGTCTTAACTCTTACTCTAGCCCAATAGCTAAGGTCTTAACTCTTACTCTGGCCTAATAGCTAAGGTCTTAACTCTTACTATGGCCTAATAGCTAAGGTCTTAGACTCGTACTCTGGCCTAATGGTTAAGGTCTTAACTCTTACTCTGTCCTACTGGTTAAGGTCTTAACTCTTACTCTGGCCTACTGATTAAGGTCTTAACTCTTACTCTGGCCGAATAGCTAAGGTCTTAACTCGTACTCTGGCCTAATGGTTAAGGTCTTAACTCTTACTATGGCCTAATAGCTAAGGTCTTAGACTCGTACTCTGGCCTAATGGTTAAGGTCTTAACTCTTACTCTGGCCTAATAGCTAAGGTCTTAGACTCATACTCTGGCCTAATGGTTAAGGTCTTAACTCTTCCTCTGGTCAACTGGTTAAGGTCTTAACTCTTACTCTGGCCTAATAGCTAAGGTCTTAGACTCATACTCTGGCCTAATGGTTAAGGTCTTAACTCTTACTCTGGCCTAATAGCTAAGGTCTTAGACTCGTACTCTGGCCTAATGGTTAAGGTCTTAACTCTTACTCTGTCCTAATAGCTAAGGTCTTAACTCTTACTCTGGCTTAATAGCTAAGGTCTTAGACTCCTACTCTGGCCTAATGGTTAAGGTCTTAACTCTTACTCTGGCCTACTGGTTAAGGTCTTAACTCTTACTCTGGCCTACTGGTTAAGGTCTTAACTCTTACTCTGGCCCAATAGCTAAGGTCTTAACTCTTACTCTGGCCTAATAGCTAAGGTTTTAACTCTTACTCTGGCCTAATAGCTAAGGTCTTAGACTCGTACTCTGGCCTACTGGTTAAGGTCTTAACTCTTACTCTGGCCTAATAGCTAAGGTCTTAGACTCATACTCTGGCCTAATGGTTAAGGTCTTAACTCTTACTCTGGCCTAATAGCTAAGGTCTTAGACTCATACTCTGGCCTAATGGTTAAGGTCTTAACTCTTACTCTGGCCTAATAGCTAAGGTCTTAACTCTTACTCTGGCCTAATAGCTAAGGTCTTAGACCTGTACTCTGGCCTAATGGTTAAGGTCTTAACTCTTCCTCTGGCCTACTGGTTAACGTCTTAACTCTTACTCTGGCCTACGGGTTAAGGTCTTAACTCTTAAACTGGCCCAATAGCTAAGGTCTTAACTCTTACTCTGGCCTAATAGCTAAGGTCTTAACTCTTACTCTGGCCTAATAGCTAAGGTCTTAGACTCGTACTCTGGCCTAATGGTTAAGGTCTTAACTCTTACTCTGGCCTAATAGCTAAGGTCTTAACTCTTACTCTGGCCTAATAGCTAAGGTCTTAGACTCGTACTCTGGCCTAATGGTTAAGGTCTTAACTCTTACTCTGGCCTAATAGCTAAGGTCTTAGACTCGTACTCTGGCCTAATGGTTAAGGTCTTAACTCTTGCTCTGGCCTAATAGCTAAGGTCTTAGCTCTTACTCTGGCCTAATAGCTAAGGTCTTAGACTCGTACTCTGGCCTAATGTTTAAGGTCTTAACTCTTACTCTGGCCTAATAGCTAAGGTCTTAGACTCGTACTCTGGCCTAATGGTTAAGGGCTTAACTCTTACTCTGGCCTACTGGTTAAGGTCTTAACTCTTACTCTGGCCTACTAGCTAAGGTCTTAACTCTTACTCTGGCCTACTGGTTAAGGTCTTTACTCTTACTCTTGCCTAATAGCTAAGGTCTTAACTCTTACTCTGGCCTAATAGCTAAGGTCTTAACTCTTACTCTGGCCTAATAGCTAAGGTCTTAGACTCGTACTCTGGCCTAATGGTTAAGGTCTTAACTCTTACTCTGGATTAATAGGTAAGGTCTTAACTCTTACTCTGGCCTAATAGCTAACGTCTTAGACTCGTACTATGGCCTACAGGTTAAGGTCTTAACTTTTACTCTGGCTTACTGGTTAAGGTCTTAACTTTTACTCTGGCCTAATAGCTAAGGTCTTAGACTCGTACTCTGGCCTACTGGTTAAGGTCTTAACTCTTACTCTGGCCTAATAGCTAAGGTCTTAACTCTTACTCTGGCCTAATAGCTAAGGACTTAGACTCATACTCTGGCCTAATGGTTAAGGTCTTAACTCTTACTCTGGCCTACTGATTAAGGTCTTAACTCTTACTCTGGCCTAATAGCTAAGGTCATAGACTCGTACGCTGGCCTAATGGTTAAGGTCTTAGCTCTTACTCTGGCCTAATAGCTAAGGTGTTAACTATTACTCTGGCCTAATAGCTAAGGTCTTAAATCTTACTCTGGCCTAATAGCTAAGGTCTTAGACTCGTACACTGGCCTAATGGTTAAGGTCTTAACTCTTACTCTGGCCTAATAGCTAAGGTCTTAACTCTTACTCTGGCCTAATAGCTAAGGTCTTAGACTCGTACTCTGGCCTAATGGTTAAGGTCTTAACTCTTACTCTGGACTAATAGCTAAGGTCCTAACTCTTACTCTGGCCTAATAACTAAGGTCTTAGACTCGTACTCTGGCCTACTGGTTAAGGTCTTAACTCTTACTCTGGCCTAATAGCTAAGGACTTAGACTCGTACTCTTGGCCTAATAGCTAAGGTCTTAGACTCGTACTCTGGCCTACTGGTTAAGGTCTTAACTCTTACTCTGGCCTAATAGCTAAGGTCTTAACTCTAACTCTGGCCGAATAGCTAAGGTCTTAGACTCGTACTCTGGCCTAATGGTTAGGGTCTTAACTCTTACTCTGGCCTAATAGCTAAGGTCTTAACTCTTACTCTGGCCTAATAGCTAAGGTCTTAGACTCGTACTCTGGCCTAATGGTTAAGGTCTTAACTCTTACTCTGGCCTAATAGCTAAGGTCTTAACTCTTACTCTGGCCTAATAGCTAAGGTCTTAGACTCGTACTCTGGCTTAATGGTTAAGGGCTTAACTCTTACTCTGGCCTACTGGTTAAGGTCTTAACTCTTACTCTGGCCTACTGGTTAAGGTCTTTACTCTTACTCTTGCCTAATAGCTAAGGTCTTAACTCTTACTCTGGCCTAATAGCTATGGTCTTAGATTCGTACTCTGGCCTAATGGTTAAGGTCTTAACTCTTACTCTGGCCTAATAGCTAAGGTCTTAACTCTTACTCTGGCCTAATAGCTAAGGTCTTAACTCTTACTCTGGCCTACTAGCTAAGGTCTTAACTCTTACTCTGGCCTACTGGTTAAGGTCTTTACTCTTACTCTTGCCTAATAGCTAAGGTCTTAACTCTTACTCTGGCCTAATAGCTATGGTCTTAGATTCGTACTCTGGCCTAATGGTTAAGGTCTTAACTCTTACTCTGGCCTAATAGCTAAGGTCGTAACTCTTACTCTGGCCTAATAGCTAAGGTCTTAGACTTGTACTCTGGCCTAATGGTTAAGGTCTTAACTCTTACTCTGGCCTAATAGCTAAGGTCTTAACTCTTACTCTGGCCTAATAGCTAAGGTCTTAGACTCGTACTATGGCCTACAGGTTAAGGTCTTAACTCTAACTCTGGCCTACTGGTTAAGGTCTTAACTCTTACTCTGGCCTAATAGCTAAGGTCTTAGACTCGTACTCTGGCCTACTGGTTAAGGTCTTAACTCTTACTCTGGCCTAATAGCTAAGGTCTTAACTCTTACTCTGGCCTAATAGCTAAGGTCTTAGACTTGTACTCTGGCCTAATGGTTAAGGTCTTAACTCTTACTCTGGCCTACTGATTAAGGTCTTAACTCTTACTCTGGCCTAATAGCTAAGGTCGTAGAATCGTACTCTGGCCTAATGGTTAAGGTCTTAACTCTTACTCTGGCCTACTGGTTAAGGTCTTAACTCTTACTCTGGCCTACTGGTTAAGGTCTTAACTCTTACTCTGGCCTAATAGCTAAGGTCTTAGACTCATACTCTGGCCTACTGGTTAAGGTCTTAACTCTTACTCTGCCCTACTGGTTAAGGTCTTAACTTTTACTCTGGCCTAATAGCTAAGGTCTTAGACTCGTACTATGGCCTACAGGATAAGGTCTTAACTCTTACTCTGGCCTACTGGTTAAGGTCTTAACTCTTTCTCTGGCCTAATAGCTAAGGTCTTAGGCTCATACTCTGGCCTAATGGTTAAGGTCTTAACTCTTACTCTGGCCTAATAGCTAAGGTCTTAACTCTTACTCTGGCCTAATAACTAAGGTCTTAGACTCGTACTCTGGCCTAATGGTTAAGGTCTTATCTCTTACTCTGGCCTAATAGCTAAGGTCTTAGACTCGTACTCTGGCCTAATAGCTAAGGTCTTAGACTCGTACTCTGGCCTACTGGTTAAGGTCTTAACTCTTACTCTGGCCTAATAGCTAAGGTCTTAAATCTTACTCTGGCCTAATAGCTAAGGTTTTAGACTCATACTCTGGCCTAATGGTTAAGGTCTTAACTCTTACTCTGGCCTAATAGCTAAGGTCTTAACTCTTACTCTGGCCTAATAGCTAAGATCTTAGACTCATACTCTGGCCTAATGGTTAAGGTCTTAACTCTTACTCTGGCCTAATAGCTAAGGTCTTAACTCTTACTCTGGCCTAATAGCTAAGGTCTTAGACTCATACTCTAGCCTAATGGTTAAGGGCTTAACTCTTACTCTGGCCTACTGGTTAAGGTCTTAACTCTTACTCTGGCCTACTAGCTAAGGTCTTAACTCTTACTCTGGCCTAATGGTTAAGGTCTTAACTCTTACTCTGGCCTAATAGCTAAGGTCTTAACTCTTACTCTGGCCTAATAGCTAAGGTCTTAGACTCGTACTCTGGCCTAATGGTTAAGGGCTTAACTCTTACTCTGGCCTACTGGTTAAGGTCTGAACTCTTACTCTGGCCTACTAGCTAAGGTCTTAACTCTTACTCTGGCCTACTGGTTAAGGTCTTTACTCTTACTCTTGCCTAATAGCTAAGGTCTTAACTCTTGCTCTGGCCTAATAGCTAAGGTCTTAACTCTTACTCTGGCCTAATAGCTATGGTCTAAGACTCGTACTCTGGCCTAATGGTTAAGGTCTTAACTCTTACTCTGGCCTAATATCTAAGGTCTTAACTCTTACTCTGGCCTAATAGCTAAGGTCTTAGACTCGTACTCTGGCCTAATGGTTAAGGTCTTAACTCGTACTCTGGCCTAATGGTTAAGGTCTTAACTCTTACTCTGGCCTACTGATTAAGGTCTTAACTCTTACTCTGGCCTAATAGCTAAGGTCGTAAACTCGTACTCTGGCCTAATGGTTAAGGTTTTAACTCTTACTCTGGCCTACTGGTTAAGGTCTTAACTCTTACTCTGGCCTAATAGCTAAGGTGTTAACTATTACTCTGGCCTAATAGCTAACGTCTTAAATCTTACTCTGGCCTAATAGCTAAGGTCTTAGACTCGTACTCTGGCCTAATGGTTAAGGTCTTAACTCTTACTCTGGCCTAATAGCTAAGGTCTTAACTCTTACTCTGGCCTAATAACTAAGGTCTTAGACTCGTACTCTGGCCTAATGGTTAAGGTCTTAACTCTTACTCTGGCCTAATAGCTAAGGTCTTAAACTCGTACTCTGGCCTAATAGCTAAGGTCTTAGACTCGTACTCTGGCCTACTGGTTAAGGTCTTAACTCTTACTCTGGCCTAATAGCTAAGGTCTTAACTCTAACTCTGGCCTAATAGCTAAGGTCTTAGACTCGTACTCTGGCCTAATGGTTAAGGTCTTAACTCTTACTCTGGATTAATAGGTAAGGTCTTAACTCTTACTCTGGCCTAATAGCTAACGTCTTAGACTCGTACTATGGCCTACAGGTTAAGGTCTTAACTTTTACTCTGGCTTACTGGTTAAGGTCTTAACTTTTACTCTGGCCTAATAGCTAAGGTCTTAGACTCGTACTCTGGCCTACTGGTTAAGGTCTTAACTCTTACTCTGGCCTAATAGCTAAGGTCTTAACTCTTACTCTGGCCTAATAGCTAAGGACTTAGACTCATACTCTGGCCTAATGGTTAAGGTCTTAACTCTTACTCTGGCCTACTGATTAAGGTCTTAACTCTTACTCTGGCCTAATAGCTAAGGTCATAGACTCGTACGCTGGCCTAATGGTTAAGGTCTTAGCGCTTACTCTGGCCTAATAGCTAAGGTGTTAACTATTACTCTGGCCTAATAGCTAAGGTCTTAAATCTTACTCTGGCCTAATAGCTAAGGTCTTAGACTCGTACACTGGCCTAATGGTTAAGGTCTTAACTCTTACTCTGGCCTAATAGCTAAGGTCTTAACTCTTACTCTGGCCTAATAGCTAAGGTCTTAGACTCGTACTCTGGCCTAATGGTTAAGGTCTTAACTCTTACTCTGGCCTAATAGCTAAGGTCCTAACTCTTACTCTGGCCTAATAACTAAGGTCTTAGACTCGTACTCTGGCCTAATGGTTAAGGTCTTAACTCTTACTCTGGCCTAATAGCTAAGGACTTAGACTCGTACTCTTGGCCTAATAGCTAAGGTCTTAGACTCGTACTCTGGCCTACTGGTTAAGGTCTTAACTCTTACTCTGGCCTAATAGCTAAGGTCTTAACTCTAACTCTGGCCGAATAGCTAAGGTCTTAGACTCGTACTCTGGCCTAATGGTTAGGGTCTTAACTCTTACTCTGGCCTAATAGCTAAGGTCTTAACTCTTACTCTGGCCTAATAGCTAAGGTCTTAGACTCGTACTCTGGCCTAATGGTTAAGGTCTTAACTCTTACTCTGGCCTAATAGCTAAGGTCTTAACTCTTACTCTGGCCTAATAGCTAAGGTCTTAGACTCGTACTCTGGCTTAATGGTTAAGGGCTTAACTCTTACTCTGGCCTACTGGTTAAGGTCTTAACTCTTACTCTGGCCTACTGGTTAAGGTCTTTACTCTTACTCTTGCCTAATAGCTAAGGTCTTAACTCTTACTCTGGCCTAATAGCTATGGTCTTAGATTCGTACTCTGGCCTAATGGTTAAGGTCTTAACTCTTACTCTGGCCTAATAGCTAAGGTCTTAACTCTTACTCTGGCCTACTAGCTAAGGTCTTAACTCTTACTCTGGCCTACTGGTTAAGGTCTTTACTCTTACTCTTGCCTAATAGCTAAGGTCTTAACTCTTACTCTGGCCTAATAGCTATGGTCTTAGATTCGTACTCTGGCCTAATGGTTAAGGTCTTAACTCTTACTCTGGCCTAATAGCTAAGGTCTTAGACTTGTACTCTGGCCTAATGGTTAAGGTCTTAACTCTTACTCTGGCCTAATAGCTAAGGTCTTAACTCTTACTCTGGCCTAATAGCTAAGGTCTTAGACTCGTACTATGGCCTACAGGTTAAGGTCTTAACTCTTACTCTGGCCTACTGGTTAAGGTCTTAACTCTTACTCTGGCCTAATAGCTAAGGTCTTAGACTCGTACTCTGGCCTAATGGTTAAGGTCTTAACTCGTACTCTGGCCTAATGGTTAAGGTCTTAACTCTTACTCTGGCCTACTGATTAAGGTCTTAACTCTTACTCTGGCCTAATAGCTAAGGTCGTAAACTCGTACTCTGGCCTAATGGTTAAGGTCTTAACTCTTACTCTGGCCTACTGGTTAAGGTCTTAACTCTTACTCTGGCCTAATAGCTAAGGTGTTAACTATTACTCTGGCCTAATAGCTAACGTCTTAACTCTTACTCTGGCCTAATAACTAAGGTCTTAGACTCGTACTCTGGCCTAATGGTTAAGGTCTTAACTCTTACTCTGGCCTAATAGCTAAGGTCTTAAACTCGTACTCTGGCCTAATAGCTAAGGTCTTAGACTCGTACTCTGGCCTACTGGTTAAGGTCTTAACTCTTACTCTGGTCTAATAGCTAAGGTCTTAACTCTAACTCTGGCCTAATAGCTAAGGTCTTAGACTAGTACTCTGGCCTACTGGTTAAGGTCTTAACTCTTACTCTGGCCTAATAGCTAAGGTCTTAGACTCGTACTCTGGCCTAATAGCTAAGGTCTTAGACTCGTACTCTGGCCTACTGGTTAAGGTCTTAACTCTTACTCTGGCCTAATAGCTAAGGTCTTAACTCTAACTCTGGCCTAATAGCTAAGGTCTTAGACTCATACTCTGGCCTAATGGTTAAGGTCTTAACTCTTACTCTGGCCTAATAGCTAAGGTCTTAACTCTTACTCTGGCCTAATAGCTAAGGTCTTAGACTCGTACTCTGGCCTAATGGTTAAGGTCTTAACTCTTACTCTGGCCTAATAGCTAAGGTCTTAACTCTTACTCTGGCCTAATAGCTAAGGTCTTAGACTCGTACTATGGCCTACAGGTTAAGGTCTTAACTCTTACTCTGGCCTACTGGTTAAGGTCTTAACTCTTACTCTGGCCTAATAGCTAAGGTCTTAGACTCGTACTCTGGCCTACTGGTTAAGGTCTTAACTTTTACTCTGGCCTAATAGGTAAAGTCTTAACTCTTACTCTGGCCTAATAGCTAACGTCTTAGACTCGTACTATGGCCTACAGGTTAAGGTCTTAACTTTTACTCTGGCCTACTGGTTAAGGTCTTAACTCTTACTCTGGCCTAATAGCTAAGGTCTTAGACTCGTACTCTGGCCTACTGGTTAAGGTCTTAACTCTTACTCTGGCCTAATAGCTAAGGTCATAGACTCGTACTCTGGCCTAATGGTTAAGGTCTTAACTCTTACTCTGGCCTACTGATTAAGGTCTTAACTCTTACTCTGGCCTCATAGCTAAGGTCGTAGACTCGTACTCTGGCCTAATGGTTAAGGTATTAACTCTTACTCTGGCCTACTGGTTAAGGTCTTAACTCTTACTCTGGCCTAATAGCTAAGGTGTTAACTATTACTCTGGCCTAATAGCTAAGGTCTTAAATCTTACTCTGGCCTAATAGCTAAGGTCTTAGACTCGTACTCTGGCCTAATGGTTAAGGTCTTAACTCTTACTCTGGCCTAATAGCTAAGGTCTTAACTCTTACTCTGGCCTAATAACTAAGGTCTTAGACTCATACTCTGGCCTAATGGTTAAGGTCTTAACTCTTACTCTGGCCTAATAGCTAAGGTCTTAGACTCGTACTCTGGCCTAATAGCTAATGTCTTAGACTCATACTCTGGCCTACTGGTTAAGGTCTTAACTCTTACTCTGGCCTAATAGCTAAGGTCTTAACTCTAACTCTGGCCTAATAGCTACGGTCTTAGACTAGTACTCTGGCCTAATGGTTAAGGTCTTAACTCTTACTCTGGCCTAATAGCTAAGGTCTTAACTCTTACTCTGGCCTAATAGCTAAGGTCTTAGACTCGTACTCTGGCCTAATGGTTAAGGTCTTAACTCTTACTCTGGCCTAATAGCTAAGGTCTTAACTCTAACTCTGGCCTAATAGCTAAGGTCTTAGACTCGTACTCTGGCCTACTGGTTAAGGTCTTAACTCGTACTCTGGCCTAATGGTTAAGGTCTTAACTCTTACTCTGGCCTAATAGCTAAGGTCTTAGACTCATACTCTGGCCTAATGGTTAAGGGATTAACTCTTACTCTGGCCTACTGGTTAAGGTCTTAACTCTTACTCTGGCCTACTAGCTAAGGTCTTAACTCTTACTCTGGCCTACTGGTTAAGGTCTTTACTCTTACTCTTGCCTAATAGCTAAGGTCTTAACTCTTACTCTGGCCTAATAGCTAAGGTCTTAACTCTTACTCTTGCCTAATAGCTATGGTCTAAGACTCGTACTCTGGCCTAATGGTTAAGGTCTTAACTCTTACTCTGGCCTAATAGCTAAGGTCTTAACTCTTACTCTGGCCTAATAGCTAAGGTCTTAGACTCGTACTCTGGCCTACTGGTTAAGGTCTTAACTCGTACTCTGGCCTAATGGTTAAGGTCTTAACTCTTACTCTGGCCTAATAGCTAAGGTGTTAACTATTACTCTGGCCTAATAGCTAAGGTCTTAAATCTTACTCTGGCCTAATAGCTAAGGTCTTAGACTCGTACTCTGGCCTAATGGTTAAGGTCTTAACTCTTACTCTGGCCTAATAGCTAAGGTCTTAACTCTTACTCTGGCCTAATAACTAAGGTCTTAGACTCGTACTCTGGCCTAATGGTTAAGGTCTTAACTCTTACTCTGGCCTAATAGCTAAGGTCTTAGACTCGTACTCTGGCCTAATAGCTAAGGTCTTAGACTCGTACTCTGGCCTACTGGTTAAGGTCTTAACTCTTACTCTGGCCTAATAGCTAAGGTCTTAACTCTAACTCTGGCCTAATAGCTAAGGTCTTAGACTAGTACTCTGGCCTAATGGTTAAGGTCTTAACTCTTACTCTGGCCTAATAGCTAAGGTCTTAGACTCGTACTCTGGCCTACTGGTTAAGGTCTTAACTCTTACTCTGGCCTAATAGCTAAGGTCTTAACTCTAACTCTGGCCTAATAGCTAAGGTCTTAGACTCATACTCTGGCCAAATGGTTAAGGTCTTTACTCTTACTCTTGCCTAATAGCTAAGGTCTTAACTCTTACTCTGGCCTAATAGCTAAGGTCTTAACTCTTACTCTGGCCTAATAGCTATGGTCTAAGACTCGTACTCTGGCCTAATGGTTAAGGTCTTAACTCTTACTCTGGCCTAATAGCTAAGGTCTTAACTCTTACTCTGGCCTAATAGCTATGGTCTAAGACTCGTACTCTGGCCTAATGGTTAAGGTCTTAACTCTTACTCTGGCCTAATAGCTAAGGTCTTAACTCTTACTCTGGCCTAATAGCTAAGGTCTTAGACTTGTACTCTGGCCTAATGGTTAAGGTCTTAACTCTTACTCTGGCCTACTGGTTAAGGTCTTAACTCTTACTCTGGCCTACTGGTTAAGGTCTTAACTCTTACTCTAGCCCAATAGCTAAGGTCTTAACTCTTACTCTGGCCTAATAGCTAAGGTCTTAACTCTTACTATGGCCTAATAGCTAAGGTCTTAGACTCGTACTCTGGCCTAATGGTTAAAGTCTTAACTCTTACTCTGTCCTACTGGTTAAGGTCTTAACTCTTACTCTGGCCTACTGATTAAGGTCTTAACTCTTACTCTGGCCGAATAGCTAAGGTCTTAACTCGTACTCTGGCCTAATGGTTAAGGTCTTAACTCTTACTATGGCCTAATAGCTAAGGTCTTAGACTCGTACTCTGGCCTAATGGTTAAGGTCTTAACTCTTACTCTGGCCTAATAGCTAAGGTCTTAGACTCATACTCTGGCCTAATGGTTAAGGTCTTAACTCTTCCTCTGGTCAACTGGTTAAGGTCTTAACTCTTACTCTGGCCTAATAGCTAAGGTCTTAGACTCATACTCTGGCCTAATGGTTAAGGTCTTAACTCTTACTCTGGCCTAATAGCTAAGGTCTTAGACTCGTACTCTGGCCTAATGGTTAAGGTCTTAACTCTTACTCTGTCCTAATAGCTAAGGTCTTAACTCTTACTCTGGCTTAATAGCTAAGGTCTTAGACTCCTACTCTGGCCTAATGGTTAAGGTCTTAACTCTTACTCTGGCCTACTGGTTAAGGTCTTAACTCTTACTCTGGCCTACTGGTTAAGGTCTTAACTCTTACTCTGGCCCAATAGCTAAGGTCTTAACTCTTACTCTGGCCTAATAGCTAAGGTTTTAACTCTTACTCTGGCCTAATAGCTAAGGTCTTAGACTCGTACTCTGGCCTACTGGTTAAGGTCTTAACTCTTACTCTGGCCTAATAGCTAAGGTCTTAGACTCATACTCTGGCCTAATGGTTAAGGTCTTAACTCTTACTCTGGCCTAATAGCTAAGGTCTTAGACTCATACTCTGGCCTAATGGTTAAGGTCTTAACTCTTACTCTGGCCTAATAGCTAAGGTCTTAACTCTTACTCTGGCCTAATAGCTAAGGTCTTAGACTTGTACTCTGGCCTAATGGTTAAGGTCTTAACTCTTCCTCTGGCCTACTGGTTAACGTCTTAACTCTTACTCTGGCCTACGGGTTAAGGTCTTAACTCTTACTCTGGCCCAATAGCTAAGGTCTTAACTCTTACTCTGGCCTAATAGCTAAGGTCTTAACTCTTACTCTGGCCTAATAGCTAAGGTCTTAGACTCGTACTCTGGCCTAATGGTTAAGGTCTTAACTCTTACTCTGGCCTAATAGCTAAGGTCTTAACTCTTACTCTGGCCTAATAGCTAAGGTCTTAGACTCGTACTCTGGCCTAATGGTTAAGGTCTTAACTCTTACTCTGGCCTAATAGCTAAGGTCTTAGACTCGTACTCTGGCCTAATGGTTAAGGTCTTAACTCTTGATCTGGCCTAATAGCTAAGGTCTTAGCTCTTACTCTGGCCTAATAGCTAAGGTCTTAGACTCGTACTCTGGCCTAATGGTTAAGGTCTTAACTCTTACTCTGGCCTAATAGCTAAGGTCTTAGACTCGTACTCTGGCCTAATGGTTAAGGGCTTAACTCTTACTCTGGCCTACTGGTTAAGGTCTTAACTCTTACTCTGGCCTACTAGCTAAGGTCTTAACTCTTACTCTGGCCTACTGGTTAAGGTCTTTACTCTTACTCTTGCCTAATAGCTAAGGTCTTAACTCTTACTCTGGCCTAATAGCTAAGGTCTTAACTCTTACTCTGGCCTAATAGCTAAGGTCTTAGACTCGTACTCTGGCCTAATGGTTAAGGTCTTAACTCTTACTCTGGATTAATAGGTAAGGTCTTAACTCTTACTCTGGCCTAATAGCTAACGTCTTAGACTCGTACTATGGCCTACAGGTTAAGGTCTTAACTTTTACTCTGGCTTACTGGTTAAGGTCTTAACTTTTACTCTGGCCTAATAGCTAAGGTCTTAGACTCGTACTCTGGCCTACTGGTTAAGGTCTTAACTCTTACTCTGGCCTAATAGCTAAGGTCTTAACTCTTACTCTGGCCTAATAGCTAAGGACTTAGACTCATACTCTGGCCTAATGGTTAAGGTCTTAACTCTTACTCTGGCCTACTGATTAAGGTCTTAACTCTTACTCTGGCCTAATAGCTAAGGTCATAGACTCGTACGCTGGCCTAATGGTTAAGGTCTTAGCTCTTACTCTGGCCTAATAGCTAAGGTGTTAACTATTACTCTGGCCTAATAGCTAAGGTCTTAAATCTTACTCTGGCCTAATAGCTAAGGTCTTAGACTCGTACACTGGCCTAATAGTTAAGGTCTTAACTCTTACTCTGGCCTAATAGCTAAGGTCTTAACTCTTACTCTGGCCTAATAGCTAAGGTCTTAGACTCGTACTCTGGCCTAGTGGTTAAGGTCTTAACTCTTACTCTGGACTAATAGCTAAGGTCCTAACTCTTACTCTGGCCTAATAACTAAGGTCTTAGACTCATACTCTGGCCTAATGGTTAAGGTCTTAACTCTTACTCTGGCCTAATAGCTAAGGACTTAGACTCGTACTCTTGGCCTAATAGCTAAGGTCTTAGACTCGTACTCTGGCCTACTGGTTAAGGTCTTAACTCTTACTCTGGCCTAATAGCTAAGGTCTTAACTCTTACTCTGGCCGAATAGCTAAGGTCTTAGACTCGTACTCTGGCCTAATGGTTAGGGTCTTAACTCTTACTCTGGCCTAATAGCTAAGGTCTTAACTCTTACTCTGGCCTAATAGCTAAGGTCTTAGACTCGTACTCTGGCCTAATGGTTAAGGTCTTAACTCTTACTCTGGCCTAATAGCTAAGGTCTTAACTCTTACTCTGGCCTAATAGCTAAGGTCTTAGACTCGTACTCTGGCTTAATGGTTAAGGGCTTAACTCTTACTCTGGCCTACTGGTTAAGGTCTTAACTCTTACTCTGGCCTACTGGTTAAGGTCTTTACTCTTACTCTTGCCTAATAGCTAAGGTCTTAACTCTTACTCTGGCCTAATAGCTATGGTCTTAGATTCGTACTCTGGCCTAATGGTTAAGGTCTTAACTCTTACTCTGGCCTAATAGCTAAGGTCTTAACTCTTAGTCTGGCCTAATAGCTAAGGTCTTAACTCATACTCTGGCCTACTAGCTAAGGTCTTAACTCTTACTCTGGCCTACTGGTTAAGGTCTTTACTCTTACTCTTGCCTAATAGCTAAGGTCTTAACTCTTACTCTGGCCTAATAGCTATGGTCTTAGATTCGTACTCTGGCCTAATGGTTAAGGTCTTAACTCTTACTCTGGCCTAATAGCTAAGGTCTTAACTCTTACTCTGGCCTAATAGCTAAGGTCTTAGACTTGTACTCTGGCCTAATGGTTAAGGTCTTAACTCTTACTCTGGCCTAATAGCTAAGGTCTTAACTCTTACTCTGGCCTAATAGCTAAGGTCTTAGACTCGTACTATGGCCTACAGGTTAAGGTCTTAACTCTTACTCTGGCCTACTGGTTAAGGTCTTAACTCTTACTCTGGCCTAATAGCTAAGGTCTTAGACTCGTACTCTGGCCTACTGGTTAAGGTCTTAACTCTTACTCTGGCCTAATAGCTAAGGTCTTAACTCTTACTCTGGCCTAATAGCTAAGGTCTTAGACTTGTACTCTGGCCTAATGGTTAAGGTCTTAACTCTTACTCTGGCCTACTGATTAAGGTCTTAACTCTTACTCTGGCCTAATAGCTAAGGTCGTAGAATCGTACTCTGGCCTAATGGTTAAGGTCTTAACTCTTACTCTGGCCTACTGGTTAAGGTCTTAACTCGTACTCTGGCCTACTGGTTAAGGTCTTAACTCTTACTCTGGCCTAATAGCTAAGGTCTTAGACTCGTACTCTGGCCTACTGGTTAAGGTCTTAACTCTTACTCTGGCCTAATGGTTAAGGTCTTAACTCTTACTCTGGCCTAATAGCTAAGGTCTTAACTCTTACTCTGGCCTAATAGCTAAGGTCTTAGACTCGTACTCTGGCCTAATGGTTAAGGGCTTAACTCTTACTCTGGCCTACTGGTTAAGGTCTGAACTCTTACTCTGGCCTACTAGCTAAGGTCTTAACTCTTACTCTGGCCTACTGGTTAAGGTCTTTACTCTTACTCTTGCCTAATAGCTAAGGTCTTAACTCTTGCTCTGGCCTAATAGCTAAGGTCTTAACTCTTACTCTGGCCTAATAGCTATGGTCTAAGACTCGTACTCTGGCCTAATGGTTAAGGTCTTAACTCTTACTCTGGCCTAATATCTAAGGTCTTAACTCTTACTCTGGCCTAATAGCTAAGGTCTTAGACTCGTACTCTGGCCTAATGGTTAAGGTCTTAACTCGTACTCTGGCCTAATGGTTAAGGTCTTAACTCTTACTCTGGCCTACTGATTAAGGTCTTAACTCTTACTCTGGCCTAATAGCTAAGGTCGTAAACTCGTACTCTGGCCTAATGGTTAAGGTTTTAACTCTTACTCTGGCCTACTGGTTAAGGTCTTAACTCTTACTCTGGCCTAATAGCTAAGGTGTTAACTATTACTCTGGCCTAATAGCTAACGTCTTAAATCTTACTCTGGCCTAATAGCTAAGGTCTTAGACTCGTACTCTGGCCTAATGTTTAAGGTCTTAACTCTTACTCTGGCCTAATAGCTAAGGTCTTAACTCTTACTCTGGCCTAATAACTAAGGTCTTAGACTCGTACTCTGGCCTAATGGTTAAGGTCTTAACTCTTACTCTGGCCTAATAGCTAAGGTCTTAAACTCGTACTCTGGCCTAATAGCTAAGGTCTTAGACTCGTACTCTGGCCTACTGGTTAAGGTCTTAACTCTTACTCTGGCCTAATAGCTAAGGTCTTAACTCTAACTCTGGCCTAATAGCTAAGGTCTTAGACTCGTACTCTGGCCTAATGGTTAAGGTCTTAACTCTTACTCTGGATTAATAGGTAAGGTCTTAACTCTTACTCTGGCCTAATAGCTAACGTCTTAGACTCGTACTATGGCCTACAGGTTAAGGTCTTAACTTTTACTCTGGCTTACTGGTTAAGGTCTTAACTTTTACTCTGGCCTAATAGCTAAGGTCTTAGACTCGTACTCTGGCCTACTGGTTAAGGTCTTAACTCTTACTCTGGCCTAATAGCTAAGGTCTTAACTCTTACTCTGGCCTAATAGCTAAGGACTTAGACTCATACTCTGGCCTAATGGTTAAGGTCTTAACTCTTACTCTGGCCTACTGATTAAGGTCTTAACTCTTACTCTGGCCTAATAGCTAAGGTCATAGACTCGTACGCTGGCCTAATGGTTAAGGTCTTAGCGCTTACTCTGGCCTAATAGCTAAGGTGTTAACTATTACTCTGGCCTAATAGCTAAGGTCTTAAATCTTACTCTGGCCTAATAGCTAAGGTCTTAGACTCGTACACTGGCCTAATGGTTAAGGTCTTAACTCTTACTCTGGCCTAATAGCTAAGGTCTTAACTCTTACTCTGGCCTAATAGCTAAGGTCTTAGACTCGTACTCTGGCCTAATGGTTAAGGTCTTAACTCTTACTCTGGCCTAATAGCTAAGGTCCTAACTCTTACTCTGGCCTAATAACTAAGGTCTTAGACTCGTACTCTGGCCTAATGGTTAAGGTCTTAACTCTTACTCTGGCCTAATAGCTAAGGACTTAGACTCGTACTCTTGGCCTAATAGCTAAGGTCTTAGACTCGTACTCTGGCCTACTGGTTAAGGTCTTAACTCTTACTCTGGCCTAATAGCTAAGGTCTTAACTCTAACTCTGGCCGAATAGCTAAGGTCTTAGACTCGTACTCTGGCCTAATGGTTAGGGTCTTAACTCTTACTCTGGCCTAATAGCTAAGGTCTTAACTCTTACTCTGGCCTAATAGCTAAGGTCTTAGACTCGTACTCTGGCCTAATGGTTAAGGTCTTAACTCTTACTCTGGCCTAATAGCTAAGGTCTTAACTCTTACTCTGGCCTAATAGCTAAGGTCTTAGACTCGTACTCTGGCTTAATGGTTAAGGGCTTAACTCTTACTCTGGCCTACTGGTTAAGGTCTTAACTCTTACTCTGGCCTACTGGTTAAGGTCTTTACTCTTACTCTTGCCTAATAGCTAAGGTCTTAACTCTTACTCTGGCCTAATAGCTATGGTCTTAGATTCGTACTCTGGCCTAATGGTTAAGGTCTTAACTCTTACTCTGGCCTAATAGCTAAGGTCTTAACTCTTACTCTGGCCTAATAGCTAAGGTCTTAACTCTTACTCTGGCCTACTAGCTAAGGTCTTAACTCTTACTCTGGCCTACTGGTTAAGGTCTTTACTCTTACTCTTGCCTAATAGCTAAGGTCTTAACTCTTACTCTGGCCTAATAGCTATGGTCTTAGATTCGTACTCTGGCCTAATGGTTAAGGTCTTAACTCTTACTCTGGCCTAATAGCTAAGGTCTTAGACTTGTACTCTGGCCTAATGGTTAAGGTCTTAACTCTTACTCTGGCCTAATAGCTAAGGTCTTAACTCTTACTCTGGCCTAATAGCTAAGGTATTAGACTCGTACTATGGCCTACAGGTTAAGGTCTTAACTCTTACTCTGGCCTACTGGTTAAGGTCTTAACTCTTACTCTGGCCTAATAGCTAAGGTCTTAGACTCGTACTCTGGCCTAATGGTTAAGGTCTTAACTCGTACTCTGGCCTAATGGTTAAGGTCTTAACTCTTACTCTGGCCTACTGATTAAGGTCTTAACTCTTACTCTGGCCTAATAGCTAAGGTCGTAAACTCGTACTCTGGCCTAATGGTTAAGGTCTTAACTCTTACTCTGGCCTACTGGTTAAGGTCTTAACTCTTACTCTGGCCTAATAGCTAAGGTGTTAACTATTACTCTGGCCTAATAGCTAACGTCTTAACTCTTACTCTGGCCTAATAACTAAGGTCTTAGACTCGTACTCTGGCCTAATGGTTAAGGTCTTAACTCTTACTCTGGCCTAATAGCTAAGGTCTTAAACTCGTACTCTGGCCTAATAGCTAAGGTCTTAGACTCGTACTCTGGCCTACTGGTTAAGGTCTTAACTCTTACTCTGGTCTAATAGCTAAGGTCTTAACTCTAACTCTGGCCTAATAGCTAAGGTCTTAGACTAGTACTCTGGCCTACTGGTTAAGGTCTTAACTCTTACTCTGGCCTAATAGCTAAGGTCTTAGACTCGTACTCTGGCCTAATAGCTAAGGTCTTAGACTCGTACTCTGGCCTACTGGTTAAGGTCTTAACTCTTACTCTGGCCTAATAGCTAAGGTCTTAACTCTAACTCTGGCCTAATAGCTAAGGTCTTAGACTCATACTCTGGCCTAATGGTTAAGGTCTTAACTCTTACTCTGGCCTAATAGCTAAGGTCTTAACTCTTACTCTGTCCTAATAGCTAAGGTCTTAGACTCGTACTCTGGCCTAATGGTTAAGGTCTTAACTCTTACTCTGGCCTAATAGCTAAGGTCTTAACTCTTACTCTGGCCTAATAGCTAAGGTCTTAGACTCGTACTATGGCCTACAGGTTAAGGTCTTAACTCTTACTCTGGCCTACTGGTTAAGGTCTTAACTCTTACTCTGGCCTAATAGCTAAGGTCTTAGACTCGTACTCTGGCCTACTGGTTAAGGTCTTAACTCTTACTCTGGCCTAATAGCTAAGGTCTTAAATCTTACTTTGGCCTAATAGCTAAGGTCTTAGACTTGTACTCTGGCCTAATGTTTAAGGTCTTAACTCTTACTCTGGCCTACTGATTAAGGTCTTAACTCTTACTCTGGCCTAATAGCTAAGGTCGTAGAATCGTACTCTGGCCTAATGGTTAAGGTCTTAACTCTTACTCTGGCCTACTGGTTAAGGTCTTAACTCTTACTCTGGCCTACTGGTTAAGGTCTTAACTCTTACTCTGGCCTAATAGCTAAGGTCTTAGACTCGTACTCTGGCCTACTGGTTAAGGTCTTAACTCTTACTCTGGCCTACTGGTTAAGGTCTTAACTTTTACTCTGGCCTAATAGCTAAGGTCTTAGACTCGTACTATGGCCTACAGGTTAAGGTCTTAACTTTTACTCTGGCCTACTGGTTAAGGTCTTAACTCTTTCTCTGGCCTAATAGCTAAGGTCTTAGACTCGTACTCTGGCCTACTGGCTAAGGTCTTATCTCTTACTCTGGCCTAATAACTAAGGTCTTAGACTCATACTCTGGCCTAATGGTTAAGGTCTTAACTCTAACTCTGGCCTAATAGCTAAGGTCTTAGACTCGTACTCTGGCCTAATAGCTAAGGTCTTAGACTTGTACTCTGGCCTACTGGTTAAGGTCTTAACTCTTACTCTGGCCTAATAGCTAAGGTCTTAAATCTTACTCTGGCCTAATAGCTAAGGTCTTAGACTTGTACTCGGGCCTAATGGTTAAGGTCTTAACTCTTACTCTGGCCTAATTGCTAAGGTATTAACTCTTACTCTGGCCTAATAGCTAAGGTCTTAGACTCGTACTCTTGCCTAATGGTTAAGGTCTTAACTCTTACTCTGGCCTAATAGCTAAGGTCTTAACTCTTACTCTGGCCTAATAGCTAAGGTCTTAGACTCATACTCTGGCCTAATGGTTAAGGGCTTAACTCTTACTCTGGCCTACTGGTTAAGGTCTTAACTTTTACTCTGGCCTACTAGCTAAGGTCTTAACTCTTACTCTGGCCTACTGGTTAAGGTCTTTACTCTTACTCTTGCCTAATAGCTAAGGTCTTAACTCTTACACTGGCCTAATAGCTAAGGTCTTAACTCTTACTCTGGCCTAATAGCTAAGGTCTTAGACTCGTACTCTGGCCTCATGGTTAAGGTCTTAACTCTTACTCTGGCCTAATAGGTAAGGTCTTAACTCTTACTCTGGCCTAATAGCTAACGTCTTAGACTCATACTATGGCCTACAGGTTAAGGTCTTAACTTTTACTCTGGCCTACTGGTTAAGGTCTTAACTCTTACTCTGGCCTAATAGCTAAGGCCTCAACTCTTACTCTGGCCTAATAGCTAAGTTCTTAAACTTGTACTCTGGCCTAATGGTTAAGGTCATAACTCTTGCTCTGGCCAAATAGCTAAGGTCTTAGACTCGTACTCTGGCCTACTGGTTAAGGTCTTAACTCTTACTCTGGCCTACTGGTTAAGGTCTTAACTCTTACTCTGGCCTAATAGCTAAGGTCTTAACTCTTACTCTGGCCAACTGGTTAAGGTCTTAACTCTTACTCTGGCCTACTGGTTAAGGTCTTATCTCTTGCTATGGCCTAATAGCTAAGGTCTTAGACTCGTACTCTGGCATAATGGTTAAGGTCTTAACTCTTACTCTTGCCTACTGGTTAAGGTCTTAACTCTTACTCTGGCCTAATAGCTAAGGTCTCAACTCTTACTCTGGACTAATAGCTAAGGTCTTAGACTCGTACTCTGGCCTAATGGTTAAGGTCCTAACCCTTACTCTGGCCTAATAGCTAACGTCTTAGACTCGTACTATGGCCTACAGGTTAAGGTCTTAACTTTTACTCTGGCCTACTGGTTAAGGTCTTAACTCTTACTCTGGCCTAATAGCTAAGGTCTTAGACTCGTACTCTAGCCTAATGGTTAAGGTCTTAACTCTTACTATGGCCTAATAGCTAAGGTCTTAACTCTTACTCTGGCCTAATAGCTAACGTCTTAGAGTCATACTATGGCCTACAGGTTAAGGTCTAAACTTTTACTCTGACCTACTGGTTAAGGTCTTAACTCTTACTCTGTCCTAATAGCTAAGGTCTTAGACTCGTACTCTGGCCTAGTGGTTAAGGTCTTAACTCTTACTCTGGCCTAATAGCTAAGGTCTTAACTCTTACTCTGGCCTAATAGCTAAGGTCTTAGACTCGTACTCTGGCCTAATGGTTAAGGTCTTAACTCTTACTCTGGTCTACTGATTAAGGTCTTAACTCTTACTCTGGCCTAATAGCTATGGTCGTAGACTCGTACTCTGGCCTAATGGTTAAGGTCTTAACTCTTACTCTGGCCTACTGGTTAAGGTCTTAACTCTTACTCTGGCCTAATAGCTAAGGTGTTAACTATTACTCTGGCCTAATAGCTAAGGTCTTAAATCTTACTCTGGCCTAATAGCTAAGGTCTTAGACTCGTACACTGGCCTAATGGTTAAGGTCTTAACTCTTACTCTGGCCTAATAGCTAAGGTCTTAACTCTTACTCTGGCCTAATGGTTAAGGTCTTAACTCTTACTCTGGCCTAATAGCTAAGGTCTTAACTCTTACTCTGGCCTAATAACTAAGGTCTTAGACTCGTACTCTGGCCTAATGGTTAAGGTCTTAACTCTTACTCTGGCCTAATAGCTAAGGTCTTAGACTCGTACTCTGGCCTAATAGCTAAGGTCTTAGACTCGTACTCTGGCCTACTGGTTAAGGTCTTAACTCTTACTCTGGCCTAATAGCTAAGGTCTTAACTCTTACTCTGGACTAATAGCTAAGGTCTTAGACTCATGCTCTGGCCTAATGGTTAAGGTCTTAACTCTTACTCTGGCCTAATAGCTAAGGTCTTAACTCTTACTCTGGCCTAATAGCTAAGGTCTTAGACTCATACTCTGGCCTAATGGTTAAGGTCTTAACTCTTACTCTGGCCTAATAGCTAAGGTCTTAACTCTTACTCTGGCCTAATAGCTAAGGTCTTAGACTCGGACTCTGGCCTAATGGTTAAGGGCTTAACTCTTACTCTGGCCTACTGGTTAAGGTCTTAACTCTTACTCTGGCCTATTAGCTAAGGTCTTAACTCTTACTCTGGCCTACTGGTTAAGGTCTTTACTCTTACTCTTGCCTAATAGCTAAGGTCTTAACTCTTACTCTGGCCTAATAGCTAAGGTTTTAACTCTTACTCTGGCCTAATAGCTAAGGTCTTAGACTCGTACTCTGGCCTAATGGTTAAGGTCTTAACTCTTACTCTGGCCTAATAGGTAAAGTCTTAACTCTTACTTTGGCCTAATAGCTAACGTCTTAGACTTGTACTATGGCCTACTGGATAAGGTCTTAACTTTTACTCTGGCCTACTGGTTAAGGTCTTAACTCTTACTCTGGCCTAATAGCTAAGGTCTTATACTCTTACTCTGGCCTACTGGTTAAGGTCTTAACTCTTACTCTGGACTACTGGTTAAGGTCTTAACTCTTACTCTGGCCTAATAGCTAAGGTCTTAACTCTTACTCTGGCCAACTGGTTACGGTCTTAACTCTTACTCTGGCCTACTGGTTAAGGTCTTTACTCTTACTCTTGCCTAATAGCTAAGGTCTTAACTCTTACTCTGGCCTAATAGCTAAGGTCTTAACTCTTACTCTGGCCTAATAGCTAAGGTCTTAGACTCGTACTCTGGCCTAATGGTTAAGGTCTTAACTCTTACTCTGGCCTAATAGGTAAGGTCTTAACTCTTACTCTGGCCTAATAGCTAACATCTTAGACTCATACTATGGCCTACAGGTTAAGGTCTTAACTTTTACTCTGGCCTACTGGTTAAGGTCTTAACTCTTACTCTGGCCTAATAGCTAAGGTCTCAACTCTTACTCTGGCCTAATATCTAAGTTCTTAGACTTGTACTCTGGCCTAATGGTTAAAGTCAGAACTCTTGCTCTGGCCAAATAGCTAAGGTCTTAGACTCGTACTCTGGCCTACTGGTTAAGGTCTTAACTCTTACTCTGGCCTACTGGTTAAGGTCTTAACTCTTACTCTGGCCTAATAGCTAAGGTCTTAACTCTTACTCTGGCCAACTGGTTAAGGTCTTAACTCTTACTCTGGCCTACTGGTTAAGGTCTTATCTCTTGCTATGGCCTAATAGCTAAGGTCTTAGACTCGTACTCTGGCATAATGGTTAAGGTCTTAACTCTTACTCTTGCCTACTGGTTAAGGTCTTAACTCTTACTCTGGCCTAATAGCTAAGGTCTCAACTCTTACTCTGGCCTAATAGCTAAGGTCTTAGACTCGTACTCTGGCCTAATGGTTAAGGTCCTAACCCTTACTCTGGCCTAATAGCTAACGTCTTAGACTCGTACTATGGCCTACAGGTTAAGGTCTTAACTTTTACTCTGGCCTACTGGTTAAGGTCTTAACTCTTACTCTGGCCTAATAGCTAAGGTCTTAGACTCGTACTCTAGCCTAATGGTTAAGGTCTTAACTCTTACTCTGGCCTAATAGCTAAGGTCTTAACTCTTACTCTGGCCTAATAGCTAACGTCTTAGACTCATACTATGGCCTACAGGTTAAGGTCTTAACTTTTACTCTGGCCTACTGGTTAAGGTCTTAACTCTTACTCTGTCCTAATAGCTAAGGTCTTAGACTCGTACTCTGGCCTAGTGGTTAAGGTCTTAACTCTTACTCTGGCCTAATAGCTAAGGTCTTAACTCTTTCTCTGGCCTAATAGCTAAGGTCTTAGACTCGTACTCTGGCCTAATGGTTAAGGTCTTAACTCTTACTCTGGTCTACTGATTAAGGTCTTAACTCTTACTCTGGCCTAATAGCTATGGTCGTAGACTCGTACTCTGGCCTAATGGTTAAGGTCTTAACTCTTACTCTGGCCTACTGGTTAAGGTCTTAACTCTTACTCTGGCCTACTAGCTAAGGTCTTAACTCTTACTCTGGCCTACTGGTTAAGGTCTTTACTCTTACTCTTGCCTAATAGCTAAGGTCTTAACTCTTACTCTGGCCTAATAGCTAAGGTCTTAACTCTTACTCTGGCCTAATAGCTAAGGTCTTAGACTCGTACTCTGGCCTAATGGTTAAGGTCTTAACTCTTACTCTGGCCTAATAGGTAAAGTCTTAACTCTTACTCTGGCCTAATAGCTAACGTCTTAGACTCGTACTATGGCCTACAGGTTAAGGTCTTAACTTTTACTCTGGCCTACTGGTTAAGGTCTTAACTCTTACTCTGGCCTAATAGCTAAGGTCTTAGACTCGTACTCTGGCCTACTGGTTAAGGTCTTAACTCTTACTCTGGCCTAATAGCTAAGGTCATAGACTCGTACTCTGGCCTAATGGTTAAGGTCTTAACTCTTACTCTGGCCTACTGATTAAGGTCTTAACTCTTACTCTGGCCTCATAGCTAAGGTCGTAGACTCGTACTCTGGCCTAATGGTTAAGGTCTTAACTCTTACTCTGGCCTACTGGTTAAGGTCTTAACTCTTACTCTGGCCTAATAGCTAAGGTGTTAACTATTACTCTGGCCTAATAGCTAAGGTCTTAAATCTTACTCTGGCCTAATAGCTAAGGTCTTAGACTCGTACTCTGGCCTAATGGTTAAGGTCTTAACTCTTACTCTGGCCTAATAGCTAAGGTCTTAACTCTTACTCTGGCCTAATAACTAAGGTCTTAGACTCATACTCTGGCCTAATGGTTAAGGTCTTAACTCTTACTCTGGCCTAATAGCTAAGGTCTTAGACTCGTACTCTGGCCTAATAGCTAATGTCTTAGACTCATACTCTGGCCTACTGGTTAAGGTCTTAACTCTTACTCTGGCCTAATAGCTAAGGTCTTAACTCTAACTCTGGCCTAATAGCTACGGTCTTAGACTAGTACTCTGGCCTAATGGTTAAGGTCTTAACTCTTACTCTGGCCTAATAGCTAAGGTCTTAACTCTTACTCTGGCCTAATAGCTAAGGTCTTAGACTCGTACTCTGGCCTAATGGTTAAGGTCTTAACTCTTACTCTGGCCTAATAGCTAAGGTCTTAACTCTTACTCTGGCCTAATAGCTAAGGTCTTAGACTCGTACTCTGGCCTACTGGTTAAGGTCTTAACTCGTACTCTGGCCTAATGGTTAAGGTCTTAACTCTTACTCTGGCCTAATAGCTAAGGTCTTAGACTCATACTCTGGCCTAATGGTTAAGGGATTAACTCTTACTCTGGCCTACTGGTTAAGGTCTTAACTCTTACTCTGGCCTACTAGCTAAGGTCTTAACTCTTACTCTGGCCTACTGGTTAAGGTCTTTACTCTTACTCTTGCCTAATAGCTAAGGTCTTAACTCTTACTCTGGCCTAATAGCTAAGGTCTTAACTCTTACTCTTGCCTAATAGCTATGGTCTAAGACTCGTACTCTGGCCTAATGGTTAAGGTCTTAACTCTTACTCTGGCCTAATAGCTAAGGTCTTAACTCTTACTCTGGCCTAATATCTAAGGTCTTAGACTCGTACTCTGGCCTACTGGTTAAGGTCTTAACTCGTACTCTGGCCTAATGGTTAAGGTCTTAACTCTTACTCTGGCCTAATAGCTAAGGTGTTAACTATTACTCTGGCCTAATAGCTAAGGTCTTAAATCTTACTCTGGCCTAATAGCTAAGGTCTTAGACTCGTACTCTGGCCTAATGGTTAAGGTCTTAACTCTTACTCTGGCCTAATAGCTAAGGTCTTAACTCTTACTCTGGCCTAATAACTAAGGTCTTAGACTCGTACTCTGGCCAAATGGTTAAGGTCTTAACTCTTACTCTGGCCTAATAGCTAAGGTCTTAGACTCGTACTCTGGCCTAATAGCTAAGGTCTTAGACTCGTACTCTGGCCTACTGGTTAAGGTCTTAACTCTTACTCTGGCCTAATAGCTAAGGTCTTAACTCTAACTCTGGCCTAATAGCTAAGGTCTTAGACTAGTACTCTGGCCTAATGGTTAAGGTCTTAACTCTTACTCTGGCCTAATAGCTAAGGTCTTAGACTCGTACTCTGGCCTAATAGCTAAGGTCTTAGACTCGTACTCTGGCCTACTGGTTAAGGTCTTAACTCTTACTCTGGCCTAATAGCTAAGGTCTTAACTCTAACTCTGGCCTAATAGCTAAGGTCTTAGACTCGTACTCTGGCCAAATGGTTAAGGTCTTTACTCTTACTCTTGCCTAATAGCTAAGGTCTTAACTCTTACTCTGGCCTAATAGCTAAGGTCTTAACTCTTACTCTGGCCTAATAGCTATGGTCTAAGACTCGTACTCTGGCCTAATGGTTAAGGTCTTAACTCTTACTCTGGCCTAATAGCTAAGGTCTTAACTCTTACTCTGGCCTAATAGCTATGGTCTAAGACTCGTACTCTGGCCTAATGGTTAAGGTCTTAACTCTTACTCTGGCCTAATAGCTAAGGTCTTAACTCTTACTCTGGCCTAATAGCTAAGGTCTTAGACTTGTACTCTGGCCTAATGGTTAAGGTCTTAACTCTTACTCTGCCCTACTGGTTAAGGTCTTAACTCTTACTCTGGCCTACTGGTTAAGGTCTTAACTCTTACTCTAGCCCAATAGCTAAGGTCTTAACTCTTACTCTGGCCTAATAGCTAAGGTCTTAACTCTTACTATGGCCTAATAGCTAAGGTCTTAGACTCGTACTCTGGCCTAATGGTTAAGGTCTTAACTCTTACTCTGTCCTACTGGTTAAGGTCTTAACTCTTACTCTGGCCTACTGATTAAGGTCTTAACTCTTACTCTGGCCGAATAGCTAAGGTCTTAACTCGTACTCTGGCCTAATGGTTAAGGTCTTAACTCTTACTATGGCCTAATAGCTAAGGTCTTAGACTCGTACTCTGGCCTAATGGTTAAGGTCTTAACTCTTACTCTGGCCTAATAGCTAAGGTCTTAGACTCATACTCTGGCCTAATGGTTAAGGTCTTAACTCTTCCTCTGGTCAACTGGTTAAGGTCTTAACTCTTACTCTGGCCTAATAGCTAAGGTCTTAGACTCATACTCTGGCCTAATGGTTAAGGTCTTAACTCTTACTCTGGCCTAATAGCTAAGGTCTTAGACTCGTACTCTGGCCTAATGGTTAAGGTCTTAACTCTTACTCTGTCCTAATAGCTAAGGTCTTAACTCTTACTCTGGCTTAATAGCTAAGGTCTTAGACTCCTACTCTGGCCTAATGGTTAAGGTCTTAACTCTTACTCTGGCCTACTGGTTAAGGTCTTAACTCTTACTCTGGCCTACTGGTTAAGGTCTTAACTCTTACTCTGGCCCAATAGCTAAGGTCTTAACTCTTACTCTGGCCTAATAGCTAAGGTTTTAACTCTTACTCTGGCCTAATAGCTAAGGTCTTAGACTCGTACTCTGGCCTACTGGTTAAGGTCTTAACTCTTACTCTGGCCTAATAGCTAAGGTCTTAGACTCATACTCTGGCCTAATGGTTAAGGTCTTAACTCTTACTCTGGCCTAATAGCTAAGGTCTTAGACTCATACTCTGGCCTAATGGTTAAGGTCTTAACTCTTACTCTGGCCTAATAGCTAAGGTCTTAACTCTTACTCTGGCCTAATAGCTAAGGTCTTAGACTTGTACTCTGGCCTAATGGTTAAGGTCTTAACTCTTCCTCTGGCCTACTGGTTAACGTCTTAACTCTTACTCTGGCCTACGGGTTAAGGTCTTAACTCTTACTCTGGCCCAATAGCTAAGGTCTTAACTCTTACTCTGGCCTAATAGCTAAGGTCTTAACTCTTACTCTGGCCTAATAGCTAAGGTCTTAGACTCGTACTCTGGCCTAATGGTTAAGGTCTTAACTCTTACTCTGGCCTAATAGCTAAGGTCTTAACTCTTACTCTGGCCTAATAGCTGAGGTCTTAGACTCGTACTCTGGCCTAATGGTTAAGGTCTTAACTCTTACTCTGGCCTAATAGCTAAGGTCTTAGACTCGTACTCTGGCCTAATGGTTAAGGGCTTAACTCTTACTCTGGCCTACTGGTTAAGGTCTTAACTCTTACTCTGGCCTACTAGCTAAGGTCTTAACTCTTACTCTGGCCTACTGGTTAAGGTCTTTACTCTTACTCTTGCCTAATAGGTAAGGTCTTAACTCTTACTCTGGCCTAATAGGTAAGGTCTTAACTCTTACTCTGGCCTAATAGCTAACGTCTTAGACTCGTACTATGGCCTACAGGTTAAGGTCTTAACTTTTAGTCTGGCCTACTGGTTAAGGTCTTAACTCTTACTCTGGCCTAATAGCTAAGGTCTTAGACTCGTACTCTGGCCTACTGGTTAAGGTCTTAACTCTTACTCTGGCCTAATAGCTAAGGTCTTAACTCTTACTCTGGCCTAATAGCTAAGGACTTAGACTCGTACTCTGGCCTAATGGTTAAGGTCTTAACTCTTACTCTGGCCTACTGATTAAGGTCTTAACTCTTACTCTGGCCTAATAGCTAAGGTCGTAGACTCGTACGCTGGCCTAATGGTTAAGGTCTTAGCTCTTACTCTGGCCTACTGGTTAAGGTCTTAACTCTTACTCTGTCCTAATAGCTAAGGTGTTAACTATTACTCTGGCCTAATAGCTAAGATCTTAACTCTTACTCTGGCCTAATAGCTAAGGTCTTAGACTCGTACTCTGGCCTAATGGTTAAGGTCTTAACTCTTACTCTGGCCTAATAGCTAAGGTCTTAACTCTTACTCTGGCCTAGTAACTAAGGTCTTAGACTCGTACTCTGGCCTAATGGTTAAGGTCTTAACTCTTACTCTGGCCTACTAGCTAAGGTCGTAACTCTTACTCTGGCCTACTGGTTAAGGTCTTTACTCTTACTCTTGCCTAATAGGTAAGGTCTTAACTCTTACTCTGGCCTAATAGGTAAGGTCTTAACTCTTACTCTGGCCTAATAGCTAACGTCTTAGACTCGTACTATGGCCTACAGGTTAAGGTCTTAACTTTTACTCTGGCCTACTGGTTAAGGTCTTAACTCTTACTCTGGCCTAATAGCTAAGGTCTTAGACTCGTACTCTGGCCTACTGGTTAAGGTCCTAACTCTTACTCTGGCCTAATAGCTAAGGTCTTAACTCTTACACTGGCCTAATAGCTAAGGACTTAGACTCGTACTCTGGCCTAATGGTTAAGGTCTTAACTCTGACTCTGGCCTACTGATTAAGGTCTTAACTCTTACTCTGGCCTAATAGCTAAGGTCGTAGACTCGTACGCTGGCCTAATGGTTAAGGTCTTAGCTCTTACTCTGGCCTACTGGTTAAGGTCTTAACTCTTACTCTGTCCTAATAGCTAAGGTGTTAACTATTACTCTGGCCTAATAGCTAAGATCTTAACTCTTACTCTGGCCTAATAGCTAAGGTCTTAGACTCGTACTCTGGCCTAATGGTTAAGGTCTTAACTCTTACTCTGGCCTAATAGCTAAGGTCTTAACTCTTACTCTGGCCTAGTAACTAAGGTCTTAGACTCGTACTCTGGCCTAATGGTTAAGGTCTTAACTCTTACTCTGGCCTAATAGCTCAGGACTTAGACTCGTACTCTTGGCCTAATAGCTAAGGTCTTAGACTCGTACTCTGGCCTACTGGTTAAGGTCTTAACACTTACTCTGGCCTAATAGCTAAGGTCTTAACTCTAACTCTGGCCGAATAGCTAAGGTCTTAGACTCGTACTCTGGCCTAATGGTTAGGGTCTTAACTCTTACTCTGGCCTAATAGCTAAGGTCTTAACTCTTACTCTGGCCTAATAGCTAAGGTCTTAGACTCGTACTCTGGCCTAATGGTTAAGGTCTTAACTCTTACTCTGGCCTAATAGCTAAGGCCTTAACTCTTACTCTGGCCTAATAGCTAAGGTCTTAGACTCGTACTCTGGCTAGGCCTGGGCGGTAAATTCCGTTCCGCTCGCGGAATTTGCGGAATTCGCGTAATTGCGCGTTCCGCGGAGAACGCGAAATTGCTCAAAAGTCTGCTTTCCGCGATTTCGCGAAATTTTTGCTTGTTCGCGTTCTCAAAATGCGTGTTCGCGAGATATTTCTCCCCGAGCACGCAAACAGCAATTGTGAACAGGAAAAAAGCATCGCGAACAAGCAATTCCGCGTGTTCGCGGAATTTCTGCGTGTTCGCGGAGATTTTTTACCGTTTCGCGGAGATTTGCGTAACGCAATTACGCAAATTCCGCCCACCCCTAACTCTGGCCAAATGGTTAATGTCTTAACTCTTACTCTGGCCTAATA